>NW_027203937.1:17995000-19287500 GCF_024711535.1 Dipodomys merriami
AAAAAGTCAGACAAAGTGCAAACATCCAAGAGGAGCCCAAAGAGTCAAGGCAATTAAATGTCTACATTATCTTAATCCTGATCTTATCTGGAAACAAAAAGATCAGATGTGTTTAGGAACTCTGAATCAACTGCAGATTTCAGTCTACAACATTGTATCAATATGGGTTCATTCAGTATTAACACTTGGGCCATAATAACTTAAGGTGCTCATAATGAAAAAAATTGTCCAGAGAATCCATGGCTTCCTTCATTATCTGTTCAGTTTTTTCTATAAATCAAAAACTAGCCGAGTGCTAGTGGCTCACGCCAATAATCCTCGCTACCCAGGAGGCTGAGATCTGAGGATTGAGGTTCAAAACCAGCTCGGGCAGAAAAAGTCTGTGAGACTTTTATCTCCATTGACCACCAGAAAACCAGAAGTGGCACTGTGGCTCAAGTGGTAAAGTGCTAGCATTGAAATGCTGAGAGACAGTGCCCAGGCCCAGAGTTCAAGCCCCATGACCAACAAAAACAAAACAAAACAAAAACCCAATTAGTTTAAGCCAAGCACTGGTGGCTCTCACCTGTAATTCATAGCTGCTCAGGAGGCTGAGATCTGAGAATCATTGTTTTTCAGCCTTGGTAGAAAAGTCCAAGAGATTCCTATGAGTGTGTGATTGTGGGGCTTGCACTCAGAGCCTGAGCGCTGTCCCTGAGCTCTTTTTGCTCAAGGCTAGTGCTCTACTACTTTGAGCCACAGCGCCACTTCTGGTTTTTGAGTGGTAAATTGGAGATAAGAGTCTCACAGGGACTTTTCTGCCCCAACTGCTTCAAAACATGATCTCCACATCTCAGCCTCCTAAGCAGCTAGGATTATAGGCATGAGCCACCAGTGCTTGGCCCATGAGATTCTTTTTTTTTTTTTTTTTTGGGTCTGGTCGTGGGGCCTGAACTCTGGGCCTGGGTGCTGTCCCTCAGCTCTTCAGCTCAAGGCTAGTGCTCTACCACTTGAGTCACAGCGCCACTTCCGGCTTTTTTCTTTTTGCTTATGTGGTGCTGAGGAATCGAACCCAGGGCCTCATGCATGTAAGGCAAGTGCTCTACCACTGAGCCACCTTCCCAGCCCCCCATGAGATTCTTATCTCCAATTAACCACCAAAATGTCAGAAGTAGAGCTGTGGCTGAAATGGTAGAATGCTAGCCTTGAGCACAAAAGCTCAGGACACTAGCTAGGCCCCTAAGTTCAAGCACTTGGATGGCACATGCACACACACAAAACAAACTAATATAGAAATTAAATTAGTCAGGCTGGGAAGATGGCTCAGTGGTAGAGCGCTTGCCTTGCATGCATGAGGCCCTGGGTTCGATTCCTCAGCACCACATAAGCAGGAAAAAAAAGCCAGAAGTGGCACTGTGACTCAAGTGGTAGAGTGCTAGCTTTGAGCTGAAGAGCTGAGGGACAGCACCCAGGCCCAGAGTTCAGGCCCCACGACCAGATCCCCCCCCAAAAAAAGAAATTAAATTAGTGAATTTTAGAAAAGGAATGGGATCTTAGGAATATTAGGAAAAAATGAACACTGTCAATTTTCTTGGTTCTTGGGTTTCAAGGTCAGCCTGGAACTGAACAACTACCTCCCTTGGTTTACAATTCCCTGCCCCACTCTGAAGTTATGGAGAAAAATTATAAGGAAACAAACTCCTTATCATCTACTCATATATCCACTCATCTACCTACCTACCCTCCCTTCTACTGATGCTATTTAGAAACCCCGATTAATATGGTCATGATATACTAAGTCAAAGAAAGATATTTCAGAAAAACAAAATCATAGGGCTCCTTCACTTATGAATATGAATATGTCTAAATACTTGAAATGTTATCAAATCTCACTCAAAAACATGCAAGAGAGCAATCACTACATTGCTTGATTGAATTTAATCCAGGTATGGAAAACTGGCTTACTATTAGAAAATCCACAAATATAAATCATTATAATAATTGGTTAATAGAGACAAATATAATGTCCATTAGGCAGAATAATTTTTCATAAAAATACAACTCTCAATCACAGTAAGTATTTATGGGTAATTAAGAATAGAAAAATCTGAGGCTGGGCACTGGTGGCTAACACCTGTAAATCCTAGCTACTCAGGACACTGAGATCTGAGGATCACAGTTCATGCCAGCCCGGCAGGAAAAGTCCATGAGACTCTTATCTCCAATAAACCACCAGAAAACTGGAAGTGGTGCTGTGGCTTAAGTGGTAGAGCACTGAAAAGCTCAGGGACAGTGCCCAAGCCCAGAGTTCAAGTCCCACAATTGACAAAAAAGAAAAAAAAGAAAAAAGAAAAATCTGAAAACTAATAAAGTGTACGCGCGCGCGCGCACACACACACACACACGCACATTCCAGTCCTGGGGCTTGAACTCAGGGCCTGAGCACTCTCCATGAGCTTCTTTTTGCTCAAGGCTGTCACTCTACCACTTGAGGCATAGTGTCACTTCTGGCTTCATGCAGGCAAGGCAAGCACGCTTACCACTGAGCCACATTCCCAGCCCAAGAGCATATTTTTTTAAATTTTATTTTATTGTAAAGATGCTGTGCAGAGGGTTACAGTTACATGAATAAGGTAAGGAGTACATTTCTTGTCAAACATTGTCACCCCCTCCTTTTTTTCCTACTATTCCTTCCCTGCCATATCAGCCCTGCCCCCTCCTTCATTCCCCCTGCCCCGAAGTTGTAAAGATCATTTCCAACTTAGTGTCTTGTGAGTATCATTGTTGCAATGGGTCATCCTGTGTCCTTGCTTTAGCATTTTGTTATTCCCTTTCCCTCCCCAAATTAGATAAATGTATATATAAGATGCAGGGTACTAAAATCAAATACAGTGACAACAGAAGATATACCATAGGGGGAAAAACATCAAAAGAAACAAAAAAAATCACATAGTTCATTAAAAACAACAACAAAAACCTCTTGTGTCCATATCTTGGGATTCATTTCACTTAGCATCATCTTATATGGTCATATGTACATAGCTTTTTTTTTTTTTTTTCGGTCGGTCATGGGGCCTGAAAGCTGGGCCTGGGCGCTGTCCCTCAGCTCTTCAGCTGAAGGCTAGCACTCTACCACTTGAGCGTCAGCTCCACTTCTGGCTTTTTCTGCTTATGTGGTGCTGAGGAATCGAACCCAGGGCCTCATGCATGTAAGGTAAGCACTCCACCACTGAGCCACCTTCCCAGCCCCTGTACATAGCTTTTGAGCTTTTCTAAGAGCATATATTCTAAAAACACCCAGAGAAGCTTCATTCTAGGTGGAGACACTGAGGAAGCATTCTCTGGAGGCAGGAAAGGCTGACAAGAAAGCCCACATCACTACTTTTATTAATATGATATTGGATATTGTATCCAGTCCAATATAACAAAGAGAAAGGATATTAAGGTCAAAGTATTGGGACAGAGGACATAAAACATTATTACTTCTGAACAACAAACCCAAACAAATAGACTGGTATATTATTTAAAGTATTATGCTATTTAGAGATAGAAGATTATCAAAGTGAGTTGTATTTCTATATGCCATAGCAACCAGCTAGAAATTAATTTTGTTGTTGTTGGTCATGGGGCTTGAACTCTAGCCTGGGTGCTGTCCCTCAGCTCTTCAGCTCAAGGCTAGCGCTCTACCATTTGAGCCACAGCACCACTTCTGGTTTTCTGGTGGTTAATTGGATATCAGAGTCTCAAGGACTTTCTGGTCTTGGCTGGCTTTGAACCATGAGCCTCAGATCTCAGCCTCCTGAGTAGCTAGGATTACAGGCGTGAGTCACTAGCACCTGGCTTGAAGAGAAGTTTGTAGAACATACTTATGGCCACGTGGTAGGGTCCTCCCTAAGGAAATCCAGTCTTCCTCTCTATCAACATGCCAAAGGCCTATGAATTAGCTTAGTGTGGTAACTAGACATGAGGCAATAAATTCTCACTGTGGTGACCTGAGTTAGGATTCTGTCTTCTAACTACATAGACAAAGCCACACCTTTGTAGATTGCCCATCTGCTCACTCTTAAGAATCCTATCACCAATTAGTTGCTCCCACAGATCTCTGAAAGTCAAACATGCTAATAGCCCTCTTGTGCCCAAAACTTATTATGGTAATTCACTCATCTTGGTGCCAAAGTTAAGAGCCAACACCTGGTGCCTCCCAACCCAGAATCCAGTTATTTTCACTGAAATCAGAAAGCCCAGTTATCATCGCATGACCATCTGTGGCATTGCTTTTCAGGGGCGCCCATCACCTGGGCATAGCTTAATGTGAGAAAAGCCTCTTTTTATCAAAGTGGTTGGCTTTGTGGCTTGACTCTTGTTGATTATTCTGCTAAGACAATACCAACAAGTATAGAAAGAGAAAGAGGAAATTCTTTGGGATTAAAAAAGGATTTTTTTTTAAATCGGTCAGTGGTGGGGCTTGAACTCTGGGTCTGGGCACTGTCCCTGAGCACTTCAGCTCAAGGCAAGCGCTCTACCACTTGAGCCACAGCACTACTTCTGGTTTTCTGGTGGTTAATTGAAGATAAGAGTCTCACAGACTTTCCTGACCAGGCTAGCTTTGAACCACAATTCTTAGATCTCCTCCTGAGTAGCTAGGATTACAGGTGTGAGCCCCTGGCACCTGGTGCTCAGGTTGAAAAAGGATTTTTTTTTTGGGGGGGCTGGGAATGTTGTTTAGAGGAGAGTGCTTGCCTAGCATGAAGCCCTGGGTTCAATTTCTCAGTACCATATAAACAGAAAAGGCCAGAGGTGGTGCTGTGGCTCAAGTGGTAGATCACTAGCCTTGAGCACAGAGAAACTCAAGGACAGTACCCAGGCTCTGAGTTCAAGCTCCAGGACCAGCAAAAAAAAAAATTTTTTTAAAGAAGAAGAAAAAGAAAAAAGAAAGGAAAAAAGGATTTTTGAAGTGCAAGATTTTTGTCTTAACTGGATCTTCCAAAAATGGAAGAGGAAGAAAGACACACCTCAGATTGTTGAAGAAAGTAGCAGAGGATGTGAGTATGTTTTTGGGATTACTTGTGTACTGTTAATTTTATCACAGGTTGTTTTTCCCTTTTGTTTTGTTTTTCAGGTCCTGGGGCTTGAACTCAGGGCCTGGGTGCTGTTCCTGAACCTCTTTGTGTTCAAAGATCGCGCTCTACCAAGTGAGCAACAGCACACTTCGGTTTTTGAGTGTTTAATTGGAGATAAGAGTCTCTCCAGGACTTTCCTGCTCAGGCTGGCTTTGAATCTCAATCGTTATGTCTCAGCCTCCTGAGTAGCTAGGATTACAAGTATGAGCCACTAGCACCCAGCAAAGGGATCTCCATGTGAGAAGTGACTGTGCAAGAGACAGTGTGTCCTTTATCATGCCTCAGCTTTAGCCTGATTTTAGCCTTATAGCTGCTCCTTCTTTGTTACTGCAAAGTCATCTAGTGATGACAGAATCCAGCAACCAGATAGCCACCAGCAACCAGCTCAAGGGTTTTTTAATGTGACTTTTTTGGGGAGGGTTGTTTCTTTTGTTTTTTGGGGGGGTGTCTGGTCGTGGGCCCTGAATTCTGGGCCTAGGCACTGTCCCTCAGCTCTTCAGCTCAACGCTAGCGCTCTACCACTTGAGCCACAACGCCATTTCCGGCTTTTTTCTTTTTGTTTATGTGGTGCTGAGGAATCGAACCCAGGGCCTCATGCATGCAAAGCAAGTCCTCTACCACTGTGCCACCTTCCCAGCCCCATGGGTTTTTTGCTTTGTTTTTGTTTGTGTTTTGCCAGTCACGGGGTTTGAACTCAGGGCCTGAGCCCTGTCCCTGAGCTTCTTTTGCTCAAGGCTAGTACTCTACCACTTGAGCCACAGTGCCATTTCCCAGCTTTTTTTGTTTATGTGGTACTGAGGAAGCAAACCCAGGGCTTCATGCATGCTAGGCAAGCACGCTACCACTAAGCCAATGTGATTTTTTTTTTAATGTAATGGTTTTGTTTTGTTTTTAATGTAAATACATTGGGAACCTGAGCTCAGCCAATTGGAGCACAGGATCAGGGTCTGCTGGGTTAGGGATAAAAAAGAAGCAGTCTGCCTGCTCTGTGCTTGTTTGCCAAATTTTTGGCTGATGGCATGCCCTTCTGCAGAAATAACATTGCTGTTCTGTCGTCCTTTTAAGTTGATGTTTTATTCCCAATATCCCAAGCCATTTCTACCATTAAGGCCTTAATAAATAAAGCATCCTTTCAGACTTCCCCAAGCAAGTGCTAGCAGCAAAGTCCATAAGACACCTTCTCCAGTTAACCAGCAAGAATAGCTGAAAGTTGCCGGGCGCTGGTGGCTCACGCCTGTAATCCTAGCTACTCAGGAGGCTGAGATCTGAGGATCGCGGTTCAAAGCCAGCCCGGGCAGGAGAGACCATGAGACTCCTATCTCCAATAAACCACCAGAAAACCGGAAGTGGCGCTGTAGCTCAAGTGGTAGAGCGCTCGCCTTGAGCTGAAGAGCTGAGGGACAGCGCCCAGGCCTGGAGTTCAAGCCCCATGACCGACAAAAAAAAAAAAAAAAAAAGAATAGCTGAAAGTGGAGCTGTTGTTTAAGTGGTAGAGTGATAACCTTGAGCACTAAAAGCACTTGGACAGTGCCCAGGTCCTGAGTTCAAGCCCTAGTACCCATCAGCTGTCTTAGGAATAAGATGGGAAAGTCATCTTCACGTCGCCTGAAGCCATTAACTGTGCAGATCATACAGTCCCCTTTGTTCTGAATTCATGCACATCAGACAAACTTCTGATTGTAATGTGGCTCCTTGATAATCTGTCTATGGGGTAAAAGTGCTCTGATCAGAGAACATGAGAATTAATATGCCAGCACCTGTGGGTAGTTTTTGTTGTTTGGGTTTGAAACGGAAACTCATTTTTATAGCCTAGGCTGGCCTTGAACTTCTGAGTGCTCATTGTGTGCTCCAGAAGGCCTGGCTACTAGTCTATAATTACATTCTCTGTGAGACTGGGGAGTAGGAGTTTGCGTAGGAAAGATGATTCTGGATTTCTGAACTTCCCTGACAGAGGGAAATGACCTCTATCAAAAACTGAACAGGGTTTCTAAGTTTGCAAGTCAAGAGCAAGGTGTTGATATATTTGCCAAATTTCTAATTTAAATCTCTCAAGTGTTTTGTCTTAGAACAAAGCGTCTGCCAGAGTCACTGGCTTCATTAGTTTTATTTGAGAGCTAAATGAGAAGAATCGTGTATGGAATTTTCAGACTCTTCTGCAGAACAAAAGGACTTAAGTTATTTATATACATTAGGGAGTTGCAGACTCTAGGTATAGTCATATCGTTTCCCATGACAACCAATTAGTATGCAATGCTTTGGTATTCAAGTTCCTAGCATAAGAAATAATGTTAAATTTTTGAAGGCCTATTTTTTTAAGGAGACTTTGTAAATAATCTTACAAAGTCACCCTTTTGTTTTTATGATATAAAATCATGAACATGATGACTCCAAATAGGAATCCTCTATGGCTGTACTCTTCTGAATATCCTTTTTTTCTCTAGCCAGGTCTTCAGAATGGTCATATATGTCTGAATTTTACTGTCCTACACCTTAATAACAATGCTCTCTGTAAAGAAAAATTTTGTGTATGTATCCTAGGGCTTGAACTCAAGGTCTGGATGCTGTCCCTGAGCTTCTTTTTTTCTTTCTTTTTCTCCAAAGGCTATCACTCTACCACTTGAGCCACAGCTCCACTTCCAGCTTTTTTGGTAGTTTAGTGGAGATAAGAGTCTCACAGACTTTCCTGCTCAGGCTGGCTTCAAAGTATGGTCTTCAAATCTCAGATTTCTGAGTAGCTAGATTACAGGCATGAGCCACTAGTGCCTAGTTAACAATTTTCCTTAGCAACTAAGATATATAGAAGTTCTAGTATTTATCTTTAGACAAGATATTATTAGCCAGAGCTTACTGGATAATAAAAGTTTGTAGAATCTAGGAATTAATAAGTTGAATATGAAAATAATATGTTGGGAGAAAAATATATCACTCCTATTTTATTTAGCATATGAACTGTCTCGAAATCAGATCTAAGCTTTGTTGGTTTTTTGTTTTTGTTTTTGTTTTTTTTAATTATTTTGTTGGCCGTGGAGCTTGAACTCTGAGCCTGGGTGCTGTCCCTGAGCTCTTCAGCTCAAGGCAAGCCCTCTACCACTTGAGTCACAGCACCACTTCTGGTTTTGGGGGGTTAATTGGAGATAAGAGTCTCACAGACTTTCCTGCAGGCTGGCTTTGAACCGTGATCCTCAGATCTCAGCCTCCTGAGTAGTGAGGATTACAGGTGTGAACCACCAGCACCTGGCTAAAAAATCTTTCCAGAAATTTCCTGCAAACCCATGTAGCCTTTTTGCCCTCAATCCCAGCTCAGGCAAAAACCACTGTTATTCTGGGAATTCTTTCAGAAGCAGACAACAAAATTCAAGTGCAAGTAGTTAATTTAGTTACAGGTTTCTCTTTTTGTTTTGTTTCCCAGGCTGCCCTCAAATGCACACTTATCTCCCCTCAGCTTCCTGAGCTGCTGGAATTATAAGTGTGCACTACCATTACCAGTTTGTAGATAGTGTAATTGGGAAGTATGGGAGCCACCTACCAGAGACATAGGGAAATGACATAAAGGAGGGGAGGCAGCCAATCAAAGGTTTGTTTTTAAGTCAACTGCCAAGAGAGCAACTACAGTTGGGAAAATTCTGGTAAAAAGTGCAAAACACACTTCGGTGTTGATGGCTCGTACCTGTAATCCTAGCTACTCTGAAAGCTGAGATCTGAGGCACCCAGCTCCTTGGACTTTTTTGGTGGTTAGAGATTAAAGTGTCTCATGAACTTTCCTGCCCAGGTTGACTTTGAACCATAAACTTTGGATCTCTGTCTTCTGAGCAGCAAAGGTTATAGATATAAGCCTCCAGTACCTGGCTTGCTATCAGATTTAAAATGTATATAAGTGGCCTATATCATAGCTCACGATTTCTTTTCCTCTCTTTCTTGCTGTTTTTGTTTTTAAACTAAGTATATGTTTCTAGCCATCGTACTGGGCATTGACCGAGTTGGTGCTTCTGGCTGATATGAAACAGCCAGAAACTCTCTCATGACTTAGTCTCACCAGGTAAGCAGAGTACCTCAAACTCACTACCTGTCCATAATCACCTTGCAGTGTACTGTTTGTGCATTTCTTTTTATTTTATTTTATTTTATTTTTGTCCGGTTGTGGGGCCTGAACTCTGGGCCTGGGCGCTGTCCCTCAGCTCTTCAGCTCAAGGCTAGCACTCTACCACTTGAGCCACAGCGCCACTTCCGGCTTTTTTCTTTTTGCTTATGTGGTGCTGAGGAATCGAACCCAGGGCCTCGAGCATGCAAGGCAAGTGCTCTACCACTGAGCCACCTTCCCAGCCCCTGTTTGTGCATTTCTTTTTCGACAGAGCTGAGAGTTTCCTTTGGATCCAAGCCCAGGGGGAAATCAGTGGGCAAGAGAGGACATGAGATCTTCGTTTTAACAAGTGCTGCCAGACTGCCATTTGGAATGGCAGTCCCAGTCTGCTCTGCAACTGCAGAGTGTGAGTGCCCACCTGTGGCTGTGTTCCCACCAACACTGAGCATTCAAAAGCTGTCTAATTTTTGTCAGTTTGAAGGGCAAGAGTGATCTCTTACTTAATTTTACCCGCACAGTTACATATACCCATGGTGCAGCTGGAATTCTGGGCTCTCACACCTCCTGTCTTATAGCTACTCAGCTGTTTCGTTCCATTTGTGTATTGCTGGCATTTCAAAGGCATTTCCTTTTCTTCCCTTTTGTCACGATCTAGGAAAAAACTTCCCCTCTCACTATTGCAACCACTCCCTATCTTATTTCCGGCTCTCTAGATTCCACCCCATCTAATATATTCTGTCTCTACCAAATTAATACTACAGAAGCCCAGGCCTCGGAGGCAGAAATGAGGATATTAAGAATGAATAGTGAGCCAGGCGCCAGTGGCTCATGCCTGTAATCCTAGCTACTCAGAAGGCTGAGGTCTGAGGATCACAGTTCAAAGCCAGCCCGGGCAGAAAAGTAGTCTGTGAGATTCTTATCTCCAATAAACCACCAGAAAACTGGAATGGTACTGTGGCTCAAGTGGTAGGGTGCTTGCCTTGAGCTGAAGAGCTCAGGGACAGTGCCCAGGCCCAGAGTTCAAGCCCCATGACCAAAAAAAAAAAAAAAAAAAAAAGAATAGTGGGGACTGGGAATGTAGCTTAGTGGTAGAGTGCTTGCCTAGCATGCATGAAACCCTGGGTTCAATTCCTTAGTATCACATAAACAGAAAAAGCTGGAAGTGGTGCTGTGGCTCAAATGGTAGAGTGCTATCCTTGAGCAAAAGAAGCTCGGGGCAGTGCCCAGGCCCTGAGTACAAGCCCCAGGACTGGAGAGAGAGAGAGAGAGAGAGAGAGAGAGAGAGAGAGAGAGAGAGAGAGAGAGAGAGAGAGAGAGAGAGAGAGAGAGAGAGAGAGAGAGAGAGAGAGAGAGAATGAATAGTGGTAGAAATTTATAACCTAAAACTCTAGTACAGGGATTAGATTCCCTCTCTGTGAGAGATCTTTTCATGTAAGAAAATATCACTCAATGCCTTAATTGCTATCAAGAATCTCTTGCCAGGTAATCCGAGCTACCAGGAGGCTGAGATCTGAGAATTATAGTCCAAAGCCAGCCCAGGCAGGAAAATCTATGAGACTTTTATCTCTAAAATTAACCCACCAGAAAATCAGAAGTGGCACACTGGCTCAGGTGGTAGAGGGACTAGCCTTGAGCTGAAGAGCTCAGGGTCAACAGTGCCTAGACCTAGAGTTCAAGCTCCATGACTGACAAAAAAAAAAATCTCTTAATCTAATGACGAAATGTCATCATTCCTGGGTGAGGTACATTGGCTCACACATGCAATTCCAGTTACTTGGGAGGCAGAGATGTGAGGGTCACAGTTCTAGGCCAGCTTGGAAAAACATTAGCAAGATCCCATTTCAACAAATTAGGAAGGAATGGTGTTATGTGCCTGTAGTCCCAGCTACTTGGGAGGCATAGGTAGAAGGATTGGGATCGGAGGCTAGTTCCAGGCAAAAACAGAGACCGTAAGCAAATAATAATAATAATAATAACTAAAGCAAAAAAGGCTGGGGACATGGTTTACTTGGTAGTCCTTGCTTAGCAAGCATAAGACCTTGAATTCATACCTCACTACCACCAAAATAAGTGACAATGTACATAGGAATCTCCCCAGGGGAATTTTTTGCCTGTCCTGGGGCTTGAACTCAGGGCCTGGACACTGTCCCTGAGCTTCTTTTTTTGCTCAAGGCTAGCACTTTACCTCTTGAGTCACAATGCCACTTCTGGCTTTTTTTCTTAATGAGGAATCCAACCCAGGGCTTCATGCATGGTAGGCAAGCACGCTACCACTAAGACACATTCTCAGCCCTCCACAGGGGAATTTCTAAAATGTAATTATCATATTCTGAGAGAAAGAAAACCAGAAGTTATGAAAGAGTTGAGAATGAATTGGTTTGAAATCCACTCTCTATTAATTTATTTGTTGGAGTTCACTCTTGAATCAAGGACATAAAAATCATTAGCAGATGCCTGCTTCTCTTGAGTTTTCAAGCTTGCATTGTATTACTTAACAGTCTTAAATTAGGTGTTATGAAAACCAACTCAGGTTAATCAAGCTAAGAAGAAGAAGAAGAAGGAGAAGAAGAAGAAGAAGAAGAAGAAGAAGAAGAAGAAGAAGAAGAAGAAGAAGAAGAAGAAGAAGAAGAAGAAGAAGAAGAGGAGGAGGAGGAGGAGGAGGAGGAGGAGGAGGAGGAGGAGGAGGAGGAGGAGGAGGAGGAGGAGGAGGAGGAGGAGGAGGAGGAGGAGGAGGAGGAGGAGGAGGAGGAGGAGGAGGAGGAAGAAGAAGAAGAAGAAGAAGAAGAAGAAGAAGAAGAAGAAGAAGAAGAAGAAGAAGAAGAAGAAGAAGAAGAAGAAGAAGAACAAGAAGCAGCAGCAGCAGCAGCAGCAGCAGCAGCAGCAGCAGCAGCTGGGCATCAGTGGCTTATGCCTGTAATCCTGGCTACTCAGGAGGCTGAGATCTGAGGATTGTGGTTCAAAGCCAGTCTGGGCAGGAAAGTCTGTGAGATTCTTATCTCCAATTAACCACCAGAAAACTGGAAGTGGTGCTTGGCTCAAGTGGTAGAGCACTTGCCTTGAACTGAAGAGCTCAGGGATAGCACCCAGGCCCAGAGTTCAATCCCCACGACTGACAAAAAAAAAAAAGGAATTAGGGGAAAAATACATTTCAAAAATACAAAGGTGGCGGGGTGCTAATGACTCATGCCTGTAATACTAGCTACTCAGGAGTCTGACATCTGAGGATCTCCGTTCAAAGCCAGCCCACACAGGAAAAGTCCATGAAATTCTTTTTTTTTTTTTTTTTTTTTGCCAGTCAATGGGGCCTGAGCTCTGGGCCTGGGTGCTGTCCCTCAGCTCTTCAGTTCAAGGCTAGCACTCTACCACTTGAGCCACAGTGCCACTTCTGGCTTTTTCTGCTTATGTGGTCTGAGGAATTGAACCCAGGGCCTCTTGCATGCAAGGCAAGCACTCTACCACTGAGCCACTTTCCCAGCCCCCATGAAATTCTTATCTCCAATTAACTGCCAGAAAACTGGAAGTAGTGACTAGGCTCAAAGTGGTAGAGTACTAGCCTTGAGCTGAACACACCCAGACCTATAGTTCAAACCCCACAACAGACAAACAAAAACAAAAACAAAAACAAAGGTGTGTCAGAACTCTAGAGGAAATGCAGTCAGTCTGGCCTCCAGAGGGGAGTTGGGAAGCCATGTATAATGCAAGCTGCCTGAAATCCTTTCTCTCAGCCTACAGGACAGATTACCACTGCCTCACACATCCCTAGTAGAAAGGCTACAACATCCAAAACCCACAGAGAACAGTACTATTTTCTCTTGACCTCTGAATTAGTTCACTTTGCCAAACACTTTGACTTTCTGTCACTTCAGAGCTCTGAGTGGTAGAATTTGATATCAGAAATGAATTAATACCAGGTATAGGTAGTTCACACTTGTAGTTCTGGTGGTTCAGGAAGCTGAGATCTGGCGATTATGGTTTGAAGCCAGTCTGGGGAAATTTCACGAGACTCTTATGTCTAAATAACCACCAAAAATAAAAAATAAAAATAAAAACAGAAGCCAAACTGGTGCTCAAGTGGTAGAGATTTGAAGAAAAATGATTTGAAGGAATGATACCCAGACCCTGAGTTCAAGCCCCAGCATACCCCTGCCCTGACACACACAAAACTATATAAACATGTGATAGGGAGAGGCATAAATGAAGAGTTTGGAATTTATCAATAGAACATGATACATGAATCCAGGTGAGATGGTGTTCACGCTTGTAATCCCAGCACTCGGGAGGCAGAGGCAGGAAGACCATAAGCTCAAGGCCAGCATCACTTCCCTGTGTCTCTACAAAGGAAAGTTGGGCAAGGTGGTGTGCACCTGTGATCTCAGCAACCACAGGAAGCCTATAATAGGCAGATCACAGTTCAGGTACACCCCTGATTAAGAAGTGAGACCCTACTCTAAAAATAACCTGAGATTAATTGTGCAGGGGGTATAGCTTGGTGGTAGAACCCTGCCTAGCAAGCATGAAGCCCTGAGTTCAGATCCCTGTACCTCTACCAAAAAAGGAAAAAAAAAAAAAAAGGAAAAGGCCTATATTATAATTACTGTTACAGTAAAAGGACCAAAATGACTACTAAATGTTATGTGGTATCCTGACATTAGGTTAAAAAAAAGAAGAAAGAAAGAAACTGGGTGCTGGTGGCTCACATCTATAATCCTAAACCACTCAGGAGGCTCAGACCTGAGGATTGAAGTTCTAATCCAGCCTAGGCAGGAAAGTCCATGAGTTTCCTATCACTAATTAACCCCCAAAAAGCTGGAAATGGAACTGTGTCTCAAGTGGTGGTAGAGTGCTAGCTTTGAGGAAAACAACTGCTCAAGAATAGTGCCTATGGGCTGGGAAGGTGGCTCAGTGGTAGAGTGCTTGCCTTGCATGCATGAGGCCCTGGGTTCGATTCCTCAGCACCACATAAGCAAAAAAGAAAAAAGCCAAAGTGGTGCTGTGGCTCAAGTGGTAGAGTGCTAACCTTGAGATAAAGAGCTGAGGGACAGCACCCAGGCCCAGAGTTCAGGCCCCACGACCGGACCCCCCCCCAAAAAAAAAGAATAGTGCCTAGCTGGGCACCAGTGGCTCACACCTGTAATCCTAGCTACTCAAGAGGCTGAGATCTGAGGATCACTGTTCAAAGCCAGCCCAGGCAGGAAAGTCCTTGAAACTCTTATCTCCAATAAACCACCAGAAAACTGGGAGTGGCGCTGTTGCTTAAGTGGTAGAGCCCTCGCCTTGAGCTGAAGAGCTGAGGTACAGTGCGCAGTCCAGAGTTCAAGCCCCACCACCAACAACAACAAAAAAAAATAGTGCCTGGGCCCTGGGTTGAAGACCTAGGATCAGAGCGTGCACACACACACACACACACACACACACACACACACACTTGTGCACACACAGGCACACATTTATATAGCTAGCTATAGATATTTATATATACATATGGAAATCTGAGAGTAAAGTGTGATCTTTTCTAATAAGGAATTCAATATTGGCCCACTAATTGTAACAAATGTACCACTCCAATGTTATTCACAGAAGGGGTAAACTGAATCTGAGACTTACATGAACTCTTTACTAATCTCTACGTTTTTCTGTAAATCTAAAACTGTTCTTAAAAAACAATCTATTTTTAAAAAGACTACATTATTATTCCCTTCAGCATTAGCATGTTTTTCTAGCATTAGGCATTCATGCTGTTTCTAGTTTTCCACGGTTAAAAATAATGTTCCATGAATATCTGGTACAGAGACCTTTTAAGTAAATTCAGAACCAGAGTCAGCTTCCGACAGAACCAAAAATCAGGCAGTGCTCTGATGTAGGCAAAAAGTAGGCAAGTTTTTACCTCTCCAAAACCCTGGACAAGTTTTCTTCCTTTTCACACTTGAACCTATCTCCCTGTGTCTGCCAGCACTTAATGCTACTAGCACTATTCTAGTCTCTGTCTCTAGTCTTGAAATTGAATCCTGGCATTTAAACAATTCTAGTCCAGAGCTGGGAATGTGGCTTAGTGGTAGTGTTCTTGCCTAGCATACATAAAGCCCCGGGTTTAATTCCTCAGTACCACGTACACAAAAAAAGCTGGAAGTGTCACTGTAGCTCAAATGGTAGAGCACTAGCCTTAAGCACAGAGAGGCTCAGGAACAATGTCCAGGCCCTAAGTTCAAACCCCAGGACTGGCAAAAAAAAAAAAAATCTAGTCCAGTACTCCTTGAACCTGTGAACATTCAACACATCTATGATGTGATAAGTGATAAACAGTGGTGTCCAGGAGCTCCCTTGCTGGACATGGTGACACATAGTTCTAATCCCAACCCTTAAGAGGCTGAACCAGGGCTGGGAATGTGGCTTAGTGGTAGAGTGCTTGCTTAGCATGCATGAAGCCCTGGATTTGATTCCTGAGTACCACATAAACAGAAAAAGCTGGAAGTGATGCTATGGCTCAAATGGTAGAGTGCTAGCCTTGAACAAAAGAAGCTCAGGGACAGTACCCAGGCCCTGAGCTCAAGCCTCAGAGCTGGCGAAATAAGAAAGAAAGAAGGAAAGAAAGAAAGAAAGAAAGAAAGAAAGAAAGAAAGAAAGAAAGAAAGAAAGAAAGAAAGAAAGGAAGGAAGGAAGGAAGGAAGGAAGGAAGGAAGGAAGGAAGGAAGGAAGGAAGGAAGGAAGGAAAGAAGGAAGGAAGGAAGGAAGGAAGGAAGGAAGGAAGGAAGGGGAGTCAGTCTTATCTGTATATGGGACTCTTTTCTTCAGATAGATTTCCTCTTCATTGATATCCAGATGATGTCTAGAACCTAAATAACCAGCATATTTTGGCTCATAATGTATCAAAAAGGAAAGGTCATGTTGCATTAATCAATACCATGCAGCCAGAGAATATGCTAATTTATTAAAGTTGTGTTAAGCAAAATTAAGTCATTGTGTCCAGTGAGTGTCAGACCATGGCTAAATATTAAGAGATGCCAGCGAATGATGAGTTTCTCCCTTCTTTAGGAAAGATGCCAGTGGGAAGCACATTCTATTTTCTGTTCAGGAATGTGAGAGTAGATGGAAAGGAGAATGACAATCTCAGCCTGGTCATAACTCAGTTGGTATAATTTAGATTGCATCAATTTGTGGGACATATTCTCTCATTTCAAACCTTCTTCTATGGGGGATCTCCAGGACAGGAGAAATAGAAACCTGCAAAGCTGAGCCATGATCTAGGAGAAGCCATTAGCACATGTGCATGGTAAGCCACACCCACCTGGGAGAAAAATATGCACAGAGTTCCCACTAAGAAGTTCAATGGTACTGAAGGATATAAATCTTTTTCTTTCTTTTTGTTTTCAGTTTTCATATACACTAATTGTGTGTGTGTGTGTGTGTGTGTGTGTGTGTGTGTGTGTGTGTACTGGGGCTTACAGTCAGGGTCTCTTGTTTGGCGTTTTGCACTCTATCATTTGAGCCATAGCTCCACTTCTGACTTTTGCTGGTTAACTGGAGATAAGAGTGTCAGAGATTTTTCTGCCCAGGCTAGCTTTGAGCCCACAATCCTCAGATCTCAGCCTCTTGATTAGCTAGGATTTCATGTGTGAGCCACCAGTGTCTGGTAAGAGTAATCTTTTGACTTCTGGCTCAAGATAGAAAAGCTGTTGGTGTCTTTCCCATCTAAGAAGCCATTGTGATAGAAAATACAAGCCTGGCACTGTTGGCTCATACCTGTAATCCTAGCTATTGAGGATGCTGAGATCTAAGGATGGAAGTTTAAAGCCAGCCCAGGCAGAAAAGTCCCCATGAGACTCTTGTCTCCAATTAACCTCTCAAAAGTCAGAAGTGGAGCTCCATAGATCCACTCAAAGTGGTAGAGCACTAGCTTTGAGCAAAAGAGCTGCGGGTCAGCACCTAGGTCCTGAGTTCAAGCCCTACAACCAATCAACAATAACAAAATACAATTACATAAAGATAAAAATTCACAGTAAGGAAAACAAGCGAGATGATAGCCATATATAAGAAATTTGAACACATTTATAAGAGAAAGGAAGTAGATGAAGTAGTTGCAGGTGAAGCTGGCTCCAGAAACTGCTGCCTAGAATGTGAGAAGGAGTATAGGAGAACTGAGAACCCAAGGAGCAGCCACAGGAAGAAAGAAGACTCACATGAAAACTAGGAAAAGAAATTGAAGGTCTGCAGATAGAATACTGCCTCTCCTCCCCAACCTGAACCCGAACCGGTGTGTGTTCATGGATCAGCCTAAAATGACCCCTTCCTATGAACAAGCCCAAAATAAGCTCTCAGACTCCCAGACAGATCTTTATGGCTCATTCCTAAAAATAAACAATGAACTATTACAGATATCTGATAGACAAGAGTGACAGACAAGATACTATGAAAAGAACAGCCAACTCCTAGGAACTAAATGTCTAATTGATAAAAATAACAGGTCAATAGGAGAAGAATCAATAGAAACACAAGAAAAAGATTAGTAACATTAGAGAAATAGAAACTAGAAATGGAAACATGGTGCTGTGGCTCAGGCCTGTGTTCCAAGTTGTTCAGGAGGATTTCAGTCTGAGGCTGGGTGGACAAAAATGCAAGATCCTATTGAAAAACAAACTAAAGCAGGGCTGGGAAGGTGGCTCAGTGGTAGAGTGCTTGCCTTGCATACCTGAGGCCCTGGGTTCGATTCCTCAGCACCACATAGCAAAAAGAAAAAAGCCGGAAGTGGTGCTGTGGCTCAAGTGGTAGAGCACTAGCCTTGAGCTGAAGAGCTGAGGGACAGTGCCCAGGCCCAGAGTTCAGGCCCCACGACCGGACCCCCCAAAAAAATAAATAAATGAATAAACTAAAGCAAAAAGGCTAGACACCTGACTGAAGTGGCAGAGTGGCTGCCCCAGTGAAAGGCCCTAGTTCAAACCCAGATACTATTAAAAAATATATATCTTAGTAAGGGTAGAGGTAACTTGGACCAGGGATATGATACACTTCTGACTCCCCCACAGAAAGCAGGGGAGGGGGAGGCTGGGAATATGGCTAGTGGTAGAGTGCTTGCATGCATGAAACCCTGGATTTTATTCCTCAGTACCACACACACAGAAGAAGCTGAAAGTGACATTGTGGCTCAAGTGGTAGAATGCTAGCTTTGAGCAAAAGAAGCTCAGGGACAGTGCCCAGACCCTGAGTTCAAGCCCCAGGATTGTCGAGAGAGAGAGAGAGGGGGGGGGGAGGGGGGAGAGGGAGAGGGAGAGAGAGAGAAGAAAGGATCCAGAGCAGAGCTGACAAAGTCATTAAGGCTATCCTAAACCAGGGCTGTGAGTGACCAGAAACTGACCAGAGAAACACCAGAGAGAAGAATCATGGCGACAGTGCATACAGTGTGTCAGGACTGGCCAAGTCTATTACAACCATAACCTCAAGGGGACCCTAAATAGGGCAAAGACTTCACTGAAGGATCTTAAAAGGTGGTGACAAAGTGACCACTAGCTTTCTTTTGGTCAAACCCCAGAACACAAACTTTAGGAGTAGGCTTGAGAAGGAAAAACATAATCTTAGATACATATCAAGGGCTGGGGGGGGGGGGGAGAAAGATACCTATCAAGCATGGAAAATATTTATAAAAGAGGGTTAGACTGGCACTGGTGGCTCATGGCCCTGGTGTCTCATGCCTATAATCCTAGCTACTCAGAAAGCTGAGATCTGAGGATTGCAGTTCAAAGCCAGCCTGGGCAGGAAAGTCCATGAGACTCTTACCTCCAATAAACTACTCAGAAAAAGCCAGAAGTGTGCTGTGGCTCGGGAACAATGCCCAGGCCCTGAGGTCAAGCCCCAGGACTGGCAAAAAAAAAAAAAAAATCCAGAAGTTGAGCTGGGCTTAAGTGGTGGAGCACCAGTCTTGAGGGGGAAAAGCCATAAGAATACAGTCCTAAGTTCAAGCTCCAGAATCAGCACACACACACACACACACACACACACACACACACACACACACACACACACACACACACACACACAAACGGAAAATCAGAAATATTAGTAGATCCTACCAGAGAGGAAACATACTGTATTAGAAGAAGAGAATGGTACCAAGCTTAATAGTGGAAACAAAATGTCCCAACCCAGTTAATTTGTATTTTCATCCTCCCAAAGAATGGGCCACAGGGAGGAGGGAGCCCACATTGCCTGGAAAACTGGGAAACAGCCTGCACCAGGGTGGCTAGTCTCAGTGAGCCAGGAAAGAGCAAAGTCAGTTAAGGTAAAAGAGACAGACAGTGTTATCAGAGAACAGTAGATTATGATAGAAATGTCAAGAAAGTAAAAATAGACTCTTCTTCACAAGCAGATAAAGAATCAAAGAGTTATGTAAAAATGGTGAGGAAAGGAAAAGAAAAAGAAAAGGATATGAAAGTTTATCTAAGTTCAATGGTGTCAGGAGTTTACTGGCCATGTCTGACTCTGAAGGGTCTCTGAAGATCCCTGCTTGTTTCTAGATCTTTGCTACAAGCTAATACACCAGTGATACTGTCCTCAATGGTCAGATGGGATCGGCAGAGTTGGGAGAAAGAGAAGACATGGGGAAGAAAGAGGGAAATAAAAAGGCAACAGGTCATCAGAGATCCAAACAATAAACTCTATCATCAGAGCTTTGGTTCTTGCTAAGACAGTAGCTGGTATATACCTATAACCATTAGTGAAAGTAAAAAACTTTGGAAGTGTTTTGTTTTGTCTTTGTGATAGGGGTGGGAGGTAGGTCTTGGGGCTTGAACACAAGGCCTGAGTGCTGTCCTGAGCTTTTGTGCTCAAGGCTAGTGCTCTACCACTTGAGCCTTAGCACTATTTCCAGGGTGTTGTTGCTTAACTGGAGATAAGAGTTTCATGTATTTTCCTGCCCAGGCCTGGCTTCAAACCATGATCCTCAGGTCTCAGCCACAGAAGAAGTTAGGACTACAAGCATGAGCCACCAGGACCTGGCTCTTGTGTTTTGTAAGGATCAACATACAGAAAGAAAAAAAGAAATTTGCCCAGTAATTTGAGAGTTGGTTAATTTGAGATCTCACAGAGAAAAGAATACCCAGTGTATATATGATGGTGACAGGCTGGAGCTAGTACATCTGCTCAGAAGAGTAAGAGGGCACTTTTGCTAGCCTGTTGCTTCCTTAACACGGTTAAGAGGAACACTTTAGCTGGGTACTATTTGGAGACCCAGAACTCCTTTGAATGAAGACATCTCTTTCCACATCCCCAGGCTATCAGCATTTTAGCTTCTGGAGCCTTCCCTCTAAAACTCCAACTCCTGAAGATTTCCCCATTGTTTCTACATGATTATTCCCAGGGCCTGAACTCTTAAGTTCCTTGATATTCTCTTCTCTAATGAAATCAGTATCCATTCTACCCAAAAAGTTCCCTTCCATGGGATTCTTCTACCTTACAGTAATTTAAGTCCCATCACAATTCAGTTTTAAGCATCCCATTCTCTGTCCATACCTTTTTCATGACAGAGTCAGCCTGAGGAAAGCAAATGTTCAGATGCTTTACTAGGAAAGAAGTAAGGGTGCAGGCCAAGGGCCAGCCAGGCAAGGGAGGCTGGGACAACGACACCTAGTGTGCTTTACTGTGTGCATCATATGTGCTTTACTATGTATGCATCATCTTCATGACAGTATCCAACTGGGCTGCTCCCAGAGCCCAGCCTGAGAAGCCAGATGGAACCACGGTGTCCAAATACAACCCAGCAGGGAGAAGAAAGGGAAGCCATCTATCTTGTTCCCCTGTCATTTTCCATTTCTTTTTCTCTCTCCCTCTCTTTATTTTTGCCAGTCCTGGGGCTTGAACTCAGGGCCTGGGCACTGTCCCTGAGCTGCTTTTGCTCAAGGATACTACTCTACCACTTGAGCCACAGCATCACTTCCGGCTTTTTCTGTGTATGTGGTACTGAGGAATCAAACCCAGGGTTTTGTACATGCTAGGCAAGCACTCTACCAGTAAGCCACATTCCCAGCTCCCAGTTCCCTTTTCTTCTAGCATTGGTCAAAAGCATTCTCATGGGGCTTATGATTTGCAGGGCATGTACTTGACCACTCTGGAAAGTCATTGGGGAATTCAGGGCTACCATCAGGTCAGACCTGGTTCTAGACTATGACATTAAACCTCCTCCTCAACCCCAAGGGCAGGCTGAGACAACCACACACCAGAATGAAATGGACCCCCTCAGAAGACAATCTAGCCAGAAAATAGAGCAAGTGACTTGGGCTCCAAGAGAAGGAAGTGAGCAGATCAGGCGTGTCCAGAATATTCCCTGGGCTCCCATGGCTCATGTCTGTAATCCTACCTACACATAAGGCTGAAATCTGAGGGTCACCATTCGAAGCCATCCTAGGCAGACAAATTTGGGAGGTTCTTGTTTCCATTAACCAGCAAAAATCTAGAAGTGAAGCTGAAGCTCAAGTGGTAGAGCACTAGCTAAGAGTGGGAAAACTCAGGGACAGTGTCCAGACCCTGAGTTCAAAGCCCTAATACCAGCACACACACACACACACACACACACACACACACACACACACACACACACACACACACACACACACACACACACACGAAAGAGAAGAAGGTAGAATAGGAAGAGGAGGAGGAAAAAGAGGAAGAAGAAACAAAGAAACTTGATAGGGGGAAGGCTACTGGAAACAAGAATATTACAAGTAAGTCATTGAGAGACATGGTAAGGCTAGTACTTCTACCATCTTGCAGTCATCCAGAGCTACTTGCTCTGGCTATTTCAGGGGGGCGGAGGGAGAACATTCCATCTAGTACCATGGGAGTCATGTGTGCCTGGATGAACTGCAAAGATCAGCACATCACCAAAGCTTGAAAGATAGTAATTAAGGATAGTCATTTAACCACTCTTGTTTAATTTGTCCTTTTGGCAGATGCAAAATCCTGATGGTGCTTGAAAAAGACTATAGATTATGGTAAATATAATCAGGTAGGGTCATGAATCCAATTACAACCAGAACTGTGGATATGGTATCCTTATTGGGGCTAAACAATATAGCCCTTGGCATCTGGAAAATGTTTTCTTTTCAACTCAAAAGCAAACTGTCTCCATGTGGTGTGACAGCTGTATTTCTTCACCAATTTACATCCAGGCTATGCCAATCTCCTGCTTTCTGGCATAATGTAGCCAGAAGGAGCCTCAATTATCTTGAGAGCCCACAGAACATCATGTTGGTTCATTATATTGATGATATTATGCTAATTGAATCTGGTAAACAGGAAATATCAAGTAGCCTAGATGATTTATGGGTGTTTATATTCAAGAGGAATGGGAACTAAAGTAAAAAACAAGGAATCTGATACAGAGGTAAGCTTCTAGGGATTCAAGGCCTATATTGAAATATAGTATGGGCCAGGTGCCTGTGGCTTACACCTGTAATCCTAGCTGAGGCTAAAGATCTGAGGATCGCAGTTTTTTTTTGGGGGGGGGTCCGGTCGTGGTGCCTGAACTCTGGGCCTGGGCGCTGCACTCTACCACTTGAGCCACAGCGCCACTTCTGGCTTTTTTCTTTTTGCTTATGTGGTGCTGAGGAATCGAACCCAGGGCCTCATGCATGCAAAGCAAGCGCTCTACCACTGAGCCTCCTTCCCAGCCCCCTCAATAAGTTTTATGTGGTGGAGTATCTGTGATCCCAGATAGTATAGGCTGTGATCCCAGATAGGATAGGCCCTAGGAGGAGGCTAGCAGGCTGGGGTATAATATCTTGAGTTCAAATACCAGTACTACTGAGAGGAGAGAGAGAAAGAGAGAGGGGGGGAGGAAGGGAGGGAGAGAGAGAGAGAGAGAGAGAGGGAGAGAGAATGAGCTTAAGAGAAACAGGGGGGCTGGGAATGTGTCTTAGTAGAGTGCTTGCCTAGTATGCATGAAGCCCTGGGTTCGACTCCTCAATACCACATAAACAGAAAAAGCTGGAAGTGGCACTGTGGCTCAAGTGGCAGAGTGCTAGCTATGAGCAAAAGAAGCTCAGGGAGCAAAAGAAGCTCAGGGACAATGCCCAGGCCCTAAGTTCAAGCCCCATGACTGGCAAAAAAAAATTTAAATTTAAATTTAAAAAAATAAAATGAGCTGGGCACCAGTGGCTCACGCCTATAATCCTACTACTCAGGAGGCAGAGATCTGAGGATTGAGGTTCAAAGCCATCCTGGGCAGGCAAAGTCTGTGAAACTCTTATCTCCAATAAATCACTCAGAAAACCAGAAGTGGTACCATGGCTCAGGTGGTAGAATGCTAGCCTTGAGCTGAAGAGCTCAGGGACAGTGCCCAGGCCCAGAGTTCAAGTCCTACAACCGATAAAAAATAAAATAAAATAAAATGAGAAACAGGCTGGGAGCTGGTGTCTCATGCCTATAATACCAGCTATTCAAGAGGCTGAGATTTGAGGCTTGTGGCTTAAAGCTAGCCTGGACAGAAAAGTCTGGAGCTCGTCCTCCAATTAACCAGCAACAAGCCAGAAGTGGAGCTGTGGGTCAAATGGTAGAATGCCAACCACAAGAGAAAATACTAGAAGACAGCATTCAGGCCCCAAACTCAAGCCCCAGTACCAGCACACACACACACACACACACACACACACACACACACACACACACACACACACAAACACACACACAAATCAAATTAAAAATAAAATGAAAGACAGGTTGCTTCACCTTGAATTGTGAATTGTCTACTATGAACAAAGAGCTAGGCCAATTTGGGTTAGGGGTGACATTACATTTTGAACATGTTGCACCAACTCATTTACTGAGTAATATATAAGGCTTGCCATTTTGAGTGGCTTGCCATTTTGAGTGGGGTACAGGGAAAGAAATGACTGCATCAGGTCTAAGTTGTTCAAGTTACCCTGCCAACTTGGGTCTTTATACCCTGCAGATCTCATGATATAGGAAGTATCTGGAGTAGACAGACATTGTATAGGGCCTTACCTAGTGCCAAGTTTAGAATCACTGTGTAGACCCTTAGAAGTCTGGAGTCAAACCATGTCCTCTTCTGCTGGCCATCTTCATTTGAAGGGAATGTAACACTATGTGTTAATAGTTTCAGTAGCAAAACAAGTAGTGGTGAAGCAAGTAGACTCAAGCCTGGTGCTGAATACTATCAACACTAGACGACTTTGCAATCACAAAGATTTTAGCCACATGGCTAAAATCAGACCAAAACTGAGATGTGATGTGGGACATTACCAACTCTGGCACAGTCACTTCTCATATAAGATCCCTTTATTCTGTGATATCTAGCCTCTTAAAAATGGTAGCCAGCCACAACCTGAAAGAATACAGGTGCTGGTGGCTCATGCCTGTAATCCTTGTTACTCAGAAGACTGAGATCTGAGGATCATATTTGAAGTCTGTCCAGGCAGAAAGTCCATGAGACTGTGTGTGCGCATGCGCACACCAATCCTGGAGCTTGAGCTCAGGGCCTGGGCACTGCATTTCATCTTTTGTGCTCACTGCTAGCATTCTACCACTTGGGCCACAGCTCCACTGCTCCACTTCTGACTTTTTGGTAGCTAATTGGAAAAAGGGGCTTCAAACTGTAATCTTCAGATTCCAGCCTTCTGAGTAGCTGCGATTACAGGCATGAGCCACTGGTGCCTGACTTCCATGAGACTTTTATTCCTAATTAACCACCAAAAAGCCAAAAGTGGAGCTGTGGCTAAATTGTAGAATGCCAGCCTTGAGTGAAGAAGTAAGGACCATCACCTAGGCTGTAAGATCAAGCCCCACTACTGGCAGGCATGCATGCACACAGGTACACAGGCACGCAAGTACACACACACACACACACACACACACACACACACACACAAATGGGGATTACTGAAGCAAGTTACAACCCTACTGGTTGTAAGGAGTCCCCAAATGAGAGCTGTTATTATTTTTGTCCTTTCTTGTGCTTTATCTTATCTAGTTTCCTACCTGGCAGGGTGACTCAGCCCTTCATCCCCCAGGGGTTTGGGCTTTCCTTATCATCTTCCCCCTGTCCAGGGGTAAGGTGGCTGCTGCACCCTCATCCACAGTTATTCGGTGTGGAAGTACCATGAAACACATGGTAGCTGGATTCCAGGCCGCCTCCTTGTGACAGCTGCCCCAGATCATTACAATAATTAGGGTCAGTCACCCCTGACAGTGTAATTGTCTGTGCCTGTTGCTTCCCAGGTATTAGGAGCTCAGTGAACAGACTGCAGCTGTAGATTCAGATTGTAGAGGCTTACTGTGCCCCCTAGTGGAAAGTTCTCCTCCTGGAACCAGGAGCCTAAATCCCACAGTCCAAGCCTGAGATGAGTTCATATTTGAGGGATGGTTATAGGAGGGATTATAAGAGAGACTATCTCCTTTCTTCCTTCCTACTCCTCCATCTTCTCCCTCCTTCCTGCCTTCCTGCCCTTCTCCCATTGCCCCTTGCTCTATTTCTCTCCCCATACTCTCTGCTACAGATCAAATCTAGGTTGTGATACAAGTCCTCTAACCACTGTACTAAATTCACAACCGTATGTGTGCACATGTGTGTGTGTGTGTGTGTGTGTGTGTGTTATGGGGCTTGAACCCAGGGCCCCATACTCTCACTGGCCCAGGGCTGGATCTCTACCACTTGAGTCACACTTCTACTTCTAGCCTTTAGCTGGTTAATTGGAGATTTTAAAAAATCTCATGGACTTTTCTGCCTAGATTGGCTTCAAACCATAATTCTCAGCCTCCAGAAAAGCAATGATCATAGGTATGAGCAACAGCTACTAGCTCAGAGGTGGCATCTTACTCCACCTTTCTATACTGACAACAGGTTAACATACTTCATCCTGAAAAACAGTACCTCATCCATGGTTGCCATCCTCAGTTTGGTATCTTTCCTGAGTCCTTGGGAGTCCACTATTGTGGCCTGCTAGCTGCTTCCAGGTCTATAACATTTCATTGGACCTGACCTCATTGCCACGTACCTACTCCTTTAAATAGGTCCAAGGCCACAAGGCGCTGGAATCTGAGGATCTCAGTTCAAAGACAGACCAGGCATTCAAGAGACTCTATTTTTAACCCCACCATCCTGCTCTGTGTGTGTGTGTGTGTGTGTGTGTGTGTGTGTGTGTGTGTGTGTGTGTGTGTGTGTGTGTGTGTAGTTTATGTGGTACCAAGGAATCGAACCCAGGACCTCATGTATACTAGGCAAGCAGTCTACCATAGAGCCACAATCCCAGCCCTATTATTTATTTATTTTTTGTCAGTATAAAAGTGATGTTCAGAGTCAAAGACTCTTATCCAATTGACCAGCAAAAAGCTTGAAACAGAGGAATAGCCCAAATGGTAGAGTACTAACCATGACCAAAAAAGCTGAGTGAGACCATGAGGGCCTGAGTTCAAGAGTAACCAACCCTTGGACTGAGAATGTGGCTTAGTGGTAGAATGCTTGCCTAGCATGCATGAAGCCCTGGGTTCAATTCCTCAGTACCACATAAACAGAAAAACCCAGAAGTGGCACTGTGGCACAAGTGGTAGAGTGCTAGCCTTGAGCACAGAGAGGTTCAAGGACAATGCCCAGGCCCTGAGTACAGGCTTAAGCCCCAGGACTGGGGGTGGGGGGTGTTGGTGTTGGTGGTGAAGAGTAACCAACTCTTCCTCCAAAAATAGATGGCATAAAACAACAATAATTATCTTGTGTGAATCTGCAATCGGGTGGTGCTTGATGGCAGTGCTTCACAGAGGAGAGCTCACTGGCCTGACCAGGAATAAAGGTAGGTCTCTCATTCAGCAGGCAATAGCTCCTAACACCTAGGAACTCAACTGTGAGCCAAGGATCTCAGTCCTTCTCCCTATATGTCTTCTAATAGGTCTGCATTCACTTCCTTATAGTATAGAGGCTAGAGTCATTGAAAAATAATTCTAGATACAGTAGTGAAAGCTACTAGTCTCTTAAGATCTGACCCTCGACATTGGCAAATGGTAGATCTTGAGGTGGCTTTTAGTTGGTTATTTTGGAAATGGAATCTCACAGGCTTTACTGTGCAGGCTAGCCTGATGATACTTTTTTTTTTTTTTTCCTGTTTTTGGTCAGTTGTAGAGCTTGAACTCAAGGCCCCGGCACTATTCCTGAGCTCTTTTGCTCAAGCTAGTGCTCTACCACTTTGAACCACAGCTCCATTTCTGATTTTCTGGTGGTTAATTGGAGATAAGATTCTTATAGGGACTTTTCTGCCTGGGCTGGCTTCAAACCATGACCCTCAGATCTCAGCCTCCTGAGTAGTTAGGCTTACAGGTATGAGCCACCAGTGCCCAGCTCTGATCACACTTTCAATAAGTAGGATCCCTCAGGTATTTAACAAATGAGGTTGAATATTATTGAAAGTTAGTCAGCTTTATAGCTGAGTAATTCAGGCACTGGAAGCTCATGCTTGTAATCCTAGCTACTCAGGAGGATGAGATCCGAAGATCAAATTTTGAAGCCAGCTCAGACAGAAAACTGTGTCCCTGAGATTTTATCTCCAATTAATCAGCAAAAATCCAGAAGTGGAACTATAGCTGAAGTGGTAGAGAGCCAACAAAAAAGCTAAGGACAGCATCCAGGCCCTGAGTTAAAGCCACAGAATCAGTATACGCGCGCGCGCACACATACATACATACACACACACACACACACACACACACACACACACACATACACACACACACACACACACACACACACACACACACACACACAGAGAGAGAAACAAAAAACACCTGCATAAAGACCAAGAGCAGATATTTTATTGAGAACCAAGTATAGTGAAGATTCTGATTTTAACAATATTTGAACAGCATTATCTTAAAAGTCCACAAGATGTCAGTGCCAGTCTGGATGAAATTAAAAGTGCTTCTCTCTCTCTCTCTCTCTCTCTCTCTCTCTCTCTCTCTCTCTCTCTCTCGCCAGAAGTTAAGGTGAATGTTAGTATAGAAATCATAAAGATTAGGGGCTAGGAAGGTGGCTCAGTGGTAGAGTGCTTGCCTCGCATGCATTAGGCCCTGGGTTCAATTCCTCAGCACCACATAAGCAGGAAAATGCAGAAAGTGGCACTGTGGCTCAAGTGGTAGAGCGTTAGCCTTGAGCTAAGAGCTGAGGGACATTGCCCAAGCCCAGAGTTCAGGCTCCACAACCAACAACAACAACGACAACAACAAAAGAAATTATAAAGATTAGCCAGGTGGCTAGTGGCTTATACCTATAATCCTAGATACTTAGGAGGCTGAGATCTGAAGTTCACAGTTCAAAGCCAGCCTGGGCAGGAAAGTCCATGAGACTCTTATTTCCAATTAACCAGCAGAAAACCAGAAGTGACACTGTGGCTCAAGTGGTAGAGCGCTAGCCTTGAGCTGAAGAGCTGGAGGGACAGCTCCCCAGGCCCAGAGTTCAGGCCCCATGACCAACAACAACAACAACAAAAAGAAAGGAAGGAAGGAAGGAAGGAAGGAAGGAAGGAAGGAAGGAAGGAAGGAAGGAAGGAAGGAAGGAAAGGAAGAAAGAAAGAAAGAAAGAAAGAAAGAAAGAAAGAAAGAAGGAAAGAAAGAAAGAAAGAAAGAAAGAAAGAAAGAAGGAAAGAAAGAAAGAAAGAAAGATTAAGCTGCATTAAAAAAAAAGGTGGCAGGTTGGGTTGCTATTTCTACTGGGATGATTAGGGAAGACTCAGATAGTATGCAAGATTAGACTTCAAGAACAGGCAGGAACAGCCTTTCTTACTGCAGGTTTAGTGTGGGGTAGAGGGGAGAAGGAAGAAAAGGAAGTGTAAGGTCTGCACAGGGACACCTCCCTACCTCATGGCTAAGTTTCTGCCCAGTATCTGTTACCTAGGTAACTGGCAGACCTGGAAGCAGTCATCTTCTCCTCCTACTAGGTCACATCCTGGGCCACCTCTGGTCACATGCCTCCCATCTGACCTTAGGAGGGTCCTAGACCCTGAGGTCACATCCAGGTCCAGTGTGGCCACACGTCTTTCTGTCCTGGCCTAGATAAGTCCTGGCCCAAAGGTGGGTCACCCCTCTTCTTCCCCCTCCCCCCCTTTTCCTTTTCAGCCATGCTTCTCCACCATGCATGGTGGGGGCAGCAGTTTGGTAAATTACCTTCTTTTCCTGCCTGAATAGCACCTGGTGTTCTCTTCATCGGCTACCTAATGAAACCTACCTATTTAATATATCTTACACCCAGGTTTTGGCATCATTTTAGGTCAACAGAAGTAAGAATCCTGCCCATCTAATGTCCATACCTGTCTACCTTTCACTGGACAGGAATTTATATTCTTGCCTTTGTTACCTGACTTCTACCTAGTCGCCAGATGTCAGAAGTAGCTAGGGACATTTCTACCAACATTTTCGGCCCCAAGTCCTTCCTCTTGCCATTTATTTGCTCTCTAGTATTTTTTTTCAGTCCCTCGATGCCTCATGGGACTTCTCCAGACTTCATCCAAGAGACTTGCCTCCTCCGGACTTCATCTAATGACTCAATGCCCAAGTGACAGCTGCAGCCTGCTGCCTTCTCCCAGAGGGGACCACATCTCAGCCTTCTACCCCTACTGTCGAAGCCCCTTGCCAGCAGGAAGTAGCCAGAGAGAATCTTCCCCCTTTTTCATAATTATCAAAAGGCTGGAATGTTAGGTCTGCACAGGGACACCTCCCTCCCTCTTGGCTAAGTCTCCACCCAGTATCTGTTACCTAGGTAACTGGCAGACCTGGAAGCAGTCATCTTCTCCTCCTGCTAGGTCACAGCCTGGGCCATCTCTGATCACATGCCTCCCATCTGACCTTAGGAGGGTCCTAGACCCTGAAGTCAGATCCTGATCCAGTGTGGCCACACCTTTCTCCTACCTGGCCAGACCTCTTTCTGTCCTGGCCTAGATAAGTCCTGGCACAGAGGTGGGTCCCCCCCCCCAAGTGGGTTCCCCCCTTTCTCTTTTTAGCCATGCTTCTCCACCATGCATGGTGGGGGCAGCAGTTTGGTAAATAAACTTCTTTTTCTGCCTGAATCGCACTTGGCGTTCTCTTCATCGGCTACCTACCTACTTAATATACCTTACACTACCCACAAGGATAGCATAATTAGAAAAGCAAGACTAAGAGTCAAATTCTTCAACCAAAAGACAGTTGTGTAGGTAAAGAAAAAGTGTTCTTATTTTAGGTGTAGCCTAGACATCTTTTTGGAAAGTCATCCCAGGCTGATATGAGAAATGAACTTAAAGAAATAAGTATGTTTCCTAACAGGCCTCTGATGAAGATCCAGTTCAACTCACTCAAATCAGAAACTTTATGTGTAGGACAGAGAGCTTCTGCGTGTCAATTGAATTGCAATGCAAATGTGGGAATTAAAATTTTTGCTTTTGAAAAACAATTGGATATCTTCTTTTTGTTTGTTTCTTACTGTGCTTAGCCAAAACAGTGTTTACTAAATCTGCGAATAAGGCGGGGCAGGGATTAATTTAGCGTGCTTAAACTGAGGAAGGGGGATAGGAACTTGGCTCAGTGGTAGAGTGCTTGCCTCGCAAGCATGAGGCCCTGGGTTCAATTCCTCAGCACCACATAAGCAGAAAAAAGCCAGAAGTGGTGCTGGTGCTCAGTGGTAGAGCACTAGCCTTGAGCTGAAGAGCTGAGGGACAGTGCCCAGAGTTCAGGCCCCATAACTGTCAAAAAAAATAAATAGATAAACTGAGGAAGGTCTAGTACTTGAATTTAAATCCGCACACTGCAGCTGATCCTTTCCTTCTTGCCACGCCCCTCCTTCTGAACTCTATTTCCCAATATGCCCCGGGCTCCCCTAAGCGCGCGGTCATTATGACGCAATCCTGCTCCTTTCTGGGAAATGTAGTTCATTTGTTTTCCAGCTGCGGAAAGATCTAGGGTTGCGGACTACCACTCCCGTGAGGTAGTGCACAGTCCCACCCTGTTCGCGGCGTCTTCGAACGCGCCGCGGCAGCCATGTTAGTCGTGGCCAGCACAGGGGCCGGCACCAGGGGGTAATCGAGGCTGCTGTCAGGATGCTGGCATCCCAGCTGTTGAGGAGGACGGCGCCGGCGCCGCGGCTCCTCCTCCGGCTTGTTAGGTCCTCGTCGCTTCAGAGCCTTGGAGGGGCCTCCAGGCGGAGCGTAACCACCGGAGACTGCGGGGAGCCTCAGTGGCCGAGAGCGTCCGCCGGGGGGCGCCCTTTAACATTGTCAGCTTTGCTCCCCGGACTCGGGGCACCCCCCTCGGGGCCCCTGGGAGGACGCTCCGAGACCCAGTGCCTGGCTGCCGCCACGTGGGGACGCCTTCCTATTCCTGAAGAAATACTCACGGGACAGGACAGCTGGAATGGGGTCCCTTGCAGAGCTGCGGTGGGCTTGTGGGCCCTGGCTATGGCGCTGGTGGTTGATTGCTACACCAAGAATCCGAACAGCAAGGGTGAATATGGTGCCAATCTGGGTTCGGGGAGGGTATAAGGGTAGCAAGAGTGTCCTGACAACTCCTCTTCGGAAGGCGAGTGGGGCTTAAAATTCAGACCCGCATAAACTCAGCCTTGGAGGGGAGGGACTCAGACGTCAGGTAACAGGGGTAGGGTGTTGAACCTGAGGGCTGACGGCTATGTTGAATACCCACTCATCCTAGGTCAGTCTCCCTTCTTTGGACATCAGTTTGTCTATCTGAACAGTTGTGACTCTGGACTGCATATCTAATTACAGAGAGTCCTGTTATACCTGGCCTGTTAATCTTTAAAGAAGTCTTTCGGAAGTTGTAGGTGACTTTCAAGGGTAACCACTACAAACTTTCAGGTTAACTTCACTAGCCTCAGTTTCTCCACTTACTTAGTCTCCACATACTTAGTGAAGTTCCTCAGTACTCTTACAGAATTGTTATTTTGCGCATCAGGGTCTGTCTAACAACCTCTGACGTTTTGGCTTTTCTTGATTCTTGATCTAGTTTCAGGCTTAAGCTGAACAGGCCACTTGGAATAGTTGGCAGGAGAAAGAAGTTGGATGCATGGAGGCCTAGATCAGTGGGATAGGGGTGCACTGGAGTTAGCCTACCCAGCTCAGCATCTCAGCTGGGTGTGTGGAGCTGAACAGGAGCTGGGAGGGTGACGCAGAAGGCCAGCTCTGTGGCCAGTATGACCCCAGCCACTTGGGTCTTCAGTTGTCCTTAAGGAATATACTAAGGCATGATGTCCAGGAATTTCATGTGTCTTAAGCTCCCAGATTTTTGAGTATTGTTTTACACAGAAGATGTGGCCAACTGTAAAGGGCTTTAATTTTAGTCTTAACTCCTCACTGGTCCTCATTTAACTTTCTATAAAATAAGAGTTTGGACTTTTGTTGTTGTTGTTGTTGTGGGGCTTGAACTCTGGGCCTAGGAGTTGTCCCTGAGCTCTTCAGTTCAAGGCTAGCCCTCTACCACTTGAGCCACAATGCCTCTTCTGGTTTTCTGAGTGGTTTATTGGAGATTAGTCTCACAGATGTTCTTGCCTGGGATGGCTTTGAACCGTGATCCTCAGATCTCTGCCTCCTGAGTAGCTAGGATTACAGGCGTGAGCCACTGGTACAAGGCTAAGAGTTTGGACTTATAAGCTTTTTTTTTTTTTTTCTGTCAATCCTGGGGCTTGAACTCAGAGCCTGGGCACTGTCCCTGAGCTTCTTTTGCTTAAGGCTGGCACTGTACATTTGAACCACAGCGCCATTTCTGGCTTTTTCAGTTTCTGTTTATGTAGTACTGAAGAATCAAACCCTGGGCTTCATGAATGCTAGACAAGAACTCTACCACTAAGCCACATGCCCAACCCATGGACTTTTTAAGTTTTTTATTTCCTTTTGTGTCAGTGCTGGGGCTTAAACTCAGGGTCCTTGTGCTCTCACTCAGATTTTTCATACCTCTAATTCCAGCTCTTTGTTAATTGGAGATAAGAATCTTGAGGGTTTGTTTGCCCAAACTGGCCTCAAATATCAGTCCTCAGATCTCAACCTCCTGAGTAGCTAGGATTATAGGTGTGAATCACCAGTCCAGCTGAAGTGGGGATATTGAAATTGACTATGGATACTTCTAGTGTATGCATTCTGTGATTCTATAATTCTCAGCATTTTGGGGGTCCTTAGTTATGCCTTATTTGGGATTAGGTACCTTAGAAGTCCTCACTTAACACAGTCAGCCAAGGAAAGGTGCTGACATGCAGAGCTGGAGACTAGTGCTAAGTGTAGTGTTGGAGGATCAGTGGGCCGGTTGGATCATGAAAGCCTGCCCAGAGTATTGGAGTACTTTGGAGGATGGGGAATTTGAACTTGGTTGTGTGTGTATGTTAGTGTATGTGCTTGTACTAAAACTTGGATTTAGGGCCTATTACTGTTCCTTAGCATTTTTATTCAAGGCCGACACTCTGCCAGTTGAGCCACATCTCCACTTCTGTTTTTTGTTGGTGTTGTTTTGTGTGTGTTGGGGGGGGGGGTGGTTAATTGGAGATAAGAGTCTCAAGGACTTTCCTGCCCACACAGGTTCTGAACTGAGATCCTCATATCTCAGTTTACTGAGTAGGACTATAGGCATGAGTCACTGGCACCAGCCTGAACTTGAGTTCTGGGGGAGCGGGGAGCTGGGGGCGCTTGAACTCTGGGCCTGGGTGCTGTCCCTGAGCTCTTCAAGTGCTATAGCACTTGAGCCACAGTGCCACTTCTGGTTTTCTGGTGGTTAATTGGAGATAAGAGTCTCACCGACTTTCCTGCCCAGGCTGGCTTTGAATCACAATCCTCAGATCTCAGCCTCCTGAGTAGCTAGTATTACAGGCGTGAGCCACCGGTGCCTGGCTTTGAACTTGAGGATTGAAGGATGAAAAGAAAAGACACATTGAGTCCCATGAGAACAGATTATGGGTTTTACTCATAATACCAGAAAGTTAACCTTTGATACCAGAAAGCACCTCATAGCTACACATCATTTGCTCACCAGTGACTGGAACATAATAAGTATTTAGAAGTGTTAGATTATATTCCATACAAGGGCTAGAGTGCTATCAGCTTTGTGTGTGTAACAGAGTGGCCTGCTTGGGTGAAGGAAGAAATCTTTGGAAAATGACCGCAGCTGCCGTAGGCCTGCATGCCAGATAGGATGTTTTGGAATTTCCAGAGGCAATAGAGTTGCCACAGGTTTATAAGCAGAGGCTAGTGAGTTTGGATGAATTGGAGAAAGGTGTCCAAAGTGTTGTCTAAAGGGTTCCTGAGGTTCCAGACTGGATTTTGTAGCTTGTGAATTTCAGCAAAGCCCACTTACTAAAATAATGACCAATATCATGAGCAGGACCTACTCCTCTGCCTTGTCCTCACTTCTGCCCATTGACGTAGGGTTTTGACCTGGGGTTTTACACTGAGTGCCTTAATGTGGTATAATAGAAAGAGTCAAAGGCCTTTTTCTTTTCTTTCTTTTTTTTTTTTTTTTTTTTTTTTTTTTTGCCAGTCCTGGGACTTGAACTGTAGGCCTGGGCACTGTCCCTGAGCTGCTTTTGCCCAAGGCAAGCATTCTACCACTTGAGCCACAGCGTCAGTTCCGGCTTGTTCTGCTTATGTGGTACTGAGGAATCGAACCCAGGGTTTCATGGGTGCTAGGCAAGCATTCTACCACTAAGCCAGCCACATTCCCAGTCCTGAGGAGGCCTTGGTTTTAATCTCAGCTCTTTCCTTGCCCTGTGTCCTTGTAGAAGTTGCCTTTTTGTCCCCTCATAATGAGGAGAGAGTGGATAAAACCATCTTGAAGAGGTTGTTCTGCCATCTGGAGGCTGCCTGCGCATAATTGGATGTATACTTGAAAAATAAGCAAGTTTGGTAAGCAGGAAGGACTTGTCACTGAGGCTTAGGCCAGGAGGTGGAATGGAGGCACCATTCCACCTGTTCTGAAAAGAACTGGCTTGTAGGTACAATACCTGGTGGTCAGATATGGAAACAGGTTTTAGAGCTTAAGAGTTGGGATTGGAGGTAGGGCCTCCTCTCCAGTGCCGCCTCTAATTTCCCTGGGTGACTGGAGGAAGAGCTCCCTAGGCAGGGCTCTATTAGAGTCAGTTTGGTGCTCAACACTGTTATCAGAACAAACTGGGCATGGATGGAGGTGTTTTTGGTTGGATGTTTGTTGCTTCTGCTGTTGAGTTTTTCTGTCAGGCAGTTTATTCCTCATGGCCACAAGGTGGTGCCAGTGGCTTTGCTTTTCTGTGGGTCTGTGGTTCTTGGCACCTAGGAGTTTGCAGACTTTTCAACCATTGTTTTATCTGCTAGGCATCCTCGTGAGGCCCGCAAGACAAGGGCTTATCTTCTCTGCTTTATGGTGCAGAAGTTATGGTTGAGCAGGAAGCACTGCCACCCCTGTGTGGTGAGGAGGTGGCAGTGGGTTGGAGCCAGGTCTCTCCATGTTGCCTAGTTTAGGCTGTCTCCATCTCCATTTGTAGAGACCCACAACCCCACCTTTCTTTCCCATCATTTTCCTTCCTTCTGGGTTTGTAACCCATGACCTCAGATTCTGTACCAGGCCAGGCACTAGTGGCTCACACCTGTAAGCTCAGTAGTCTGAGATATGAAAATCACAGTTCAAATCGAGCCCAGTCAGGAAATTCCCTGAGATTCATCTCTAATTAACTAACCAAAAAGCCAGAAGTGGAGCTGTGGCACAAGTGGTAGCGCACTAGCCTTGAGCATATTTGCGCTGCATTCCCTTTGTGGTCAGAGAATGGAGTACTGATTTGGTACTGAGAATTTGGTACTAATTAGGAAGGGCTGGTTACCCTTCTGTGGCATGATTTCTCTTGTTAAAGCCTGTGTTTCTAAAGTGCTTCCACCTGCAGAGGGCAGGCCCTGTCTTGCTGGGCCCATCAAGCAGCTCTGATGATTGGGTCCTGGCAGGGGTCTGACCAGTGCCCACTCTCTCTTCAGATGCAGCCCTGATGGAAGCTGCTCGAGCCAACAATGTACCAGAAGTTACCAGGTGAGTGTCAGTGCCCCAGCCTTGTTTTCTGCCCACAAGAAGGGCTAAGCCAGGTAAGCCCCTTTTCGAAAATCCTGTGGTAACTCTGTCTAGAGTTTCTGCCCTATGCAGAAACTGTTCCCTTTGCCTTTTTTGTAGTCTTAAAGTCACCTGGACTTCCTTGGCCAGGTCACCTTGGTGCTTTGGCAAGGGGGCAACCTCCAGGTATCCATAGATCACACCATAACCTGTGGGTCCTCTGGATCTTCCAGTTTGTTCTTACCCTTTGTGGAAGTGGCCCTGTGTTATGCTTGCTGTCTGGTTCAGGTTGCTGGTGGGCTCTGCTGGAGGCACTTTGGGATTTAAGAGGAGGTAGAAGAGACCTTTGGGTCAGGTTATCTGTGCTAGACAGGCCTGCCTCCCAGGCTGAGGCTCATGCTAAGCCTGCAGAGGGCAGACTCACTTCTCTAACCTCACTGGCTCAACTAGTCCCCTTGGACTTCTGGAGGTTGAGTTTGAGGCTGGTTATTGAGTAGAGGCAGGATTTATCTGGGTTCAGCCTGGTGCCAGGGCTAGGACAGAGGCTTCTGGGATGGGTGTTAAGACTGGGACCAGCACAGGATTATTAGAGGCTGTTGATTAGAGAAACTATTGGCTCACTTTGTGCCTCACTATGGCCTCTCTGGCTCTTTGAATAGATTTAGGTGGCCATAGAATACCTCCTTCTCTGTCTTGCCTACACATACATGCCACTCATGCTCTCTCTCTCTTGCTGTCTCTCCTCTCTCCTACTTCCTCTCCTCTCCTCTCCCTCCCTTTCTCTCTCCTTCCTTTCTCTCTGTGTTTATACAGAGGCTTGAACTCAGGCCCTTGTGCTCTCACTTAGGATTTTTTTTTTGTTTTTTGTTTTTTGCCAGTCCTGGGGCTTGAACTCAGGGCCTAGGAACTGTCCCTAAGCTGCTTTTGCTCAAGGCTAGCACTCTACCACTTGAGCCACAGTGACAGTTCGTTTTTTCTCTTTATGTGGTATTGAGGAATCGAGCCCAGGGCTTCATGCATGCTAGGCAATCACTAAGCCACATTCCCAGCCTCACTTAGGATTTTTGCTGAAGGCTGTCACTCTAGAACTTGAGTCATGACTTCAGTTGCAGCTTTCTGCTAGTTAATTGGACATAGGAGTCTCAGATTTGTCTGCCTGGGCTGGTTTTGAACCTCAATCCTCAGATCTTGGGCTCATAAGTAGCTAGGTATACAAGAGTGAGCCATTAGCTCTCCACTCCCTGTGTTTTTGTTTTTGTGGGGTTTTTTGGGGGGGAGTCCGGTCGTGGGGCCTGAACTCTGGGCCTGGGTGCTGTCCCTCAGTTCTTCAGCTCAAGGCTAGTGCTGTACCACTTGAGCCACAGGGCCACTTCTGGCTTTTTCCTTTTTGCTTATGTGGTGCTGAGGAATCAAACCCAGTGCCTCATGCATGCAAGGCAAGCGCTCTACCACTGAGCCACCTTCCCAGCCCTGTGTTTTGTTTTGAGACAGGGTTTCATTGTGTAGCTCAGGCAGTCCTTGAACTGATTATATAACTTTCCCGTAGCTCAAACTCACCATCTTGGTGTCTCAGCCTCCTGAGCAGTGAGGTTTTAGGTGTGTACCACCACATGGCATCACATACATATTTTAGACAGGAAGTCTAAAGACAGGATGTTTGGAGTGGTTACCTATGCCACAGACCCATGGCAGTCTTTCCTACTCTGGCTGCCTGAACATACAAGAAAAGTGTTGAAAGGCAACCACAGCTCCACCAAGACTTACTGCTTTGATTCCCTTTCATTTTATCTGCAGCATTATTATTGATTCTCAAGGGTGCTTTTGAGTATTAATGTTCAAGGCTTAGTTTTTAATAAACCACTTTTGGAAGTATGGGCTGGGAGTTGTTTTGTAGCCAAATAAATAAGATGGAGCAATAGTTTAATAAACATGCAATGATGCATCTTAAAAACCAAGCACAGATGTCATCTTCCTGTTATAAGAGTCATTCATAACTGCAGGCTGTGTGTGGCATCTTCATCCCCCAGAAACAGATGCGCCTGTCTTTATTTCATTAAAGGAGTGTTGGGCAGGAGCATTAGGGTAGAAACTGGTCCAGGCTAATGTTAGAATCACCTGTCGTACTGCCAAGGACTGTCCTCCTTCCTGCCCCCAGGGGCTGTGGTCATCTTGTGGTGTCCCATTCCCTCCCCTTCCCCCCCCCCCCCAATGTATATAGCATTCTTTCAGGAAAGCACTTGACTCACCTTGCCAGCATCTGGAGAGATGATCTTTAATCCTAGTCCATTGAAATATTCCCCTCCCCCACACGTGGGTTTTGTGTGTGTGTGTGTGTGTGTGTGTGTGTGTGTGTGTGTTTTGTTTTTATAATTTTAGCTCTTTCAAATATAGAGTTTTATAATTTTTTGTTTTGTTTTAAAGATGAATGCTCATTATATCTGGCTTTAAACTTGCCATGTGGCCCAGGCTGGATTTGAATCAGAGATCCTTCTGCCTAATCCTCCCAAGTGCTGGGATTAGAAGCATGTGCCACTAGGCACAGCAAATTTCATGTTTTTCTAGTGGCCATTAAACACATATATGCAGACTACAGAAAGTTATGGAATTCATGGTATATATGTGACTCAAAGAATTGTTGCAGCTGGGCACCAGGGCTCATGCCTGTAATCCTAGCTATTTAGGAGGCTGAGATCTGAAGATTGAGGTTCAAAACTAGCACAGGCAGGAACAAACATCCATGAGACTTTTATCACCAATTAACCACCAGAAAACTGGAAGTGGTGCTGTGGTTCAAGTGGAAGAGTAGTCGCTTTGAGCTGAATAGTGCAGGGAAAGCACTCAGGCCCAGAGTTCAAGCCCCAAGATTGACCAAAAAAAAAAAAAAAATGGTGGCAAACATTTCACTCTTGCTGGTGTGGGTAATGTCTGTGGGAGCTTTTCATGTATGCTCCCAGTCTCAAGCCTGCTTTTCTTCTGCCTTCTCTGGTCCCTTCCCCTTGGTCAAGATGACTTCATCAGAATTACCCAATGGAGTGGCATAGATCCTGCTTTCAGTCCCTGTCAGAGCAGGGGATAAGCTAAGCCAAAGTAAGAGGTAGGCTGGCTGCTCTGCCTCTTCCCTCCTTTTCCCTGTGTGACGGTTATTTCCTCTTCCTCCCCGAGGCACCTACACCTAGTAAGCTTATCCAGCCCTGGCCCTCCCCAGAGGTAGGAAGCCACCCCTTACCCTACTTGGCATTGTGAGCAGGTGGCCCTAAGTTCAGCCCAAACCTGAGCTTGGCTTTTGGACTGTGAAACTGCTCACTTGAGACAGAGGGCATGGGGCAGACTGAAACACATCTGCCTCAGCTCAGGCTGAGCCATGACTGTCAGATGGGAGAGTAAGGCCTCCCGTTCTCCAGAGGAGATCATGTTCCCTGCAGGTCCAGCTGCTGAAAGAGGACACTCCTACCATTCCCCTTTTCCTTCAGGGAGATGGGCCCAGTTTAGTCATCAATCAGTCCAAGGGGGTTGTAGTAAAGGTGGTATCAATCTTGGACCTGTACCAACTGCCCTCTCTTTTCACAAATGTTCATTTGACCAACATTTACTGTTACTTGGCGTAAGCTGGGACCCATGATCAGCTCAGGGAATAGATAATGAGGTATAATTCTTGCCTTGATGACAGAGTTTGGGTAGCTTGTGGCAGCAGTGTGATATTGGCTGAAGACAGGCGTTCAGGATCTACAAGAACTCAGAAGGTGTCTTTGAGTAGTGTAGGGAATTAGGAAAAGTTTCCTAGAGGAAATGATTCCTGGTTAGAGTCTTAAAATATCAGTGGGCTCAGCAAATAGGGAGAGGGACAGCATGATGGCTGTAGAGGAGGGAAATGCTGTTTGGTGTGTCTGACAGGTAGGGTCAGGAAGAGCACTGATGGACTGTCCCTCAGTTGCCCATCTTTCCAGCCTGTTCTCTGTGTATAGCTCAGAAGTGAATTCAAGGGAAGGAGTATGGCAGCAGTGAGGAAGGCCATTGCTGCTTTAGAAGAGCTCAGGTCTCCCTTTGTAAGAAAAGAGGACTTGAGTCAAAACAATGCATAAATTGCCTTACTTAATGTTAGTACCTATAACCCATGAATTATATAGTCACAAGTGATTTTCAGAATGAGAGTGGCTGAGCACCAAATATGCAGTAGTGAACAAGATAGCCACAGTCCCTGCCCTCTTGGTACTTAAATAAATGGGAATCAGGTGTCTAATTTTGGAATAGTTATAAGCTAGAATTATGTACTTCAAAAGTGAAATATGTAGCCGGGCACCGGTGGCTCATGTCTGTAATCCTAGCTACTCAGGAGTCTGGGATCTGAGGATCATGGTTCAAAGCCAGCCCAGGCAGGAAAGTCTGTGAGACTCTTATCTCCAATAAACCACTCAGAAAACCGGAAGTGGCGCTGTAGCTCAAGTGGTAGAGCGCTAGCTTTTAGCTGAAGAGCTGAGGGACAGTGCTCAGGCCCAGAGTTCAAGCCCCACGACCAACACCCCCCGCCCCCCCAAAAAAAGTGAAATATAGAGCCAGGTGTGGTGCCTGTAATCCCAGCACTCAGGAGGCTGAGGCAGGAATGTTTTAAGTTTGAGGCAAGCCTGGGCTACATAGTAAGACCCTTTCTCAAAAAGAGAGAATGTGTTATGAAATGGTAACCTCTCTGTACAGCACCTTAATAATAACAGTTATATTTTTAAAAAGAGATAATGTGTGTGTAACACATACATATATAGATTGTCATTTTGTTTTAATTTTTTTGCCAGTCCTGGGGCTTGAACTCAGGGCCCGGGCACTGTTCCTGAACTGCTTTTGCCCAAGGCTAGCACACTACCACTTGAGCCACAGTGCCCATTCTGGCTCTTTCTGTTTATGTGGTACTTGAAGAATTGAACCCAGGACTTCATTCATGCTAGGCAATCACTCTTCCACTAAACCACATTCCCAACTCCCTGATGTCAATTTTAAACATGCTTAAGTCCTATTTACCTACCATGCTGTCTCTGAAAAAACAATCTCAATTATCAATTAGATTCTTTTGATGTTCTATTTTGGTTTTAAGTTTTTAGAAAATAAAGAACTTCAGACCAGCTCAAACTGGTTTGGAAAAAAACGGATTTGGTTTACAGTTAAGGATAAAAATGGGTTGGACTTTGTTGAGGGCTAAACATTTATTCTACGTTTGTGTTGATGGCTTGTTTAGTTCCTGGCCCCACATGCCCCAGCTTGAGGCATTTGCTGTTCATGTGCCAAGATTGAGGTGTCCAGAATGTGCTTAGCTCCAGCATAGGTGAATGTTCTACACATTGATCCAGGGATTTTATCTAATTAACAAAAGCCCTGCCTGGTAAATACATTTGGCTGTCTCCAGGCCTCAAGAGAGGCCGTCTGTTTATCGATTGTTGTATCATTTTGGCTGGATGGGAAGATATTAATGATGGCATCAGAGCAACCAAAACATGCAGTTCTCTTCAGAATGTATGTAAATGTCCTCGCAGCTTGCAGTGGATTGAAACAAAACCTTTATGCGAGACCAGGAGTCAAGGCTTGTAATTTGACTTTTATTGTTTGAGCTACCTAAAAATATTACAAGTCTTTGAATGCTGGAGTATAACCCATGGGTTTCTTGAATGCTAGGATATAGAAGGCATGTTACAGAGTTTTAGAATTAGAAGACCTAGGTTTCTACGTTTGTTAGTAACTGGCTATAGGATCACATTAATATGTCATAACAACTCTGCAAATAAAATAGCTGACTTCACAGATGACAAAACAGGAGCTGGGATTGCTCAAATAATTCTCCCAGATCTACCCATTACTTCATCTTACAGATGAGGGACAGATGAGGGAGCTGCAAGGGTGAAGTGGAAGTGACGCTTGCCCCAGTTCATACACCCTCCCCTCCCCCAATTCGTCTTAGTAACTGGCCAAATGGAGCTGTTTTTGCCTACCTTACTGAGAGTCCACAAGCTTCCTAAACTGTCTAATTCAGAGTCCTTATCTATCCTCAGCTCTGCTCATCAACCCGCCTCTAGTTCCCACAACCACAGCCTTGCTTTCTTTCCATCCCAGAAACTAATTCAGCTAGTGTTGGTTTCTTTTTCTTTTCTGTCAGTCGTGGGGCATGAACTCTGGGCCTGGGGGCACTGTCCTTCAGCTCTTCAGCTCAAGGCTAGTGCTCTACCACTTGAGCCACACCACTACTTCTGGCTTTTTCTGCTTATGTGGTGCTGAGGAATTGAACTCAGGGTCTCACGCATGCAAGGCAAGCACTCTTCCACTGAGCTACCTTCCCAGCCCCTAGTGTTAGTTTCTTTTGTTGTGTTTGTTTGTTTGTTTGGTCGGTCGATGTGGGGCTTGAACTCTGGGCCTGGGCACAGTCCCTCAGCTCTTCAGCTCAAGCTTAGCGCTCTACCACTTGAGCCACAGTGCCACTTCTGGTTTTCTGGAGGTTAATTGGAGATAAGAGTCTCACAGACTTTTCCCGCCCTGGCTGGCTTTGAATCATGATCCTCAGATCTCAGCCTCTTGAGTAGCTCAAATTACAAGTATGAGCCACCAGCACCTGGCTAGTGTTGGTTTCTTATTGTCCAAGCATAGCTTACTCTTTCCTATCTGTGAGCTTTTGCAGCACTCCCAACCCATCAGTCCTGCTGTCTGTCCAGATGCTAGTCGTGCTTTGTTGCCCACCTTAAGCCCCAGTTCTCTCAGAAAGCTTCACACTAATAACAGTTGTTTATTAGTATCTATCTATTCTATGGGAGACAGACCATTAGATGCTGTGTATGTGTGATCCTTATTCCTTGTTTCACAGGGATGGGGAACATTTTCCAGATACTTACTTAATATCCAGGTAGAGTTGTGTTCTTATCATACATAGCCTCCCAAGTGGTCAGGGGTAGAGTTGTAGATTAAACCAAGACCTGCACAGGAACCACCATTGTATGCTTTTCTCACTGTGGTTTGCTGTTTGTTGCTTATCAGAATTTCCATAGATCTTTTTTTTTTTTTTTTTAGTCCGGTAGTGGGGCCTGAACTCTGGGCCTGGGCGCTATCCCTCAGCTCTTCAGCTCAAGGCTATCGCTCTACCACTTGAGCCACAGCGCCACTTCCGGTATTTTTCTTTTTGCTTATGTGGTGCTGAGGAATCGAACCCAGGGCCTCCGGCATGCAAGGCAAGCACTCTACCACTGAGCCACCTTCCCAGCCCTCCATAGATCTTTAAAGCTGAGTCATCCAGTAGTGACTTTGGTTAGTGGCCTTTTTCTCTCCAGTTGCTTCATGCCTATCTCACCCAGGCTCTGAGTCCTCTCACAGCAGGGTGGATGGCATCTCCTCCTGCCTCCACCATAGCAAGTCACATGTGGCTGGCTGCAGGCTGGCCCACTGATTGATTGGTAGATTGAAAACCTTGTTTATTCTCCAAAGCCTGCCCAGCAGGAAAGCACAGCCCTAGGCAGCAGCTGGGCAGGCAGACTGGTCTCTAGGAGTTTCCATTCATGTGGATGGGAGGCCCAGCCAGGCTGCATAAGAATCTTCCTCTGATGTTGGACTCAGGCTTCCATCTCAATGCCCTTTTGTGTAGGGGATAGCACCCAGGCCTCCTGGGGAAGACTGTTTGACCAGCCTTTGCAAATGGACTGTGAGCTTGGACTGGCTATAAAGCACAAACAATTGAGAGAGGCCCCTAGAATTCCCCAGGACTCAGAAATCCAGCAGGTGGAGTAGGATTCTTCTCGGGGCAGAAGGGGGACAGTTAAAGCTCCTACTTGGGTCAAATAGGATCCCAGGCACTTGGTCTCCAGCATCATTTCATGGCCTATCCAGCATTTATCTCCCATTGTTAGCTTCTTTAGTGGTCAGCTTCCAGCCCACTTTGCTTCCTCTGGGTATGAGCTGCTTTTTCTTCCTTGAAGAATAAATAGATTTTGATTGAACATCGATTGGTTGGTTGGTTGATTGTGCTGGTACTGGGGCTCCATTGTCTCATGGAGCTTTTTTACTCATGGTTGGTGCTCTACCATTTGAGCCACATTTCTAGTCCAGCTTTTTTTAAAACTGGTTAATTAGAAATAGAGAATTGAGGACTTTTTTCTGCCCAGACTGGCTTTAAACTGTGAAACTCAGATGTCAATCTTCTGAGTAACCAGGCTTATAGGTATAAGTGACTAACACCTTTTTTTTTGAAATACAATTTAAAAATTTTTACCCTTTTCAACCATGCAATTAAGTGGATTTTAGTATGTTATTAAGATTATGTAACTGAGCACTGTGGTCTAACTCCAAAACAGTTAATCACACCCTTAAAAAAAAAACCCTGTCCCATTAGGAGTCAATCCCTAATCTTTTTCCATCCCAGCCTCTGGTAAGTGTGAATCCTCTTCCTGTCTCTATGGGATTTGCCCATTCTGGACATTTCCCCTGAATGAAATTATGCAATCTGTGGTGTTTTGTTTTGTGCCAGTACTGGGGCTAGAACTCAGGTTTGGGCACTGTTCCTTAGATTTTTCAGGAAGTGATATGGTGCTCTATCACCTGAGCCACAGCTCCACTTGGGACTTTTTTTTTTTTTCTTGCTGGTTAATTGGAGATAACAGTCCTTCATGCTTTTCTTCCCTGGCTGGCTTCAAAGAGGATCTCAGCCTGTTGAATAGCTAGGATTACAAGAATGAGCATCTTGTGCATGCAAATGCACACACACATACGTGTGTGTGTGTGTGTGTGTGTGTGTGTGTTCAAGCTGACTTTCAAGATTCAATTATACTGTGGTGTGTCGTCTTCCTGCCTTTTTATAACTAAAAAGATTTTTCTGGGCAATGGAATAAAGTAAGTAATGGTACCTCAAAATGAATAGAAAAGGACTTGGTGATAGATTCTGAAGTTATACATGTGAAGCACCTGGCATAGCATTTGACACATGGTGGCCTGTCATTACTTATTTACTCCCTCTGGAATTCCCCTCACTTGATCCCAGTTCTGTTCCTTATAACAAGTCAGCTCCCTCTTCCTGTCCAAATCTTCAAATGTTAGCATGCTCTAAGCTACATGAATCTGCACTTTGTGGTTTCAAGTCTCCTTATCCTAATTGTTTCCTAATGAAAGGGCTACAATTTTTTGGTGCCTTCTGAATTCCAGTGTGGAATGGCTATTATTATGAGGGGCAAGGCACACATCAACTTGTTAGAGATTTTATGCTTCTATTAATATGGTCTGAGTTTGCATTAGCTTTCTTGGCAGCTGCATTACATTCCTAGAGCCTGTTCAAAGCTTGTAGTCAGACCAGCCTACTGAGAACTAGGGCTGCTTATATTCTGTGAATTTTGGATTGGATTTGTTTGCCAAGCTTGTTTTAAGGCAAATGTAAAGTCATTTGAAGGCACTATTTTGCAATGTGGGGTGTCACTGTGCTGCCTGCCCTGGAGAAGGGGAGTTGGGCCTTTCTCATTCTGACACTAGGAGAGTCTCAATTTTGTGTGTGCGCATGCACATTTGCATGTGTAATTTGTGTGTGTGTGTGTGTGTGTGTGTGTGTGTGTGTGTGTGTGTATGTGTGTGCATGCGTGCCAGTACTGGGGCTTGAACTCAGGATGTGGGCATTGCTCCTTAGCTTTTTTATTATTAATTAATTAATTTATTTATTTATTTTTATTGGTTGTGGGGCTTGAACTCTGGGCCTGGGCACTGTCCTTCAGCTCTTCAGCTCAATGCAAGCATTCTACCACTTGGACCACAGTGCCACTTCCAGTTTTCTGGTGGTTAATTGGAGATAAGAGTCTCATGGACTTAATGCCTGGGCTAGCTTTGAACCGTGATCCTCAGATCTCAGCCTCCTGAGTAGCTAGGATTATAGGCATGAGCACCTTGCTGCCCCTTTAGCTTTTTAGCTCAAGGCTGACACTCTAGCACTTGACCCACAGCTCCATTTCTGGCTTTTTAGTGATAAGAGTCCCACAGACTTTTCCTGCCCAGGCTAGCTTCAAACCACAATCCTCAGATCTCAGCCTTTGGTCTAGCAAGGATTATAGACCTGAGCCACCTACTAGTTCCTAGCTAGGAGAATCTCTTCTAGGGGAGAAGATTGTTAAGAGGTAGAACTAATGGGAGAGTATCTCCATTCTACAGATGGCTTTCTTCCCTCTTTAGGTTTTTCCTCTATCATTTTGGTCCCAGTTATCTGTGTGCTTTGGGAGATGGTGTGGTACCATAGAATATAGATAGACTCTGTGGTCTCACATTGCCACTTTCTGGTCATGTAATCTAGAGTGAGATGTGAGTTTCTTGTCCAACTCTCAGGATCAAATAAGATCATAAATGTCAAGTGCCTGGAGCACAGCAGGCACCTTAAGAAATGTGAGCACTTTGAACTCCATCATTTAGCCATTTTGCTAGACATGAAGAGCCAACCATGTTACTGTTCTCACTGGGCCTTTTCAAACATCAGAATACCCATTGTGCTTGCCATTATTTGGGCATTTCCTTGTCTCATTTCTGCTGCCTCAGCTCAGATGGAGAGAGATTTATTGGGAAAGGTCCACATCTGGCCCATCACAGCGCCCTCAATATCCAGCACAAAGCATGGCATTAAAAAAAACTCATTTGAATTTCATTGTTCAATAAAGGGGCGGTCTAGGATGTGGCAGCCTATGGTTAGCCAGACTACTTAGGGAGGAGTTGGGTGTTGGGTTGGCTTTATCCAGTTTATTCCTTACGGAAAATCTCTATGGGGTTCTGGAGCTTGGTAGTGGTAGTTCAAATGCCAGCACATTTTGAAAACTTGGAGATACTGCAACTTGTTGCTATAATGTGACAAGCTTCCTGGCAACCAGTCACCTGTCCAGCTTTCATTGCTGGAGTCCAGAGTCCTACTATGAGCCCAGTAGGTGGCGCCCATGGCCCTTTCCCACTCCTCAATTGTCTGGATTAGCCTCTTTTTACCAGATCACCGCAGCAACTGCTGACTCTATGAGACATGAATGTAGCACTGGGCAGATGAGGGTAGCTTGGGCCACCCTTCTTCTATATGGGTTTGAGCCAGGGCAGATGTGCCGAGGGAAACAGATGTTTGCCATAGTGATCCCAGGAGATTATTAGAGGAATCATGCTTTTGTTCTCCTTGCTGTCATAATTCTGCTTCCAGGAAGTCATCCCTATGGGTCTTCTGCTCTGACCTATACTTATGGTATCTCTCCCTTAGGCCCCCGAGGTCCTTACTTGTACTTTAGATGTTTGTCGAGTATAACTGTCTGTTGAATGTGTTCAAGGAAAGAATCCATCAAGGTACACTCAACACCCTGCTCAGTGGTCATCAGTGGTCATCAGGAAGAGTTTGTAGAATGAATAGAAAGACAGAAAAAGGTACCTCAAAAAGTTCTATCAAAATTGAAAGGGATTTATTCTACAAATAAACTAGTTTTATGACAACCACAAGAAGGCTAAGGAACTATTCTAGTGAAAATGAAAATAACATACTGATACTGATACTGATCCTGGCTTGCATCTGGACCACAGTGGGCATAAGGTTGCTGTAAAGGATATCAGGATACAGGTAACATATTAAGTAAAAATAAGACTGTTTGCCTTGATATTCATAAGGGGCCGGTTCCAGGATTTTTCATGTGGATATCAGAAGACACAAATTTTTTTCTTTTTCTTTTTCTTTTTCTTTTTTATGAACTCGGGGCCTGGGTTCTATCCCTGAGCCTTTTTGTTTAAGGATAATACTCTACCACTTGAGCCACAGCTCCACTTCTGGCATTCTTGGTATTTAATTGGAGATAAGTCTCAAGAACCCTTTTTGGATTAATTGGACTTTTGATTAATTGGGCTTAAGAGAAATCTTACCTTTTGGCTTTGAACAGCAGATTTCCAGATCTCAGCCTCCTAGGTAGCTAGGATTACAGGTGTGAACCACCAGTGCTCAGCATAAGTTTCTTATATAAAATAGTCTAGTAGGGTCTGGCAATATGACTTAGTGGTAGAGTGCTTGCCTAGCATGCATGAAGCTCTGGGCTTGATTCCTCAGCACTACATAAACAAAAAAAGCCAGAAGTGACACTGTGGCTCAAGTGGTAGAGTGCCCAGGCCCTGTACTTTAATGTGTGCTCAGTTTCCATAAGGGAGATGGAACAAACAACATTCACCTAGCACTGAGCTTAATTCACTTATTCCAGAAAGTGTTTGAGGAGTTGTGATTCAGCTCTTCTCTGTGTGCCTACAATAATATAGATGTAATATTTTATTAACATTACTTATATAACATACAGTATATAATTATATGTTATAATACAAAATACAATTTAAATATCATACTAATTTATAATTCTAACACATTGTATATTATAATATGTAACTTATATTATATGGCATATGGTAATATGTAATTGTTATAATAATAGCAACTAACATTTGAGAAATGTAAGTGATTTTACATATGCTATTTCAGTCAGCCATTATAGCATTCTTGTTAGGTGGGTCTGGCCTACTCATAAGAGAGGTTGAGCCGGCACCAGTGGCTCATGCCTGTAATCCTAGCTACTTAGGAGGCTGAGATCTGAGGATCATGATTCAAAACCAGTGAGACTTCTATCTCCAATAAACCACTCAGAAAACCGGAAGTGGCACTGTGGCTGAAGTGGCAGAGTGCTCATCTTGAGCAGAAGAACTGAGGGACAGTGCCCAAGCCCAGAGTATAAGCCCCATGACCGACAAAAAAAAAAGAGAGAAAGAGTGAGGTTGATACAACTATCAGGGCCACACAGCTTGTCTCTCACAGAGACAAAGGCAGGCTCTTGTCTGGGTCACCTTTGTGTGTGTGTGTATATATAAAGGAAGGATTGAATTGATTAATTCTTCATCCTTTAAGTTTAGAGATTTTAAAACTTCGTGTTAGAAAATAACCAGTTGTAAAGTGTTGCAGACATATTGCACCTAATTTGTTGTGGGTGCTATATACATCCCAGTCATTCTCCTCCCTTACCACTGCCTGCCTAGCTCACAAAAGTGGCACCGCATAACAGTGTTGGCAGGTATCTCACTAGGATGAGACTATATGGAGAGATTTCTAGAAGATGGGTTTTGAGCTACAGAGGGTTAGTTGCAAATGAATGGGTCCTGATTCTTAGAAGAGAATGCTTAGTTCAAGTAGCAAGTACAAAAGGCCAAAGAGGCCTTGTGTTTGTGCAGTCTGAGCACCAGGTCCTTGGTTGAAATCTAAGCATCAAGCCTGAAAGTCTGCTGGCTCAAGCTGGGGTCCCACAGCAGTCTTTGCTGCCTCCCAAACCATCCCCCCCCCCCATCTCTGGCTGGGAGATAAGGCACAGATGGAGGCTGCCTGGGGATTCTAGCCTTAGGCGCCTTGCCTCTGCTAGCCTGTGCTGTTATTACTGTAAACAGGGCCTTCTGGGCAGCTCCTGCCAGTGTCCAATTGCCCAGATAGTGATCATGATTGGGCCTGCATGGCTCAGTGCTTCCAGGCCTCTGATGCAGGTGGGACAGGGCTCCCTGCTTTTCAGCCCCTCCCCAGATGCAGCTGGGGGGCCAGTTCCTGTAAAGGATCCGGAAATAAGTTGGAACAAAGCATGATTGAAGTTCACTGGCCGCTTTGTATTGATTGGTCATAAAGAAAGAGGAAGAAAAGTCAAGTGGTACCTCCTCCTCCAAGAAGAGCTAGTCAGAATTACTTAAAATTGCAGCTCTCTCCCTCCCTTCTGCAAATAGCAAGCCTGATGGGTTGTCCTTCGTTGGAAATCTTGCTAAGAACCACATATCTACTAGGAATTCATTTATCACTTTTCATTTTGATACTACATATATTTAAAATTAAAAGGTGTTAGAACTTGTTAGAGATTTAAGAAATAATTTTATTTTATTCCTATTTTACTGTAGAGAAAAATAAGGCCCAGATTTATCCTGGACCATACATCTCGAAGTACCTGATAGAGCAAAGACTAGAATCTGACTTCCATCATTAGGCCTAGGGCCACAAATGTCTCCAACTCGACTGAGAAACTTCCCACAAACACACAGGAGCCTAAGTTCTTTAAAGACAGGCAGATATGGAACTTCCATACAAGAAGTATTGGTGAGAGTTGGTGTAGGCATTCATTCATAGCTGTTCCCCTCCATGTGACAGCCATCATGGCTAGACACTAGGGGTAGAGACTGGTCCTTATTTCTAGAGGGACATGCTGACAGCGAGCAGAGACAGAGAACTGCATGACTACTCTATTCTTCCAGGTTAGCACAAGGGATCGTGGAGACAACAGTTCATCATAGAGAAATCATAAAAGGCAGGAAGTATTTTTTCTAAAAAACGTTTAAGAGAAAAGAATAGTAGGGTGCTGGTGGCTTATGCCTGTAATCCTAGCTACTCAGAGGAGACAGATCTGAGGATTGCTGTTTAAAGCCAGCCTGGGCAGGAAAGCCCTTGACACACTTATATCCAATAAATAAACCACCAGAAAAGCAAAAGTGGTGCTGTGCTTCAAGTGGTAGAGGGCTTGCCTTGAGTTGAAGAGCTGAAGGTCAGTGCCCAGGCCCAACTGACCAAAAAACAAACAAAGAGTAGTAGTATGGTCATTAATTTCAAGCAATGTGGCAGTGAAGAATTCTGAACAGAAAGTAAAAGTTTAACTGTCTCAGGCTTCCCTTTCTTGATCAGTTGTCATAACTTACCTTGTCTCTAGTTTTGGGGTTGCTGGGCTCTCCTGGATCCCAGTGGAGGGGAAGAGACTGATTTTGTTTGTTTATTGTTTTTGTTTTTGAGTGTATATGTGTCCTGTTTACTAAAGCTTGAAGACAGGTCTTCATTCGCTTGAGGTGTCTTCCTCCCCTAAAAGCTGACACTCTCCCGCTTGAATTGTACCGCCACTTCAGGCTTTTTGCTAGTTAGTTGGAGATAAGTCTCATGATTTTTTCCTTACTTGCTTCACACCTGTGTCCTCAGATCTCAGCATCCCAGAGTACCAGGGATTACACATGTGAGCCATGGCACTGGCTATATTGGTTTTCTTTTGGTTCTTTTGGGGGGGGGGCGGGGGGGTCCAGTCGTGGGGCCTGAACTCTGGGCCTGGGCGCTGTCCCTCAGCTCTTCAGCTCAAGGCTAGTGCTCTACCACTTGAGCCACAGCGCCACTTCCGGCTTTTTTCTTTTTGCTTATGTGGTGCTGAGGAATCGAACCCAGGGCCTCATACATGCAAGGCAAGCGCTCTACTTCTGAGCTACCTTCCCAGCCCTTGCTTTGTTCTTATATGAACACTTCAGCTCTTAGGCCAGGGACCCTTTTTTGTTCTATCGCTACCTTGCTTATGACTTTAGCGCAGTTTTCCATCTACAGATGTTTTCAGGTACTTAGTATATTCCCATTTCTAGTATATCTTTTATGTATTATGCTAGTTTACTTTGTCCCATTAAAATGAGGCAAACTCTGGGCTGGGAAGGTGGCTCAGTGGTAGAGCGCTTGCCTTGCATGTATGAGGCCCTGGGTTCGATTCCTCAGCACCACATAAGCAAAAAGAAAAAAGCCGGAAGTGGCGCTGTGGCTCAAGTGGTAGAGCACTAGCCTTGAGCTGGAGAGCTGAGGGACAGCGCCCAGGCCCAGAGTTCAGGCCCCACGACTGGATCCCCCCCCCCAAAATGAGGCAAACTCTAATGGAAAATACTTATAATAATGCGGGCTCTTTTATTTACACAGTGGTTTATTGCATACCAAGTATTTTTATGTATTTTGTCATTATTCCTTCATGGTTCTCACCCAGTAAATGGCAGGGCCTGCATTTGAACTGAGGGTCTTTACTATTCCATGTCTGCCTGAGAGTTGTGCAAGAGCTGAGATTTAGTCCTGGATTTCTGCTGTAGTCTCCCATGTAGAACATGGGACCATCTCCAGTTAGTATCTTCTACTACCTGCCCTCCTAAACTGGTTCATTAGGGAAGGGCCTTCTACAGGTCTAGAGTGAGCCACCAGCACTTGGTCCTTTGTTGTTTTTGTTTGTGTTTGTTTTTTGTTTTTTTTTTGAGACAGGATATCTCTCTATCGCTCTGTGTAGCCCAGTCTAGCCTGCAGGGCCCACCCCCTCCCCAGCCCCATACTAGCTCCTCTGCTCTGAGTGGCAATATGCATTAAGCATTATACTCATCATCTCAGGGATGATGGAATCCTAACCTTTCTAGAGCCACATGACTCTGTCACAAGCATTGCTCTTTTTAAAAGAGATTAATTCACTTGCTGCATTTTGTCCATTGGTGAAAATCACCAGGGAGAGCAAGGGTGACTTCCGCAGGCCTCAGAGACCCTTTCAGCCACTCTCAGTAGGCAGTCACGCCCCCCTCCCCCCCCCAGCTGGCTCAGGACTTTGAAATGACTGCCTGCTGAGCATTCACTTGCAACAAAATGAAATGGGAGACATGGTTTGTGAAGTCCTAACTTTTGGGGCTGCTCTGCATCAAGGGAAAGTAGGGAAGGGGCCCACCCGCTCTGCAAGAGGAGAAGTTATTGATGGTTTGCTTTGCTATGGTGCTTGTGAACTTAGCTCTACCCTTCCTTGATTTAGTCGGTGTGGTGATGCCCAAGTATAATCACAGCAGTGAGGAAGGTGAGTTACTGTATGCTGTCTTTCTCACTTTCCCCTGTGGAGTGACAGACCCAGAATTTGGATACCAGGTTTCTTGGATTTTTTTATTTTTTATTTTTTTTTGGTCCCGTCGTGGGGCCTGGGCACTGTCCCTCAGCTCTTCAGCTCAAGGCTAGCGCTCTACCTACCACTTGAGCCACAGCGCCACTTCCGGATTTTTTTTTCTTTTTGCTTATGTGGTGCTAGGGAATTGAACCCAGGGCCTCATGCATGCAAGGCAACTGCTCTACCACTGAGCCACCTTCCCAGCCCCCCCTTTTTTTTTTATTTCATGCAGTACCACAAGGCTGCAAAGAATGATAGTCAGGAAACTGGACAGGGCCTGAAAGCTCTCACTGGAATTTCACTGAAGAACACCAAGGTTTGCATCCATGAATGACCATGCAGATTATAGAGTTCTTTATTTTTCATTTTGCTGCATGCTATAACTTGCTTGGAGCTGACAGAGTGCGATTCTCAGTGGATCTATGAAAAGATTGAAGCTTACTGGGATGGTATACCTTCTTGGGTTGTTAGAATGGCAGGTTACAGAGTTGGAGCTGTAACGCAAAACTCCAGGCTCCTGACTGGGCCCTGGATTCCTTCATTTATATAGCAAGTTGAAAGGAACCGATTCTGCTAAGTCTTTTCTCCTAAAAGAAAATCCTGTAATATACCAAAAAGATGACCCCAATACAACATGTATACCGCAAGCAGATCAAAATTCTTGGTGTAATCACAAATTAAGATAGTAATATGATACCTTTTATACCCCCCCCATTAGATACTTTATCTCTAATCACCAAAAAGCAGGAAGTGGGGTTGTGGTTCTAGTGGTGAAGCACTTAGCCTTGAGCAAAAAAGCTCAAGGCCAGCACCCAGCCCCAGGACCTATACAAATAAAAAAAGAAAAAAGAAAAAGAAGCCAGCTACTGCTGTTAGTGGCTTACCTTCTTATCCTAGCTACTCCAGAGACTGAGGTCTGAGAATCCTAGTTCCAAGACAGCCCAAACAGAAACCTTTGTGATATCCTTATCCCCAGTTAACCAGTATAAAGCTAGAAGTGGGGCTGTGGCTCAAGTAGTAGAGTACCAGCCTTGAATGAAAAAGCTAAGAGAAAGCATCTAGTAGAGTCCAAGCCCCAGTACTGGAACCACATTCAGAAAAAACTCAGCACCAGGAAATAAATAAAAAGTAGTCTGCTAAGTAGGTGTAGTGATGAGGAAGGTGAGGCATGAGGATTTGAGTTTAAGTCCAGCCTGGGCTTAATAGAGAGACTGCCTCAAAGGGAAAAAAAGAGAAAAACCAAAACTAAACAACCACCACAACAAAAGGTGGCTACTACTGAGTGTTGGCAAGGAAAAGGGTATACAGAAATTCTCCTGTCATATAATAGGAGAGTCAGTGGAGCAGCCATTCTAGAATGAGCCCTGGAGCTGTTTAGTCCTATCATGTATACCATCATATCCTGTTCCTGGGATATGCTTGACAGAGATGAGATGTTCACAGGGTCAAATGGGGAACATGTGAGAGGATGTCCTAAACATTGATTTTGGTGGCTGGGAGATAGTAGGTGAGTAGTTCTGGGAGAACAGCAAGGAAAAATGTGATGCATTAATACTGATATTTGTTGTCATTTTTTCCACTACTATCCTCTTGTAGATTCAGCCTGCTTAAGCAATTAAGTTAATTTTATAATTCTTTTGCCTCAAAACTTTGAGTGATAGCTTGACTGCTTTTGGTGAAAGGTCAGAAAGGATGACAAATAAATTTCCTATTGCCAACTTCTTTTTTTTTGGGGGGGGGGTCTGGTCATGGGGCCTGAACTCTGGGCCTGGGTGCTGTTTCTCAGCTCTTCAGCTCAAGGTTAGGCTCTACCATTGAGCCACAGCTCCACTTCCTGCTTTTTTTCTTGTTGCTTATGTGGTGCTGGGGAATCAAACCCAGGGCCTCAGGCATGCAAGGCAAGCACTCTACCACTGAGCCACCTTCCCAGCCCCTATTGCCAACTTCTTTTGTGCAGTAGTAGATAATTAAAATCTGTGTTGAGAATTTTGAAACTCTTTTCAATGACTCCAAAAAAAAGAGTTTCTGGAAGACCTCCTGTCTAAGATGCAGAATTTTTAGCCTCCCTGCCAAACATCTATCAGTGCTTTAGGCTAAGATTGTATTTTAGAGCTTCTTGAGGGCTATAAACCTTTGGATGTTGTATAAAATATGTGTGTGCTCATATATAATTTTTTTGCTCCTAATACGTTTTTTAAATATTAAGAGTTTTTCCTTTTTTTTTTTTTTTCCTTTGTCGGTCTGTCGTGGGGCTTGAACTCTGGGCCTGGGCACTGTCCCTCAGCTCTTCAGCTTAAGGCAAGCACTCTACCACTTGAGCCAAAGTACCACTTCTGGTTTGTTTTCTTTCTTTTTTCCTTCCTTCCTTCCTTTCTTCCTTCCTTCCTTCCTTTCTTCCTTTCTTCCTTCCTTCCTTTCTTTCTTTCTTTCTTTCTTTCTTTCTTTCTTTCTTTCTTTCTTTTCTTTCTTTCTTTTCTTTCTTTCTTTTTTTTTTTTTTATCAGTCATGGGGCTTGAACTCTGGACCTGGGAGCTGTCCCTTAGATTTTCAGCTCAAGGCTAGTGCTCTACCACTTGAGCCACAGCACCACTTCCGGTTGTCTGGTGGTTAATTGGAGATGAGAGCCTGAGCTGGCTTTGAACCGTGATCCGCAGATCTTAGCCTCCTGAGTACCTAGGATTACAGCGGTGAGCCACTGACGCCTGGCTTCACTTCCCATTTTCTTTTTTTTTTTTGTCAGTGGTGAGGCTTGAACTCTGGGCCTGGGCGCTGTCCCTCAGCTCTTCAGCTCAAGGCGAGCGCTCTACCACTTGAGCTACAGCACCACTTCCGGTTTTCTGGTGGTTTATTGGAGATAGGAGTCTCACGGTCTTTCCTGCCCTGGCTGGCTTTGAACCATGATCCTCAGATCTCAACCTCCTGAGTAGCTAGGATTACAGGCGTGAGCCACCAGCTCCTGGCTCACTTCCCGTTTTCTAATGGTTAGTTGGAGATGAGTCACTGGGCTATCTTTGAGCCCTGATCCTCAGATCTCAGCCACTTGAGTAGCTAGGATTACAGGCGTGACCCACCGGTGCCTGGCAAATATATTGAGTTTAATAAGAGAATTCCAATTCTGAAAGATTATGAGCACAATTCATCTTAGTTCATGTCATTGTTCTCTTACCTCCTTTCCCTGTCTCATCCCTGCCCTCAAGTTACATAGTTCAATTTTTTTTTCCCCCCCTGGTCATGGGGCCTGAACTCTGGGCCTGGGCGCTGTCCCGATGTCCCTCAGCTCTTCAGCTCAAGGCTAGTGGTCTGCCACTTGAGCCACAGTGCCACTTCTGGCTTTTTCTGCTTATGTGGTGCTGAGGAATGGAACCCAGGGCCTCATGCATGCAAGGTAAGCGCTCTACCAACTGAGCCACCTTCCCAGTCCCATAGTTCAATTTTTATGTAGTGTATAATTGAACATAATGACTGTTTGCTCACCCTTCCTCTCATATATTTTTTGTACAGAAATTGGATCATGTTCCCAAAAATATTCCACAGTTCACAACAGTTTGTACCTCTGCCCTCCTCATCTAGTTTGAGGCCCTGTGCTAGTTGTGCATGTATGAGCAGTTGTCTGCTTCTCTTACTATGAACTGTCTCCCAGATGGATCTTCCTGGTGGTCACTAGATGTTCCTTCCGTCCTCACCATTATTTCCTGTTCCTTTTGCCTTGATTGGTGCCCATCTTTACACTTCCTGAATTTCTAAGCACAGTCTTCCCTAAGAAACCTCTAATTTTCATGAGCATGTTCTGGTTTTCTGCTGGACCAACTACCAAAGAAGTGAGCCTTCCCTTCAGAATAAGAATCAGAATTCCATCCATACTCTTAAGCATTTGAGACACAAGCTCCCACAGTATCACATGGTTTGTGTGAAAGGAGACTTTCATCTCACAGAAAATTGTCCCCAGAAACAAATTGTTTAAATAGGGATACAGGTTGACCCATTGCAACAATGAGATGTACAAGACACTATGTCGAAAAATGAACTTTACAAATTTTGGGGAGGGGGGTAGGAGAAAAGAAGAGGCAACAATGCTTGCTAAGAAATGTACTCATTACCTTGCTCATGTAATTGTAACCCCTCTGTACAGTATTTTCACAATAAAAAACTTATTTAAAAGACACAATAAGAAAATTGTCCCCAGAGTTCTTAGTCTTTTAACATCTGTAGCCAAGAAAAACTCTTTCCTCATGAAAAGGTTTTACTGCATATGTAGTAAGGAGGCTCTGGGAATTCATCAGAAGAAATCTTCCAAACTAGAAGTCAAAAGGAGAGTTTCCTGACTTCCTCAATACTCCCCTCACAGTGCACCACACCTCTTAACAGGGTGTTATATACACCTTTTTTTTTCCTCAGGGTGAAGAAATGTTCCCCATCTGTCTCAAACATTTCTTCCTCCCTTATCCCTATTATAGGACTAACTTCTTTTGATCATTACTTCCTCATAGAAGCCTTCCTCCTTCCCTTGTTCACCTGCATCCTGTTGTGAGCCCTTATGAGTTGTGTGGTTCTCTGTTCCATGGTCTGTTTTCTCCCTTAAATTGTCACAGCACCTATCTCAGTCACTGTATCAACAGAGTGATCAGAGACACTGGGATTGGCCATTCAGTTTTCAAAGGTCTCAGTTTCCAGATTTGTCCAGCCTCTATGTTTGTTGATTGTCATTTCTTCTATGGTTATTTCTAGGTATGTCTATGATAAGCCATATACTGAGAATATCCCTCTGTCTCGTTTCAGACTGTTGTCAGAAGGCGCAGATGTCAATGCAAGGCACAAACTTGGGTGGACAGCACTAATGGTGGCAGCCATTAGCCGTAATGACAGGTAAGAATCTCTTTCCATCCAGGGCTTTCATAGCTAGCAATGGGCTGTGTTCCCTTGCCACCCTTGCATAATCCTTGTTGTATTCTCCAGAGGTAAGGAGATGAATTCAGGTAAGGGGTTCCACTCATGGTATATTGGCCTATTTAGTAGAAGGGAGATGTGGCTTTGGATTCCAGCTTATCATTTATGGCTTTGAGACCATGGCACCCCCAGATCTACACAGGCTTTGGGGTTGAAGGGTTCTAAATGTGGAGGCCAGTCATGAAACTGCAGAGGGTGATCTGTTTCAAATTGGCTAGGAGACTTAGCTGTCCTTGATAGGTTTTTCTGTGTGTTTTTCATCATGTTTTCCATCACTCAGTTTTTTTGCCATCATTAGCTCCACCCATTTATTCTTAGGTCTGTTGTTGTTTTAACTTCTTTTTTTAATGTGTGCCAATATTTGTTTATTTTTGCCAGTCCTGGGGCTTGATCTCAGAGCCGGGGCACTGTCCTTGAGCTGCGTTTGCTCAAGGCTAGCACTCTACCACTTGAACCACCAATGTTCTAGCTTTTTCTGTTTATGTGGTACTGAGGAATCAAACCCAGGGCTTCATGCCAGACAAACACACTATCATTAAGCCACATTTCCAGCCCATCTTGTTGCCAATATTGAGGCTTGAAACTCAGGACCTTGTGCTCTTGCTCAGCTTTCTTGTTCATGGCTGGCACTGTACCACTTGAGCCATGTTCTAGTCTAGCATTTGCTGGTTAACTGGCAATGGAGTCTCTTGGACATAAGTACCTGAGCTGGCTTCAAACTGCAATCTTTTGGGTCTCAGCTAGGATTCCAAGTGAGCCACCTGCACCAGGCTCAAGCACTTATTCTTTAAAAATATCACTGATGTGTGTTGGCTATAGCTTGATGGTAAGCACTTAACTAGCATGCTTAAGACCTTGGTTTAAATCTTCTCTACCATACAAATATACACACACAAAATTGATATAAACAAGTGTTATGGTTCATAGAGTTGTACTTAGTTTTGGTTTTGACCATTAGTTTAATTTTAGAACTTCTTGGACACTTGTTTCTCTATGGGAAATTGGTTTGTTCCTACTTGTTTCTTCCAAGATTTTTTATTAGTACATTAGTGGTATAAGGAGAGTTTCACTGTGACATTTCCATATATGCATGTGGTATACTCCATCAACTTCACTCTCCTTATCTTTCCTCCCCAGCTCCCTTTTTTGTGTGTTTGTGTATGCTAATATTGGAGCTTGAACTCAGTCACACTTTTGGCATTTTGTTGGTTATTTGGAAGTAAGAGTCTTAACATTTGTCTTCCCAGGCTGTCTTTCACCCACATTCCTCAGATCTTAGCCCCCTGGGTAGCTAGGCATTAACCATGAGCACCTGGTTCCCTCCCCACTTTTGTCTGGATGCTGTCCCTCAGCTGAGGACGAGGGCTGTACAACTTGAACCCAGAGCCACTTCCAGTTTTCTGGTGGAGATAAGAGCCTCATGGACTTTCTCACCTTGGCGCCTGGGCTGGCTTTGAACCTTGATCCTCAGATATCAGCCACCTGAGTAGCTAGGATTACAGGCGTGAGCCACTGTAGCCCAGCAAGCTCTTAGCTTTTTAAAACCATTTCAATGATTTCATTGTCCTGTTTGCATACATGTAAAAAAAACTTGATCATTGATCTTCACCTTCCTGCAGATACCTCTAGCGCCTTAACAGAGCCTGTTTCAGTTTTGTCATTTGTTTTTGTTTTTAGTGAATATTGTATCAAGGAGAAATTAGTATTTCTACAAACATTTAGGAAATATCTGTTCTAAGCCAGACCTTATGCTAGTCTTTGGAGAATCAGAGACCTTGGCGAGCTTGTAGTCTAATGTAGAAAAGAAATGAAAGTACAGAGGCATAGTGTAGTATAATCACTGATGTCAAGGAAGAATGGACGGTGTTAGTGAAACAGAGTGGGTGAGGAGATCCCATCTAGCAACAGATGCTGTGTTCTTTTAGGAAGCAAATCAAACAACATATGTGCTGCAGGTTATAAATGGTGAGTTTAATTCTTGATGACTTTGTCAGACCTCTTTATAACTAAACACACACATGCTTATTCACCACAGGTAATCCACCCTACCTATCCTTCCTTACTTGCAAATGTTTTTCATCAGCCAGTGGAAAGGAAGGAGATTGTGTTCCTTTCTATGTGTTGTATTTTCAGAGTCTAGACTAAATAGGAAATAGCACTATTCTTAAGAATACTGTCAATTAATGGCATATAGCTACTAGATGTGCTTTTGGGGACACTTCTCTTGGAATCTAATGAGTTGTTGGTTTAACTGATTGCTTTGTCTTTATCTAAGGCTATTAGCAAATAAGGGATGCTTGTTGAGCAAACAGAGTTGGCTCCTATTACTTTGTTTCTTAGAACTAATTACTAGTGTTTTTTTTGTTTTTGTTTTTGTCTGGTGAGGCTTGAACTCTGGGCCTGAGGGGCTGACCCTGAGCTCCTCAGCTCCAGGCTGGCTCTCTACCACTTGAGCCTCAGCACCACTTCTGGTTTTCTGATGGTTTATTGGAGATCCTCAGATCTCAGCCTCCTGAGTAGCTAGAATTACAGGCATGAGCTACCAGCACCCGGCTAATTACTAGTTTTTTAAGAATTCATTTTGTGACTTCTCTTCCTACAAATATCTAAGGAGACAAAGTTCTATTGAAAATGGCATAGTTAGCCAGGTATGTATGCGTGCTTATGAAATGCAACACACAGGTGGCTGAGAAAGAAGAATTGAGGCCTGCCTGGGCTCTCTAATGAGACCCTATCTCAAAAGGTTGCTCATTGGTGGCTCAAGCCTATAACCCTAGGTACTAAAAAGGCTGAGGTCTGAAGATCATGGTTAAAACCAGAGCCAATCCAGGCAGGAAGTCCTGAGATTCTGGTCTCCAATTAACCACCAAAAAGCTAGAAATGGAGCTATACAAGTGACAGAGTGCTAGTCTTGAGGGAAACAACAACAACAAAAAAGTCAAGGGCAGTGCCTAGGTCCTGAGTTCAGGTCCCAGTATTGGCACCCCCCCCCCCAAAATGCACACTCTTGGATTTTTTTCATATCAGAAATCCTTTTTGGATCTCTACTGTTTGACATGTTCTATTTATCAGTGATAAACCAAAAAAAAAAAAAAAAAAAAAAAGCCAGGAAAGATAGTGGTCTGGGTAAGCTGGGCTCATTGGAAAGGTGCTGAGTGAATAGTCCTGAAGGATTTTCATGTCAATGCCATTAAGTTTTTCCTTATGCTGAGTCTTATCAAATAAGTCTGAATCCTGCAGTCATATTGGCCAGGCCTAAAATCCCCTTCTTTTGTATTGGGTTTGAATGGAGAGAAAGTAGAAAGCAACATGCTTGATTCAAGGCTGAATCACCCTCAGGCATCTTCTAGCTTGAGAGATACATAGTACAATAGTCTTAATTTTTAAGGAACTTAACTTCTTTACAGTTTTATTTCTGTGTGTATTTATTAACTCATTTTTTCTCCTTTATTGCCTTACATTAGGTATACAGGCGGATTTCATCTCTACACATATTTATCAATCAATTTGCCCCCTTTCCCAGCCCTTCTCCCTGCTTAAAATAAAACAGCATTATTTAGTTTTGAATAGGAAATACAGTGCCATAGTAGTAAATCTTTAAAATATGTACAACCATTTATAATTTACTCCTTTTTTTTTTTGGCAATACTGGAATTTCAGTTTAGGACTTCAAAACTTGTTAGGCAGGCACTCTGCCACTGAGCTACACCTTGAGCCCTTTATTGAGCTCTTTGTGCCAGTACTAGGACTTGAACTCGAGACCTTGTACTCATGGCTGGTGCTTTGAGCCATCACCTATGCTTCTAGTTTCTGGTGCGTGCGTGCGTGCGTGCGTGCGTGCGTGTGTGTGTGTGTGTGTGTGTGTGAGCTCTTTGTGACAGTACTAGGACTTGAACTCGAGACCTTGTACTCATGGCTGGTGCTTTGAGCTATCACCTATGCTTCTAGTTTCTGGTGCGTGCGTGCGTGCGTGCGTGCGTGCGTGTGTGCGTGTGTGCGTGTGTGCGTGTGTGCGTGTGTGCGTGTGTGCGTGTGTGCGTGTGTGCGTGTGTGTGTGTGTGTGTCCTAGACCTTCAACTTGGGGCCTTGGAAGAGTCTCATGAACTTCCTTGTCCAGGCTGGTTTTGAAATGTAGTCCTCAAGATCTCGGCCTCCTGAGGAGCTAGGATTTATAGGCCTGAGCCATCATTGCCCAGATGACTTCTGACTTTTTGCTGGTTATTTGGAGATAAGTGGAAATAAGAGTCTTTCTCATCTCTAATCTCTCATCTCCAATGTTATCTGCCTGGGCTAGCTTCAAACCTCTGTAATCAGATCTCAACCTCTTGAGTAACTAGGATTATAGACTTGCGCCAAAGCATCCAGCCTGATGTGTTTGTTTTCAAGGTAGGTTTTTCACCTCCTGTCCATGCATCCCCCTGTGTTAGCTTCCTGTGGTAGCTAAGATGACAGGTGGGATGGTTAAGAAGGAGTTGGTTAAGAAGGAGTCTCAAACCTTTCTGCCCAAGCTGACCTCAAACTCTGATCCTCACTATTTTAGCTTCTGAAATGACTAAGATTATAAATGTGAATCATCAGTGCCTGGTTTATTCCCTTATTTCTAAAAAGTCTTAAGTATTCTAAACTAAATACAAATATAAATAATGGAGAGGAAAGGTGAAACTGGATTAAGATCAGAAATCATATTGGTAAAAGGAAAGCATAATTATATCAGGATTGAACCAGACTGTTTCTTTCCTGAAAGTAGGCTTATTGGTTTTGTAAAAATAATAAGAGACTGGGAAAGAGAGGAATAGTTATTCTGATTAAGGTGTTATTTGATTAAAATATATGCATGTACAAAACAACCCTGGTGAAACCCTAAAGTTAATTACAATTAATATACACTAAAAGACAAATGACAGACAAAATAGGCTCTTGTTGGGCGGAGTAGATAGAGGATGAATTAGGTCAAGGGACTTTATTTGCACATATGAAAATAGTGAAAAATAGTAATAGGAGTGAATTTGATGGGGTACAATATGCATATATGAAAATATCACAATGAAATTCTCCTTACACAACTAATGCAGGATAGTAAATCAAGCAATAAAAAAGAAGGCATCAGTCTCCTGAATTTTACCTAGGTATTGATTATTGTGTTATATACTTCTATTTGTGTTAAAATTTTATGTAAATAGTACCATGTTATAAATTTGATAATTAGTGTGGTTAAATTTTAACCTACATTAATAGGCAAAAAGGGATAGAGTTTTGGTTCTTATACTTTTTATATTATGCATCCAGCAAGCATCTTTTAAAACTATCTTAAATTGTATGCTAATGTGCTGAGCTGTTGGGGGAGTTGAGAATAAGTAGTCACAGTTTTTGCCTTAAGAAGCTTACTTCTACTATTTGAGTAATGTGATAGCCATTGTCTTCACTATGCATTCTGCCCAAGGCTTACCAGCTTTCTACTAGGATGGTCCTTTGGTCAGTCTTAGTAACAGCTTGAGTATAGTGTTGACTCAAGCAGTAGTCGCTGGGATCTGTCCTGTTTCTCCAGTGAGCCCTTATAAGCCATGCCACAAGGCTCTTGTTTAGCCTGAGTCTGAGTGCCTCATTCTATGGTACACTCTGACCTAGCCTAGCTAAAGGCTAAGCCACAGGGTCCCAGAATGATCACTGTGATTTAGCACAGACTTCCCTGGCTAGTACAAATATATGGAGCCTTTAGCTAAATTCAATTAGTTTTTCTCTAAGAAGGAAAAGAAATCCAATTTTACCAAACATGGACAGACGGTGGAAAGCACTTTGATGTTACAACCTCTCAGTGATGCTTTACTTAGTCACAAGTTCATAAGCAAGAAGGCTTAATTATTTGGGAAAACACAAGATTAAAGCTGGACACAATGACTGGGTATCCATTCTTAGGCAACTTGATTCGAACCCATGCACCCAGTTCGTGTGTGGTGCAAACTTTGATGTGTGCTATGACAAGCTGAAAGTCATGACCCCCTTGGGGAAGCTCCTTCAGATAGCGTTTGCAGGATGTGTAGGCGGAGAGGCAGGGTCTGCCAACTCTGTTTGCTCAACTTTGATGTCCAAACAGCCACAGGCCCCACTATTTGCTCTTTCACTGAGGGATGGATTGTGGGCCTCCTACCTTTCCCAGTGGACAATAGCCAGCAGTGGAGTGTGACGACTGTTGACCATTCCAGGAGCCTGGTGGACCAGAACAGGCCTTTGGGAGGTGCAAAGCCTGGGAGGCCAAAAGCTGTTTATAGGACAGCCATTTCTCCAGATGTAGCTTTCCTTAAAGCCCTGGTGATGGTTGGGTGCATGTAGTGGAGATAAAAATAGTCTGTGAGCACTTACCAAGTCTACTCCTCTCTCTCCAGTAACCTTAAAGTATTTATATTCCAGATACTATTCCTTTTTCAGACATGTGTTTTGACAGGTTCTTTTTTGAGGAATTAGAAATTATAAAAATCTAAATCATACTACTTCTCTTCCATACCACTATTCCCTGATGATAGAGCATACGTCATCATATTCTGATGGCAGAGTATGTGTGCAGGGAATAGTGGTATAGAAGAGAAATGGAAAGCACTTTGACAGTTTCTCATAAAGATGAAACATACACTATGCAGCCAAGCAATGTCATCTCCATCTACATACAGATATTTATAGCAGTTTTGCTCATAATTGCCCAAACTGGAAATAACACAAGTACCCATCAACTACAAGTAGACTAATATTATGGTATATCCATGCAATGGAATAATAGTCAGTAGTGAAAAAAAGAACGAACTATTCATACATCGATGAGTCTCAAAGGCCTTATGCTCATTTAAACCCAACATAAGCCCATTTATATGTCATTCTGGGGAAGATAGTACTCCAGGGACAGAAATCAGGTTAGTGGTTGTGATTATAAATAGAAAAGGAACTTTCTAGGTGATGGAAATATTTTCTGTCTCGATTATGGTGATTGGTTGCATGATATATAGTTATCAAATTATATATCTTGAAAAAAAATACCTACCTTGTATTGGGGCTTAAAACCTCTCCCCTTAGCTTTCCCCTCAGGGCTGGTACTCTACTAGTTGAGCCACACCACTATTTCAGCCTTTTGGTGGTTAATTGGAGTAAGAGTCTCAGGGACTTTTCTGCCTGGACTGGCTTTGAATTGTGATCCTCACATTTCAGCCTCTTGAGTAACTAGGATTTACAGATGTGAGCCACAGATACCCAGCAAGTTGTATATCTTAAAAGGGATGAATTTTATTGTGTGTAAATGATACTCAATAAACTGATTTTTTTTACAAATTTTCAAAAAGCTGTCCTTTAATTTTCATTATTAATTGTGACCATTGGCATACTGAGAACTCAGGTTTTAAGTTTCTAAATTAATTTGTATTAATGGTCACTAAGAATATTTACATTCTTGTTAGTGGTATCTCATCAGAGAGTACTGTATGTGTTTCAGTTGTTAATAGAAAATGAAGATATATAGATTCACACTATCAGTGATGTATTGAAATACTGTTACTAATGGTATACTGATACTAATGTATCAGTATACAATACTGATAAATTTGCCACAAGAATAGCAAACTGGGCTTATGAGCTCTCAAGTATATGATTCTTCATTCTAGCAAAGAGAAAGTCTGGGGTGCCAGACAGGGACTTTGCTTTTCCCATACTTGGACTCTTACCCCTAGACTGCCAAACAGGGAAACCTCTATGTAGATGAATACATACTTCAGGAAGTAAGATCCTAAAAGAAGACTTAAGTTTACTCAGGCTTGCTGGGCTGCGTTCATAGCTCAGAGGATGTAGGCAGAGCACGAAGCACCAACGGAACTGTTTGAAATTCCCCATGAGAGTCTGCTTCCCTCCTCCTGCCTTTGCTCCCGGAGTGCATTTCATCAGCATCGGAAGAACTGGTTCCCGGCACTGCCTTCCCTGCTTGGCCAGGATCCCTGAGGAACTGAGATAATGAGTGGATAACACGCATTTGCCAAGGCCTTCCTGGATGTGGTACCTGGGCTTTGTTAATTTTAAAATGCTACCATCCTTGCCTGAAAAAACATTTTAATTTTTCTCACAGCATTTTTAGCATTTTTTATTTTCCCTGTACTGTACTGAGTTAGCATTAAAACCTGTCCTTAAGAAAGTAGCAGCCCTTGCCATATGGCTATTCTGTAGGACAAATCCTTTGTTTTTGGGTGCTGTAGCTTCACAAGTAGTCTTGGTGCCCAGAGCCAGTGCTGACCTTTCAGATAGACCTCTGGCAGCTTCCCCAAGATGCTCTCCTTTACTGCTGGCCAGCCAGAGGCAGAGTATACTGGTAGGGTCCTCCTACGTTTGTGCTTGAATGTGGATCCTTGAGGGAATTTGTGTAAGTGGAGGTGCTGCCTTAGACATAGAGTCCCTGCCCAAGGTTCTCACTCAGCTCATTATTGCCTAGCTGATCTCCTGACTGTCCTTGATTGAATGCCTTCTGTGTGCCAGACTTGTGTCAGGTTTTTGGTTGCTGTAATCCTGAGAGCAATCCCAAAGGAAGGCCTTTAACTGTTCCTTCTTACAGATAGGGAAGAGATGCCCAGAGTTGTCCACTTAGTGAAAGAGCCAGGATTTGAAGCTGGAATCCTCAACCCAAAACTTAGGTCTTTTTACTGGACTTCACTACCTATTGAGGAAAGGGAAGTGAGCACAGTTATGGATGCACTGAGGGATACTGGGACTTTAAATCAGGTCAATTAATTCTGCCTGCCTGCCTGCCTCTCATCCTACCCCCCTTCCCTTTCTCTTCTTTCCCCTCTCTCTCATCTTCCTCGCTTCCTTTTCTTAATCTTTTAAATTTATTTTTTGAGACATGTTATATAGTCTAGTCTCAACCTGAGCTCTTCCCGCCTCTGCTTCCCAAGTAGCTGAGACTATAGGCATGCATCACACACTTCATTTGACTTCAATTCAGGCTTGCTTTCATTTTTTTAAATTTATTTTTTTAGCTGGGTGTCAATGGGTCATGCCTGTAATAATCCTAGTTACTCAAGAGGCTGAGATCTGAGGTTCACAGTTTGAAGCCAGCCCAGGCAGTAAAGTCTTTGAGACTCTTATCTACAATAAATACAAAAAAATCCAGAATTAGAATTGTGGCTCAAGTGGTAGAGTGCTAGCCTGCAGCAAAAGAAGCTCAGAGATAGCACCCAGGCCCTGAGTTCAAACCCCAGGAACAGCGCGCGCACGCGCGCGCGCACACACACACGCACGCACACACACACACACACACGCACACACACACACGCACACACACGGAGTCTTACCTACCATTGGGATATTCTTTCACTTTCCTGTTACTGTCTTTTCTGCCATGAAACGGGAGATAATAAACAGATGACCTCAAAGGGCTATAATGAGGTTTCGGTATATATATGTAAAGTACTTAGAACAGTGTTTGGTATATAGCAAATACTCAATGAGTTTCACTGCTCTTATTACTGTGGATATTACTGCTAATTGTGGGTTGCCTATCTTTGATAAAAGTGGCAGAGTTAGTTACTTGTCTCATCAGTTACTCATAGGTAACTCAGAAGTAGTAGGGCTTTGGAGATTCGTTTTCATTCCTTTTTATCTGCACATCTGGGTTTAGAACATGGGACTCCTAAGCATGATGTATAGCTGGCTGGCTTTGGTCCCAGGTGGCCATCTGCCCAATTTAGAACAGTGCCTAGTATTTCCCAGCAAAGAAGGTTGGGTGAGGGTTCTGGCTAAGTGCCTGGCATGCCAGCACCATGCTTCCAGAAAAGTGTACTGGGCTTGATGTCTTTCCTACTGCTTGCTGCTGCTATGGCTGATTATCTCTGAGTAACAAAGAATCATTTCTAATCCCATTTGCAATGGTCGTTCATGATAATCCTGTTTTGTAGTAATGATATTCCAATTCTAACATGCACCCGTTTCTAGTTTGGCAGACGCATACTTCAACCTCAGGCAACCCAAGACATTGCTCCCTCGAAAGCAGTGCCAGCTCATTTGCCTAACAAGACAGTTTCAGGGAACCCCCACCTACACTCCAATGCTCTGCTCCTTCCTAGGGCTCTGCATTCAGCTTTGTCTTCATGAAGAGTGTTGATTGAGGAAGAAGAACATCCAGTGCTCATCAGGTTTAACCACTGGGATAAGCCTAGCTATTTCTCTCCCTTTCCCCTTTCCCCTTTCCCCTCTCTCTCTTCCCTCTTCCCCCTCCCCCTCCCCTTCCCCCTCCCCCTCCCCTTCCCCCTCCCCCTCTCCCTCTCTCCCGCTCTCTCTGTCTCTCTCTCCCTCTTTCTCTCTCCCTCCCTCTCCCTCCCCTCTCCCTCTCTCCCTCCCTCTCTCTTTCTCTCTCTCCCTCTTTCTCTCTCCCTCCCTCTCCCTCCCCTCTCTCTCCCTCCCACCCTCTCCCTCTCTCCCTCCTTCTCTCTCTCTGGTCCAAGACTGAAACTCAAATTGGTATTTTTGATATCTGACAATTTTGCTTCTTTTCTAACACTCTACCAACTGAGCCACACCTCTAACCCCATAGGTATTATTCAGGGACTATGATAGGATACAGACCTGTATCTCTTTTTTGGTGGTTCTTGGGGTTTGAACTCAGGGACTTAGGCTTGTTGGGCAAGTGCTCACCATGTGAGCCATGCCTCTAGCCCTTTTTAGTTTAAGCTTATTTTTCAAACATGCTTTTGCTAGGAATAGCTTTGAATTTGGATCTCCCCATCTCTGCCTGACTCTCTATACCTTTTCATTGTGGGCAGCACAGAGGTTTGAGGTCAGGGCTTTCTCTTGCTAGGCAGGCACTCTGCCTCTTGAGCCACATAGCCACTTCCTTTTATGTTACTTAGAAGGCATCTTCTAAGAAGCTATTCCATCGCTGCTTATTTTAACAGATTTGCCAGGCTGGTGGGACTGTGGTCTAGCAGACACAGTGAATGCATTTTGAGTTTCATCTAGGTATTTGGCTGTCTCTTGCAACATCTATATGAATAAAATATGTGGAGAACAATATAGCTAGATGAATAAATGGTGAGTGACCTGGCTTGTTTATATAGGATTGAACATCAGACTGGAGAGCAGACTCAAGAGGTGAGCCATGGGGCTCTTTTCTGTTCAGTAATTATATCACTGATTTTATTTAGGTCATTGATAGTTGCCAACTAAATCAGCAGACCAAACAATGTTTGAAGACATGTTAGGCAAAAGAATTGGGGACTAAAACACTATCTCCATGAGTTATAACAGTGATTTTGAATCATGATTTTAAAATCTGTTTGTAAAAAAATGATTAGGACTTGGCATACACCTCAGTTATATAGGGCTTATATTATATACAAGACTCTGGGTTTGACCCCAGCACTGCAAAGAAAAAAAGAAAAGTTTTTTAATTTTTAAAAATTTTGCAGGGTTGAGTATATAGGTCAGTAACAAAAACTAAAATCTATATTACTTAATATTAAGAAGCCCATTCTAGGAGCTGACTTTAAAAGTCGGTGAATGCCTAGTATGAGTCAGCAGTACAGCAGCTAGGCTTCAGAATGGATTGAAAAGTACTTATTGCCCTGTGGGCCCTGCTTGTGAAGAAACAGATGGCCAAGGCAAGCCTCTGCTTTCCTAAAGTCTTAGGTCTATAATTTGGTAAAGAGGAACAGAGACTTAGAGTTAAACTGCTTTGAGTTAAGACTTAACTAGTTGTCAGTTTCCTTATCTGCAAAATAGGACTAATAATAGCACCTACCTCCACATACTGTGCTAAACTGAATGGGCTATGCCCTATGTACATCCTAAGCACACAGTAGGTGTACAAAACTATTTTTATTATTTTTCTCATCACTGTGATTTTAAACCCAGTCTAAGTGCTGAACCAACCCTGACATTCTTTGATGACTCATTTTCCCCCAAAGAGCCTACAGTCTAGGTCTATAGTGTAGTAAGAAGCCCTAACAATTAGTTGGACCATAGGTTTAATGACTTCATATTATGAGCCACAGATTGAAAGTCAGGGATGCAGATTCAGAATTATGCATACTTAGATGTGAAATTGGGATTGTCCTGGAGAGCTGTGATGAATGAACTTTGGCTCCTTAGTTCTCTACTTGATATATTCTTAGCCCTAATTATGTCACCTTTGTTTGGGCCCACAACTGATGTCCCTTGTCCATCTCAAAGATGCCTCCTTATATCAACTAGCTGCTGTGACCTACTTTGTTTTAATGGCCCTCTGAAAATGTCACTGTCCCTGATAGCAACAGAGTAGGAGCTTAGTAACTACCTGATACTAAGACTGATGTATAGGCAGAAGAGCTGGAACTAATGTGACTTAGGGGATCATTCACCAGCTTGAATTTTGTGCTTAATGTGCACATTTAGATAACTCAGGTTATCTTGCTGAACCTTAAGTTTACCCACCTATAAAATGGGACTGTACCTCACTACAAGTTGTTGAAATAATGAATGTAAAGTGTCTAACACACTGGCTGCTTTATTGTTATTATGGATGATTACTGACTTTAAGGTAAGTAAGTTAGTATCCTCATTTGAGGAAATTTGAACATATTTTCTGTATAAGTAGCGTATGTTCTGCCTTTATTTTCTAAGAGAAAAAAAAAAAACTTGTTCTTGCCCTTCCTTCCTCTGCTCCTGCCCCATGCCACAGGCCAATGCCTCTGTTCAGGCCACCCGGTATTCCTGATCAGCCACTATGCCAGGTTACTGAATAAGCCACAGCTCAGTTGGCTTTCTAGCAAAGCTCTTCAACTGTGACCTCTTGGTTTCTTTCTTCCTTCCATTGAGGTGTGTGCTGGGTTGAGAATAGATCACTCTTTGTCTTCTCCAGCCCCTGACACTCAGCACAGTGACCCTGTGCTTTAGCTGTGGGGATGGAGGGGAGGAGTTGGAGTTCGTTTGTGTGAGGATGACCTGGAGCTGGGATCACTGCCCCTCTTTGCTTGACCAACTCCAGCTGCTTGCCAGCCATCTTTGACACGTGCCTGGCTCTGCACCAGCCTCAGTTCACACCACAGGCTTCCCCAAGCCCCTGCGGCCACCAAGAGCAGAAAGCCTAACATCAATCAATGAAACTGCCCTCCCATGAGTTGGGGTATGAAAGCAAGAGCTCATTGAGATCAGTGCAGCAAGCCTTCCAACATGCACTCCCACTTCTAATCTAATTACAGCCTGATCAGCAAATTAATTGGCTGTGGCTCTACAGAGAATTCCCCAAATCCCAAGAGCTGCCACTCCGGGACCACCCTCCTGTTCATGTTCTGTCACCCAGGAAGGGCCTGGTGCTCAGGAGAGGCTGATAGCCTAATTTGGACCTTCAGGTGAGAGAATACTGGGCAAGGCAGAGGCAGTTTTCTTCCAGCTTTCTCTTGCTCTTCCCATCAAATAAAATAATTTCATTTATCTTTCATTCATGTATTCATGCATTCATTCAGAAAGCATATGATGACTTCTCACTGTGATCCAGGTCTTGAGGAAGGTGCTGAGAAGTAAAGTGGAGAGACTTGGTCCTTGCCCTATATCGTAGTGGAAAAGTAAATAAAATAGCCAATCATGCTAAATGACCAAGAGTCACCTATCGTGGCATGAGTACTGGATACTGGGCATACAGAGGAAAGAGAAGGGACCTACACTGGGAGTCAAAGGGCTTTTGGTGTGAGGAGCCCCAAGGTAAAAGAACATTAACCATTTGAAGCCCAGACAGCAGAAGCAATTATATTTTTGGCCTTTGAAGTACTCCAGGGAGTTCATTGTTTTCACTAGGCCCTTGATTCCTCAGCCCCCAAGATTAGTAGTAAACTCTGAATTCTATAGTTAAGGAGGCTCAAATGAAATAAGCCTTTGAAAGAATGGTCAAGGAAGGGAATAAAGAATCAGTCAGCTTGTCCCCTCTACCCCTTTGGGAGGAAAGCCCTTTTTGCTTTAATCTTTTCTCTTTTCTTTTCTTTCTTTTCTTTTCTTTTCTTTGCCAATCCTGGGGCTTGAACTCAGGGCCTAGGCACTGTCCTTGTGCCCAAGGCTAGTGCTGTATCACTTGAACTACTGCGCCACTTCTGGCCTTTTCTTTTTTTGTGGTATTGAGGATTCGAACCCACGGCTTCATGCATACTAGACAGGCACTCTACCACTAAACCACATTCTCCTAATTTTTCTTGATTATGATTTTTAAATTTATATCATAAAGATTTTAGGGAAGGTTTTCATTGTCTTTTTGCTTTATTTTTTTCAGATAAGAGTTGCTCACTTTTTGACTGGGTTGACCTCAAAATATAATCCTCTCATCTCCAACTCCCAAGTATTTACCACCAGAAGTGTAAATCCTGACAAGTCAGCCTGTTTTGAAAAAAATCATGTATCTATGTTGCTGCATGTGTATCCAGCCTATGGTTTCTGACTGCTACATCATAGTATATGGTTACCACACTTAATTTATTATCTGTCCCCCTCCCCCAATGGTAGACACTTATTTCCCTCCTTACTCGCTACAAAATGCTGTCGTGTAGAGTCTCTTGTATTGCAGTTTATGTACCTGGGTAAGAATTTCCCTGGGAAATTCTCTCTTATTAATGAATTTCTTGTCCTATTTTGGTATCCTCCAGCAGTTGAATCTTCATGTCCTTACCAGATTTCTCTGTTGTGCTTTCCAGTGCTGAATTTCTGTTAAAACCTGAGTTGAGGGGGTTGGGAAGGTAGCTCAGTGGTAGAGTGCTTGCCATGCATGCATGAGGCCCTGGGTTTGATTCCTCAGCACCACATAAACAGAAAAAGCCGGAAGTGGCTCTGTGGTTCAAGTAGTAGAGTGCTAGCCTTGAGCTGAAGAGCTGAGGGACAGCACCCAGGCCCAGAGTTCAAGCCCCACAACTGACAAAAATAAAAAAACCTGAGTTGAGGCATGAGGCATAGTGCTCCTAGAAACTATTATTACTTGAGAGTCACTACAAGGAAATAATAGACAGTATAGCATACCTCACATGCTAGACATTGTCTGTTTCTTCACTTTAGTAAGGGAAAAGTAGGGTATCTGGAGATTAGCTGTAGCTCTGAGGTTGGCATTGGTAGGAATATCTTTCCATGGACCACCAGAGGCAGGATCCTGCGCTGGCAGAAAGAGTTGCTAATGTCATGAAGCCTTTGCCCAATGCATGCCTGTGGAATAGTTCCTGTGAATGGAGATGTTTCTGTTAAAATGAACTTGGTGTGGTACATACCTGTAATCCCAGCACTTGGGAAACTGAAGCAGGAGGATCATGAGTTTGAAGACAAATTGAGCTACATAGATCATTTTGGGCCAGCCTGGAATACATAGACCAGGTCTCTAAACTAAAAACTAAAAAGCTCATGTTGAGTCATTCATATAGTGCTCTAGCTTGATCTGGGCTGGTTTCTCCAAGAAGGACCTGATAGCTTTAGTGTTAGGAGTTTTTTAAGTATATGATGGATATTGAAGGAAAAACCTACAAACTGTCTGGCAAGGTTTTGAGTGCCCTTGTTGGCCACTGAGCGCCATGATTGCTTTAATCTTGTCTACATCCTACTGTTGAGGCTGGTCCTTTTTTTGAGTTTTATTAAATGTGAAGGGAATCTTTTTTCTGAGTTGTAGGATGAGTCACTCTTCTTGGATTGCTTACCCTCTCTAGCCTCCAAGTGAAGGCTGTTGCCCATCAAATTGCCCGTTTCCTTTGATTGGGTTAGCAGCCCTGGGGCTGATCCTAGTCACTCTCCTTTCTCCATCCTGCCAGACCATTGTCTGCCCTCCAGGGCCAAGGGCAGCATACATGGTTGCTTAGACACGTCCTGCAGCCTGCAAATTGGACAGATGGAATCAATACTCATGAACCTGGAGAGGCCCAGGTAGCACAGTTAGTGACACTAGCCGCCTGGAGGGACAGCCTGCCACAGGAGGGGGTGTGATTGAATGGTGATTGGACACAGCAGCTGAGGATTAACCAAATTATGTCCCTTTGAGTTTAGGTAGACAACCCCTTCTTATTTGGACATAGACTTGTACAGAATATAAAAGAATTGCCTTAGCCCAGGGCTGAACCAGCATATATCCTAGGAGTGATAACATATAGATCTGGCACCCACCATGGCCTGGATTTATGTTATTAACATTACTGTGATCATATGAGAAGAGAGCCCATAAATGTGGAGTTGTAATTATGTAACAGGCACTGTCTTACATTCTTCCCCTTATAACCCGCTAGGAAACCTCATACTATATGTATTATTCTGGTAAGGAATGAGGCCACACCTTCTAGTAACTTGTCCCAGATTATATCATCATTGAATGATGTAGCTTTGACTCAGGTTCTCTATGCTTATTATAAAATGCCTTTCTTCACTAATGCCAGTGTGACCAAGCTGGCAGACTTAATATGAATGAAATATAAGTTTTAGACATGAATTCTAGCTGCTTGGAAACTTCATTTCTAGTTGAGCTCTTACCCCATATTTTACCTATGAATGTTAAAAATTAAGTCCTTTTAGGTACAATAAGTAAAATAGGAGACGGACCTCACTAAGCAACTATTTTAGATCAGGTAGAAAAAAAACCCTGTATCATGTGGGAGATGGATTCTGGTTGTTTTGATTCATGTCCTTAAGAATTTTTATATATTGTGTACATGGAAGTTAGGAATTTCATTCATCCGTTTAGGCAATAACTGACTTGGATACCCTGCCAACTGAAGATAATGACATTCAAGTGATACATAGAAAACCATCAGCATTACTAGTTATAAATGCTAAAAAACAAAAACTGTAGTTTGGCCTTTTTGTTTATTTTTTGGCTTTATTGGGTTCAAATTCAGGTGCAGCTTTTTTTGTTATAGTTTATTTTTCAGATAGGTTCTCCTCTTTCTGCCTAGGCTGGCCTGGGACTGTTATTCTCCTATGTAGTTGGAATTACAATTGTGTAATATCACATGGTTTTTGTTTTGTTTTTTGTTTTGTTGGACATGGGGCTTGAACTCAGGCCCTGGGTTCTGTCCCTGAGCCTCTTTGTGCTCAAAGGCTAGTACTCTACCACTTGAGCTATAGGACCACTTCCATTTTTTGAGTAGTTAATTGGAGATAAGAATCTCATGGGGACTTTACTGCCTGGGTTGGCTTCAAACTGCAATCCTCAGATCTCAGCCTTCTGATTAGGTAGGATTACAGGTGTGAGCTACCAGTGCCGGACTTTAGCTTATTTTTTGAGAGATAATGTCACTTTTTGCCAAGGTTGGCCTTAAACTGCTGGCCAACTCTGTTTATCTTTCAAGGAGCTAGCATTACATGTATGAACCACCGCCCTGCCTAGTTTGGCCTATTTTTGTTTTTGATTGTTTGTCGTTGTCCTGGGGCTTGAACCCAGGGCCCAGGCTGTCCTTAAGCTTTTATGTTCAAGGCTAGCACCCAACCATTTGAGCCACAGCTCCACTTTGAACTTTTTTTTTTGGTGCTTGCTTGAAGATAACTCTCATAGACTTTCCCGTTAAGGCTATCTCTGAATGGTGATCCTTAGATCTAGCTAGTCTAGCTAAGATAACAGGCATGAGCTACTGGCGTTGAGCTAGTTTGGCTTTTTTTTTTTTTTTCTGTTGATCATGGGGCTTGAACTCTGGGTCTAAGCACTGTCCCTGAGCTCTTTAGCTCAAGGCTAGTGCTCTACCACTTTGAGCCACAGTGCCACTTCTGGTTTTCTGGAGCTAATTGGAGATAAGAGTCTTGTGGGCCTTCTTGCCCAGGCTAGCTTTGAATTGCAATCCTCAGATCTCAGCCTCCTGAGTAGCTAGGATTACAGGCATGAGCTACCAGGGCCTGGCAACTAGTTTGGCTTTTTAAGAATGCCAATTAGCTGGGCACCCGTGGCTCACTTCTTGTAATCCTAGCTACTCAGGAGGCTGAGATCTGAGGCTTGTGGTTCAGAGCCAACCAGGCAAGAAAGTCCGTGAAACTCTTATCTCCAATAAACCACCAGCAAACCGGAAGTGGCGCTGTAGCTCAAGTGGTAGAGCACTAGCCTGGAGCTGAAGAACTGAGGGACAGCGCTCAGAGTTCAAGGCCCACAACCAACAACAACAACAAAAATCTTAGTCTCAGAAAAGCTATTTAGTAATTTAGCTATTTAGTAAAAGGCGAAAGAGTTATACAATCTGAAGAGAAACCAGAGAATGAGTATTAATTTAGCTATTTAGTAGTAGCCTAGTGGTAAAGTGTTTATCTTGCATGTACAAGGCCCCTAGTTCAATCCCTAATATCCTCCCCCCCACCACACACATATGCAAAGCTTATACTTACACTCTTGGAATTTATATTAAGGGGATAGATATAATGGGAGACTTTCATTGTTTTTTATTTGGTTCAGTATGGCTTGAACTTTTAAGTATGTACATCTTACAGTGGAGAAGAAAATGTGATTGTGCTAGGCACTGGTGGCTCATGCCTATAATCCTGTCTACTTAGGAGGCTGAGATCTAAGGCTGAGGCTGAGATCACTGCTCAAAACCAGCCCAGGCATTAAAGTCCCCATGAAACTCTTATCTCCAATTAACCACTCAAAAAATGGAAGTGACACTGTGGATAAAGTGGTAGAGTGCTAGCCTTTGTGCACAAAGAGGCTTGGGGACAGCACCCTGAACTCAAGCTCCACAACTGACCAAAAAAAAGAAAGATGGGCTGGAAAGGTGGCTCAGTAGTAGAGAGCTTGCCTTGCATGCCTGAGGCCCTGGGTTCGATTCCTCAGCACCACATAAAAAGAAAAAAGCCAGAAGTGACGCTGTGGCTCAAGTGGTAGAGAGCTAACCTTGAGCTAAAAGAGCTGAGGGACAGCACCCAGGCTGAGTTCAGGCCTCACAACCGGACCCCCAAAAAAAGAAAGAAAAGAAAGAAAAAGGGGCTGGGAAGGTGGCTCAGTGGTAGAGTGCTTGCCTTGCATGCATGAGGCCCTGGGTTCGATTCCTCAGCACCACATAAGCAGGGAAAAAAAAAGCCGGAAGTGGTGCTGTGGCTCACTCAAGTGGTAGAGCACTAGCCTTGAGATGAAGAGCTGAGGGACAGCCCCAGGCCCAGAGTTCAGGCCCCATGACCAGACCCCCAAAAAAAGAAAAAAGAAATGTACATCTGTGTGTCTGTGTCTGTCCATCTGTCCGTCTGTTTGCCTGTCTCTGTCTGTCTGTCTCTCCTGGGGCTTGAACTTAGGGCCTGCATACTTATCTTGAGCTTTTTTGCTCAAGACCAGCACCACACAACTTGAGCCACAGCTTCATTTCCAGCTTTTTTAAAAATTGATATTTGGAGGAAAGCATCTCTTGGACTTTCCTGTCAGAAAATCTGAGCTGGCTTCAAACCACAAACATCAGATCTGACTTTCCTGAATAACTAGGATTACAAGTGTGAGGTACTAGTGTTCTGCTCATAACACAGTTTTTTTTTTTTTTTTTTTTTTTTTTTTGTCGGTCGTGGGGTTTGAACTCTGGGCTTGGGCGCTGTCCCTCAGCTCTTCAGCTCAAGGCGAGCGCTCTACCACTTGAGCTACAGCGCCACTTCCGGTTTTCTGGTGGTTTATTGGAGATAGGAGTCTCACGGTCTCTCCTGCCCGGGCTGGCTTTGAACCGCGATCCTCAGATCTCAGCCTCCTGAGTAGCTAGGATTACAGGCGTGAGCCACCAGCGCCCGGCTTCATAACACAGTTTTTAACAAGGTCTCCCATGTAAGCCCCTGCTGACACAGAACTCACTGGTGTAGCTCAAACTGGCTTTGACTTAGGATTGTCCCATGTCAGTCTCCCAAATTTGTGATTATTGGAGAATACTACCAATGCCCTAGCTCTTCTGTATATTTCACATAGCCAGTCTTCAAGTTCAAAGATCCTTTATACTTGGGCTGGGAAGGTGGCTCATTGGTAGAGTGCTTGCCTTGCATGCATGAGGCCCTGGGTTCGATTCCTCAGCACCACATAAGCAGAAAAAAGCTGGAAGTGGCGCTGTAGCTCAAGTGGTAGAGTGCTCGCCTTGAGCTGAAGAGCTGAGGGTTAGTGCCCAGGCCCAGAGTTCAGGCCCCATGACTGACCAAAAACAAAAAAAAAACAAAAACAAAAAAGATCCTTTATACTTCATCTGTTCTTCTGATTGTGCTCTTACATTTCTCTGTTTATTCATTGTATTTTTCAGTTGTAGAATTCGATTTTATTTTTAGCAGTACAGTATTCTTATCTTTGAGCCATGCCTCCAGCTAGTATTTTTAAAAAAAATAATTTCTATATCAACTAAATTAATTGCTTTGGTCATTATTTGTTTTCTTGATTCCTTTGAATAGATTTGCTGAGCAAAAAGCAAATAAAAGGAAGGGAAAATAGAAAAGTTTCTCTTTCTTGACTTTCATGAGCCTCCTTAAAGCAAATATTTATAATTCTTTGTTTGCCAGGTCATGGATCTATACTTCTTTATTGTTGATGACTGGTCCTTTATTTTGTTCATTTGGAGGGGTCAGATTTCCCTGATTCCTCAAGATCTTTGTAGCTATACATTTTAAGCTGTAAGTACTTAAACTTTCACCAGTCGTCTTTTCCAAAGATTCAGGGTAGGTCGTCTTGTGTGGTCCATGGGTGGGTGAGTCCTCAGGCAAGATAACCTGGTACCTGAGTCAATAATTTGGCAGGCCCAGTACTTGAGTCTGATGGGGTTATGCTAGAACAAGGCAAAGCTAACCTGTTTGAGCTAGCCCCGTGCAAGAGAACACTGGAGAACTTGGTTCTGGATTAGAGAAAAAGATCATTTCTCAAATGTTGGGGGCTATTTGGCCTTGGGGCCAGTCTAGAGCTAAGGCTACTGAGGTTGGAAGCACAGAGACCAAATAGCAAAGCAAACATAGAACCTCCCCTATCAAGAGCCTCAGCATTCAGGTACTGGTCTAGAATCTGGGGCACAGAAGACTGCACTAAAATTTCACTAGGATGGGTTTGGTTTTAAGGTCTGAAGAAAAATTCAGTGCTCACTTCACATAGAGAGGTGTTGCTTGGTTTGGCAGTAGGGATGTCATGGGTAATGAAAAATTGTCCTTCTACCCTTATTAGTGCATCTTTATTTCTGTGCTATGTCATCGCCTACCTGGATTCCTTCTCCCTTTTAAGGTGTTTTCCAGGCAGGCAGAAGCCAAAGAAACTTTTGCCATTTTGTTGACATCCTGCTGAGAAGCCTTTGTTGACTTTCTCCTTTGTTCTGCTACTGTATATGTCATTCCTCATACAATAACCTGCATCATACTTTGCTATAATTTTATACTTAATTGTTTCCTTCCTGGCGAACTGACAGCTCCATGAGAGTATGGACCCTGGCATCTAGTAGTAACTAGCACATAGTAAACATGTGATATATAATTGTTGAATGAAGATTTTGTGTTTTCTAGGTAAACTGGGCATGTAACACTTCGGTCTCTGATTATTTCCAGTGTGGTACAGGTCCTGCTTGCTGCTGGGGCTGATCCAAACCTTGGGGATGATTTTAGCAGTGTCTACAAGACAGCCAAAGAGCAGGGAATCCATTCTTTGGAAGGTAAGCATGGACTACCCAGGTGCTCCAGAGTTATTTTCCTATGCTGTCCATCTGCTTTGCTGGGTACCAGGACTACCAACAATGCTTGGAACAGATGCCTTTCACAGTCATTCTGGCTTTATATTTTATTACTTTAAACATATTAGGGAAAGAAATGGAAGCCTGAATTCATGACCAAATTGGAGTGGGACACATTTTAAGTGGTATTCTCCTGAAAATGCCTCAGCCAGGGGAGCCTCAGACGAGTGGGCAATGGAGCGAGCTTCAGTGAAATAATAATTAGGGCAACTGCATGGAATGTGGATTTGCTCTCACTTCCTGAAGACTTACCCTGTCCTAGAACTGCGTAACAGCCTAACTGGTTTCCTCTGCCTTAGAAGTCCCTAAATGCTACTCTGAATGCTGCTTTTTCAGTATGTTATGTTATCTCTGAGACAGGCCCTTCCTCTTACTGTGTGATCCAGGACAAAGTATCTTGATGTCTGTGCTGGAAAATGGGTTTGTCATCAGTGCCTCTTGGATGTCATGTGGGTGATCATTGGGACTTCAGAAGAGGCTGTGTACCAAGGCCCAGCATCTGTCTAGGAAGGTACCTGGGGAAGTCAGACTGTGTGGCCTTTGATAAATGACCATTACAATATGAAGTAGAGAAGAACTCAGGTTGTTTTTGCAGTATACAGAAATGAATATTTTCCATTTGGCCTTTTGCTTAAACAGATCGTACCCACTTCCTGTCCATTTTCCTGAATCACTATGACTGAGATTTCCAGCAGCAGAGCAGCTGGACAATGGTTTCTTTAGGAAGACAAACAGCATTGCTGACTGCCTAAGGGTTCTACCTGGACCATGAGAGAGATTAAGCAGAATGGATCAATGCACTCAGCTCTCAGAGCTTTTCAGTGAGGCTAGACTGGTTGAAAATCAGGCTGTGGAGGCCCTTCAGGAAGATGTCTTTACTATGCAAGGAGAAAATTTCTCCAATCAGTAGCTTGAGGGAAATGGAGAAGAGCACTGTTTGGCATTGCTGCCAAGGTCAAGTGTCGTCAATCATCTCCTTGCTTCCCCATCTTTCTAAACATGATTCTTCATTATAGTAGGCCTTTTTGCCTTGGACAATAATGGCAGTCTGCCCTCAACTACTCTGAGAGTTCCCTAAATCTTGACTGCTTGGGTGGCTATTTGATCTCTGGCCTGCCTGTATGTCTTTTCTACCCTGCCCCCCACTCCCACCCCCAGCTGACAGTTCGACATTGAGGCCATGACCTATGCTTCTGTGGATTCCACACTGAGCGAGGAATGCTCAGAAAACAAGTTCCTGAGTACCAAATAAATATGCCCTGAGTTTTCTGCCTAGTTTGTGGTGACACAGCTTCTGGACTGCCCGCTCCTCACTCAAGCACCACATCCCTGCGGAGCTCTGTCTTCTCTTTGGCATTCTCACCAGAAAGCTCAGAGATGCATTTGTGAGATGGCAATACCTGGAAGGAGGGAGGGGATTCTTGCCTTCCTCTTTCTGCTTTCAGGATCCTAGCAGGGCTTGAAAGATACAGAATATCAGTGTTATGAAGCTGTCTAGTTGAACTTGTGCTATCTGGTTCAACTTTTTTTTGTAGCTTTGTGTTCTAATGTTTCTCTCCAGGTTGATACTCATATTCAGCATTCTATATCAGTACTCAACTAACTTGGGCAAGAGCCAGTCCATTGACATTTTAAGGTCTGTGGGCCACTTGTTCTCAGCGTGGCCATTTAAGGTAGAAAGAACCATAGGTAAAAAAAAAAAAAAAAAACCGGAAGTGGCGCTGTAGCTCAAGTGGTAGAGCGCTCGCCTTGAGCTGAAGAGCTGAGGGACAGCGCCCGGGCCCAGAGTTCAAAAAAAAAAAAGAAAGAACCATAGGTAGTACATAAGCAAATGGATATGCATGCATTTCAATAAAACTTTACTGCCTATGCAGTAGGCTGGGTTAGGCCTATCAGTTTACACCAATCCTGTTGCAAACAATTTGTATTCTATTTATTTAGTTAATCCCTTCTGAATTCTTTTTTTTTTTTGAGGGGGGGGGGGGGTTCCGGTCGTGGGGCCTGAACTCTGGGCCTGGGCGCTGTCCCTCAGCTCTTCAGCTCAAGGCTAGCACTCTACCACTTGAGCCACAGCACCACTTCCAGCTTTTTTCTTTTTCCTTATGTGGTGCTGAGGAATGCAAGACAAGCGCTTTACCACTGAGCCACTTTCCCAGCCCCTGCTCAAGTTTTTTCTATCTCAAGCTTTTTTCTATCATCTGGCTGTTTGCTAATTGGAGATAATTGTCTCTCAGATTTGTCTGCCCAAGCTGGCTTCTACCTGAGATCCTCAGATCTCAGCTTCCTGAGTACCTAGGGTTACAGGTAGAAGCTACTGGTACCTAATAAAGATCAAGATATTCAGGGCTTGAACTCCAGATCTCACACTTTGGCTTGGATTTTTTTTTACCCAGGGCTGGTTCTCTACTTGAGCCATGCTTCCAGCCTCCCAATAACCTTTTGAAGAAAGGAAATTAGGTTATCCTGGATTATTAATGTCTTATTCCTTGTAAATTCACATTAGTGCTAGTAGTTTCCTATTTTAGATCCATTGTTAAAAAAAAATACATTATAGGACTGAGGTGTTGCTTAGTTGGTAGTGTGTTTGCCTATCATGACCAAAGCTCTGGAATCAATCCCTAACACTGCCAAAGATTTTAAAAAGAAAGGAAAGGAAGGAATTTAGAAAATTGTTCAGAAAACATTAAACATCTGTAATTTGCAAGGTCTATGTCTTTATACTTTTTGTTCTTGTTGTTGGCTTAAACTCTGGGCCTGAGCTCTGTCCCTCACCTCTTCAGCTCAAGGCTAATGCTCAACCACTTGAGCCATATCACCACTTCCCGTTTTCTGGTGGTTTATTGAAGATATGAGTTTCTCTGCTTTTCCTGTGTGGGCTGGCTTTGAACCGCAGTCCTCAGATCTCAGCCTCATGAGTAGCTAGGATTATAGACATGAGGCACCTCTTTGTACTTTTTTGTTTCCAAACTACCTTCATCTGACAGTTTTTCTAGCAGCTCATCTTACTTTCCAAGGCATATCAATTTGGATGTACTCTGTGTTGTACCTTCTATGATAACAGTCCTTAAGAAATGTCAGGGCTCTTGTTTCTCCTTATCAGCCTAAGCCTTTGGCACTTCTTCAGCTTTCCCTCTCCCTCGCTCCCTTTTTTCCATTCAAAGATTTATTGCCCATCTACTGTGAGCCAAACTCTATGCCCAGCTCCAGGTCATCCTCATTGACAGAAATCTCTCCTCATAAACAGAAATGCAAGGATTCTGTGGTTCCCTTTTCTTTTGACTAGATTGATTTTTTTTTTTTAATGGAAGTTAACCTGACTTATGGGAATGGGCCAGAATAAGCGGTGTGTCTCCCTTCCTCAGAGTGGAAAACCACAAGATCTGGACAGCTGGATGGTTCTTCATTATCAAAGCATAGAGTTATTGGCAGAGCCAGGGCTTAACTAAATTTCTAATTGATGTTTCTGTGGAACTCAGCCTATTAGTACTGATGGAAAATGGTGACTGTAGTTATGACCTTGGCAAGACCTCTCTCCCAGTAGTACATCCCTTGTCTATGTTGTTGTAAAGATGAAAATATGTAATATGTGAATTGTAAAGTGGTCTATAGTTGTAGTTATTTATTAGTTAAATTTATTTGTAATTCAGCATGCTTTTACTGAGTGTTTGGCACTCTGCCAGATGCTAGGAATATATAAACGAATATTCATAGTGTATAAAGGAATGACTATATATTCCCTCAGCAGTACTTCCAGTCAAGTGCAAAGACAGACCAGTGAGTAAGGATTCATAGTACAGTGTAGTAAATGTAAAGGGAGCTGTACAAAGGATGTCAGCAACACTGACAAGAGGTAGTGGTGAATTCTAGCTGATATGTCATGGGGTTAGTGATTTCTGAATTGGGTCTTACAGGTGAGTTAGAGGTTGCCATCCCCATGAAGAATGTCCTTCTGGGTGGAAGGAATAAAATGCAGAGACAGGTTCAGGGTACGTGATCCCAAGTGGCATCATCTGCCAGGGTTTTAAAGAAGAAAACAAATGAAGTCAGAGAGAGATGGTTATAAAGGAAAGGACCTTATAAGGCCACTCTAGGGAGCTCAGACTATGTTCTGAAGGGCATTAAAGGATTTTAAGCAGACAAATATTATTTATATTTGCATTTTAGATGGTTCATTTTGTCAGGTTAGAAAAGGCTTGAAGGGGAGAGATTGGCAAAACTTCCTGAACTTTTAAGAATGATTTGCCTCTTTTGACAATCTGAGAAAAAAAATTTACTCTTTTCCTCCAAAAGACACTTAAAATGTTTGGTGGTTTGTGAAACTTAATCCTCATGGTAAACTTGACTAGATTTAGAGATGCCTATAAGACTCATAAAGCTTATCTCAAGGAGTTGTTATGAGGACTCTGACCTAATGAATGGATTAATCCCTAGATGGATTCCTAATATAGTATTTTTTGTAGATGGTTGAAAGTTAAGAAGTAGCGCCTGTTATAGGAAGTAGTCATGGGGAGCTATGTCTTGGCTTGGCTTCTTCCAGTATTCCTGGACCTCATGATATGAACTGCTCTTTCCATCAACCCCTCCTTGCCCTCATAGTCTGTAGAACTAAAACCATGAGCCAAAAATACTTCTTTCCTGTTTTTGTTGTTTGTAAGGTATTTTGGTCACAGCTCCACAAAGTAATCTAATGAATGCATGGCTCCTATAGGTGATCTTTAGGGATGGAGTAAATAGAAGTTAGGAAGATATTAGGAAGAGGTTGAGTACTCAGTGAATTGATAGAATTGATGGAAAGGAGGTACCTATGGTAACACCTCAGCTTCTGTGTGAGTACAGCTGGGTTTGTGGGTATAGACCTTCAGGGGTCATGTGGCACAAACAGGGATTTAGGAGTCACCAGATTTTGGTCATAGTTAAAGGAATGGTAAATAAAACGCCCAAAATTGCCCTTGGAAAGAGTTTATAGTGAGGAGAAAGGAGAGCAAATTCCTCCTTAATAGATCCCTGCACTTAGGGTACAAGGAGGAAAAAGGAAAGCACCCCAAAAACTTTGTTCTGTATGCTCAGAACAGGCACAATCTAAGGAGGATCTTTGCCTTCCTCTTTGAGGATCTGTCATAGGATGGCCATGGTTTGAGAAGCCCTTTTGTCTTGGTTATATGCACTGCTCCTTAGCAGGGAGCCTGTTCATCCCCTCTTTTCAGGTTTGATATTTCTGGATAGAGACAGGTTTACTGGTACAAATGACTCAGGAGTGCTTGGTATGGAAATCTCCTTGACCTGACTGTCTTTTCCATTTTCTGCAGCCTTCAGAGTAGTATCTTCAGAGGCTCAATGGTGTCCTGGAGAAATAGATAAGGCTTCCCTGCCTGGTAGCTGTGGTTCAGCTAAGTCCTGTTACTATGTAATCGAGCAAGTGACAGTCTTTTTCAGTCTTCTTTTTTTTGGGGTCCTGTTGTGGGGTCTGAACTCCTGGGCCTGGGCACTGTCCTCAGCTCTTCAGCTCAAGGCTAGGGCTCTACCACATGAGCCACAGCACCTCTTCCAGCTTTTTTCACCTTCCCAGCCCTTTTTCAGTCTTCTTGTCTGTAACATAGGGACAACAATATTTGTCTTAGAGTTGTTAGAATTAGTAGAGATAATATATGTATATAAATTGCAGTGACAGTTAAGTTACTCTATGGAGGTGGGTTTTGGCTCAGTGTAACATAGGAAGCCTGATTAAGAGGTAGTGAACTCTTTACCCAGGGAGTACTGACATGCTGGATGTCTGCTCAACAGGGATTCTGTAAAGAAGTTTCTTGGTCTAGGTCACTGAATTATGCGGTCTCCAATGTCCTTGCCAGCTGTGTGACTTCTAAGGTTCTAAAAGCTCTCAGCTCCACATCAGAGCAAGTAATATATTTAGAGGAAGTAGAATTTCAACTGGCCTTTTGGAGTGATAAAGGAAAAAAGAAAAGGACATTGGACACGGGTGGCTCACACCTGTAATTCTAGCTACTTAGGAAAGTAACTTCTGAGGATCATGATTCAGAGCCAGTCTTGACAGGAAAATTTGTGAGACACTTATCTCCCATTAGTTATGAAAACTCTTGAAGTGGACCTGTGGCCTAGATGGTAGAGCAATAGCATTGATGGGAAAAAAAAAAAAATGCTCATGGAGAGTGCCCAGGCCCTGAGTACAAGCCCCAGAACTGTCTCACACAAAAAATCCTAAGCAGGGGGACATAGTTTGAGGAGGACACAAATAGGACAGGTGTAGAGGCAGGAGAGGGATTGTAGCAGTTTGCCAGTTCATTCCCTGTTTTCTTGACCACATTCCCTTCAGTGCCTTGAGCCTGTCCATGCCCACTCCAAGAGATTTCCACTTGTGGCTGGCTGAAGGGTGGTGGGCCCTAATCCTCAGGTGGAGGAGGCAATAAATTAGTGGCAACAGTAAACAAGTCGCCTAGCCTGGGATGCCGCTGGCTGCTTGTAAGTAACTGTTATAAACATTGAGTGTCTGGGGCTGTCAGAAATGCAAGCGAGCATTCTGAGTGCCTCTCATATGTACAATTAAAACGATAAAACACGGCAGAAACATGGCCAGAGTCGATTATAAATCAGCTTCTCTTCTCAATTCCGAATGGCAGCTGAATAAAGATGAGTTGTGCTGGTTAGGTTGGCATAAGCTTTGAGTAGAGGGCTGGCTTGCCAGGCTGAACCTGCTCTAGGACAAGTCTACCTACCTACAGTTCTCCTTACCATAGTTCCAGGGCTGCAGGTCCTGGCCTGCCCCAGCTGACCTCCCCATCTCTTGTCTTCAGATGGGGGACAGGACGGTGCAAGCTGGCGTGTCACAAAACAGTGGACAAGTGCCCTGGAGTTCAGGAGGTGGCTAGGAGTCCCCGTTGGCGGTAATGGAACTGCTCTCTGTTCTGTAATAGTGCTCCCCAACCCCAGTTCCTGCTAAGGAGTGGTCTTTATCAGACTAACTCATCCACTCAATATAAGTTAACCACCCAGGGTATTAGTTAACCACTGTGTGTCCAGCTCTACCCAGGCACAGCGGAGAGAATGTCTACCTAAAGAGCACAAACAGATGAGGGTCTGAGGCTCCCAAGGAAATAAGACTCTTCTAGAGAGCTTAACACACAGATTCCTGGCCCCACTGTAGGATTCTGTAGGTTTGGAGTAAACCTGAGGCTTTTGCATCTCTAGCAGTCTCCTATTTCCTAGAGCCTCACAAACCAGACTACAGGTGTTAATTTGCAGTCTTGTGCTTGGACTGCTTAAAAGTGTTCTTAAGACCTTTACTTCCTTGGAGAAGAGACATTTATCTTGCAACTTTTAGTTTATTCATAGACTGTGCTTAGGCCCCATGGTATTGTGGTGGGTTTGCAGAATGTTTAGGAGTCATTTTCTATACTTCTCAGAGTCTCTGTCACCTGATTTGTAAAATAAAGGTTATTGGGAAGTTGAAGGTGATACATTTATTTCTCACCTAAAACCTAGAACATAGAAGAAATTACATTAACATAAACCTCTGTTTTGTGTTTTAATTGCCACTATTCTTATTATACGTCATTCGGAATGTCTGACGTAGCCTCTTAAGAGCTTTTCCACACTAACTAACTTATCCTCAAAGAACTTATTATCAACTGAAGTCAGAGGACTGGCCATTACCTAATTGTCTGACCTTCTGCAGTTCATTCTGTGTCTTTATGCTGGTGTACTGTAGAGAATGATATTTCCTATGTCTAGGCCTCAGTCAATTGAATGCCACACATGGTAGTGTACACCTGTAACCCCGTTACTCAAGCAACTAGGGAGATGATACTGGGGTAACAACAGTGATAGCTACAGCCTTGTGATGTAGGCACTAAAGAATACTGAAATAGAACAGTGATGTCAAATGCCAACAAAACCATTTCTTGTACTTGTGTAGAACCAGCAACCTTATTAGCCTGCCTGTGCCCTCCCTGAGTCTGCTGAGAGCCTCTGGCTTGTCCAAAGGCTTGGAAATTTGCCAGGCTAAAAGCTCTTTAGGCATGTTCTTTTTAATAATGTCCCTGCCTCTTCCTGATCTGTGCCGGGAGCTGCCCAGTCTCATTGCACCTCCAGGGCCAGAGGTGGTTTGTGCCATGTCTCAACACTGCCAGTCCCCACAGAGTGACCAGGATAGACAATGCACTGTCACTTCATCAGGCATTTTGGGCAACTTGCAGATGAAATGGATCCACCAGTTAGTTTGTTTCTATCCTTTAAGCTCTCCAAATCTACATAGATATATATGTCTTTCTCTCCTAGGAGAGGGAGGTAGACTAGTTGACATGTTTTATTAAAAAGAATAAATTTGATGCATTTATAAAAATAAGAAAGTATGATAGGGTGGCAAAGAACTAGTCTTGTGATTTTTAACTGATTTACATATTTTGTGTATAAATATTTTTTCATCAAAAGTTCCAAATCAGGGATGGGTCCCACACACCACACAAAATATATTAGAGACATTTATATGGATAGCAGGAAGGGAGACAGAGAGCTGAAATTTTCCAGGCACCCAGTGATTGATGGGGGCTGAGGCTCCCCCTGACGCTTTATTGAGTTTCCGATGATTATCTCTCGCTGAGACATTTTTTACAGATGACGGTCGAGCTGTCACAATGGACCATGGGGGAAAAAAATCCAACAATAATAACACTTTAATCTTTTTACTGCACTGCTCCCTAGTATCTCAGATTCATCTTCCCTGACGCACGCAGTTCATTATTCTGCCCCTCCCTAGATGGGAAATAAAGGAAAATAAATATATATGTAGACACACTTACCCATGTACATGCACATACACACACTGAGTATATAAAAGAGACCACCTCAGAACCAGAGAGGGGCAGAATTTATTGTTCTTTTTGCAAGTGTTGAGGTTTATTAGTAGAGATGCTTGGTTGGCTTGGAATTGGCTATTAATTACAGCATTTTGTATTTGTTTTTTATTGCGAGTTTTTAACATCTTGAAGGAAAGGCAGAGGAGAAACAGGCAGGTGCTGAGATGGGGAGCTCTGACAGACCAAGTTGAATCAACCATGTAGCATAGTGTTAAGAGGCAGAGATGGCTGACTTCTTCCTCTTGCTGCCAGGCTGTCCCAGGAACTGAAAGAATACTTACTGCTTTGGTTAGGGTGGGGGCAGTATAAGAGAGATCAAAGCAGTCCAACTAGCTGTGAGCATATCAGCTATTCTGAAAGTTAGAAGAGGCAGGAATTTGAAGTAGTTCAGCAGAGTTTAGATGGGTCTGTAGACAACAGATTAACAGATATATATGAGTGGGCCTTACCTGTTAAATTTATTGGTGTGAAAGTGAGACATGGGCTCTGGAAAGCCATTACCTGTCTCTGGGGCAAGGAAGATGCCACATAGACTATTGGGGGCATATACAAAGTCAACAATCTGTTTTTAAGCTCCTTGCCAAACTTCCTGATCTCTCCTTTTTCATGGGGTTGAGAGAAGGTGGGTTTGGAGTCCCTGTAAGAAGGCTACTCTACTGTCCAGGAGAGTGAGTTCTGTCCCACTCTTCCCTATAATTCTCAAACCTTTTCGGAGTTCCTACCTTCTATCAGCTCCTATGCTACACTGGAGTGGAATGAGCAGCATCCTGTTCCTGAGAAGAAAGGTTCTTATTCATGGACAGAGGGCGTGGTACCATTTTCAGGTGAGGAATGGTCCTGTAGCCACAGGCCAGGCCTAGTGATCATGAATGTCTTTGCTCTGCAAAGGATGATAAGATGGAGCATCTCTCCTTCATGAGCCTTTTTTTCTGCTTAGCGAGACAAGCTTAATATCTATTCATGAAAAAAAAGTATTTTATCGAGCATGTACCCTGTTCAAGAGTATATACAGGAAACAATCTGAGAGTGCAGATTACGATATGAAAAAAGTATATATAAAGCTGATGCAGAGGCTCACACCAGTAATCCTAGCTACTCAGGGGGCTGAGATTTGAGGATCACGGTTCAATGTCCATGAGACTCATCTCCAGTTAACCACCAGAAAATTGGAAGTAGTGCTGTGGCTCAAAGTGATCTGAGTATTAGAGGAAGGAAGAAGACTCAGTCTTGGGAGTTTTAGCCTTTAGTACTTGACTTTGACCCTCTACTTAGTATGAAATGGGCCCCTACCATTCTTCAGTATTGGTGTTGGAGGTGGTTCTACCCAGAGTTAGGATGGCATCAGGAAGAGGAGAGAATACAATATAACTGTGTTGCCATTTATTGAATCCTTGCTATATGTTAGGGGCAATATGCTTGGCTGTTTACATTTTTTTAGTTTAAAACTTTGTATTTTTATTATTTTACTATTTAAATAGGTATACAGAGCCTTTAATTATTTAAAAGTAAATATAAGATTCTTTTCTAAGCACCCAGGGGCTCATATCTATGATCACAGTACTCAGAAATGGGATCACTATTCAAAGCCAGCCTGGCAGACAAAAGAAGGGAATAAAGCTATGGCTCAAGAGGTAAAGTGTCAGCTGTGATCAGAAAAAGCCAAGAGAGAGGTCAAAGCCCTGAAGTTCCAGCCCCAGTATAAATAATAATAAATTATTTTTAATAAATTTTTGTTTTTAGATATACTGGGGTTTAACCTCAGAGCTTTATGCTTGCTGAGCAAGCTTGCTCTACCATTTGAGCCACTCTGCTAGTCTCTCTTTTCTAGTTTTTGGTAGTTAATGAATTTTGAAGAGTGAAAAATAAAACACTTTGCAAACTGGATTCTGCAAAAAAAAAAAAACTAATACCATAAGCTGTGAATCTTTGGAATGTGTTACCTAATCTTGATTTTATAAGTAAGGCCCATTCTGACCTTTCTGCTTTATGTTTATTATAAATGTCAAAGAGCAGTTGTTCAAAATTTATTTCTTACAAGGTATTTCCAAAGTGCTAAATTTGCTTGAGTTTAGGATATACAATTCAAAATTATGTACACTGAAGAGGAATAGTAATCTCTGTTGTAGGTTTAAAGAACATATGTTAGGGGCAATATGCTTTGCTATTTACATTTTAAAATATAACAGCTTCATTGAAATTTAATTTACCATTAAAATATATAGTCTGCTTATTTGTAGTATACTTGCAAGAGTTATGCAACCATTACCACAATCAGTTTTAGAACATTTTCATCACCTCAGAAAGAAACCTCCTATCCATATAACCATTATCCACTCAACTAACCCTAACCCCTGGCAATCAGTAAAGTCTTTCTGTCTCTATAGACGCCTAAACTGTACATTCATTATCAATGAAACCAGTAACTTATTACTGACTTCTTGGTATAATGTTTGGGCAGAATTCAGATTGTATCAATACTTCATTCCTGTTTGTTCGTTTCTGTGCCAGTCCTAGGGCTTGAACTCATGGTCTAAGCGCTGTGCTGTGCTGTGCCTAAGCTAGTTTTGCTTAAGGCTTGTGCTCTACCACTAGAGCCATAGCACCACTTTCAGCCTTTTCTGAGTAGTTTGTTGAAATCAGCCTTTCTGGCCCAGGCTGGCTTTGAACTACGATCCTCAGATCTTAACCTCCTGAGGAGCTAGGATTACAGGCTTGAGACACCAGTGACCAGCTACTTATGCACCACTTTCAGCCTTTTCTGAGTAGTTTGTTGAAATCAGCCTTTCTGGCCCAGGCTGGCTTTGAACTACGATCCTCAGATCTTAACCTCCTGAGGAGCTAGGATTACAGGCTTGAGACACCAGTGACCAGCTACTTATTTCTTTTTTATGGCTGACTATCCTGTTGTGTGGATATTCCACAAATGGTTTATTTGTTTACCAGTTGAGGTGGTTAGATGGTTGCTTCTTTGGACTGTTAAAATACTTCTAGGAATATTTTTGTTTAATGTGAACACTTTTTCATTTTACTTCTTTTTTTTTTTTTTTTTTTGCAGTTGTTGGGCTTAAATTCAGGGCCTGGGTGCTGTCCCTGAGGTTCTTTAATCAAAGCTAGCAAGCACTTTACTCCACTTTGGGTTTTGAGGCATTAACTGAAGATAAGAATCTCATGGGGACTTTTCTGCCTTGGGCTGGCTTCACACATGGCCCTCAGATCTCAACCTCCTGACTAGCTAGGAATACAGGTAGGAGCTGTCAGCACCTGGAAATTTTTAGTATAATTTACTTACCAGTAGAATCTAGATTATATATGTAGTAACTATGTTTTTTGTTGTACGTGTGGTTTTTTTGTTGTTGTTGATATGGAACTTGAACTCAGAGCCTGGGCGCTGTCCCTGAGTTCTTTTTTGCTCAAGGCTAGTACTCTACCACTTTGACCCACAGCACCACTTCCAGTTTTCTGGTGGTTAAAGCACCCAGCTTTAGCTATGTTGTTTTCTTTTTTTCAACCTTTGAGGAAGTATCAGACTGTTTTTCACAGCAGCTCTATCACCTAACTTTTCTACCAGCCACTCATGAGCGTTCCAGATCCTCTCATCCTCATAAACACTAATTTTGCATTGTTATTTTACTCATTCTAGCAGATGTGAAATGGTATTTTATTGTGGTTTTGGTTTGCATTTCCCTAATGGACAGTATTGTTTAACATCTTTTTATGTGCTTCTTGGCCATTCGTATGTCTTGTTTAGAGAAATGTCTATTAAAATCTTTGGCCATCATTTAATTGGGTTTGCTTTGGGCAGGGAAGGTGGCTCAGTGGTAGAGCGCTTGCCTTGCATGCATGAGGCCCTGGGTTCAATTCCTCAGCACCACATAAGCAGAAAAAAAAAAAAAAAAAGCCAGAAGCGGCACTATGGCTCAAGTGGTAAAGCGCTAGCCTTGAGCTGAAGAGCTGAGGGACAGCGCCCAGGCCCAGAGTTCAGACCCCAAGACCAGACCTTCTCGCCCCCCCCTCAAAAAAAATGGGTTTGCTTTGGAATCTTTTTTTTGGGGGGGGTCCGGTTGTGGGGCCTGAACTCTGGGCCTGGGCACTGTCCCTCAGCTCTTCAGCTCAAGGCTAGCGCTCTACCACTTGAGCCACAGCGCCACTTCTGGCTTTTTTCTTTTTGCTTATGTGGTGCTGAGGAATCGAACCCAGGGCCTCAGGCATGCAAGGCAAGCGCTCTACCACTGAGCCATCTTCCCAGCCCCTGCTTTGGAATCTTTTAAGGTGGGTGATATTATCTAAGTTTTGCAGATGAAGAAACTAATCTCAGAAATGTTAAGTAGTATTCTGACCATAGTCACAAGGTAAGAAGGTCTTGCTTCCCAGTCTGAATCTTCTAACTCCAACCCCTTTCTAATACACAGTACTGTTTACTGAGGATTCATGGTACAAGCACCAGCAGAAAAGAACAGGGAAGGAAGGAGTAGAATTTCTGCCTTAAGAAGTTGACCATGGCTAGGTGAATTTTGGGAAAGCCACCAGATGGTATGTGGATATATCTCAGGTTACAGGACAGGGAGAATACATTAATTTAAAAAATTGACATTTCTTTAGCTAGCTGTTGTAGCTGCTGAGCTACAACAGAGTCAGAAATCAGAGGGTCACAGTTTGAGGCCAAGCCAAGCAAGAAATTATTGAGACTCCTTTTCAATCAATAAAAGTCAGATGTTGTGGTATATATCTATCTATCATCCTCACTACCCAGGAAGTTAAAAATAAGCTAGTATAAATGTGAGATCCTATTGGAAAAATAACAAAAGCAGATTTTCAAGAACAGGCAAGATTTAGAAGAAGACCTTCTAGGATGTAGAAGGCAGTGCAGGACTTGCCCTCTCCAGTGATGATCTCCTATTGAACCAGAGCTGGAAATTCCCCCTTACAGCATCACAGGAGGTGGTGCTGGGCACGGCTTTCCCTAGCTAGCACTAGGAGGCTGTCTCAGGTTATAGTGAAGCCTTGTTTCTCTCTTACAGTAGGTGTTCCTCAAAGAATTTGTTATGCAGTAATTAATTTGTGTGCATTCCATGCTGAAGCTTTTTGTACTTTTTCTGGGTTGAATGGTGGTAGGAAGGACGGAAATAATTAGATGAATGCACTTATCCAAGTTGAATCTGGTGGATTGGAGACTACTACTACTCCCTCACACTCATGTAGCCATCAGAATCTGAGGGCTGGCAAGAGGGACAAGAGCTCTGAATCAAACCATACTGCTAATGATGACTCAGCTGCATACTTTTCCTAGAGGATCATTGGAGCCTTGAGTTGGAAGAGGCTGAGATCCCAGAGGCTTCTTCCTGGAGACATCATCATTATCATCATCATCATCATTATTGATACTTAGGTCTCAACTCACTATGTAGATCAGCTGCCCATCCTCCTACTTCAACTTCCCAAGTACAGAGATTTATAGGCACGATACACCACCATGCTTCAATTCCTAGAGATGTTTGATAAGACTTAGCTTAATCCAGAGCTTTAGGTTAGATCCACTTGTCTTGAGTTGTATGAGGCTTGAGCCCTGGGGCATTGGCATAGTATAGAAGGCAGAGCAGGGACCTAGCCTGGCTTAGGATCTAGTCCTAATCCACAACTGAGTTGGACTAGGAACCTAACCTCTTTAAACATCTGTTCCCCTCAATCTCCTCCCTGTATGGCTTATCATATAGGTTAAAAATAGTCATCTTTGTAGTAGTGTCTTTTTTTTTTGGTTTGGTCAGTTGTGGGACTTGAAATTAGGTGCTATCCCTGAGCTTTTTTACTCAAGGCCAGCACTCTACCACTTTGAGCCACAGTATCACTTCAAGTTTTCTGGTGGTTAATTGGAGATAAGAGTCTCACAGCCTTTCCTGCCCAGGCTGGCTTCAAACCACCATCCTCCGATCTCAGTCTCCTCAGTAGTTAGGATTACAAGCGTGAGCCACCAGTGCCCAGTGGCAGTAGTGTCTTAGACTGTAAAATTTCACTCATATGTTAAAGATCATTGTCATGACTATCTTATTAGCTATAGGGGTGCCCTCTCATTGATTCAGGCACATGTCTCTGAAGGTGAGGGCACTACTAGGACAATCCAGCATATTAAAGGCAACTGAGAGTGGGCAGGAGGTTGAGCCTGAGGAAGCAGGGCTCATCTCTTAGCTGCCCTTTCCCTTGCACAAGTAAGCAGAAAATAAAGTGCTTATTCTCTGGGGACAATTCATTTTACCTCTTATGCCTTGCTTGAAAATCTTCCCTATTAGGGAGTGAGGTCATTAGGATATATGTGGAAATGTCACAAAGAAAGCTTCCTTGTACAGCTAATATATGCTACTAAAAGTTTTCCCTTAAGAGTCTCAGCAATGCCGGGCGCCGGTGGCTCATGCCTGAAATCCTAGCTACTCAGGAGGCTGAGATCTGAGGATCTCAATTCAAAGCCAGCCGGGGCAGGAAAGTTTGTAAGACTCTTATCTCCAATAAACCGCTAGAAAACCGGAAGTGGTGCTGTGGCTCAAGCGGTAGAGCACTTGCCTTGAGTTGAAGAGCACAAGGACAGCGCCCAAGCCCAGAGTTCAAGCCCTATGACTGACAAAAAAAAAAAAAAGTCTCAGCAATGTTAGGTGTTGTGAGCTGTTGGATGCCTTGAACTACAAATATATCACAGAGATGGGGCTATGTAAAAAGAAAAAGTCTCAGCGATGTGAGGACAGAATTCACATCTGGGTCCCTAGTAACTCACCCACAGGAGAAAGCATAACTAAATGTTCATAGTGATGTTTTTTTAAAAAATCTTTTATCAGAATTTAGTAAACGGCAGTACTAAGATTCATACCGTGTAACACCTTTCTCTTGAATAGCTTTCTCATCACAAGAAACAGTAGATTTTGTGGGTTGAGTGGTGCTAAGAAGTGACCAAGGCTCCATAAGGGCATCGGGGAACTTGCTTTCCCTTTCCACTGACTCCTTGGTCTTGGTCTGTCTGAGGAGGAGGCTGCAGAGTATACTTTTGGACACAGACTTGCCACAAGCTGCTAGATTGACTCTAGATAATGCACCTAGGCACATAGATTCTAAACATCAGAGATGGAGAAGATAGGGGCAGAAGGTTCAGAGTAGTGGCTGTAGACCAGGGTATAGGATCACCTGCAGAGAAAAGAATTGGCTGGCTAGGAGAGAAGATCTATCTGTCTAGGTCTGTTTCCCTCTGTGCTAGAGATAGGCTAGAAGATGTCTTTGTTGGAAGGGAGATGCTTCACTGATTGAAGACAAGCTGTAAACACAAGACCACCTTGGTGGCCAGCTGAGACAGGCTTAAAGGAGTCTCTCCAGCTTCCACGGGCCTGCTTATTACTCTTCCCCAGTGATGGTTGGTGAGTATGTGTTTCAAAAGATGATGTTCCTCTCCCCAAATATCATTTTGCCTTCAGCCTCATTTGTGGCTTGTGAAAAGAATTTAATGAGCAGAGTCCTCAGCAGTCAGAGTGATCTGGGGAAAGACCTGACTGAGAGCATTCAGGGACTTTAGGTCCCTGATCTACCACTGCTAGTGACATTTTCTGAACTTAAGTGCCCTCTTCTATAAAGTGGGAGCCTGAGCTTATACCTCACAGGGCTATTTTGCAAGAGAAAATGGAAACAAAAATGCCTCATAAATTGCAATGCACTAAACTTTCCAGTGTTCTTCAGAGTCCTACTACTGCAAGAGTTTAAAAGACTGGTGAAACAAAAATGCAAATAAGAAACTGCTGAGTGTTGGCAAATGAAACAGGTCGGAAGCTTCAGACCTATATCCTCATGCTCCTTGTGCCTTTCTAAGAGGAAAAGGATGTGCAGGATGCGTGGGCAGGGGGACATTTTTATTTTTTCCATTTACAGCTAAAGGAATTTAGCTGAGACAGGTGGACTGGGCAAGATAACACAGTAAATTAAGACTGGGGTTCAAACAAATCGTCTGGCTCTAGAGCGTCCTTTTTTTTTTGTTTTTTGTTTTTGTTTTTTTGTTTCTTGTTTGGTTTTGCTAGTCCTAGGGCTTGAACTAAGGATCTGGGCATGTCTCTGCACTTATTTGCTCAAGATTAGCACTCTACCACTTGAGCCACTGCTTCACTTCCAGCTTTTTTGGTAATATTTAATTGAAGATAAGAATCTCACAGACTTTCTTGCATGGGCTGACTTTGAACTGCAGTCCTCAGATCTCAACCTCCTGTTTAATTTGAATTACAGGTGTGAGCCACCAACACCTGGCAAAATAAAAAAATTTGGAACATCATGTTGGCACTCAAAAAGTTCTGGACTTAAGAGCATTTTAAATTTCTGATGCTTTGTTGATTCACAAGTATTTGTCAAATGTACTGTTATGACTGGACATACTAGTGTACTATGGAGTACAAGGGTGAAGTATGAAGAAGATCGTCACATTGCCTTTGTTGGGCTTTTTGTGTGGTGGGGAAGCAGAGTCTCAAACAAGTATTGCAATACTATGTAATAAATTCTGTAATTGGAAAGGCCCAAGGCACTAGAGAAGCTCAGGAGCAGAAACTATCTACAGTTTAGAATGAATCACTGGAGGAAGTAACTGAAGGAGTCCAGGGGACAGGAAGATGTCACAGGTGGTAAAACAGTATTGTCAAAAGTTCTGAGGGAAGAGAGCATGAGGAATAGTCCAGGGAGAGCCCTCAGGGTGGAATGGGAGTCATTTCGTGGATATTCTTCCTTAGCTGGGCTATGACACTGGTAATCTGCTGACATATAAGCCAAATTAGTCCCTAGCTGTGATTCTTAAGGTCATCATCCCCTTTTTATTGTAAGTACCCTACATAGTTCTATCATTGTATTTGTGAAAGCATATTGTAATTAGTCTCCTCAGTGGTGTGATTCTTGCATTAGACAGTTCACTTTGTAAAGTTGGGAGCTGTGTTTTATTCATTATTTTATCTCCAGAAGCTACCACCATGTATTGGTGTTCATTAAACATTGTTTGTTGAATGAATGATGTGTTTTCCTAGTAAAATAGATTATACCCTTCTTGCTTTCTTGAGCCAACTATCACTTTTCCTCAGGTTCGTCATTATATCCAGCAGTTAATGTCCAATGTGGCAATTCAGTGATGCCCTTAGGGTCTGTTGAGGTGATGTGCTCTGAATTCCTTTTTCAGCTCTTCATTGCCCTGTTCTTTTTCCTCCCTGCCTGGCCAGTGCTTGATTGTCATCAATCTATTTGATTCTAAAGTATCCTCTGCTGCCTTCTTCCATCCTTCTCTGGCATGATTTGCTAAAATTATATGTGACTAAGAGTTAGTAATCTCTGATTAGGTCCTAAAGGGCTCTTCTGGGAAAAATAGAGATGGTACTACACATGGGACTTGTATGCTAACTTCCTGTTCTTTCCAGAAAAGGCAGAATCAAAGTTGGAGTAAGGGCTCAGCAGCCTGAGAGCTCTTGTCTGGAGTAGAAAAGCTGGTTGATTCTTGATTCTACTCGCTAACCAGATAGTGTGGTCTGGCTTCTACTCACTCAGTCTAGTTTATCGGAGCACTAGTACAGACCTCAGGCGATTTTCTGCTAAATAGAAAGATCAACACTTCCACCAAGCAGGAAAAGAAGAGAGAGTGGGGGAAAAAAAGCTGGAATCACAACATCTTTCTTTCTCAGTCTCTGATGCGCTCCTCTGCAAAACCAGTGTGACAGCATGATATGAAAGAATGGGGATTCAAGCTGGGTGCCAATGGCTCACACCTGTAATCCTAGCTTCTCAGAAGGCTGAGATTTGAGGGTGCCAGTGGCTCATACCTGTAATCCTAGCTACTCAGGAGGCTGAGATCTGAGGATCTCGGTTCAAAGCCAGCCAGGGCAGGAAAGTCCATGAGACTCTTATTTATCTCCAGAAGTGGTACTGTGGCTCAAGTGGTAGAACATTAGTCTTGAGCTGAAGAGCTAAGGGACAGCGCCCAGGCCCAGAGTTCAAGCCCCACAACTGACCGCCCCCCCCAAAAAAAAAAGAAAGAAAAGAATGGGGATTCATATTAGACCTGGGTGCTGACCCTCTCGCAACCACTTGTATTTTGAGGTATTTGGAGTCTCACTGTATTGCCCACTTCTGAGCTCAAGCAATTCACCCAGCACAACCTCCCAAGTAACTGGGACTACAAGTATGCACCACTATGCCCAGCTTTTCTCTCAAACTTACTAACTGTATGTTAGTAACTTACTAACCTATGAAATGGGTAATACCTACTGTGTTGGATAGTTGTAAGAATTAAATAAGATGAATGTGTAACAGGACCATGCTTGGAACAGAGGAAGTCAGTCAATGGGATTGATTAGTATTAGGAAGAGGCATGATAGTCTCCTAGTTTATAACTCTAGATGAGGTATTCAGTATTATAGGAGAGGACCATACACTGACTCCATACAGGGAGTACTTGGAAAAGAATGGCTTCAGAATTGTCCCATACTTTTGACTACCTAGGCAAGACCACCTCTTGCCTGGACACACTCTTTTATCCCACAGAAAGTGAGAGGAGTCTGCCTTTTACAGGTCATGTGTCATGGGCTAGGGAAGGAGTGGAGTACAGGTAGGCAGGACCCAAATTCTACACCCAACAAACTCATCTCAGGAGGGAGCATAGGAGTGTTACCCAGATAATTTCTCTATGAGACAGAAAGAAACCCTGTTACCTGAACAGAATAGAAATTGCTTTGTGTTATTTTGTCTCCTATGGGGAGAATCTGAAAAATGGGTAAGCTTGTGGTTTATTATCTATCCTCGAACTATCCAACACGACAAGCATACACCAGGAACATTTTGGGTGAATAGGAATGTGTGTGACCACCCAACCCAAAGATTTTAGCCACTTTATATCAAATGGGAGATAGAGACTCAGAGTGAGCCTAGGTGTGTTTTGTTTTGTTTTGTTTTGTGTGTCAATACTAGGGCTTGAACTCAGGGCCTGGGCACTGTCCCTTAGCTTTTTTGCTCAAGGCTGATGCTCTACCACTTTCTCCACAACTCTACTTCCAGCTTTTTGGTAGTTAATTGGAGATAAGAGTCTCACAGACTTTCCTGCCCAGGCTGGCTTCAATCCCCTAGCTCAGATTACAGGCATGAGCCACAGGTGCCCATTTTCAGTGAGCCTACGGGTTTGGTGTTTTGTTTGGGTTTGGTTTTTTTGGGGGGTGGGGGGGGGTCTAGTCGTGGGGCCTGAACTCTGGGCCTGGGCGCTGTCCCTCAGCTCTTCAGCTCAAGGCTAGTGCTCTACCACTTGAGCCACAGCACCACTTCCGGCTTTTTTCTTTTTGCTTATGTGGTGCTGAGGAATCGAACCCAGGGCCTCTTGCATACAAAGCAAGCACTCTACCACCGAGCCACCTTCCCAGCCCCTAATTTCAGTTTTTTATTCCTTTTGTAAAAAGAAATGTTAAATCACTTACTAGATTATAAACAATCAGAGAAGAGAGGTGTGTTGCCCTGCTGAGTAGAGCCTCTGTGCCTGCCTCCCCTTGCTCCTACCTTGTGCTCCTGTATTGCTGCTTCTTACCCTGCCAGACTCTCATCATCTGGGATTTGCCCAAGCTGAGCCCAGCTCTCTTCTAACTTTCTTTATCAACCCATTATACCCCTAACATAGCATTTATTTCAAACAGTGCTCTAAATATCTGCTTAGTGTCTGCCTCCCTCATCAGATTATTAGGTCTGTGACCAGAGTGGATTCATTTCATGTCCCCAAGATCCATGTTAGACTCCTAACACATATTAGATGTCAGTACCTATTTGTAGAACCAACTGGCCTCTACTTGCCCAGTACAGATGGCCATGCACATAGCTCAAGTGATATTTATAGTTGAATAAGTAGGTAGAAAAGAGAATTAGGTAGAAAAGAGAATTAATTAATCAAGATGTCAGGAGAGCCAGGCATAGTGATACCCAATATATGATGAGCACTCGAGGCTGAGGGAAGGGGATAGTGTAGACCAGCCTGGCCTGAACTACATAGTGAAACTGTGTTGCAAGAAAAGAAAGACGGTAGGAAAGGAGTGAGGGAAGGAGATAGATGAGGCACATGTATTTGTTTATAATGGAAAGTTTTATGTTCTTGTTCCCCCACAGTCTTGGTCACCCGGGAAGATGACTTTAACAACCGGTTGAACAACCGTGCCAGCTTCAAGGGTTGTACAGCCCTGCACTATGCTGTCTTAGCTGATGACTTCCGCACTGTCAAAGAGCTGCTTGATGGAGGTAAGAGCTGGGTGAAGGAGGGGCTGGCTGGGGTTGGCACGCTTTCCACTCTGGAAATGGCATGCTTCCCCAGGGTTTGTTACCCTACCTGAGCTACATTTCTGAAACTGTCAACATGAGTAATTTGCCCCTGTATGTGGGATACTGCATACTACCCTGTCTGTTTGTGTAAGCTATGAGAGTTGCCTTCATGGTTGTCCCCCTAGCAAGAAAAAGTCTTTACTCCTTTCCCCCCATCACCAGAAAAGCAGCATCAGGGGACCAGGGGGAATCTGCATGAAGCCCTACCATCTCAGGATAAAGCTCTGTCTTACTTGATTGAACTCCCACTGCAGTTTCTCTTAGGCCCTTCCCTTGCTATGCATCAAACATGAGATTGGTTTTGCTTGCCCTAACTTGAATCTGAGTTCTCTGAAGGCAAAAACCAGGTGTGGAAATATTTAGGTGTCCATATAATACTAATGTTGTATGGTATATACTCCTATAAATATTTGATAACTAATGGATAATTGAAGGGACAATAGGTCCCGTCTATGTCGCTACTGAGTTACCTGTCAATTACTGTTAGACACCTTCCAGGCACTGCTACTTTCCCCACCCCAGTTTAGTCTCTCTGAGAAGCTCCAGAGGCAAGTTTCTTGTCAATATGTGTGGGACCAGGCCCCTAAGTGAGTACATGGCACAGGACTATCTATGCACATTCACCCTGCCAGCTCCTCAGTGCTATAGACCCATACTTGGGGCTGTACCCCAGCTTCCTCCTAATTAGAGGTCGTTCTCCATGGAACCCAAAATCTAGAAAGTTCTTCCAAGCTCCCGTGGGCCACACTGATGATTGCCTTCCTTTCTTTCCAGCAGAAACTCCTCTAACAGCTGGCTAGCATTCCCTTCGTTCTCTCAGAAACTGAGGGATCCTGCTATTCCTCCCCCAGGTAGTCCTTTCCATTTTACTTCAGACCTAACAGGCAGAACAATCTTTTTAGTGAGTTGTGATCTATCTAGGCCACTGATGGCTCATACTTGGCTACCCAGGCTAAGATCTGAGTGAGGACCAAGGTTCAAACTTAACCCAAGCAGACAAATCAGAGAGAGACTCTTTATCTCCAGTGAAACAAGGAAAACCTAGACCAGGCACTAGAGGCTCATGCCTATAATCCTAACTACTAAGGAGACTGAGATCTGAGGATCGTGGTTCATAACCAGCCTAGATGGAAAAGGCTGTGAGACTCATCTCCAATTAATCACAAGAAAACCAGAAGTGGGGCTGTGGCTCAAAGTGGTAGAGCACTAGCCTCAAGCAAAAGAGTTCAGGGACAGTGCCGAGGCCCCGAGTTCAAGCCCTACAACAAACAAACAAACAAACAAAAAAAAACAACTAGAAGAGAGGTCTAGTAAAGGTAAGTAGTTAGAACACCAGTTTTGAACAACAACAAAAAAAGCCAGGCGCTGATAGTTCACACCTGTAATCCTAGCTATTCAGGAGGCTGAGATCTAAGGATCATGGTTCAAAGCCAGCCCAGGCAGGAAAGGCTGTTAACCACTAGTTAACCACCAGAAAACCAGAAGTGGCACAGTGGCTTAAGTAGAGTGCTAACCCTGAGCAAAAGCGCTCAGGGACAGCAATCAGGCCCCAAGTTCAAGCCTCATGGGGGGGAAAAAAATAGTAGGCACTGCAATGGCACAAAAAATTAATGTGCTGTTATCTCTGTAACTTCTGTCACTTTTTGAAAAACCTGTCTACACAGAAAGTTCTTTCCAGCCCAGAGCTTTTGCCTGCCAGGCTCAAAATTCTAGATCATCTGACTGGATAGACTTCCTAGGAACCTCCAATCCTGCCAACTCCTATCAGCCACAGCCACACTAACTTTAATCCTAGGCCTGGCCCATATGCCAGTCCCCAAAGGATCTGCCCCAAAACTATGCCTTGGTTTGAGGCACATAGCAGTGAAGAACAGGGCTGTACCTTGATATGACTACTGATCCTTTCAGAGTAAGGACAGAGGTTTAGAAAATGTCTCCAAGCAGAATGTTTCTTACTTTATCCTTTGGAAAGCTTGTTGGTGAAACATTTGTAGCTAAGAGTTGGAATATGCATCATGGGGTTTCTCTCTGCGGATGCCTTAAAATCAATACTCCCGGCCATTGTCTCCCAGTTTATTTCCCTCTGCCCCCCACCCCCAGACAGAAAGTTCAGTCTACAAGGAGCCCCTCATGCCTGCCTTCCAGATGGAACACCTTTGAAATGAAGAAGAGAGGGCCTTTTATGAAGTTCCCCCACCCTTACCCCCCCAGGCCAAGGCCTCCCCTTTGAGCTATTCCAGGGGCATGGTTCCTGCCTGGTGACTGGAACGGATGCCCTGAGCCCCCACCTTTGCCTTTCTCCCACCTGCCTTTTTAGCCAACATCCATTTATAAACCCCCCACCCTATCCTCCCAACCCCACGGGCCAAAACCATTAGCCCACTTGTTTCTCTCCTCCAGATCTAAACAAGTGGCCATCACTCAGGCCCTGCAGGCTTGCCAACTTCTGACCTCTCTCCCCTCCTTGACCTCCCTTGGTCTGCCTGTGTGTGTGAGCAGCCAACCGAGAGGCAGGACCCTGTGTTCCTGTCCTAGGGGCTGTTGCTTGTAACATTTCCAATCTTTTCACCTCAGCTGACCCTTCTCCAAAGGGTCTGCCTTCCTGCCCAACAGCTTTCTTTCTTTTACTTTTAATATAATTTTTATTGTTAAGATATTATACAGAGGGATTACCATTTCAGAAGTCAGGTAATGAGTACATTTCTTTTTGGACAGTGTCCAAATGTTCCCCAGTTTCCCCCTCCCATCCCTGTCTACACGTTGCATAGTTCATCAACCTGCCCTGGCCACCAGCTTTGCTGTAGCAAGTTAGAAGGAAGTTGTCTCTGCAAGAAACAAGTTAGGCCAGCTTGTGTACTCACAGGCCCACACAAAACCCTTCTTAGAGTTGCTTAGTCCACAAGGATTTAGCTGCTAGGGTCTGAAAGGGTAAGAGCTAGACTAAGAAAGCTGCTGCCTTCTGACCTCAAGTCTCCATTTAAGGTGAGAGATGGCTCAGGCAATAACATCAGGCTGATAATGTAGACATCTGTCCCATAGGAAGCAGCAAGAAGAAATAAGAGTCAAGCCTACCTGGGTTTCAGTCCTAGCTCCTCACCCCCTACTAGCTGGGTTGGTTTAGAAATGCTACCTCAATACTCAAAGCCTTGATTTTCTTTTTCTTTTTCTTTTTTTTTTGGGTCCGGTCGTGGGGCCTGAACTCTGGGCCTAGGCGCTGTCCCTCAGCTCTTCAGTTCATGGCTAGTGCTCTACCACTTGAGCCACAGCACCACTTCCGGCTTTTTTCTTTTTTTCTTATGTGGTGCTGGGGAATTAAACGCAGGGCCTCATGCTTGATGTTCTTATATGTAAAAAGACACCTACCAACAGGGATAGCACAAAGATTAATAGTAACATGTAAAAGCAGCACATGGTCAGAGATCCATGATAGGTGGTTATTATTAGGACTTCAACACAGAAATCAGATTGTTATCCTGGCAGCTGTCTCCATCTACAGCATTCCCACCCTGCCTAGAATGCCATCATATTCCTTTTCTTTTCTTTTTTTGTACATTTTTTATTGTAAAAATGCTGTACAGTTATATGAGCAAGGTAATGAGTACATTTCCTATTGAGCGTTGTTGCCTCCTCCTTTGTTTAACCTCCAACCATCCCTTCCCTCCTGCCTCCACAACTACCCTCCCCTACCTCCTGCCAAAGTTGTAAGATTCATTTTCAACATAGTGTTTTGTACATCTCATTGTTACAGTGGGTCAACCTGTATCTTTAAGCATTTTGTTTTTTCCCTTCCCCTCCCCAAATTCAAAGCCTCCCTCCTTCAGCAAGCCTTTTATACTTGAATGGTCTACTGATACTTCCTCCTCCGCACTTATACAGTACTGGACTAGAGTTTAGCATAGACTGTATAAGGTCACTGGTTGGTTCATCTGCAGGAAGCCCCATACATAATAAAAATACTACAAACTTTAAGATCAGACAGGCCTGGTTTTAAAACACAGCTTTATTATGTGACTGAGCAAACCACTCTTCATCCTGAGATGAAGACCCAGAGAGAGTCTCACTCAGTCAGAGGAGACAGATAAGAGAGACAAGACATGTTAGGGAGAGTAGGCACTCTTTCAGGAAGCTGGTTCAAGGACTCTAGGAACATAGAAGTAGAAAATGGAGGTACAGTCAGTTACAAAAAGATTCCCAGAGGAAGTCTGCTAGATGCCTTCTGGAAGGGTTTTGAATTAACTAGTATCAGTCATCTACCAATACCCACTATAGAAAAGTATGTAGGCCTCTGTGTTTTTCCTGCATGAAGATGCTGTTTCTGCCTCTCTTGGTGGCTTAAGAGAAGGAAGCTCTGTTTCAATACTTAACTGCAAGTAATACTTAACTGCAAGTAATACTTAACTGCAAGTAAAGCTGAAAGTGGAAGGAGGGAGAGAAGGTCAGGATAGCTGGAAAGAGGAGTAATCCAGGAAGATAGCTGGAGGTTCCTAACTTAGTTGACAAAGGCTAAGAAAAAACGAGCATCAGAATCTGAATGCTAAATCTTCCACTTAGTAGCAGCATTACCTGGGCCAAAAAGAATCCTAACCATCTTGTCCTTGTTATATCTGGTGATCCATCTATTCTTTTCTTTTTGTTTTTTTGTTTTTTTGTTTTGTTTTTTTGGTGGGTCATGGGGCTTGAACTCAACCTGGGGTGCTGTCTCTCAGCTCTTCAGCTCAAGGCTAGCGCTCTACCACTTGAGCCACAGCGCCACTTCCAGCTGAGATCTGAGAACGCAGTTCAAAGCCAGCCAGGGCAAGAAAATGTGAGACTTATCTCCAGTAAATCATTCAGAAAACCGGAAGTGGCGCTGTGGCTCAAGTGGTAGAGTGCTTGCCTTGAGGTAAAGAGCTGAGGGATAGTGCCCAAGCCCCATGACCAACAAAAAAAAAGAGAGAGAGAGAGAGAGAGAATCTCATGGACTTTCCTGCCCAGGTTGATTTTGAACCACTATCCTCAGATCTCAGCCTCCTGAGTAGCTAGGATTACAGGCGTGAGCTAGTGGTGCCCAGCGACTCATCTATTATTAATAGCCAAATGCATCTGTCTTTGTGGAGCCCGCCTCTCCCTCTCCCCCCGCCCCCATGAACTAACTAATGATCTCTTCTCTTCTACCCTTAGTCCTAGTGCTGCTTCCTTTTCCTCACCTCAGAAACACTTGAGCTTCCTGATAACACTTTCCCTGGGACTTCCCTCTACCTCTTTTCTAATTACTTTCATGGCTCTTTCTGGACACCCCTCCCTCCTCCCCTTCACAACTCAGTTGTCCATGTTAACTAGCCAGTATGAAAGAAGTCCTTTAGCTTTTCCCTGAGCCTGCCTAAGGCAAAAAGCCTTTCCAGTACTGATATCCCCACTTCAGCAGCAGTTTAGCTGTCACCAAGACCCAACACTTTGAGCTCCATCTCTTATTTCACTTCACTGTCTGTCCATCTGCCTATACTACCAGATGTTAAGCAGTCAGCTTTCTTTGCCTCAGGCTGTCTGTACTGAAACTTTACACAGTGATTCTCAGCAATGCAAAGAACAGGAAGGAACACTCAGCCAAGGATCATTAGAACTTCTGGTTCTGCTACCAAGAAATTCTTCTCCTTTAGGAAAATCCTTCTTCTCCTCCATCAAATAAAGAAGTTAAAGTAGTACATCTCAGGGACTTCTTCTAACCCAAGCATCCTGTGTACTCCCTGGGCAAGATTTTCCCTTCATTTATCAAACACTTAGTATGTTATACTTTTCATCACTGTGACAAAAATACCTGAAACAGCTTAAAGGGTTTGTTTTGCTTGTGCTTTCAGCGGTTTCAGTTCATCATGGTAGGGAGCTCTTGGCAGAGCAGGGCCATTCACATCATGGAAGCCAGGAACAAAAGAGTATGCCTGAGCTAGCTGCTTTTGTCCTTTCTCTACTTTCACTTTTTCTGAACCCTTCTTCCTGCCCACCCCCCTCCCCCCCACCTCCAACTTATGGACTGAGTCTCCTTCCCTTAGCTAATCCTTTCTGGGGCTGCCCTCACAGACTGGCCCATTGGTGTACTTTATGTATCTCTTAGGTATTTCTCAGTCTAATCTAGTTGTTACTCAAGATTTATCATCACACTTGCTCTATGGATCTGTCAAAGGCTTAGGCACCAAGGAAATGAACTTGATTCAAATATGGCTTTACTCTTAAGCAAATGTCTGTCAAACCAGACATTTAACAAAGAATTATTCTCTAGTGTGATAACTGAGACCTGTAGAAGGTGCTGGGGGATCACTAATAATAGACTGTCAGAAAAAGCCAGAAGTGCTGCTGTGGCTCAAATGGTAAAGCACTAGCCTTGAGCTGAAGAGCTGAGGGACAAGTGCCCAGACCCAGAGTTCAGGCTCCATGACCCACAAAAAAAAAAAAGTTCAAAGAGACACAACTAGTGAGTGACATAAAAAAACAAGATAATGGTTAAACTTCAAGGGACTATATAATGACAGTGATAGTGTATAAAAGGGTGTCCGGGGTGATGTATTACACAGTTATGTGATGTACCCATCTTGTGAAAATTAATGGAGCCATACTCTTACCTCCTTGGCTGGATATGTCATACTTGTTCTTTCCTTCCCTCCTTAAGATTCTGTGGTTCAAGCAATAGCTTTCTCCCTTAGTACTCCCTGTCTGAATGAGCTAAACATTGCTGAAGAAAAACCATACAACCACAGTAACTGGACTTGACATTTGTGATCATAAATTCAAACACTGCCAGCTGCATGATTATGCTAAATGAGTAAAATCACTTTGTTATTTTAGACCATGACAACTTTTTGTGACTTCTTGTCCTCAAATTTCCAGCCTCCCCATCCCAAAGTCCATACTGACATTTTTTATCTTTTATTTCATAAAGAAAGGGGCTGCATTTAGAAGAGAACTACCTCGTCCTCCCAATAGCACATTCCCTGCCCTGGCCTGTCTGCATATGTGCCGGGTATGCCAACTTCTTCCCTATCCTGTGATAGTCACAGGATAGTCACCCTTCTACATTGGACTCTTGCTCTTCTTTCCTCTCACTTTCTCAAGGACATTGCTCCTCCTGTGTTCCCATTTACTTACCTTTCCCAGCCTCTTTTTCTTTTCCATGGAATTTTATTCCTACTGGCATAAAATATGCCTTAAACTCAATCATGAAAACAAAGCCAAACCAATTTTCCCTTGGCCTCATATTTACTCCAGCTCTCACCTCATTTTTCTGCATCCCTTAATGGCTAAAATCCTCCTGGGAATGAGAGCTAGACTCAGTCATTCCACTTCTCCAGCCCTTGATCTTTTCTAAATCCCAATATTAACATCAGTAGCATAAGTCTTACCATCATCCACCTATACTAGCTATATATTGTTTTCAGGCCCCAAATTTAAGAAGCGTCCTTGAAGTCCTGTTTCTCCTTAAACTCTGTAGTCATACTCCTACAAGTCCTGGCAGTTTTCCTTCTAAAGTAAATCTACCCTGCTTTTGCCATCTCCATTACTGTAGCTCCCATTTTAAGCCACCATCATTTCTCCTGGATCATCACAGCTTTCTAGCTATTCTCCCAATTTACATTTTTGTCCTTTCAATCTACCCTCCAAAAATATTACCAGTGATCTTTTTAAATCATAAACCATGTCATATTCCTACTTAAGACCTTCCTTTGGCTTGCCGTTGAAACCACAGAAAAAGGTAAACTCCTTACTCAAGCCCAGAGTCACCTAGACTTCTGCAACCTCATGTCTTTTTACTCTTCCCCTTCCTCACTCTTTTCCAGGAATCCTGGTCCTCCATTGTCTCAGACACACTGAACCCTTCCCATCTTGGGACATTTGCGTTTGGCATGTGTACTGTCTTTGAATAGTCACTTCATCCTTCAGGTCTCAACCTCTCAGAGAGACCCTCCCTGAGTAGCTCTCCTGCCACTTTCTGTCACATTACCCCATTTTTACTTTCTTCATGTCACTTGCTGTCTGTAAAATGATGATGATTATTTGTTTATATCTTTATCATATCTCTCTCCTTCCAAAGCAGGTGAGGTCTTGTGGGTATAGAGCCCTTGTCTTTATCTTACTGATGATGTATGCTCAGCTTCTAGAAAAGTAATTCACAGCAGCACATGGCAGGTGATTATGGAAGGTAGCTGTTGACATATCAAGGAACTTTCAGAGACTCTTGTCAAGATAGGTAGCAGGCAGTTAGATAAATGGGTCTAAGGTTCAGAGAGAAAGGATTTTAAGTTGAATATTTGATGGTTTTCAGTATCTTAGGGGGATGACTGAGGTCAACTAAGACTGTGTGTTATCTGTGAAATGTTGTCCAGCTAAAGAGACCCTAGGGCCTGAATGATGCATGCATATGCAGAAGAGCCATGCAAGGGATTCCAGGAAAAACTTAGAGTCAAGAAGCAGAGGGGAGCTGGGCACTGGTGGCTCACACCTGTAATCCTAGCTACTCAGGAGGTTGAGATCTGAGGACCACAGTTCAAAGCCAGCCCGGGCAGGCAAGTCTGTGAAACTCTCCAATAAACCACCAGAAAATCTGAAGTGGCGCTGTAGCTCAAGTGGTAGAGTGCTAGCCTTGAGCTGAAGAGCTGAGGGACAGCGCCCAGGCCCAGAGTTCAAGCCCCACAACCCACCAAAAAAAAAAAAGAAGCAGAAGGGTGTAGGGTTGGATTGCTTAAGGCAATGCTTCTGGCACTGTTCATAAAAGATTGCTCTCTTTATTGTTGGTGGTGGCCATAGTGGTTGAATTTGTAACCACAATAAGAATAAACTAAATATGTGCCGGGCACCTGTGGCTCATACTGTAATCCTAGTTACTCAGGAGGCTGAGATCTGAGGATCATGGTTCAAAGCCAGCCATGGTAGGAAAGTCCATAAGACTCTTCTCTCCAATAAACCACCAGAAAATCTGAAGTGGCGCTGTAGCTCAAGTGGTAGAGTGCTAGCCTTGAGCTGAAGAGCTGAGGGACAGTGCCCCAGGCTCAGAGTTCAAGCCCTATGACCGACAAAAAATAAAATATTAATTATAGCAAAGTAAAATCTCGGGTTGGTAATGTGGCTCAAGTGGCAGATCACTTGGAAGCTTTGTTCTAGTATCACAAAAGAGGAAGGGAGGAAAGTAGGGAGGGAGAGAAAGTGGAATTTTCAAAAAGCATGCTTTCTTCCCTCCTACCCTCCTGGCTGGTACTAGAACATGAACTCAGGGTTGCTTCTGTGGCTTTTTTGCTCAAGGTTAGCATTCTACCACTTGAGCCACACCTCCACTTCCAGCTTTTTGCTTATTAATTTAATTTAAGTGTTTTCATGAGGTTGGCTTCTAAAAGAGAGTCTCAGATCTCAGCCTCTAAGTAACTAGGATTGTAGGCATGAGCCACCACTGTCCCGCCAGGCCTACATTTGTCACTAGAGTCCATAGATAAAAATAATTCGGATAAAAGTTTATGGAAGGCAGGGCACCAGTGGCTCACGCCTGTAATCCTAACTACTCAGGAGGCTGAGTTCTGAGGATCAGGGTTCGAAGTCACCTTGGGAAAGGAAAGACCATGAGACTCTTAATCTCCAATTAACTACCAAAAAACCAGAAGTGGGACTGCGGCTCAAAGTGGTAGAGCATTAGTCTTGAGGTGAAGAGCTGAGGGACAACACCCAGACGCAGAGTTCAAGACCCACAACCGCCAAAAAAAAAGTTTATGGAATCCAGGCACTGGTGGCTTACACCTGTAATCATACCTACTCAGGAGGCTGAGATCAGAGGATTGTGGTCTAAAGCCAGCCCAGACAGGAAACTCTGATAACTCTTCTCCCTAATAAACTACTCAAAAAAGCCAGAAGTAGCATTGTGTCTCATGTGGTAGAACTCTCACCTTGAGCAAAAAGAAGCTCAGAGAGAATACCCAGGCCCGGAGTTCAAGCCCCAAACCAACTTAAAAAAAAAAAATTGCCGGGCACCAGTGGCTCACTCCTATAATCCTAGCTACTAAGGAGGCTAAGATTTGAGGATTGCAGTTCAAAGCCAGCCCAGGGAGGAAAGTCGTTGAAACTCTTATCTTCAATAAACTACCAGAAAACCAGGAGTGGCACTGTAGGTCAAGTGGTATAGCACTAGCCTTGAGCTAAAAAGCTGAGGGACAGCACTCAGGCCCAGAGTTCAAGCCCCACAACTGACCAAAAAAAAAAAAAAAAAAATTATGGAAACCCCCAGTTGCTGTATTTATCTCATCAAGGACAGGTAGGAGAGTTCTGTTCACAGACCCTATGTTAAGCATCACTGCTCTGCTGGTGTTCTGGGTAGAAAGGAGAGACAAATGAGCAGTCCATGGACCTTTGCCCTCAAGTACAGTTGGTAGAGAGTTCGGGGCACGTGTGGTCATATAGCATGGCAGAGAGGTCAGAGGCTGTAGTCTTCAGGGACTCTGATCTGCCCCAGCTTTGTCACCATCTCACCCCATAGCTCATAGCCCTTCTCTTCCTTCACCTTTTCATCTATAAAATGAAGAGATCATGTTGATGATTGGATTTTAAAGGTGTCTTTTTATTGCTTGAACCTACCTAAAAACTTGGTTCTAGCAGTACAGCTGACTGGGGGATGGTTGGGGAGGGAGTTACTTATGGGCACAAAGCTTCTTTGGAAGTGTTTTTTTAACTATAAACATAGTACTAAGTGTGTACTAGAAAAATTGTGTATTCTAAATAGGCAAATGGACATTATCATATATAATTATATCTCAGCAATGCTATTGGAAAAAAGTATTCTCTGTGTCAGTCAAAACCAGCAAATATGGGCGAACCAGAGGGGCCTCACTGGCCCCATAGCTACTGTGGTAGATAAAATGAGTCCCCCTGTTGTATACGTAAGTGTTCTTTTAAAGAAGCTATTAAAAACATACCTATCCGTAAGTTCTCCCTTACCCTTACAGGCCTTTACATTGATTTCCTGTTATTATTTTAAGAAATACTTATTGAATTCCCCATCCTTGCAAAGTTTAAAGTTTAGCAGAGTCACCTAGGCAAATAGTGACTAAATTATTAGCTAATAATATAAATTCATGCCAGGCGCCGGTGGCTCACAACTGTAATCCTAGCTACTCAGGAGGCTGAGATCTGAAGATCACAGTTCAAAGCAAGCCCGGATAGGAAAGTCCGTGAGACACTTATCTCCGATAAACCACTAGAAAACTGGAAGTGGCTCTGTGCCTCAAGTGGTAGAGCACTAGCCTGAGCTGAAGAGCTGAGGGACAGCACCAGGCCCAGAGTTCAAACCCCATGACCGACCCCGATTCATTACAGAAGAGAATAAAGTGCTACAAAATGCGAACATGATGTAGTCTGAAGAGCCTAATAGGCATCTTCATGAGCAAATGACAGTTTTGTTGAAATTCCAATTGTAGATATTAGCCTGTCATTTAGCTTGAGTCCTGTGGAGGGCAGATAGTCAGCCAAAGGGTTCCAGCACTCTAGTGGCTACTTGGGGGAATGAAGGTGTTCTGTAACATTTAATTGCAGTCAATGTGGTTGATCAGCTCTAAAGAGCTCAGAATGAGGAAATATCCTTGCTCACCCCTGGGAAAAGTTTATTTCCTCTGTCCCTGTTTCTGTGGACAGAGGAATCACTACAAGGCTGACCTGGATATGAGTGCCTGGTCACCAGAGCCCATGCTCTCCAGAGCCACCTGCCATCCAGGCACTCCCATTTCATCAAGGCCTTAATAGGCTCCAAGCAGTCCTCAATAAGGACTCATGCCTGGCTGGCATCCGGCATGAGCTCATCACTGCCAACAGTGGCAGCTGGCAGCCAAGGCTCCCCTCGGTGAGGAAGAGGTCAGCATGGGCTAGACCAGGTCTGCGCTGAGTCTCATGTTCTCCTCTACCTGCACAGCACCTGGAAACAGTTGAGTAGGACCCCCACTTCCCAAGACAGGATCAACTGCCCTATGCCAGTTTTCAGGACATGTGCAATTGGGAAGAATAGACAGGAAAGGAGCCACACTGATTGAATTGCTGCAGAATGCCAGCATATGGGCCCATCTAAGCATCAGACTCGGGGAAGAGCCAGCACCAGAGTTCCCTTCCCAAACTGAGTAGCCTGATGGCATCCTGGAAAGACCATAGCAGAATTGTTCTCTATGGGGTTGGACCACAGACTCCTTCCTAAAATACATGTTGGATATAAACTCTTTTAAATAGTATGTAAAGGAAGTAGTTTGCTATTTTAAAAACACTTCAGGGGCTAGGAATGTGGCTTAGTGGTAGAGTGCTTGCCTGACATGCTTGAAGCCCTGGGTTTAATTCTTCAGTACCACATACACAGAAAAAGCCCGAAGTGGCACTATGGCTCAAGTGGTAGATTGCTAACCTAGAGCAAAAGCAGCTCAGTGACAGTGTCTAGGCCCTGAGTTCAAGCCCTAGGACTGGCAAAACAACTCTTCAGGGGGCTGGGAATGTGGTTTAGTGGTAGAGTGCTTGCCTAGCATTCATGCAGCCCTGGGTTCAATTCCTCAGTACCAAATAAACATAAAAAGCCAGAAGTAGCGCTGTGGCTCAAGTGATAGAGTACTAGCCTTGAGCACAGAGAGGCTCAGGGACAGTGCCCAGGCCCTGAGGTCAAGCCCCAGGACTAGCAAAAAAAAAAAAAAAAAAAAAACCACCATAATTGCCCTCTGATTTATCTAACTCAAGTTGAAAAACACATTCTTGTACTATTAATTATTTTTCTGCGACTAAACACTACCTTCCCTATCCTTAAGCCATCCTGGGTAATTCATTTGTCACCCTTACAAAACTTAGTTCTATAGTTCCTTGATTAATGTACTTCTCAGTGATTTCTCAGTTCGTTGTAAAGTGCTTATGCTCCTAGAACCTTGTAGTTTCCTTAGCATATGATATGCTCAGTTAATATTTATTGAATACATGTTAGTTCATAAATGGACATCAGGTAGTATTGAGAATAATAGAAAATGATGCATACAGAAAGCACCCTGAGAACAGCATTGGACTGTAGATAAGAGCCAGAATGAACAGCCAGTATATTGGGTAAAGAGGAGGGGAAGCCAGTGTTGTCCTGTGGATATCTTCATGGAATAGGTAGACATTGTCAGCCTAATTATTGTCTATTATTGGTATCTTGGTTGACCCCATGGTGATTTTTTTTCTTTTTTGTTGGCCATGGTGTTAAACTCTGGCCTTAGACACTGTCCCTCAGCTCTTCAGATCAAGGCGAGTACTCTACCACTTGAGCCACAGTGCCACTTCCGGTTTTCTAGTGGTTTATTGGCAATAAGAGTCTCACGTACTTTCCTGCCCAGGCTGTCTTTGAACCGTGATCCTCAGATCTCGGCCTCCTGTGTAGCTAGGACTACAGGCGTGAGCCACTGGCGCCTGACCATAGTGATTTTTTTAACTTTAAAAAATACACAAGTTTAAATTTTCTAGAAGTGCCAGGGGCTATAGAGAGGAAAAGAAGTCTCCCTTTCTCCATCCCTGTTGCTCCTCAGAAGCAACTTTTCTCATGTGTCCTTTTATTGCTGTGATAACAAGTAACCATTTTGACTTAAAGCAACATGAATTTATGATTGTACAGTTCCAGAAATAAGTTTGAATGGATCTCAGAGTGTTGAGACCAAGGTCCCTTCAGAGCTACCTTCATTTGTGGAGACTAGAGAGAATTGTTCTCTTGCCTTCACCAACTTCTTGATGCTACCCACAGTCCATATCTTGTAGCCAGCCTTTCTCCTGTTTCATCAACTTTTTTTTTTTTTTTTTTTTTTTTTTGTCATGTAGCTTGACCTCTGGGCCTAGGTACTGTCCCTTTGCTCTTCAGTTCAAGACTAACACTTTACCACTTGAGCCACATTGCCACTTCCGGTTTTCTGGTGGTTTTTCTCAAGAGGGTTTTCGCTAATGAGTTCCAAGGGCCTTACCAAACTTGTTGTGGATTTAAGACTGCAGGACAAACCACTTGGATGATAGTACACTGATAGTACACTGTTGAGAATCTCTGATGGCACAATTTCATAGAAGAGGAACTGGCAATAGATTACCAAAGTACACACACACTACCCTCTCATTCAGCAATGCCACCTCTAGAACTTTATTATAGACATACCTCTAATATTACAGAAATATACATGCAAAGAGGTTATATATGGCAGCATTATTTACAATTGTAGTATCCAAAAAGCTGCAGTGTCCAAGTATTGTCCAGGGGCAGCTCTAAACTATGCAACTATAAAAATGAGAAAGCAGATCTCTGTAACCAATACAAAATTATTTCCAGGAAATACTATTAAGTAAGAAAAATAAACAATGAAAGAGCACATATATTATGCTACCTTGTGTAGGAAGAAAGGCAGAATAAGAAAGAAAATTTGCTGGGGCTGGGAAGGTGGCTGAGTGGTAGAGTGCTTGCCTTGCATGCATGAGGCCCTGGGTTTGATTCCTCAGCACCATATAAGCAGAAAGAGCCAGAAGTGGAGCTCTGGCTTAAATGGTAGAACGCTTAGCCTTGAGCTGAAGAGCTGAGGGACAGCGCCCAGGCCCAGAGTTCAGGCCCCAGGACTGACCAAAAAAAAAAAAAAAATCAACAATAACAAAAACCCCACAAAAGCTCTGCGCCTGGGCGCCACTTCCAGTTTTATTGGATTTATTGGAGATGAAAGTCTCACAGACTTTCCTGCCTGGGCTGGCTTTAAACAGTGATCCTCAGATCTCAGGTTCCTGAGTAGCTAGGATTACAGGCATAATCCACCCGCTTTTAGTTTTGGTAATGGTTGCTTGGTGACTGACTGGGCATAAAGGAAGGAACATAAGACTGAACAGTTCTCACTTGGCAGCAGCTGTCCCTAAGCTCTTCAGCTCAAAGTGAGTGTTCTACCACTTGAGCCACAGCACCCTCCCAGTTTTCTATGGTTAATTGGAGAAAAGAGTCTCACAGATTTTCCTTGCCTGGGCTGGCTTTAAGTAGCTAGGATTACAGGCATGAGCCACCAGCACCCAGCAGCAGCTTATTTTTTTGTTTTGTTGTGTGTGCATGCAATTGCTGGTCCTGGGGCTTGAATTCATGAGCATGGATGCTGTAGCTGAGCTTTTGTGTTCAAGGCTAGCGCTCTACACTTCGAGTCACAGCTTCATTTCCGGCATTTTGGTAGTTAATTGGAAATAAGTCGCATGGTATTCTTGACTGGATAGGCTTCAAACTGTGATCCTCAGATCATGAAGCTCTAATATAGCTCCTAAGTAGCTGTAATTAAAGGCATGAACCACCAGCACCTGGCTACCTTTAAAAAAAAAATGTTTATGAGAAGGTGAATAATTCCTTTACCTTAGATGGGAGGCTGAAAGTAGACATCAGCAGATAAATGGTTCCTGTGCCTAGAACCATAACCTATAACATTAGATATTATAGTAAAGATACTCCCTCCACACTCTGATTCTCCTATTACTTAGAAGTGCAGTTAATAAAAATATTGCACTGGGTACTATTTTTGTACATGTTATGCACATGTAAACAAGGCTTCCTTGTCCTCTTGAACTTCCAAATATTCCTCCTACTAGTTCAGACTCACCCACTGCTCTGATACCTCTCCCCAAAACTGGCAGCTGGACTTAGCTCTGGGAATAGACGTGTGAGTAAAAGCATAAACCATCTCTTGATAATCTGACTTCTCCGGTATGGGCATTAGATGGGTTGGTCAGCAGACGCTTAAACATCTGGTGAGCTCAGTCCTTTGGGGTGGTTTGTGTTTTATAGACAACCCATCAAGATTGATTGGCCTCCTAACTGAATTAGCCAGATGTGTGGGCATTGTGTGCCCTGTCCTCCTTGTCCCTCAATGTTGTTAGATGGAAGCAGACATACGATTAGTATGTTTGAAGATGATGTGTTTTTAGTGCATGAACAAAAGCTGCCGCCTTTTGCAGACTGTGCTTCTGTCCCAGACATCAGCAGTATAATTACGACTTCTAAATTCAGCCCAGACCCCAGGCTAGGCTGGCTAGGTCTCAGCTGTCATTTGGGGGAAGTGGGGGAGGGGAAGTTGTAGAAGCCTAGGAACCCAGGATAGTGTAGTCCACTTTGAACTCTGCTTTATCTAGAGCCTCCCCTCTCCACTGCCACTTGTTCCCAGCTGCTTCTGCTCACAGAGCCCTCTAGCACCTTTGGGGTTAGTTTACTCGATTGTTGGAAGGAGGAGGAATGGACATGACCTTCTGCAAACCCACAACTTCCAGGAAATACCTAAGATAAAAATGAGCTAAGGATTCTCTCAGTACTATGTGACAGAGTATTATCCATAAATGAATAGGTTTGTCTTGAGCCAGAGTCCTTAGGGGAGATTTTGCTATTCCTCTCCTTACCTTACTGTTTATGAAGCATATTTGAGCACTCATACCCACACCTTACATACTCTCTCTTCCTTAACCACACTGGCTTACATATTTTCCTTAGAACAAACCAGGCATTTTCATGTATCATTAGATCTTCTGTGACATTTTCATACCCAGCCCTCTTCACACTGTCTTCATACTCATTGTCTGGTGAATGGCACCATCATCTATCATCTATCATCTATCATCTATTAGGCTAATGACATCTCCCTCACTTTCTACCAAGTCCTGTCTGCCTGAGACCTTCCTTTCAATCCTCTCCTCTGTCTCCACTTACCCTAGTTCAGGCTTCATCATTCACTAGGACTACATTAACAGCCTTCTTGTTGGTGGTCTTACCTCCCAGATCTCCTTCAAACCTATCCCACAAAATTATCACTCCCCTGCTTTAAAGCTTTTAGCAACTCCCAGTGCCTTCAGGATAAGATCAGACATCTCCCTCAGTATGCAGTACCTCTGCATGTAGAAAATTGATACTAAAGCCAGCACTGGTGGCTCATACCTGTAATCCTAGCTACTCAGGAGGCTGAGATCTGAGGATCGTGGTTCAAAGCCAGCCCAGGCAAGAAAGTCCATGAGACTCTTATCTCCCGGAAGTTGCACTGTGGCTCAAGTGGTAGAGGGCTCACCTTGAGCTGAAGAGCTCAGAGACAGCACCCAGGCTCCAAAGTTCAAGCCTCACAACCGACCAAAGAAAAAGGGCTACTAAGTTCTTACCCCAGGGAGTTAAGTATTATTGTAAGTTCAGAATTTGTTACAATTTTTCCCTACAATTACTATTATTAAGCATTTCTTCCTGTGGTCAGTGTCACCTGTGTGTCTGTAAAGAGATGGTAGGTGCAGGTAGCCGGGTCCTGCACCTTCTTAGCACACAGAAGACTGGCCAGGTTACCGACTGTGGAGTGGGTAAAGGTGTCTGAAGAAGAGACACGTGTAGAGCTTTAATTGTCATCTTTAAAAATGTAAATCTTTTAGCTTCCTAAAATTACTGAGGGAAAAGAGCATGATATGATTCCCCTCCTATGGGTAAACAAGAGGTTACATAGAATTTACATAAAGGAACTGGATCTTGAAGACAAAGCAGGAGGCTCATAGATGGAGAAGCAGGTAAAGTGTCCCACAGGAGAAAAATAACTAAAGACAGGTTTTAGAGGCAAGAAAGGCTCTCTGCTAGGGAATGAACAGCTCATGACAGACCTCATCTCTCATTCCCACTAGCCATAGGCCTCTTCCTGTGGGCCCATCCAGCTCTGTTCTCAATCCTGAAGCAACCATCATCTTTCTGCCTCTTGTGGAGATAGGGTAGTAGATGACTCATGAGGGACTGCATTGCTGAGGGAGACATCTGCACTTGCCTCATGGACACTAGGAGTAGCTAAGGTTTTAAAGCAGGGGAATGACAGTTTTGGAAGAAAAAGATATGCTTGAAGATCTAGGAAGTAGGGAGACAAACAAGTAGGTTCACATTATGTTGTGTGAGGATGATGAATGAATGAATGAATGAATGAATGAATGTTCTTCCCATTGAACTTATTTTTAGGCTTCAGAAGGACTAGCTGAATATCTGAAGCTTATGCCAAGAAGAATAGATTTTGTCTCATCACCTAATGCCCAGCTGTAGAGACATGTTCTCTCCCACCCAGTAACAAACTGCCTGGAACTCTTTCTTGGCTCATATTTACAAGAGAATGTGATAAATTCCGTATTGATCTCTCCTGTTCCACTGTAAATTTTGCAAAAGATGATTAAATAGAGCAATAGAGTCTGCAGGCATTGTGGCTCAATATGTTGTGGACTGGTGTATCGACCTCCTCTATCCAAAGGCAGCTAGCGCCTATCCCTGCTGCCCCAGACCAGTAATTAAAATCCTGTGAGACTGGGATTTAAAATCCAATCATATCTCTGAATCAAGCCTTCTAGCCTCCCCATGTGACCAGTGCAATAAGGTAACGGCAGGAGCATGTTTATGTCTGTGCTGAAGCAGTCCCCATAGGGTGGGTAAGAAATGGAGAGTTGGGTAGCCCTGCTGGCTAAATCACTTCACCCTGACACCACAGCCACTTGTAAGGCTATCTGTAGGTACATAAACAAGTCCTAGCCAAAGACCAAAACTTGAGCTATAAGAGCAAAATATCATATACAGAAATTCTGTCTCACTTTGCAGTTCAATTCCCATAGCCCATATAATTGGTTAATAAAATGATTTGGCCTTGATTAAGCTATTTGGGGCCTGTGGCAAACAAATATAAGTGTGAATTTGCTCAAGAACTTTTGGCTAGGGCTGGGAAGGTGGCTCAGTGGTAGAGCGCTTGCCTTGCAAGCATGAGGCCCTGGGTTCGATTCCTCAGTACCACATAAGCAAAAAGAAAAAAGCCGGAAGTGGCGCTGTGGCTCAAGTGGTAGAGTGCTAGCCTTGAGCTGAAGAGCTGAGGGACAGCACTCAGGCCCAGAGTTCAGGCCCCACGACCGCACCCAAAAAAAAAAAAAAAAAGAACTTTTGGCTATCCTAGAGCCAGCCTTTCTTGTGCTGAGACCTGTGATCAAAGTACATGATACTGTTGAAATATATGTGTACATCTCCCTCCTACATCATGAGCTCCCCAAGAGCAAATCAGTGTCATACTTCCCTTTATATCCCTAGTGCCCTAGTACCATGACAAACACATAGGAGACTCTCAGCAGGTATCTTTGAATAATAAATAAAAAGCTCTCGCTCTCTCTTTATTTCTCCCCCTCTCCCTCTCCCTCCTCTCTCTCTCTCTTTCTCTCTCTTCCTCCTTCCTTCTCCCTCCCTCCCTCCCTCCCCTTACCCTTTCCCTCTCCCTTTCTCTCCCTCCTCTCTTCCTTCCCTCTCCTTTTTCCTCTCTCTCCCTCTTCCTTTCTCCCTCTCACTCTTTCCCTCCCTTTTTCTTTTCCCTTTCTCTCTCCCTCCCTTCCCTCTTCTCTTTCCTCTCTTGTGTGTCCACTTGTACTGGGGCTTGAACTCACAGCCTAGGCATTGTCCCTTAGCTCTTTCACTCAAAGCTGGTACCATCTCTTGAACTACAGCTTCACTTCCAGGTTTTTGATAGTTAATTGGAGGCAAACATCTGTGAGAAAGTCTCACAGGCTGTGGCTTCAAACTGTAATCCTCAGATCTCAGCTTCTTGAGTAGCTAGGATTACAGGTATCAACCACTGGTGCCCAGAGAAACAGTGACTCTTGACAAAAAAAATTGTGTGTGTGTGTGTGTGTGTGTATATATATATATATATATATATATGTAAAGAATATGTCCATAGGGCTGGGAAGGTGGCTCAGTGGTAGAGCGCTTGCCTTGCATGCCTGAGGCCCTGGGTTCGATTCCTCAGCACCACATAAGAGAAAAGCCGGAAGTGGCGCTGTGACTCAAGTGGTAGAGCACTAGCCTTGAGCTGAAGAGCTGAGGGACAGCACCCAGGCCCAGAATTCAGGCCCCACGACCAGACCCAAAAAAAAAAAAAAAAAAGAATATGTCCATAAGCTGAGCACATGGCTCACGCCTGTAATCCTAGGTACTCAGAAGGCTGAGATCTGAGGATCTGGGTTCAAAGCCAGCCTGGGCAGGAAAGCTGTAAGACTCTTATCTATAATAAACCATTCAGAAAACCGGAAGTGGCCTGGTGGCTAAAGTGGTAGAGTGCTAGCCTTCAGCTGAAGAGCTGAGGGACAGTGCCCAGGCCCAGAGTTCAAGCCCCATGACCAATCAAAAAAAAAAAAAAAAAAAGGAATGTGTTCATAGTAAACCTACCAATTAGCCATCCTAGCTGTCCTTTCAGAGTTTTAGCACTTCCAAGGCTAGGAAATTCAGCTGTTCCCAGGCTCAGAAAGTCAGCCACCATCTACTTCCATAGTCTTTACTAATAAAACATTGGTTGATGTAGAATAGCTCTTCAAGCCTGAAAAATGGCCAGTATGTTCACCTGCGTTAATTTTTCTCCAACCTAAATGAACAGCTTATTTCTCAGCTTCTTTCTCTACTAAATCCTTTCCTATTCCAATTACATTTCCCAGAACAATCTTTTTCTCTCTTCCAAAACCTATGACTCCCCCCTTTATCTCCCATTTGTTTCCATCTAATGAATTTTAGCTCTTAGTGTCAATCTTCCATCAGGTGTATTTGGTACTCTTCCTACCCTAATTACATCTATAGATTTGATGTGTAGGATCTTCCTGTGATAATCATGTCAAAACATCCTGAATATGAGCAAGCCTGTTTACTGCCACCAGAAACTTTCAGCATACCTCTGATCCATCAGTGATTCCACCTCTTTGCATTTGGTTGGTCTGACAGTCACTTAACACTTGACATTCCATAAGCTATTGGCATCCAGCCCACATGTCTTCATCGTGACCCCAGAATTGTGCTGAGACATCCCATCTTCTTTTGCCCTAACTGAACCTGATTATCAAACAAGTAATCTTGATAAAGGAAGTTGTCATTACCAGTACTCTTTCTAAGCATTTAGAAAGCATCCTTTCCTAATGTCTGATTCTAAAGAATCTGAAAAGTTTGTGATTAGATGAGTGCAGTAGGGCTTCAAAAGAGGAAGTGACCCATAGACCAGAGTAGTATGGGAAAGTTCCAGGGCAGGGAAAGTGTATTTGGCTTCATAAAACTTAGGGGTCTCAATGGTAGAGAGAGGCTTAGTACCACTGAAGAGGACCATGGTAGCCCATGTAGTCTATTACCCCTTCCTAGTCAGTGTCAGGAAATGAAAGCCCTGAGTAAAATCACCACAGTCAGTAGAAAGATTTCTATTCTAACTATAATCCTGGGTTCCAGCTCTTTCCTACTCTCACTCCCAGACTCTGCCAGATTTTCCTTCCCCAGGCCTCTCCACTTATCAGGTCTTTTTTTTTTTCAATTGATTGATCAGTTCATTCATTCATTCATTTTTGTAGTCCTGGGAATAGAACTCAGGGTTAATGCTAAATCAACACTGTATCACTGAGCCACATCCCTGTCTTTTTTTTTTTTTTTTAATGTTTACTTACATCTTAGCCAATGCTATGGTTTTCTGGTCCCCAGCAACCTCATGTGGAGGTGAGGTCATCACACCCATCTCCTTGCCCCTTGGCACTTAAAACATGATATTGTCATTGTTTCTATCCCATCTGTCTCCTGCCAGTTGGGGTCCCAGAGAGCAAGGCCAAGTTGCTTCTATGTGTGCTCAGTCTCCCGGCCTATAGGCAGTGTGATATGGGTTTTAATGGAATGGCTAAGTGCAACTATGAGTTTCTCTGTTCCCTGAAGGGAATGAACCCATCTGGGACTTCTGAAAGCCCTTCCAAAAGATCAGTTACCTGCTTACTAAATAGCAGGTGAGGTGATACCTAATTTGGGCCCTTTCTACAAAGCTATCAGTTTTTGAGAAACTTCCCTGCCTTAGCCTTGGAGCATCTAAGCAAACTGAGAGGGAAAAGCTTATTTTTCTCATTTTTATAGTTATCAGGCCTTTGGTAGTACTATATGTTGAGGAAAGCAGTCTAGGCTTCTTTTCAAAAAAAAAATTCAAAACATATATGAAAGAGAGAATGGTATAATAAAATCCCAGCTTTACTGTTCATCTTCTATATGACTATGGGCAAATTATTTCAGCTCTCTGAGCCTCTATTTTCTTTTTATATGGTGAATAATTCAGATACTGTATATAAAAACCTTACACTCAATAAATATTAGCTTGTCTCCATAGTCTTAATTCTTTTGCCAGACTCAGGTCATCTGTAAAATGGAAAATCCAATGTTTCTCCTGCTTTTCTTCACCAAATTGGTAAAGATAAAATCATGGGTATGGTCAGTAGAAAATACAATGTATAATAAAGTGCCTAGTAAATATTGGTTACAAGGGTGCATTTCTCTAAGTGCACTTGTCTGTATGTGTACTTATGTTGAACATGTCAGTAACATGTTTGACAAAAGCTAAGGTTAACAAATCAGGAGACCAGGGCTCTATTCCTACTTCCACCATTTTTCCTGCCATGCTATGAGTAGATCTCTTCTCTCTCTTAGCATCTGTGAATACATAGGAGAGTCTGACCTGCAAATCTATGTAGACTCACTTCAAGGACTAACCTGAGACATGTAGACCAGAACCTGAGCCTGAAGGCCAAAAGGGAATGTGTGGGAGACAAGCAGGAACCCAGAAAGGGGGAGTACTGGTCACTGGGCCTTGAAAGGATCAGATCACACAACAATATGGAGAGTGATTGGGGCAGGAAGGTGCACAGCTTCTCTGCTATGGTTGTCTTCTCTCTCAGTGTTTCCTTGGTGAGGAGCTCACCACCAGAAAGAATATATCAATTCACATTGAGGTCTCTGATCATAGAAAAGATTTCTCTGGTATTAAGCAAAACCTTCTAGTTGGAGGTATTAAACAGGCTGTCAAAATAACAAAAACTCAGGTAAAGATAACAGGAGCTAGCAGTAAAAGCAGAAAAGTGATTGTGAACGCTCTTTAAAAACTCATTGTATACCTGTACAATTTTTGTAATTTTTTATTTTATTATTAAGTAGTTGTGCAAAGGGGTTTCAATTCCAGAAGTCAGGTTATGAGTGTAGAGCATCTTAGTCAATGGTCACTCCTTCCATCATTCTCCCCATCTTTTCCCTCAAGTTACATAGTTTCATTTTTACACAGTATACATTGAAGAGCTCACCTTTAAGGACTTTTCCATTTGGAGCACAAACAATTGTCTCAAATCAAAGGCAAGTACTGTACCAGAGAAGAACAGTGGGCTCCCCAGGCTCCAGTGGGCCAGGCCTTGTCACCAGCACCCTTCCCACTATGAGTGAGATTCCAGCCAGCCACAGTGGCACCAACCAGCCTTAGCCTCATGACCACCCAACCCTGTCCTACTTTTCTGGCCGATCCCTATTGACAGATCCCCCAGAATCTGAAGGAATTCAAGACAAATGGTTAAGAGGATGGAGTTAATAAAATTTGAAAAATTGAGGCCTGTCACTCCACTAAACTTTTTTCAATACCACTGACAGAAACATATTTCCCCAATGAGTGACCTTCCACAGCTGTAGCAGGCAGGCGCAGCCGCAGCAGTGCTGCCAGGAAGCCAGGCTGCTATTTATCAAATATTATAAGCTGGGACAACTAATCTGAAGCAGGAGAGGAGGGAGGGGTCCTGTACCACACTGCCTGGGGTGCTCCAGGTGTTTGCCCTGGCCCCAGACAGCCAGTGGGAGGTGACGGATGGCCTGCGATTAGCTCTCGCCACCTCCGTCCAGCCCTCTCACTTGTCCCAGAGGCCTGGCCCTCTCGACCAGCTGCTTGGCCCGAAGAGGCCCTGGGTGGGAGGCAAAGGGAGGTCAGTCTAGGGCATGGGCCATCCTGATGCCCCTGGAGAGGGCAGCCGGGTGAGGCCCAACGTGGTTATTTATTGGAGTGTAATGGTTTGTGGCCGTTGGTCCTGGAGGTGAAATCGATCAGTGGTAGAAGTCAGGTTCTATCAATTATTACAGCAATTAGTCAAGTCACAGTAAGGGTGTTGGGGTGGGGGAGTAATATTGGATGGACATTATCCATGGTTCCCCTGCCTCAGCCATCCTTAAGTGGGGGCAGACTGCTGCCCTGGGGCTACAGAACCTTGGAGACCCCCAGCCAACTTCACCCTGTGAGCACCTGACCTGAGAGCCTCTTGGGCTGGACCCAGGCCCAGCACTGCTATAAAAGGAAGCCCCTACTCCGGCTGGCCCAGGTGCAGAGATGTCCTACCTGTCCCCATCCCATCCTTTATGAGAAGTGACATGACTCCTGCTAGAAATTACTCAGTGGCCAATGTTTATAGCACACATTTTTCATTCTGTAAGCAAATATAGATCACTGACAGCACTTGTTTGCAGCAGCTAATCTCACCCTCCGTTCCTTCTTCCCCCGTCAACTTCTCTCACCTTCTTCCCCCGCACCCCCCATTTTTCTCTCCTCTTGTGTATTTCTCCTCCCTTCTTTCTGGTGTTTTATTTCCCTTCTAGAAATCTCTCCCTAATCTCACTTTTCACATAGCACCTATCTACTAGCAAGGCTCTTCTTGAAGCTACCTGAGAAAGGAGAAGTCTTTTCACTACTTTATGGCTTCCTCTGCACCAGTTGTGCTGAGGAGCTTTGTGAGGAGGCAGTGTGCTCTTTGGCACTGGCCTCTTTGCTCTTACACACCAACCACAGTGCTAACACCCAAAGTAGGTTTGGACTATCAAGGGCCATACCAGATGAATAAGCCCCTGAGTGTTGTATTCTTTCTCACCCCTCTCCCCAAACACAAAGCTGTCTGTCCCTCCTTCAGCACACTCATCATCCTTGGCCTGTGTCATGGTTGTGTCCTCATTAGCTCCTGAAGAACTGGCATTGTGCTCTGCTCGAGCTCTAGGGAGACTTTAACCCTAAAGAAAGAAAGAGCCTGCAAAAGAGACTAAAGCAGTGGTAACAGAAGGCTAGAGGAGACCCCCCCCCCCCAAAAAAAAAATGGTTTTACAGAACTCTAAGGAGAGAGTAGCCACAGTATCATTTGTCACAGAGTAGTCAGTACGTATAAAAATGAAAACTTCATTGCCCTTGCTGGTCCCCATCCACATACAGAGAGCCCTGTGATATTAACTGTCCAGTAAGCCAGTAAGATTTGAAGGAATGAGTCTCCAACTGGGCCTCTGAATTTGTGTGTGCGCACTTACACAGCATGCATATGTGTATGCCAACCCTGGGGCTTGAATTCAAGGCCTGGGAACTGTTCCTGCACTTTACCACTTGAGCCACAGCTCCACTTCTGGTTCTTTTGGTGGTTAACTGGAGATAAGAATCTCATGTACTGGGGGGGGGGTGGGAGGTGGGGAGGATTGGGGGGGCAGGGGGGAGGATGGGAAGGGGAAACAAAGGAGGAGGCTACAATGCTTGATAAGAAATGTACTCATTATCTTGCCCATGTAATTGTAACCCCTCTGTACAGTATTTTCACAATAAAAAAATATATATATAGTCAAAAAAAAAAAAAAAAGAATCTCATGTACTTTCCTGACCAGGCTGGCTTCAAACTGTTATCCTCAGATCTCAGCCTCAGTAGCTCAGATTACACCAGCACCCATCCATTGAGCTTCTGAATTCTTTTTTTTTTATTTTTTTTTTATTTTTTATTGTAAAGATACTATACAGAGGGTTACAGTTACATGAGTAAGGTAATGAGTACACTTCTTATTGAGCATTGTTACCCCCTGCTTCTGAATTCTTAAAAGACTCTATAACTTGTCAGCAGTTTAAAAATTTATATTTATATGTGCTCTGTCTGTCTATATATGCTGGATTCCTAGCATAAACTTCAAGAATAAAAATAACTTTTTGCTGGGCACTGGTGGCTCATGCCTGTAATCCTAGCTACTCAGGAAGCTGAGATCTGAGGATTGCGATTCACAGCCAACCTGGACAGGAAAGTCCATGAGACTTTTATCTCCAGTTAACCACCAGAATACCAGAAGTGCTGTGGCTCAAGTGGTAGAGTGCTTGCCTGGAGCTGAAGAGCTGAGGGACATCTCCCAGCCATGAATATCTTCATAGTGATAATTTTTGTATGTAATATTTTAGTATTTTATACTAATTCCTGATAGAAAATAGGATCATAGCTTGTTAGAGGTAGCTCATGCTCATAATCTTAGCCTCTCACAAGGCTAAGATCTGGGGATACAGGTTCAAAGTCAGCTTGGATAAACAGCAAAAAGGCAGAACTAGAGGCATGGTTCAAGAACCCACTTGTCTTGGAAGACAACTAGAGCAAGAGCTGAGTTCAAGCACCAGTGGTACACACAGGATAGGAGGTGGGGAAGGGAAGGAAGAAGAGAGAGAAAATAAAATAGGATCATAGGGGGCTGGGAAGCTGGCTCAGTGGTAGAGCACTTGCCTTGCATGCTCGAGGCCCTGGGTTCGATTCCTCAGCACCACATAAGCAAAAAGAAAAAAGCTGGAAGTGGCGCTGTGGCTCAAGTGGTAGAGCGTTAGCCTTGAGCTGAAGAGCTGAGGGACAGCACTCAGGCCCAGAGTTCAGGCCCCACGACCGGGCCCAAAAAATAAAAATAAAAATAAATAAAAAAATAAAATAGGATCATATATGAAAACCTTTTGAATTATACTTCCTACTCTGTACCTCTTTCCCCTCCTCTCATACCATAGGAGTTTATTAAGTTCACAGGGTTTTGTTTTGTTTTATTTTTTAAAAAGAGAGGCTTTTAGTAAGAAGATTTTTTTGGGCGCGCACGTGTGTGTGTGTGTGTGTGTGTGTGTGTGCGTGTGTGCGTGTGTGTGTGTGCGCGTGTGCGCGTGCGCGCGGTGTGTGTGTGTGCTACTACCATAATGTTTTTGCTACTGTGACTCTGTTGTATAATTTGAAGTCTAGTTCTGTGATTCCTCCAGCATTGCTCATTTTTCCTCAGGATGGCTTTTGCTGTCTCAAGTCTTCTGTGTGAATTTTAGGATTGATTTTTCTGTTTTTGCAAAGAATTGGAATTTGGTGGGGATTGCTTTAAATCTGTAGGTAGCTTTCTGTAATACTGCCATTTTCATAATACTGTTTCTGTGTGAACATGGGAAATCTTTCCATCTTCTGGAACCATCTTCAGTTTCTTTTTCCAGTATTTTATAGTTTTTATTGTAGACATTTTTTACCTCCTAAGTTTATTCCTGGGGTATTTGTTTTTTGTTTTTGATTCTTTTGTGACTGGATTGCATTCTTGATTTCTCAGCCTGCTTACTTTTGGTACATAGAAAAACTGCTGTTAGTTTTTTTTTTTTTTCGGTCCGGTCATGGGGCTGAACTCTGGGCCTGGGTTCTGTCCCTCAGCTCTTCAGCTCAAGGCTAGCGCTCTACCACTTGAGCCACAGCGCCACTTCCGGCTTTTTTCTTTTTGCTTATGTGGTGCTGAGGAATCAAACCCAGGGCCTCAGGCATGCAAGGCAAGCGCTCTACCACTGAGCCATCTTCCCAGCCCACTGCTGTTAGTTTTATCTGGCCCTAGGGCTTGAGCTCAGGGCCTGGGCAAAGTTCTGAGCTTTTTTTCTCAAGGTTAGGGTTCTTCTACTTGAGCTATAGTTCTACTTCCAGTTCCACTTTCGTGATTAATTACAGATAGAGTCTCAGGGACTTTATTGCCTGGGCTGTCTTGGGATCATGATCCTCAGATCCTCCTGAGTAGCAGGGATTACAGGCATGAGCCACTGGTACTCTACAAAACAACTGATTTTTGTATGTTAATTTTGTATTCTGCTACTTTGCCAAAAGAATTGTTTTAACCTCTTCTTTTCCTTATACTCAAAGTTCTCTGTGCTGTAGTCATAGGAACTAAAGGTTAGAGCATGTTTCTGCTCACATAAGCACACCAGTAGAGCCAGATTGTTATGATTCACACCCCCTTCTCAAGGGCTCATCTGACCTCCAATAGCAAGAAATACTCCTAGACAGAAAACATGAAAGGAAAGACAGCACCAAAGGGCAGAAAAGCAAAGGCCTTTTCCCTGCAATTTGGGATAATCTTTGGTATCTATAAAGGAACCCTTGTATATGGCTTAATCAATGAGTAATCATCTGTATGCAGATGTGTTGGATATACACATGAATTTGTGTTTGATATATGTTTGGCTTTCTTGTTGGCATGTTCAGTTGTGAACATTTGAGTATTGCAACATGTCTGTCTATATGTGTGTAACATGTCTCTGCATGAGAAGTATGTGTGCACGTGTAGAAGTCCCCATTATCCTGTCCTCTGTCACAGAGGGCTGAGAATCCTCCTTTGAGAGTAGTTTAACACATTTTTCCTGCCATTCTGCCATATCCTAAGTTTATATGGCTACTCCTCAAGCTAAAATCCTTCATAGAACCACTTGAGCATTTGCCTTTCTTCTCCTGCCAGGAGCTAACCCAGTGCAGAGGAATGAAATGGGACATACTCCTATGGATTATGCCCGAGAAGGGGAGGTGATGAAGCTTCTGAAGACTTCTGAGTCCAAGGTAAGTCTTAGAGAAAGGTGGAAAGAATCAGTCATTTTACTTTAAAAAAAAATTTTTTTCTGGTACCAGGGTTTGAACTCAAAGCCTAGTGCTTGCTCAGCTTGCACTTACTGCTTCCAAGAATTAACCTCAGGGCTGGCACGTAGCTCAGTGGCAAAGCACTTACCTAGCAAGTGCAACGTCCTGGGTTCGATTCCCCAGTACCAAAAACGAAAAGTCAAAAAATGCAGTTAAAAAAGAAAGTTTATTTTGGGCTGGGAAGGTGGCTCACTGATAGAGCGCTTGCCTTGCATGCTCGAGGCCCTGGGTTCGATTCCTCAGCACCACATAAGCAAAAAGAAGAAAACTAGAAGTGGCACTGTGGCTCAAGTGGTAGAGTGCTAGCTTTGAGCTGAAGAGCTGAGGGACAGTGCCCAGGCCCAGAGTTCAGGCCCCACGACCGGACCCAAAAAAAAAAAAGAATTAACCTCAAATTCAGTTTTGAGGTTATGACCTCCAAGTTCTTTTCAGAGAAGGGAAATTAGCCACATGAAATCTTGAGTACAGGTATTCCCCAAGCCTCATGTACCTGCAGCTTCATCAAGCACCCTTTCCCATCATCAGTCTTTCAGAACCAGTCCTTTACCTTCCCCTCCACACATACTCTAGAGCCTGGTATAGCATCTGAGCCAAAAATATATCCATCTTAATTTGATCTTTGCTACTAGACTTCTGAATTTCCTGAAAGCAATTCTACTTCTCCCCAACACAGAGCTGTTACTCAGAACTAATGAGCATAATTCAAGAACTAGAATCACAAATCATAGACCTGGCAGGCACCTGAGAAGTCATCAGGTCTAGTGATGCGAAGTCTTAGGAAAAGCACAAACAAATAATCAGAAGGAAAATGAGCTGTCTAGACAGGACCCTTTTCTTCTAAGAGGACCCCCCATAGTGGGCATGAGTTTTAAGTCTTTGAAATCCAAATAAACTGACTTGTTTTAATGCTGAGAAAGCTGGAATTTGGGGTATGATATGGCTTATACTTCGGCCCCAGACTGAGTTAACATTAAAACTATGGCTTGACCACAAGGTCATGAAGTAGGTTTGATAGCAGAACTGGGCCTGGCTTCTGACCCTCAGTCTTACTCCCCTGGAGTCTCTTGTTCACAAATTGGCTGATGTACCTTGAGAGGATTCAGCATGGCAGATCCCACCTAGTGGCAAATATTTTCTCTAACTTGAACTAGAATACTTGGCTCACTGGACTAAGACAGATGCAGGTAGAGTTCTGATCTCAGCTTTTATGAACTTATGAACCATTGTCCTCATTGAAACTCTGTAAAGTAACATTGAACTAAATGGTTCAGTTCAGTATGTGATTGCTGTTAGGGTCAAAGGGTTGGCTCCGCGGCTCCGCTCGTAAGCACTTAGGATCTTAACTGGCAGTGCCAACTTCATCCCTAGAATGTTGCTGGTGTTTGCCAGAGGGAAAGGAATGTTCCAAAGGGCTTTAAATCTACAGTCAAACACTCAGTCTCGAAGCTGACTTTTTTTTTTTTTTTTTTTTTTTTTTTTTGGTGTTGGGGCTTATTTCTCACTCAACATCTTCACTCACAGCAGATGCTCTACCACTTGAGCCACACCTCCACTTCCAGCATTGTGCTGGTTTAATTGGAGATATGTCACTTGGATTTGTTTGCTGGGGTTGGATTTTGAACCTTGACCCTCATATCTCAGCCTCCTGAGTAACTAGGCTTGTAACCATGAGCAACCTGGGCACAGCTCAGTGGCTAGAACCAATCCCATGATCCCCTCAACCACAAGGGCCATGACCACGTAATTTGCTGCCATTATTTGTTGCAATAAATGGAGTTAGAAAGGTTCACTAGTTTTTCACAGCCTTTCTACAAGGGAGTAGGGGGAGGTGCCAGAAGGAGCTACTAAGTTCCAAGAGTCAAGTGCTTCCTTCCCTTTGTTCAGACTGTCTTCCGAAGAGCAGCCCTAAATGTTGCCCAGGGTCTGGTGTACCAGGAAGAAATCCCTAGAAGTTTCAAACTGCCTCAGGGACTGCTACTGACTCATGCTGGACTTAGTTCAGAATTCCCATAGTTTGTCAGATGGTGCAACATAGGGCCAGTGCAGGTGAAGGGGTTACTAAGGCTTATGTAAAGAGTGAACAAGGTTCTCTCCTGTATAGCCTGACCCTTCTGGAGCACTGAGAGCAACAGCCTGCTCTAGGTAGACTAGACCTCTTAGAATCTGAGGAGGGCAGTAGGGAAGCAAAAGGAACTGTGCCATGAGAAAAAGCTGAAGGCAACAAGGCATCTGACAAAGAGAGGAGAGTCTCACGTAGGTTCAGTAATGGCTCTGGGTAAGGGGACAGGTACATCCACCTGCAAAGCTGGAACAAGGTCAGGCTTATTCTTGTAGGGCAACTGCAGGGAGGGGCTCTCTATCAAATTAATATTCCACCCAGTGTCCCCTGAGCATCTTATCTCCACTTCATTGCTCTGCCCCCATTTACCACCCTCAGCTCTCCCTGGGTCTTTCTAGCATCCGATAGCATCCACTTCTCCCATACTTTCTGTCTGTATTGTTGATGGTGGTGGTTCCCCACCAAGCTGCACAAACGTCTTGGAGGCTGATTCTTGTAGGGAGAACATTGTTTTACATCTGGATTCTCTCTCCTTCTGCCACTTACTACAAAGCAGCTGCCCCTCTTGAAGGTTAGTTCATGCGTCTGTAACCATGACTCAGGCTTGGAGGGCCCTAAGGCTCCAGCCTCAGGCCTTCCTCTCTTGACTGTGTCTACGCATTAGTTCCTTCTGCTCTGATCTGGCTTGCCTTACAACCCTGTGCTCCCCTTACTACCCTGCTCAGCCCCTCCTCCACCCTGACTTTCAATTAATTCTCTAGTCAAATTCTGTTCGTAGTAGAAAGTTTGAATATTAGCATCATATGTAATCCATCAAGATTTAGAAATAGAGAAAAGTAAGATGTAGAAAATTAAATAATACAGTTTAAACACAGAATTAAATAATGAGGTCTGTGTGCCAGGTGGAAAGAAAACAGATGAGTAAAATATTCCAGGAGCTCACAATCTGATGGCAAGATGGGCACGTTTATTAGGATGCCACTTGTGATCAGGGGTATAACTTAGCAAGGAAGGCTTCCTGGAAGAGATGTCAACTTAACCCACTCTCAAGTAAAAGCACTATTTAACCCACTCAATTAAAAAAATTCTAGTCCTAAGTACCTAGACATACGACTATTAATGTTTTTATTTATAATACTAAGTACTACTAATTTTGTACCACTAGGTACTGTGCCATGTGCTCTAAGACATTTTTCAGTCCATGAAGTACCTCTTAATACTTGTCTTACAGATAGGAATATTGAAGCAGCAAGAAAGCAGGTGACTCATAATAAATCAATTGTTATGCGTGTGTCTAATAGATGTCCATATCCACCTATCCTCAAGACATTGACAGGGCTTGGGAGTATATAGACTCTCCAGCCACATTCCATGCAATGTTATATCCTTGCTTGTCAAGCAGTCTACGAAAGTCATCCTTCACTGTAGGTTCATGGGTGCTCTCAGTATTCCCTGAGCCTAACACCCCTTAGCCTCTCTGAAAAGATCCAGATAGGAAAGAGGCCTAGCTACTGCCCCAAGCTTGCTATCAACTAGGGGTGGGATGGGCTTTCTGAGCTCTGATACCTGCGGACTGGCTGGTGCCTTAGGAGGGCTCCATTCAAAGCTGATGGGCCGGGGCTGGGAAGGTGGCTCAGTGGTAGAGCGCTTGCCTTGCATGCATGAGGCCCTGGGTTTGATTCCTCAGCACCACATAAGCAAAAAGAAAAAAGCCGGAAGTGGCGCTGTGGCTCAAGTGGTAGAGCGCTAGCCTTGAGCTGAAGAGCTGAGGGACAGTGCCCAGGCCCAGAGTTCAGGCCCCACGACCGGATCCAAAAAAAAAGCTGATGGGCCTTCAAGGTTGCAGGATTCACCCGCCTTCTGGAAGAATCAGCAGAACCAGCTTTGTAGAGGAGTTGCCTGGGTCTCACTTTGAATGATTTCAATGCGTGAAGAGTTTAATTCTTAATGCCTAGTCCATTTTTGTGCCCTAACTAAGAGACGAAAGAGAGGTAGAAATATATTTCTGAGCACATGATAGCAGATAAAACAAAAATATGGGGAGCTATCCCATGATGAATATTCAGCTGAGGGGGACGCTCGCGTGCCAGCCCGCATCGCCTCTTTCGATGCTCACTCCACTGAGACTCCGGAGGAATTTATTGCTCATTTTAATCACACCCAGAGAATGAATTGGCAGGAATATTAGGCAGATAAGCCTATCCTATATATTTTATTTGCATATCCCAGTGACAGCCTCACAAGCACATTTTCTCTATCTATATTTTTTCATTTGCTTCAGGGTAGCTGGGGATGTGGTGCTCCCTTGGGCCCATACTCCTGGCTCAGTGCCTGGGTGCTCCCCACAGTGCTGAGCTGAGTGAAGGCTTGGAGGAAAGGAGGAGAGAGGTTCTTCCTCCTGGACATCCTCTCCCTGTGCGCCCTCCTGTACAGCCGGTGTAGGTGCCTTCTTGCCTGACTCTGCCTGTCCATGTGGCTTATCGTGATGGGCAACACACTGCTGAGTGCCTTATTGGAGCTTAAAAAAAAAAATCAAAACCTGCTTGTTGAAATGTAGTTATATAAGGCACACAAACCAGAAATGTACGGATTTTTTTGCCATACATAACAATGCTCTTAGCCACTGCCTTTTCCCCAAGGGGAAGCAATATCTTTGTTTTTACCTTTCATTTTTGTGTAATTTCAGAAATTATCTGGCAAGTTCCTATAAACTTCGCATTTTCTCACACTTTATTATTTAAAAAGTGTAAGTAATATGAATTAGGACTTGGGGAGAAGGGCAGTGATGGAAAAAGACGCCAGGGTCCTCATGGCTTGTGCTCTGCCACTCAGCTGCATCCACAGACAGTTTGATAACTACAGTACCATCACCAGAAACATGGCAGTAACCTTGATAATAAATTATCTATAGGCATTATCCTGATCTTTCCAACTTTCCCAGTAATTCTTACAACAGAAGAAAATCTCAGAGCCAAGTATTACTCCAGGCTTATGCTTCTGTTCCTTTATCTGGACCAGTCCCCCAGACGTGTCTTGTGGCCTCAGCATTTGAAAAAGCGGGTCATTTTGTATAATGTCCCTCTATTTGGGTATATCAACTCAGGTTATGCTTTTCTGACAACATCCTCTAGTGTTTATTTTCAGTAAAATTATGTAGTCCTGTACTAGAAACAGGGATGAGAATTTTATATTTTAGGACAGAAGGCATGATTCAAGCCACAGAGCACTTGCCTAATAAATGTAGAGCCCTGAGTTCAAACCTCAGTACTGTCAAAAAACAGATTTTGTGTTTTGTCTCATCCCCCTGAATATATTGCTTCAGTGAAGGTGGGAATAGGCTTTCTTTTATCCCCAGAAAGTTGCTTGTGTGGCCTGGTGTTTCTTGTTACTGGTACAGTTTGGTAAGTTTATCTCATCTCTACAGCAAGGATGGTGACACTGTCAACTTCATAGGGCTTCATCAGAACACTGGTCAGGAAAGATCCATCACTGGATGCTGAATGTAGTGAGTGCCAGTTTGAGAAGTAACAAGATAGTGTAAAAGTCTCTTCCCTACAAAGTACTTGCTAATTGAAAAGCGGAAATAGTAGTGGTGAAATCCAGCAGACACCATTCTAGCCAACAGATCAAAGTTTAAATTAGTATCAGTAGTTATGGGATAAATCAGTATAATATGCCTGTTAAACAGTGAAAAGCACGTGAACTCATTGCCTCACTGTTGCCACTCCTTGCTCCTCTCAACCATCTGTCATCAGTCTTGTCTCTGAGTTAATCTAGCTGTTTGCAAAAGTAAAACATGATCATGCAAAAGTGTTTTTCCATGGAAAAAACACAGCTCTATCTCAAACAACAAGTTGGACATGGTGGTTCACATCTTACTCCCAGCTGCTTGGGAAACATGAGGCTCAAAACCCAAGGCTGACCAAGGCAAAAGCATATCTGAAAAATAAAAAACAAAAGGGGCTCATGTTGTAGCTCAAATGGCCGCATACTTGCTAGAGATTCTGCTGCTTGAGTTCAAAAATTAGCCTCTCCTCCTCCTCTCCCCCTTTCCCCCCTCAAAAAATAAACTGTTCTAACAACAAAAGGAAGGACTTGAAGAGGAGGAGAAGGGATTCTAAAAGCTGATCTGGTTGTTACCACGTCTGATGAGTGCTTTGTAGGCAGCCTTCCTCTGTGGTACTAGTTCAAGTGACCTTCAAGTCCATTGGGCACATCTCATCCCAGTCTCATGTTCCCTCCAGTCTCATGCATTCTCCAGGCTCCTTTGTTTACATCTTTGTCATCCTGTTCCAGGCTGAGGTCCTGACTGATTTGTGAGTTGAGGTATGGATCAGGGAGTTGGGAATATGGGCCCTGCCTGCCTGTGAGAAGCCTAACTTCCCTCTGAGAGGCAACTTCAGCTTGGTCACTCCCCTACCCCATTCTTGACAGGGTCTTACTCTGCCTACTCACCACCCTTTTACTGCCAGCTTCATTGTTTTTTCTGTCCTCTGAGGGATTCCCATCAGTTAGAATGCCTTCCATGCCCCATCTCCCCCAAACCATCCCCCACAGAGCTTCTCAGCCTAGCCACGCACATCTGAATGGAACAAGCCTAGCACCACTTTGCCTTAGCCTCCCAACCCTTTCCTGTAAATGCACTCACAGCCAGGAGGGGTGCCATATCAAATCAAGACTGATGGAAACCAGTGACTATGATTATCCAGCAAAGATGCAGCATGGGAAGCTGGTGGCTGCCGGCTCCAGGTGAGAGCTTCTGGAATTAATTGTACAAGGCTTTTATTAAGAAAATGGTTACTCCCACTCTTGTTCTCCTGGCTGCCTCTCCATCCAGTGCCCTCTGCTTCTGTGGTCTGGGTTACCTGCTTTGCCTTTTCCTCCAGATAGTAGAAACCTTGAACAAAGTTCTTTAGTCATCATCCCATCTCCTCAAAGGGCTAGAAACAGCCATAGCTTATATTTAGGGATCCCTTCTCCCTACTTCCCAAACGTATGCAAACCAAGTATTTTCCTTCTTTAACTTTTCCCACTGACGAGCTTTTCACTAAACTGGGCTTTTAAAAGTAGTTCATTGGTGCTTAGCATGGAATTTCGGGTTGATCCCTAGCACTGCAGCAACAACTAAAAAAACAGTAATTTAAACTTTTTTGGACAACTCTGCTTAGAAAAGAATAAGAATATTAAACAGTAACCTTTTTCTGGTTTAATCTTAGTGTCCTGTATGTATCAAGGAAGGCCAGTGTACTTGCAAAGGCTAGGTGCAGATATTCAGGCCTTCAGACTGAAGATAATCAAGATGTGCTCAGAGACTGAGGCTATAGTTTGAACCTTTCCCATTAGGAACCATGCCCAGAGAAAGCTCCTGAAAAAAACCCATTCATGGTACATGCAGCCTTTCCCCCAGGCTTACCTCCATAGTAACCGAAGACTATTTCCCCTTGCCTGAGAACTTAATAGAGATACTAAAGACTTTTCTGCCTGGGCTGGCTTTGAAGCTTGATCTTCAGATCCCAGCCTCCTAAGTAGCTAGGATTACAGGTGTGAGCCACTGGTGCCAGGCCATCTCCATGGCATTCCCCCTCAAGGGTCCTGAAGGTATTAGTGCTGGCCTGGCACACAATGAGATGAGTTTCCAGTGACAGCTAGCTCGTAAATGGACAAGGTGAGGTTTGTCTGGAGAGAAGGTTTTTTTCCTTCTGTACAACAGGTAAGTGAGTGAAGGTGAGTCATTCAGGTGTCTATAAACAATGATAAAGTTGATAAGGTGCTGAGCATAGTCTGGTACTTCAATAAGCAAACCAGTAAACCCAGGCAAGTCAGCTTTACCTGGGCTGGCCCAACTACAAGCCAGCCCTGTCCCAGCCAGAGTACACATCTCCTCATAAGAGCCTTTCAACCTAGTGGGCTGGAGGGCTGAGCAGGCTGCTGGGCAGGGAGGAGGAAACAGCAGATATATGGCTAGAGTTGGCAGAGCTAGGTGATATATGTGGCGCCTGAGGGAGCTGCACAGTGACACTCTGGATTCCAGCTGCAAGCGTCACTCCATTGGGATTGGCGCCGAATTATTGCTCCATATGAAACCCAGGACTGATGGGAGCTTTCAGTAACAGACTGATAGCAACAGCCAAAATTGGATTGTTTGCTATTTATTTTTTTTAACTTCTGTCAAGGTCACTACCATAACAGGAAAACACTTTCCAAGCCGCAGGTATTTTTCATCCACTCGGCCCACAAGAGCAATCTGCAACCACAACTTTTGTGACAGGACCTTACCTTGACAGCTCCCTTTCTAGAAAGATGTCTGTCACAGGGATTCCAGGGAAAGGAGCACACTGAAGAACTGGTCTGTCCTTCCTAGTCCAAGATTCACCTCCTCCCCCATCAGCTTCTGGCTTCTATAAATGCTTCACTGTCAGCTCTCCCTGTCTAGCACTGAAAATCTTCCATCTTTTTCATGTCTCCTGTTTTCCCAGAACATACTCTAAAATATTCCATATTCATATATCTTCTCTACTTCTGCACCACCCCAACTAGCCATCAATTCTGTCATTAAATTGTTTTACAAACACTTACCCGATGGTGCCACTGTGCCAGGACCTGTGCTGGTTGGTGCTTGTCCTTAGTGAGCCTATGATGGAGGCAGAGGACAGACCAACAAATACTCAGCAAACTTTTGAAGTAGTAGTCCTAGTATAAGGAACAGCCCTAGACTTGAGCATTTATGCTGTGGAACAATGAGGAGAGTGGTTGGCTCTTTGTGCCTCACCTGCTGCTTCCAGACTTGGAGCTCCCTACAGGGCAGGGTCTGGCTCTTCTCCCTGTGGATGACCAGATAGATGTGGAGAGAGTAAGAACAACTGGACCAGCTTCCAGCACTCGTGTACTCTAGAGTCCCAAACTTGTGTTTTCCCTGAGTTGTTAGAAGATAGAGTAAAACTAGGATCCAATTGGACCCAGGGTTCCTGAGCTCTGTGCTTTCTCTCCTTTCAGTACATGGAAAAACAGCGGAAGCGTGAGGCTGAGGAGCGGCGCCGCTTTCCCCTGGAGCAGCGACTGAAGGAGCACATCATTGGCCAAGAGAGTGCCATCGCCACTGTGGGGGCTGGTAAGTACACAGGCACTAGGCAGGTGGGAAAAAACAGGGCAACTGGTACTCTGCTTCAGTGAGGTGCACATTCTGCTGCTCTTAAACCAGAGGGATGCAAAGTTCATATCTGTTGAATACCATCTATATGTCAAGCATTTGTTGGAAGCTCTTTGCCCGTCTCATGTCATTTAGTCCGTATAGCAACCCTGCAAGGTTGGTACTGTTAAATGTACATTTTGCAGATTGGAAAGTGAAGACACAGTACTTAAATAATTTAATGCTGCTTTCTTTGCTTAGACTTCAACTCTCAACTTTACCATGCCTCACTTGGGGTGTATTATTTGAGATCCAAAGAAAGGTGGGAGCTAGTTTGTCATTAATAACATGGCAGCTAGGCTAGAACAGAACTTTTTTCTTTATGCAAATCCAGGGCTCCCCTACACCTTCAGAATAGCTTGTCAGGGGCTGGGAAGATGGCTCAGTGGTAGAGCGCTTGCCTTGCATGCCTGAGGCCCTGGGTTCGATTCCTCAGCACCACATAAGCAAAAAGAAAAAAGCCGGAAGTGGCGCTGTGACTCAAGTGGTAGAGCGCTAGCCTTGAGCTGAAGAGCTGAGGGACAGCGCCCAGGGCCAGAGTTCAGGCCCCACAACCGGACCCAAAAAAAACAAAAACAAAAACAAAAACAACAGAATAGCTTGTCAGCAACTGATGTCATCATAGGTAAAACATCCCAATCAGAGTACCATCTTCCCACCCTTGAACCTCTTTCCCATACTTTGACCCCTGGAACCCAGATGATGTGACCCTAATCAGGTGTCCTTCCTGCTTGAGCCCACTGGATAGACATGTACAGCTAGGTTTTGCCACCTTTATTGTCTGGCTATGTGCCTCACTAAGGGTGATTTTAGAAGCATATGTCGGGCTGGGAAGGTGGCTCAGTGGTAGAGTGCTTGCCTTGCATGCATGAGGCCCTGGGTTCAATTCCTTAGCACCACATAAACAGAAAAGCCAGAAGTGGCGCTGTGGCTCAAGTGATAGAGCGCTAGCCTTGAGCTGAAGAACTGAGAGGGTCAGCACCCAGGCCCAGAGTTCAGACCCCACGACTGACCAAAAAAAGAAAGAGAGGGAGAGAGGGAGAAAGAAAGAAAGAAAGAAAAGAAAGGAAAGAAAGAAAGAAAATAGAAGCATATGTCAGGGGAAAGGGCAGGGGAAAGGAGCTCTGTCAGGGCAGTGGTTCTCAAAGTATGATCTCTAGACCAGCATCATTGGCCTCCTCTGAGAACTTGAGAAATCAGATCTCATGCCTCACCCCACTGTTGTGGAATCAGACACTGGATTCTGGGTTTAATAGACCTTTCAGGCAATTTGCTCTCAGTTGGAATTTAAAACCCACTGCCCTGAGATGCCTTGGCCAGTCCCAATTGATGTGGCTCACTCTTTAAGCATCTAGTGGGTCTAGATGCTGCCTTGCAACTGCTCAGTAGATTTCTGCTTATGGAGAAAAGAAATCTAGATTACCACTGTGAGACCTTCTGGGGCTATTTTATCAGCCCTAAGACACCAACTAGAGGAGTAATTGAAAAATGAAAAAACTCGTAATTTCACATGTTGAATTTTGAGCCCACTTGCACAACTACTTAACAATTATTTTAAAAATTAAAACAGAAGAAGAGCTGTGGCTCAAGTAGTAGCATGCAGCCGGGCGCTGGTGGCTCACGCCTGTAATCCTAGCTACTCAGGAGGCTGAGATCTGAGGATCGCGGTTCAAAGCCAGCCTGGGCAGGAGAGACCGTGAGACTCCTATCTCCAATAAACCACCAGAAAACCGGAAGTGGTGTTGTAGCTCAAGTGGTAGAGTGCTCGCCTTGAGCTGAAGAGCTGAGGGACAGCGCTCAGGCCCAGAGTTCAAGCCCCATGACCGACAAAAAAAAAAAAAAAGTAGTAGCATGCAGGCTGGGAAGGTGGCTCAGTGGTAGAGTGCTTGCCTTGCATGCATCACTCTGGGTTCGATTCCTCAGCACCACATAAGCAGAAGGAAAAAAAAGCCGGAAGTGGCGCTGTGGCTCAAGTGGTAGAGTGCTAGCCTTGAGCTGAAGAGCTGAGGGACAGTGCCCAGGCCCAGAGTTCAGGCCCCACAACCAGACCCAAAAAAAAAAAGTAGTAGCATGCTAGCCTTGAGCTCAAAAGCTTATGGACAGCACCCAGCCCCAAGTTCGAGCCCCAGGATGGCACACACACAAAAAAATAATAGGTCTTCCCTGTCCATGCCACACAGCATGATTAAAAGCTTGAGATATTAGTCACAGTAGTAGGTTGGATCAGCTGTTTTCTCTCACTTGGTACTGAAACCCAGCCCCCTGCTTATTTCTTGCCTCCATTTGCAAGATGGTAACGTACCTGCCTTGTTTAGAAGCCCTGCATCTGGGATCAGGTTGGTAACATCCTGAATCATATTAATTCCCTATAACCAGCTCCCAGAGCATCCTGGACCCTAGGCAGCTACATAAACCCAGGGAAAGCCTATGGCACTAGCTGGGTCAGAAATCGTAGTGGGCATTCAGCACCCAGGACCTCAGCACCTTAAAACCAAAGCATATACAGGAGAGTGCATCTAAAGGCTAGGCCAGGCCTGCCTGGGTCCTCTGGGCTAGTGTCACATATGTGCTAGATGGGGATATAGCCTGGCACCCATGGGTACCATGAGGATGGGCAGGGAGAAAAGTGCTACAGAATGAATTGATTTGATAAATGGCCATTTATTACCCTCACGAATTGGCTGAAACCAATTTCGGTCACATCAACCCTTGGTAAGTGCTGGGATATTGATTTGTGCAAAGTAATACAGTGAATTTATCAGTGTGATCCCCAGCTGCAGGGCCTCTAGCAAGGCTGGTACACAGTTACTGCTGTACAAATGGAGGAGATAAAGTACCAGCCCTGTAACCCAGACCCCCACAGCCTCTGGTCTTCTAGGGTCACAGAAGCCAAAACAGGGACAGCTTGCCTATCACAAACGAAAGCCTGGGAAGAGAAGTTCCCCTTCCACAGCCCAGAGCTGCTGTTGGTCATGGGTAGAGTGAATGCCTCTGTCAGGCAGATCCGAGAGCCCGGCACCTCTCACGTCCTTCAGCCTCCAAAGAAGGCATCCAGCTCTTTGGTCAGCACTTTGAGAACTAGACCAGATCAAGACTAGATCATTGTCCCACTGAAGTCCTTCTCAAATCTGGCCTTTCCCCTCTGATCCAGATACCATTTTACCCTAGCTCAGGACATTGGTAGCTCACCATGCAGTGGTTTCCTGGTCTTCCTGACTCATTCAACAAGAATTAGTTCTCCTTGTTAGCTGGAATGACCTTTGAATACATAATTTCACTCCCCTGCTGAAACTGTTGAGTGGCCCTTGCTACTTTTACATGGCATACAGGGTGCTCTGTTCCTGCGGACCCAATTTACACTGCATTCTCTGGTCATGGCGTTCATTCAGCTTCTTCCTCCTGCCACAAGGGATGTTCATCTCTTCTGTACTTGACCCTTACCCATCTCCCACACATTGGCTGGTTTCTCCTTGGGGTAACTCAGTTCAGCAGCAATGGATTGTGGGCTCCTTGAGGGCAGCTGTGATTTGTGTTTTCACAATTTCTGGCATCACACCCTGCTCAAAGTAGATGTGTATAGTTTGTGAATTCATTTATGTGATTGACCCTTATCCCTCACTCTGATGTGCTCTGAGGGAAGAGAAGCTGCTGCTCCTTCCCTCTAGTAGCTTCCAACTACATTACTTGACCTTTGACCTACAGGGAGGGTAGGCCATTTCCCAGACCTCTGTGAAGCTTTCCTTGGGCAGCAGTTCAAGTTGCACACACCTGGCAGTTTCCTTGGGCCATTACTAATCAGGACATGTGTCAAACAGCCATTCTACTAGTTTCCTCCCAGTTGGCCTTCTGAATAATGCCTCTGTCCTCCCTTGGGTAGCTATCCCTTACATGCCCTTCCACCACAGGGCCTGCTGTATGGAGTCTCAGCATAGTCACTGTAGCACAGCAGGCTCCTGCTTTACTTCTGCTCTACACCTGCCTGTGCCCTTCCTTTGAGTCAAGGTGTCTGATGAAAGAACCATATCCAGCTTGCCTCTGAGTTAGAAAACTTCTTGCAGCTCTTGAGACCCTTTTGCACTGATATTCTTATGGCTTAGGCTGCCCTGCCCTCTTATTGTCTACCTTTTACCAATATACTCAAGACCTAGGTCTTCCAAAGATGCCCTCCCGTCTCTCCCCCCCCCCCCCCACCCCCGGATTCACGGCCCTTTCCCTGAGCTTCCAGTGAACACTTTTGGCTTCATTACTACTCTTGCTATATGGTATCTGCTGCAATTTTCACTCTCAGAAGTCAGGAACCACCTTTTCTCAGCTTTGTGTCACAGGGATGGGCACACAAGTGCATAAAGGTTGTTTAATGCAAGTGAATGTTGATGAAACTGTTAGACATGGTGATTCTCAACCAGCAGAGTTTCTCTGAAGAATTGGTTCTCCTGGGAGATGCCACAGCATAGGGCCATCATGTTTCCAAGTTAGGTTAAGAAACCTCCCACACTAGATCATTAGAACTTATCAAAAAGGATGAGTCATTGCCAGACTCATCCAGCCTCAGAACCATGACCTGCCTAGGGTAGGAAGATGCAGCTGTTTCCTCTCCTTGATTTTTTTATACACTGGGGCCTTCCTAGAAGGTCCTGACCTCTTCCCACATGCCTAGCAGGGCCCCTAACTGTGCCTCATCCTCCAGCCCACATGGCTCCCCCATCTCATTTGGAGCCCACCATTCATTTATTCACAGCCACCTCTTTGACCTCACAGTACACCTCTTTGACCTGGCAAGAGCTTGTTGGCTGAACATATGCACAAGGGTTCCTGGAGAAGAGTCAGTAGAATAGAAGGCTTCTTCACCCAAGGGCAGTAGAAACCACCTGGAAGACAAGACCCTGGGTCTGGGCCGTACTCTCCTCTGTAAAACGGGAGATGAATAATCTGTCCTTAACCACTTGATTCTATGCAGACTAAGAATTCATTTAAGTCAGTGAACATTAAACCTGTGTTGGACTGGCCTCAGGGCTCCCTCAGTAATTAGGATAGTCAGCACTAGCTTTTATTTTTTATTGAGATTAGATGATTACATAAGTTTCACATTTCACAATCAATATTGTGGAATAGTGATACTTAGTTAAAGTCACAAACACATTTAACCTTCACAAGGCAAATTGTCATTATCATGGTCTATAAAGTTTGTGAATTTTATGAGCTTTAACAATACAGCTATTTCTTCCACATCAGGTGATATTTATATTTCTTTCCTTTTGCTTAGTGTAGGCTGTTCCCTCTTTCCCTCTCATTCCCTCCCTCCCATCGCTGCCTTTAAGTTGCTTAGTTCATTTTCATCTGTGCTCAGTACAGCTGATGGGCCCCTCTGTTGTATGTTTTCCCGTTTCCCTCTGATTCTGTGTCCTCCTAGCTTCCCTCAGTTGCATGCATATATATACCATATATGTGGTCAAGAACATGGAGTCATTTAGCAATGATACAACAAAATGAGTGGAAGTCCTTTGTTTCTCAAGTCCAGTGAACTTTGTCATATCTCCTTGCATTTTGGCTTTAGCATCCACATATCAGGGAGACCATGTGCCATTTGTCTCTTTGCTCTTGGCTTACCTTGCTAAAAATGATTTGCTCTAGTTCCTTCTGTTTCCCTGAAAATGCCATTATTTTGTCCTTTCTAATGGCTGCACAATATTCCATTATATATAGGTACCACAATTTTTGGATCCACTCAACTGTAGTGGGGCATCTGGGTTATTTCCATATCTTGGATATTGTAAACAGGCCAGCACTAGCTTGCTTTCCACCACCTCTCTGTCCCCCAACCCCACCCCGGTTGTGGGGCTTGAACTCTGGACCTGGGCCCTGTCCCTCAGCTCTTCAGCTCAAGGCTAGCGCTCTACCACTTGAGCCACAGCGCCACTTCTGGTTTTGGTTCATTGAAGATAAGGGTCTTATGGACTTTTCTGCCCAAGCTGGCTTTGAACCACAATCCTTAGATCTCAGCCTCCCAAATAGCTAGGATTACAGACATGAGCCACCGGCACCCAGCAGCACTAACTTTCTTGAAACACAAGTTGTGGATATATCTTCCTTCTAGATATGAAGGCACAAAACAAGCAAAAGAAACTCCCCTCTTTGAGCCTATGTCGTATGTCAAATTGAGATAGAGTTATCTCTAAAATTAACCAAACTTTACCTAGGTATGGTGGTGCATGATTATAATCCCAGCCTGAGCTACATAGAGAGATTCAGGCTCTGAAAGAAAATTAAATTCTCTGTATATCACCTTTATAAGAAAAAAATGTACATCAATAAAATATTTTAATCTTAAGGCTGTGGAGATCACAGTTCTGAGCCAGCCTGGGCAAATAGTGCGACCCCATGTCAGTCAATAAGTTGGGCATGGTGGTGATAGTGATCCAAGGTACACAGGAAACTGACTTGATTGTTGGCCTTGGACAACTGAGAACTGAGTATGTAAAGTTTATTTTAAAATATATCCTTATTTTGAAATATTTATACACTTGGGAAGAATATTTTCAGGTGCTGGGAAGGTGGCTCAGTGGTAGAGCACTTGCCTTGCATGCATGAGGTCCTGGGTTTAATTCCTCAGCACCACATAAGCAAAAAGAAAAAAGCCGGAAGTGGCACTGTGGCTCAAGTGGTAGAGCACTAGCCTTGAGCTGAAGAGCTGAGGGAACCCAGGCCCAGAGTTCAGGCCCCACAACCGGACCCAAAAAAAAAAAAAAAAAAAAAGATTTACATTACTTTTACTTATTATTCCATTTTACAGCTTACAAAATACAAAATGTTTTGGTGACCATTAACTCATCTCCCTTTATGTGGGGCTGATACAGCATGTATGTTTCTATTTCCTTCCCTTTGGCAGATGAGGAAACTGGCTCTAAAAGAATAGATGTTTTATTCAAAGTCAGTCAACTAGTGACAGAGGCAGGACTCCAAGCTAGCCTATCTCCTATTGTGGCCACCTCCAGACCAGTTTGGAAATGAACATGTCCTGGAGTATACAGGCCCATGAATTAATAGGTAGATGTACTGAGGTGGAATGAATCATAAGTTGCTGCAGGTGAGTTTTCAGATGGTGCCATTGTGGCAAAAGCATATGGGAGGCAAAGAAGCCTGGTCAGAACTTGCCAGAGCAGGGCCAGATAGGGGAGCAGACTGAGCTGTGCACCCAGAGGGCCCTCACAGCATTTGTAGCCTACAAGCAGTGGTAAGGACAGGGTCAAAGGATGAGCATCCTACCTTCCTTGTACATATTTTCTCATCTATAAAATGAGAATCGAGTGCTCTTTCCTACTTGCCTCTTATTGTCCAAATGAGGCCGATAGGAAATTAGGGTTTCTCTAGAGACTGTATGTACAGTGCTGATAAAGTAAGTTGCATGTTTGCTGGCCCACACAGAGAGGATCAGCACTTACAGCCACCTGTCTCAGCCTCTATCCTGGCTTGACAGGACCTTCTAGGCTCCCAAACCTTGGTCCTTGGCTGTCCTGTCAGCCACACACCCTGGGGCTAACTTTCTTTCTCCAGTCCTTCCTTGCTGCTTCCATTTTTCATTCTGTCGGACTCCATCTGCTTGGCCGTTTTTCTCTTCAGACATTATTAGAAATATCCAGAGTTGTAATTGCTTAATGGTTGGCATTTCGTCTGTTTCATGGAAGACCAAATCAAACCCACCCCCAGACTCATGCCCTGGTTCTGGCAGAATTGACCAGGGACAGCTGTGCAGTAGAGTCTGCCTGGCATTATAAAGAGCTCTCTCCCAGGTGCATTATTAGAAAAGGGGGAAAAGATGGCCCCAGGCATAATTCAATTCCACATTCTCCATGGTGTTTTTTGTATTACACAGTCCTGCAATGTGCAGTTCTTGGGCTGGGATGCTACCCCAAAAGAAAAGCCAAGATCAAATCACTGGTGGCTCATGCCTATCATTTTAGCTACTCAGGAGCCTGAGATCTGAGGATCAAGGTAGGAAGCCAGCCCAGACAGAATAATAATGAGACTCATCTCAAAATAAGCAAACAAGCTAACATGGAAACATAGGGTAGAGCACCAGCTGTGATTTAAAAGGCTAAGTTGAGAGCATCCAGCTCAGAGGTCAAGCCCCAGCACTGGCACCAGAGAAACAAAAACCCTCATGTAAATAATGATCACTGTTCCCAGGACACCTGAGTGATGGTGAGTGCTCCATGAAGCCTGAACTCAGCTCTTTCCAACCTAAACTCTAAATTTAGCTAATTTTTGGAATATTGTAGCTTCTTTCGGGAGATTCTTCTCCCTGTTCCAACTCACATGCATTTTTTACACAGTATCCACAAAAGCCTAGTTTTTGCCATTTTTAATAACCTCCATTTCCCCCAAATATGCTCAGCCTTAGCTCCTTTTGTCAGGACCCCTTCAAACAGGCTTGAGCTTTTCTCACTTAGTCTTCATTTTTCAGGTACCTATGAAGTCAATGAGTTCCCCACATAGCTAGCCCTTCCAGAGCATCTCCGGTTACTTAGAAATCTGGATCCTAGCCCAAGGAAGATAGTGAGCAGTTTTCTGTTTTGTTTTTGCCAGGCCTAGGACTTGAACTCAGGGCCTCAGCACTGTCCCTGAGCATCTTTTGTTCAAGGCTAGCACTCTACCACTTGAGCCCACAGCACCACTTCAGGCTTCTTCTGTTTACGTGGTACTGAGGAATTGAATCCAGGGCTTCATGCAGGCTAGACAAGCATGCTACCACTAAACCACATTCCCAATCATAGTGAGCAGTTTTTGCACCTCTGTCCTGCCGGCCATCTTAGCTTCCATGATCTATCATCAAACATGCCTTTTCCAAAGAGCTATCCATGGCCCCTGCAGCTGCTTCTTGGAAGCCCAGGCCCACAGTGTAGTGTTTAGGAGCTATCTCCTCAAAACTGGCAGACACAAACTAAGATTGTCAATTATTTCTCCATTGAATAAATCTTCAGGCCTTGTCCACTGACAGATGTCCCTTGGCTAATTTCCCCTGACACTCTGGGGACCGGACCAGACATGTAAGTTACATCTGCACACAGCCTTGACATTGCACAGTGCTCTTCCATCCTTTTCCTGCTCCTGACAGCCATGTTTCCTTTAATGCAACCCACATGGATATTCACTTGCTAAAGAAACAGTATGTGAGCCAGGCACCAGTGACTCATGGCTATAATCCTAACTACTCTGTTTGGCTGAGATCTGAGAGTCACAGTTTGAAGCCAGCCTAGGCAGGAAAGGCTGAGAGACTCTTATGTCCAATTAACCACCAGAAAACCAGGAGTGGTGCTATGGCTTAAAGTGGTAGAGTGCTAGCCTTGAGTTAAAAAGCTCAGGGACAGTGCCCAGGCCCTGAGTGCAAGCCCCACAATCAAAACAAAAAGAAAGTGAAGTTTAGAAAAGGTAACTCTACAATTATTATTTGTGTAACTATGATGCCTCAGTTTCCTGTTCAGTATAATAGAATACTGAGATAGAATGCTGAGAATACATCCCCCTCTGAGTGTCTGGGTGGGTACTGAATTAAATACATTGTTGGTAGATTTTCCAACTAAATTTAGCACATGACATGTTCAGCACATGATGCTTCTGGTTATGTGTCAAAGCAAAGCTTCTAATTCTCCTACTTGATAGTCCGCCATGGAGTTTCCTAGCCTTGAGTGACCCTTGATCAGTTTCTCCTCTTGAAGAACAATTAGGGCTTCCTACAGCAGAGTTTGAACCCCAGGGGGACCCAGTACAGTTCCCTTCCTCAGACCCCACCCCCAATGGAGGCCATGGTTAACAGAAAGGTTAACCGTGTGACACTTCCCCTCCATGCACCAAGCTTCACACTACTCTTGATTGTCTTCCAGACAATACATTTGGCTGTTTTCACTTCCTAATCCAGACAGCAGACCAGACTTGGTTTCTGCAAATGGGAAGAAGCACAAAGTACATACCCCAGGTCCCCAAGACCTGCCATGGGCTTCTTTCTCTCCACATGCATAGTGAGTGGAGGGGTAACTAGCCAGAGCTAAAGTTTCTCTCCAATTTCTCCTTCACCAATCCTCCACCCGCTTCACCTCCATTCACCATCCACCCGCCTTTCAGTTTCCCTGGCAACGCTGAGTGCTCATCCTGGAAAACTTTATCCGAAATCTGCTCTGGGCAGCTTTCCAAATCCATGCTAACCTGATTAGGTGTCTCTAGGGCCCTTGCCAACTAATCAGATTAGGCAGCACTAATGGTAGTGAGGACTTTGAGTGGGCGCAGAGCAGTAAAACATATTGTATACTTAGTGATAATTATCCTGCCTTTTGTGTCATTGATTTATCTGCCTCCCTCCCTGTCCCCCTGTGTTGTGTGTTTGACCATAGCAATCCGGAGGAAAGAGAATGGCTGGTACGATGAAGAACACCCTCTGGTCTTCCTCTTCTTGGGATCATCTGGAATAGGTAATTGGCAACAATCAGCCAGTGGGGAAGGAGAGCCGGGGAGTGCCTTGCCTGATGAGCCTAACATCCCCAGCTGCTGTGGGCCAGGGGTCACCACCCACCACCTCACTTCAGCTGCAGAAGCAAACTGCCTCCTAGTTGCATAGTCACCAAGAAAGGCAACTGAACAAGAGAAGCTCTAGTGTGAGAGCTAATTTACCTGGAGGAACTGATTTTTAGGGACTGTTAGTCCAGGTCCAGGTGCTCTGCACCCTTAAGCCTGCCCTCTGAGAACACTGAAACACCTCCACTGCCGAGTGCACTAGCTTCATTCAGGGCAGCCAAGTTTTAGGAACGTAAAAAAAGTCCCTGTGACAAGCACCATGCCAGGTGCACAATAGAACTGGTCACAGTAAAATAGGTTGAGTGTTTTTCTAACAAGTCTGGCCAGGTTTTCGAAGGCATTCTCTGTCTTCATAGACCCCTTCTCTTCTACTCTCACCCACCACTATTGTCTTAAAGAGGATTTTGAGGGTTAGCTGCTGCCACTAACACCTTCATGGACCTAGCTCTCCTTTAGATGTCAAATCCCAGTAGGTTACGAACCCTTGACCGTGCTACTGTATGTACTATACAGTGACTTGCAGGGACTTTTACCATCATTCCAAATGACCACTGGTACTGTCATTCCTTCTTTGTTACAAAGACTGTACAGCCAGTGGAAGTTACTCTCATTTGATTTTTGAGACAGTCTTCTTATTCATCCCAGCCTGGCCTTAAACTCAACAGTCTTCCTACCTCTACCTTCCAAAGTGCTGAGATCACTAGTGTGTACCACCATACCTGGCTGGAAGGTACTCATCCTTCCCAGCCCCTTCTTGGCAGTTCCAGGGCCTGGCTTAATGGCAAGGCCTGGTTGATGAGGGAATTGAGAGAAATGTAAGGCAGTGAGGCCAGAAATCAAGGCACTCCTGGGAAGACCCTGATCCTCAAAGGATCAGCTGGCTGTGTATTATAACAGCCAGCCCTGCTGTTTGGATGCTAATACAGAGAAAAGGCCTCGGTCCCTTCACACATACACAGATTCAGATGCAATGCTGACTTTGATTCAGCTCCCATCTTCACTGTTGTGATTCTGGGACAGTCTCTGAGCCTCAGCATTCCATCCATAAAGTACATGCTTTCCAGTACCCCCACATAGCTAGTGTTCTTTTACTCCAGCAGATAGTCCTCTGGTCCTAACCCACTTCTCCCTTCTTTCTTATTAGGAAAAACAGAACTGGCCAAGCAGACAGCCAAGTATATGCACAAAGATGCCAAAAAGGTAAGAGCTAGGCCCAAAGCCCATTTTCTAGCCATAGAGGGAGACCTTGCTATGTTCTGGCATCAAAATCCCAGGCTCTCTGAATCTGGTAGTAAGCCAGTCAGAAAGATGGTCCATGACCTAGAAAGCAACCTCAGCTTTTGCCATCTATCATTCCAGGAATTTAGGCATGTTGTCCAACCTCTTTTTTTTTGTTGGTCATGGGGCCTGAACTCTTGGCCTGGACTCTGTCCCTCAGCTCTTCAGCTCAAGGCTAGTGCTCTACCACTTGCCACAGTGTCACTTCCAATTTTCTGAGTAGTTTATTGGAGATAAGAGTCTCACAGACTTTCCTGCCCGGGGTTGGCTTTAAATCATGATCCTCAGATCTCAGCCTCCTGAGTAGCTAGGATCACAGGTATGAGCCACCAGCGCCCGGCTATGCAACCTCTTTGTGCCTTCATGTCCATATCTGTGCAGTCAGAATAATCATCCTCTACCTGGCTAACTCTTGGAGCTGTTGGGAGAATCCAGTGCTATTTATCCAATACTTGCCCTTTGTCAGGCACTGTGCTAGATGCACTAACCATTAAAGCAGCCTTTAGTGAGGGCTGCTCTACAGTAAAGGCTTAAAGCCTAGGGTTTAGGCAGAACAGCTGTCCAGAGCAGGCAGGACTACTTAAAAGCGACCATGGGGCTGTCAGAGAAAACAAGTAGGACTAGGGAATGCCTGTTGCTTCTGTCTATCCTGCCTGAGCTTTTAAACCTGGTGTCTTGTGTCTTTCTGTTTGGGCTGTTTATAGTACTCTTTCCTGAGTTCTTCCAGAAAAGGGCCACTCCATCCCATTTGTTTACACTCATCTTTCCAAGGTCCTTTCAATTTGACTTTAAGCTAATAGGCATTGCTTTAGAAAGAAAGAATGTGAAACATTTCAAGAAAAGCTAAATACCTCTTACTGGCCTTCCCAGTATAGAAGCTAAGGTCCCTTGCCCTACCACCAGCTGAGAACCTCGATATGCTTGTCTACTTTCTATAGAAAGTCTTTCTAACCACCCCAATGAAGTACCATGGAGTTGCTTAGGACTCTGTAGGTCCAGTGGCCCAGCCACACACTGCTAGCCTTGTGTTCTGCTTGCCACTTGCCCAAGATCCTAGCCACCACAGTAACAAGGAAGATAAGGTTGAGTCTCCTGAGCTGCTTCCTACCTAAGAACTGGAAGAAGTTTCTCAAGGCTGCTAGACTATGCCAGTGCTTTGCTTTTGCCTCAGCCTAACACAGAGCAGACCCACTTGGCAGGCAGGCAGGCAGGCAGGCAGGCAGGCAGGCAAGCAAGCAAGCAAGCAACAGCACATAGCATGCTAATGTGCTCCAACCAAATAGCGAATAACATTTGGAAGACAATTCATCAGGTTGGCAGCGATTGAAACAATTAGCACTCTGGAAAGGGCCATAAACTAGCAAGACTATTAGGGAAGATGCAGTTACGGGCAGGAACCACCTGATTAGGGATGAAGAATTTGGAGTGGTTTAATTTTAATACTGTCAGAAAGGTTAATATTTAATTACAAATTATAATCTCCTTATCCAAGCTGTCTTAATATGTCTTCATCCACTGTGGAAGTAGAGAAGGAAAATATCTGCTGACTTGCTGGTGTGGAAAGGAGAGGGACTTGGAAAAGACTGATGATGCAAGTAATTTTTTAGTTGGTGCATCTGAATGGGAGACATTTCCCTAGGGCAGGGGTCCCACAGGCACAATGATGGCTTACTTTCTCCACAACTCACCCAGAAGGAAGGAGCACCATCACCTGCCCTCACCCTCTGTTGGAGACAGCAAGCTGTCCTGGGCAAAATCTCTGGAGCCAGCCTTTTCTTGACTCAAGTTCCATTTCTGCTTTCTCCTGGCCCAGACAGGCATCTACCCTCGAAATTGCAGCTCTCTTGCTTTAGTTAAAGCTCTGCAGTTCTGCAGCAGGGATTATGGTGGAGACCATAGGAGTTGCGGCTCTCTTGGGCCCTAGCACTCAATGAATGCCATCTCAGTTGACATGTGCTATTCTTCACCCCATAGCAGAGCATCTTCCACTCCTAATGACTTTGTGAGGAACTGTAGCACAGATGCTCACCGAGACCCACTTTTCAGATGAGAAAACTGAAGCCCTATAGCATAGTCTTGACCATGCCACTTCTTAGGGACAAATAAAATCAAAATCCTGTCTTGCACTGGTACCAGTAGCTCATGCCTATAATCCTAGCTACTAAGGAGGCTGAGATCAGAGGATCAAGGTTCAGAGCCAGCCCAGGCAGGAGAGCCCATGAGAATCTTGTCCCCAATTAACCATCAGAAAACTGAAGTGGCGCTATAGGTAAAGTGGTAGAGTGCTCGCCTTGAGCTGAATAGCCAGGGACAGGGTCCAGCCTAGAGTTCAAGCCCCATGACGAACAACAACAAAATCCAGTCTTCAACTCTCTCTCTCAGTACCTTTGTTCACAGCTGCTCAAGGAGGCTACATTGCAAACTTGTCAGTTTGTCCATTTTACATAGGGAGATAGGAGGCATGACAGCTCCCCTCCCCCACCAAAAATAAGTAAATCTTTTTTTAGGGGGCAGGGAGAGGGGGATCCTGTCATGGGGCCTGAACTCTGGGCCTGGGCGCTGTCCCTCAGCTCTTCAGCTCAAGGCTAGCGCTCTACCACTTGAGACACAGTGCCACTTCCAGCTTTTTTCTTTTTGTTTATGTGGTGCTGAGGAATCGAACCCAGGGCCTCATGCATGCAAGGCAAGTGCTCTACCACTGAGATACCTTCCCAGCCCAATATGTAAATCTTTAAATTATGGACGAGTCCTCTTGTATAGCTTCTGCTTTTGCAGGCCTGTGGGCCAGCTCACTTCAGAATATGTATAAAAGGTAATTTTGGCCAGATTTGGGCCTTCCCTTCAATATCTCCTGGACTGTAAGCTGTGTAAATCTGTGCACGTGATACTTCCAGGACCCAAGGAGTATGTGAGGAAATTGTCAGGTTCAGAACTCTATCAGGCTCTTATCAAATAGGGGCTCCCTTTCATTTGCCTCCCAAGATGAAATGAGCACTTGCCAGAGTCTACTGACTTGTATCCTAGTTCTGGCTCTGATCCTTAGTTTCCTCATTTGTAAAGAAACTGATAACTTCAGACCTCCCCCAACACATTCTTTGCACAATTTTTTTTTTCGGTCCTGGGGCTTGAACTCTGGGTCTGGGCACTATCCCTCAGCTCTTCAGCTCAAGGTGAGCACTGTATCACTTGCCACAGCGCCACTTCCAGTTTTGAGTGGTTTATTGGAGATAAGAGTTTCACGGACTTTCCTGCCCAGGCTGACTTTGAACCATGATCCTCAGATCTCAGCCTCCTGAGTGGCTAGGATTACTGGTGTGAACCACCAGCGCCTGGCCTTTGCACCATTTTTGTTGTTGTTTTGTTTTGTTTTGTTTTGTTTTGGGGGGGCTTTTTTTTGGTCCGGTCGTGGGGCCTGAACTCTGGGCCTGGGCACTGTCCCTAAGCTCTTCAGCTCAAGGCTATCGCTCTACCACTTGAGCCACAGCACCACTTCTGCTTCTTTTTGCTTATGTGGTGCTGAGGAATCGAACCTAGGGCCTCAGGCATGCAAGGCAAGCGCTCTACCACTGAGCCACCTTCCCAGCCCTGCACCATTTTTTTTTTTAAATCAGATCTACTTATGAGATTTTTTTTCTCTCAATCTCTACTATTTTTCCCAGATTGAACAGCTTTGTTAACATCACTAAGTAGAGTTAATAGTCCTTGAGGGCTGGAGATGTACTCAATGGTAGAGCATGTACCCAGCAAGCTCAAATGTCCTAGGTTCAAACCCACAGTCCTTGAAAAGAAGTTTAATGTTGTTATGTGAGGTGGTCGTGAGGCAGGCTAGCAGCTACAGTGGTAGTGCCAGCTCTGTCCTGCTCGGTAAGATTATGAATCTGCTTCTGTTTACATCATTTTCCTTATTTCTGAAATAGTTTTTTATAATGTCTCATTGGATTGTTAGGAAGATTAAGTGAAGTTAATGATGTAAAGTGTTAAGTACCATTCTTAGTGCATATATAGGTAATTATCCACATTTTCTATTCCTAGAGTTGTCATTAGTTCACATTGCAAATACACAATGATTCCAGTGCAGAAAACCAACCCCAAAGAGTTATCCAAATCTATACTTCAAGTCTCTAGGAGAACTAGGGTGAGAAGCCAAGTCACATGCCATCAGTAAGCAGTAGAATCTATACTCCTTGGACATGGAGCCTCATGGCCAAGCCTGCATGACATCATAATCTATGACTTAGTGTCTTCATCTATAAACTGGGAATAATAGACTCACAGACTTGTACTTGATCTAAGCTTTTAAAAAATATATTTTTTTATTATTATAATAAAGGTGATATACAGAGGAGTTATAGTTATATGTCAGGTAAAGAGTACATTTCTGTTTAGATAATGTCGTCCCTTCTCTTGTTCTCTCCCAGTTTTGATCCAAGCTTTTTGTAGAAGGGTAAGAAGCCTTTTCTCTGTCAAGAGCTATATGAATATTTCTAACATCATTTACAGGCCATACAAAATTATCAGTATAGACATATGGCCAGAAGTAGCTGGTGAGGAGCATACACATCTAGCCCATCATGTACTAAATTATGTCACCGGTCTTAGACATGGGCTGGGCATCCCTATCCCTGCTTTACAGCTTGCTTAAAACATTGGTAGAAACATAGTGAGCAACACTAATTGACAGCTCTCACCTGTCAGATTTGTCTGTGACTTCCAGCCCATTGCTCCCTCTGGACCGCGCTCCAAACTTTTTCATGCCCATCTTCTACCCTTGTAGAAGCCTTTAGTGTCTCATGGCTGAGCTGTAGAGGGACCCTCAAGAAATGCTGGGTCATGCCCCATGCACTGATAGCAGTGCTTCTCCATCATGTGGCCTAATAACCTAAGTCCTTCCTTACTTTTTGGATTAGGTCTCTGCAGGCTCCCAGAGCCTTGTGTTAAACAGGAAGAAACTAATTCAAGGGGGTAGGTAGCATGGCCAAAGCCACCCGGGCGGTGGCAGAACTGAGACTGTGAAAGCCAAGCTCCCTGACTCCCAGCCCAGGCTCTTCCCACCTGCCTGTACCATGGGTATAGAGTGACAGAACAGACAAAAAATTAAAAGTTACATCTCTAATTGCCTTTGGGACACTAGCTGAGCTAGAATACAGCCCTACATTTCAGACATAAGTGTCTGCCTTCCTTGGACAGTCTTGGTGACATGTCACACACAGCTCTCAGGAGCAAGAGGATTCAGTAAGGGCTATCTCTCAGGTGGTAGCATGTGCCAATAAGACTAGAACCTACACTACTGCATAGCCAGGGCACATGTGGATACCTTCACAGCCCCTTGAACTAGCTGTCTATGAAATGGAAGGGGCACTGCGCTTGTATTAGACTCTTCAAGTCACATGCTGCTTCCCTGGAAATCACCCTAAAACCCAGTTGTGGAGAGAGGATGGCCACATTATAAATAAATCTTTAAGTGGAATGAAGAAACCAAACAAATAAGCAAACTAAAGCAAAGGGATGTTGGTCCCACAGACTTGGAAGGTTAAGGGCATGCGGAACCTTCCCTTCCATGTCACTGCCAGCCACATTGCTAGTGCTGACTTTGTCGTGATTGACAGCACTCAGGATGAGATGCTTATGAACAGAAGCCAAGTAGTTCACAGTTGTAACCTGGCACACACAGAATGCCCTCTAGAAATGTGGAGTGATCTGAGCAGTAGAAGCCTACCGGAAGGGACACCTGAATTACATATGGAAGAGAAGAGACATAATTTACTTTATTACAGTTGAGAACAAGGGAATTAATGTCCGGGGGGCAGGGGGAGGGGGGTGGGGGTTAGGGGAGAGGAGGTTGAAGGAAGGATGAATAGGCAGAAAAGCAAGGACCAGGAAAAATGTATAATAATGAGGATTTGATATAAAGATCTCAGATTGGTGTGGCCCAAAGGCCCAAGCAGGGTTAGTGGGGTGCTCCCTTCTGTGCCCTTCCCGTACCTCCTACCTCCACACAGACTTACAGCCTGCTTGTTCCCACACAGGGCTTCATCCGGCTGGACATGTCTGAGTTCCAGGAGCGACACGAGGTGAGAGACTATTCTCCGGAATTACGGTTTGGAAGTCCTGTCAACATAACCACCTTAGCATTTTGTAGGATGGGGCTTCTGATAATTCCAGCATCCCTGGGATTTGTTCTTGGAGGAGAGGGAGGAACCAAGAGACATGCAACAGGGTCACTGACACATGTTGCAAAGGATGTACTCTGGAGTCTAGATGCATAATAGCTCTGCCTGCCTTCCCATGAAGAAATGGCAAGATTCCTCCCACCAGGAAGGAAACAGAGTCCTTGTTTAAACAGGCAGTCTTAATAGTTAGTTTATAAAGCCATCTTTCACAGAAAGAACTTCCTAACATATTTCCTTCCTTCCACAAGGTGGCCAAGTTTATTGGGTCTCCACCAGGCTACATTGGCCACGAGGAGGGTGGCCAGCTGACCAAAAAGTTGAAGCAGTGCCCCAATGCTGTGGTGCTCTTCGATGAAGTGGACAAGGCCCACCCGGATGTGCTCACCATCATGCTGCAGCTGTTTGATGAGGTAAAGCCTGACCATGTGGAGGATACATGATGTTATCAGTGGCTGTCTGATCTTCCCATGGCTTCCTATTCCCCCCGCCCCAGTGCATGCACTCAGTCACCTGGTGGATGTAGAATGCTGGCTGGTCCTTCAGAGCTCACGTATACAGTTCCTTAGGTACTCTGAGGACCAAGTACACAGCTGTAGACTACATCCAACCCTGCTTCTGCTTAGGAGACATGATGGTAATTTTGAACTTCATATGCCACACACTTCTTAGAAATGTATATGTATCATCCAACTGTCCCAAAGCCCCTCTAAAGGAATGAGGTAGTTTTGATTACTGCCTCCATCTAATATGTGGACACTTAAATTAAATGAAGCAAGAGTAATTGGCATGTGGTCACACAGCTGGGAAGGCAGAATTGAGGATTCTAACCCAGGGTGCTCTTTCCTAGAGCCTATAGTTTAAATGACAACCATGTAACAAGGGCAAAAGAGCAAGGCCAGTCTGCAAAGAAGCACACAGAAGGGGAAAACTTGGCTCCAGGGAGGTGAGCGCAGCAGTCTCTGTGGCCTTTGGCCTCCCTGAACAGGTACCTCTAGTGGCATCATTGACTCCCAAGAGAGGGAAAGCAATGCCAGTTGTAGTATTGTACACCTGTTATCCCAGCACTAGGAAGCTCAAGGCAGGAGGAAGCAGTAAGGAACAAATGTCAGACTTAAAGCAAGTAACAGGTCCTTGGTTTAATTTCACAAGATGCAACAGGCAACTATGTAGAGAAGGAAGGAGGCCCTGAGGTTTAGGATTGCTCAAAGTTCCTAATGGAGATGCCCAAAAGTTACATCCATTTTGGGTTGGCCTAGGAAGCATCTGACTGAAAGTCACAATTCAAGAAGCTAAATAGAGGTATAGTTCAAGTGGTAAAGAGCTAGTCTTAAGCAAGAAAGGGACAGTGCCCAAGGATGACAGGGGCAGACTGGCAGCTAGAAACTAGTTCCATCTTCCGAACTAGCAACTGCACCTCAGGCCTGAAGCAGTTAGTTACAAGTGCATTCCCATGCAGGAAGTCCCTGGGCCCCTCCCCAAACTATCACACAGCACCATGGCTGGGTCAACTTCTGCTCGACTCCAGAGCCAGCAGCCCAGCACAGAAGTACTAATTAAAAGACTGGCCCCCTGAGATTCCACCCTCTCCTTTCCCTTTAATTCTTCACACGTGAGACAGTGGGTAAACAGCCCCCTAACCCTGGGTGAGCATTCAGGCCCCACCCCCAATGTCCACACTGGTTGCTGGTGGCAGGAGGGAGAGGAACACGTGTTAATTGCCAAGGAAACTGAGAAAGAGACACGAGCACTGAAAGTCATCCTTTGGGTCAGTCGTGCACTGCACCTGCTCCCCTCATCCACCTGGGACCCATCCTCGAGCCCAGTTATGAGCAGAGCCTTGATCTTGTAGAATGAAATTGCTGCTAAGTTATTGTTCTGTCCAGGATGGCAGTGTGTGAACTTGGTCCTTGCAGATCACCTGTGTGAGGTTGGTATGGATGCATACTATGCCATATGCCCATGCCCATCACATAGCACCCAAACAATGCCCCAAACTAGACCTGCCCCCAGTGAGTTCTGTTACGGGAGAGTTTATAAGCAGGGGTGAGAGTGGAGAGCTGGGGCCAGAAGCTCAAGGCATCTACTTGCACCTACCTCTCCTTTTATCACCTCAAGGCAGGGACAGACCTAGGCCAAAGGTGCTGGTAAACCAGGGCTGGAAAACATACCCAGTGCTCAGGAGCTGCTCAGCTGTTCTCCCTTCTTGCCCACCTCTGTGGTGGAACTGGCCTTGTTGATGCATGGACTATGGATGCCAAGGCTGACCCAGAGTCAGGCCCGTGCCATCAGGGAAGGGGAAGGTTTGAGAGATAGTATGTGACTGAATAAGGCCTGGGCAGGGCCCAGCACCGCTGGCATAGTCAAGCAAAAGCCAGCAATTGCTCAGTGGTCTACCTCAGAGTATGTCTTTTGGCTCTGCCCCTGTCCCAGGCAGCCTAGGAAGGTGCTCTCTCCCACCCTTCCCAGTCTGCAAAGGATGCAGACTGCATTTAGCCTGATTCTGAGAAAATATTGTAAGAGGGAAAGAAAATGGCATGAGGCACCATTGGGCTACCCTTTGTAGCCTGGTACAGTGGGAAAGGCATGGTTCTGGGACCAAGTAGAGACCTGAATAAAGTACTAGACCTCTGCACCATAGTTTCTGGGGCTTGAACTCAGGGCCTGAGAGCTGTCCCTGAGCTCTTCAGCTCAAGGTAAGCTCTCTACCACTTAAGCCACAGCACTACTTCTGGCTTTCTGGTGGTTAATTGGAGATGAGTCTCACAGACTTTATCCTTCCCCGGGCTGGCTTTGAACAGTGATCCTCGATCTCAGCCTCCTGAGAAGCTAGGATTACAGGCATGAGCCACCAGTGCCTGGCCAAAATGTTATACTTGTATAATTCTTCTGTCTCTCCTTCTGCTGTGTGTTCCCTTTCCTTCTCCTTGGTGCTCCTGTCCATGCCCTAGATGCCTTTTCCTGAGTCTTGTCTAGACTTTATCCCTGTCAGGATAGAGGATGGCTTCAAGCTGTATTTTCTTCCATGTCATCTGCTACACTAACCACCACTCTGGCCATTTGTACTTGCTTCCTGAAGCTCGTTCACCAGCACAACCACATCTGGTCTTCACAATCACCCGCTAATGTACTGTCCTCTGAACTCCTGCAGAAAACAGCTTCCCTTCATCATCATTGGCACTGCTCATTACATGGGTCTTGCTGCCCCTCTAGAATAGAACTGTGATGAAGGCTCAAGTGACATCCCAGTACCCCAACCCAGAGTCCCACCTAGTATAAGCCTTGAAGATAGTATCTTGGGTAAGGCCTCTGACTGTCCTTTGGACAATGGAGATCACTGTGCACCCTGAGGTAGTACCAAGTACAGGTACTGTGTCATGTGGAGAACTCTGTCAGTAGAGCTGTTGGGTCTAGGATGCATCCTGTAGCCAGGGGCAACAGGATAGAAGGATTTGGGCATTTGTCCTGGAGGATGTGTATACCACGAGTGCTGAGCCTGCTCAGCCACAGATCCCTGACGTGCCATCCCCAATCCTTATCAGGGCCGGCTGACAGATGGGAAGGGGAAGACCATTGACTGTAAGGACGCCATCTTCATCATGACCTCCAATGTGGCCAGTGAAGAGATTGCACAGCACGCGCTACAGCTGAGGCAAGAAGCTTTGGAGTTGAGCCGTAACCGCATTGCCGAAAACCTTGGTAAGGTGTATGACCTGAGCTGTCTCAGCAAGTGATTGGGCCCCCAGCCTCCTGGGGACAGATGCTATTAGTGTCTTGGGCTCAGGTGAGGTCCTAGAGCAGACACCAGGCACCATACCAGAGAGTGGAGGGGACAGACAAGTGTTCCCCTTTCTCAGGAAGATAGTACCCATTCTGTGTACCAACCAGCTAGGTGACAGAGCACTCAAGTATTTTGAGGATGTACACTCAGTAGAGACTCTGAGGGCATGGAAGTTCAGAAACTAGATGTACTTTGACAGTCTTTTGAGCAGGGAGGTGGCTGGCTGGCTTCCTGTGTATGTGGGCCCTGGAAAATGGATCATGTAGAAGCTGTCTCTGCCACCTTTCTGCTCAGAATGAGCCCTTGCAGCCCTTTTCCTGCCAGGCTTGACTCTTCTCCCTATGAGCCCCAGCATCTGACTGAGGAACTGCAGGTTCGTGACACATGAGAGCTAGAAGGACATTAGTAGTAAAGTAGTAGTTAGAAAGCTAAGGCCCAGAGAACTTCAGATCACAACAGGATTGGAGCCCAGGATTTCTCCATGGGTGGAGCAAAGCCATAGGCACAGCTCCTTGTACATGGAGAAAGCAGTTTGTGATTCCGTTTCTTTAGGGGACGTCCAGATGAGTGACAAGATCACCATCTCAAAGAACTTCAAGGAGAATGTGATCCGCCCCATCCTGAAAGTAAGAGTCCTTCTTGGTGAGAACTTAGCCATCCTAAGCATAAGCCCCAATGGGGTCCAGAAATTTTCCTCCTCTTCTCTCACCCCACCACTGCTCTGGCCCTGCAGGCTCACTTCCGGAGGGATGAGTTTCTAGGAAGGATCAATGAGATCGTCTACTTTCTTCCCTTCTGCCACTCAGAGCTCATCCAGCTAGTCAACAAGGAACTGAACTTTTGGGCTAAGAGAGTAAGAAGGGACTGCCCATGGGAGGGGCTGGGACATGTGTCCACTAGACACATGAATTCTGGGCTGGGAACAATCCTCCATGAACGTGGACCCCCCCCCCCCCCCAGGGTTGGGGACACTGCCCCAACCACTCATAGGCCCAGTCCTCAGGCCAGTAAGAGATGGAAGCACTGGCCCCATGCAAACAGGCCTCTCTCTAACCTGTCTCAGGCCAAGCAAAGGCACAACATCACATTGCTGTGGGACCGCGAGGTGGCAGATGTGTTGGTTGATGGCTACAATGTACACTATGGTGCCCGTTCCATCAAGCACGAGGTGAGCACAAATGCTAGAGTCATAAGGTACCTCCACCCCTCCTCACTGGTGCCCTGAGACCCAATTCCTCAGCTCCTACTCTGCCCGCCTATAATTTGGGTGCTGAAACTCCCATTTCAGAACCAAAAATACAAGGTGATCAACTAAAAGCACTGTCTGAAGGGTAACCCAAGTATGACCTCTGCCTGGAATGAGAACTGGGCTGGAGACTTCGGAAATGGACATTTAGAGCCTTTAGCCTAATCCTGAAAGCTCAGTACCATTAACGCCACATGGGGGATCAAAACAAGGGTCTGAGTAGCAAGTGACAGAGGCTAGCTCCAGGTTCAGGCCAGTCAGTGATGACCATGTCATTCATCTTCCATCCTCTGCAGGTAGAGCGCCGTGTGGTCAACCAGCTGGCAGCAGCCTACGAGCAGGACCTGCTACCAGGGGGCTGCACCCTGCGCATCACTGTGGAAGACTCAGACAAGCAGCTGCTCAAGAGCCCTGAAATGCCCTCACCCCAGGCTGAGAAGCGTCTACCCAAGCTGCGGCTGGAGATCATCGATAAGGACAGCAAGACCCGAAAACTAGACATCCGGGCACCACTCCATCCTGAGAAGGTGTGCCACACCATCTAGCTCCCACCTGCCCGTGTGTGCCCTGAACACCCAATAAAGGCCCCTCACTGTGGCATGGCAACTGACCTCCCTTCCCTGTGCCTTCCCTAAGCGCTGCTGCCCTGCTCACAGCCCCAGTGGAGTGCGTCTGACCTCTCCTATCTTGGTTGTTGGCCCGTTGGGTAGCAGCCCCAGTCTCCAGGAGAGGAGCTACCTCTCGGCCCTCCAAGCAAAGAACAGCAAGGTCCCTGACTGTGTTTCTGCATGGTTCTAGTGCCTGAAGCCACTGGAATTCTACCATGTGCCCAGATACTCTGTACAGCAGCTAGGCTGAGATCTGGCTGGAAGAGGACGGACCAGGCCAGGACACACCATCCTTGCTGTTGCTCATGTAGTAAAGACCCCAGGTATCATGGGAGTGGGGAGTTGAGTACAGAGGCGCAGGCACAGAGTTCTCTCATTTTGTCTTTAGCTACCTCTGTGCTGTGCCCTAACATTCTGAGGCAAAGGGACACACAGAGCTTCCCCAGCCCTGAGATGCGGCCAGCATAGAGTACCTGAGCCGCCCGCCTAGGTTGTTAAGCCCATGCTGCTCGGCTTCTAGACAGCAGTCCCACAAGACCCAGTAAGCTACACTTTGAGGGGCTATCAGGCATGTGGGAGTGGGGAGGGGAGAGGAGGGGGTGGCCAGTGGATCGGGATTGGTGCAGGTGGCCCTGGAGCTGCCTCAGTACTGTCTGAACTGCTGTCCCAGCTAAGGGAGCCACTATGTTAACAGTTTTGGACACCATGGTCCATAAGGAAGGCAGGACACAGCAAGGCCTGGTGCATCCCCGGGCACCACCCACAGTGGCCTCCGCTACCATTCCATCCACTCTGTGTGGTGTCAGTTAATCTTTCAGAAAGCAGAGAATGGGAGGGAATTGGTGCCTTGTGTGGAAGAAGAATATCAGAACAGGGTCAGGGCAGTCAGAATCCAGGACCATGGCCTATAGACAGAAGAGTCTGGCTCAAGTGATAGAATGCCAGCCTTGAGGAGGAAAAATAAATCATACATAGAAAGTTACAAAAATAGCCAGGTGCTGGTGACTCACGCCTGTAATCCTAGCTACTCAGGAGGCTGAGATCTGAGGATCACGGTTCAAAGCCAGCCCAGCCAGGAAAGTCCATGAGACTCTTATCTCCAATAAACCACTAGAACACTGGAAGTGGTGCTGTGGCTCAAGAGGTAGAGCGCTCACCTTGAGCTGAAGAGAGCAGGGACAGCTCCCAAGCCCAGAGTTCAAGCCCCAAATTACAAAAATAGTAGAGTCCTTATAGACCTTTCTCCAGTTCCTAAGACAAACATTGCATAAAGCCATACTGTAATGAGAAAACCAGAACATGGCATAGTGGCGGTACTGCTGACATGCAGGACTTGAATTTTGCCCAGTTTTCCCCCTTTTGTACTTTCTCTGGTCCAGATTGGAGCCAGGACACCCCATACTGCACACATTGTCACGTTCCCCTCAGTTTGTCCATCCACTTGTGGCAGTTCCTTCTGTCTGCTCTGGCCATGGTGCTGCTGAGGAGTCCGTGTTGTGCTGCAAGGCCCCTGCCCCCACCATTTGGGTTTGTCCAATGTGTTCACATGTGCAGACTAGGGGTGGGGGGCTCTGCCCTTGGTGCCTCATAGCAGCCAGTCTGCACGTGTGACCCTCAACATAAGCTGGGGGTGCTAGATCTACCACTGGAAAGCTGCAAGTGTTCATCTAGCGCTCATGAGGCTCTGGGTTGATCTGGGGAGATACTGAAGCTGTTCTTTGTTCACCTTACTCTGGGGTTTGTCCTCAAGCTTATTAGGCACACACTCTCCCACTTGAGCCAGCCACATCCCCAGTGTGAAGCTGTTTAAATGTTGTATATTACCTACCCTACAAAGTCTCATATCTCAGTGGCTCTTGCTTTCAAGTATATGTGTTGTATTTATCTAATGCTGGCTTTCTTGTTCCTTATGCATCTGTATTCATTTGTATCCTCCAATGAGGAAGAGCCTTTTCCCTTATCTATTCAGTAATTTATATTAGTTTGAAAATACTAATGTTACTCGGTGGGTTATAATTTGGTACTAGCAGTTCATTTTGTTGCTCAGATTACCCCACATTTGGCTAGTGTGGACTCTTTCAGCACTGCTCCCATTATTTCTTGAACATCTTCATCTCAAGATGTTGTTTGAGGTTCTACCTTTCCCTGCCTGGTATCAGCCATTTCTCCCAAAAGATCCTGGTTCCTTTTATTGAATAGGCCAAATGACTTATTGTTGCTTAGAAACCAAGATCTGGACATTAGATACACTCATTGATACTTAAGCATTGTTGTTTCTGGGCCTCTGAGCAGACTGAGCCAGGAAATAAATGTGTATGTTAACACACACACACACACACACACACACACACACACACACACACACACACACACACACACACACACACACACACACACACACACACACACACACACACACACACACACACACACACACACACACACACACACACACACACACACACACACACACAGAGTTTTGTGTGTCCCTCTAAATACTGCTAAAAGCCAGGAGTTCATATTGATGCCTACTGTCTAGTCTAAGACCATAAGCCTTCACTGCATTTTTCTCTTGCTGTCTCTTCTATGTGGTAGGCAGACTTCCCTTAGAAGTTTTGAGTCTTAGATCTTGGAGATCTAAGTAACAGTTACTTCTTCCAGAATTGCCTTGCCAGACCTCCCAGGTCATGTTTAGCCCATTTCCTGTGCTCCCATCACATCCTGGCATTGCTCAGCTCACTTGCCCTATGTCTGTTTTTGTCAGTAGAATATAAGCTCCAAGGAGCCCAAATGCTGAAGCACTGAGCTTGTTTTTCCCAGTTCCAGCACTGATAGATGCCCCAAGAGTACTTGGATGGATTTGGGGCAGGGGACCTGCAGCTTGTATACATTATACAGTGGCTCTGAGACAGAACAATGTCATTTGTTTGCTTAGAATACTTATATATGGGGCTGGGAATGTGGCTTAGTGGTAGACTGCTTGCGTAGCATGCATGAAGCTCTGGGTTTGATTCCTCAGTACCACATAAATAGAAAAAGCCAGAAGTGGTGCTGTGGCTCAAGTGGTAGAGTGCTAGCTTGGAGCAAAAGAAGCTCTAGGCCCAGAGACCAAGCCCCAGGGCTGAGGGGGGAGTGTAGGGGAGGGTGATTGTATTTATCATGTGCCTGTGGCCAGGCATTGGGACCAAACAGGATTGGAGCTCTGAGTCCCAGAACCCTAGAGGGTCCTAAGACTTAAATATAACAACCTTATTTTTTTTTCTTTTTTTCCATCTGCCCTGCCCCCCCCCACCCCCACACACACACACAACCTTCTTGTTCAAAGAGAAAATCTTAAACCGGGCATGGTGTGGTGGTACATGCTTAAATGTAAAAATATTATCATTGTCCAAAGGAAAAAACCTTAGCCACCACACATGATGGTAGATAGCTGTAATCCTGGCTCTCAGGAGGCTAAGGCAGGGAGAGCTGAAGTTCAAGGCCAGCATGAGCTAGAAAACAAAAAACAAGTGTGTAGTGATTTTTTTTTCTCCTAAATTTCTAGAACAACTATTGAAACCTCAAGATAATAGAAAATAAGCCAATCAAAATGAGAAGCTAAAATAGGAAGAAAAACTATACAAAAGATACATTTTTTTTAATTATCAGAGGCCAGATACTAGGAGAAACGGGGGAAAGTAAAAAGGATGACATTGTCTAAAAAGAACTGTACCCATTACCTGACTTTTGAAATGGTAACTCCTCTGTTCATCACTTTAATAGCAAAATAATGTTTTAAAAATTTATCTGAGGCCAACCATGAATGGTTCACCTGTAATCCTAGCTACTCAGGAGAAAGTTCAAAGCCAACCTAGGCTGGAAAGGCCATGAGACTCTTAGCTCCAATTAACCACCATAAAACTGGAATTGGAGCTATAGTTCAAGTGCTAGAATATAGCCTTGAGCAAAAAAGCTCAGGGACAGCATCCAGACCCTAAGTTCAAGCCCCAGTACTGGCACAAAAAGAGATTAGTAGGAAGCATAGTGGTACATCCTTATAATCCCAGCACTCAAGGCTGAGCCATGAGTTCTAGGACAGCCTGGCCTACATAAGTAAAACCTTGTGTCAAGATTGTGTTCTCAGCTCAAAGGTATAGCACAGCGGTTAAGCAGTTGCCTAGCACTAGGCACCACACGTATATAAACTTCAGACAAAGAAAAGGATGGGCAGAGAGCTGGGCCCTGGTGGCTCACACCTGTAATCCTAGCTACTCAGGAGGCTGAGATCTGAGGATCACGGTTCAAAGCCAGTGGGCCAGGAAAGTCCGTGAGACTCTTTATCTCCAATAAACCACCAGAAAACCGGAAGTGGTGCTGTGGCTCAAGTGGTAGGGCACTAGCCTTGAGCTGAAGAGCTGAGGGACAGCCCCTAGGCCCAGAGTTCAAGCCCCATGACTGACAAAAAAAAAAAAGAGAAAAGGATGGGCAGAGTCCTACTATAGCTCAGCTGGCCTGGCTCTCAAACTCTTGATCCATCTTCCTCTGCCTTGAAAAGTGCTGAATCTCACCATGCCTAGCCACTAAGTGGATCTGGATTTTAAAGTGCCAAAAAAGATTAACCCAGTCTCACCTATGATTATAAATACAGATTTTCCAAATAAAAATCAAGCTGAACTGTATCCTGTTTTCACATAAGGTTAATTCAAGCCATGCAAGACTCAGTATCAGGAAATTACTGATATGATCCACATCAAGAACATATTAGTTAAATGTAATTATGATTACTGGAGAACCTTATTTTTAGACAATATAGAGGTTAAAGAATTTGCAAGCCAGGCACTGGTGCCTGTAATCCTAGCTACTCAGGAGGCTAAGCTCTGAGGATCAAGGTCCAAAGCCAGCCTGGGCAGGAAAGTCTGTGAGACTTTTATCTCCAATAAACCACCAGAAAACCAGAAGTGGCACTGTGTGGCTCAAGTGGTAAAGCGCTTGCCTTGAGCTGAAGCACTCAGGGACAGCACCCAAGCCCAGAGTTCAAAACTCATAACCAACCAAGAAGAAAAAAATTTTTTTGCAGATTTCAGGAGGTTTTATATATTCGCACATGCACACGCACACACAGCAAAAGTAAACATTGAGGAAATCTGAAGGGAGGATGTACAGAAATTCTTTGTATTTTTAGGACCTCTGAGTCTAAAATTGTTTCAAAATAAGTGTGTGTGTTATGTTACTGGTGATTGAACTAGGCTAGTATTCTAACATGAGCTATACTTCAAGACTAAAGTTTTGAAATAAAAGATCAGATATATCAGAAAATTCTGAGAAGGCATTCTATCAAGTTCTGTGGCTTTATGTGACTTGATGAAATTAAAGCTCTGAGTTAAAGAAAAATTATTTGAAAATAGCTTATCAAACACTAAGATGTAGCCAGGCACTGGTGGCTTACACCTGCAATGCCAGCAGTTCAGGAAGCTGAAATCTGAGGATCTTGGTTCAGAACCAGCCAAGGCAAGAAATTCTGTGAGACTCTTTTCTCCAATTAACCACCAGAAATCCAGAAGTAGAGCTGTGGTTCAAAGTGGTAGTGCCCTAGCCTTGAGAAAAGAGCTCAAGGACAGCACCTAGACCCTGAATTCAAGCCCCATGACTGACCAAAAAAAAAAAAAAAAAGTCGTAAAATGGGAGCTTAGCATGGTAAAGCACACCTGTAATCCTGCACTCAGGATATTCAAGCCCCATGACTGACCCAAAAAAAAAAAAAAAAAAAGTCGTAAAATGGGAGCTTAGCATGGTAAAGCACACCTGTAATCCTGCACTCAGGATATCAAGGCAGGAGGACTGCCGTGAGTTCAAGGGCAGCTTGAGAGTGGCCTAGTGAGACCCTGACTGGAAACATTTTCAATCCCAGCTACTCAGACTTTTCTCAAAAATAAGCACAGTGTAATCTCAGCTATTCGAGGCAGAGGTAGGAAAATAATCCATGGCCAGACCTGGACATGACTCAAACACAAGAGCAAAAGGACTTGGAGTATGGCTCAAGTTGTAGAGTGCTTGCTGATGCCTAAATTCAATCCCTAGTACCATCACCAAAAATAAAGATTAAAAAATTATATAAAGTCTAAAGTATGACAATTCAAATTAAAGATTCATATGAAAACAATTAGGGAAGAATAATGAATTAGTATGAATAGTGGGAAAATTGTCTTGTTTTGCTGATAAATGATTGTGTATTAAGAAAATCCAAAAAGTAATTATCAATGATAAGTAGCATTATCAATGGCATTTGGTAAGTGGCTGAATAAAACTAAAATGTACAAATAGTGTTGTTTTTGTTTATTCTACCAGTAATTAATGAGACAGTAAGAAAAGGAAGGCAGATCTATTTGCTCATATATTAATAAAGTACCTCAGGGAGGGAGGGAACTATGCATCTGGGGACAGCAATGGAAGGAAAACTGCAGATCCATATACTTTTTAAAAGTTGTGACACTATGCTATCTACTCAGGATTCTAGAATAGTTAAGAACAAAAGATGCCAGCCTGGGCAGGAAAGGCTTTGAGCCTCATCTCCAATTAACCACCAGAAAACCAGAAGGGCTGTGGCTCAAAGTGATAGAGCATTATCCTTGAGCAAAAGTACTTGGGGACAGTGCCCAGGCCCTTTGTTCAAGCTTCACAACCAACAACAACCAAAAAAAAAAAAAAAAATTAAGGCTGGGGACCTACATATACAAGGCTCGAGTTCAAACCCCAGCAACACACACACACACACACACACACACACAAGTTCTCTGAAGCATTATATGCCAATATAACAATATAATAGGGTGACCTATCGAATGAGGAGACTTTTGTTCCCCAACAGGCTGTAGAAAGCCCAGAGATGCTGGGAATGTGGCTTAGTGGTAGAGTGCCTGCCTGGCATGCATGAAGCCCTAGGTTTGATTTCCTCAGTACCACATAAACAAAAAGCTGGAAGTGGTGCTATGGCTCAAGTGGTAGAGGTAGAGTGCTAGCCTTAAGCAAAAGCAGCTCAAGGACAGTGTTCAGGCCCTGAGTGCACACCTTAGGATTGACAAAAAGGGAAAAAGCCCAGAGAACCAATATGTACCTGATTGGACAGACACGTGTATTACTGCACATCAGCCTGTGTTGATGATTGTATGTGTAAGCACCACAAATGTTATAAATAACCAAATGGCTATTGGCAAGACAAAGGTTCCTACTCCAGGCCCTAGGTGAAATGGATAAATAGCCAGAAATATAAACCTGCCAAGACTAAATAATGAAAAAACAAAATATGAATAGACCTATAATGTGCATTTAATTTCACATTGTTAATAACAGCTGAGACAACTGAGAAAAGGTTGCCACCACACCTGTAATCCAAGCATTCAGGAAGATGAATCACAAGATTGAGGCCAGTCTGGATTAAATAGCAAGGCTGTGTGTGTGTGTGTGTGTGTGTGTGTGTGTGTGTGTGTGTGTGTGTGTGTGTGTGTGTGTGTGTGTGTGTGTGTGTGTGTGTGTGTGTGTGTGTGTGTGTGTGTGTGTGTGTGTGTGTGTGTGTGTGTGTGCAGGTGTATGCAGATGAGGGGGTACCAGTAGGGCTTGAATTCAGGGCCTTCTGTACTCTTGTTCAGCTTTCTCCACAAGGTGGTGGAGAAAAAAAAAAAACCCTCTAGACACACATTGGTGGCTGACACCTAAAATCCTAGCTATTCAAGAGGTTGAGATCTGAGAATCCAGGTTCAAAGCCAGCTTAGGCAGACAAATCCAAGGGACTCATCTCCAAACAAGCAGCAAAAATCCGGAAGTGGGAGTGTATCTCACCCCCACTTCTGTATCAGCTGTTAGAGTACAGGGCCCTGTCTTTGAGCCTCAGTACCAGCAAATTAAACAAAATTTTACTTGGCTCACAATTGGATAGTCCAAAGGTATGGCACCTAAATCAGCTCAGTTTTAGTAAGGAAGGGTGACAAATGGTAGCACATCATGGAGCAGTACATCCTGGAAAGTGCAACCATCCTGAGCCAAGAAAGGAAAGGACTGGGCTCCACCTCCTCTTTCAAGACATGCTTCCAATGACCTAAGGAATCTGCATAGGCCCCACCCCATAAGGTCCATAGCACCTGGCAATACCATCCAGGAGAGCAACTCTTCAACAAGTGGATCTCAACTAGTAAGGAGACTAATTACCTGAGCTTCCAGTGACTCACACCTGTAATCCTAGCTACTCAGAAACCTGAGATCTGAGATCTCAATTCAAAGCCAGTCTATAAGACACTTATCTCCAATTAATTAGCAAAAAGCCAGATGTGGTAGGCTCAAGCAGTAGAGTTTAAAAAGCTAAGAGATACCATCTAGCTCCTGATTTTAAGCTCTAGTATCAGCAAAGAAAAAAAAAAAAATCTCTTAAACCCCTGCCAAGACCTGACAGATTCACTGGTTAATTCTATTAAAAACTTAAAAGAATTAATGCCAATCCTCAAACAGTTTCCATAAAACTGAAAAACAGTACTTAAAGCTCTTGCCTGTTTGTTCTTTCTGTTATTATTGTAAACTTTTTTTTTGGTCAGAGACTAAGACTTGAACTTGGTATCTGATGCTTTTGCTCATTGGCGGGTGTTCAACCACCTGAGCCATGCCTCCACCTCCACATGTAAACATTTTTCTAATTGTTAGTATATAGAAATGCAAGGAAGGCTGGGCACTAGTGCTCTCACCTATAAACCTAGCCACTCAAGAGGCTGACATCTGAGTATAGAAGCGCAAAATCAGCTCAAGCAGACAAATCCAAAAGACTCATCTACAATTAACCAGCAAAAATTTGTAAGTAGAGGTATGGTTCAAGTAGTAGAGCACCAGCTGTGAGAGAAAAAGTTTAGAGAGTTTTCAAGGCCCTTATTTCAAGTCCCAGTACCCGTACCAAAAAAAAAAGTTTGGAGTTGGGTGCTGGTTCTCATTCCTGTCATCCTATCTACATTAAAGGCTGAAATGCAGTTCTGGGCCAGCCCAGGCAGAACATGCAAAACATCCCAGCTATGATGGGAAGCATAAAGTAGGAAGATTATGATCTAGACATTTACTTCAACAAAAAAGTGAAATAGTATCTCACAAACAACCAAGACAGGCTTCATGGCTCATTCCTGTAATCCTCACTACTCAGAAGACAGATCCAAGGATCACAGTTCAAAGCCAGCCTGGGCAACAAAGTCCATGACATTCTTATCTCTAATTTACCACCAAAAAGCCAGGAGTAGAGCTGTGGCAAGTGGCAGAGTGCTAGACTTGAGCAAAAAAGGTCAGAGACAATGCCCAGGCCCTGAGTTCAAGTCTCAAGAGTAGCATATACACAAAAAATAAAGTTACCAGTGAAGAAATAGGTCTGGAGGTATGACTCAGTGGTAGAGACCCTGAGTTCACATCTCAGTACAAAAATTTGTCTGGAACTACAAAAGACCCCAAAAATACCAAGAAAAGCTGGGCAATAAAGCAATTCTGGTGGAATCACAATTCTAGACTTCAAACTTTACCACAGAGCTATTATAAGAAAAACAAGCCAGGCACTGGTGGCTCATGCCTGTAATCCTAGCTACTCAGGAGGCTGAGATCTGAGGATCAAGGTTCAAAGCCAGCCCAGATAGAAAGTCTTTGAGACTCTTACCTCCAATTAACCACCAGAAAACCGGAAGTGGCGCTGTGGCTCAAGTATTAGAGCACTCACCTTATGCTGAAGAACTCAGGGACAGTGACCCAGAGTTCAAGCCCCACGACACACACACACACACACACACACACACAGACACTCACACAGACACACACACAGACATACACACACGCCACTGAAGAGCTACAACATGGAGGAAGCTGAAGCTGGTGCAAAGGACAACATGATAAAGAAAATCCAAACACTGACACAATCAAATGATACTAAGGATAAGAAGCAACAAGAACTCTCAGTGGTTGCCAACTGAAATAACAAATGGTGCTTCCACTAGGAAAGACAGTTAGCAGTCATTTATAAAATTAAGTTGTACTGCTGGGTGCCAGAACTCCTATCTGTAAACCCTAGTTTCTCGGAAATTGAGATCTGAGGATTGCAGTGCAAAGCCAGCCCAGGCAGGAAAGTCTGCAAGACTTTGATCTCCAATTAACTGTATGAATCTGCACGTGCACGCGTGCACACACACACGTAGGGCTATGGCTGTATGATAGAGCACTAGCAAAAAAAGTTCATGGACAGCCCAAGCCCTGAGTTCAAGCCCTAATACAGGTGCACGCACACACACGCGCGCACACACACACACACACACACACACACACACATACATATACACACATACAAAACCTAACAATAAATTTTACCATAATTTCCACAGCTTTTACCTTGTGCTATTTTGTATTAACTTAAACATATTGAAACAGGTCTATGCCACATACCTGTGGTTGATGCCTGTAATCAGGTGGCTGAGATCTGAGAATTGTAGTTCAAAGCCAGTCAAGGCAGGAAAGTCTGAGAATCTTGTCTCTAACTACCAAAAAGCCAGAAGTGGAGCTATGGCTCAAGTGGTAGAGTGATAGCTTTGAGTGCAAAAGCTAAAGCACAGCATCCATGCCCTGAGTTCAAGTCCCAGGATCAGCTAAGATAGTTTAGAGAGGGGAATATGGTATCCAAAAGTAGTAGAAGTCTGGTTTTTGTTATGTCTTCATGTTTGTAATAATACATATTTTTTTTTGTCAGTCGGTCGTGGGTTTTTTTTTTTTTTTTTTTTTGGGTCCGGTTGTGGGGCCTGAACTCTGGGCCTGGGCGCTCTCCCTCAGCTCTTCAGCTCAAGGCTAGCGCTCTACCACTTGAGCCACAGTGCCACTTCCGGCTTTTTTTTTTTTTTTTTTGCTTATGTGGTGCTGAGGAATCGAACCCAGGGCCTCATGCATGCAAGGCAAGCACTCTACCACTGGGCCACCTTCCCAGCCCGCGGTCGTGGGTTTTGAACTCTGGGCCTGGGTGCTGTCCCCTCAGCTCTTCAGCTCAAGGCAAGTGCTCTACTGCTTGAGCCACAGCGCCACTTCCAGTTTTCTAGTGGTTTATTGGAGATAAAAGTCTTATGGGGCTGGGAAGGTGGCTCGGTGGTAGAGCACTTGCCTTTCATGCTCGAGGCCCTGGGTTCACTTCCTCAGCACCACATAAACAAAAAGAAAAAAGCCGGAAGTGGCGCTGTGGCTCAAGTGGTAGAGTGCTAGCCCAGGCCCAGAGTTCAGGCCCCACGACCGGACCCCCCCAAAAAAATAAATAAATAAAAAAGAGTCTTATGGACTTTTCTGCCTAGGCTGGCTTTGAACCTTGATCCTCAGCCTCCTGAGTAGCTAGGTTTACAGGCATGAGCCACAGGCGCCCGGCTAAATCATACACATTTTAATTTGGCACAATTAATAAAATGTGTGTATAAGTCATAGGCCTAATATAAAACTCCTAGAAGTTAATACAAGAGAAATCTAAGGATCATGCTTTGAAGACAAAATCAGGTTATAATCTTGGGTAATTATGAGTTTTCTGGCGGCAATCCCAAAAACATGATTCATAAATTTCTTCTGTTTTTGTTGTTGTTTTGCAATGCTAGGGACGTGAACTCAAGGACTAAGCGCGGTCCCTGAGCTTCTTTTTCTCAAGGCTAGCACTCTACCACTTGAGCCACAGCACCACTTCTGGCCTTTTCTGTTTATTGAATTGAACCCAGGGCTTCATGCATGCTAAGCAAGCACTCTACCCCTAAACCACATTCCCAGCCCCTCATAAATTTCTTCTTTGTTTTTGTCTTAGAGGTCATGCTGGATTTGAACTTGGAGCCTCATGTTTGCTAGGCAGGCGTTTTACCACAATCCTTAAACCTTACCTAGTGGTGCATAGCCCTGGTTCCATCCCTCACACCTCCAAAAATAAGTAACGCACACTAACAAAAATGTAAGTTAGACTTCATTAAAATTAAATTTTTCTCCTCTGCAAAACACACCAAAAAAAATGAAAATACAAGCCACAGACTAGAAGAAAATCCTTGCTAACCACACTTATCTGATCAAGACCTGGTGGAAAATATACAGAGATCTTTTAAAATTCAACAGTAGAAAAACCACCACCCTCCTTTGAAAATTGATTCAAGACCATGTGAAGTGGATCAGCTTAGATAAGAAGCTGCCCTTTTGAGTCTTTAACTCCTATTTTCTGCGTAGGGAACAGGAAATGTCTCTTTTTTTCTGTGTCTCCCTACATTAACCCTGTTACACTAAAATAAATCTTTACTAAGTCTTAAACCTGGTCAGCCTCAGGCAGAGGGCAGGGTAAGTAGCAAACAGCACTCGAAAATGCTGGCAGCTGAGTCACATTCCACAGTACCACGACCACCAGAACAGTCAGAGACCAACACATTGACACGCTAGCACCCCCAGGTAACAGGGAGCCCATCTTCCTCCATTTCTCTACCCTAAGAAATTCCCCAAGAGAGAGGAAGTTCTAAATAAAAGGGATTGTTTGGGCTCACCATTCTGGAGGTCTGGGAGCAGAGCATGGCTTGTGCTTGGCTTCTTGTGAAGACCTCAGAAAACAGAGAGGACTTGGGTTCTGTGAGCTCCATGGGTTCCACAGGAGACAGGTCTCAAGGTAGGAGAGAGATAGGGAAAAGGCGCCAGGTTCCGTTTATGACCTGCTCAGGAATTAAGTCACGTCCCCTAGATCTCATGCCCAATCCTTAAAGGCCCACTTCCCAGCACCGCCATATTGGCAACCAAAGGTCAGCATTTAGTGAAGATGAGCCGAATGAAAGCCACGCAGTACCCAGCATTCCCCTTTTGACCTGCATTTGGTCCTCAAGGGACAGGTGAGAGGTCTTGGGGAACCCTAAACTGAAGAGGATGCCGAGGGCTAAATTATAGGGCAGAGACAGGATCCATAGCAAGGTCATGAAGGCAGACTTCCACCCAGCCAGAACGGACCAAACCACTTAGGGTTTTCTTTTGCTCAAATAGATAATAAATTCAGGTGCTGTGGCTTACTCTCCTAAGTTATTTACTCCTGCAGTTACTTGAGAGGAGAGGCAGAAGGATCTGGAGTTCCAGGTGCAGGCCAAAAGGCAACTGGACTCTGCCTCAAAAACAAAATAAACCCACCCACAGGAACTGACAGCTGGAAGCTCAGACCTTAAACCCGAACTACTTCGGGAGGCTCAGATCTGAGGATTATGGTTCAAAACCAGCCAGAGCATGAGTCTTTTTTTTTTTTTTTGGTAGTCATGGGGCTTGAACTCTGGGCCTGGGCACTGTCCCTGAGCTCTTTGGCTCAAAGCAAGCACTCTACCACTTGAGCCACAGCACTACTCCCAGTTTTCTAGTGAATAATTGGAGATAAGAGTCTCATGGACTTCCCTGGCCGGGCTGGCTTTGAACTGTGATCTTCAGATCTCAGCCTCCTGAGTAGCTAGGATTACAGGCATGAGCCACCAGCTAATGTTAGTCTCTTATCTCCATTTAACCATGAAAAAGCCAGACATGGAGCTGTGGCTCAACTGTTAAGAGTGCTATCCTTGAGGAAAAAAAGTTCAGGCCAGTGCCCTGGCCCAGAGTTCAAGCCCCAGGACCAGCACACACACACACACACACACACACACACACACACACACACACACACACACACACACAAATAAATAAATAAATACAAAAGGGCCAGGGCCATAACTCAAGCTGATAGAGCTCTTGTCTAGCATGGATAAGGCCCTACAAATCGTCAGGATCTTAGTGAAATGCCCAGGTTTTCAGACTTAGGAACTCAGTGGGTACTGCAGGGTCTCCCTGCAGAGGAGGGCACCCAGAACAGCTGGCAAATCTCCATAGCCATGCCCAGCTTGCCCAGGCACAGTTAAGCACAGCTACCCCATCTTTATGACCCCTGGAAACCATGAGCCCTCACGCAAGGTCTCCCCACCATCCCAGGTCTGTAGAAACCAGTCACTGAGTGCTTTCCAAACTCACCCCCACTCCCTCACAAGCAGCGCTCTCAGTGCCTAGAAACAGAGAGTCCTGGGGTCCTGGCAGGATGGAGTCACACTCTAAACTCATGCCTACCTGCCCTCGCCCTACCTCTTTTGGATTCTTTCTTCTACACTATACCAAATAAAATCTCTATTTCACTTAACTTCATCATGAAGTCCTAGTTTCAGTCAACCAACTGAGAAAAAAAAAAAACACCATATACAACAGATTGGGGGCTGGGAAGGTGGCTCAGTGGTAGAGCGCTTGCCTTGCATGCCTGAGGCCCTGGGTTCGATTCCCCAGCACCACATAAACAAAATGAAAAAAGCCGGAAGTGGCACTTTGGCTCAAGTGGTAGAGCGCTAGCCTTGAGCTGAAGAGCTGAGGGACAGCGCCCAGGCCCAGAGTTCAGGCCCCACGACCGGACCCAAAAAAAAAACAACAAAATACAACAGAGTGAATGAGATTAAAAGGACAAACTTTTTCCTTTTTTTGCTGGTACTGAGATTTGAACTCAGGGCCTCAAGCTAGCTCTGCTTGCTTGCTCCCATCTGGCACTCCTATCACTTGGCCCATATCTCCAGCCCAGCATTTTGCTAGTTAGAGTCTAGGGGACTCCATTGCTAGCTTCCAGATCTCAGCCTCCTCAGTAGCTAGGATTACAGGCATGAGCCACCAGTGCTTGGCTGCATTGATATCTGTTTTTCAGTTCACAGTGCTGTAAGTGGAAAGTCTGGGAGGGCGTGGTTGGCTCTCACCTATGAGGAACTTATAGAAGGAAGAATCCCTCTTGGCTGATTTTAGCCCTTCAGTTGCACCAACTAGGTGCCATTTTCTTAGCTTGTGTCCACTGGAGGGCGCTCTCGAACTCCAGAGGTCAGCCACATTCTTTATAAAAAAAAATACCCGTCCTTGTGCCAAATCCTCCCTGTGATTTCTGTAGCTTCCATATTTCTGACATCTAGATGCTCATGTCAAGAGCTCATATAATAATTAGGTCAGACCTAGCTCACTACTTTTTTTTGTGCCAGTCCTGGGGCTTGACAGGGCCTGGGCACTATCACTGAGCTGCTTTTATGCTCCAGATTAGCACTTTACCACTTGAGCCACAACTCCACTTCTGGCTTTTTGGTGGTTACTTAGAGAAAAGTTTCAGGCCAGGTGCTGGTAGCTCAAGCCTGTAATCCTAGCTACTTCGGAGACGAGATCTGAGGATCACAGTTCAAAGCCAGCCAGGGCAGGAAAGTCCATGAGACTTATCTCCAATTAACTACCAGAATACCAGAAGTAGCACTGAGGCTCAAAGTGGTAGAGCACTAGCCTTGAGTAAAAAAGTTTAGGGACAGCACTGGGAATGTGGCTTAGTGGCAGAGTGTTTGCATAGTGTGCATGAAGCCCTGGGTTTGATTCCTCAGTACCACATAAACAGAAAAAGCCAGAAATGGAATTGTATTCAAGTGGTAGCCTTGAGCAAAAGAAGCTCAGAGACAGAACCCAGTCTGAGTTTAAGCTCCAGGACTGGCAAAAAAGTGTCACAGACTTTCCTGCCCAGGCTGACTGAACCAAAATCCTTTGATCTCAGCCTCCTGAGTAACTACAATTACAGGCACGAGCCACTGGCTCTCCGCCTATTTCTCTCTCTTTCTCCCCCCTCCCACCCCACCCCCCTGTTGTGAGGCTTACACTCTGGGCTTGGGCACTGTCCCTCAGCTCTTCAGCTCAAGGCAAGTGCTCTACCACTTGAGCCACAGTGCCACTTCCAGTTTTCTGGTGGTTAATTAGAGATAAGAGTCTCACAGACTTTCCTGCCTTGCCTGGCTTTGAACTACAATCCTCAGATCTCAACCTCCTGAGTAGCTAGGATGACAGACGTAAGTCACCAGCACCTGGCCTATTTTCTCTTTTTAAAATCAATACCCTGCTCACACCTATAATCCAAGTATGAGGAGATAGAGATTGGAAGGATTATAGTTCAGCCTGGACAAAACATATAAGGAAACCCCCATCTCAATCAATAAGCCCTGTGTGGTAGTGCATGTCTTTGAACTCAGTGATATAAAGCTATAAGGTAGGAGGAACACTGTACAAGCCAGCCTAGGCAAACATTTGAGACATTATCTTAAAAAGTAAACTAAAAGCAAAAAAGATAATAATAAAGAGACTGGAGGGGCACCTGCCTCACAAGCACCAGGCCTTGAATTCAAACCCCATACCACCACCAAAAAAGCTCAAACAAAAGAACTGTGGTGCTATCTGACACAGCCTAATCATGGGAGTGCTAGCACTACAAGTGGAGATTCCTGCGGTTACACATGGCAGGCACATTAGGAGGCGGGAGTCTTGGGTTTCATATTAGAATCCTACCAACAGAGGAATAGTCATCACAACATCTGGTCATGGATTAAAAAAAAAAAAAGTAATGAGGTAGGTATGGGCCTGTGAATCATGCCTGTAACCTAGCTACTCAGAAGGCTGAGATAGGGCCAGGAAGGTGGCTCAGTGGTAGAGCACTTGCCTTGCATGCATGAGGCCCTGGGTTCGATTCCTCAGCACCACATAAGCAAAAAGAAAAAAGCCGGAAGTGGCACTGTGGCTCGAGTGGTAGAGTGCTAGCCTTGAGCTGAAGAGCTGAGGGACAGCACCCAGGCCCAGAGTTCAGGCCCCACGGCCGGACCCACACACACACAAAATAAGGCTGAGATTTGAGGATCATGGTTCAAAGCCAGCCTGGGCAGGAACATCCATGAGACTCTTATCTCCAATTAACCACCAAAAAGCCAGAAGTGGAGCTGTGGCTCAAGTGGTAGAGAGTTAGCCTTGAACACAAAAGCTCAGGGACAATACCCAGGCCCTGAGTTCAAGCCCCAGAACCAGCACCAAGAAAAAAAAGTAATGACTAATCTATCCACACCAATCTGGGCAAGTATGAAGACCATGGATGGCGCTTATGCTAGCACACAGAAGGAAAACCAGGCAGCACTAAGCTTAATGAAGAGAATTGGAACAGTGGTCACTGGTGAGGGAGCATAGGTTGAGACTAGACTGGAAGATACACGAGAGAACTTTCTGGAATGGTAATATGGTGTTGAATGGTGCACCTGTTCATCTCAAGGCAAACATGGTGATATGTGCTTGTAGTCTCAGCCATAGGAAGGCTATGGTAAGAGGATCTATGAATCCACAAATTTAGGGCCAGTAGGGCAACAGAGCAAGATCCAACCAGCTAAGTGGGGGGGGGGAGTTCAGGCAGAAAAGAGTTTATTGCGGGGGGGGGGGGGAGGAGGGTAAGCTGCCAGCCCGCAGAAGATGGAGGTGCATAGACACAGAGGTAAAGGAGGGAAAAGAGAGGAAACCAGATTTACATTTCATCATAAAGAAAATTATAAGTATTTTCTGTACTTATTGGCATGCATACGGAAGTTTGTGGATGGATGCGACTCACTTTGAAATGCATCCAGAAAGTGCAATGGATCAACAGTTCAATGGATTCCATTCTAATGAATGTAAATGGAACAAAATGCTATCACACACTGTACTTAACCCAGGCACAATAGCTCATGCTTCTAATCCTGGCTATTCAGAAGGAGAAGATCAGAGAAGTGAGACTCAAGGCCCAACCTCTTGAGAGCCTGCATGCTCTGGTCCTCATGGGGAAGTCTGAAACAGGAAGACCTCTGCGCAGAATACAGCAAAGAACCTGAGCTCTTCCAGTCCAATAGAACATGGTGTCCTGAGGTCTTACAATAATCCTGTGGGTGAACTTAGCAGCAGACCCTAGCCCAGCCTTGCTCTGAGACTGCAGGCCTGGGTCATACCTTTCGAGAGCCCCTGCCACAAGGGATGGGGGAGCATGGAAGATAAGCTGGATTCCTACCTCAAGAACCTGGCACAACACATGTAGACCCTGCAAGCTAATACATGAAGGGTCTTTTGTTATCCAGTTCTAGTACTACACCCTCCTGATACCCATTCTCTCCTATTCCTCAACAACCAAGATCCTGTTTGGGGAGAAGACACTAATGTGCCCTGTTCAAATTCTACCTTTTTCTAGACTCTCTTTCAGGCTGATGTGACTATCTGGCTAAAATCAGAGAAGTTGAATTCTGCATGGCTTCTCTAGGAACCTTCCTAGCTACCTCACTGAGAGATGCACCTTTTGTTTTCTACCTTCCTGTAGGTACTGCTCAGGATTGGATGTGGTGGTTGGAACACCAGCAGCCATCTTAGAACACTAGAAGATAATGTTGAGGAGAGAAATGGTCCTCTAGAAGGAGAGAACAAAAAGAAGGATGCCCACACAACAGCCAGTTTGCACTGCACTGCCTCCCAGTCTTATTTTTTGGTTGGTTGTGGGGCTTGAACTCAAGGCCTTGGGGCTCTCCCTGAGCCTCTTTGAGCTCAAGGCTAGCACTCTACCACTTGAACCACAGTGCCACTTCCCCAGTCTTATTTTATAGCAAATAATAATAACAACAACCTGTTATGTGGGGTTTTCCCTAGTGGGTACCCAACCTAAGCAGAAGTCACTCAGGGTTCATATTCTCACCTGTAACCATTCCTGCAGGCTCCTCTTCTAATCCACGCTCTAATTCTGACCCAACAGCAAGCTTAGAGCCTGGTTTTCTCTTTCATTCTCTCTCTCTCTCTCTTTTTTTTTGTCGGTCCTGGGGCTTGAACTCTGGGCCTGGGCGCTGTCCCTCAGCTCTTCAGCTCATGGCGAGCACTCTACCGCTTGAGCCATAGCACCCCTTCCGATTTTTGAGTGGTTTATTGGAGATAAGAGTCTCACGGACTTTTCTGCCCTAGCTGGCTTTGAATAGTGATCCTCAGATCTCAGCCTCCTGAGTAACTAGCATTTCAGGCATGAGCCACCAGCTCCCGGCTCTTTCATTCTCTTTAAACTGTCCCCACTGCTGCACAATTCACGTGTCCGTCTCCCCCTTAGGCTGACCTCTGACCCCTACCCACAGCCTGTGGCTCTCATGGAGTCTTCAGTCCAGGCCACCACAGTAAGAAAGCAAACTGTTTTGCCTCTGACACCACTTCATTTCTGGCTTTTCTCTACCTCTGCTCCTAACCAAGCTGCAGGACCACCCCCCAATTCCAGCCTATTCTCCTGATAGCCAGGGGCTTTTAGATAATCTAGTGCAATTCCTGTATTGCAAGAAAGAGCGACTTGAACTCAGGGCCTTGCATTTCTACCATTTGCATTCTACCACTTGGGCCATCCCTGCTGTCTAGCTTTTTGCTGGTTAATTGAAGATAGACTATTCTACCTGGACTGGCTTTAACCTGAGACCATTCAGGTCTCAGCCATCTAAGTAGCTGGGATTACAGGCAAGAGCCACTGGTACCCTGCAAAGAGAACCAAACGCTATCTTAGTTAAGTAAGATAATGATAATGTATTAAATGCTTAATAATAATAATTTATTAAATTTACAAGACTCATAGACTTACTGGAAGGACTGAAGAACCTGATGCAGAGCCATAAAAATTAAAGCAGGCCCTAAATAAGGCTTCAGGGTCTCCTCCATGAGTTCAGCACAGCCAACAAGCTAAGCAGTTACCTTGCCACAGTCTGGCCTCCATCCGCTCATGTATGGGACTGGCTGACAGAGGGCAAGTTTCTGCCCTCTGTGGGTGAAGAAATTTCTTCAACTTAGAAATGGTTTCAGATGCACACAAAAAAATAGTCAATTCCTTTCTTGCTGTCAGGCCAAGGTGCTGAAGGGAACCAAGACAGTCACTTCCTTAATTCCCTCAGATCTTCCCAGAGAGCCCCACCTCACCAGAAGACCACTGCCAGCCCCCAGCCAATGAACTATGACTCCAGGACATGGTGGGTGGGCGTGGGGGGAGGGCTTGACTAGGGGTGGTCTGCTGCAAAGTCCACAGTCATCCTGCTGCTAAAACCTGAGGTGCCAACCAAGGCAGAGGCTTTGGGAGTTACCCATTGTCCTGCCTCTCCCTCTTCCTTAATTTCTCCCTCTCCTTCCCTCCCCTCTCCCTCTTCATCTCCCTTCCAACGCCTTCTCCTTTTCTACTCCTGTCCTCTCCTCCAATACCATCTACTTTAGATTTCCCCCCCACCGCCCCCCACTGCCAGTCCTGGGGCTTGAACTCAGAGCCTGGGCACTGTCCCTGAGCTTCTTTTGCTCAAGGCCAGCACTCTACCACTTGAACCACAGCACAACTTCTGGCTTTTTCTGTTTATGTGGTTCTGAGGAATCAAACCAGGGCTTCAGGCATGCTAGGCAAGCACTCTACCACTGAGCTATATTCCCAGCCCTCCACTTCAGATCTTTGAAGCTGCAAAGAAGTGGAGCTGAGGGACAGTGCCCAAGCCCAAAGTTCAAGCCCCATGACCTACAAAAAAAAAAAAAAAGAACAACTCCACAATAAATGACTTAAGTAGCAGTAAAAAGGAAAAATTTTCAAACAAGTTCAAAAGATAATCACAAAATAACCAATGAGCCAGCACCGGAGGCACCTGTAATCCTAGCTACTCAGGAGGCTGAGATCTGAGGATCACGGTTCAAAGCCAGCCTGGGCAGTTAAATCCATGAGACTTTTATCTCTAATTAACCACCTGAAAACCCAAAGTGGCTCTGTGGCTCAAAGTAGTACTGAAGAGCTCAGAGATAGCACCCAGGTCCAAAGTTCAAGCCCCATGACTGATCAAAACAAAATAAAACAAAACTAGCACATAATAACCAATGAAATTCAGGAGGTGACATATAAACAGCTGAACAAATTCAAAAAGGATACAAACAACAAGAGAATACAAATATCTGACAGAGGGGCTAGGATGGTGGCTCAGTGGTAGAGTGCTTGCCTTGCATGCATGAGGCCCTGGGTTCCATTCCTCAGTACCACATCAACAGAAAAAGCCAGAGGTGGCACTGTGGCTCAAGTGGTAGAGCACTAAGCTGAAGAGCTGAGGTACAGCACCCAGAGCTGAGTCACCACAACTCACACACACACACACACACAAATATATATATATATATATAAAACACATGACTGAAAAAATATGAAATATGAAAGAGGATTAAAGATACAGAAATATCAAAAAAAATTGGCACTGGATTCCAGTGACTCACACCTGTAACCCTAGCTACTCAGAAGGCTGAGATCTGAGGATCTCAGTTCAAAGCCAGCCCAGGCAAGAAAGTCTATGAGACTCTTATCTCCAATAAACCATACAGAAAACCAGAAGTGGCGCTGTAGCTCTAGTGGTAGAGTGCTTGCCTCCATGTGAAGAACTAAGAGAAAGCACCCAGGCCCAGATTTCAAGCCCCATGACTGATCAAAAGAAGGAGGAAGGGAAGAGGAGGAGGAGGACGTGGTGGTGGAGGAGGAGGGGGAGGACGTGGTGGTGGTGGAGGAGGAGGAAGAGGAGGAACAAAAATTGAAATGATGGAAATGAGCCTCCATAGCTCAAATAAAGAATCTCAATTAAAGACCAATAAAACCAGGCTGGGATGGTGGCTCAGCGGTAGAGTGCTTGCCTTGCATGCTTGAGGCCCTGGGTTCGATTCCTCAGCATCACATAAGCAGAAAAAGCTGGAAGGGACACTATGGCTCAAGTGGTAGAGCGCTAACCTTGAGCTGAAGAGCTGAGGGACAGCGCCCAGGCCCAGAGTTCAGGCCCCACGACTGACAAAAAAAATTTAAATAAAGACCACCAAAACACAATAAAATACCCAGCAATAAAAACCACACAGCTACAACTAGCTAATTTTCAACAAAGGAGCCAAAATTTTAGGCTGGAAAAATGATCTACCTGTAAGAGACTAAGACTTGACCCCCGATCTCTCACCCCATACAATGATGAAAGAACTCAAGGTAAAACCTGAAACTTTAAACTTTGACAGTTACACACACAAGTGATTATTTTCTGAATAGGACTCCAATTGCTCAAACAAGAACAAAAAATGTAAGAATAAAAACTGAAAAATGAGACTACATCAAATTAAAGAATCTTTGCATAGCAAAACAATAACCAGTACCAAGAGCCAACCGACAGAATGGGAGAAAATCTTCAAGCACTTGACAGATAAAGGATTAATATTCAGAATATCTAAAGAGCTCAAAAAATTAATACCAAGAGAATGAATAATCCAATTAATAATCAGGCAAGTTCTCTGTTCTGAGAACTGAACACAGAAGAGATATAAATGGTTATTAGATCCATGGAAAAATATTCAATACATTAGTCATAAAGAAAATGCAAATCAAAAGGGCATTGGGATTCCGTCTCACTCCAGTCAAAATGGCACTCATCAAGAAAACAATCAAGATACCTGGCTCTGGTGGCTCATGTGTGTAATCCCAGCCATTCAGGAAACTGAGACCTGAGAATCGAAGTGTGAAGCCAACTCAGGTAGGAAAGTCATGAGACTCTTATCTTCAATTAAGTGCCAAAAAAGGTGAAAATGGTTCTGTGGCTCAAAGTGATAGAGCACTAGCCTTGAGCACAAAAGCTCAAGGAGTGCCAATGCCCCAAGTTTGGACTGGCACCTAAAGAACAAAGAAAAAAAAAGCCTGAGGAATCTCAGTGCACACTGGTTATCAATAGAAGACGGGGGATGAATTAAGAGAAAGCAATAGATAGGATTGTTGCAATCAAAACATATGAATTTCTGAAATCCCATGGTTAACTCTCATGGTACAATCCATACACACTATTTTTTTCTTTAAATGAATGATAGGAAAGTAAATCAGACTCTGTTGGCGGGGACAGAGACCAGTGAGAGTGGGTAGGGATATAGGGAGGGGAAAATGAGATTGAATCTGCATGTATGAAAATGGAACAATGAACCAGGCACCAGTGGCTTACTCCTGTAATCCTAGCTATTCGGAAGGCTGAAATTTGAGGATTGATGTTTGAATCCAATCTAAGCAGGAAAGTCCATGAGACATATAGCTTGAGTTGTGGTTCCAGTGATCATGCCCTAGCCTTGAGCAAAAATAATGCTCAGTAACTGCATCTACGTCCTGAGTTCAAACCCAGGACCGGCACAAAATAATAAATAATCAGTGCAAAAGAGGAGGGTCTGGAAGCGTGGTTTAGTTACACAATATCTGCCTAGCAAGTGTGAAATTCTAGTGGACTAGGTTCAAAGCACTTGTATGTGGTATGTGTGCATGTGCATATGTGTGTGCCAGACTTTCCCTCTCACTAGGCTTTTTTGCTCTGGGCTTGGTGCTTTACCATTTGAGCCATACCTCCACTTCTGGCTTTTTGTTGACTAATAAAGAGTCTTGTGGATTTGTCTTCCCAGGTTGACTCCCAATGGAGACTCCTAGATCTCAGTCTCCTGACTAGCTAGGATTACAGACCTGTTCCACCTGTGTCAGGTTTAGGATGACATTTCTAATCACCACTATTTGCTTGAATACCTATAGAGGTATCAGGTTTTAGAGACTATTGCTATTGGCTACAAGGATTACAAACCCAATTCAAAGTAGTTTAGACAGAAGAGGATTCATTGGCTACAGGATGGAACTATAGGAATAACAATGTGGGGGGAAAGCTGGTCTCTGAGACAACTGGACCTAGGACCTTATCCACATTGAGCTTCACCATCCTCATCTGAATGCCTGTCCCTCCACAAAAGCTGTGGCTGCTCCTGCTGCTGGCCAAGTTTGTCACTAGGGAAAGGCTACCATCACTTAAAAATCTCTCACTGAGGGAGGACTCACTTCCAGGTGGGAAGAAGCTTCCTGTCCCTGGGGAGAGGAGGAATGGCAATAGGAAGATGATCCCCTCAGATAGCATGGAGTAGGAGTGGGAGATGAGGACTGTTTCCCTGAAAGCAAGGGCAGGACTTTTGTTTTTCCAGTCCTGGCTCTTGAACACTGTCCCTGAGCTGCTTCTTCTTCTTCTTTTTTTCTTTTGCCAGTCCTGGAATTTGAACTCAGGGCCAGGGCACTGTCCTTTAGCCGCTCTGTATTCAAGACTAGCACTCTACCACTTGAGCTACAGCACCATTTCTGGCTTTTTCTGTTTATGTGGTACTGAGAAATCGAACCCAGGGCTTCTTGCATGCTAAGCACTCTACCACTAAGCCACATTCCCCAGACCCTGTCCCTGAGTTTCTTTTGCTCAAGGCTAGCACTCTACCAGCCACAACACCACTTCTGGATTTTTCTGTTTATGTGGTACTGAGGAATCAAGCACAGGGCTTCATGCATGTTAGGCAAGCACTCTACCACTAAACCACTTTCCCAGCCCAAGGGCAGGACTCTACACAACCATCTCAGGTTAGTCTAATTGGTTTACTATTCAGATATGGGAACACTATGACAGTACCATGATTCACCATGGTACAGTTGTGATAAACCTCGATTCAGTGTTAAGACCTTAGACTCTATTGCCAAGTCCTCCACAAGGTAACTTGGGTAAACCAAAGAACTAGTGGCACCATGGGGCACAGTAGGTACACCTAGCCTACTCTAGGCATATCAGGGAACAATTCCAAGAGCCAATGAGGTCCAAGTTGAGACAATGGATAAATAATACAGGGTGTCTTCATTAGGTGAAGGGGGTATAGAGAATGGGGTCTGCTTTCCAGCCCAAGAGAATATCTCTGAACAAAAAGATGAGTGAGTGGTTTTTGCAAAGAAAGCCAAAGTGAGAGGGAGACAGACTAGAGCACTGGCACCAGATATTGCGCACCAAAGTGACGCTTTAGTCATGTGGGCAATGGAGAACCATGGGAAGGCTAGGAAGGTGGAGGCCCCACCCCATTTCTCTATGCCTTCCCTTGGCTCACTGTGGATGTGTCCAAGGGAAGCTAGGTACCTCACACCACTGAGGAGGACTTGTTGAGTTGAACTGTTAGGTCTCAACTCCTAGAAGCTTAGTTCTAAAAAAGAATTTGAGAAATATAGAAAATCACAGGCATGGGGCTGGGAAGGTGGCTCAGTGGTAGAGCACTTGCCTTGCATGCCAGAGGCCCTGGGTTCGATTCCTCAGCACCACATAAGCAAAAAGAAAAAAAAGCCGGAAGTGGTGCTGTGGCTCAAGTGGTAGAGCGCTGGCCTTGAGATGAAGAGCTGAGGGACAGCGCCCAGGCCCAGAGTTCAAGCCCCACGACCGGACCCAAAAAAAAAAGAAAGAAAGAAAGAAAGAAAATCACAGGCATTGGCAGGGATGTGAAAAAATTAGAGCCATGGTATTAGGAATGAAAAAAAGAAAAGGAAAACAGTATAGCAGCTTATCAAAAGACAAAAGCACCATAGAGCAACCATAGGATCCATTGAGTCTACTTGTAGGGTATATGCCCAGTCCCTAAAAATGAAAGCAGAGACCCCAGGAGCTACAGTCATTGAAGCATTATTCAGAGTAGTTAAAAGATGGAAGCAGACTAAGTGTCAATCAGTGGATGAATGCATAAGAAAAAAGGTGTGCACACATACATCAGAACATTATTCTGCTTTAAAAGGGAGGAAATTTGGCATATAATGCAACATAGATAATAGCAATAACTTAATATCCTTGAGGACATTATGCTCAGCAAAACAAGTTAATCATGTGTGTGCAAGGCACCTAAAATCCTAGCTGCTCAGATAGCTACTGAAGCTAGGAAGAGCATGACTGGAGGCACACGTGACTGGAGGTAAAAGTGAGAGATCCTACCTGACATATAAACTAAAGCAGAAAGAGCTGGGGGTGGGGTTTAAAATGGTAGAGTGCCCAGGTAATCCTAGCTACTCAGGAGATTGAGATCTGAGGATCATGGTTCAAAACCAACCCCGGCAGAAAAGTACGTGAAACTCTTATTTCCAATGAACCACTAGAAAACAGGAAGTGGTGCTGTGGCTCAAAGTACAGCATTCACCTTGAGCTGAAGAGTGCAGGGACAGTGCCCAAACCCAGAGTTCAAGCCCCACAACCAACAAAAAAAAAGGTAGAGTGCTTCCTAGTAAGTACAAGCTCTGAATTTAAACCCAGTGCCAAAGAAGAAAGAGAAAGAGAGAAAGAAAGAAAGAAAGAAAGAAAGAAAGAAAGAAAGAAAGAAAGAAAGAAAGAAAGAAAGAAAGAAAGAAAGGGGAGGGACAGATGGAGGGAGGGAGGGAGGGGGAGGAAGAGGAGGAGGAGAAGCTAGTCACAAAAAATGACAATATTGGGCTGGGAAGGTGGCTCAGTGGTAGAGTGCTTGCCTTGCATGCATGAGGCCCTGGGTTCGATTCCTCAGTACCACATAAGCAGAAAAAGCCAGAACTGGTGCTGTGGCTCAAGTGGTAGAGTGCTAGTCTTGAGCTGACAAGCTGAGAGACAGCACCCAGGCCCTGAGTTCAGGCTCCACAACTGACAAAAATTAAAAAAAATAAATAAGATAACAATAATGCATGGCTCCCCTAATTTGAGATAGAGTAATAAAAATCATAGAGGCAGAAAGTAAAATGGCAGTTTCCAGGAACTTATTGTGTAATTGGCATAGAGTTTGTAAGAAATGTTGTAGCTGGTGGCTCATACCTGTAATCCTAGCTACTCAGGAGGTTGAGATATGAGGATCACAGCGCAAAGCCAGTTGGGGCAGAAAAGTCTCTTTGAGACTCTTATCTCCAATTTGCCACTCAAAGACTGGAAGTGGCTCAAACTGGTAGAGCCCTAGCCTTGAGGAAGAGAGCTCAAGGATAGTGCCCCCCCAAAAAAGGATAGTGCCCAGACCCCCACGACAAAAGTATAAATAAACGAATAAATAAATAAAAACGGTATTGAGAATTGTACAACACAATGCATACACTTTAACAACACAAAAGGACAAAAGGCACATTTTATGCTTACATTTTGCAACAAAAATTTTGAGAAAAAAGTCACCTAAGAAGACACCTGCAATTGCAGTCATCATATTCAATGTACATTATAGAAAAAATGAAAAAAAGATATATTTAGAATCCCAACTACCCCAAAATATAATCCCCTGACATGGAGTACTTACAGAAATTGAGGATAGCCTGTCCTTGTCTCAAGAAAAAAAGAAAAAAAATCGAAGGAGGGTATGTATGGTAAACTTGGGGGGCAGGAATTCCAGAAGTGCTTTCCAAGGATTTGGTTTCTCCTTGGACCTCTGACTCCCCTCTAGGGGACCTCTAGGATCTGCCAAGCTTGGGGTACAGAAGGCTGGGGGTGGGGGACGACTCAGGTCTCCCATCCCTCAGAAGTGGAAGGGTTTCTATTCATTCTCTCGGTGGATTCTGCTCCCCGTTATCCCACAGTGAGGTGGCAGTCCATGGGGCCCGAGGCAGACTGAGACTAGAAGAGAGCGCTGGGGGAGAGGAGAGACTGAAGAAGGGGAAAGGGGGCGCTGAGTTACTTGTGAGCCAGAGGTCACACCCTGCTGAGGGTGGGGAGGAAGATGGAGCAGAGGAACCCGGAGGTGAGGTGGGCTGGGCCCTGGAAGGGGGGGGGGGGACTCGTGTGGCCCTTGGGACCAGTGTGGCCAGAGACCTCGGCCCTGCAACCCCCAGCCCCAGCTCCCCCGATCCCGCGGACCCCCAGCTTCTCCGCAGCAGGGCGATGCCGGGGCCGCTGGCAGGTCTCCTCCAGTCTGTCCCTGGCCTGGCGGCTCTGGGGCCGACCCCCTGTGTGTGTCCCTGTGTGTGCTGAGCACCGTCCTCGTCTGGTCCCAGCCCTCTCCCGCCGCTCTCCATCACGGTCCTCACGGCCGTCCACGTCTCCTCCGCATCCCTGCTGCACGCCGGTCTTAGCCCGCCCTTCTGTCTTCTCATCCTCGCCTCCTGACCCCGCCTCGTCCCCATCTCCACCCCAAGGCTTCATCCTGGTCTCCATCCGTACGCCCGTGCTCCCCCGTCCCGGTCTCCACCACCGCTCCGGCCCTGCCTCTGCCCCTCTCCGTCCCGGTCTCCCCTCTGTACCCACGTCGCCCCCACCCCGTCCAGGTCCCAGGCTCCGTCCCTTCCTCGTCTGGATCTCCATCCCCTCCCCCCCTCCCCCCTCTCCCCCCCCCCCTGCCCAGGGCAGCCTCCGCCGGGACTGGACCTCGTTGGGGGCGGGGCAGAGGAGCCGGATCGGAATAACTCGGTTAACCGGGAGAATTGAATTAACTTCTTCACACCAGCGCCCCGGGGCCTGCCAGGCTCGCTCGTGCGGGGCCGCAGGTGGGGAGGCCCGGGAAGGAGGTCGGGACCCTCCGGCTCGGCTCGTCGTGTAGACACCGAAGGTCTGGGCTGGATTGGGACGGGATGGGGGACGGGGGACGGGGCCCCGCGCAGCCCCGCCCTGCACCCCGGGAGGGAGCTCTGAGCGCGGGCGGCTGGGATGCTGTGGGGCTGGGGTGGGGGTCGGGGAGGCTGGGGGCGGGGCCTGGGCCGTCCAGGCCCCGCCCCACGGAGCTCGCCCCGCCCCCTCCGCGGGGTCCTGCGCGTTAAAAGGCGCGCGGGCTGGCGGGGCTGACTTGCGTTGCACCCGGGCACAGTGTGGCCGCGACGGGGCGGGCGGACTGTCGGGGCGCGCAGAGCCGGGGTCAGGTCCTTCGCGCCTGGAGCTCCAACCTCCATCCCGACCTCTTACCAGGCCCAGGACCCCGACCCTGACCCGGCCTGGCCCCCGCTCCTGCCCCCCCTCCCGGGCCGATGGACTACTCCTACCTCAATTCGTACGACTCGTGCGTGGCGGCCATGGAGGCGTCCGCCTACGGCGACTTCGGCGCCTGCAGCCAGCCCGGTGGCTTCCAGTACAGCCCCTTGCGGCCTGCCTTCCCCGCCGCGGGGCCGCCGTGTCCCGCGCTCGGCTCCTCCAACTGCGCGCTCGGCGCCCTACGCGACCACCAGCCCGCGCCCTACTCCGCAGGTGAGCACAGTCCGGACCCTCCCTCCCTCCCAATCCTGCGGAATCCCCAATCCCTGCCCTACTCTTGTAAAGGAATACGACGGGACCACAGCCACCCCATCCCTGCCCTGGTCGGTCCCTCTAATGCCACCCCCCCACCCCCCAGACCTCCAGCAATTCAGGGTTCCTCTCCTCAGGGGTAAGCCGCACCCTTCACATCCTTCCTGTTCTGCTTCCTCCCTCCCAAATCTCAACCCCGTGCCCTTCGGGTCAAGGAAACATCCCCTGGCCATCCTCAGGCCCTTCAAGAGGCCTTCCATTCTACGCCTGCAGAGTGACCACCAAACCTCTCCATCCCCTGTATCCTTGGATGGAGGCCTCCAGCTCAGTCAGTCAGTGTCACTCCTGCCCTACAGGATGCATGGTCCCCACGAAGGACCCCTGACCAAATGGGCACTTTCCTAGAACCCTAGCACCTGCAAGCCCTTCCTGCCCTGTCTTGGGGGACTGGTCCCACCTAGGCCCAAACCCTTGTGCATCACCAAAACCAGTCCCATAGTCTCAGAAAAGGGGCCCAAGTAATTAAGTCATTTTCGTTCTCCCCCTACTTTCCCTCTTCAGACTCTCCCAGCTAAAACCCTGAACCCCTGCACCCCTAAATCCTTTTATCCAAAAGGTCTGCTGTGGGAAACGTCAACCTCACTGGGTCTCTCAGCCACTTCTACCCCTTCAATTAGAGTATCAGCGTGCCCCACCCAATCCCTTTTCCTACTAGAAAACCACGGGGGAAGGTGCAAATCGAAAACTGGGGACTGGTGGTGGTAGGGATAAGTACCACAATTTGGGTAAATAGGAACCAAAGAGATGTGACCAAAGAGTAAAACAGGGATGGGAAGACTGACTACTCTGGACCAGATGAGGGTGGGGATTGAGGAGACAAACAGGAAACGGGAAGATAAATTCCTAAAAGATGGGGCTCTGAGATTATGGGGATACGGGAAGAAGGTGGTAGAAATGAGAGGAAAAATGGGAAGATTGGCGATCCTGACAAAAGTGGGAACATGGGGTTGAGAGGTGATGGAGAGAAGAACCAGAAGATACAGGAATTTTGAGACAGTGACCCCAAAAAGATTGGAAACAGTGATAAAGGCGCTGGAAACAGGAATAGGGTATTGGAAGCAAAGATCGCAAGAAATGGAGTCCTAAAGAGATGGGACAAAGATGGAGACTGGGGACCCCCAGGAAAATCTGAAGCCTTCAACCAGGGCCAGAGACAGGGATGCTGAGACTGGTTGAGGTGCTGTCTACGGGGCAGCTGAGACGGAGAGGGAGTGGTTGGGGTAAAATAGTATTAGAGGAAATGGGAGCACAGAAGATTCTGAGAGGTGGTGAGGTAAGAGAAGAAGACAAAAAAAATAAAAACAAAAACCCAGATGGAGGGTCTCAAGTGGGTGAAAGAGGAACCAACCCTCTTCAATGAGCAAGCACAAAGAGAAGACTGGCCCAGAATGGGGAAAGTTGAAGAGAAATTCAGGTGAAGGAAGATGAAGATGAGGAGAAGGGGGAGATACCAGGAAGGGGATGGGGACCAGGGATATGAGGCAGGGCTGAGGAAATAAGGCCTGGTGATATAAATACACCGGCAGTGGGGGAGGGTTGTGGAAAAAAAAAGTAGACAGGGACTGGATCTGTACATAGCAGAGAGCCTGTGGCAGGGACTGAAGTCGACTTGACAGGAGAGTTTCAATGGCAAAACCAAAGCTTAAGACTGGCTAGTGGTGTACTACTGACGCTGATGCTAAAGACACCTGACACTTAAGGCTAGTGTGGATAGAGCAGTGTGGTCAGTCTAGGAGCCAGGCTGAGATACACTGACAGTTTGAGGTATGAGGATAGGGGCAGAATGACAGGGATTTGGGAGGTGGAGGAAATCGAGTGAAGGACCAAAGATAGATCCTTAGCTGGACGATCAGATTCTGGTCTACAGGTTTCTGATGGCTCTTGAGCCCCAGGTCAGTCTTGCTGACTCCGTCGGCCAATAGGAACCCTTGGAATGGGGGCTATGTGGGAACAAACCGTGGGAGGGAAGGGGTGCGCCATTCTCTCTAAAGGTAAAACGTGGAGGGCTGAACTCAGCATCTCACTTCTGCCGCCCATCTTCGTTGCCTCTACCTTCCCGCACACGCCCGCCCCGCAGTGCCCTACAAGTTCTTTCCGGAGCCGTCGGGCCTGCACGAGAAGCGCAAGCAGCGGCGCATCCGCACCACGTTCACGAGCGCGCAGCTCAAGGAGCTGGAGCGCGTCTTCGCTGAGACCCATTACCCGGACATTTACACGCGCGAGGAACTGGCGCTCAAGATCGACCTCACCGAGGCTCGCGTGCAGGTGCGTGCTCATGTGTGCATGCGCACCCGTGGAGGGGGCTGCGGGAGGGTAGACACCTGAGGGCCAGGGACAACTGCAGCTTGGACGCGAGAATCTGCGGGGGGGGGGGGGGGGGAGGGAAGGGAGCAATGACGAGGATGCCATGGGTGGTTGGAAAGCCAGGGGAGGCCACGGGGCCAGAACCTGGATACCCTGTCTCCCAGAGATGTGGAATGCTATTTGAGAAGCTAAGACGGAGGAGGCCGAATGGGTAGAGGACTGGGGTCAGGCGGGTCCACGCGTCTAGGTGTTCCTTCCCAGCGCTGCAGCTCTGAACCCTTAAGCCAGGAAAGCCAAAGCCTGAGGCCAGGCCAGGGCCAGGGAGCCAGGGCGGACAAATCCCGGGTGCAGACAAATTCACCTGGCTGATTTTAACCGAAAGCCCTGGACAAAAAGGATTCCCTAGCACCCCAGCAAGCGCTTCAAAGCCCTGGGACGATTCCAGCGCAAGGCCCCGTTTCCTAAAAAGGAATTGAGGGGCAAGGCTGAGGAATTCTGAGAACCAGACCAGAGTAAAGGCCCTGGAGACTCAGGGCACTGGGGCAGCCGGGCGAGGTCCAGGAATGAGCTAATCCTAAAGGCAAAAATCCCCAGGACCTGGAGGACGAGGGTGAATGGAGGAGAGGATGGAGAGGGAAACTGGCCGAAGGGCCGAGTGCTGCGAACCTCTGGGACCCGTAATGGTTCCCCCCGACCCCGCCCCGCCCGCAGGTTTCTGAGGGACCCAGGTCTCTGCACCTGCGTCTGGAGGCCCAGGCTGGCCTTGAGCACTCTCTGACCCTTGCGCCCGGCTCACTGGCTGCTGTGCCCACAGGTCTGGTTCCAGAACCGCCGGGCCAAGTTCCGCAAACAGGAGCGCGCGGCCAGCGCCAAGGGCGCGGCGGGCGCGGCGGGCGCCAAAAAGGGCGAGGCGCGCTGCTCGTCCGAGGACGACGACTCCAAGGAGTCCACGTGCAGCCCCACGCCCGACAGCACCGCGTCGCTGCCGCCGCCGCCCGCGCCCAGCCTGGCCAGCCCGCGGCTGAGCCCCAGCCCGCTGCCCGCCGCGCTCGGCTCCGGGCCCGGGCCGGGGCCCCAGCCGCTCAAAGGCGGTTTGTGGGCCGGTGTGGCGGGCGGCGGGGGCGGCGGGCCCGGCGCGGGAGCAGCCGAGTTACTTAAGGCCTGGCAGCCGGCGGAGCCCGGGCCCGGGCCCTTCTCCGGAGTTCTGTCCTCCTTCCACCGGAAACCCGGCCCCGCGCTGAAGACCAATCTCTTCTAGCTGTGGGCCCGTTCCCCCACCCCCAGACACCCCGTGTCCCTGCAGGACCTGACAGGGCCCCTCCCTTTCCCGGCGCCCGCCTGGAAGCAGCCCGACCGTCCCCGCTCCCCACAGTGTCTCACCCCTAAGTGTGCCATCCCCAGCGTGGAATCAAGTCAGGTCCTCAGCACCCACACGGGCAGAACTCTTTTCACCGGGATCCCCCCTCCTGAAGAGCCGGGAGCCCCCTGTAGCTTGGCTTTCTTTGGAACCAGGACCAATTAATGTCTGTCCCTAACACCGGGCCCACCGGAGGGGCCCCGTGATTCTGCAGAGAGCTGGGGTCTCCCCGCCAACCTCCACGACGAACACAAGCGCCCACGCAGCTCAGGCCCGCTCAGGCCCACCCGGGCAGCCGCCCTCCGGAAGGGTCCACCGCCCCCGGCGGTCCCGCGGAGGGGGGACTCCCTAGCGAGGGGGAGGGGGGGCGGCCCGGGGACGACGGGACAGAGGGGTTCCCTCTTCCCTGATTTTTTTTTTTTTTTGGTGGTTGTTCTTTTTCTTTGGGAACAAAAAAGAAAACTTGTAATTTATTCAGGTGATTTTGCTCAATTCAAATAAAACTTAATTTATTGAAGACATCAACCCTTCCAAGTGCCAGGTTGGGGACAGACTGCTTGCAAGAAACGGGTCTCCCCTCCTCCCCTCCCCCGTCGCGACCACCAGGAGGACATTTCTTGTCTACAGCCGCCACTCGTTCCCAGCACTGGGCGGTATGGACCGGGAGACAGAACTAAGCAAACTGGCAATATATAGCCCACGTCCTGCGATCCTCCCCCCCCCCACTGCCCCAGTGACCCCAATAATATTAAGGTACCCTCCCTCCCCAAACCCACACAGAAAACAAAACAAAACTTATTAAATAAACCCCAGCCCGGTCCTCGGGCTCTTCCTTCATTTCCGGACGGTTGCCCCTCGGAGGAGGAGGAAAGTGACTCTTCCTCTGTGGTTCATGGGGGTAGAGGGGCAGAAGTGGCCGTGGAGGTGGTGGCCCAGGTGCTCCACAGGGAGGGGTCTGCACCGAAGCAACCCCCTAAGCGACTGGGAACCGCTGCAGGCTACTGCCATCAGCAGCGCGGAGGGGAGAGGCGGGAAGTACTGATTAAGGCATCCCAAATGACTGGGCAGTGGGGAACGCAGATCCCCCAATAAATAAGTAGAGAGGCGCTGCCCCGCCCCTCAAAACTTTTCAAGCTCCGGCTGTGTGGGACCTTCGGAGAGGAAAGGCACTACTGATCCAAGCTCCCCAGAGCCTCCGCTATCACTTGCTGAGCTGCAGGGTGTCCAGAAGAAGGCGCTTGTGAGCTGGGTCCTGCACCCCAGCCTCCTCCAGGTCCTCCTCCGTGATGTCACTGGGAATGAGAGGCTCGGAGATGAGCCGGAGGGTGGTGAAAGGGCCCCTAGCTCCACCCTAAGGTCGAAGACCCGACCCGCCTACCTCCAGCCCCGCCCCCACCTGAGAAACTCCAGGTCGTCCCAGCCGTTGTGTACCAGGCCCTCCTCATAGCGCTCCAAGCCGATGGCCCGCAGCCAGGCACCCATGCCCGCCTCGCCAAGCCCGCTGGCCCGCCCGCCCTGCGGGCAAGGAGCCTGAGGATATAGGGCATGTTAGGGGAGCACTGAGTAGAAACAAACACCTGCAGAGCAGCCACATTTAGCACAGCCCTGCGGAGAAAGGGGGCAAGGGCTGATCCATGTGTCCCAGTCAAGCCACCAGGGTCAAACTCAGGGCATGCTCAGTGAAAGAATCCCACCGTCAGAGGGTGATCCTCCCACTCCCCCAGGTACAGCCAGCCCTGGTCCACACACCTCCTCTGCCAGGTCTTCCTGGATGCTCTCTCGAATGCGAGGTGGAGGAAAGCTCAGAGGCCGGCCATAGTCTGAGGGTAGTCCTCGGGGCGGCTGCAACTCAAGGGGGCTGGGGAGGAGTGCTGAGCGTCCAGGCCCAGCAGGAGCATAATCCACCTCGCTGAGTGTCTTGGCCATCTGTAGTACTGAGCAGGACCGGTCATCCCCACTTGCTATCTCTCCCAGGAAGGTGCTGGCAGGTGAGGGGCCTGGGGGCAGTGGAGGCCTTGGATGGGCCTTGGGTGGTGGGCCACGGGCCTCACCCCCACTGCGGCCCCGGACCACTGGCATTGACAAAGGATCCAGACTGGGAGGCAGGAAGATGGCTGAGTCCGGCAGTGGTGGGGGTGGGAAATCTGGAGGAGGCAGTGTACCTCCAGAGTCCTCATCTGATGAGCTCCCCTCTCCCACGCGAGGGGGCCGGTTGCGTCCAAGCTGTGGGGCAGGCACTGTTATGGCCACTTTGTTCTTGGTGGCAGGTGGGACAGGGGCCCTGGCAGGTGAAGGTAGCTCCAGGGGCAGCAGCTGGTGCGGGACCCCTTCAAGGACGTAGTAAGCAGGGTTATTGAAGCTGTTCTTGGGTGGGAGGGCTGACACCCCTTCTGGCTCAGTAGCCCCTTCTGGCTTCAACCTGGGTTTGAGAGGAGAATAACTAAACCAGGCCCCCAGAAACCCAACGTGGAGGCAATGGATGCAGAGGAAGGAATGGAAGAGTCAGAAGACAGACTTGCACGCGACTTTGAATGCATCACTTGCCTTCCCCTGCCCTTAGATTCATCTCGCTGAGGTATTGAAGACAGCACCCAAATTCTCTGTCCTGCTCAGATTCTTACATCTTTATGACGCTAACTGAAATATGAGGTTCCAGAAGGCAGGAAGACGAGAGTGAACAGAGATCTGGATAGCCTCCACCAGCATACAAGACTGGTCGACTCTGGCATCTTACTCAGAGGCTCAGGGAAGTTTTTTTACCAAGCTGGCTGAGAAAAACTGAAGATGAGTGGAAAAGCACCAAACTATACCTAAACACATTTCCTTTAGTTCAAACAACTAGATAGCATTACAAAGCAAGCTGGCCTTCCCAATGATTGAGCCACAAAACACTAGGTTCCTAAGAACATTGGTTATTATGTAGGAAAGAAGTCTCCCTGGCCCATTATATTTGGGAAATGATTCCAAACAGTTTGAAAAGAAATCTCTTTCTTGTCCACATCCTTGGAGCCTTTGCTAATACTATCATGTACTGAGAGTTAACTTAAGAAAACAATCTAGAGGCTGGGAATGTGGCTCAGTGGTAGAGTGCTTGCCTAGCATGCATGAAGCCCTGGGTTCGATTCCTCGGTACCACATAAACAGCAAAGACTGGAACTGATACTGTGGCTCAAGTGGTAGAGTGCTAGCTTTGAGCAAAAGCAGCTCAGGAGGGCTGGGAAGGTGGCTCAGTGGTAGAGCGCTTGCATTGCATGCATGAGGCCCTGGGTTCGATTCCTTAGTACCACATAAGAAAAAAGAAAAAAGACGGAAGCGGCGCTGTGGCTCAAGTGGTAGAGTGCTAGCCTTGAACTGAAGAGCTGAGGGACAGCGCCCAGGCCCAGAGTTCAGGCCCCACAACTGAACCCCCCCCCCAAAAAAAAGCAGCTCAGGGGCAGTACAGTGCCCAAGCCCTCAAGCCCCAGGACTGGCAAAAGAAGAGGGGTGGGGGGAGGAGAAGAGGGAAACGAGAGAGGAGAAAAGAAAAAGTGAGAAAGAGATCTAGCAAGAAGCATGGTCCAAAAACCCCTCTGACCACATACCCTTTTCTAGTGGACTCTCTTGAAGAACAGTGCCCCACACTATGCTCCTGGGAAATCCTGTGCTAGGCATGAGCCTTCTCCAAAACACAGGGCTCCAACTGGTCTGCTTACATGGAGGCAGCTGTTCTAGAACCAATTTCTTTCTTTCTTTCTTTCTTTCTTTTTTTTTTTTTTTTACTGGTCGTGGGGCCTGAACTCTGGGCCTGGATGCTGTCCCTCAGCTCTTCAGCTCAAGGCTCTACCACTTGAGCCACAGCACCACTTCCAGCTTTTTCTGCTTATGTGGTGCTGAAGAATCGAACCCAGGGCCTCATGCATGCAAGGCAAGCACTCTACCACTGAGCCACCTTCCCAGCCCCTAGAACCAATTTCTTTGAGGGAGTCTCATGCTCACTTCAGCAGCACGTATACCAAAATTGGAAGGAGACAAGACTCTTGATATGTAGCTCAGGCTGGCTTTGAACTTGTAATCCTCCTGCTTCAGCCTTTCAAATACAGGGGCGATAGTTATGCACCACCACACCCAACTTTAGAGCCACTTTCTACCTGCATTTTTTTCAGGCAAAATTGAGAGGAAAGGCTGAGTATGCTCCCTCTGACTCAAGAGCCACACCTAAGGAAGTCTGGACTGGCCATAATCACCACAGGGTGGCATAGCACCCAAACAGACAAATCCCCAGGCAGGCTGGCCCTGAAGGCCACACCTAGTGATGGGAGTGAGCAGGGGGGATGACAGGTTCATCCTCTCACCTAGGATTCAAGGGCTCCTCCCGGGGACCTGCTCGGGGTGGGGCTGGAGGCCTCCCAGTTGGTGGTGGTTTCTCTGGCTCTTCAAACAACTTGGACAGTGGGCAGGAAGCATCTGTGGAGGCTGGCTTTCGACTCCCTGATCTGTCATTGGTGCACGGGAGAGGGGAAAATGGAGTTGACAAGGGGCACCCCGTTACCCCTCATGTGACCACACACCCAAAGACTGCAGTAGCTCACCTGGAATCCTGACTGCTTCGGGACACAGAGGGAGCCTTGTTCTTGGTCCCTGCCTCATCCTTATCAATGCTGATCCACTCTGGGGAGGGCAAGGAAGGAACAGTGAAGAGAGGACCTGAGGATAGACAGCCTCTAGGCCTGCCTACCCTTTTCCAGCTATTCCTCAGGGAAAATCCAAACAGTCATAGCTGTAGAACCTCCAGCATCCCAGGATTCCACCCAGGATCCCTCTCTCCTTCACCCGTCCTCACCAACCCCATCCAGTGTCCCAAACCCTTCCCGATGAAGCCCCTACCATAGAGCCGCTCACGGGTGCCCAGGCGTTCTGTGGGCACCCGCACTTTCATGGAGCCCCGGATGTTGCCAGTCTCCTCGCCGCGGTGTGACAGGAAGGTCAGGAACTGCTGTGCTGTACTGCCAATCATGGATTTGAGTGCAACCACACACTCCCCTACGGGACAGAGAGGACAGACCAGCAGATAGTCAAGCCTTGCTGGAACCCTGCCTAGTTTTTTGTACCCCTCAGCACCTCTCATCCCTTACCATAGGATTCATAGCCGTCCATAGACTTGACCGTGAGCAGGAGATGCTGGTCCTGCAGGTATTCGATGTCAGCCAGAATGGGCTTGAGCTGAAGAGCAGAGAGGCACAGTGAAGACCAAAGCTCCAACCACCCCCTTGGGCCCTCTCACATGCTGCTCCGGCCCTCAGGCTTGTCATCTTCACTCTTAGGCAAAGTCCTCAAACCCTTATTGTAAAAGACACAGTCCAACAAGGTCTTTAATCCCAAGAACTGTTTTTTTGTTTGTTTATTTTTATTTTTTTTCTTCTGTTGATCATGGGGCTTGAATGGGCCTGGGCACTGTCCTTCAGCTCTTCAGCTCAAGCATAGTGCTCTACCACTTGAGCCACAGCTCCACTTCTCCAATAAAGTCTTTATAACCCTGGAATTAATTATCTGGGTTCTCAATGACAGTACAGGACCTGACATTTAGCAAAGACTTTAGAAGTATTTATTGAATACATGCATGAACAATTGGGCTCCATACTCCCTTATAAACACAGCAAATGTCCTTATTCCGGTTCAAGTGCATGGGTGTGAGCATGCAGGCCTGTGCGTACACTCTCCAGAGCCCACCCTCCCTCCCAGGCAGCCCTGTCCCTCCCCATGGGTCCCTTCACCCACCAGCCTTGGCCCTGCCCGCAGCCTCACCGTGGGCAGCTGGCGTGAGGACCACTGCACTTTGAGGAAGTTGATGTTATCACTGCTCTGGGCATCATTCTCAAAGCTCTTCTTGTACTCTGAAGTGGGGGTGAGGAACACACAACAGAGACTCATCTCCCAGCTTCCCCTCTCTCTACATTAAGGGCTGACAGTCAGCCCTTAATGAAGCCTCTAGCCTCCCGCCCAGCTTGGCCCACAGCCAGCCCTGGGCCCCCTCTGACCCTCCAAGCAGGTGGAGTAGAACTCAATGAAGAACTTGGTACGGCTGGCTGTCTTCACGATGGCCTCAATGCTCTCAAACTCGATGTAAGCCTGGTCCGAAGTCTTTGAGAGTCCTGAGGAGCAAGGGAAGAATTACAGGCAGAAGGGCTGAGAGCGCCTGAATGGATCCCAGAGGAATGAGACAGAGGCTAAGCCTGGGACAGTAAATCAGGAGGCCTGGCAGAGCAGAAGGCAAAGCCAAAAGGAACTTCCAGATCCTCAGCCACCAATAAGAGATGCCCAAAGCCCAGATCCTGGACTAGGGCAGAAAGACAACTCAAGAATAAAAGATCCATATCAGGGGCTGGGAAGGTGGCTCAGTGGCTCAGTGGTAAAGCACTTGCCTTGCATGCCTGAGGCCCTGGGTTCAATTCCTCAGTACCACATAAGCAAAAAGAAAAAAGCCGGAAGTGGCACTGTGGCTCAAGTGGTAGAGCGCTAGCCTTGAGCTGAAGAGCTGAGGGACAAGTGCCCAGGCCCAGAGTTCAGGCCCCACGACCGGACCCAAAAAAAAAAAAAAAAAAAGGATCCATATCAGGAGCATCTGGGGACCCTGTAAAATGCCTGCAGCCTTGCCTGTCAATAGTACAGCATACTTCCAGGCACACTTGGAGACACAGATAGGTTATACTTGCATATATCCAACCAGTCATGGGTTCATACGTGACCCAGACATACAGACATCCTTTGTATATATGCTATATACCGTATCTATGACCACATCTAAAATAATCACCTTTCTTGGAGATAAACTGTGAAGTAACTCCAACCTCAAATGTTCCAAACACAGGGGAATGGTCGCTGGTAACAATGTCATCAGTACAACCTGTGCAGGGGGATAGAAATGGGGATCCAGGTGAACTGTCTCTCCCCTTCTCCCCCTCTCAAAGGAAGGCAGAGACAAGAGAGTGACACCAGGCATCTTGTAGCACCCTGTCTGGGATGCTCTCACCATAGGAATTGCATATGATGTGGGTTTCAGGGTAGGACTTCCACAGAATCCGGTCACACCATGAGGGCACATTGGTCCGCACCTGAGGCAAGAAGGGGCAGCCTGGTCATGGTTGACAGCTGGGAGTTTCTCAGCAGGGGCCTTACCCAACAGCTGATGCCTTAGGCCTCAGCACCCATCTGTCTTCTTGGATCTCCACAATACCCAGAGTCACCCAGGGGTCCTGAGAGAAGCCACATAAGGGGAAGTGGCAACCATAGAGGCCTACACCATAACTCCCTGACCCTATACATTGACCCACTGTAGGCCTGGAGCTCCCTTAGCCATCTGTATTTTCTCCACTTACCCCAGTAGGTTTCTGCTTATGCCAGGCATATGTGTCCCGAGAGCCCCGCTCATAGCGATAGGTAGGTGGGAAGGAAATCTCCTCCTCACCTAAGGAGAGCAGAGGACATATGGGATTCAGTGCCCCCCAAGCCCAAAAATACCCCAGGCCCTCTGGAGCCACCTGGTAGGCCCCCACTCACTGAATCGAAGGAAGACCTTGTGCTTCTCCCGTTCCAAGTTGAGTTGGTCCACCCTGAGCAGGGGCTCAAACTCCTTCCTACTGATGTAGTTCAGGATCTCCTGGAGTATAGGATGCACAGTCTGAAGACTTGTCTCCTAAGCTGAGCCAGAGTGAGAGCCCTCTGGACCCCATCTTTCCTACAACCACCCATCCACAGGGCCCTGCTCACACCTGAATGTCCATGTCTAAGCGGTAGTTGAGGTCCCCAAACCAGAAGAGGTGAGTGAAACGCAGAGAGATGTCAAAGGCACTGAGCTGCCGGTCGCCCAATGAGAGCAGACGAAGGATGTCCAGGTAGTTCTGGTTCCGCCTAGGATAGGTAGAGGGGTAGGTCCCCATGCTCAAGCATAAAGATAAGAAGTCAAAGGGGTAGGGACTATAAGACAGAGACAGAGGAAGGAGCTGGAGACAAGATCAAAGTCAGGAACAGACAAGAAGAGTAAGGAAAGAGGATGGGTCTCCTGTAATGGATACAGGTCAAGGATGGGGCTATGGGAGAGGGAACTGGTTCCCAGGTAATGAGGGCTGGGATTAAGAAAGCAGGAAGGTGCCTCTCACCGGGCAGTCTTCTCATTTCCTGAGGTGAGATGGCAATTTACAAAACCGAACGAGGTGCCATTGAACATGAATGAGACACCCACAGCTCCCTTGTTCCCTGTCAGAGCAAGCGAAGGAAGAAATCCCGGGTCATACAAAGGGCTCCCAACTCCCCCGTTACCCCTCAAAACAACAGTGACAGGGCTCTCTCCCTAGTCCAGAACACTTGGAGGCAGGCAGGCCCCTAGAAACACCCATTGCTCCCTGAGGGTCCTCCTGGCACTATTCACTGGCTGTGTGAACATAGGCTAGTCATTCAACCATTCTGGGCTTGAGTTTTATCATCTATCAAAAGAATAATTGGTGGGCACCAGTAGCTCATGTCTGTTATCCTAGCTACTCAGGAGACTAAGACCTTAGGATCACAGTTCAAAGCCAGTGCAGGTGGGAAAGTTCATGAGAATTTTATCTCCAATTAACCACCAAAAGACCGAAAGTAGAACTGTGGCCTTGAGCAAAAAAGTTCAAGGACAACTCCCAGGCCCTGAGTTCAAGACCCAGGACCAGCGTGCGTGTACAGGCACATGCACACACAGGAGATAATTGCTTTTGGCCTTCTTGATGGGGCTCAAAAAAATTTAGAACAAGAATATTTATTAAGTTCAAAGTACCCTATGTATAGGAAAGCCAAGACCACTAACTAGGAAGATCTTGGGCTAGAGAGAAAACCGAAGGCAGGGGTGGAGGAAGCCCACCTGCCTCACTCACCTAGGGTGTTGGCAATGCCAGTCTTCACGCTGGACGTACTAACATGGCTGATGCGGTTCTCATGCTCTGGCTTCACCAGCACAGCCACCTTGATGTTCCATAGTGACTGCATGGCAATCTGCATACAGGATCAGAGGTCACCTCCTTTGCTCTGTTAGCCCAGACCCCCTTCTGCATTCCCCTGCCCCTTCTCCTGAGGGACTAGCGAGGATCAGGTCTCTGGTGGAATGAAAGGCTCACCAAGGACCCAAGTTAGATGTCCCAACGGAAATATCAGAGGCCACAGGGAAAGCCGTTAAAAGTCAGACAGGGAAGTCTGGGATTTTGTTTGTGAGAACAGGGAATGGGTGAGATGGCCCCTCACCGGGCGGTAATCCAGATCCGTAAGATCCTTGAGGCCCCCTCGAAGCAGGTCTAGCCACTCTCGGTCACCCACTGAGTTCTCCTGGGTCCCAAAGACATAGATGTCGTGGGGGATGGTCACTGTGACTTCGTCCAGGGCCTTCCCTAGACCCTTCGATGTGAACCAAGACGTCACGTTTTTGGGAGGCGGCACACTTCCTGGAGTAAGGATGAAGGAAGGGTGGGAAGGTCAGACCCCTACCCAGGAGACAGCACCCACCACACCCTAGCCCCAGCTGAGGCCTGACCCATGTTCCAGGTGCCTATGAAGACAGAGATCATGTCAGGCTCGTCCTGTTTTGAGTGTTTGTTCTTCATGAGCTGCAGCAGCTGGCAGAAGGCCTCCCGTTTCTGTGGAAACAGCAGCCAGTCAAAGGCAGGTGAGCAACAAGGAACACCCCCTTCCACAGGGACACCCCACCAGGGGGGAGGTTCTCACACTACACTACTACTTAAGAATATTACACAAGCTGGGTGCTGGTAGCTCATGCTTGTAATCCTAGCTACTCAGGAGTCCGAGTTCTGAGGATCATGGTTCAAAGCCAGCCTGGGCAGGAAAGCCCATAAGACTCTTATCTCCAATTAACCACCAGAAAACCAAAAGTGGCACTGCGACTCAAAGTGGTAGAACACTAGCCTTGAGCTGAAGAGCTCAGAGAGCACCCAAGCCCAGAGTTCAAGCCCCAGGACTGCCACCAAAAAACAAAAAAACAAAAAAACAAAAACACAAGTTCAGTAAGTGTTCACTGAATGGGGATTTGAATCCACCTTCAGGTCACCCTCTCTATTTGGTAGAACTGGAGTTTGTTTGTCCATTGTGATACTGTGGCTTGAATTCAAAGCCTCGAGATCTCACTTGGCATTTTCCACTCACACCTGGTGCTCTCCCACTTGAGCCATGTCCCCAGTTCCAGCTTAACTGGAGATAAATCTCTCAGTTTTGTCTTTGTCTCTGGTTTCAACCTGAGATCCTTCTATCTCAGCCTCCTGAGTAGTAGGGCAGTAGTCATGAACCACTGACTCCCTACCAGTACTAGGGTTTGAACTCAAGGCCTCATACTTGGCAGGTTCTCTACTTGTCACTTGAGATAAAAGCACTTGCCTTGCATGCATGAGGCCCTGGGTTCAATTCCTCAGCACCACATAAGCAGGAAAAAAAAAGCCGGAAGTGGCGCTGTGGCTCCAGTGGTAGAGTGTTAGCCTTGAGCTGAAGAGCTGAGGGACAGCGCCCAGGCCCAGAGTTCAGGCCCCACGACCAGACCAAAAAAAAAAAAAAAAAAGATTCCCAGAGATTTCCAGGCCAGGCTGCCGGGGGGGGGGGGGGGGGGGGGGGGGGGCCGGTTGAGGGTGTTGGTGGCTCATGCCTATCTATAATCCTAGCTACTCAGGAGGCTGAGATCTGAGAATTGTGGTTCAAAGACAGCCCCAGCAGGAAACTCTGTGAGACTCTTATCTCCAATAAACCACTCAGAAAACCAGAAGTGGCGCTGTGGCCCAAGTGGTAGAGTGCTCGCCTTGAGCTGAAGAGCTGAGGGATAGAGCCCAGGCCCAGAGTTCAAGCCCCATAACAACAACAACAACAACAAAAATGCCCAGGCTGCCTTTAAATAATCAATCCTCCCAATCTCTGTCTCCCAAGTAACTTAGAGCCACCATGCCTGGCTCTCAATGCCTGTCCCCCAACACCCCCTACACACACACACACACACCAGGAGGGAAAACAGGCCTACACCACACATCCCCTCTCTTCCCATTCAGTGAGGATTCTAGCAGCCCCCAGTGCCCTGGCCAAGACTGTTCCTTACCCGGGCACTGACAAAGATGAAATCCTTGCGCTGGGTACGGTCCTTCTCCTTTTCAAACACAACACCAAGTTTGTTCTGGACACGCTGGGACTTAATGAGCTGACGAACTAGAGAAAGTAGGAGAGATCACATAAGCCTGTGCCTCAAGGCCAAGGGGCTCCATGCTACCTAATTTGCCCAGGTCTGGCCCTGGCTCACTGCGGTCGTGCGTGAAGGTTGTCCAGTCTTCCTGGGAGTCCCGCTGTCTCCGCAGCAGCACCAGCCGCCCTCCCTCCACATCCACGCTCAGCGTGAACTTCTGGGACTTCCCAATCTTGGTAAGGTCACCCAAGGTCACATCCAGCTTCACCTGCAATTCAGGAGGTCGGGAGACTGCTGACAAGCCTGGGAGGGCAGGGAGGGGCAGGCAGCACCCGCTGTACCTCCAGCTGCCCTTTATTCCACGAGGCCTTATCCACTGTGTACCTCAAAGGCCTGCACAGGTATGGTCTTGGCCTTGCGTGTGGAGGGCTGCAGTGGGGCTGGGGGCCCTGTGGAGCTCATGTCCTGCAGAGCCTTCAGGGCCTGCAGAGGGCAAGCATAGAGTAAATGAGGAGGACAGGCTGAGGGTAGGGTAGGAAGAAGGGGCACTGCAGATGTTACAGTGAGAACTGGGCTTTGGCTTCAGGGTTGAAATCAGGTCAGTGACTAAGGAGGGTCGTTGCGGGAGTCAGTCCACCTTCTTTTGGATGCCTGACAGGAAGTCCTTCAGCACTGACAGCTTCAACACTAGGCTCTCCAGCTCCTGCTCCCCAGTCTGTGGTGGGCTCTGTGGGGAAGAGACAAAGACTGGTACATGAGGCCCCCCAAGCAGCAGCTTCACCCCACCCTCCACTCCTGCCCGATGATCCCACCTGCTGCTGCAAAAGGCGGGTCACCATGGGTGAGCTCTGCTGATCAAACACCTTGGACAGGATCTCCAGGCCAGACAGGACCTTGTCCACCTCGCTAGGGGAGACACCAGGTCAGACTCCCACCCTGACCTAAGTCCTGGGAACAGGATGTGGGGTGTGGCACTTCCATCTTAAGCATGGAGGTACCAGGGCACAGGGGAGGAAGTCAGAGGCGGTGATTGGCTCACGGATGAGGGGCCAAGCCAGGGAGTCGTGAGTGCGCAGCTGCCACTGGTACCTGTGCAGCCTGCGGCATGAGGTGGCTAGGGTGCGGGTGAGGTGGGGCAGGTTGCTGGCTCCGCCCCGCACAGCCTCCAGGTCCAGTCCGTAGCTGCCCTTCAGATACTCATGGGAGACAGTGCTCAGCCCATTGGGAGTGCTTCGGGAGAGAGGTTTGGAGTCAATACAGGCCCCTTGTCCCAGAACCCCAACCCATCCCTCTGGGACTCAGCACTGGTAGCAGGAGTAAAATGGGTTGAGATGGTTACCTCTGGGGCGGAGATGGGAGGGGGGTGGTCCAGCAGGAAGGGCTCAGAAGGCACCTCCACCTCTTGTGGGAAACCACTCTCAGAGGAGAAAGGGACTCAGCAGATGGGGTGGGGGATACTCACCTCTCAGCAGCTGGAGTGGTGGGGGTCTCTGGGGGTGGCAGTGAGCTGCTAGGCCCGATTGAGGCAGAAATGCTGGTGGAGCCGGAGCGTGGGGGCAGAGGGGGTTTCTCATCCTCCACATCTGTGGACAGGGTCAAAAGGGCACATACTCAGTGGGATGATGGCTGCGCGTGCCACAGCTGTCAGACTTCCAGAGAAAAGGGTAAAGGGCAAGGGAACGTGGGTAGGGGGAAAGGGGGCTTCAGGAGAGGCCAGGCTGAGAAGAGAGGCTAGGAAGAAGGAGAGTCAGGGGACAGGGCAGTACCTGAGGCATCTCGGTCATCAGGCGGGTCTGGTTCTCTCTCCCCCTCTACAGGCAGTAGCAGGGCACACACAAGGCCCTGGTTGGGTTGGGCATACAGGCCAATGAGCTCACCCAAGGTCTGGAAGCGGCGCACGGGCACACCCTGTGAGGTCTGTGGGCCAGGCAAGGAGGGAACAAAGAGTTAGGCCAGAGGTCCTCAAGCCCAGGGCTGGATCAAGGTCAGGACTCAAGGGTCTGAGCTCCCACCTGCACAGCCAGGAAATCTTCTCCATCAGGCAGAATACGGTATGTGTGCACATGCTTCTGATACCTAATGGTGAGGCAGAGGTCAGAGCCTGTCACCCCAAGCTGGGGACTAAGCCCCAAGGCAGCCATTCTTCTTATTACCATGCTTACTCCCACCCACACCCCAGCGTGGTCCCCTTAAAACTACTTGCCAGGCTGCACAGGGTTAATGATAGGTCAGTGAACTTCCATCCCTTTAGTGTTCCCAGTAAGAGTAGGAATGGGGGGGGGGGGGACGGGGGAGGTGAAGAATGCAGTTACCATGTCGATACATATGCTATAAAACTAGGAAAATTAAAGGAAGGGGTTAAGAGGAATGGGGGAGAATGAACAAAGGGGTGACATGGATCAAGATGCAGTGTACTTATAAACTGACACACTGAATGGTAACCCCTTTATAAAACTACTAGAATACAAATATAATTTTCAAAAAGGAGCAAGAGTGACCAAATTCCCTCCCTGTGCTCAGACCTACAGAGACTCCACGTCCACCACAGGGCCTAGGAAGCAACAGGCAGCTCTTTTGTGGCCACCACAGCTGTCTAAACAGCCCCTCTGGGACTGTGGTACCCGTCTGGGCCCCCCGCCAAAGTAAGAGTCCTCAGAAGCCTGGCTAGCCCTTTTGCATGCATAGGCAATGTGCTCGTACACATGTGAGCTTCTGTCTGTATTTATGTTGGTGTCTAGTTCTGCTGGAGTTGGATGTGTCTGGGAAGTTTGGCCATTACTCCAGGCCTTTACCTTCCTCCTCAGACACTGGGAAACTAGGATGACACAAGAGGACACTCTATGGGGACCCAGCCTGGAGGGGGAAGAGGGGTGCTGACAGATGGTGTAGCAGCTGAGCAGGTGACAGCTGAGCCAGGCACACACTCAGTGGGGGATGGAAGGCTTCCTCTGTTTACACACCTTACAGGCCCCTGGGGTCTGTGTTGTATGCTAGGTAGGAGGGCCACCCCCTTTTCCCCAACAGGCTCACTCTGGAGCCTCTGCTGGGTATTGGGGCGGGGTGTATTACTTTGTGTGTTGCAGACCTGTGTTTATAACAATAATAGCAATTCAGGAGCTGAGCCTGGTTCCATGTCAGCCAGGTACTCAGCCATCCTACAGATCTTTCAACTCTCACCCTTTTGAAGCAGATATTATCAACATTATCCCCATTCTCCAGAAAACAAACTGAGGCTCAAAAAGATAGTATGATTTTCAAATTTACAGAACAAGTAGAGGCAGAAAGAATTAGGATTTAAGGGCTGAGACTATGGCTTAGTGGTAGAGTGCTTGCCTAGCATGCACGAAGCCCTGGGTTTGATTCCTCAGACTGCATAAATAGAAAAAGCCAGCAGTGTGCACTGTGGCTCAAGTGGTGAGAGTGCTAGCCTTGAGCAAAAGAAGTTCAGGGACAGTGTCAAAGCCCTGAGTTCAAGTCCCAGGACTGGCAAAAAATAAATAAATAACTAGGATTTAAAACCAGGGCAGAAGCCAAGGCGTTCCTCAGGGCAGGGCGTTCCTTGAATATTATTCATGGACATATGTTGTATATATAGGTAAACAAGTATTTGTTTACCACTTCTGATCCCTCCTGAGATGCAGGGAACAGCCACTCGGCTGGCAAAGCCAAATCCTCCACACAAGAGCCAGCCTCTTGGCCCACCCATGCCTTCCCCACAGCAGTGCAGCCAGGATTCACCCCTTACCGGGACAATAATGCTCCTCACCCCAGACATGGGCCCCAGCTGTTCCCCTCCCACTCAACAGCTGACCCTGCACCTGCCTCCTTCCCCTCCTGCATAGGGGGGTACACTTCAGAGGGGGCTGGGAACACAGGGCTCCTAAGGATATTCACGAGTTGGGTTGTCCTGGGCTTCAGGCAAAAGCTAGGCCAGAGTTAGCTCATCCTCTGTACTCCTGATGTTTTGGACAGAATCTTGGGCACTAACAAATGTTTAATAGCATCTCTGGCTTCTACCCACCAGATGCCAATAGCTCCAGTGATGACAGTAATATTTCCCCTGGTCAAGGCCAAAGTACATCTTACTCAAGGATGTCAGAAGAACAGAGGAGGAAGGAAAGGGCAGATGTACAGGGATTTGGGGAAGACATGTGACAGTGCCAAGAAAGAACACAACTAGATGCAAACACAGCACCCCCTGAAGCTTCCCATGCATGGCTTTCCACTCCAGGGACCCCGAGAGGCCCATTCAGTGTGGGAGCTGGTGGGCAGGTCAGAGAGAGAACACTAGAAAAGCAAGAAAGGACAAACTTCCCCCACAGCACTACCTGTGACACCACTCAGGTACAGCTGAAGAGACGAGGCCCACTCAAAGAACTGCTGGACCTAGCCTAGGGGGTCAGAGTCCAAGCCAGTGCCGGGACACATTCACTCACTGATTCGTGAATGGCGCAGTCCCATACAGCCTCACCCAGCTGCCTCCCCACGCCTTCCTGTTCCACACTAACCTTCACCACCATCCCCAACGTCCCCCCACATTCTTAGGATGCAAAGCCAAACACACTGTAAAGAAGCTTGCTGGGCATTTTCCTACACCCTGCCAAGTCCCTCTGCCCGCCTGTACCTTGCCACCCGGACAAATCCCATTAAACCCAACGGGTCCGTATGAGATGAACCACCTTGCATGCTCACCGGCGCCCCTTCTACCTGGGGGGCCCGGGCAAGTCTGCCTCTACTGCCTGCACTTTCTCCTCCATCACCCCAACCACTCTGGGCCCCCCCAACTCTGCTCACAAGGCCCCAGAAGATACCCCCAGACACATAGCAGGAAGTGGCCCCAGATCCTGGCTCAGCCCCAGGATAAAGTCAAAACGTCGGACAGACCCAGGGGTGGAGGCGGGGCTCCTGTCCCGCCGGCCCCAGTCACCACCACCGCCCCCCACCGCCCCCAACTCGGGGCGCTCGGGGCGCGTCCCCACCTCCCCTTCCCGCGCCACTCACAGGACGCAGAGTGCGAAGGCCCCCGCCACGCTCTCGCTGTCTCGGACCAGGAAGCTGCCATCGCGGCCGGCCCGCGCCAGCAACTCCTCCGCAGCGGCGCGGCTCAGGTCGCGGTGGTACCAGGCAGGGGCCGGGCTGCCCAGCGCGCCCCCCGGCCCCGCGCCCCCAGGTCCCGGCGCCCCGCACGCCGAGGCCATGGCCCGTGGCAGGGCTCAGCGCCGTCCGTGTCTGCAGTTCCGCGCCATTCACCCCGAGAAGCTGGGTGCCGAGGCTGGGTGCCGAGGCTGGGTGCCGAGGCTGAGGATCCCGGACGGAGCCGGGAATCCGGGCTCCGCGCCCCGCCGTGCAGTCCGCCGCGCTCACCGCGCAGCCGCCGCCGCCACCGCCGCCAGCGGCGCCGGCCTCAACTTGAAGAGAAAGAAAAGTTTGTTCAGAGGTGGCGGGGGAGGGGCGGGAGCGCAGCGCCCCGACTGCGGGCCGCCCCCTCCCCCTCCGCGCGGCGCACGGCCCGGGCCGCCCCCGCCCCCAGCCTCTTCCCGCAGGACCCTGGCCTCCCAGACACCCCGAGGATCCTGTGCCCCAACCTCGCAGAGGCAGACCCCAGAGCCCCCACTGAAGCCAAGCCCTTCCCTTCCCCACGCCAATCCGGTATCCCGACACTTGGGGAGTCCCGGCACCCCGCCCTGGAACGCTCAGCCATCCGTAAGGTGACCCCTAAGTCACCCCCAAAGTCAGGAGCCCCTAATTTTTTTTTCCTACCCGGGGCTTTCTACAGCCTGGCAGAATCAGGGCTCTCCAAGAAAGGCTCCAAGAAGAGCCTTCCCCATCATCTCCCCTGCGATACAAGGGAGCAAAGAACCCCCTTTCCCCCCCCCTTCACCCCAAATCCCGAGAAAACCCATCACTTCCCCCGCCTAGATCCGAACTCTCAAACTCCACTGCGTCGGTCCCCGGACACATCCCCTGGGGAATCGCTCCCAGGGGGGGGTCCGATCACACTCAGCACACACACACACTCACCCTCAAGAGTGTCCTCGAGCCCCCCCCACCCCAGCCCCGTCTCCACCGGCCAACCAGCCCGGCCGAGCCCTTCCCTTCCCCTCCCCCCACCCCGCCCCCGCCAAGTTCCCTGGCACCACTCCCCAACACCCGCAGGCCAGGGCCTTGAGGGGGGACCCTCGAAGTGGACCCCTCCGGACCCTCTAGAAGAAACTTCCTGCAAGCTCTCAAGTCGCAATCTCACCCCGCAGCTCCCGCCGCCACCGTGCGGATCCGCACCTCCGGGGTTACTGGGGTACCTCCTTGGCCGGGAAAGCGGCCCTGGCCTCCCGGCGGCCACTTAAGATGGCCATCCGCCGCCGCCACCGCCGCCGCGCACCCCCGGCGCGCCTTCCGCCCCGCCCGCCGCCCCGCCCCCGGCCCCACCGCCGTCCCCCGAGCCCCGGGCAGCTCCACACCCCGCCTCCCCCGCCCGCGTCCGGTCCCGTCGTGGCTCACCCGCCGGCTGACCTCGGACCAGCCCCGGCACCTCCCCGCGCCTCGGCTTCCCGCTCCGTACAATGGGGCGACCCTCTGGGACTCCGCTCGTGCCGCCCTCGGCGCCGGGCCCGGACACGGGGGCCCCCCGCGCGCGCGCGCGCTCCGGGACTGCGGCTATTTTTACGATTAATTAAGGAGTAAGGAAGGTGACAGCTGTGTAAACTGTAAAGCGCGACCGCGGAGCGAACGGGTATTATTAGCACCGCCCCCGTCCCCGCTACTCCCTCCAAGTCAACCAACTCGCGCCTCCGAGGGCCGGACGCCGGCCGGGGAGCCCCCGCCCGCCACGCAGGGGGCGGCACCCGCCCGGGGGCCTGGCCCGCCCCTTCCCAAAAAAAGCGCTCGCGGGTGGCTGAGTCTCTCGGGAGTCCTCTTCCTGCCCCGCCTCTCCTCCCCTGAGCTCCTTAAAGGCGCAGGCCTCCAGCGGGCGCCCCCGGCCGCCAACTCTTGGGCTGTTTGCCTGAGCATCCCTTTAAGCCGGGAGAGAACTTTCACTTTGCTAAACTGAACCTGTTGACCGAATCTAGATTCGTCGTCTGGAGCTTCCTCCATTTCTAACCCGCGCTGGTTTCACCCAGCTGGTCAACGAGTCCTGAGTCCTGGAGAGGAGCTCTGTGGGACCTCACACACTAGATAAACACAGTAACTTGAGAGAGCTGCCGCCCGCCCTCCTTTGTCTCCTGATCCTGCCAGGAGCCCAGTAACTTATTCTTCAACCTGTGTCCTACTTCCCCATTAGTCACCTTTTGGTATTGGGAAGGGGAGCCTGCTGGGGGTGGGGATGGAGGCACGCAGGTGTGTGAATGAGATCCAGACTAGGAGTCTGCACACTTGGGTTCTAGTCCCAGCTGAACCGCCTTTGGGCTATCAGACAGCTACCTGTGTGTCTCTGGGGAGAACCCTGGTAGAGAAGTGGAGACAAAGACTTTCCTGAGGGCATAAGAGGAGGCAAGAAACCCAGAGATCAAGTCTTGTCTAGCTCTGAGGCTGTGCAACTGCTGAGCAGTCTTCCAAAATCAGTCTTGCTCCTGCCTCTGGGAAACCCTTAGGAAACCCTAAGGGTTTCTAGAGCACAGAACTTGGCCCGGTCTTGAGTATTTCCTCTAAAGGAATCCCCCAGATTTTCTTCCCAATTGGCTCTGTTTCTCCTCTGAGAGTCCCAGGCCCTAACTCTTTAACACTTAAATCATTATGTTCGGTAGGGTGATTCCCCCTTCCCAACCCCCCCCACCCCCACCCCCATACAGAGCTTTCCCTGGACTCCCATCCCCAGCTTTCCCGTTGCAGAGCTGAACACCAAACCAGAGAGAGGAGAGCTGGGGCAGGGGAGATGTTTGGAAACTAGTATGAATATAAAGTCCTAGTCAGGTCAGGTTCTAATGGTGGTGCCTGTATCCTAGTTATTGAGGAGGCTGAGATCTGAGGACAGTGGTTGGAAGTCAGCCAAAATCAAATTGTTTTTTGTTTTTGTCGGGCTTGAACTCTGGGCCTGGGCACTGTCCCTCAGCTCTTCAGCTCAAGGCTAGCACTCTACTACTTGAGCCACAGTGCCACTTCCAGGTTTTTCTGTTTATGTGGTGCTAGTAATCAAACCTAGGGCCTCATGCATGCCAGGTAAGCAAATCTACCACTGAGCCACCTTCCCAGCCCCTGGGCAGACAAATTTTTGAAACTCTTACTACCAGCGAACCAGAAAAAGCCAGAAGTGGAGGGGTAGCTCAAAGGGTAGAGCTACAATCTTGAACAAAAAAGTCAAGAATGTGAGGCCCTAGCTGGGCACCAGTGGCTTATACCTGTAATCTTAGCTACTCAGGAAGCTGAGATCTGGATCATGGTTCACAGCCAGCCCAGGCAGTAAAGTCCATGAGATTCATCTCCAATTAACCACCAGAGTGTGAGGCCCTGAGTTCAAGCGCTATTACCTGACACAAAACAAAACTCGGGCCTGGCTCTCCTTGGGGCTATTAATGTACAAATTCACATTCTTTCTAGGAAAAAGCTTGTTTCATTTCATTACCTGGAGGAAAGGACTGTTGCACTTTTACATAGAAAGTGAAAGAGTTGGACTGGGAAGTTGACTCAGTGGTAGAGTGCTTCCCTCACATGCATGAGGCCCTGAGTTCGATTCCTCAGCACCACGTTAAGCAGAAAAAGCTGGAAGTGGTGCTGTGGCTCAAGTAACAAGAAAGAAAGAAGGAAAGAAAGAAAGAAAGAAAGAGAGAGAGAGAGAGAAAGAAAGAAAAGAAAGAAAGTGAAAGAGCCGAGATTTTTTTTTTTTTTTTTTGGTCAGTGGTAGGGCTTGTTCTCTGGGCCTGGATGCTGTTTTCTGAGTGATTTATTGGAGCTGAGAGTCTCACGGAGTTTCCTTTCTGGGCTGGTTTTGAACCTTGATCCTCAGATCTCAGCCTCCTGAGTAGCTAGGATTACAGGCTAAGAGTCAGAATTTAAACACAGGTGTGATTGCTCTAATCTAAAGAAATCCACACACTAGAAGATCCATCACTCACCCAGCCACAAACTCACAATGAAAATAATTCTTCAGCTAGTGATGTGTCACAAATTTATTAGCACTGCCCCCAAACCTCACCATGGAGCAAGAACTGGGTGATAAAGGGCTGAGTAATAGATTACAGGTAGATTTGGGGTTCCCTCAATTGTAAGAACTCAGATGAGCCTTTAGCCTGCTAGGTAGCAGAGAGGAGATCTAGGGAGGACTGCATTCAGACAAGGAGTAAAAGTGGCAGTATCAGGGCCAGGCTGGGTATGAAGAGCCCTCTCCCAGGGTGTATGGCTCCAGAAGTCATGGCCTGAGCATAAAACCTGGCTACCTCCTCGTTGGGGTTGCCCTGGTCTGGATCAAACCACATCTGGATGCAGCGGCCACTCCCTTGGCTGTAGTTGCTCACTTTGTAGGAATGACTCCAGAGACCTTCACAAAAGGAAGCTGGTGTGGGGAAGTAGAACTCAAATGTACGGCAGACAGCCTTGGCTGGACACTTATTAACTCCTGCAAGCAGAAACATAGTGGACACAAATATTAAGCCCTGGACTCATTTCTAGCCATCCCAGAAATCTTCACTCCCACCTCAAAACCTCAAACTCCCTTTTCCATCTTCCACCCCCTTAAACTCTTACCAGAGCTCCAGTCCCAGCCCTTGTGCCAGTTGGTCTTGCAAGTGGAAGAGGTGCGGCAGTCTTCCCACCAGCGCTGACAGTCCTCTTTGCATAATGGCACATCCAGGAACCGCTCTTTGCGCCAGTTTTGGTTAACCTGGATGGAGTAGGGATATTAGCAGCTGTGAAGGGACTGAGCCAGGAAGCAACATAATGGGGATGAGATAAGCAGACAATGGTACCTCCTGGATCCAGGGCCCCAGATTGGGTGAGCACTCATACAGACAGGAATCTTGGATAAAGTGACGCTTGCAGGCAGGCTCCATCTTGCCACAGTGATCCCAATTGAAGTTGTACAAGAGAGAGGTGTCCTTGTGCAGCTCTTGAGTAGTGTTGAAGGAGCAGCAGGAATTCCTTCTCCAGGGACTGCACTAGGTGGGGAAGCCAGGACTGAATCCTCCAACTCTTCTCCCACCTCCTGCCATCTGCAGCCTGACCAAACCGGCTGTCCTGGGAAAACTCACCAGAAGAGCACCTCACAGATCCCCCCCCCCATTTTTTTTGGGGGGTGGAACACAATTACTAATGTGATGAGGAGACTTTGAGAGCCCAGGTGAGAGCACACTTTATTTTTTATTTTATTCTGCCAGTCCTAGGGCTTGAACTCAGGGCCTGGGCTCCATCCCTGAGCCTCTCTGTGCTTAAAGCTAGCACTCTACTACTTAAGCCACAGCACCAAGTCTTGTGGGGCTTGAACTCAGGGCCGGGGACTCGGTCCCTGAGTTCTTTTTGCTCAAGGTTAGTGCTCTACTACTTTGAGCAACAGTGCTACTTTCAGTTTTCTGGTGGTTAATTGGAAATGAGTCTCTCAGACTTTGCTGCACAAGCTGGCTTCAAATCACGATTCTCACACCTCAGCCTCCTAGGATTATAGGCATGAGCCATCAGCATCCAGCTTATAAAAAGTAAAGAGCTAGGCATTGGTGGCTCATGCTACTCAGGAGGCTGAGATTGAAAGGATCAGGGTTCCAGGCCAGCAAGAGCAGAAAGTTTGTGAGACCCCAATTCAACCAATATGTAGCTGGAATTGGGCCTGTCACTCATGCCTATAATCCTAGGGATACAGGAAGCTAAGGTCTGAGGATTGTGGTTTGCAGTCAACCCAGGCAAAAAGTCCATAAGACTCTTCATCTCCAATTAAATGCCAAAACACCAGTAGAGCTGTGGTTCAACTGGTAGAATACTAGACTTTATAAGACAGACAGACAAAGAAAGAAAGAAAAGAAAGAAAGAAAGAAAGAAAGAAAGGAAGGAAGGAAGGAAGAAAGAAAAAGAAAGTGAGCTAAGGGACAGCATCCAGGCCCTGAGATCAAGTCTCAGTATTGTCACACAAATATTTAAAGAAAAGAAGAAGAAACTGGGCATGCTGATACACATCTGTCAAATTAGCGATGTGAAAGGCATAAAATGGAAGGATCCAACTCCATAACTGCCATGTAAAAGGACACAATGAGTCTAATAGAGTGGGGGGGGGGGTCTACTGGCATGAATGTTTCTAGGCCCATGCCCCAGGTCACTGTCACAAGAGGGTTTGACCCTCTTTACCTTTGACATCCCAGAGCTGGCAGGCAGTAAGAGCTACCTCTGCAGTGTGTCTCACACTTCAATCCATGGAGGAACCCCCCACAATCCCACCCTTGACCCCCCACCAGGGCTGGGTCTATCTAACTCCTATGTGGTCCATGTGTTTCCGTGACTAGTGTAATGTGCAGGCCATCATCTACTAGATTATAAAGAACCATCTGGAATGAGTTCCTGCCATGCACAAGAAGCATGCACCATCCCACAGAGTTCAGAGACTGACTGCCTCCTCCCCAGCATTGCCCACCACCTGATGTCCTCCTGGGGAGGACACCCCTAATATCACTCTCCCTACCACCTTCATCTGCTCCCCCACACCTTGTGGGGGTGGAGGGTCTGGCCCCTCAACTCCTCCCCCACCACCTTGGCTTCCTCCTCCCAGTCTACATGGGCCCCTCCCTGAACTGCAGCCTCACCTGCTCGTGCAGTTTGTCCTCAGGGCCTGGCTTTGTCTTGTGGTGCTTGGCATCCAAGCAGGCATTGAGCAGGTCTGTCCTGTCCCTGGCAGTGCAGGTGATGGCTCCCCAGGCCAGAATCAGAAGCAGCATCCATTTCCACATCATGCCTTTCTAGCCCCGCAGAGGGAGCTGTGGTTAGGAAGACAAGGCCTGTAAGGAAAGATCCATCCAGGGGACAGCCTTCACCCCTCCTGCCTCAGTCTCCTCATCCCTGCAGTAAAAGATGAAGCCAGACCCTATTCCTTCAATGCTGGAATCCCGAGGCTTGCTGAGGCTAGAGTAGAGAAGGTTGGCAAGAGGGGGTTCCCCCCCACCCCCCCCACCCCCGTCTCCCACCAAGAGAGCTGGAGTTAGTGGGCGAGTCCTATGGCAGCCTTCCCAAGTTAGATACTCTGTCTATGCCCTTCGCATCCTTCTAGCCTTGATATATGCAAGTAACTAAACAGGGTAAGCCCGTGCCTGGCTCCTTGGAAATGGGCCAGGGACACACAGTGCCCTCATCCCACCTCAGCCAATGCTCTGCAGACTCTGGACTGCTTCCCACGCCAGCCTGGAAGCCCTTTTAGCCGTGGGGGAGACGATGATCCAGCTCTGCTGAGTCCTCCAGATTGCAGAAGGATCAAGTGACATGACCCACATGACAGTGTTTGGTTAAATGATACAGAAATGGAAAGCGTGGTGGTATTTAAACAGCTTGGCTTCCTCTCTGTCTTTCATTCCCTAATCTCTGAAAGCCACCCTCCCTGCGCCACCCTCCCCCCATCACTTCTCAGAGCTAATGCACCAGACCCCATTTTACCTCTCAAAAAATAAATGCCAAGGGGCTGGGAAGGTGGCTCAGTGGTAGAGCGCTTGCCTTGTATGCATGAAGCCCTGGGTTCGATTCCTCAGCACCACATAAGCAGAAAAAGCCAGAAGTGGTACTGTGGCTCAAGTGGTAGAGTGCTAGCCTTGAGCTGAAGAGCTGAAGGACAGCGCCCAGGCCCAGAGTTCAGGCTCTCCAGAAACCTTAGTAGTCCAACCCAAAAGTCCCCAGACACACACATAGAGTCAGGCGCCTGATGAAAGTGAAAGTCCCCTTCTCTGTTTGTTCCTGCCCTAACTTCAGAGAGTTATGTTTCTTTAGGCTCTGCTACTGGAGCACCTAAGAGGTAATCAAGACGCCCTCCTCCTCTCCCCTACCATCTCCACATGCATTGACCACCGGGCCCTGCCAAGAGCCTCTTAAAAATCCTCTGGAACTCACTTCCAGAGTTTTGTATTTAGGGCCAGATTTTCCCTCCAACCGTGGGCTTCCCCACAGGAGCCAGAATAAGCCATCCCCCTTCCATCCCTCCCCTCTCCCTCCTTCCCTTCTTCCTTACTTCCTTCCCTCCCGCCATCTTTCCCTTCCTTCTTCCCCTTCTCTTTTTCTCCCTCCCTCCTTCTTTCTTTTCCTTCCTTCTTTCCTTCCCTTTTTCTTTTTGTGAAATTGCTCATGGAATCCAGGGTCTCTCAAATGTTAGGCAAGTTCTCCACCACCAGCAACATCTCCAGTCCCATAATGATCTAAGAAAATACATGTTCCTCTTCCTTTGCACAAATCTGCCAGCCACCCTTCTTACTCTTCTCACCTTACCTCAACTTCCTTTGCTGCTTGGAGTACACACAGGTGTGTTGGTGTTGGCCTCTCCCTAAACTTGGCAACAGATTCAGAGCCTGGGCTGTCCCCAGTGATCTCTGCCCACAGCACAGACAGGGTAGAAGAGCTCTGGTAAGCACAGAATAAAATGTCCCACTCAGCTCTTCTGTAATTCCTTCTCTGCCAGACCCCGCCCTTTTTCAGATTTCAAAACTTAGACAATTTAGTCATTCTCGTTTCCATTCATCTCTCCACTTGTATCTTCATCCATTCTAGGATAGGTGCATTCAACACTCACCAGTATCTGGATAAATGCACATTTCTAAGGGGAGAGTGTGCAGATTTTAGGTACCTTAAGTGGTAGGATAAGGCTACTTTGATGGAGAACCCAAGCAGTAATCTCAGGTCAGTGAGACCCCCAGAGAAATCCATCCACTGCACTAGGAAAAGTCAGTAGAAGTCACTAGACTTTGGCCCATCAGAACATTTTCTTTTCTTTTTTTTTTTTTTGGGGGGGGGGTGAGGAGGGTTGGACACAGGGCTTCATACATTCTAGGCGAGTACTCTATCACTTGAACTATTCCCACAACATTTTGGAGAATAATATACAGAAAACAAACAAAAAAAAACCCAGAAACTTACTATATAGACTTAATCAATGACTGTTAGATAATTTCTGAGCAGCCCCAAAGACGCAGGTGGAAGATAGAAAACACAAAGAAGAGCCAGGTGCCTTTGACTCAGACCAATAATCATAGCTACTCACAAGGCGAACATCTGAACATCAAAAGTTCAAAGCCACCCCAGACAGAAAACTCTTCAAGTTTCTAATGCCAAATTAATCAGCAAAATGCTGGAATGGAGGAATAGTTCAAGTGGTAGAGTATTGTCTGAGAGTGAAATAGCCAAGCCAAACTCAGAGTTCTAGTCCCTGAGTTCTAAGTCCTGGTACCAGCCCCTGGAAAACACAAGTAATAACAACAACAACAACAACAACAGGGGCTGGGAAGGTGGCTCAGCGGTTGAGCGCTTGCCTTGCATGCATGAGGCCCTGGGTTTGATTCCTCAGTACCACATAAGCAAAAAGAAAAAAGCTGGAAGTGGCGCTGTGACTCAAGTGGTAGAGCGCTAGCCTTGAGCTGAAGAGCTGAGGGACAGCACCCAGGCCCAGAGTTCAGGCCTCACGACTGGACCCAAGCAACAACAACAACAACAACAAATCTCAAAGGATTTACTTGGGCACAGAGAAAAATAAAAATTGCTCCAATTTGGGCTGGGAAGGTGGCTCAGTGGTAGAGCGCTTGCCTTGCATTCATGAAGCCTTGGGTTTGATTCCTCAGCACCACATAAGCAAAAAGAAAAAAGCCAGAAGTGGCACTGTGGCTCAAGTGGTAGAGCGCTAGCCTTGAGCTGAAGAGCTGAGGGATAGCGCCCAGGCCCAGAGTTCAGGCCCCCCAGCTGGAACCAAAAAAAAAAAAAAGTTCCAATTTGATAACTGACAGTATCTCACTATATAATACTTCTTAAAACACAACTAAAGAATTTTTTTATAGCCTTTAAAGTTTTTGCAGTAAAAAAACAGTCTGGTAGCTCACACCTGTAATCCTAGCTACTCAGGAGGCTGAGATCTGAGAACTGAATTTCAAAGCCATCCTGGGCAGAAAAGGCCTCTATATTCTGCTTCCAATTAGCCAGCAAAAAGCCAGAGGTGAAGGCATAACTAAGTGGCAGTGTGTCAGCCTTGAATGAAAAAATCCAAGTAAGCCAAGCTCCAGTGGCTCATACCTGTAACCCTAGCTATTGAGGAAGCTAAGATCTCAGGATTGTGATTCAAAGCCAGCCCTAGAAAGTCTGTGAGACTCTTACATCCAATTAGTCACTGAAAAAGTTGGAAATGGAGCTGTGGCTCAAGTGGTAGAGCTCTAGCTTTGAGCACAAAAGTTCAGGGACAGTACTCAGGCCCTGAGTTCAAGCTCCAGGAGTTGTATCAAAAAAAAAAAAAGGGCTGGGAAGGTGGCTCAGTGGTAGAGCGCTTGCCTTGCATGCTCAAGGCCCTGGGTTCGATTCCTCAGCACCACATAAGCAAAAAGAAAAAAGCCGCAAGTGGTGCTGTGGCTCAAGTGGTAGAGCGCTAGCCTTGAGCTGAAGAGCTGAGGGACAGCGCCCAGGCCCAGAGTTCAGGCCCCACAACCGGACAAAAAAAAATTAAACAAACAAACAAAAAAAAGCCAAGGGAAAATGTGAGGCTGAGTCCAAGCCCCAGAATCAGCATTGAAACATTATTTTGTAGTAAAATTACACAGTACATACCGGGTGCCTGTGGCTCACCCCCCCCGTAATACTAGCTATTCAGGAGGCTGAGATCCGAAGATCATGGTTCAAAGCCAGCAGGAAAGTCAATGAGACTCATCTCCAATTAACCACCAGAAAACGGGAAGTGGCACTGAGGCTCAAGTGGTAGAGCTTTTGCCTTGAGCTAAAGAGCTCAGGAACAGCGCCCTGGCCCAGAGTTCAAGCCCCACGACTGACCAAAAAAAAAAATTTTTTTTTCCGGTCATGGGGCCTGAACTCTGGGCCTGGGCACTGTCCCTCAGCTCTTCAGCTCAAGGCTAGCACTCTACCACTTGAGCCACAGCGCCACTTCTGGCTTTTTTCTTTTTGCTTATGTGGTGCTGAGGAATCGAACCCAGGGCCTCATGCATGCAAGGCAAGCAATCTACCACTGAGCCACCTTCCCAGCCCTGACCAAAAAAAATTTTTAATTAATTAATCATCTTAACTGTTTTTATAGTGTTAAATAGGTTTCTACTGCTTTTATTTATTCTCATCCCATAAAACTGATTCTGTATCCATTAATGATTATATTTTCCCTCAATCTCTGCTGCTCACGGTCTATTTTCTTTTATTTATTTATTTTTTTACCAGTCCTTGGGTTCAAACTCAGGGCCTGGGCACTGTCCTTGTATTTCTTTTTTGCTCAAGGCTAGCACTCTACCTCTTGAGCCACAACGCCACTTCCAGCTTTTTGTGTTTATGTGTTACTAAGGAATTGAACCCAGGACTTCATGCATGCTAGGCAAGCACTCTACCACTAAGCCACATTCTTAGTCCCTCGTGTTCTATTTTCTATACTGCTCTAGATACCTTGCTTAAATGAAATCCTATAGCAATTATCTTTTGTGACTGGCTTACTTCATGTGGCATGAAATTTATCCATGCCATAAAATGTATAACCCTGAGTTCTTTGTCTTCCCTATTTCTACCTTTTCCTCCACATATCAAAAGTCTCCAAACTCTATGGATTTTATTCACCAACAACATATCCAGCATTGCTCAGTGCTAAGGACACATTCTGAGAAATGCATCATTAGGAGATTCAGCAATTGCAAACACAACCAAGATGGTCAAGGCCAACCATGCAGTGTGGGCTCTGGATGCAGCAACAGCAAACTCAAGAAGCCAACTGCAGGCATAGCTCCTCTTTCTGTTTTACAGTAAATATTTATTTTTTATTGGTTTATTGACTTATGCCAGTATTGTGGCTTGAACTCAAAGTCTTGGGCTCTTGTTCAACTCTTCTAGTCTAGACTGGTCATTTACCAATTGAGCCAAACTTCCATTTCAGGCTTTTTTGGTGGTTAATTTGAAATTATAGCCTCCTGGACTTTCCTGCCCAGGCTGGATTCAATCTGTGCTCCTCAGATCTCAGCCTCTTGAGTAGCTAAGGATTACAGGTGTGAGCCACCAGAACCCTGGTAAATAATGTTAAATATAAATTATTTTTTGATAATTTTTATATTAATTTCATGGTGCACCAGGGTTCCAATTTCTTCACATTCTTATCAAAACTCATTTTCTGTTTTGTTATTTGAGAGGTTTGTTTTGCTTGTTATTTGTTATTTATTTACGTGTGTGTGTGTGCGCGCGCGCGCGTGTATTTTTTTTGGTCGGTCCTGGAGCTTGAACTCAGGGCCTGAGCACTGTCCCTGAGCTGCTGCTGCTTCTTTTTGTTGGTCATAGGGCTTGAACTTTGGGCCTCAGCACTGTCCCTCAGCTCTTCAGCTCAAGGCTAGCACTCTACCACTTGAGCCACAGTGCCACTTCCCCCTGAGCTTCTTTTGCTCAAGGTTAGTGCTCTACCACGGCACCACTTCCAGCTTTTTCTGTGTGTTCCCAGCTTCTCCCATTCTCTTTATAATAGCTGATTTTAAGACTGTGTAATGGCCAGATGAGGTAGCACAAGTCTATAAAACCACCATTCAGGAGTCTAGGTAGAAGTATCATGAGTTCAAGTCTAGCCTGAACAACAAAAAGTTTTTAAAATTATTCTTTGCCTAACTAAGTACATTTGAGCTTCCTCAGATAGTATCTAGTAACTGTATGTGTGTCTGTCTGTCTGTCTGTCTGTCTGTGTCTGTGTCTATGTCTGGGTCTGGGTCTGTGTCTGTGTGTCTATGTTGCCAGTACTGGGACTTAAACTCAGGGCCTAGGGACTGTCCCTTAGCTTTGTCACTCAAGACTAGTACTCTATTACTTGAGCTATAGCTCCACTTTTACCAGAGCTGGCTTGAACTGTTATCCTCAGATCTCAACTTCCTTAGTAGCTAGGATTACAGGCATAAACTACCATCGTTTGGCTATTAACTGCTTCTCCGCCCCATTTCTTTGTATGTCTCATATCTTTCTTATTAAAACTGGATATCTAAACCAATATGCTGTTGCCAGGAGTTCTGGGATAGGCCTATAATCCCAGCACTCCTCAGGAGGCAGGGGCAGGAATTAAACTGGAAGATAACCTGAGCAAGAAGAATTCCTCCCAGCCTGGGCTACAGGTCTTGTCTCAAAAAATATACAAAGCAATTCCATGGATCAGATTTCTGCCCCCCCCAAAAAAAATCAGGGTTTGTTGTTGCTGAACCTATTTACTGATTTTCATAGATTAATTCTGTAAAGTTAGCTTCATCAACTAGTGACTAGATTGCCATTTGTTTGTAGATGCTATAAACCAACAGGTCTCTTGCTGTTATTCCAGGGGACTATGTACATAGTTGGCCTTGTCTTCAATGCTCAGCCAGTTTACTCTCCCTTCACTCATTTCCTGACTTCACAGGGCCTCAAACTCCCCAAAACAGAGGGATTGGGACCTTCTCAGATCTTCTCTGAACCAATACACATCCCTGCATGTGTGTGGACTTCTGTATTTCCAGGAAGATGGCAGAGCTTCCCAAAGGCCTCTTACACATTCCTTTTCTTTCTTGATATTCCTTTTAATTTTTTTTGGTCAGTCTTGTCTACTTTAACTGACATTCTTTCTTCTGGCAGCTGAAATGTCAATTTGCTGTTGATAGTTTAGGCAAACACTACAGAAATTTTCACTAACTGAGCTCTGATTCCAGTCAAATCAAGACTAGCCCTAAATGAAGTTTTTTTTTTTCTTTTCTTCTTTTACTTCATTTCCTTTTTTCCTTTCTTGGGGGGATGAGGGGTGCGGCAGGCTGCAGGGGACAGTACTGGGGCTTGAACTCGAGACCTGGGAGCTGTTTCTTAGCTTTTTTGCACAAGGCTAGCACTCTACTTATTTGAGCCATAGCTCCACTTCTGCATTTTTGGTGGTTAATTGGAACTAACAGTCTCATGGTCTTTCTTGCCTGGGATAGCTTGGAAAAGTGATCCTTAGTTCCCAGGGTATGAGTAATTAGGATGACAGGCATGAGCCACAGTGCCCAGCATTTTCTTCTTTTTTGTTCATTCCTTTCTCTTTTTTCCCTTCCTTCCTTCCCTCACTGGCTCTCCTCCTACTTCTTCCTCTTTCTCCCTCCCCTCCCCCACTCTCTTAGCCTGGGGGCAGAGGGCAGAGTCCTGACTCAGTTCCCCTTCTTAGGCTCCAGAGTACGGTTCCAGAATGACATCCCTTTAGAGTCTGACAAATAAGTGGACTAATAACAGTTCTCTAGGGCTGGGGCTCTGGGGAACACTGCAAACCCTCCCTGCCCCCTCTAGTGGTGATTAGGCTGTGAGTTTTATGGTGACTGCAGTTGGGAGACTTATTTTGGTTACTTTGGAGTTGGGGACAGTTGAGTTTGAGAAAAATTCCACAAAACTCACGGTTCCACTAAGATTTAGCTGTTTTTCTTTAAATGTTCCTTGGGTTTTCTAGAGTTCTAGGGAAACTGATTTTGACAGTCTTTGCCAGTATTCTTGCTGCTTTTAGAGAAGAATGGATTTTCCGGTGTCCTTTCTTTGCCCCTCAAGAAGTGCTGCTTCAAATGTTTCTATTTTAAGAAGTATAAAGCTTCAAATGATATTGGTCACTCATAGGATAAGACTGATTCAAAACATGGAGAGGTAAAAGAGTTTTTTGTTGTTATTGTTTTGCTTTTTTAACATTCCTATGTGCTCTCCCTTGAGAACAGATTTTAGGTTCCTACCCACCATGAAAGTGAATTTCACTTCTCAAAAAGCATGTTATTTTTGCCTCTTTTTCTTTTTCTTTTATGCTGATTCAGATCAAAGTCATGGGTCATGAGTTAACATAAAACAATAGTAATCCAGGCTGGGGATGCATCTCAGAGGTAGAGTGTGATTATCCTGAACCAAGCCCTGAGTTTAACCCCCCAAAGCACAAAACAAGTAAACATTGGGGCTGGGGTACAACTTAGTTTCAGAACCCTTGCCACATACATGCTAGGCCCATGAAAACAAACAAAAAGCCCTCAAACAGTAGGATTTCTCACAGCTAAGGACATATATAATTGTTTTGGTTTTGGTTGTGGTTGGTCATGGGTCTTGAACTCTGGGCCTGAGCGTTGTTCCTCAGCTCTTCAGCTCAAGGCTAGTGCTCTACCACTTGAGCCACGGAACCACTTCCAATTTTCTGTTGGTTTATTGGAGATAAGAGTCTCATGGACTATCCTGCCTGGGCTGGCTTTGAACTGAGAATCTCACAGACTTTTCTGCCTGTGCTGGCTTTGAACCCAGAGTCCCAAAGACTTTCCTGCCCAGGCTGGCTTTGAACCTCGATTCTCTGATCTAAGCCTCCTGAGTAGCTAGGATTACAGGGGTGAGCTAGGAGTGCCCAGCTAATCACTAAGATTCTTTTTTTTGGAGGGGGTGGGTCCGGTGTGGGGCCTGAACTCTGGGCCTGGACCCTGTCCCTCAGCTCTTCAGCTCAAGGCTAGCGCTCTACCACTTGAGTCACAGTGCCACTTCCGGCTTTTTTCTTTTTGCTTATGTGGTGCTGAGGAATTGAACCCAGGGCCTCAGGCATGCAAGGCAAGCACTCTACCACTGAGCCACCTTCCCAGCCCCAGTCACTAAGATTCTTATCTCCAATTAACCACCAAAAAGCTAGAAGCAAAGGTGTAGATGAAGTGGTATAGTGCTAGCCTTGAGTAAAAGAGCTCAGGGATGGCACCTAGGCCCAAAGTTCAAGCCCCAGCAAAACAAAACAAAAACAAAATAAAGCTTGGCACTCATTTGTCATTTCAGCTAGGGCAGGAAATGTAAACAGGAGGATTGTAGTCCAGACTGGACTGAGCAAAACAGAGATGTTCCCAAAGTGCCTGCACCCCTAGCAACTCAGGAGTGTAAGAAATGGAATATCAAAGACTGAAATCAGTCTGAGCAGAAAAGCCCACCTCTAATTAACCAGCAAAAAGACAGATTAGATGCGTGGCTTAAGTGGTGGTAGAGTGCCAGCCATAAGCAAGCAATCCAAGCAAATAATTCAAGAATTAAAGGCCCTCAGTTCAAGCTCCCCATCTATCAAGAAAAGACTTTATATCTCAAAAATAACCAGAACAAAAAAGGCTAGAGGTGAAGTTCAAGCAGAAGAGTACCTGCTTACTAAAGGCAAACCCACAGTAACACACCACACACACACACACACACACACACACACACACACACACACACACACACACACAGACAGATGAGATAAAGAGGGATGCTCTTTACTCAGACAAATAGAGTAAAGGAATGGAATTATTAAAAAATAAAGTGGCTGGCTGGGTACCAGTGGCTCACCCCTGTAATCCTAGCTACTTAGGAGGCTGAGATCTGAGGATCATGGTTCAAAGCCAGCCTGGGCAGAAAAGTCCATGAGACTTTTTTTTTTTGGGGGGGGGGTTCCGGTCATGGGGCCTGAACTCTGGGCCTGGACCCTGTCCCTCAGCTCCTCAGCTCAAGCTTTCCGGCTTTTTTCTTTTTGCTTATGTGGTGCTGAGGAATCGAACACAGGGCCTCAGGCATGCAAGGCAAGCGCTCTACCACTGAGCCACCTTCCCAGCCCCTCCATGAGACTCTTATCTATAATAAACTACCAGAAAACCAGAAGTGGCGCTGTGGCTCAAGCAGTAGAGCACTAGCCTTGAGCTGAAGAGCTGAGGGACAGCACCCAGACCGAGTTCAAGCCCCACAACAGACCAAAAAAAAAGTGGCAGGTGTTGGTGGCTCACTCCTTCCGCCCTACTCTGGAGGCCAAAATCTGAGGATCCCAGTTCAAAGTCAGCTCCAATAGGAAAGTAAGTCTCTCAGACTTTTTATTTCCTCTTAATACCAAAAGCTTGAAATGGAGCTCAAATGATGGAGTGCCAGCCTTGCACAAAAATGAGTAAGGGACAGTACCTAGACCCTGAGTTCAAACTCCAGTACCAACATAATAGATAAGTACACACCTATTAAAATCCTCAAACTGAGGCTGAGGGAGGAGAATGCTAAAGTTTGAGGAGAGCCTAAGCTACATGATATAATTCTTTAAAAAAAAAAAATGAGAAGTGGGATGGCCTGGGAAGGTGGAGCGCTTGCCTTGCATGCATGAGGCCCTGCGTTCAATTCCTCAGCACTACATAAGCAAAAAGAAAAAAGCCGGAAGTGGCGCTGTGGCTCAAGTGGCAAAGCGCTAGCCTTGAGCTGAAGAGCTGAGGGACAGCACCCAGGCCCAGAGTTCAGGCCCCACGACTGGACCCCCAAAAAAAAAAAAAATGAGAAGTTGGGGCTGGGAATGTGGCTTAGTAGTAGAGTGCTTGCCTAGCATACATGAAGCCCTGGGTTTGATTCCTCAGTACCACATAAATAGAAAAAGCCAGAAGAGGTGCTGTGGCTCAAGTGGTAGAGTGCTAGCTTGGAGCAAAAGAAGCTCAGGGACAGTGCCCAGGCCCTGAGTTCAAGCCCCAGAACTGGCAAAAGAAAAGAAAAGAAAAACAAAGTGAGCTGGGTGCTGGTGGCTCACACCTGTAATCCTAGCTACTCAGGAAGCTGAGATCTGAGACTCAGGAGGCTGAGATCTGAGAATCACGGTTCAAAGCCAGCCTGGGCAGGAAACTCCGTGAAACTCTTATCGCCATAAACCACTAGAAAATCGGAAGTGGTGCTGTAGCTCAAATGGTAGAGCACTAGCCTTTAGCTGAAGAGCTGAGGGACAGCACTCAGGCCCAGAGTTCAAGCCCCATGACCGACCAAGTGGTGGTAGATGGGCACTGGTGGCTCAAGCCTATAATCCTAGCTATTCAGGAAGCTAAGATCTGATTGTTCCAAACTAACACAGGCATAACTCTGTGAGACTCTTATCTCCACTAAACTACCAAAAATGCAAGAAGTGGAGTTGGCTTAACTGGAAGAGCCCTAGCCTCAAGAAAAAGAAGCTCAAGGACAGTGCCTAGACCCTGAGTTCAAGCCCCAGGATGGGCACAAAAGAAAAAAAAAGAGAGAGAAGTAAAACTGTACCTCAAGAGGTAGAGTACTAGACTTGAGAAACCAAACCAAACCAAACCCTCAAAGACAACACTGGGGCCCTGAGTTCAAGCCCCAGGACCAGCACAAATAAAGTAATATAAACAAGTGGATTAATTAAGTGAAGAAGACTAACTCTCCTATCTCCTCTTTCTCCAGATTTTAATAACTTCTCTTTAAAATAGCCATCCATTCAGCCTTTATGAATTGTTCAAGGTACTGATAGGTTTATGCTGTTACATATAACATCCCAATGGAAATTCTTACCTTTCTCTTATGGATATTGACAATTAATAGGTAGTGTCCACAAATGTCTCAAGTCTCCTGTCCTATTTGCCCAAAGATCCTTTCTATAACTGGACGACAGGAAACAAGCATATCTGACATCACTCCCATAAACCAACACTTGGATGAGTCAGCCTGCTAGAGTCTGAAGTTTGGATTTCCAGAAAAACTCCAACCCCCAGGCAGAATTCTATGGAAGATGCTCAGCCAAAAACAAGCAACAAGAAGTCATTTTAAAGGAATGCATCACGTTAATGAAGGAGATATGATTGTGGTTATTGTCTTGGTATTTTGGGGAACATATGTCATGTTCTTTTTTTGACTAGTCATATGATATAGCTTTTTTTCTTTCCCCTGGCTCTGGTCTCTAGCCCTCAATTTAGAAGATCATAGTTGGGCCAAGGGTATAAGCACTCTCTTTAAAAAAAAAAAAATTCTCTGGTCATGCTGGGTGCCAGTGGTTCATGCCTAGAATCTTAGCTACTCATGAAGCTGAGATCTGGATGACTTCTTTCAAAGACAGCCTGGGAAGAAAAGTCCATAAGACTTAACCAAAAAAGAAAGAAAAAGTCTGGACAGGAGGTTTGGCTCAAATGATAGTCATCTACTTAGTAAGCACGTAGTCTCAAGTTCATAATACCAGTACTGCTAGAAGGGGAGGTGGGGAGTGAAAGAAAAAAGAAAAATGCCTTAGTTGGTAGGCCACCCCACTAAATGTCACTCCTGACATTGCTTATCAACAGCCACATCAAGAGCAAGTGTCTTCCTTGATTTGTTCATGGTGTGAAATAGATTTTTTTTTGGGTCGGTTGTGGGGCTTGAACTCTGGGCCTGAGCACTGTTCCTCAGCTCTTCAGCTCAAGGCTAGCGCTCTACCACTTGAGCTACAGTGCCACTTCTGGTTTTCTGGTGGTTTATTGGAGATAAGAGTTTCACGGACTTTCCTGCCCTGGCTGGCTTTGAACCACTATCCTCAGATCTCAGCCTCCTGAGTAGCTAGGATTACAGCCGTGAGCCACCAGCGCCTGGCTAGGAAATAGATTTTTATAAAACCAGATATTAAGTTTCCTTTTTTTTGTTGTTGTTGCCAGTCCTGGAGCTTGAACTCAGGGCCTGGGCACTATATCTCAGCTTCTTTTTGCTCAAGGATAGCACTCTACCACCTGAGCATGGTACCACTTCTGGCTTTTTCTGTTTATGTGGTACTGAAGAATATGGTACTGAGGAATCAAACCCAGGGCTTCACACATGCTAGGCAAGCACTCAACCACTAAACCACATTCCCAGCCTGATATTAAGTTTCTTTTAAGAATGTTTTCCTCCAGCCAGATGCTGGTGGTTTTTGTTTGTAATCTTAGCTACTCGGGAGGCTAAGATCTGAGGATCGTGGTTTGAAGCAAGCCTAGACAAGAAGGTCCACTTGACTTCTCTTTTTGCCTACCCTGGAGCTTGAACTTAGGACATGGGCTCTGTCCCTGAGCCTCTCTGTGCTCAAGGCTAGTGCTCTACCACTTGAGCTAAAGTACCACTTCTGGTTTTTTCAGGGTAGTGTACTGGAGATAAGAGAATCAGACCTTCCTGCCCCAGCTTTCTTCCAACTGAGATTCTCAGATCTCATTCTCCTGAGTAGCTAGGATTATAGCTGTGAGGCTCGGGCACCAAGTTTCCTCTAGACTCTTATCTCCTCTAAACTACCAAAACAAATGATGGAAATGGAGCTGTGGCTCAAAGGTAGAGCACTAGCCTTGAGCAAAAGAAGCTGACTCAGGACTGGAACCAAAAACAAACAAACAACAACAAAAAAAAAAACCACTTTCCATCTTGGGCACTCCACAAAATTCAGCATAGAATTCTCTATAAGACAATCATTTAGGGCTGGGAAGGTGGCTCAGCAGTAGAGTGCTTGCCTTGCATGCATGAGGCCCTGAGTTCGATTCCTCAGCACCACATAAACAGAAAAAAAAAAAAAAAAAAAGCCGCAAGTGGCACTGTGGCTCAAGTGGTAGAGTGCTAGCCTTGAGCTGAAGAGCTGATGGACAGTGCCCAGGCCCAGAGTTCAGGCCCCACGATCGGACCAAAAAAAAAAAAAGACAATCATTTAGCTATATTTAATTATACAAGTTATACACATTGCCTATTTCAACTTTATAACATTTCTACTGAATGGTATGATCCCTTTGTATACAAGTTTTAGAACATTTTTACTGCAGTGCTGGTGGCTCATCCCTAGAATTCTAGCTACTCAGGAGGCTGAGATTTGAGGAGTGGGGTTCAAAGCCAGCCCAGGCAGAAAAAGTCTGAAACTCTTATCCCCAATTAATCATTAAACAAAAGCCAAAAGTGGAGCCAAAAGTGACTTTAATGGTGGAGTGCCAGCATTGAGCTTGAAAGCAGGAAAATGCCAAGGTCAAGTTCAAGTCTCAGTACTGGTGTGTGTGTGCGCGCACATACACAAAAGCACATATACACACATACACACACACACACACACGCACACGCACACGCACACGCACACATACACACAGAAAAAAAAACTTTCTGAGAGCCAGGGAAGAGATGACACTGTTCAAAAGGAATTTTTTTGGGGGGGTCCAGTCATGGGGCCTGAACTCTGGGCCTGGGCGCTGTCCCTCAGCTCTTCAGCTCAAGGCTAGCACTCTACCACTTGAGCCACAGTGCCACTTCCGGCTTTTTTCTTTTTTGCTTATGTGGTGCTGAGGAATCGAACCCAGGGCCTCAGGCATGCAAGGCAAGAGCTCTACCACTGAGCCACCGTCCCAGCCCAATTTTTTCTTTTTTTTTTGGCCTGTCATGGGACTTGAATTCAGGGCCTGGGCACTGTCTGAGCTTCTTTTGCTCAAGGCTAACATTCTACCACTAGCCAAAGTGCCACCACTGGCTTTTTCTGTTTATATGGTACTAAGGAATCAGTCAGGGCTTCATGCATGAAAGGCAAGCACTCTACAACTAAGCCACATTCCCAGCCGCAGAAATACACTCTTTTTCTGACTTATATAACTATAACCCCACTTTCCTAGGTATGACTATAGGGAGGGCTGGGAATGTGGCTTAGTGGTAGTGCTTGCCTAGCATGCATGAGGCCCTGGGTTCAATTCCTCAGTACCACATAAACAGGAAAGCCAGAAGTGGCACTGTGGCTCAAGTGGTAGAAGGCTAGCCTTGAGCAAAAGAAGCTCAGGAACAGTGCCCAGGCCCAGAGTTCAAGCCCCAGGACTGACCAAAAAAAAAAAAAAAGCTATAGAAAAATGAAATTGAGAACTCTGAGAAGTATCTTACTAGCTCTCAGTAAGTGTCAGAGCGGCAGAGCTGAGAACTAGCCAAGTGTAACTGGCTTCAATAGAGGAAAATGGGGAAGCTAAGCCATTACCTTCCCATTTACCCCCCAAGTAACTCACAAGACACATGTGGAATGTCTAGTTTATTGAAACTGCTGTTGGATTTCCCACCACAGAGCAGCTCAGAAGAGCTGAGGGCTGGGGAACTAAGCGGGGCACCCAGGGTAAAGGGGATTCAGCTGAGCAGCCAGAGCAGAGCCAGGGCCAGGCTGAGCAGGAAAGGCCAGGCTCCAGGATGCCCAGCCCCACTCATGGCCTGAGCATATAACCTTGCCACCTCCTCATTGGGGTTGCCCTGGGCTGGATCAAACCACATTTGGATGCATCGGCCACTCCCCCGGCTGTAGTTGCTCACTTTGTAAGAGTGACTCCAGATCTCTTCACACAGAGCAGCAGGTGTGGGGAAGTAGAAGTGGAAGGGGTGGCAGGCAGCTCCGATGGGGCACTGGTTATACCCTGTGTGAAGTATGGCAGACAGTAGTTTTTTGTTTTGTTTTGTTTTTTTTGTCGGTCGTGGGGCTTGAACTCTGGGCCTGAGTGCTGTCCCTCAGCTCTTCAGCTCAAGGCGAGCGCTCTACCACTTGAGCTACAGCGCCACTTCCGGTTTTCTGGTGGTTTATTGGAGATAAGAGTCTCACCGTCTTTCCTGCCCGGGCTGGCTTTGAACCGCGATCCTCAGATCTCAGCCGCCTGAGTAGCTAGGATTACAGGTGTGAGCCACCAGCGCCCGGCCAGACAGTAGTTTTAGCCATGAGCCTAGAACATTTTTTGTGTGTGTGCCAGCCTGGGGCTTGAACTTTGGGCTTGGGCACTGTCCCTGAACTCTTTTTTGCTCAAGGCTAGTACTCTACCACTTGAGCCATAGCACCACTTCTGGCTTTTTCTGTGATTAATTGGAGATAAGAGTCTCATGGATTTGTGGAGGGGAAGGGGAAAAACAAATCGTTTAAATAGGGATACAGGTGGACCCATTGCAACAATGAGATGTACAAGTCGTTATGTCGAACATGAACTTTACAACTTTGGTGCGAGGGTGGAGGGGAGGATTGGGTGGGGGGCGAGGGGAGGATGGGAAGGGATGGGAAGGGGAAACAAAGGAGGAGGCTACAATGCTTGATAGGAAATGTACTCATTATTTTGCTCATGTAATTGTAACCCCTCTGTACAGTACTTTCACAATTAAAAAAAAAAAAAAAGAGTCTCATGGAGAGGCTGGAAATGTGTGTGGCTTAGTGGTAGAGTACTTGTCTAGCATGCATGAAGCCCTGGGTTTGATTTCTCGTACCACATAAACAGAAAAAGCCAGAAGTGGCACTGTGGCTCAAGTGGTAGAGTGCTAGCCTTGAGCAAAAGCAGCTCAGGGACAGTGTCCAGGCTGAGTTCAAGCCCCAGGATTGGCAAAAAAATAAATAAATTTAAAACTCTCATGGTCTTTCCTATCTAGGCTGGCTTCAAACTGTGATCTTCAGATCTCAGCCTCCTGAGTAGCTATAGGATTACAATTGTGAGCCACCAGTGCTGGCTCTGAGCCTAGAATTGTCTATGCTTGTCCCTAGCCCTAAAAACTATATGCTTCTGCACCCCCACATCCACTGCCACCTCCAGATCCCTTCCCTCCATCCCTCACCTGAGGTCCAGTTCCAGCCCTTGTGCCAATTGCTCTTGCAGGTGAAGGAGGTCCGACAGTCCTCCCACCAGCGCTGACAGTCCTCTTTGCATAATGGCACATCCAGGAACCGCTCTTTGCGCCAGCTTTGGTTAACCTGTGAGGTTTATGATGAAGAACTCAGCTCACCACCTCAGCCTCAACAAAACCAATGCTAGAGGCATATCCCACAGCGATGTCTGGCAAGCTCAGTTCTTCTGCTAGTTCAGCGGAGCAGGGTACTCATACCTGCCGGATCCAGGGCCCCAAGTTAGGGGAGCACTCATAGAGGCAGGTGTCCTGGATGAAATGCCGTTTGCAGGAGGGTGTCATCTCGCCACAGTGGTTCCAGTTGAAACTATAAAGGTAGGACACGTCCTTATGTGCTTCCTGGCTGGTGTTGCTGGTGCAACAGGAATTCTTCTTCCAGGGACTGCACTGCATGGCGGGGAGAAAGACAGGACACTGAGTCCATGGCCAACAAAACCAGAATATTCCAAAAAGCCCCCTCCCTCCATCCCCCTCCTTTGGAATCTGATTCCCTACCAGTCAAAGGTATCCTGGGAAATACTTGCTATGAGGCTGCGTTGGGAAGGAGCCTCAGGCTGTGGGACCCCAACAGAATAGACTTTACAAAGTTTAGTATTTCACCCTCATGCTTGCTAGGCATCTATCGTGAGTCATATTCTCAGTCTCCCCCTTTTTTATATATATATTTTCAGACATGGGGCCTGAACTCAGGGCCTGGGGACTGTCCCTGAGCTTCTTTAGCTCAAGGCTAGCGCTCTACCACTTGAGCCACAGCACCACTTGTGACTTTTTCTGCTTCTACATGTGCCCAGGGCTTCATGCATGCTAGGCAAACACTCTACCTCCAAGCCATAGTCCCAACCACTTCCCCTTCTTTTTTGTCAGTTGTGGGGCTTGAACTCAAGAGCCTGAGTGCTATTCCTAAGCTTTTTTGCTCAATGCTAGTGCTCTAGCACTTTGAGCCATAGCTCCACTTTTTTTTTTTTTTTTTTGGTCATGGGGCTTGAACTCTGGGCCTAGGTCCTGTCCCTGCATTCTTCAGCTCAAGGCAACTGCTCTACCACTTGAGACACAGTGCCACTTGGTTTTCTGGTGGTTAATTAGAGATAAGAGTCTCATGGACTTTCCTGCCTACTCTGGCTTTGAACCACGATCCTCAGATCTCAGCCTCCTTAGTAGCTAGGATGACAGGCGTGAGCAACCGGTGCATGAGTTTCCACTTCCATTTTTTAAGGTGATTCATTGGAGATTAGAGTCTTATAGCCTTTCCTGCCCAAGCTGGCTTTGATCTATGATCCTCCACTCAGCCTCCTGAGTAGCTAGTATTACAGGCATGAGCCACCAGCACCCCACTCCCAGTCCAGTTTTTACTTTAGTTGTGTTTCACCTAATGTTGGCCTCATATCACAAACATCTACCTATGCCCCCGCATAGCTGGGATTACTTATGCACACCACCATGCCCAGTTTAGTCATTGAGATGGAGTCTAGCTTTTTCCTTGGGCTCATCAAACTGTGATCCTATGTCTACCTCTCAAGTGGCTGAGATGACAGGCATTCCCGCATCTTTATCAAGCTCCCCCATACTGTAACCCAAGTACTTTTCTAGGGATTGGAAACGTTGATACATGATCAATACTTATCACATGATAATTCTGAAGGAAAAAAAAAAGCAGAGGGAGGGAGAGGGAGAGAGAGGGAGGGAGACTTGCAGTATCATAGAATGACCAGTCTAAGCTTCCCTGAGGAGGTGACAAACTAAGTGTGGTTCTGACCAAAAAAAAAAAACAGAGCAAGAGCCTTCAAGGCCCTGAGTTCAAGTGCCTGTACCAGCACACAAAAATACATACTTTTGCCGGGCGCTGGTGGCTCACGCCTGTAATCCTAGCTACTCAGGAGGCTGAGATCTGAGGATCGCGGTTCAAAGCCAGCCCGGGCAGGAGAGACCTTGAGACTCCTATCTCCAATAAACCACCAGAAAACCGGAAGTGGCGCTGTAGCTCAAGTGGTAGAGCGCTCGCCTTGAGCTGAAGAGCTGAGGGACAGCGCTCAGGCCCAGAGTTCAAGCCCCACGACCGACAAAAAAAAAAAAAAAAAAAAATACATACTTTTATTAGTCAAGCACTGGTGACTCATGGCTGTAATCCTAGCTATTCAGGAGGTTGAGATCTGAGGCTCACAGTTTAAAGCCAGACTGGGCAGCAAAGTCCAGGAGACTCTTATCTCCAATTAACCACCAAAAAAGCTGTAAGTAGAGCTGTAGCTCAAGTGATAGAGCACTAGCTTGAACAAAGAAGCTCAGGGACAGTGCCTAGACCCTGGGCCTGAAACTTATAAAGCAAATAATTATTTTTTTATTTTTTTTAATTTTAATTTTTATTTTTTGTGAACATACTGTACAGAGGGGTTACAATTACATGGGCAAGATAATGAGTACATTTCTTATCAAGCATTGCAGCCTCCTCCTTTGTTTACCCTTCACATCTCTTCCCAGCCTCCCCCCCCGCCCCCCCCAGAAAATAATTATTATAAAGCAAAATGCAGTTTTAAAAAATAAAGACTGGATGGGCTGGGAAGGTGGCTCAGTGGTAGAGTGCTTGCCTTGCATGCATGAGGCCCTGAGTTCGATTCCTCAGCACCACATAAGCAAAAAGAAAAAAGCCGGAAGTGGCGTTGTGGCTCAATTGGTAGAGTGCTAGCCTTGAGCTGAAGAGCTGAGGGACAGCGCCCAGGCCCAGAGTTCAGGCCCCACAACTGAACCCCCCCCCAAAAAAAATTTTTTAATAAATAAAGACTGGCTGGGCTCTGGTGGCTCATGCCTGTAATCCTAGCTACTCAGGAGGCTTAGATCTGAGGATAATGGTTCAAAGCAAGCTAGACCAGGCAGGAAAAGTCCATGATATTCTCATCTCCTACTAAACACCAAAAGGCCGGAAATGGAGCTGTGACTGAAGTGGAAGAGTGCTAGCCTGTGTGAGAGCCCTAAAAGCCAAGCTGGCAGACATGAGAAAGAACTGGGAGTTTGGAAGGCCTTCTCCCAACATTCTCCATATACTGAAAGTTTCATGGAAAGGTCAATCAGTCCTAGCTTAACAGGAATTCAGATTTCTTTTTCTTTTCTTTTCTTTTTTTTCCAGTCCTGGGGCTTGAGCTCAGGGCCTAAGCACTGTCCCTAAGCTTCTTTTGCTCAAGATTAGCACTCTACCACTTGAAGCACAGCACGACTTCTGGGTTTTTCTGTGTGTGTGGTACTGAGGAATTGAACCCTGGGCTTCATATATGCTAGGCAATTACTCTACCACTAAGCCAGCCTGGGAATTCAGATTTCTATTCTAAACTGCAAGGGAGCCTGGGATAGAGTAAGGTTTATGCAAGGTTTATGCTGTACACCATTTAGTAATCATTCCCAAAATAAAGAAGTCGCCTACCACTTGTTTACAAAATATTGTCAACTGTTGATGTTTACCCCTTGCTTTCTGCACATACTTCCCTATAGAAAACCAACCTTGATGAATGAAACCTAGGGATCTGAAGCTGGGAGAAGGCTACAGGTCTCCTGGTACCCCAAACCTCAATTCCACAGTGCTGTCTCAATTACTGCCTTGGTTCCATTCGCAGCGGGTTAAGGGGATGTGGAGGTTTTCAACAGCCTTGAGCAAGAAAAACTAAGGGACAGTGACAAGACACACACACACACACACCACACAAAACACCTGGGGTCCTAACAAGTTCAAGACCCAGAGTACAAACCCCAGATCAGCAGCAATTTTAAGGGAGCCCCTCTAATGTGGCCCATCTTGGCCTTCAATTCCTGGATTCAAACAATCCTTCTTCCTTGACCTCCTGGGTGGTTGTTTTTTCCTTATAATTATTACATCATATTGATTTCTATTAAATATTTAGTTCAATTGAATATATTAAAGGGCTTGTAACAAAACTGTTACAAGAGAGACTTCTGGTCCAAACGTTTGCCAGATTCTTTTTTTTTTTTTTTTTTTTTTTTGTCGGTCGTGGGGCTTGAACTCTGGGCCTGGGCGCTGTCCCACAGCTCTTCAGCTCAAGGCGAGCACTCTACCACTTGAGCTACAGCGCCACTTCCGGTTTTCTGGTGGTTTATTGGAGATAGGAGTCTCACGGTCTCTCCTGCCCGGGCTGGCTTTGAACCGCGATCCTCAGATCTCAGCCTCCTGAGTAGCTAGGATTACAGGCGTGAGCCACCAGCGCCCAGCTCGTTTGCCAGATTCTTGAGTCCAAGTGTTTGGCAGCTAGTCTTGGGCGGCAGGAGGGGGACCACCTTGCCCAGGCTGGGCCTTGTGGGTAGAAAGGTCCCACTGTGTGCAGTGTCCATTTTCCTCTTGGATCCTTGGAGCTGTTGTTCCCCAATTGAAAAACCCCCAAATCCAAATCCAACCCACCCCCAAGGATGGTTCTTAAAGTCTGTTTCTACGCTCCTCTGTGCCAGCTTCCTTATTTTTGCTTCGAGGAAAATCAACAAGTACCCAAGAAGGAGCTGTAGCCATTACAATAGACACCATGGGAGTGAGACTATAGCACACATTTGAGCAAACCAAAGGTGTACCCAAACAGAGTGGGGCTAGACACTCCCATCTGCTGACCTCATCTTCCTGAGTCAGGCAATCATCACCCCCAGACCTACCTGACCATGCAAGTTGTCTTCAGGGCCTGGCTTTTCCTTGTGGTGTTTGGCGTCGATACAGACAGAGAGAGGATGAGGCTTGCCTGGAGGAGTTGTGGGAAGGGCTGCACATAAGGCCCCGTATACCAGCAGGAGCAGCAGCTGTGTGCTCATGTGCCTGGCCATGTCTGTACGCGAAGGAAGAGCTTTGGTCACTCTCAAAGAATTAAAGGTGGAACCCGGGCTCAGCTCCAGGAGGCGGAGCCTCGGCTGGTACATCACGTGCTTCCACCTTCCGGGCAGTCTCCCCAGACCCAGTGAGAGACCCATCAGACACCGCGTGCAACCACTCAAATCCCAAGCTGACTTTTCAGGGTCAAGAGATACAACTCAAAGTCAAGATTTGTTAAGTAGTGCTACACAACTTAATCTCAGCACTTGGAAATTGGAGGCGGGAAAACTTGAGTTTTTGAGACAAGATCGGCAATCCAGACTGGCCTTTAATAGTAGAGCCAGACACAGCTCAAACCTGTAATCCTAGCAATTCAGGAGACTGGCTGAGATCTGAAGATCACAATTTAGAGCCTGGTGAGGGAAGGCTAAGAGACGCTTATCTCCAACAGACTATTCAGAATAAGCCGAAAGTGGCAATATGGCTCAAGTTGTAGAGCACTAGCTTTGTGCAAAATAAACTTAGGGAGAATGGGAAGGTGGCTCAGTGGTAGAGTGCTTGCCTTGCATGCATGAGGCCCTGGGTTCGATTCCTCAGCACTACATAAGCAAAAAAAGCCAGAAATGGCGCTGTGGCTCAAGTGGTAGAGCACTAGCCTTGAGCTGAAGAGCTGAGGGACAGCGCCCAGGCCCAGAGTTCAGGCCCCACGACGTCTGTATGGACCTGGGACAATCCTTCATACTCCATCTTTAGATACATAAAATGATTGGGCCAAGAGGGGAGAGCCAAGTCCTTTAGCTGAAGCCAAGCAAACAGCCAAACTTGGAGCCCTGAGTTCAAACCCTAGTACCAAAAAAAAAAAAAAAAATTAAGGGATTGGATGGCTCAGGTAAAAGAGAGCTACCCAATGAGCAGATGCATCAGATACCTAACTTGCATCCTGGTCACAAACAAAATAAATAAGATTTTTAGCCACAGCTGGGCACACAAAAGTGGCTCAAGGATATAATAATCAAGAGGATGATTTTATATATATATATATATATATATATATTATGATATATTATATATTGGGAATCGAGGTTGAAAACTAGCCCAGGCAGACAGATTGGCAAGACTTCTCACCAATATACCAGCAAATAGCCAGAAATAGAGGCATTAGCTCAAGTGGTAGAGTGCCAGGCTTTAGAGGAAAAAAGTCAAGTGCATAAGGCCCTAAGTTGAACCCTTAGATTTTTCTTTTTCTTTTCTTTCTTTTTTTTTTTTTTTTTGCCAGTCATGGGGCCTGAACTCTGGGCCTGGGCGCTGTCCCTCAGCTCTTCAGCTCAAGGCTAGCACTCTACTACTGGAGCCACAGTGCCACTTCCGGCTTTTTCTGCTTATGTAGTGCTGAGGAATCGAACCCAGGGCCTCATACATGCAAGGCAAGTACTCTACCACTGAGCCACCTCCCCAGCCCAAACCCTTAGACTTTTTGGTGGGGGAGGGGGTCCCAAATGGCATCGTAAACATTTATAGAAGTAAGGCATTGGTAGCTCATGCCAGTTAGAGGCTGAGATGTGAGGATCACAGTTCAAAGCCAGCCAAGTCCATAAAGTTTGTATGACTCTTATCTCCAATAAACTACCAAAAAAGCCAAAAGTGGAGCTGTGGCTCCCATGCTCTGAGCAAAAGGAAGCTCAGTGATAGTGCCTAGCCCCTGAGTTCAAGCCCCAGGACCAGCATCTCAAGTTTACAGAAATGCCTTACCTTAAGCTGAATGTCTACAGAGATTTGATGACTGAGAGTCACTGCTGTCTGAGCTTTTCTCACTCTTGGGTTTAAGAAATCTTCCTTATGTAGCTGGGATTATAGTCAAGATGTAATTTGGTTGGTGTTGCTAATCAACAGTCTGGGCACTTGTGAGAATTTAGGCAAAACAGGAACTAGGAAAGTTTATTAGCAAATAAATACAACAGAGAAGGAGATTACAACTTTAAACTCATCTTTGGCTATCTTCTGTCTCTCAAGTAGCAGACTTTGGCCTTAGGTTAAATAAGGATTAGAGGCATGTGATTAGAAGTTCAACATAGTTAAAATAGTCCAAAAGTTTCTCACTAGTTCAGGTTAAGAGGTGGCTCAGAGAGGGGGGGTCTGAATCTATTGGTTCAGGGTGGGCCAGGTGGGATCTGGTTATAAGAGTCATTGATGCTAGGCCCTATCACTGAGCTTCTTCCAGCTGGTCACTTAAGCTAGTCCAGTTGGCCCCTCCCCTGTGACCTGGGGATGTCACAGACAGCTTGGTCAATCCTGGGGCCTCCATATCAGAGTCTCCATATCAGAGCTGGCTTCCCTTAGTCACAAGAATGTCAAGAGGTCTTCTGGGACCTCATGCAATGCTCCAAATTCATTTCCCACAAGTCCTGTCATGTCTGTTTTCAAACCCATTTTCTACATGCTAATCAATAAAGTAAATGTACCCTCGTGTCCCCCATTTCCCCAGAAACCTGGGTGTCCTGACAGAGCTCTTGCCAAGGCCTGAGCTGGGGGTGTGATCTCTAAACAGCATCACTTAAGCTTGGAATTGAATTCTTACTCAGTTCTCTTTTCTGCTCCACTGCTCTTCTATTTATTGAAGCGTTTCTCCATTCATTCTTTCATTCAACAATCAATCATTCATTCCAGAACCCAATCCTGTCTCCTCTCACCCACTCATTAATTTTCAGGGTGGGGCACGGAAATCTGTACTCTTGAAACACTAAATATGGCTCAGTTCTGGTTAGGGGCAGGGAGGTGAACCACAGAGCCTAGATGCTGAAGGCATAGGTTTGGCCTGTGATTACAGCTGCCTCAGATCCTGGGGGAAATAGGCACAAACTGTCTTCAGGCTGTTTGTCTAAGAATTAAGTATAGGAAAGAAAACACCACCAAATAAATAGCCTTCCAGGCTCTAAATTCCAAGTCTCACCTTCAGTTCTTGATTTAGCCATAACATTTCCTACCAACCATCACAGCCTACCCCCACCCCCACTCTACCCAGTCTAAGGGCCAAAGTAGGAGAGCTCAGAACTCAATGCTGAACCGAAGGGCAGGTGCCCTATAGGTTCTGGTTCAGCGATGGACACTAACTTGTTTAGCTTTGCTCTAATCTGGGCCTCAGTCTCCACCTCTGGATTCCCTGGTGGTCAGCAAGCAGAGGTCACTCTCTGTTCAGGCACATTCTCTAGTAGGAATTTTAAGTACTATCGTGTGGCCTCTGATGGGGGGGCGGGGGCAAGTTGCATACCTGGGACAGGAGGCGGCTCTCAGACTGGCTCTGGCTTCTGATCTCTTGTACGCTCTCCTTTGGAGCTTTAGTGTAACAGACAGTGAGATTTAGTGGCCTAGGAGACGGGCAGTGGGAATGGAGCCCAGGAATGAGGCCTGAGATTGGGCAAAGGCCACTCAGCTATTAATTATTGCAGGCCTGGAAAGGGTAGATTAATACAAGCTTGGGCTAGGGGTAAAACTTAGCAGCAGAGTGCATGTTTGACCGATGTAAGGCCCTTGATTCCATTAATAGCACTGAAATTAAAAAAATAAAAAAGCCAAGTGTGGCTTATACTTGTTACAGGAGCTACTTACCTATAATCCTAACTCCCTGATAAATAGAGATAGCTAGGATCTAAGTTTGCATCAAGCCAGGGAAAAATATCAACCCTCTCTGCTCCTATCTCAAGCAATAAAAAGCTGGGTGCAGTGACACCTGCTTTGTCATCCCAGCTGTGTAGGAGCATAAATAAGAAGACTGCAGTCCAGACAACTCCAGACATAATTACAAGATTTTTTTTTTTTTGGTCGGTAGTGGGGCCTGAACTCTGGGCTGGGCACTGTCCCTCAGCTCTTCAGCTCAAGGCTAGCGCTCTACCACTTGAGCCACAGGGCCACTTCTGACTTTTTCTGCTTATGTGGTACTGAGGAATCGAACCCAGGGCCTCATGCATGCAAGGCAAGCACTCTACCACTGAGCCAACTTCCCAGCCCAATTACAAAATCTTAATGGGAAAAAATAACAAAAGCAGGGCTGGGAATGTGGCTTAATGGTATAGTGTTTGCCTAGCATGCATGAAGCTCTGGATTCGATTCCTCAGTACCACATAAACAGAAAAAGCGAGAAGTGGCACTGTGGCTCAAGTGGTAGAGTACTAGCCTTGAGCAAAAGAAGCTCAGGGGCTGGGCACTGGTGGCTCACGCCTGTAATCCTAGCTACTCAGGAGGCTGAAATCTGAGGATCAAGGATCAAAGTCAGCCTGGACAAGAATGTCCAGGAGACTCTAATCTCTAATGAACCAGTAGAAAACTAGAAGTGGCTCTGTGGCTCCAGTGATAGAGTGCTGGCCTTGAGCTGAAGAGCTGAGGGACAGCATCCAGGCCCAGAGTTCAAACCCTATGACCAACAACAACAACAAAAAAAAAGCAGCAGCAGCTCAGGGACAATGCTCAAGCCCTAAGTTCAAGCCCCAGGACTGCAAGGAAAAAAAAAACTTGCAGCTTAATCTGCTGAGATCCTTCAGGACAATCTAGTCCATTTCCACCATCTCTCTTCTGCCACAAAGATGAGAGGGAGACTCAGGGAACCAAAGTCATCCCAATGTCAGGGTCAGTGCTGGGGAATAAGGAGCCCCTATGTCCCCAACTTGTAGGTCCCCCACCCTCTAACTTCTCCAGCCCACATGTCACCCATATCCAGCTAGACATTTGAATCTGTTTGTTTTGGCAATACTGGGCTTTGAACTCACGGTTTTGCACTACTCGACAGGCACTCTACCCCTTCATGCCCTCCAGCCCTTTTTGTTTTAGCTATTTGTCAGTGGGGTCTCCTATTTATGCCTAGACCTGCCTGGATTCCACCCCTCATCCCCCTTCTCCTATGTATCCTCCCAAGTATGTGGGATGGCAGGTACATGCCACTATACCTACCGTGTGTGTGTGTGTGTGTGTGTGTGTGTGTGAGTGTGTGTGTGTGTGTGTGTGTGTGTGTGTGTGTGTGTGTGTTGGTACTGTGGCTTGAATTCATGGTCTCCCATTCTTCCCTAAGCTTCCCTTGCCTCTAGGCTAGTGCTCTACCACATCTACCATTTCTGGATTTTTGCTGGTTAATTGAAGTTAAGAGGCTCTTGGATCTCAAAAACTATGAAAGTTCTGAGAGAGAGAGAGAGACAGAGACAGAGAGACAGAGAGAGACAGAGACAGAGAGACAGAGAGAGACAGAGACAGAGAGACAGAGAGAGTCAGAGAGACAGAGACAGAGAGACAGAAAGTAGGAGAGGGCTGGGAATATGGCCCAGTGGTAGAGTGCTTGTGTAGCATACATGAAGCCCTGGTTTGATTCCTCAGTTCTACAAAAGCAGAAAAAGCCAGAAGTGGCACTGTGCTCAAGTGGTAGAGCACTAGCTTGAGCTGAAGGGCTCAGGGATAGCACCCAGGCCCAGAGTTCAAGCCTACGACCAAAAAAAGACGCCTGCACAACCACTTTCATTGCTGTACTATTCCTAATAGCCAAGATAGGGAAACAGCCCAGATCCACTAGATGTGTGGATCCAAAAGATATAGTTCCTAAACACAGTGGAAATTTACACAGCCATTAGGATAAAATAATGTCACTTGCAGGGAAATAGTAGAACTAGAACAAATCATGTTAAGTGAGATAAACCAAACTTAGAGAGAAAAATGGCACATGTTCTCTCTGATATACAGAAATTAGATCTAAAATACACTGGGATACAATAAATTACACAGGACTCTAGATACTTACACACAGTGAGACCAAAAGAGTAGTTAGGATTACAGGCCTGAGCCACCAATACCCGGCAAGAGGACATTCTGAAGAGAAACACAAAGATAGCAGGGCTCTACCTATAGGGCTCACACCTATAATCCTAGCTACTCAGGTGGCTGAGATCTGTGGATCACAGTTCAAAGCCAGCCCAGGCAAGGTAAGTCCATGAGACTCTTATCTCCAATAAACCACCAGAAAACCAGAAGTGGCGCTATGGTTCAAGTGGTAGAGCACTAGACTTGAGCTGAAGAGCTTAGAGATAGTGCCCAAGCCCAGAGTTTAAGCCCTACAACTGACTAAAAAAAAAAAAAAAAAGCACAAAGGCACAATCCTAAGTGCCTCTTCATATTTATATAAAATAATATACAGGGGCTGGGAAGGCGGCTCAGTGGTAGAGCGCTTGCCTTGCATGCATGAGGCCCTGTATTCGATTCCTCAGCACCACATAAGCAAAATGAAGAAAGCCGGGAGTGGCGCTGTGGCTCAAGTGGTAGAGCGCTAGCCTTGGGCTGAAGAGCTAAGGGACAGCGCCCAGGCCCAGAGTTCAGGCCCCATGACCGGACCCCCCCCCCAAAAAAAAAAAAATATACACACACACACATACATACATACAAAAATGAACTCAAGATATGAAAACAAGAGATCTCTTTTTTTTCTTTCTCTCTTTTTTAAAGTTTTTAGTTTTTGATATTTCTGTCTTCTTTTGTTTGTTTGTTTGTTTGTTGGTCATGACTCCACACTTGAGCCACTGCGCCACTTCCAGTTTTCTAGTGGTTTATTGGAGATAAGAATCTCACGGACTTTTCTGCCCAGGCTGGTTTTGAACCATGATCCTCAGATCTCAGCCTCCTGAGTAGCTAGGATTATAGGTGTGAGCCACCAGCACCCGGCTTTGTTTGTGTTTTGTCAGTAGTGGGGCTTGAACTCTGGGCCTGGGCACTGTCTCTGAGCTCTTCAGCTCAAGGTTAGCACTCTACTATTTGAGCCACAGCACCACTTCCAGTTTTCTGGTGATTAATTAGAGATAAGAGTCTCATGAACTTTCCTGCCTGGACTGGCTTTGAATCACGATCCTCAGATCCTGAGTAGCTACAACTATAGGCATGAGCCACTGGAGCCCGGCTGAGTCTGTCTTCTTTACCTTATGTATAGTGTATTCAAGTGTGTGTATATATATATGTGTGTGTGTGTGTGTGTGTGTGTGTGTATATATATATATATATATATATCTTTGGGTTGGTTGGCGGGGAGGGTACGGAATTCAAGGTAATAAGGGTGAAAAAGTACAGTAGTGGAGCTCACTGGACACTGATGACATTGAAGTATTCAACTATACACATGGGTGGAGACAGGAAGAAGGGATTAGAAGAGAATGAGGGAACAGAAGACATTGTAGGAAAAGAAATGTACTCATTACCTGGCTAATGTAATTGTAATCCCTCTGTGCATCACCTCTATAATAACAATAAAGTAAATCAATTTAAAAAAAGAATCTCCTGGATTTTTTTTCCTGTCTCTGGCTTTGAACCTCTCCAGATCTTAGCCTCCTGAGTAGCTGGGATTATGATTGTGAGCCACCAGCACCCGGCTTTGTACCCAGCTTTTTATTGGTTGTGATGGGGTCTAACAAACTCTTTTGCCCTTGCTGGCCTAGAACCATGATCTTTCATAATCTCTGCTTTCTGAATAGCTAGAATTACAAACATGTTACCACCTCATCTGGCCCTGTTTAAATGTTTTTCTGTGTGTCCATGCCAGTCCTTGGGTTTGAATTCAGAACTTAGACATTGTCCTTGAGCTTTGTTTTGCTCAAGCTAGAACTCTAACACTAGAGCCAGAACTCTACTTCCAGCTTTTTGGTGATTAATTGAAGATAAGGGTCTCAAGAATTTTCCTGCTCAGACAGGCTTTGAACCACGATCCTCAGATCTCAGTCTCCTAAATAGCTAGGATTATATGCATGAGCCACTGACACCTGGTTATTTTAATGGGGTTTTTTTGTGTGTTTTTTTTTTGAGGTAGAGTCTCTATAACTCAAAGTTGGGCTTGACCTCTCAGACCTCCTGCTTCAGCTTCCCACATACACACATTAAATGCTGAGATTATAGATGTATACTGTGTACATCTGTAATTATCACAATTGTTACCATACTTGGCTTGAATATTTTGGCTAGAGCCTCAGTTGTTAGAAATGCCCAACCTTCCCTCCCTTCTTCCACTTACTTCCCACTTGGGTATCCTAGGTTAATTTAGACTCCTTTCACATCTCCACCCTGGGCTAAGACACAAGGCATCCCCTCTCCCCCGCAACACACACAGTGGCACCACTAGTGAGAAAAAGGAACAAGGAGCAGATTTTAGCAAAAGAAAATGAAAAGCTATATTTCCAGGTGCCTTGAGGCTGGGGGATGTGGGAGTCGGCCCTCTATGTACCTCAGTAGAGGTTTAGGGAAGACACAGTCCTAATCCCTGGTGAATGCCTTAGGTTTGGACCAGAGGAGGAAGAAGTGGTAGGGAATCAGAGAAGGTAGTTAAATTTTTGGAAGAAAATCTGCAAAGGAAGAAGACCCTTCAGGGCCTACAAAGAGAGCAACTGCAAGGACCTGGGTCCTAACTTGCTTCCCTGTCTATTACCTCAGCAGTGAGCTTTAATCTTCTGACACCCTGGGAACAGTATGTCCTCTGCACACCTCAACAGGTAGAGGGCCTCTGGAATCTCAGACCTCTGTCCTTGTTTTTAATCAGCTTGTGGAAGAAGGAAGGTTGGCCAGCTCCCTAGCAGTGCCGGAACATGGGGGCCTCTTTAAATGAGATCTGCCCTGTCCTCCTCTGCCCCTACCCTGGGGGCTGATCATTAACTGGCCTGTATGGCTACTCCTCTGGAGGAATGAGATTTGTCCCCTGGGGCCAGGCCTCTGAACCTGAGAGCCCATCAGTAAAAGTAACCAGCACAACTTTCTGTCCTAAAGAGAACCCCAGCCCCTTGTGAATTCTCACTACCTGCTCTGAATGAGAAGGTGGTGAATGAGGAGGTAGTGGTGAAAGGCTCCCCCCACCCCTCTGCGCCTCACCTCCCAATGCTAGGATCATCTGACCATCCAGAAGAGATCAGGCATCCTCCCTAGACTCCTCGCAGACTGATCCAGGCCTGGAAACTTACTGTCAGCAAATTGCATCTTTGCAACCTTGCAACACAGCTCAAAGCTGCCCTGTGACCAGACAGCACTAACAGGAAGGTATAAAGTGTAAGACTCTAGGGTGAGACTCAGCTACTAATGGGGAGCCAGGGAGAGGGGCAGTATGGAAGGAAGAGAAGCCTGAGCTTTTCGTGAGTGCCAGCCCCACATACCAGCCATTCATATTGCCACTGGCTGCACAGCAGTGGAAATGTCACACGGAAGTCTGACTCTTAAGTCTGACTTCCTTCAGCTGCACAAAAGATCTTAGACAGGTGCCCCTAGGGCAGCAGCCTAAAGATTACAGATCCAGTTTGTTTGTTTGTTTTTTGTCTCATTTCCTGCCCCAACTCCACGTAACCTCTACCTCAGCCATCTAGGAATTCTGTTTGAGTTTCTCATCTAAGTGTCAATGCTTCCCAGGACTATCTGTCCCTATTAGACTTTGTAAAGGTCTCCAACATCATTCTGTTGGCTAACAGGGCTCACTGGAGACCTGTATATGTGCTTGGGATGAAGGCCTTGTGCACCTTCACTACCCGAGCATTCCTCCAGGTTTACCCTAACCTGGCTCCAGGGATCTGTCACAAAATAATTTCACTAGGGTCTTGCTTTCAGGTGTGAACTTTTTTTTTTCACATTCTAATTTGTTTTAATTTGTTTTAAAGTCACAAACACCTTTTAGTCTTCACAATGATAGTCATCATTATCTTTGTGCATGTGTGTGTGTGTGTGTGTGAGAGAGAGAGAGAGAGAGAGAGTTATAAAGCTTGAACTCTGGGTCTGGATGCTGTCTCTTAGCTCTTCAGCTCAAGGCGAACCCAGAATTCAAGCCCCATAACCAAAAGCAAAAAAAAAAAAAAGTATCAGAATATGGTTGCCAAACAATACCTGTAGCAGATTCATATACCTCACGTTTGCCATATCTCTTGATTTTTACCCAGAGCCCTCATGGACTGGTTGACCTGACTGGCCAGGGTTTATGGACATACTATAGGGTTTGCACAATGACAGATTTACCTAATGACTCATTTCTCAAACTGTCCTCTTTGTGAAGTGTGATCTTAGTGAATGAAATCCCTTCAACTGGAAGACTTTTTAGATGTGTTGGGAGGGGGGGAGAAATATTAGACAAAAATAACTCAGGCTTCCAGTTTGTGACCTGGCAAGTAAGTGTTGGAGCAATTTTCTGAGATAGAGAAGCTGGGATATACAGCCCAGTGCTGCAGCTACTGTAGAAAATCAGAGCATCTGGCACCTGGGTGAGCATAGCTGGAGGTCATGCTAGTTCCTGCCTCCAATCTTCCTTCCTATGTTTACTTGGTTCCCTCCTCATTTCTTTGGAAACTTGTTTATGTCTTATCTCATGACTTTTCCTGGACACCCTCTCTCTGACATTGTGTCCATCCTCACCTCTGCCCCTCTTTTCCTTCCCTGGCTTGATTCTTCCTATCACATTTGGCAACACCTGCCATGACTGCGTGTTTATGTGATTGCCTTGCTTTCTCTACCCACCACAAGTCAAGTATCAAACAGCATTTCATTTGGTAATCCTGAGTGCTTAGAATAGTGCCTGGCACATAGAGAATGTTGGTAAATATTAGCTGAATGATTAAAGTGACAACCAAGTAAAAGGTGAGGTGTAGTATGGCCTGAGAGTCTTGTACCAGGCCTGGATATAGAAAATAGCTGTCTTATTTATCAACCTTACCCAGTTCCTTCTTATACTCAATCACTTCTGCTCATACCAGCCAGAATGAGTGTTAAAACTATCATAAGCCAGGCGTCGGTGGCTTATGCCTGTAATCCTAGCTACTCAGGAGGCTGAGATCTAAGGATCGAGGTTCAAAGCCAGCCCAGGCAGGAAAGTCCATGAAACTCTTATCTCCAATAAGCCACCAGAAAACAGGAAGTGGCACTGTAGCTCAAGTGGTAGAGTGCTATCCTTGAGCTGAAGAGCTGAGGGACAGTGGCCAGGCCCAGAGTTCAAGCCCCACGACTGACAAAAAAAAAAAATCATTTGAATTGTGTTATCCCCCAGAATAAGGGGCTGGGAAGATGGCTCAGTGGTAGAGTGCTTGCCTTGCATGCATGAGGCCCTGGGTTCGATTCCTCAGCACCACATAAGCAAAAAGAAAAAAAGCCGGAAGTGGCACTGTGGCTCAAGCGGTAGAGTGCTATCCTTGAGCTGAAGAGCTGAGGGACAGTGCTCAGGCCCAGAGTTCAAGCCCCACGACCACCAACAACAACAACAAAATCATTTGAATTGTGTTATGCCCCAGCATAAAATTCAAAGTTTTTTTTTTTTTTTTTTTTTTTTTGGTCCAGTCGTGGGGCCTGAGCGCTGTCCCTCAGCTCTTCAGCTCAAGGCTAGCACTCTATCACTTGAACCACAGCATCACTTCCAGCTTTTTTCTGTTTGCTTATGTGGTGCTGAGGAATCAAATCCAGGGCCTCATACATGCAAGGCAAGCACTCTACCACTGAGCCACCTTCCCAGCCCTCAAAGGTTTTTTGAAATCCCTTACAATGAGGGATTCAGAACTAGTCTTGGGTTCAGAACTAGAACTTGGGCTGGGAAAGTGACTTAGTAGTAGAGTCTTTGTCTAGCATGAATGAAGCCCTGGATTCAATTCCTCAGTACCACATCAATAGAAAAAGCCAGAAGTGATGCTGTGGTTCAAGTGGTAGAGTGTTCACCTTGAACAAAAGAAGCTCAGGGACAGTGCTCAGGCCCAAGCATTAGAGGAAGAGGAGGAGGAGGAAGAAGAGAAGGAAGAGGAGGAAGAAGAGAAGGAAGAGGAGGAGGAAGAGGAGGAGGAGGAGGAGGAGGAGGAGGAGGAGGAGGAGGAGGAGGAGGAGGAGGAGGAGGAGGAGGAGGAGGAGGAGGAGGAGGAGAAAAGAAAAGAAAAGAAATAGTCACTGTCATTGGAGTGAATGCACATTGAGAGAACAATTTGGGCTAGAGGCATGGCTCAGGTAGCAGAGTATAAGTAAGTAGATTGAGTGTGATATTGAGTCTAAGCCCAAGTTCTAAAGAAAAAAAAAGAGAAATTTGATTATGTCACTAACGATTAATAACTTATGTATCCTTATACCCAGCAATTCCATACCACCCAGATACTTTCTTTTCCTTTAACATTGTTTTATAGCACTTCTTCAATTTTAAAAACAGTGAGGGCTGGGAAGGTGGCTCAGTGGTAAAGTGCTTGCCTGAGGCCCTGGGTTCTATTCCTTAGCACCACATAAGCAGAAAAATCTGGAAGTGGCATTGTGGCTCAAGTGTAGAGTGCTAGCCTTGAGCTGAAGAGTTCAGGAGCAGCGCCCGGGCTCAGAGTTCAGGCCCCACAACAAACAAATAAATAAATAAACAAAAAATGGTGGAAAGTTGGGTACCCAGGGGTTCATGGCTATAATCCTAGCTACTCAGGAGGCTGAGATCTGAGGATGGAGATTTGAAGCCAGTCCAAGACAAATCCAAGAGAGTCTGATCTCCAATGAATCACCAAAATGCTGGAGGTAGAGATGTGGCTCAAGTGGTAGAAGGCCAGTATTGAGCAAAAGAGCTAAGTAATCTGAAGGTATAACTTCTCTGAACATTGAAAATACTATTTGTCAGCCAGGTGCTGGTATCTCATGCCTGCAATTCTAACTACTCAGGAAGTTGAGATCTGAGGACTGTGGTTCAAAGCCAGCCTGGGTAGGAATGTCCGTGAGATTCTTATTTCCAATTAAATACCAGAAAACTGGAAACAGAGCTGTGGCTCCAATAAGTAGAGTTCTACCCTTGAGCACAAAAGCTCAGGGACAGGGCTGGGAATGTGGCTTAGTGGTAGAGGGCTTGACTAGCATGCATGAAGCCCCAGGTTTAATTCCTTAGTACCACATAAACAGAAAAAGCTGGAAGTGGCTTAAGTGGTAGAGTGCTAGGCTTGAGCAAAAGAAGCTCTGGGACAGTGTCCAGGCCCTAAGTTCAAGCACCAGGACTGGCAAAGAAAAAGAAAAGAAAGAACAGGTACCAGTGGCTCACACTTAAAATCCTAGCTACTCAGGAGGCTGAGATCTGAGGATCATGGTTCAAAACCAGACTGGGCAGGAAAGTCTGTGACACTCTTATCTCCAATTAACTACCAGAAAACCGGAAGTGGTGCTGTAGCTCAAGTGGTAGAGGACTTGTCTTCAGCTGAAGAGCTCAGGGACAGCTCCCAGGCCTAGAGTTCAAGCCCCACAACCAACAACAAACAACAACAACAACAACAAAAAAGAAATTAAGAGGGCTAGGAAGGTGGCTCAGTGGTAGAGCGCTTGCCTTGCATGCCTGAGGCCCTGGGTTTGATTCCTCAGCACCACATAAGCAAAAAGAAAAATACCGGAAGTGGCGCTGTGGCTCAAGTGGTAGAGTGCTAGCCTTGAGCTGAAGAGCTGAGGGACAGTGCCCAGGCCCAGAGTTCAGGCCCCACTACTGGACCAAAAAAAAAAAAGAAATTAAGAATTTTTTTGGGGGTCCGGTCAAGCTCAAGCCTTGGATTAAATGCTCAGCAGTATAAATAAAAAGAACACAATGAAGTGGTGCTGTGGCTCAAGCGGTAGAGTGCTCACCTTGAGCTGAAGAGCACAGGGACAGCGCCCAAGCCCAGAGTTCAAGCCCCACAACCGACAAAAATATTTTAAAAATATTTAAAAATAAAAAATAAAAAGAACACATTTTGGGGCGGGGGAGGGGGAGGGGGGAGGTTGGTTGTGGGATCTGAACTTGGGGCCTGGGCACGGTCCCTGAGTTCTTTTTGTTCAAGACTAGTGCCCTACCACTTGAGCTATAGCACCACTTCTAATTTTCTGGTGGTTTATTGGAGATAAAAGTCTCATGGACTTTCCTGCCTGGGCTGGCTTTGAACCATGATCCTCAGATCTCAGCCTCCTAAGTAGCTAGAATTACAGGCGTGAGCCACCCAGCACTGGCTAAAACATTTTTTAAATATAATTTTATTGTGATCATTAAGGTGTAATACAGAGTGGTCAATTCTTGAGCTGAGGCAGCCTGTCTGGCAGCACCCAGGAAATGGAAAAGAAGGGTGGGACCCTGGGAAGCTGCTTAGTGCACAGCGGAGCCCAAGGCTGTAACTATCTGGCAAGATTATGAGATTGTGTGAGCTGAAGGTCAGGCTGGCAAGAACCACCCCTCCCTGGTTTCCTCCCCACATTCCTGCCCCTACGTGAGTTCTACAGAGCAGCAAGTGCAAGGGGACCAGGCTGGGGGGCACTATTACTTTCCTGAAGTGCAATCTGAGGCTCGGTGACAGAGAGACAGTATTGGTGCCTACAGCCTAAAATCTAGGACCTGTGAATGAACTTTACATAGCAAAAGAGATTTAGCTGCTCTAGGAAGATATGAATCTTGAGATAGAAAGATTACCCAGAATTGTCTTGAAAGGCTGGCTGTGATCCTAAGAATCCTTAGAAGAGAACTAAGAGGAAAGGAAGTAGCCAGAGGTGCCAGGGAGGAACCATAAGGTTAGAGTGTTGTAAAGAAGGTGCTTCTCAGGAGATGGGGACAAACAAGTCGTTTAAGGATTCAGGTGGACCTGTTGCAACAATGAGAAGTACAAAACGTCATGTCAAAACCAGCTTTACAATGTCGGTGTGGGGGGGGGGGAGGGGGGTATGATTGGGTAGGGGGGAGGGGGGAGGCTGGGAAGGGAGGTGAAGGGTAAACAAAGGAGGAGGCTGCAATGCTTGGTAAGAAATGTATGCATTATCCTGCCCATGTAATTGTAACCCCTCTGTACAGTATGTTCTCAAATAAAATTAAATTAAATTAAAAAAAAAAAAAAAAAGAAAGTGCTTCTCTGAGCATGAGGGAAGAGCTGGCCTGGTAAAGAAGAGACAACAGTTGAGTGCCCGTGGCTCATGCCTGTAATCCTAGCTACTCAGCTGAGATCTGAGGATCTGGGTTCAAAGCCAGCCAGGGCAGGAAAGTCCATGAGACTCTTATCTCCAATAAATCACCCGAAAACCAGAAATGGTGCTGTGGCTCAAGTGGTAGAACTGAAGAGCTGAGGGACAGCGCCCAGACTCAGAGTTCAAAACCCCATGACTGACGAAGAAGAAGAAGAAGAAGAAGAAGAAGAAGAAGAAGAAGAAGAAGAAGAAGAAGAAGAAGAAGAAGAAGAAGAAGAAGAAGAAGAAGAAGAAGAAGAAGAAGAAGAAGAGGAGGAGAAGGAGGGAAGAAGAGGAAAAGGAGGAGGAGGAGGGGGAGGAGGGGGAGGAGGAGGATTCTGGGCAAATGGCATTATTCCAAAGTCCTGGGGCTGAAAACTTTTATTATTTATTTATTTATCTATCTTACTTATTTATTTATGCTGGTCCTTAGGCTTGAACTCAGGGCCTGCTAGTACCCTACAGTTTGAGCCACAGCTCCACTAGGTTTTTTCTTTTTTGGGAGGGTTTTTGGTGTTTAATTGCAGATAAGAGTACCATGAACTTTCCTGCCTGGGCTGGCTTTGAACCACAATCCTCAGATCTCAGCCTCCTGAGTAGCTAGGATGACAGGCATGAGTTACAGGCACCTGGTGACACACTACATTTTTATGATTGTGTGTGTGTGTGTGTTGTGTATATGTGTTTGTGTGCCCACACACATGTGGCATGTATACTAGTCCTGGGGCTTTAACTCAGAGACTGGGCACTGTTCCTGAGCTTTTTTATTTTTTTTTGGGGGGGGGTGCAGGTTGTGAGGCTTGAACTCTGGGCCTGGGTGCTGTTCTTGAGTTTTTTCACTCAAAGCTACAGTTCTACCACTTAGAGCCACAGCATCACTTCTGACTTCCTGCTGGTTAATTGGAGATAAGAGTCTCACAGACTTTCCTGCCTTGTCTGGCTTTGAACTGTGATCCTCAGATCTCAGCCTCTTGATTACCTAGGAGCTACAGGTGTGAGTTACTGGCAACCAACTTTTTTTTTTTTGTACTGGGTTTGAACTCAGGATTTCTTGCTTTCTGGGCTGAAGTGCTCTACCACTTAAGCCACCACCACCCCATCCCCACTCTTCATGTTTAAATTCAGAGTTCAGGGGTTATTAAATACATTCACAGTGTTGTGCAGTCATCAGTATTATCTGTCTGCAAAGCTTTTCCATCATCGCAAACAGAAATTTTATTTTTTCTTTCTTGTTTTTTGTTTTTTTTTTTTGGGGGGGGGTCCGGTCATAGGGCCTGAACTCTGGGCCTGGGCTCTGTCCCTCAGCTCTTCAGCTCAAGGCTAGTGCTCTACCACTTGAGCCACAGCACCACTTCCAGCTTTTTTCTTTTTGCTTATGTGGTGCTGAGGAATTGAACCCAGGGCCTCATGCATGCAAGGCAAGCGCTCTACCACTGAGCCACCTTCCCAGCCCCCCGCAAACAGAAATTTTCTATAATTCCCCACTGCTCTTCCCTGAGCTGCTGCTGCTGGCTACCAACATTCTATTTTCCATCTCTGACCACCATTGCGAGCCTAATCCACTGGCACTTACCTCTTCATGTTTTTAGTTTTGTTTTGTTTTGATGCCAGTCTTGGGGCTTGAACTCAGGACCTGGACACTGTTCCTGAACTTTTTGCTCAAGGCTAGCGATCTACCACTTGAGCCACTTGAGCCACAACGCCACTTCCGTTTTTTTGTTTGTTTGTTTGTTTGTTTTGCTTATGTGGTGCTGAGGAATCAAACCCAGGGTCTCATGCATGCAAGGCAAGTGCTCTACCACTGAGCCACCTTCCCAGCCCCACAACTGGTTTTATTATGAGTTCATTAAGTTTTTTATTATGGTAAAGTTTTTTACTATGGTTTTAACTCTGAGCCCATCTTCAAAGTATTTGTCCTTTGTGACTGGCTTACTTTATTTAGCATGATATCTTTTTTTTTGGGGGGGGGGTCCGGTTGTGGGGCCTGAACTCTGGGCCTGGGCACTGTCCCTCAGCTCTTCAGCTCAAAGCTAGCGCTCTACCGCTTGAGCCACAGTGCCACTTCTGGCTTTTTTCTTTTTGCTTATGTGGTGCTGAGGAATTGAACCCAGGGCCTCAGGCATGCAAGGCAAGTGCTCTACCACTGAGCCACCTTCCCAGCCCCTAGCATGATATCTTCACCAGCTGTTAGCACCTGGCCTTTTTTCTTTTTGGTGCCAGTCCTAGAGCTTGAACTCAGGTTCTGAGTGCTAATTATTTCTGCTTAAGGCTAGCATTTTAGCACTTGAGCCATTTGCCACTTCTGGCTTTTTTTGGTAGTTAATTGGAGATGAAAGTGTCAGAGACTTTCCTTCCCAGGCTGGCTTTGAACCACTCTCCTCAGATCTCAGTCTCTGAGTAGGTAGGATTGCAGGTATGAACCAGTGCTCCCTGGCCAGATTCTCTGATTTAAGGATTTTCCCACCTAGATAATCCAAAATCTATACCTCCCATGATCTTTGTCTACAAAGTCCCTTTCCTCGTGAGGGGTGGGGGGGCTCTCTTTTTACATTTTGTTTGTTTTTTTCTTTGGTCAGAAGAAAGCTTAGCGCTGGGAATGTGGCTTAGGGGTAGAGTGCTTGCCTAGCATGTCTGAAGCCCGGGGTTCAATTCCTCAGTACCATATAAATGGAAGTGGCTCTCTGGCTCAAGTGGTAGAGTGCTAGCCTTGAGCAAAAGCAGCTCAGGGACAGTGCCCAGGCCCTGAATTGAAGCCCTACACTGGTTTTAAAAAAAAGATTAAAAGAAATGAAGAAAGCTTAGCTGTGTGCTGGTTGCCAGTAGCTCATGCCTGTAATCCTAGCTACTCAGGAAGCTGAGATCTGAGGATCAAGGTTCAAAGCCAGCCTGGGCAGGAAACTCCATGAGACTCTTATCTCCAATAAACCACTAGAAAACTGGAAGTGGTGCTGTGGCTCAAGTGGTAGAGCACTCTCCTTGAGCTGAAGAGCTAAGGGACAGCGCCCAAGTCCAGAGTTCAACCCCCACCCCCCCCCCAAAAAAATAGAAAGCTTAGCTGTGTTAAACAAATCTATGCAAACTCACCACGCAAATAGGGGCTGGCTAGAGCATCTTCCTGGGGCCCACATTCTAGAGAATTAGAGGAGAATCAGCATAGATCCCTTCCAATTCATCCATCCATCTTAAATTTCAGTCAGGCTCAGAGAGTTCTCAATGGCTGAAAATATATGAAGTAACCAGGTGCCAGGGCTCACACCTATAATCCTAGCTACACAGGAGGCCGAGATCTGAGGATCTTGGCTCCAAGCCAGCTCAGGCAGGAAAGTCCATGAGACTCTTATCTCCAATTCATCACCAGAAAGCCAGAAGTGAAGCTATGACTCAAATGGTAGGATGTTAGCTCAGGGACAACACCAGACCCTGAGCTCAAACCCCTGGACCAGAACAAAACTAAATAAATTACTAAATGAAAATAAATGTGGTGTCAAGTGACCCTGGCTGTTACACTTCTAGGCCTGTCCACCTGTAGAGATCTCCAACTCCTTCCTATTTGGGCATTCTCTTCATTCCCCCACAGCCACATGACCCTCAGGAATTCCTCAGCTAGAAGATCTCTTCCTCCTCTCTAACTAGAGCATGCTAAAGCCCAGCTGAAGTCTCTTCAGCTCAAGGAAGGCTTTCTTAACATCTCCTTCTCCTTCAAAGTTGTGTGTCATCATTTGATAGCAGAGCCCTGTCTTTGTCTCTTGTCCTATTTCTTTCCCAGTGCTCCCCACCACGGTGACCACACAGCAGGCCTTCAATCACTGCCACACATGCCCAGGCCATATCACATCCTTTCAGGTCTCCTTCTCTCTTCTCTGGAGTATCTTTTTCTGACTTCTGTATCCTGCAGGTCTCATCTCTAGGGAGCCCTTCTCTTCTCTGGCAGGAAAGTCTATGAGACTTATCACCAATCAACCAGCCAAAAGCTAGAAGTGAGGCTGTTGCTCAAGTGGTAGAGTGAACAATACCAGTGTGCAAGCATGCGTACATACACACACTAGAAAAAAAAGGGGGAGGGAGGAAAGAAAAAAGAGAGAGAATAAAGAAAGAAGGAAGGGAGGGAGTCAGGCAGGCAGGAAGGAAGGAAGGAAGGAATGAAGGAAGGAAGGAAGGAAGGAAGGAAGGAAGGAAGGAAGGAAGGAAGGAAGAAAAGCTTTGTGAAATTAGTGCAGGAAATAGTGACCAAAGGGATCCTTCACATCAAGTAGGCACAGGAGAAAGATTATTACAAGGTTTATTAGAGAAGTCATATTTCTCCCCAGAGAGAGTACAGAGCACCTGTCCCTATCCAGGTAGCAGGAGGTTCTGGGGCAGGAAGTGAGGTAGGTGGGAGCTCAGGTGAGTCTGGGCAGAGAGAGGGAGGGGCCATTGTATAGTGGGAACTCCAGGGCTGGGAGGAGCTCAGGTCTGGGTGGAGCTGAGGACCAAAGGTGTGTATAATGCTTTCAGTGACATTGTGGCTTTTGCTTAGATGAGCCATGTCCCTGCTCAGCTTCTTCATCTGCCAAATGGGAGCTGGAATTCCAGGGCTTAGGTGAGGCTAAGGGAAGACCATGACAGAAAAGCCTATTAGAAACCAAAGACTGGGCTGGGACTGTGGCTTAATGGTAGAGTGCTTGCCTAGCATGCATGAAGCCCTGGGTTTAATTCCTCAGTATCACATAAACAGAAAAAGTCAGAAGTGGTGCTATGGCTCAAGTGGTAGAGTGCTAGCCTTGAGCAAAAAGAAGCTCCGGGACAGTGACCAGACCCTCAGATCAAGCACCCAGAGCACTGGCAAAAAAGAAAAAAGAAACCAAATATCTCTCTGTATGTGAAAGATGGTAACTGTGACACTTGCCTCTGTCCTCTGCAGGGACAGCCACACTCTCAAAGATAATGTGACAAATGAACTCAAAGCAGTTTTCACCAGCTTTAAGCCCATACCACACAACTGAATTCCTGGATCCTGGAAAATTCCTCACATAAAATCACGAGTTTCCATCTATAGTCTGTGGGTTCTGCATTTATTTCTGACTGTTCGGGAAATCCCTCCTCTGCCCCTGCTTCCAACTTTTCAGGCCTTGGGTTATGTAAAACACAAAGATAGGACAGGTAACATTTCTAGACAGAAAAGGCCAGGCCTCAAAAATCTCTTCTAAGCTATGTACCCGTGGCTCACACCTGTAATCCTAGCAACTCAGGGGGCTGAGATCTGAGGATCACAGTTCAAAACCAGCCCAGGCAAGGGCTTATCTTATCTTCAATTAACCACCAGAAAACTGGTAGTGGCATTGTGGCTCAAGTGGTAGAGTTTTAGCCTTGAGCTGAAGAGCTCAGGGACAGTGCCCAGGCCCAGAGTTCAAGAACCACGACCACACCCACACACATGCGCGCGCGCGCACACACACACACACACACACAATCTCTTCTAGGGAGGCACATCAGAACTGGAGAGATAAACAAGGCGTTAGTGGCTCATGCTTGTAATTCTAACTATTCAGGAGATTGAGATCTGAGTATTGAAGTTCAGAGCCAGCCTGGGCAGAAAAGTCTGTGAGACTCCATCTCCAATTAACCAGTAAACTGCTTGACTGGAGGCATGTTTCTCAGTCATGAGCAAAAAAAGCTGAGAATAACTGTGAGGTATTGAGTTCAATCCCTAGTATGGTCAAAACAAAACAAAACAAATCATGAGACATACAATGTTACAGTAAAGCAATACAAGCCAGGAAGGAGGGAGGGACCTGTCTGGAATCTTTCCTTGGCAAGTCAGCAATAGAGTCAAGATATGATTCAAACCGACCACTGTTGGCTCACGCCTGTAATCCTAGCTACTCAGGAGGCTGAGATCTGAGGATCGCGGTTCAAAGCCAGCCCGGGCAGGAGAGACTGTCAGACTCCTATCTCCAATAAACCACCAGAAAACCGGAAGTGGCGCTGTAGCTCAAGTGGTAGAGCGCTCGCTTTGAGCTGAAGAGCTGAGGGACAGCCCCCAGGCCCAGAGTTCAAGCCCCACGACCGACCAAAAAAAAAAAAAAGATATGATTCAGGAACCAGGAGTGTAGCTTGAGTAGTAGACTACAAGGTCATACTTCAACTCCTAGTAACACACACACACACACACACACACACACACACACACACACACACACACACGGCACTGAGCTCCTATTCCATCCATTGATGTCAGTACCACTTAGACCCTTCTCTGAGCCCTCTAATATCTTAACATTATTTCTCATCCTCCATGTATCATTTTCTGCCCAAATGCCCAATGTATTCTCATTGGTCTCTCAACATATAATTGCCTTGTCACTCCTTTCCTTTGAATGGAGTCAGCGTCTGGTACACTCCCTTCTTCCACTTGCTACTGGTAGGCTTATCTCCCATCCATCCCTCAAGATTCACTCAAATCTTTCTTTCTTTTTGTCAGTCATGGATCTTGAACTATGGGCTTGGGTGCTGTCCCTGTGCTCTTCAGCTCAAGGTGAGCGCTCTACTACCATAGCACCCCTTCTGGTTTTTTTTTTTCTAGTGGTTTTATTGGAGATAAGAGTCTCATGGACTTTCTTGCCTGGGCTGGCTTTGAACTGAGATCCTCAGATTTCAGCCTCCTGAGTAGCTAGGATTACAGGCGTGAGCCACCCCTGCAGGTGTTTTCTTCTCTAGAACAAAAGTATAAGCTTGGGGCTGGGAAGGTGGCTCAGTGGTAGAGTGCTTGCCTAGCATGCATGAAGCCCTGGGTTTGATTCCTTAGCACCACATACACAGAAAAAGCCAGAAGTGCCTCTGTGGCTCAAGTGGTAGAGTGCTAGCCTCGAGCAAAAGAAGCTCAGGGACAGGCTCAGGCCCCAGGACTGGCAAAAAAAAAAAAAAAAAAAAAAAAAAAAAAAAAAATCAGCCAGGCGCTGGTGGCTCACGCCTATAATCCTAGCTGCTCAGGAGGCTGAGATCTGAAGATCAAGGTTCAAAGCCAGCCCTGGCAGTAAAGTCCGTGAGACTCTTATATCTCCAATAAACCACTAGAAAACCGGAAGTGGTGCTGTGGCTCAAGTGGTAGAGTGCTCGCCTTGAGCTGAAGAGCACAAGGACAGCACCCAAGCCCAGAGTTCAAGCCCCACAACTGACCAAAAAAAAAAAAAAATCATCTAGTCTTTGCCCTAAGAAGCTTAAAGTCTGCTGGAGAAACAAACAAAAACACAATTTTACACAGAACTGGAGTACAGTAGGTCTTTACTTGGTTTCCATCTTTTTTTTTTTTTTTTTTTTTGCCAGTCATAGGGCCAGAACTCTGGGCCTGGACACTGTCCTCAGCTCTTCAGCTCAAGGCTATCACTCTACCACCTGAGCCAAAAGTACCACTTCTGACCTTTTCTGCTCATGTGGTGCTGAGGAATTGAACCCAGGGCCTCATGCATGCAAGGCAAGCGCTCTACCACTGAGCCTCCTTCCCAGCCCCTTGGCTTCCATCTTGTTTAGCCCTCTACTTGTTATGGCTTTTTTTTTTTTTTTTTGCCAGTCCCGGGGCTTGAACTCAGGACCTAGATATTGTCCCTGAGCGTCTTTTGTTCAAGGCTATCACTTTACCACTTGAGCCACAGTGCCACTTCTGTCTTTCTGGTGGTTAAATGGAGATAAGTGTCTCACTGAATTTCCTGCTCTGGCTGGCTTAGGACTGTGATCCTCAGATCACAGGATTATAGGCATGAGCCATGGGCACCTAGCTCTTCCTCCAGTTCTTAGTATTGGAGTTAACTATTTTCCATCTACACTCACTCCTTTGGTTATCTTACCCAGTCTCATGGCTTTAATAAGTACTATGTCCCCAAGGTGACAGACATAGGCCAGTTCTCACAGTTCATAGGCCTGGCTCCATAGGTCTGTTTGCCCTTCCAACAAACAATCTAATGGGCTTCTCAAACTCAGCACACCCAGCTAGCTCACACAATGTCTTCCAGCTCAAAAAAAAATAGCACCATATGGGGTTCAGAATATGGCTTAGTGGTAGAGTGCTTGCCTAGCACGCATAAAGCCCTGGGTACAATTCCTAAGTACCACATACACAGAAAAAGCCAGAAGAGGTGGTCTGGATCAAGTGATAAAGTACTAGCCTTGAGCAAAAAGGAAGCTCAGGGATAGTGCCCAGGACCTGAGTTCAAGCCCCAAGATTGGAAAAAAAAAAAAAAAAAGGTAGCAGCATTATCTTCCTGTTTTTCAGGTCAAATATCTTGGTTTATTTCTTCCTCCTGACATTATATTCATAAAGTCTGTCAGCAAACCTCCTAAATACAGAGTTCAACCACTTCTCACTACTAGATTACCTTGTGTGTGTGTGTGTGTGTGTGTGTGTGTGTGTGTGTGTGTGTGTGTGCGTGTGTGCTGGGCACTGAGGGCCTGAGTGCTGTCCCTGAGCTTATTTTGTTCAAGGTTAGCACTCTACCATACCACTTGAGCCACAGCACCACTCCTGGCTTTTTCAGAGTAGTTTATTGAAGAAAACAGTCCACGGACTTTCCTGTGAGGGCTGGCTTTGAACTGAGATCCTCAGATCTCAGCCTCCTGAGTAGCTAGGATTATAGGCATCAGTCACCAGCACTGGGCTTTATTTCCAGATATTAAGCTTCTAACTGGTCTTCATACCATTGTCATAATGTTTTCTTCCTTATTCTTTTTTAAAATTATTTATTTATTCTATTTTAGGTTTGTTTATGTGGTACCAAGGAATTGAACCCAGTTCCTCATGCATGCTAAGCAAGTTCTCTACCACTAAACCACATTCCTACCCCCTTTGTTTATTCTGTATAGAACAGAATAACTCTTTGTAATCTAAAGAGTGGATCCTCTGCTCTCACTCCTTCACAAATTAAAGACAAATCCCTTATGATGACTTGCAAAATTGTATCTATTGACTCACCCCTCCATCCTCATTTACTATTATCTACACAGAATACTATGCTCCAATTATTCTACCCCCTTCATACTTGTTCTCTCTGAAATATTCTTCCCAGATATCAGAAGACCTCTTTCTTCCTTCAGACCTTCACTCAAAAGTTACCTTCCCCTGGGGCTGGGAAGGTGGCTCAGTGGTAGAGCGCTTGCCTTGCATGCCTGAGGCCCTGGGTTCGATTCCTCAGCACCACATAAGCAAAAAAGAAAAAAGCCGGAAGTGGCGCTATGGCTCAAGTAGTAGAGAGCTAGCCTTGAGCTGAAGAGCTGAGGGACAGTGTCCAGGCCCAGAGTTCAGGACCCACGACTGGACCCAAAAAATAAAAATAAAAAAAAAAATAAATAATAAAATAAATAATAAAAGTTACCTTCCCCTAAAGTGCATGTATGGTATGTATGATGATGGCATAAAGAATTTCAGTGATGAGCTGGGAAAGTGGCTTGGTGGTAGAATGCTTGCCTTGCATGCATGAGGCCCAGGGTTCGATTCCTCAGCACCACATAAGTAGAAAAAAATGGAAGTGGTGCTGTGACTCAAGTGGTAGAGCACTACCCTTGAGCTAAAGAGCTGAGGGGCAATGCCCAGGCCTAGAGTTCAGCCCCCACCACTGACAAAAAAAAAAAAAAAAAAAAAAAAAAGAATTTCAGAAATGCTCAACCTCCCTAGCCATAAAAGAAATGAAAATCAAAACAACATTGAGATACCACCTCACCCCAGTTAGAATGGCTATAATCAAGAACTCTAATAACAAAAGATGTTGGAGGGGATGTAGACAGAAAGGGAATCTTACTGCATTGTTGGTGGGAGTGTAAACTTGTTCAACCACTTTGGAAAGTAGTATGGAGGTTCCTCAAAAGACTCCACATAGAGCTCCCCTATGACCCACTTTTGGGCATTTACCTAAATGATCACAAACAAGACCATACTAAAGCTACCAGCACAACTATGTTTAGCGCAGCATTATTTACCAGAGATAAGATATGGAACCAGGCTGGGAAGGTGGCTCAGTGGTAGAGTGCTTGCCTTGCATGTATGAGGCCCTGAGTTCAATTCCTCAGCACCACATAAGCAGAAAAAGCTGGAAGTGGTGCTTTAGCTCAAGAGATAGGGCGCTAGCCTTGAGCTGAAGAGCTGAGGGACAGCACCCAGGCCCAGAGTTCAAGCCCCACCACTAGACCCAAAAAAAAAAAAAAAAAAAAAAGATATGGAACCAACACAGATGCCCCTCAGTAGATGAATGCATCAAGAAAATGTGGTGTATATACACAATGGAATTCTATGCCTCCATTGGAAAGAATGACATTGCCCCATTTGTTAGGAAATGGAAAGACTTGGAAAAATTATATTAAGTGAAATAAGCCAGGTCCAAAGAAACATAGGCCCCATGGTTTCCCTTATTTGCAATAACTAGTATATGTCTGAGACAAGCAGAAAAGGTCAGATAAGTTGATGTTAGGTGAAATGAACCCCAAGATAAGTATTCAAATGTTTTTTCTTTCATGTGATTGTTTCTAATATATTTATAAGATGATTTCTTTGTTGCTTTGTATGTCCCTCCCCCACGGTATAACCCCTGCTTTCACTGTATTTGATGTTGGTATAATTTGTGGAAGGGAAGGGAAAAAACAAATCGTTTAAATAGGGATACAGGTGGACCCATTGCAACAATGAGATGTACAAGTCATTATGTCGAAAAAAGAACTATACGACTTTGGGGTGAGATGGGAAGGGATGGGAAGGGGAAACAAAGGAGGAGGCTACAATGCTTGATAAGAAATGTACTCATGGGCTGGGAAGGTGGCTCAGTGGTAGAGTGCTTGCCTTGCATCCATGAGGCCCTGGGTTCGATTCCTCAGCACCACATAAGCAAAAAAGAAAAAAGCCGGAAGTGGCACTGTAGCTCAAATGGTAGAGTGCTAGCCTTGAGCTGAAGAGCTGAGGGACAGCGCCCAGGCCCAGAGTTCAGGCCCACGACTGGACCCAAAAAAAAAAAAAAAAAAAAAAAAAAGAAATGTACTCATTATCTTACCCATGTAACTGTAACTACTCTGTATGGTATTTTCACATTAAAAAAAAAAAAAGAATTTCAATGAGGCTAAGTGCTGGTGGCTGGCTCATGGCAGTAATCCTAGCTACTCAGGAACCTGACCTCTGAAGATCACAGTTTGAAACCAGCTAGGGCAGAAAAGCCCATGAGATTCTTATCTCTAATTAACCATCAACAAAGCTGGAAGTAGAGCTGTGGCTCAAATGCTAGAAGACTAGCTTTGAGCAAAAAAAGTTCAGGACAGTGCTGAAGGCCTATTAACCCCCAAGACTGAAATAAAATAAAATAAATCTCAGTGAAAGCTGTTGATTAATAGGGGGTTGGGAAAGCAAAAAAGTGGGTTATTCTTTTCTTTAATAATTTTTTATTGAGATTGATTAAATAAATTTCAGGGTTGTGAGATAATGATACTCAGTTAAAGTCACAAACACATTTTAACCGTGTGTGTGTGTGTGTGTGTGTGTGTGTGTGTGTGTGTGTGTGTGTGTGTGTACGTGTGTTGGTCACAACAAAAAGCTAATGAAGGCTGGGAATGTGGCTCAGTGGTAGAGTGCTTGCCTAGCATGCATGAAGCCCTTGGTTTGATTCCTCAGTATCACAACAGAAAAAGCCTGAAGTTGTGCTGTGGCTCAAGTGGTAGAGTGGTAACCTTGAACAAAAAAGAAGGTCAGGAGCGGTACCCAGGCCCTGAGTTCAAGTCCCAAGACTGGGAAAAAAAAGTTAAATTCCTTGACAACGCACACTGAGAAAAAGAAAAAAAGAATGACAGGGAAGTAAAATAGGGTGTTATGGAGGGGCACCAGAGGGAGAAGAGAGCTAATAAAGAGAATGAATAAGGATGAATATGGAGTAGTTTGTATGTATGAAAGCAGAACAATGCAACCTGCTAAAATTGTTTGAAGGGAAAAATGGATAGAGTGATAGTGGTAATGTTGATAGGAATACATTGTTTATATGTATGGAAATGTCACAATGAAACCCCACCCACAACGAATGTATCTAATAGAAAATTTATTTTCCCAATGTCTTCTTTGACTCTCCATCTAAAACACTTTCCTACCAATATTTTATTACTACTTCTGGTTTTTCTCCTCAATATTCATGGTAATATTCGTAAAATTATATTTTCCTTTATTATTTATTTTATTAGAACAGAAGCTGCATGAGAGGGACTTGTTCATTTTGGGTTCATTAGGCACTATCCATTACTTGAATAATGACAGATAGATACACATATATAAACACTCTTTATTTTTTAAATGAATGAATAAAAAGGGTAGAGATGGCCAACAAGTAATAATATTTAATAAAAAATGAATAAGCAGAGCTGCTTGGCAACATAATCAAAGTACACAGTATACTTCTTGGGCAGTTGTTACTTCATCCAGTCCTCACAATAATTTAGGATAGAAGGAAAGCTAGGCAGATTATGCTGCCAGTTAAGAAACTGAGTGCAGAGGACTGGCTACAGTTTAAACATCTCTGGTCTGGACAGAAGTAGAACAGTGGGTGGTTGCTGGCCCTGAAAAGGGCTTAGTAGAGTTTTGCAGTAGTTGATTGAAAAACTTCTTTTACTAGAAGGCATGGGGATTTTGGAAGGAAAATCTGTGTTAGAGGCAAGAACAGACATCAATAGAAGGAGTGGAAGAAGTAAACAGGCTGACCTGACTTGTTCCAAGTCTATAAAGAGGGCAACTGAGTTCTCCAAGCATCAGAATACTGTGTCTGAGACCGACTAGTTCCTCAAGCCTGTACATAATCTCTGATGTCAGAACTGGACAGGCAACCCTAATCACCCAATGAGTCCACACAGGGTCTGCAGGATTTGGCTTCCCTTATGAAATTTTGGGGTCTTTGTGAACTGTGGACAGTGTTTATAGATTCATCCCCAACTTGCAGCAGAGCTTAGACTATACTGAAGGAATATACTTGGAATATACTGTACATATATGTATGTGTGTGTATAATTTGTTTTTGTTCAAGGCATACATAAAAAAATGAGTATGGGCTGGGAAAGTAGCTCATGCTTACCATGTGGAAATTACTAGGTTCAATATCGAGTACCATGCATGAAGCCTTGGGTTTGATTTCTCAGTACCACATAAGCAGAAAAAGCCAGAAATGGCACTGTGGCTCAGAGACAGTGTGCTCAGGGACAGTGCCCAGGCCGAGTTCAAGCCCCAAGACCAGCAAAAAAAAAAAAAAGTACACACACACACACACACACACACACACACACACACACACACGGGGGGGGGGGAGGGAGGAGAATCAGGAAAAATGTGCTCGAAAGAGAAAAACTGGGAATAGGGGCTAGGAATATGGCTTTGTGGTAGTGCTTGTCTAGCATGCATGAGGCCCTAGGTTAGATCCCTCAGTACCACATAAACAATAAAAATAAAAGAGAAGCAAAGTCTGAAAGGCGACAGACAGGACAGGGTGATTTTGGAGCAAATATTCCTGGGACAAGACAGAACATTTACAAGAAAGGTTGGTAGCAGCCTTTTTAAGTTATCATCGTTAGCCGAAGGCCAGTGGCTCATGTCTGTAATCTTACTCAGGAGGCTGAGATCTGAGGATCGCGGTTCAAAGCCAGCCTGGGCAGTTAAGTCTGTGAAACAGATCTCCAATTAACCACCAGAAAAACAGAAAAAAAGCACTGTGGCTCAAGTGGTAGAGCGCTCACCTTGAGCTGAAGAGCTCAGGGACAGCGCCTAGGCCCAGAGTTCAAACCCCACGGCCGACAATAAATAAATAAGTTATCATTGTTAGTTTATGTTAGAGCCGGTCCTGGGGCTTGAACTCAGGGCCTGGGCATTGTCCCTGAGTTTTTTGTGCTCAACGCTGGCACTCTACCACTTTAGCCACAGCCCCACTTCTTTGGTGATGTGATCAAGAGTCTCAAAAGGCCTTTTCTCTGTGGACTGGCATCGAACCTCGATCCTCAGGTCTCTGCCTGAGTATCTCAGGCTACAGGCATGAGCCCCCGACACCCCATACATTTTTTAAAGCATTAGCGCGCGCATTGCGGTGGAAGGGCGGGGTTAAATCGAGCGCTGAGAAGCCCGGATGGAGAGGCCGATTGGCTGAGATTCAAGGCGGGGCCAATAGGTAGTCGCGACAAATTTCCTTCCCCAAGTAGCTAGGTACTTGACGTCACGTCCGGTCATGTGGGCGGGAGCGGGAAACAAAAGGAGACGTAGGACGCATGCGTTTGGTGGGTCCCGGATTCTGGTGGGTTCTTCCGCTCGGAACAGGTGAAGCGCTTCCGGGTCGCCGCCGGCTGCCGCCTCCCGGCGCGGTAAGTACAGAAGCAAGGCTGGGGGGATCTCCTTCCCCTTTCTTTTTTCCTTCCCCCAGAGAAAACTAGTTTCTTTGACTCGCCTCTTTAGAGCTCCATGTTAAGACTCCTTTGCCCTTAACGTGCTCCTGCTCATTGGCCGCTTCCTCGAGACGAAGCCCCACCCCATCACACAAGACCCGTCATTCATTGGTGTCACTTTCTGTCACCCAGCATTTCTTTCACCTAATTGGCTCTATCTAGATCCCGCCCATTCACGATTAGCAACTGTATAAGGACAAATTCCTGTGCGAGTCCCGCCCCCGCCTTCTTCCCGTTGGTCAACCTCACAGTCATTATCATAATGAGCAAAGAATAGGCGGTGGCTTTAGGGAAGTGGGTTGGGTTTTAGGATGAAAGCTGTCGGGCCTGTCATTTCCTCGAGGTTGTGAGGGTAGGCGCTATTGCGCCTGTTACCCAGGCTGGGAAGATTTGGCCGTTTTGCGGCCGCCGCTGGTCCTGGATCGACCAAATGAATTAGGCTGGACTAGACAGAGATCCTTGCTTTGCTTCTTTCTCCAGTGCCGTTGCCTGGATCCCGCCCCTGCGCCAGTTCTAAGTCCTGATCCACTGTGTGATCTAAAACCTCTCTGTTTCCTGTCGGTTGAGCTGAAGGTCACAGATTGGAACCTTCTTGGTCAGCAACTTAACGCCCACAAAAGCTGATTTTACTTGTTCTCGTATATGTTAGTTCATCCATTCAATCTTCCATTTATCCATTTGGCCATGCCTTCTAAAATGTCTTACTGAACCCTGCTTGTACTTGGGGCAGACCTCACTTCCCCAACCCCTACAGAATTGACCATGGTTAATGAAAGAGATGGTTAACATATCCTTTTTTTTTTCATCACTGAATGAGTGTGGTATGGGTGATCACAAAGGAGCAATATGTAAACTTTAGGATTTGGAGGGCCTAAACATAATTTCAGGAGAGCCCTGCTACCTCTAATTGTGTGTAACTTTATAATGCCAGTCTGTATTCTGGATTCCATCTCTACACTTGGCTCCCAGTCTCTTTCCTCCTTGAGCAGCCTACAGCTTTATTCATTTTTTTACTTAATTATTAGAATAACTTTGAGGATGGTATAATTGTTTATTATCCCCATTTTACAGATGAGGAAACTGAGGCCCAGAGAGGTTAAGTGACTTGGCCAAAGTCAAGCAGCTAGTAAATGGTGGAGCAAGGACTCAAATCCAGGTCTGTCTGATGCCAAATGGAAGGACTGCTTGTCTGCTACCTTCCACTCCACCCCATCCCTAAGTCAAATTACAACCAAATAAAAACAAACACATTCACTTGATCCTTCCCCTCAGTCTAGGAGCCATGTCCACTTTGTTCCCCTCACTCTTCCCCCGTGTGACTGAGACACTGTGGTTTAATCTGGATCGACCCTGTGTGGAAGAAACTGAGCTGCAGCAGCAGGAACAGCAACATCAGGCCTGGGTGAGTGAAGATTTAGCACAGCACAAACATACAGATACACAGACATACAGACACACAGACATAGACACACATACACAGACACACACACACACACACAGACACACACACACACACACACACACACACACACACACACACACACTGCCCCATGACCCAGCTGTACTCTGGAGACCTATTCTGAAAGAAAGTTGTGCCCAGGGAGTCAGCCTGGGTCATTCGGAGGCCGTGTTTCTCATCTTTGTGATATCCTAATTTGTTAGGGACTTCTGGGCTAGGTAAAGTATTGACACTCAGCTCAAGACCTTTTCCCTAAAGCCCAAGTTTATTAGTAATTACTTTTTTTTTTCATCTTTTTTTTTTTTGTTGGTCGTGGGGCTTGATTAACTACTTTTGAGGACTTAAAAGATGCTGTGTTCTAGACTACATCTCTCATTTTGTCCTTACCATAAGTATATGAAGAAACCAAGGCCCAGAGAGTTTATGTAGTTAAATCAATTTTATAAACAGTGGATAATAGGAAAGTAAGTAATCAACTAGTCCTGAGAACTGAGAGAAAGTTTCTAACACTTATGGTTGTTTGTGGAGGCGTAGTGAGGCAATTCCATGCTTCTGACTGTTCTGCTTTGGTCCTGCTCTCCCCTATCTCTTGCCCACAGCTCCAAAGCATTGCAGAGAAAGACAACAACCTGGTACCTATTGGCAAGCCAGCCTCAGAGGTGAGTGGCTCCAGCAAGTGGGGCCTTGGTGTGAGACGGGTAGAGCAGAGTTCTGGTCTAATTCTGAATGTTCTGCCTCTGACTCAGAGCAATTGTGGTTCCCAGTCTGGGTGAAGACCAGACAGTAGTGGTTAAGGGAGGGAATGGGCATTTGGCCTCTTACTAAGGTCCTACAGATCACCTACCAGCCTGCCAGACTTGGGGCGTATGAAGACAGGGTCAGAATGAAGAAGGCCCTTGGAAGTGGGACAGCTCTTAAACTGGTCCAGGTAGCCCTGAGGCACCTACAGGCTCTCTCCTGCCCCATCAGCACTATGATGATGAGGAAGAGGAGGATGATGAAGATGATGAAGACAGTGAAGAGGATTCAGAGGATGATGAGGACATGCAGGATATGGATGAGATGAATGACTATAATGAGTCACCTGATGATGGAGAGGTCAATGAGGTAGGTGGGAGTGTACCTGTGCCCCTGTCCCTGATAGCCAAAAGGTACAGACACTCTGGATCCATCTGGGGACAGGATCTGGAGCTGAGGCTGGCTGAGGCCCCTTCCCACCCACACCCAGCCTCCTCTCCAGGTGGACATGGAAGGCAATGAACAAGATCAAGACCAGTGGATGATCTAGGTAGACCAAGGCAAGATGGCCTCAGGGAGATTGCAAGCCAGCCTAACCTACTGTGCACCTCCAGCTCCAACCCACAAAACCATCTGATGGCCCTGGTGCTTGAAGGCTCACTTTTGGTCACTTCCTCAGCTGCTACCAGGACTTGGTCTCGGTCTCCTTGGCCCCTCCCAGGCCATCATTCTGCTCTTGAATCCCCAGAGTCTGAGCCCCATTCTGCCCTACCATCCTGGCCAGTACCTCACCCCTTTGTTGCCAGGTCTTGCTCCTTATTAGCCCTCTTTAATAAAGACACAGGACTGATTTTTCCCCCCATGTCTATTCCCTATTTGTTGGTGGTGTCCCAAGGAATCCACATCTTCCTTGGGCATTGGGTAGGTGGTGTTGAAGGGATAGCAAGCAAATCTAATGGGTCAGGTGGACTCTGGTTGGGGAGCCTAAGTCTAGGCTCCTGTACCATTTCCTTTGGTCCAGTTTTTACCCAGCTATTCCTGCATGTTTGGTTCTTTTTTCATTGTCTGCTGTTTCCTATGATCCTGCCCAAAATGGATGGGCTGAGGAGGGGAGGCTTTCTAAGGCCTAGAGCTAGGGGTCCTGTGTGAAGATAGTAAATTAAATCTCAGAGCAAGGCAGGAGACTCCTATGGTATCACCAAGCAAATTATTGATAGAGGTGGGTTGGGAGCTCAAGCATCCTGCAGTCCATGGCTTGATCTAGAAGGAGGAAGTCAGGAGGACTAAACAGCCTGATAAGATTGATACCTCAGGGCTGGGATGTGTCTTAGTGGTAGAGTGCTTGCCTACCATACACGAAGCCCTGGGTTTGATACCACATAAACAGAAAAAGCCAGAAGTGGCACTGTGGCTCAAGTGGTAGAGTGCTAGCCATTGGCTCAAGTGGTAGAGTGCTAGCCTTGAGCAAAAGAAGCTCAGGGACAGTGCCCAGGCCCTGAGTTCAAGCCCTAGGACTGGCAGAAAAGAAAAAAAAAAAAAAAAAAAGATTGACACTTCAGGTCATGTAGAGGCTGAAGGGGGCAAAGTTGGGAAGAGAACCTCTTTAGCTCTGAGCCTCACTTGTATTTTTTTCCAAACGGGAAGGGAAAGGGAGATTCTGAGGTCTTTTCTTGGGTGGGGGTGGGGTGCATCAGAAAATACCCCTGGTCCTGGACCTCAGCCAGGTCCAGCATAGGTGAGCTGGGCTATGCCATCCTTAATGGCAGGGAAGTCTGGAAGACCGGTATGGTGGAGGCGGCAGCGATAGCGGCCACAGCTCTTAGCATACTGTAGGAATCTGGGTGCACCAGGGAAGAGCACGTGGTCAGCCAACACGGTGGCACCAGCTGGCAGCAGCGCATGGGCCTCCAGCAGCTGCAGGTCCCTCAAGTAGTATCGAGGCCGATGTGCTAGGAGCACCAGGTCTGCCCGGCTCAGCTGGTGTTGAGTTCTTAGTTTGGGGATCACTTCCTCTGAGCTGCCTGTGATGAGCTCTACCTGTAGGGAGAGAAGAGCTGGAGTGAGGGTGGGAGGGAAATGCTTTCCTCTCAGGCCCAAGAAGTCCAGAACTCAAGATGTGCAGACCAATATTGTGATTTCCATTTCCACAAAGAAGCTGAGCTTCAGAGGGCATATGCATTAGCTGAAGGTCATGTAGCTAACAAGGAACTAATAAAGATTCTGAAAACAATTAGCTGCTGTTTTTGTCATCCAGAAGGAAAGAAGTGTAAAATGACTTGGGGGGCAGGAAGGTAGGAAGTCATGTACCCTCCAAGATCACAGTTACCTAAGTGGAACTGGGTTTCCCACAAAGAAGGTCTGGCTAAGACAAGGCCTGGGGATGACAGAAGGGATCAGAGTTGGGGAGATGGGGATGCTGACCATGTGCTCATCAAAGCCAGCCAGGCGGATGAGTTTTTCAGCCACTGCTGCCGTGCGCGGGTCACGTTCCACAGTGAGAAGGCGACTCCCAGGGGGCAGGGCACGAGCAATAAGCAATGTGGAGTAACCACAGAAGGTGCCCAACTCCAGCACATGAGCAGGGGCCTTCTCCTCCACCAGCCTCATCACGATCTGACCTGTGGGGTAAGGAAATGTGTGAGAGCCCGAAAAGCTAAGCTGTGAGACCCAAAAGGATTGGGAGTTTGTAAAGCCTTCTCCCACCATACTCTCAGAACACTGAGAGCTTCATGGAAAGGTCAATCAGTCCTAACTTAACAGGAATTCAAGTCTATCCTGGGTGTGTGTTAATTCCACTCTAAACTGCGTGGAAGCTTGAGGGTAGAGTAAGAGTTACACAAATTATAAGCTGTTTACTGCTTAGCTGTCATTCACAAGATAAAGTGTTCTCCTACCACTTGTATATAAAATATTGTCACACGTTTAAATCTTACTTTCTGCACGTGCTTCCCTATAGGAAACCAATAAAAACCTTTGTTAATGGAACCTTGGGTTCTGAAGCTGGCGGGAGGCTACAAGTCCCTTGATAACCCAAATCTAAATTCCGTGCTCTGGTCTGGTCTCCATTACTGCCTCGCTCCTGGTTGGCGGCTGCAGGTTAAGAGGCACAAGGTGGGTTGTAACAGAAATGGATATAGGGCCCTTGATGAAAAGTGATTTGAGATTCCTACCTGCCTTCCTACAGCCCCCACCTAGCTGGGGTCCTGCTTCTCATGGACCTAGTCCAGTGTAGAAATCTGCCTCAGATCTAACCCTGTCAAGCTGGCTGTCATGATCCTAAAGGCATTTGGGACTGAAGTTGGCATTCAGGATCTTCTTGGATCAGATCAAATCTTAGCTTCCCAGCTACAGCTCTAAGCTCTTCCCTGTGGCCTGTTCATTGAATGTGCCAGATCTTAGAATTGGATGAGTTTAAATAAGGCTAAAGCCCTTGTGCTGAAAACTATGAGACTGAGATAAATAGTTAAGTAGAATCATGTGTGGACATTGCTGTGGTAAGGAAGACTTAGACACAAGTAGTTACTAAAAAAGCTATGTTATTCCCTAGATATGTGTGTGTGTGTGTGTGTGAGAGAGAGAGAGAGAGAGAGAGAGAGAGAGAGAGAGAGAGAGAGAGTGTGGTGGGGCTTGACCTCTGAGCTTAGGTGCTGACCCTGAGCTCTTCAGTTCAAGGCTAACAGTGCTCTACCACCTGAGCCACAGCACCACTTCTGGGGTTTATTGGAAATAATAATCTCATGGACGTTCGTTCCTCCTGGGCTGGCTTTGAACTGTGATTTTCAGATCTCAACCTCCTGAGTAGCTAGGATTACAGGCATGAGCCACCAGCACCTGGCGCTCTCTCTCTCTCTCTCTCTCTCTCTCTCTCTCTCTCTCTCTCTCTCTCTCTCTCTCTCTCTCTCTCTCTCTCTCGTCAGTCCTGGAGCTTGAACTCAAGGCCTGGACACTGTCCTTGAGCTTCTTTTTCTCAAAGCTAGTGCTCTACCATTTGAGCCACAGTGCCACTTTCAGCATTTTCTGTTTATGTGGTACTGAGGAATCAAACCCAGGGCTTCATGCATGAGAGGCAAGCACTCTACCACTAAGCCACATTCCCAGCCCCTCCCCTAGATTCTGTGCTTCCTCAGGTCAGCATTTGTCTAGCACTTCTCTGTAGCCTCTGCCTCCTTTCCTTAGCAGCTGCCTCATACAAAAGAGGTGGCAATAGATGTTTGCTGGGGGAGTGAATGACTTAGTCAAGGCCCCTTATTTCCAGGGAAGAACAAGAATAAAAATGGACATGAACCTGTACAATTCATCCAGTACTAAGACACAGACAGATCTCAGAACTTCCTCTACCTTCTTAGGAGTACTTCCTGAAGCAGAAGATTAGGGAAGGGGGAACTGACCTTTGACAGGCCCCATGTGGCTCAGGTACTCGCAGTGGCTGCTCCAGTGGTCCAGAGTAGTGAGGATGTGGCTAGGGTCCCCAGGAAGGGCATGGGTGAGCACATAGCTGAAGGCCCGTTCCTCAATCCGCAGTCCTGACAGGCAGTCTCTGAAGCTCCTCAGCAAGACTGTGCGCACCAACAACTTGAAGTGGTGCCGGTATCGCACCAGCAATGTCACCACCAGTGGCAGGAATGCCAGTGCAATAGCAGGGGACATAGTCTGTACCTGGACCCTGGGGGTAGAGGGAGACAGGAAGACCCACCTCCACTATTTTTTTCCCTTGCTTTTTTTTTTTTTTTTTTTTTAATTTTTGGGTCCGGTCGTGGGGCCTGAACTCTGGGTCTGGGCGCTGTCCCTCAGCTCTCCACTAGAGCCACAGCGCCACTTCCGGCTTTTTTCTTTTTGCTTATGTGGTGCTGAGGAATCGAACCCAGGGTCTCAGGCATGCAAGGCAAGCACTCTACCACTGAGCCACCTTCCCAGCCCTCCCTTGCTTTTTAAAAAACTGTTAGAGAGGTGATGCACAGAGCGTCTGTCATCTTTGCATCCTTCATTAGCAGAAATTACTGTGTTCTTATTTATAAACCATGGCTCAGAAAAGGCTGTCTTTTGAGCAGTCACATAATACAACTGGGATTTGAGTCTAGATTGGATGATTCCCAGCCTTTGTACTTTTTTTTTTTTTTTTTTTTGCTAGCCCTGGGGCTTGAACTCAGGACATGGGCACTGTTCCTGAGCTTCTTTTGCTCAAGGCTACCACTCTACCACTTGAGCCACGACACAATTTCCAGCTTTTTCTGTGTATGTGGTACTGAAGAATCAAACCCAGGGCTTCATGCATGCTAGGCACACACTCTACCACTAAGCCACATTCCCAGCCCAGCCTATGTGCTTTTTTTAGGATTCCATTCTGTCCACATTAGGCAGGGTATTGGCCTTTGGATCCATCTACACATTGCTCTCCCAGCACTTTTCTCTTTTCTCCTAATGTCACCTCTTCTTTATATTTATATATATATAATGCCACTTCTTCTTTATATCATCAGTTTTTCCTGGCATTTCCTCTCCATAGTCCCTATCTAACTGGTCTTATCTGACCCATTATTCATACTACGTTGTATAGTCAGAAACCCCTCACTGATGTATTCAATCTCAGTAAAAAGCAACAAAAACACCCTATATAGGCCTGATATGGTGTGCACACCTGTAGTCCCAGTATGTGGAGGCAAAGGGAAGAGGATCTTGAATTTGATGCCAACCTGAACTACATATATTGTCTCCAAAAATAAAACAATAGACCTTAGGATACCATCTTTCCCACCTCAGGAATTGTCCCTGCAGGTGGAAAGAGTTCTTGATTCTGTACTTGTTCTCCAGACCTATATCCCCTCTATTGAATCCCCCTCTTCCCCTGTGCTCCCAGAATTTCCTTTATGATTCAATTTATATGCATACATATCCACATACCACATCCTTCCTTCACTAAGGGGGATGGTTTCCCTCTCCTCTCCCATATCGTAGACCATCCCTCATGTGACCTGGTAGGCCTCCTTGGTATAGGACAAACAAGGAGTGAGAGTGTTAAGATATGAATAGGTGAGTGGTGGTGGACGTGAACTGATGTTAAGGACCCATAAGACCCTGCTTACCTGGCTGGAAGCTCAAGGGCTTTGCTTACCTGGACTGCAGGCTCTTGCTTAGGGAAGATGGGAGAACAGGACAGGAGGGGAAGTCTTTGAAGGAAATAACCTTAGACAGGAGGCTGTATCTGCTTTCAATTATTGATGCTGAAGCTGCTATTGTTATCTGAGACTTGCAGTTCAAGTTACCAGAACCAGGGACAAGCTCAAGCTGCTGCCTACCCTTCAAAAATCTTAATAGAAGGGCTGGGGTAATTGAGCTCTTGGCCCAAGGCCTTGAGTTCAAACCCACAATACCACAAAAAGAACAAACATCCTTCCCCCATGACAAAAACTAAAAAGAAATCCCCCAAAACAACTCTGGGACTGGGAATGTGGCATAGTGGTAGAGTGCTTGCCTAGCATGTATGAAGCCCTGGGTTTAATTCCTGTGTACAACATAAACAGAAAAAGCCAGAAGTGGTGCTTTGGCTCAAGTGGTAGAGTGGCAGCCTTGAGCAAAAGAAGCGCAGAGACAGTGCCCAAGCCCTGTGTTCAAGCCCAGGACTGGCAAAACACCACCACCACCACAACCAACCAACACACACACACACACAAACACACACACACACACACACATGCACAGAACTCCAGGGTCTTGATGAGAAACAAGTGCTTCTAGGGCTGGTCTCTTCTTCAGTCCCTTGGTTCAGGGCATAAGGGTTAGTCTGAACCATAGTAATGGAGAGATTGTAACTTACTCAATTCAAAATTCAAATTTCTCTAAGCAAGTGTTAAGGCTTGGGTAACAGAACAGTCTAGTGTCTTCCTGTCCTACAAGAACTCCAAGTTTGGTAGAAGAAACTGGCCCAGGAACAAGAGAATATAGGTACTGTGATCACTAGGTTAGATGCTCCGTGGATACAAGTTATTTGCATTTTTCTGAATGGCTGTCTATTCAGATAGAATATTGGGTGGCATGTAATAGTAAATACTTATGGATTTAATACTTGAGCGAATGGTAGAATATCAGGATTAAGCAGATAGAATTAGAGATACAGAATTGGGTCAGAGAAGACAATCAGAAGTACACATTAGGGCTGGGAATGTGGCTCAGTGGTAGAGTGCTTGCCTGGCATGCATGAAGCCCTGGGTTCGATTCCTCAGTACCACATACACAGAAAAAGCTGAAGTGGTGCTGTGGCTCAAGTGGTAGAGTACTAGCCTTGAGCAAAATAAGCTCAGGGACAGTGCCCAAGCCCAGACTTTTCCCCAGGAGGGGGGAGGGAAGAACTACACATCATATACACATCATATACATCCCCACAACACACTTGCTCTCACTAAGGGGGAGGAAAGTATCCCAGGCCACAGGTGCAAAGTACAGGATGTCACTCACAAAACTGTCACATGTTTCCCTGTGCCACTCCACCTCATTGCCATAGAAAGAGAGAGTTTCCAGACAATATGTAATTTGGAACTGTGTCCATGGACAAGGGAGATATGGGAAGAGACTGGATGGGCATCTTTACGTGCTAGATTTCAATGGCTGCTGTAAAAAGGCAAGACTGAAGGCAAAAGCCCGTGAGCAAGGAGGTTGAGACGTGGTCGAGACGTGGTGCTTTTTCAGCTTATATAAGGAAGAAGGCCCAATTTATTCGCGGACTAAGGCATCGAGCATCCGGCGGGCGTGTGTGTGTGTGTGTGTGTGTGTGCGCGTGTGTCCGGCGGGCGTGTGTGTGTGCGCGCGCGTGTGTGTGTGTGGGCGTGTGTGTGTGTGTGCGCGCGCGCGTGTGTGCACGCGCGCTCCTCACGTGGTGTATGGAACAGGACATAACATTTGGGATGGCTCTGCTCACTGGACTAAAAAGGTGTGTGATCACAACGCACAAATTCACAAGAGGGCCACGATGGTGGCGAAAACTCGCGCTCAGGAACTAGAAAGTGGGGTGAGGGTGCGAATCAAGTGCGGAGGTATAAACCCAATCCGCCGGTACAGCAAAACAAGCAGGCAACGGGGAAGATGAGAGTCATGTGATAGGCCCCTCCCTTCCTTCGCATCACGTGTTCTGCCGCGGCCCGCAGGGGGCACCTTCTCTATTGGTTGGTGGTGTCCACGTGCTAGAGGCGGGGCCGGAAGTCGGGGTTTGGCAGCGGCGCCTCTGCGGCTCCAGGACTGGGTAAACTGGGGGAGGGGAGCGGGTGGCTGCTGGCGAGCGACGGCCGCGGGTCATGTGACCGGAAGGGCTCCTGACGGACACCGTCCCTCCACGGCGCCGCCTGAGCGCCCGGCCCGACCCCGGCCATGGGGTGCTGCTACAGCAGCGAAAACGAGGACTCGGACCAGGTGCGCGGCACACGGGGCTCGGGAGTGAGGGTTACGACTCTTGGGCGCTTGGGGCCTAGGAGGAAAAAAACCTACTGAGAGTAGACGGACTGCAGAGCTCACCGAGTACGGAGGCCTAAAGGGGACAGACTACGGGAGCGGGGGGGGGGGGGGGGGGGGAGAACGCCAAGCTTGGCTAGCCTATTAAAGCTCCAGGTCTACACTCCTCTCCTGGGGTAAGGCAGGCAGCCGGATATCTCACTCGCCAACTCCCCTTTATTCTCCCCTGTCCCCAGTCTGTTCTGGACTCCCTGCCTAGGTCCCTGGGAAGTACTCCCCCCACCTCGTTTGCTGTATGTATTAGCGGGGTTTGCGAATCCATTGTAGAGGTGGGTAAGCTTGAGGCTCTAAGTCTGCTTAAATGAATCAAGACTTTGTATAGCTACTTTTCCTAGAGTCAGAGACATAAAGTCACCGCTGCTTCGTTGTCGGAGTTGATGGCATTGGAGTTGACCACTGAATTTTAAGAATGCAGCGAGGACATCAGGATGTGTGGGCATTTGTTGGGGAAGCATTAACTCGAAGGTAGTTTTGGCTGTTAGGGAAAAATAAATTGGATGGGGAAAGTTACTTGGTTCTGAGTTGTCCTGTCTTCTCTTCAGACCCTTGAGGGTGCTTGAAGGTTCCTCTAAACAGAGTGCTTGCCTTAAAAACGCGTGAAAGGCTATATTGGAGATGTGTCCGTGTCCTGTTTTTAAATTCTCTCTTCCCCTTCATACAGTCTAACTACTCTCCACCCTTCAATTCCTGCCCTGCCTGGCTTGATCACCCTATAGGAGGAGATCTTTCCAAGGGTGAACTTTCAAGCTGCTGGACACTCACCTTTTTTTTTTTTTTTTTTTTTTGACACAGCACAGAGGCAAGTAAAATAGTCTCATCCAGTAGCTCGCAGTCTTTTTTTATTTTTTATTTTTTTAACTAGTCCTGGGCCTTGAACTCAGAACCTGGACACTGTCCTTGAGCAGCATCACTTTAGGATTTTTCTGTGTATGTGGTACTGAGGAATTGAATCCAGGGCTTCATGCATGCTAGGCAATCACTCTACCACTAAACCACATTCCCAGCTGTCTTTTATTTTGCTGATCCTGAGGCTTGAACTCAGGGCCTGAGTGTTGTCCCTGAGCCTTGTTGTGCTCAAGGCTAGCCTCTACCAGCACCACTTCCAGCTTTTTCTGAGTAATTTATTGGAGATGAGTATCAGGGAGTTTCTTTCCCACGCTAGCTTTGAACCACAGTTCCGGTCGTGGGGCCTGAACTCTGGGCCTGGGCACTGTTCCTCAGCTCTTCAGCTCAAAGCTAGTGCTCTACCACTTGAGCCAAAGCGCCACTTCTGGCTTTTTTCTTTTTGCTTATGTGGTGCTGAGGAATTGAACCCAGGACCTCAGGCATGCAAGGCAAGCGCTCTATCACTGAATCACCTTCCCAGCCCCCAGCTTGTAGTCTTAACAAGAAATAAAATCACAGAAGTAGATTGTATATCACTGATACTTAGGAAGTTATTCTTTCCCTGTTGAAGGTATTTTGGCTTAAGGACTTAAGCTCAGTCAAGTGCAATTTGTGTTGGAGGCATGAATGTCTTCTGATCTCAACTTTCAAAACATCCAAAGAACACACCTACATACACAGATGTCTTGTTTCTTGTCTCATGGCCAGTACCTCTTATTTCATCTTAGCCTGTCAGAGAAAGAAACAGCTATATTCTGGCTTAATGGGAGATCTGTAGTATTGTGGGTAATTGTCTCTTTTTTTGGGGGGGGGGTCTGGTCGTGGGGCCTGAACTCTGGGCCTGGGTGCTGTCCCTCAGCTCTTCAGCTCAAGGCTAGTGCTCTACCACTTGAGCCACAGCACCACTTCTGGCTTTTTTCTTTTTGTTTATGTGGTGCTGAGGAATCGAATCCAGGGCCTCATGCATGCAAGGGAAGCACTCTACCACTGAGCCATCTTCCCAGCCCCATGTCTCTTAAAGCATACTACTGCTGACTTACAAGAAGTAAGAATTCATGTATTTGAGAAAGAATAACTTGTAGCTGGAAGTATGATTGGGGCTCACTGCTCTCTTGAATTTCTACTTTCCCCTTGATGGATGGATTGATTGATTGATTTATTGTCTTATTGTCAGTCGTGGGGCTTGAACGCTGTGCTTGGGCGCTGTCCCTCAGCTCTTCAGCTCAAGGTGAGTGCTCTACTGCTTGAGCCATAGCACCACTTCTGGTTTTCTAGTGGTTTATTGGAGATGAATTTCACAGACTTTCCTGCCAGGGCTGGCTTTGAACCTCGATCCTCAGATCTTAGCCTTCTGAGTAGCTAGGATTACAGGCATGAGCCACTGGCATGCAGCTGGACTTTCTATTTCTTACTTTCATACAATGCGAGTGATTTGAGGTCTCCTGACAAAGGCCATAACCATTCACTGTCCCAGAAGGCCTTCTTCAGTTCCTTAGCAGTCCCTCATGCTACTCTTACCACCGCCTCCTTATGTATACAGCAAATCGTAGTGTTCAAAGTTTTTTTTTTTCTATTTTATTTTATTTATGCCACTCCTAGGGTTTGAACTCAGGGTCTAGGTGTTGTCCCTGAACTTCTTTTGCTCCCTACCACTTGAGCCACAGCACCACTTATGGCTTTTTCTGTGTATGTGGTACTGTGGAATAGAATGCAGGGCTTCATGCATGCTAGGCAAGCACTCTACCACTAAGCCACCTTCCCAGCCCCAGCGTATAGTTTCTTTTTTTGGCGGGGGGTCCAGTCGTGGTGCCTGAACTCTGGGCCTGGGCACTGTCCCTCAGCTCTTCAGCTCAAGGCTAGTGCTGTACCACTTGAGCCACAGTGCCACTTCCGGCCTTTTTCTTTTTGCTTATGTAGTGCTGAGGAATCGAACCCAAGGCAAGCACTCTTACCACTGAGCCACCTTCCCAACCCCAAGAGTTTTTAAGTTTCATAGTATAGCCTTTCCAGTTACCTCATTTGACTCATTGCCAATCATCTGTTATATGGATTATGTCTAGCTAAAGGTGAGGGAAATTTTACAGAGGCTAAGTGAGTTGGCCAACCTGAGAAGTGCCCTAGCTGGGGTGTTCTGCTGCCAAGTCATGTGCCTTATCTGTTGGGCCAAGTTGTCTCTTCTAGCTATGTCCAGAGACCAGGTGGTCAGTATAGAAAGGTTACATATAAGTCTGCTAAAGCTGGGTGCTGATGGCTCACGCCTGTAATCCTAGCTACTTAGGAGGCTGAGATCTGAGGATCACTGTTCAAAGCAGGAAAGTCTGTGAGACTCTTATCTCCAGTAAACCGTTAGAAAACCAGAAGTGGTGCTGTGGCTCAAGCGGTAGAGTGCTTGCTTTGAGCTGAAGAGCACAGGGAAAGGACCCAAGTCCAGAGTTCAAGCCCCACAACCAGCCAAAAAGGAAAAAAAATAGTCTGTGTTAAGGTACACAGTGAATCCTGACTCAAGAACAAGCTTTGGTGTGACAATCTACTCCTTGCTCCACTCATGCTTTGGCTATGAGATATTTGTTTTACTATCAAAGGGGTAGCAAGGCCTCTTTTGGAGTCAGGGTGATAACCTTGTTCTTGAACCCCTAAGAGGAGAAACCATCTTAGAGGAGGATATGTCAGAAGCAGGGTTAGGGGAAGGACTGCTATTACAGGAAGCAAACTGGGACCTCAGTATGAACCAGCTTTCCTTAGAGAGTTTTGTCTTTGGCAAGCAAGTTCGTCTCTCTGGCCCTTTAATAGTGAGAAGGAAGACAAAGTATCTGGGAGTTTAAATGGAATGGGACAGAAGCTTGTGGCTTCTTATGCTATAGTGAATTGGATCAAATGGGTTGGTGACTCCAGCCACAGGCTTGAAGGAGGAAGAGCAAGAAAAGGCTGGGTCTGACTAGAGGAAGCAGCCTTCTCTAAGGCAAGTTTTGGGCATGCTCCTGCAACAGGGAAGTCTGTGGTAGAAACTGAGACAGAGGGTGGGAATGTGGATTAGTGGTAGAGTACTTGCCTCACATGCATGAAGCCTTGGGTTTGATTCCCCAGTACCACATACACAGAAAAAGCTGAAAGTGGCACTCTGCCTCAAGTGGTAGAGTGTTAGCCTTGAGAAAAAGAAGTTGAACCAGAGTTCAAGCCCCAGGACTAGCAAAAAAAGAAAATGAGACCATCCTGAGGGGAGCATTAAATCTGGAAATCTGGCACTTAAGGTTGGTGAGTCAGACTTAGCCAGGATTCCCCTCTTCCCTATCCTCAGCTTTGTCCTAAGCGCTTTATGGCTTGGAAAGACGTGGAGCAAGTTAGTTTATCCAATTGATACAAAGCCAGCAGGGATTTGCACCTGAGTGGTTCAAGATAGAATTGCATCCAGAAAATAATATATTAGAACAAGAGTCTGAAACAAGACAGGGAAAGAGACAGTTAGTTATATAGGAGTAGGGAGACTTGGTTTGGTTCTAGATCAGTTCTGGAGGTTGTGATTATTCATGCTAGTAGTAACAGAATTACTAAAAATAAAAGGTCACTTAGGCCACATTTAAAGTGATATGATTTAGCAAGGGAGGGAACAGCTCCAGTGTTCATACCCACTCTTGCAATCCAGGAGTCATATACAAAGCACTAGAGGAGGGCTGGGAAGGTGGCTCAGTGGTAGAGTGCTTAACTTGCATGCATGAGGCCCTGGGTTCGATTCCTCAGCACCACATAAGCAGAAAAAGCCGGAAGTGGACCTGTGGCTCAAGTGTTAGAACACTAGCCTTGAGTTAAATAGCTGAGGGACGGTGCCCAGACCCAGAGTTCAGGCCACACGACCGACAAAAAAAAAAGAAAAAAGCAATAGAGAACAGGAGGGTGAACACCTGAGAGAAAGGACCAGCTCTAAAGAAGGGAACACATTTGTATGTGACCCAAAGGCTGGGGGGGTTCTGCCCTAAGATAATCTGAGAAATGGCTCTGATGAGGTTAGGCTTGCTTTCTTTCCCCTGCTCACTTGGGGCCTTTCTGTCTTGGTTGCAGACAGCTAGCCTTGTTGGAAGGGCCTTGTTCAGGAGATGAAGGATGACAAATTTGTACTAAACTTTGTTGGTATTTTCCCAACTCTGCTTGCTTCTACCCTCCCAAATGTTCCTTCACTAGGTGTGGGACTGTGTTTTGAAGCTTCAGGGCTATTGCTTAATGTCTGCCTGTGCCTCTCTGCATTCCAGACCACTACCTCTGCTGAGCTCCCAAGGGCAGGCAGAGTATTATCTGATATCCCATAAAGTTGGGTACTTTGGATATTCATTATAAAAGTATAAAAAAGGTAGAAAGGCTGGGCGCTGGTGGCTCATGCCTGTAATCCTAGCAACTCAGGAGGCTGAGATCTGAGGATCATGGTTCAAAGCCAGCCAGGGCAGAAAAGTTTGTGAAACCCTTATTTCCAAATAACCACCAGAAAACTGGAAGTGGTGCTGTGGCTCAAGTGGTAGAGTGCTAGCCGTGAGCTGAAGAGCTGAGGGACAGCGCCCTTAACGCCCTCACGCTCCATGATCGACAAAAAAAGAAAAAAGGTAGAAAGGTCCTGGGGCTGACTTCTTACCTCTCCTAGGACCGAGAGGAGAGGAAGCTGCTGCTGGACCCTGGTAGTCCCCCCACCAAAGCCCTCAATGGAGCTGAGCCTAACTACCACAGCCTGCCTTCTGCTCGCACAGATGAGCAGGCCCTGCTCTCCTCCATCCTCGCCAAGACAGCCAGGTGAGAGTCACAGGACCAGGCCTGAAACAGAGCTCCCCTGATCAAGTCAGGGCTGGAATGCTGGCTCCCAAGCCCCAGATATGGGGGTGGTGAGAGGTGTCTCTGGACTCTGTCCTGCTTCAGTCAGCAGGTGGGGACATTAGGGGCATTGGCACATGGCAGTGAGTCCTGTTTGTCCCTGAGGCTTCTGTCATGCTTATTCTCTTATCTCCTCTCTCCAAAGCAACATCATCGATGTATCTGCTGCAGACTCCCAGGGCATGGAGCAGCATGAATACATGGACCGGGCAAGGCAGTACAGGTGAGCACAGGCCAGCCAGGGCCCTCCCCTCTTCTCCATCGATTTCCAGCTTCATTAGTGTATAGCCAAGAGACTGACAACAAATCACTTGGGTGCCCTAGTAGGACACCCTGTAGGGTACAGGTTAAAGGAGGTGTAACCCAGAGTAAAAATGAGCTCCCTGGCCTGAGGGAATGAGGCTTGTGTGGGCTGGATTGGACTATGGCCTAACTGCCCTTTATTTCCTTCCTCTTGGTCAGCACCCGCTTGGCTGTGCTAAGCAGCAGCCTCACACATTGGAAAAAGCTGCCACCACTACCATCTCTCACCAGCCAGCCTCATCAAGTGCTGGCCAGCGAGCCCATCCCCTTCTCTGACTTGCAGCAGGTGAGTAACCCTAGCATGACTACTCCACCCTTCCCATACTGCCCATAGTGACAGAAACATTCATCTCCTGCCTCAGAGGAGGTGAGTAGCCCGCTGGCCCAGCCCATTCCCTTTCTTTTTTTTTTAATCCTCTCCAGTTTCTCCCCATTACTTTTATTCTTCTAGATTGTTCTTTTCTGCCTTTCTCTTTGGCTGTGTATGTTTGTGGGTGCTTTTGTTTTTTTGTTTTTTGTTTTGGGTCCGGTCGTGGGGCCTGAACTCTGGGTCTGGGCGCTGTCCCTCAGCTCTTTAGCTCAAGGCTAGCGCTCTACCACTTGAGCCACAGCGCCACTTCTGGCTTTTTTTCTTTTTGCTTATGTGGTGCTGAGGAATCAAACCCAGGGCCTTAGGCATGCAAGGCAAGCGCTCTACCACTGAACCACCTTCTCAGCCCCATGTTTGTGGGTGTTTTTAGGGATTGAATGTAGGATCTTGCATGTGCTTGGCAAGCATTCTACCAATGAACTGCATCCCTAGCCCTTGGAGTTTTTGTTTTGTTTTGTGCTGGTCCTGGGGCTTGAACTCAGTGCCTGGGTACTGTCCTTGAGCTTTTTTTTTTTTTTTTTTGCAGCCATGGGATCTGAACTCTGGGCCTCAGTGCTGTCCCTCAGCTATTCAGCTCAAGGCTTAATGCTCTACCACTTGAGCTATAGCACCACTTCTGGCTTTTTCTGTTTATGTGGTGCTGAGGAATGGAACCTAGGGCATGCAAGGCAAGCACTCTACCACTGAGCCACCTTCCTAGTCCCTCCTTGAGCTTTTTGTTTCTAGGCTACTGCTCTACCTCTTGAGCCAGTCCCACTTGGTGCTTAATTGGAAATCAAGTGTTTCACAGACTTTGCTGCCTAGGCTGGCTTCTTGTCCCTCAGATCTGAACAGATAGGTGTGAGCCATTGGAGCCCAGCAACCCTTGGGTTTTGAGATAGGGTCTTTGTAGTCTATGATGTCCCTGCCTTAGCCTCCTGAATGGTGGGATTGTAAGTATGCATCCCGGTACCTGACTGTATGGTTTTCTGTCCTCTGTAATCCCTTCCTTTTTTCTATCCCATTCCTCCTATAACCATCCTATTCTTCCTTCCCCTTGGATCCCTCTCCCTCCTCACATGGCTGTTCTCCTCCCCTCTTTCTCAGGTCTCCAGGATAGCTGCTTATGCCTACAGTGCACTTTCTCAGATCCGTGTGGATGCAAAAGAGGAGCTGGTTGTACAGTTTGGGATCCCGTGAAGAGAGGATCCTTGGACAGCTCTTCTCTTCTCTTCATCCCATCTCCACCCCACCTCTCCTGGACCCTAGCCTCACTGTGGCTTATACAGTACCCTAACCTGCTAACTAATCATGGACAAGAATGTGGAGGAGGAGGAGGAGAGTGAGGCTAGAAGCCTGAGCAAGTGAGGTGGAGCAAGGGAGGGTAAAACCACGTGGGATTGGCCTTCAAAGCCCTGGCCAAGGTGGGGTAGGGTCCAAGAAGACAGGGCCTGGTAGGTCTTCAGTCATTGGGAAGGTAGAGATACCACTGTGGAGGGGTGAATACCAGAGGACCTAGGGGGTCCTCTCACCCTTTCTCTTGGCCTCAGACTCACTCCTGTTCCCATCCCTAACTTGGTGCTCAAAAGCACCTCACTAGGGTTTGTGACCAGGGTCTAGATAAGCTTGAATTTGAGTAAGTTGAGTTTGTATTTCTAGTACCCTGGATTTTACATGTTTGGTCTTTTTGGTTTTTGTTGGTCACCCTCGATAAAGAAAGTATTTCATTTGTGTGCTGGTTTAGCTCCTCTGTCCTGCCTACTACCCTACTATTTCCTTTGGTTACTCTGATCTGTGAGCAATGAGTTGTGGGGAGGGGACATCTTCCCAGGGCATTAAAGAAAAAACTAGGCATTAGAGGTTCTGGCTCCTAGGTCTTAGCTAAAACTAGGTCTGGGTAACCTTAGATTAGGTAACATTGTTCTTGTTCATTCCCAACTGGTGGCTACACTGTCAAAGCCTAGAGGATTTGAATCAGAGATAGTTAGGGACCCTGCCTCAGGCTCAGTGGAATGACCAGCAGCCCTGAGGGCAGGGATGGGAAACAGGTTCTGCTGGGGACACTTGATGGGAATTCAGAAAGCAAATTTGTTGTTGTTGTTGTTGTTGTTTTTTGGGTCCGGTCGTGGGGCCTGAACTCTGGGCCTGGGCGCTGTCCCTCAGCTCTTCAGCTCAAGGCTAGAGCTCTACCACTTGAGCCACAGCGCCACTTCTGGCTTTTTTCTTTTTGCTTATGTGGTGCTGAGGAATCGAACCCAGGGCCTTAGGCATGCAAGGCAAGCGCTCTACCACTGAGCCACCTTCCCAGCCCCAGAAAGCAAATGTTTTTAAGCAGAAGATTGGTCTTACCAAAGAAATCTTTTTTTTTTTTTTTTTTTGACCAGTCAGGGCCTGAGCACTGTCCCTGAGCATCTTTTGCTCAAGGCTAGCACTCTACCACTTGAGCCAGGACACCACTGGTACTGTGGTACTGAGGAATCAACCCAGAGCTTCATCATGCTAGACAAGCAATCTACCAATAAGCCACATTCCCAGCCTTAATGAAATCTTAGGCCAGAATCCCAACATATAAAACAGGAGAGAGTGGAACTACTGTGATCTGACTGAAGTGTATACTGTCCATCTTTCTGGGTCTATCACGGAAGCCTCTGGGTAGCCACACAGACCCTGGCATACTGAAGAATTTAGAAGTTGCAGACTATGATATCTAAGCTAAAGAGTCCAGATAAGTTCCCCATGGCTGTGTGGTAAACCTAGGACTCCTGAGTCCCAAGCAGCAGGCCTTTACCTCAATTGCCTGACTCCTGTGGTAAGATTGGAGCTACTGGCAGTTGCTAGATAACAGACAACATCTCCACAAGGCACAGTGACTTTTAATCTGCTGAACAGCTCAAATCATTTATTGTCAAACCAAGGTAACTGACTACTGGTGTCCTGGGGCTCTCACAGTGTATCCTGCTTGATCCGAACCTTCTTGGGCTTGATGTTCATGCGTTTCCAGACTTCAGCTGTGGTACGATCTGCTTTGGTGACTCCACTGAAGTCGAACGTGGTGATACGGGGCAGGGTGCACAGCACATACTGCCTGTGGGGAAGACTCGGGCTGGGGGCCAGCCCCCCCATCAGAATCCCCTCCCCCTCTTCCAGTTGCTATCTCCCCTGATTGCAAGGAATGAAGGGACTTATGTATACTTTTGGGGAGACGGGAGGATTCATTCTGACTAATAGCAAAGGAAATACTAAAGGTCTGCAGCTTCTTTCCCAGGTCCATGTGTGGCAGAAAAATAGTTTTTTTATTTTGTTTTTGGTGGTACTGGGATTTTAGAGTTTTGAACTCGCAGCCTCATGCTTGCTAGCAGGCAGACATACTACCTATCTCCCTTGAGCCATATCCCCAGCCCATTCTTTATAGTTTAATTTTTAAGAAGAATTTTGCTTTTTTGTCTGGCTGACCTGGACCGTGATCCTCCATATTTATGCTTCTGAATAGCTGGGATGACAGTGTGGACCATTATGTCCAGCTTTTTATTGATTGAGATGGAGTCTTGCAAAGTTGATTTTGTTTTTGTTTTTTGTCGGTCATGGGGCTTGAACTCTGGGCCTGAGCACTGTCCCTCAGCTCTTCAGCTCAAGGCTAGTGCTCTACCACTTGAGCCACAGTACCACTTCTGGTTTTCTGGTGGTTTACTGGAGATAAGAATTTCATGGCCTTTCCTTCTTGGGCTGGCTTTGAACCTTGATTCTCAGATTTCAGCCTCCTGAGTAGCTAGGATTACAGGTATAAGCCACCTTACCTGGCCTTGTATTTCTTGTCTCCCTCATCCTGCAGGGGATAGACCCCCAGCTCCATAGACAGGACACTCACCTATACCCCTTCTCTTCCTCTATGGGGTTGCCATGGAGGGTCAGGCTCCGGAGCCGAGGGAGTACAGCTAGCTTATTCACCTCCCCCAGGCGCTGGATGCTGTTGCCATGAAGGTAGAGGACACTTAGGTTGAAGAATGTTGTTAGCACCTGATGGAGAAGAAACCAAAAGCCAGGCTGGATAAGACCCTTGATCTCTGCTCAGGATAGACCCACTAGCAGAGAAAAAAAAGGTTGGGAATAACTCTCCCTCACCTCCTGTCCCCACAGCCACACTAGATGACTCTAACCTGCTTCCATTTCGCATATCACACTTAACTAGAGCTATGATCTGAGGGTCTCATGTCTCAGCACTGCACTGACTGGCCAAGTGATGGCTCTTCTGTCTCTGAGCTTCATATATTCCACCCTTTGCTGAACACTGCCGCCATGCTTGTGACCCAAGATTCTATCAACAGGAGAAAGAACTATAGAGTGTCATGCTGGGCACATTAGGCAAGCTTTTAAGATTGAGAGTAATATACATGGGGAAGTTTCTAAATCATGTTCCAATTCCTCCCTCTCTAACAGGGATCTTGGACAAGAAGAGGTCACATTTGATTTATATCTTCAAACTTGAGTTGGAGTTGACAGAAAGTGTTATGCTATCTTTGTTTTTAATCAACCTCTTTCTCAGCAGAACTTAGTATAAGACATGTAGCCGCTTGATTCTCATGTGTTCCTATATAGGAGAATCTTTACATGATGCTGACATATTCCCATTTCCCAGACAGACAGCAAAACTGAGGTTGGAGGAGTTACATAGTTTGTCCAAGTCACAGAGGCAAAATCAGGATTTGAATGTTCATTCCTATAGCTATGTGCTTTGGACTGCACCAGGTATCCTCTGTGCTTCCTGGTAACAAGTGGGAGTGGAGAGGCTAGGGGATGGGCAATGACTTTAGGCCCCACCTTGATTGAACTCCTAGGACTAGGAACTCACAGGGTCAATGGAAGTCAGGTCATTGAAGGACAGGTCGATCCAGGCCAGGTTGTGTGGTTGCTCCAACACCCGTGAAATCACCTGGTTGAAGTCTTTCAGGTCAGTGAGGACATTGTTGTTGAGCCACAACGATTGGGTCAGTGACTTTCCTGATTTTGAGTACTTCAGTGGTCGTTGCCCTATCCTTGGCTCCTCACTTACCAGATCTGTGAAGACAAAAGAGATTTGGGTATATTGCTTTTGCTTTTCTGGCTTTAAGGACTTGTAAAGGAACAGTTGGGAGGATGAGGATGGGTTGCAGCTAGAATACCCAGCCATGCCCTGCTCTGTGCTTGAGTCTAGTGATACCATGGCTCCTGTAATCAGTAAGTTTGGCCTAATGTCCAGACAATCCCATCCCAAACTCTTGGCTTTCCAAGTCACATGCATTTTTTTTCTTTTTTGTTTTTTATGCTGGTACTGGTGCTTAAACTAAGGGCCTTGTACTTTGCCTTGTTTACTGCCACCCTTCAGTCTAGTTTTTTTTTTTTTGTGGTATGGGGCTTGAATTCTGGGCTTGGATGCAGTCCCTCAGCTCTTCAGCTCAATGCGAGTGCTCTACCTCTTGAGCCACAGCACCACTTCTGTTTTTTGGTGGTTTATTGGAGATAAGAGTTTCAAGGAGGGCTGGGAAGGTAGCTCAGTGGTAGAGTGCTTGCCTTGCATGCATGAGGCCCTGGGTTCGATTCCTCAGCACCACATAAGCAGAAAAAGCCAGAAGTGGCACTGTGGCTCAAGTGGTAGAGCGCTCGCCCTGAGCTGAAGAGCTGAGGGACAGCGCCCAGGCCCAGAGTTCAGGCCCCACGACTGACCAAAAAAAAAATAATAAGTTTCAAGGACTTTCCTGCCAAAGCTGGCTTTGAACCATGATCCTATCTCAGCCTCCTGAGTAGCTAGGATTACAGGCGTAGGCCACCAGCACCCAGCTAGGAATTTTTATAAAACCAGATATTAAGTTTCTTTCTTTTTTTTTGAGCCACTGGTGCCAGGTGGCCTAGCATTTTTTAATTAATTGGCGATGAGATTTTTGCACACTTTTCTGCACAGGCTAGCTTTGAACCACAGTTCTCTAAGTCTCAGTTTCCTGAGTAACTAGAATTATAAGTGTGAGCCACTGGAGCTCAGCCACATAGTCAGTTGTCTTGTCTTCTATCAAGATGTCCTCTGAACACCACAAAATCACTGATTTTCTTTCTTTCTTTCTTTCTTTTTTTTTTTTTTGCCAGTCATGGACCTGAACTCTGGGCCTGGGCGCTGTCCCTTAGCTCTTCAGCTCAAGGCGAGTGCTCTACCACTTGAGCCATAGCACCACTTCTGGCTTTTTCTGTTTATGTGGTGCTGAGGAATTGAACCCAGGGCCTCATGCATGCAAGGCAAACACTCTACCACTGAGCCACCTTCCCAGCCCAAAATCACTGATTTTCTAAAGAAACTAAAATCCGTGTTGTTGGGTTTGAACTAAGATGACAGCACAAAACCGAGAATATTTACTAGCAGAGACACCCTGAAGTATAAACACCTACTATAACTGGTGAGTGACAGTGTGCGAGACACTGGATATACAGTGGTGAGCAAAGGAGACTGTCTGTGCAGACTATGAATAGGACAGGAGTAAAGGTATGCCTCTGACAGATCATGTGAGCAAGATGGAAACTAGTCATATGATGTGATAAGCACTATTTGAGAATCCATAGTCAATGGCAGAGAACAGAAGAGAGCCTTCTAATAAACCAGAGTGGAATCTCAGGGAGTTTGTCAGGGAAAGTGAAGCTGAGCTGTATCTCTGGATTTGGAGATGTTAACCAGGCAAAGAAGGGTAGGGATGATAGGAAGGAATAGCATGCAAAGTACAGTTGTGAAGGAGGGCACACATGTTCATTGTACAAGGAAGGAAAAGGAGACAGCCAGACACAAATCAAAATGTCCAGCTAGCCGGGCGCTGGTGGCTCACGCCTGTAATCCTAGCTACTCAGGAGGCTGAGATTTGAGGATCGCGGTTCAAAGCCAGCCCGGGCAGGAGAGACCATGAGACTCCTATCTCCAATAAACCACCAAAAAACCGGAAGTGGCGCTGTAGCTCAAGTGGTAGAGCGCTTGCCTTGAGCTGAAGAGCTGAGGGACAGTGCCCAGGCCCAGAGTTCAAGCCCCACAACCGACAAAAAAAAAAAAAAATGTCCAGCTAAGGACTTTGTCTTGTAGGTGATGGGAAGCCACTGGAGTGTTCAACGGAAAGGAGATGATTCAGATTTATCAGAAGCTTTAAAGCTTCTGTGTGAATTATGGATTTTAGGAGGTAGATTTTTTTGTTTGTTTGGGTTTTTGGTTTGTTTGTTTTTTGGCCAGTCATGGGGCCTGCACTCTGGGCCTGGGCACTGTCCTTTAGCTCAAGGCTAAGAGCTCTACCACTTGAGCCACAGTGCCACTTGCGGCTTTTTCTGCTGAGGAATCAAACCTAGGGCCTCATGCATGCAAGGCAAGCACTCTATCACTGAGCCACCTTCCCAGCAGGAGGTAGATCTTTTTAAGCCAAAAGATCAATCTGGCTTAAAATAAATTACAAAAAGAGAGACTGGCTGTATGCCAGTGGCTCATGTCTGTAATCCTCTCAGAAGTTTAAAATCTGAGTATAGCCATTCAGCAGCCAGTCTAGGCAGGAAAGTCCATGGAATTCATATCAACAATTATCTACCAAACAGTGCAAATGTGGCTTAAGTGGTAGAGTACTAGCCTTGAGCAAAAAGCAAAAGGACAATGCTTAGGCCCTGAGTTCAAACCCAGTACTGGCCCCAAAAAAGATAGAAACTGGGCTGGAAAGGTGATAACTTCAGGCTTTGGTGTGTGAAGTTTCTATAGTACAAGAAGATAGAGAAGCCAAGTAGGCAGTTGGATGGGAAGGTCTGAAGCTCAGGAGATAGATTTGAGAAGCATTACTATACAGTAGTGTATAAGTTAGGGAAATAAATCAGGGTAAGGAGAAAAGGAAGTCCATTTTAGAAGTTAATCAGGAAGCACAGGGAGAATCAGGAGAGGACAGTTTTAAACACATTCAGGGAATTGACAGTTTATGGGAGTATGGGAGCTAAATAATTTTGGCAACAAAGAAGTCTGGTGAACTTGGCAAGTGCCTGAGGGCAAAAGCCAGATTGGAATGAGTTCCAGAGTGGATGGAAGGTAAGGAAATGCATGCAGGTAACCTAAACACCTCAAAGCCTGAGAAAACACATGCCTTCCACCTCTACCCTTTTTTTTTTTGGGTCCGGTCATGGGGCCTGAACTCGGCCTGGGCGCTGTCCCTCAGCTCTAGGCTAGCACTCTACCACTTGAGCCACAGCGCCACTTCTGGCTTTTTTCTTTTTGCTTATGTGGTGCTGAGGAATTGAACCCAGGGCCTCATGCATGCAAGGCAAGCATTCTACCACTGAGCCACCTTCCCAGCCCTGTCACCTCCACCCTTTGTGAAAGAGGTCCATAACAAGGCATGCTGGCTCACACCTGTAATCCTAGCTACAAAGGAGGCTGAGATCTGAGGATCATGATTCAAAGCCAGCCCAGACAGGAAAGTCCATGAGACTCTTATCTCCAATAAAACACCAGAAAACCGGAAGTGGTGGTGTGGCTCAAGTGGTAGAGCACTAGCCTTGAGCTGAAGAGCTGAGGGACAGCATCCAGACCCAAGTTCAAACCCCATGACCGATGATCAAAAAAAAAAAAAAGGACTCGTTCAAACACAAAGTTTGTAAAACTCTGGGGCTGGGAAGGTGGCTCAGTGGTAGAGTGCTTGCCTTGCATGCATGAGGCCGTGGGTTCAATTCCTCAGCACCACATAAGCAGAAAAAGCCAGAAGTGGCGCTGTGGCTCAAGTGGTAGGGTGTTAGCACTGAGCTGAAAAGCTGAGGGACAGTGTCCAGGCCCAGAGTTCAGGCCCCATGACTGACACACACACACACACACACACAAAGGTTTGTGAAACTTTTCAATAAACATCTGGGTATAGTGGTATACAGCTGTCATCCAAACTATGAGAGAAGCACAGTGGCTAGGTGGAGTAGCACATGCCTGTCATTCTAGTGGCAAAAGGAAGCACAAATAAGCTGGGCATGGTGGCTCACGCCTATAATCCTAGCTAAGGAGGCTGAGATCTGAGGCTCACAGTTCAAAGCCAGCCTGGGCAGGAAAGTCCATGAGACTCTTAGCCCCAATAAACTACCAGAAAATTGGAAGTGCTGCTATGGCTCAAGTGGTAGAGCGCTAGCCTTGACCTGAAGAGCTGAGGGACAGCGCGTAGGCCTAGAATTTAAGCCCCATTTAAGCATAAATAGAGGGTCACAGACCAGCCTGGGAATAGAGACAACATAAAAAGGGACTAACAAAGTAGATAAGTGGTGTTGTGTCTGCATAGCAAGTAGGCTTGTGTTGAAACCTGAGTACCACCTAAAATAAGTATTAAAAAAAAAAATAAGATGGGCTGGGAAGATGGCTCAGTGGTAGAGCGCTTGCTTTGCATGCCTGAGACCCTGGGTTCAATTCCTCAGCACCACATAAGCAAAAAGAAAAAAGCCGGAAGTGGCGCTGTGGCTCAAGTGGTAGAGCGCTAGCCTTGAGCTGAAGAGCTGAGGGACAGCACCCAGGCCCAGAGTTCAGGCCCCATTACCGGACCCAAAAATAAATAAATAAATAAAAATAAAATAAGAGCCCCTGTTTGTGGCTCATACCTATAACCCTAACTACTCAAGAAGGTAACATCTGAGGATCACAGTTCAAAGCTAGCCTGAACAGGAAGGTCCTTGAAACTCTTATTTCCAGTTAACCATCAGAAAACTGGAAGTGGCACTGTGGCTCAAATGATAGAATGCTCACCTTGAGCTGAAGAACTCAGGGAGAGTACCTAGGCCCAGATTTCAAGCCCCATGACTTGGGGGGTGGGGGTGGGGAGAGGCAGGGAAGCCAAGGGAAGAAAGGTTCTGGTGGCTTATGCCTGTAATCTTAGCAACTTAGGAGGCTGAGGTCTGAAAATTGTGGTTCAAAGCCAGCCTGGGCAGGAAAATCATGGAACTCATCTCCAGTTAGCCACCAGAAAACCAGAAGTGGAACTGTGGCTCCAAGTGGTAGAGTGCTAGTCTTGAGTGAAAGCTCAAGGACAGTGCCCAGGCCTCAAGTTCAAGCCCCAGGACTGATGGGGGAAAAAAAGTCAGAAGCCGGGCGCTGGTGGCTCACGCCTGTAATCCTAGCTACTCAGGAGGCTGAGATCTGAGGATCGCAGTTCAAAGCCAGCCCAGGGAAGGGGGGAAGGAGAGACCATGAGATTCCTATCTCCAATAAACCACCAGAAAACTGGAAGTGGCGCTGTAGCTCAACCTTGAGCTGAAGAGCTGAGGGACAGCACCAGAGCCAGACAGGCCCCACGACCGACCAAAAAAAATAAAAAAGTCAGGAGAAGCCAATGGCTTCAAGGTGCCAGTGACTCATGCCTATAATCTTAGCTACTCAGGAGGCTGATACCAGGATCAAGGTTTGAAGCCAGACCAGGTGGGAAAATCCAGGAGACTCTTAGTAAACTACTAAAAAGCCTGAAGAAGTATGTCTCATGTGGTAGATCACTATCCTTGAGCAAAAAAGCTAGAGACAGTACCTGGGCCCTGAGTTAAAGCCCTGGAAAACACACACACACACAAGTGTGTAAGTATCAAAGCCAGAATCTGATACTAGGTATGGTTGAAGTATTTTCCTCTGCACCTATAAGCTTTTGTTTTACCAGTTCAAAAGCTGCCTGTTTTGGTAATTACCATTTGTCAAACTGAGCCAGCTAGTCTTCACAGTGTCAGTTTGTAGACATATTTCTCCCACCCCACCTGACTAACTTTCCTCCTCAGCTGTAGGTCAGACAACATCCACCAGATGGCTCTCTGGCTTAGCCTGGATTGAACCCGCAATTGGGGCCTGAGGTGCCAAGAGTACTTGAGCAGAGCACCACTGCTTGGATGTAGACTCCTACTCCTGCCTCACTCCACACTTGAAGACCCTCAAATAGAATGACTTAAGATGAAAAACTTAAGGCCAAGGCCAGACACAGAGACAGATGCCTGTAATTCCAGCTACTTGGGAGGTAGACAATGAGAGGATAGAGGTTTGGAACCAAGATAGCAAGACCACAGCTCAGTGAGCCTTGTGTGGATGTATACCCCTGTCCTCTGAGCTATGTGAGAGGATGTAGATTGGTGTCTATGGCTAGGTCTGAGGCTGGCCGCAGGATCTGAAAAAGTTATTACAGTAAAAAAGAGCTGGGCTGGGAAAGTGGCTTAGTGGTAAAGTGCTTGCCTTGCATGCATGAGGCCCGGGTTTGATTCCCCAGCACCACATAAGCAGAAAAAGCTGGAAGTGGCACTGTGGCTCAGGTGGTAGAGTGCTCACCGTGAGCTGAAGAACTGAGGGACAGCACCCAAGCCCAGAATCCAGGCCCCACAACTGACCCCAAAAAAAGTAAAAAAAAGAGCTGTGGACATGGCTCAAGTAATGGTTTAAACACCATACCCTTGAACAACAAAACTAGATCAACAGAACTGCACATGACCTAGCAACCTAGAAAGGCAGAAACTTAATGTCTTTAAGCATGGGCTGATCCTAATCAGGGGCCACTGAATGGAGCTGTCTTCAATTTGAGTCTACTTGGAGCTGTTGTTCTCAAGAATGGAGTGTACTGGGGCTGGGAAGGTGGCTCAGTGGTAGAGCGCTTGCCTTGCATGCTCGAGGCCCTGGGTTCGATTCCTCAGCACCACATAAGCAAAAAGAAAAAAGCCGGAAGTGGCACTGTGGCTCAAGTGGTAGAGCGCTAGCCTTGAGCTGAAGAGCTGAGGGACAGCGCCCAGGCCCAGAGTTCAGGCCCCACGACCGGACCCCAAAAAAAAAAAAAAAAAAAGAATGGAGTGTACTGTCTAGACTGTTCAGGTTCCTAGTCCCCTCAAAATTCCTCCAAGGCACGGAGCTGCTAACACTTCCTTGTTAAGAGCGGGTCAAGGCTGGTCTGGAAAACAGACCACAAGTAGCCACACTCAAAACTGGGAGGCATTTGCTTCAGGAGTACCTAGGGAGACCTTCATCCTGTCAGATCTTATCTTCCTGTCTCTGAAAGTCTGCTATGCAACTTATTCTGTGTCCCCGGAAGGCAAGAATCAGTATGATGGGAAGAACTTGTGTCATCTGTCAACCACATAGCAGAAAGGGCTTTTGGGGATGTATCGTGATGGACTCCTTGAGACTACATTTTTGTGGGTTGAAGTTAGAGGAAGGTTGGGTTGGACATGGAATGAGTGTATGCTTGGTGGCATCCTCAAGCTTCTGCCTTAGTAGATGGTATAAATTAGATGCCTTTTGACAGGTGCTGGTGGCTCACGTCTGTAATCCTGGCTACTAAGGAGGCTGAGATCTGAGGATCAGGATTCAAAGCCAGTGCCAGCCTTGGGCAGGAAAGTCCGTGAGAGTCTTATTTCCAAACCAGAAGTGGCGCTGTGGCTAAAGTGGTAGAGCGCTAGCCTTGAGCTGAATAGCTGAGGGACAGCCCAGGCCCAGAGTTTAAGCCCCACAACCGACAATCAATCAATCAATCAATCAATTAGATGCCTTCTAAAGTCTCTGCCAGGACTGGGAAGGTGGCTCAGTGGTAGAGCGCTTGCCTTGCATGCATGAGGCCCTGGGTTTGATTCCTCAGCACCACATAAGCAAAAAAAAGAAAAGCCAGAAGTGGCGTTGTGGCTCAAGTGGTAGAGCGCTAGCCTTGTGCTGAAGAGCTGAGGGACAGTGCCCAGGCCCAGAGTTCAGGCCCCACGACTGGACCCAAAAAAAATAAATAAATAAAGTCTCTGCCATTTCAGATTATATGATTCACCTTCAGCAGTGTGTCCCAAGCACCTCCAAACTCTAGCCTGTCTTTAACCATACCTGTAAATGTTTTTTGGTTTTTTTTGTTTTTGTTTTTGCCAGTCCTAGGGCTTGAACTTAGGGCCTGGGCACTGTCCCTGAGCTTCTTTTGCTCAAGGCTAGCATTCTACCACAGCACTTTCAGCTTTTTCTGTTTATGTAGTACTGAGGAATTGAACCTAGGGCTTCAAGCACTCTTACCACTAAGCCACATTCCCAGCCCCTATGTTTCTGATGCTACACACACACATCTGCACACACACGTAAGTGCTTAATAAGTAGATAATTAGTAAATTCTGAACTACTGAATGAAGTATGGAGCATTTGCAGATTCTAATAGCAAAACCCCTCGTAGTAGTTTATGTCTCTCCTCATTTGGAAGATTGCAACAGAGGGCAGAGCCATAACTCCTCCCTCAGAGTTGGTAAGTGCCACCCCCCCCAATAATTTCAACTTGTCTTGCCCAAAGCTGTTGCAGCTAAACCCAGTGAAATGGGTATAACATCATTCAGAAGTGAGGCGGAGCACATAAAGGTCACAGGTATGTATGTATGTGTGTACATGCATGTGTGGGTATATGTGTAGCTGGGGAAAGAACAGTTCGGAGTTAGAACTGGGCTGGTGCTCACTAAGCAGTGCCTTAGATCTAAGCCAGAGCTTGTACCAACCCTGAACTTACAAGTGGCTACCAACTGCACAAGAGAGACCAAAGCCAGATAAACTGTCTAGAGGATACAGGGTGTGAACATGTGCTGTGCAAGGACAGCAACCAAGGGCAGGGATGGCAGAACCTGAGGAGACCTGCCAACTTCTTGACAACGTGGTACTCCCAGAGCCTCCTCACGACCCTCTTGAAGGTTGCTATGCCAGCTGCACACTTACAAAAACATTGAATGAGTTGGGAAATACTAGAACTTACAGAAAATGTGGATGATAATGGAAGAAATTTGGGTATGGCTGGCATGAATATAAGAGAATTTTGCCAATAAATATTTAAACCAAGTTGGCACTGGTGGCTCCCACCTGTAATCCTATCTATTCAGGAGGAGGCTGAGATACAAGGATCATGGTTCAAATCCAGCCCGGGCAAGAAACTTGGTGAGACTTATCTCCAATAAACTACCAAGAAAAGCTAGAAGTGGCACTGTGGCTCAAGTGGTAGAGTGCTAGCCTTGGCAAAAAAAAGCTTAGTGATAGTGCCCAGGCCCTGAGTTCAAGCCCCAGGACTGACATAAAAAAAATTAAATTGGAAACCCATCAGGTTGTGGATAATAAGACCCCCTCAAATTTTAACACTGATGGGGCTGGGAAGGTAGCTCAGCGGTAGAGTGCATGCCTTGCAAGCATGAGGCCCTGGGTTCAATTCCTCAGCACCACAAACAGAAAAAGCCAGAAGTGGCGCTGTGGCTCCAGTTGTAGAGCGCTAGCCTTGAGTTGAAGAGCTGAGGGACAGTGCCCAGAAGCAGAGTTCAGGCCCCATGACTGGCAAAAAACAACAACAACAACAACATAACACTGATTAGAACAAGCTTGTGTGTCCCAAGCAGAGGATGGATTCTTCCTATCTATAGTAACCTGTTTTGTTTTGTTTTTCTCATTAATTTCCTCTTCTTTTCAGGTGAAAATGGGAATAAAAGTTGGCTGATAAACTGGCTACCCAGTTTTCTTCTACCTGATTTTCCTTGCTGTAGTCTGTCTTCCTTTAAAGATGCTCTTTATGATCTTTTTTTTTTTTTACATTGAGAGGTTTTTGGCTCCTTTTAGATTTGCCACTTTAAAAAAAAATCCAAGTGCTATCATCTCATGCCTATAATCCTAGCTACTTAAGAAGCTGAGATCTAAGGATCAAGGTTTGAAACCTACTTGGGCAAACAAATTGGAGAAACCTTTATATCCAATTAATTCAGCAAAAGTTGGAAGCAGGTGTGGCTAAAATGGTAGAGTGCAGCTATAAGTGAAAAGGCTGAGCTAGAGTGAAGCCCTAGAGTTCAAGACCCAGGACAGTGCATGTACATGCATGTGTACACACACACATACATATACCACATACTCCTGGCCCTGAGTCAAGCCCCAGTATCAAGGTGCACACACAAACACATACATACTCCTGGCCATGGCTATAGCTTAGGCAGATCACTTGCCAAGCTCATTACTATCAAAAAAAATTCCGGGCTGGGAATGTGGCTCAGTGGTAGAGTGCTACCTGGGTTTGTTCCCCAGTACCACATAAACAGAAAAAGCTGAAAGTGGCACTGTGGTTCAAGTGGTAGAGTGCTAGCCTTGAGCAAAAGCAGCTCAGGGTAGGTGCCCAGGCCCCCTGAATTCAAGTCCTAGGACTGGCAAAAATAAAAAAAAAAACAAAAAACAAAAAACAAAAACCCTTGCATCCCCATTCCTAAGTATATCAAATATATGGGAGAAAGATATCAAGTACATGGAAGAATCTCACTAGGCTTTATGATAGGAGACTAGTTTCTCCCTAGAAACCACTGGGCCTGCTGCCACGGTGAATGGAGTGTTGTGCGCTGTGGGCTGACCTTGGATGATGTGGATGCTTCTGAAAGAGTAGTCAAGAGGAGGCTCCTGCACTGAAGAGCTCATAGAGTCTCGTCTGCTCATAGTTCAGGCCATCATTCATCAGGTGCAAGCAAGCATAGGCCCTGGAAGTCTGAGGTTCAGCCTAGGAGACAGAAGCACAGACGTTCAAGTTATAAGGGGCATCCACCTTCATGCTTCCCTATAACCCTCCATCCCAGCTTCCTGCCCACCCAACTCCAGGCTTGTGTAGCTGCATTTCCATTTTAAGCAATTAATCATTAATCTTTGCATTTGTAGGGAACTTTTTATTCTCAGAGCACCTTTGCAATTCTAGAACTAATTTGATGAGTACTCATTTCTTATTTTTTTTGTTTTGTTTTAAACAGGGTCTCTATGTACCCCTAGGCTGGCCTCAAATTCTTGCTCCTGCCTCAGCCTCCCAAGTGCCAGAATTACAGGTATGCACCACCATGCCTGGATATAGTACCCATTTCTACTTTCCAAATAAAGAAACTGAGACCGAGGGGTAAAGGACTTGCCCAGAGTGAAGCCGAGTCAGTGTGAACTGTAATCATAGTCTGAATTCTACTCTGACAGCCTTTCTGCTACTCCATAGTAGTTACCGTGGAGACTTGTCTTGATGCCTACCCTCTGGTTACATCAGCTGTGTTGCTGTATTGCTTAACAAACCCTTAAAGGCCTACACTGAATTTGGTTGGTGTCTTTGAGCCCTTCACAGGCTGACCCAGCTGCTCGGTGTGTTTCCCAGCCCCACTACCTTTCCATCCAAAAGCCTGTCATCTGAATGTAGCCACATACTATAAATATAGAAAACCAGAGTCTGCCTCTCACTCACCTGTCACTGATGCCTGAAACTCCACCATTAGGGATTCATTCCTTTGGGTTCAGGGATTGTTCCCTGTTAAAATGGAAATACCCCCTAAGAGGGGTGAACACAAAATTGTTATCAGTCATTCATAATGTGTTGTCTTATCAGATCCTTTCCAATATGTTAGCTAAAACAAAGCCAAGAGCAGGTTTTTCCTGGAAATGGGAGAGCCATGGAGTACTACTCACCTGGGATAAAGAGAGCTGAAAATGTTTCCCACATGTTTTTGGATATTTTTTTTGGGGGGTGAGGGGGAGAGTAAGGCTTGAACTTGGAGCCTGGGCACTGTCCCAGAGCTTGGAGTAGGTTAGCGCTCTACCACTTTGAGCTATAATGGTTTTCTGGTGGTTAACTCAATTTAAGAGACCCGTTGACTTTCCTGCCTGGGCTGGCTTTGAACCATGATTCTCAGATCTCAGCCTCCTGAGTAGCTAGGATTACAGGTGTGAGCCACCAGCACCTGGCTGTGTTGTGTGTGTGTGTGTGATTCAAACAAGACAAGCAGACAGAAGGCTGGTCATGGTCATCCTCATTCTTATACCACCACTGCAGGCACCTCTGCATTATTATTTCGCCTGTTTTTATTTTGTTTGACCAGTCCTGTGGCTTAAACTCAGGGCATGGGCATTGTCTCTGAGCTGCTGCTGCTTCTTTTTTTTTTTTGTCGGTCATGGGCCTGAACTCTGGGCCTGGGCACTGTCCCTCAGCTCTTCAGCTCAAGGCTAGCGTTCTACCACTTGAGCTACAGCACCACTTCCGGCTTTTTCTGCTTATGTGGTGCCTCATGCATGCAAGGCAAGCACTGTACCACTGAGCCACCTTCCCAGCCTTGTCTCTGAGCTTCTTTTGCTCAAGGCTAGCATTCTACCACTTGAGCCACAGTGCTACGTCTTGGTTTTTCTGTTTATGTGGTACTGAAGAGTCAGACCCAAGGCTTTGGGTATACTAGGCAAGCACTCTACCACTAAGCCACATTCCCAGCCCCTTCACTGTTTTCAAAGAGGAGGTTCACAAGGATAATGCGTAGTGGGTTTGAACTCAGGGCTTCATGGCCTGCTATGCAGGCATTTTGTCACTTGAGCCACATCCTAAGCCCCAGTAATACTGAAGATTTTCAGAATAGTGATGTCCAACAAATATAATGTAACTCACAAAGAAAGCCTCACATATTTTAAACTCATAATTTTTTGGTCAGTTGTAGGGCTTGAACTCTGGGCCTGAACACAGTCCCTCAGTTCTTCAGTTCAAGGCTAGTGCTCTACCACTTTTTTTTTTTTGGTCATGGGGCTTGAACTCTGGGCCTAGGGGCTGTCCCTCAGCTCTTCAGCTCAAGGCTAGAGCTCTACTATTTGAGCCACAGCACAACTTCTGGTTTTCTGAGTGTTTTTTTGGAGATAAGAGTCTCACAGACTTTCCTGCATGGGTTGGCTTTGAACTGTGATCCTCAGATCTCAGCCTCCTGAGTAGCTAGGATTACAGTCATGAGCCCCGGGGCCTAGCTCCTCATAAATTTTTTTTTTGATATAGGTCATTCATTTTTCTGGAGCCATAGTAAGGAAAATAAAATGATATTGGTACTTAACCCAATATGTCCAAGATATTCAACATATAATCAATAATTCAAGTCCCATATAGCCCAACTCATAGCCCATCCCAATTTGGACTAGCGATCAAGTGCTCAGTCACACATGTGGCTGCCATACTGAACAATGCAGATGCTGAAAATTAAAAATGAAAGAGATCAGATTAAAAGAGGAGATGTAGGGCTGGGAAGGTGGCTCAGTGGTAGAGCGCTTGCCTTGCATGCCTGAGGCCCTGGGTTCGATTCCTCAGCACCACATAAGCAAAAAGAAAAAAGCCAGAAGTGGTGCTGTGGCTCAAGTGGTAGAGCGCTAGCCTTGAGCTGAAGAGCTGAGGGACAGTGCCCAGGCCCAGAATTCAGGCCCCACGACCGGACCCCCAAAAAAAATAAATAATAAAGAGGAGATGTATTAGGATTTTCAAGAAATTAGTGTTTGTATTTAGCTCTGAGTTGTGTGACAGCTAAAACACAAAGGGAAACCTTGGGATATGAAGTCCTCATCGTTGAAGAAATTAGTCTGTATGCAGAGGTAGTCGGATTGGACAATGGTAGAGGTTGATACTACTCTAAACACCTGATAGGTGTTTTCTGAGACATGCTGGTTCAACTTATTGTAATATTTGGCTTTAAAAAAAATTTACAACTGGCTCAAGTGATAGAGTGCTAGAAGAGCTGAAGAGCTGAGGGACAGTGCCCAGGCTCCAGAGTTCAAGCCCCATGATTGGCCAAAAAAAAAAAAAAAAAAAAAAAAAATCTACAGCTGGGTGTCTGTGCTCATGCTTGTAATCCTAGCTACTCAGGAGTCTGAGATCTGAGGATCATGGTTCAGAGCCAGCTGGAGTAGGAAAGTCTGTGAGACTCTTATCTCCAATTAACCACCAGAAAAACAGAAGTGGCACTGTGGCTCAAGTGGTAGAGTGCTTGCCTTGAGCTAAAGAGCTCAAGGACAGTGCCCAGGCTCAGAGTTCAAGCCCCAAGACCGACCAAAAAAAAAAAAAATCTACAGATAGAAGTAGAGGTATGGCTCAAGTGACAAAGCACTATGTTTGAGTGAAGCAAGTGAGAGTAAAAGGACCTGAGTTTAAGTCCCAATACTGGCTCAAAAAAGCCCATAGTCTGTCCGCGCGCGCGCGCGCACGTGTGTGTGTGTGTGTGTGTGTGTGTGTGTGTGTGTGTGTGTGTGTGTGTGTGTGATCAGAGAAGCACACTACCATTGAGCTATACCCTCAGTCCTCACATTGTTTTGTAGAACTAGAGGAACCTTAGACAGAAGCCCATCTTACTTTAGTACCTGTAACAGATTTGATGCCTTTAAAGAGAGATCGAATACTTTCCTCAACGTAAATCCAGAAGCCAGGTGTGGTGGTATACACCTCTAGTCTTAGAACTTACAAGGACATGGCAGGAAGGTTGTAAGTTCAAAGCTAGCCTGGGCTACATAGCAAGACTTTTTTTTGCCAGTCCTGGGGCTTGAACTCAGGGCCTGGGCACTGTCCCTGAGCTTATTTTGCTCAATGCTAGCACTCTACTACTTGAGCCATAGTGCCAATTCTGGTGTTTTCTGTGTATGTGGTACTGAGGAATTGAACCCAGGGCTTTATGCATTGCTAAGCAAGCACTCTACCACTAAGCCACATTCCCAGCCCCATAGCGAGAGAGAGAGAGAGAGAGAGAGAGAGAGAGAGAGAGAGAGAGAGAGAGAGAGAGAGAGAGAGAGAGAGAGAGAGAGAGAGAGAGAGAGAGAGAGGAAAGAAAGAAAGAAAGAAAGAAAGAAAGAAAGAAAGAAAGAAAGAAAGAAAGAAAGAAAGAAAGAAAGAAAGAAAGAGAAAGAAAGAGAAAGCAAGCAAGCAAGCAAGCAAAGCTCCGGTGTTCTGTACTACTGCACATAGATTTTTAGCCTAAAATAATGTAGGGCCAGACTTTTTTCTTTTCTTTTCTTTTGGTCAGTTGTGGGGATTGAACTCAGGGCCTGGGCACTTTCCCTGAGCTCTTTTGCTTAAAGCTGGAGCTCTACCACTTTGAGCCACAGCATCACTTCTGGTTTTCTGGTGGTTGAGATGAGAGTCTTACAGACTTTCTTGCCTGGGCTGACTTTGAATGGAGATTCTTGGATCTTAGCCTCCTGAGTAGCTAGGATTACAGGCACAAGCCAACAGCGCCTGGCCTGGGTCAAACTTTTATTGTTAATCACCTTTGTTACTAGAATCCTAAGAACTAATTTCATGTAACACAGGCTTCTGATGCATTTTCTGAACAAGTTGTCACTGAAACTGGAGCCCTAAGGCTGAGTGACTCATGTCTAGCTACTCAGGAAGCCGAGATCTGAAAATCATGATTTGAAGCCAGTAAGAGACTCATCTCTAGTTAACCAGCAAAAAGTCAGATGTAGATGTAAAGGTGTGGCTCAAATGGTAGAGGTGAAGGAAAGAGGCCTTTAGTTCAAGCCCAAGTACTGGCACACACAATTTTTGTTTAGAAAAGGCTATTAGTTTCCATCATTTAAACAACAGTGCAGGTTATGAGCAGTATGATGTCTTATTCATCATCTCACGTAGAACTTGGTTTACAATGGGCACTCAGGAACTGTTTATGGGATGAATGAGAAACTGCCTAATCTAAGAATTTGTTTTGGAAGAGTTGACTGCTAAGCTGTTCTTTGTAACAGTTAGCTCCTAGATTCAGCTGTTTCGTTCCATACCTCATTCACAGTAAGATGCCAATTCAATTCTGCAAACATTTGTTGAGTGCCTGCTGCCCTGTGCCTGACCAAAAGGACTGAGGCCAAGATAGAAATAATAGGACCCTGTCATGAGCACAGAGAGACCTGCTGGGTTTCTATTGATTGTGACAAACTGGCCTGCATCCAGTTCCAAGTAACAGCTGCCTCCATAGTGAATATTCTCATGCTTCAGTGCTCTGCTCTAGTGTACCTTCTTTTAAGCCTTTCTTTTCCAGATACAATTACTCAGTGCATACTGTGTTATATTGATTGTTTTGATTATCTCCATTCATGGTCTCCCACGTATCTACACTTTTTGCCCTATAACTTTGTAGTCCCATCCACTTTGATACTGGGGTCAGCATTATGAGATGTTGCTAAACATGAAGCAAACAGAAGCCTTAATGGGGACCGTGCGCTATGCCAGTGCCACAAGAAAATGGCTGACCTAGTGGAGGGAGGCAGGAAAGAAATACATGTAAGAGAGCTAGTCTTAGGCTATCTGAGGGTATCCTAGACTAACCTACAACCAGCCCACACCCAGGCAAGACAAGGAGTTACCCAGCCCACGGATGACTTCAGGCACATGAGTGAATCCAGCCAAGCTTAGAACCATCCAGCTAACTTGGAGACTTGAAAACCATAACAAATGCTGGGGCCGGTGGCTCACTCCTATAATCCTACTCAGGAGGCTGACATCTGAGGATCAAGGTTCAAAGCCAGCCCAGGCAGGAAAAGTCTGTGAGACTCTTGTCTCCAGTTAACCACTAGAAAACCAGAAATGGCGTTGTGGCTCAAGTGATAGAGCACTTGCCTTGAGCTGAAGAGCTGAGGGACAGTGCCCAAGCTCAGAGGTCAAGTCCCATGACTGACAAAACAAAAAACAAACAAACAAAAAAACACTTTCTAGTTTTAAGACACTGTGTGTTTGGATGCTTTGTTATGTAGCAATAGCTAACTGACGCAAAGCTCCAATGTACTTTGAACAAAATTTTATCCTAGTTAATTATTATTATTATTTTGCTAGTCCCAGGGTTTGAAGTCAGGGTCTGGGCACTGTCTCTGGGCTTCTTTTGCTCAAGGCTAGCCTTCTACCACTTGAGCCACAGTGCTACTTCTGGCCTTTTTTCTGATTATGTGGTACTGAGGATTCAAACCCACAGCTTCATGCATATTGGGCAACTAACCACTGTTGAATGTGGCTTAGTGAAGCCATTCCCAGCCCACAGCCTGTGTTTTTAAATTTTTTGTTGGTTGTGGGGCTTAACATCAGGGCCTGGGCATGGCCTCTGAGCTTTTTCACTCAAAATTGGTGCCCTTACCCTTTGAGCCACAGCAACACTTTCTGGTTTATGGTGGTTAATTGGAGATTAGTTTCATGGACTTTCCTGCCCAGGCTGGCTTCAAACCATGATCCTCAGACGTCAGCCTCCTGAGTAGCTAGGATTACAGGCATGAGCCACTGGTGCCCGGCTTTTTTTCTTTTTAGTAATGTGTGTGTGTGTGTGTGTGTGTGTGTATGTGATATTGTGTGATATATTGGCTTATTTTGGAGTGCATAAGATTGTATATATGAGGCAAACTCATGCATATTATCCATTTGTAAACTTATGAAAAACCAAACCAATACAAAAATAAATGAAAATATGTATCTGTTAGTTATATGAAATATGTATTCTTTGTGTGTGTGTGTGTTGATACTGGTGCTTGAACTCTGAGACTTGTTTTTTCACTCAGCTTTTTCGTTTATGGCTGGTGTCCTACCACTTGATCCATGTCTCCAGTCTATCATTTTTTTGTTAACTGAGATAGGGCCTGGCAGACATTTCTGCTTTGTCCGGCTTCTAAATCTCAGTTTGAGTTGAGTTTCTAAATCTCAGCTAAAATTCCAGGAGTGAGCACTGCTGCCCTAGTTTTGTACTCATTTTCAGTTTACTTTCTATTCTGTCTATAAACATTAGGAAATGGACACAAAGTCAGACTTTTTTCTGTGTTTCTGTAATTTAGCCAGACAAAGACCAGGTATTCACTAAAGTTTAATGGACAAATGAACAGAAAAATGGAAGAAATGAAGGAATAACTCGCATCACGATGCCACACAGGGGGCTGGGAATGTGGCTTAGTGGTAGAGTGCTTGCCTAGCATTATGAAGCCCTGGATTCAATTCCTCACTATCACATAAATAGAAAAAAGCCAGAAGTAGCGCTGTGGCCCAAGTGGTAGAGTACTAGCCTTGAGCAAAAGCAGCCCTGAGTTCAAGTGCTAGGACTGGTAGAAGAAGAAGAAGAAGAAGGAAGAAGAGGAGGAGGAGGAAGAGGAGGAGGAAGAAGAGGAAGAAGAGGAAGCACTGGAGGAAGAAGAGGAAGAAGAGGAAGTGCTGCGCTGGTGGCTCACATCTGTAATCCTAACTACTCAGGAGGCTGAGATCTGAGGATTGTGGTTCAAAGCCAGTCTGCACAAGGAAAGTCCATGAGACACCCCCCCCCCCACCCCCCAGGTCATGGAGCTTTAACTCTGGGCCTGGGCGCTGTCCCTCAGCTCTTCAGCTCAAGGCTAGCACTCTACCACTAGAGCCACAGTGCCACTTCTGGTTTTCTGAGTGGTTTATTGGAGGTAAGAGTCTCACGGTCTTTCCTGCTCGGGCTGGCTTTGAACTGAAATCCTCAGATCTCAGCCTCCTGAGTAGCTAGGATTATAGGCATAAGTTACTGGCATCCGGCTCATGAGATTCGTATCTCCAATTAATCACCAGAAAGCTGGAAATGGCCCTGTGGCTCAAGTGGTAGCACTTTGCACTAACCTTGAGCTAAAGAGCTCAGGGACAGCACCCAGGCCCAGAGTTCAAGTCCCATGACCAGCCAACCAAACAAACAAAAAACAAAATAGATGTTACACAAGATGCTTGACTTTTGAGGAAAACTGGCAAAACTCACTCCTATGGCTGTATTTTTTTTTTGAGTCTGGCTTTCCCTTCTAGCTTATGTTTGAGACACAAATCCCAGCACTCTCATCTAATCAGACTGATTGATGTGACTAGTGACACAAGGTAGGGGTATACTAATTTTCTGCCAGACTTGAAGTCAGGATGCTGTCCCTGAGCTTTTATGCATCTCCACTTTTGGCTTTTTGGTGTTTAACTGGAGATAAGAATTTCACAGGGCTGGGAAGATGGCTCAGTGGTAGAGTGCTTGCTTTGCATGCCTGAGGCCCTGGGTTCAATTCCTTAGCACCACATAAGCAAAAAAAGAAAAAAGCCAGAAATGGCGCTATGACTCAAGTGGTAGAGTGCTAGCCTTGAGCTGAAGAGCTGAGGGACAGTGCCCAGGCCCAGAGTTCAGGCCCCATGACCGGACCCTCCCCCCCCCAAAAAAAAAAAAAAAAAAAGAATTTCACAGATTTTCCTGCCTAGTCTGGCTTTGAACCTTAATCCTCAGATCTCAGCCTACAAGGTAGTTAGGATTACAGGGGTGAGCCACCAGCACCATGTTTTGCTTTAGTTTTTTTTTTTTTTTTTGGTCAGTTGTGGGGCTTAAACTCTAGGCCTGGGCACTGTCCCTCAGCTATTCAGCTCAAGGCAAGTGCTCTACTACTTGAGCTACAGCGGCACTTCCAATTTTCTGGTGTTTAATTAGAGATAAGAGTCTCATGGAGGGGGCTGGAAAGGTAGCTCAGTGGTAGAGCACTTGCCTTGCATGCCTGAGGCCCTGGGTTCGATTTCCTAGCACCACATAAGAAAAAAGTGGGAAGTGGCGCTATGGCTCAAGTGGTAGAGCACTAGCCTTGAGCTGAAGAGCTGAGGGACAGCGCCCAGGCCCAGAGTTCAGGCCCCACGACCGGACCCAAAAAAAAAAAAAAGAGTCTCATGGACTTTCCTGCCTGGGCTGGCTTTGAACCATGATCCTCACATCTCAGCCTCCTGAGTAACTAGGATTACAGGAGTGAGACACTGGCACAGGATGCTTTTGTTATTTTGGGGGGCAGGTTCTTCTGTTTTGCTAAGAGTCAGAATTTTGATAGGAATCTGAGAAAAAAAATTGTATTTTAAGAAATAGTCTGTAAATCATTATTTCCCCAAACTGAAGACTTACCTTTTTATCCTTTATACTTAGCTGTTGAGTGTCCCACAGTATGTATCCTAATTTACTTAATTTTATTTAACTAGTCCTAAATTGACAAATTTATGATATTCAGTTTTGGGAAAATTTCTAACAATTGGGATTAGATTTTCTGTCAGCCTGTTTCTGCTTTCTCCCTCTCCCTCTCCCTCCTTCTCTCTTCTCTTTCTCTCTCTCTCTTCTTTCTCTCTCTCTCTCTGTTGTTGGTGATGGGGCTTGTATTCAGGACCTGGGTGCTGTCCCTGAGTTCTTTCACTTCTTTCACTCAAGGCTAGTGCTCTACCACTTTGGACCACAGTCCACTTCCAGTTTTCTGGTGGTTAGCTGGAGATAAGAGTGTCACAATTTGGGACTGGGAAGGTGGCTTAGTGGTAGAGTACTTCCCTTGCATGCATGAGGCCCTGGGTTCGATTCCTCAGCACCACATAAGCAGAAAAAGCCGGAAGTGAGGTTGAGGCTCAAGTGGTAGAGCGCTAGTCTACAGCTGAAGAGCTGAGGGACAGCGCCCAGGCCCAGAGTTCAGGCCTCACAACAAGAAAGTGTCACAACTTTCTTGCTTGGGCTGGCCTAGAACTCTAATCCTCAGATCTCAGCCTCCTCAGTAGCTAGGAATATAAGCATGAGCCACTGGTACCTGGGAAGCAATTTACTAGTGTTGGTCTTAGGGCTTGAACTCAGGAACTCAGTGTGCCCGCTGTGTTTTTTTTGCTCAAGGCTAGCGCTCTACCACTTGAGCCACAGCTCTACTTCCTTTGCTTTCTCTTAAGCTGCAGCAACAAGATGGTGTGAGGCTGTAAGCAGTAATCAGGTGAGATTTGACAGCTAAGCTGAGTGTTTCTGTTTATGGGCTACCGGTGGGAGAATCAGAACATACCATAAAGAATTGTTACATAACGGCTGGGAAGGTAACTCAATGGTAGAGTGCTTGCCTTGCATGCATGAGGCCCTGGGTTCAATTCCTTAGCACCACATAAGCAGAAAAAACCAAAAGTGGCACTGTGGCTCAAGCGGTAGAGCGCTAGCCTTGAGCTGAAGAGCTGAGGGACAGCACTCAGGTCCAGAGTTCAGGCCCCATGACTGGCAAAAAAAAAAAAAAAAAAAAGAGGGCTGGGAAGGTGGCGCAGTGGCAGAGTGCTTGCCTTGCATGCATGAGGTCCTGGGTTCGATTCCTCAGCACCACATAAGCAGAAAAAGCTGGAAGTGGCACTGTGGCTCAAGTGGTAGAGCGCTAGCCTTGAGCTGAAGAGCTGAGGGACAGCACCTAGGTCCAGAGTTCAGGTCCCACGTCCAGCAAAAAAAAAAAAAAAAAAAAAAAAAAGAATTGTTACATAAACTAATATACTCTGAAAAGTTATGTTCCTAGGTGCCAAGAGTAAGCCCAAGATTCAACCTGGCTCCCACCTACCTTTCTACTCCCATCTCCTTACCCTCACCTCCAATTCTGCAACACAGAGAATCCAACAACACACAGTCAGTTTCCTGCACTTGTCGCTGATTGAATAGTTTCCACTTCCAGTTCTGTTTGGAATATAGTTTTTCCTACTTTTGCTTGCTTGCTTGATTGTGTGCATATGCCTGTGGGTGTGTGCTGAGTCTTGAACTCAGGGCCTTGTGTTCTCATTTAACTTCTTCACTTGAAGCTAGTGTTCTGCCACTTGAGCCACCCCTTAGCTTTCAACTTTTTGCTGATTAACTGGAGATAAAGAATCTCTTGTACTTGTCTGCCAGGGTTGATATTGAACCTCAATTCTCAGCTCTCAGCCTCCTAGTAGTACAGGTGTGCCCGGTGCTGGTAGCTCATGTCTGTAATCCTAGCTACTCAGGAGGCTGAGATCTGAGGAATGCGGTTTTAAGCCAGCCTGGGCAAGGAAAGTTCCTGAGCCTCTTATCTCCAATAAACCACCAGAAAACCAGAAGTGGCACTGTGGCTCAAGTGGTAGAGTGCTTGCCTTGTCCTGAACAGCTCAGGAACAGCACCCAGGGCCAGAGTTTAAGCCCCATGACAGACAAAAAAAAAAAAAAAAAAAAAAGAAAAGGATTACAGGTGCAAACTACTGGCACCCAGCTACCTTGATAATTCTCACTTTAGGACTTAGCTCTGGTTTCAACTTTTCTGAAAAAGGCTACCTTTCTCTACAGATATGGATACAGAACTCCTCTCCTTGACTTCCTTAAATCCTACACTATTGTTATGGTAGCAATCCTAATACTGTATTATCTGCTTGCTGTCTAAATGACTATAAATTCATTCAAGGAAGGAACTGTGCTTTTCTCCCAGATGTATCTCCTAGGAGTGGCAAATAGTAGATATGTAGTTGTTGTGATTAAGGGATCTAACCTGGTCATTCCTCCAGAAGTGACTGAGAGAGTTCTGAAAGATAAGCAGAGGTGAGGAGAGGGTAGCAGGAAGATTCCAGGGGCCAAGAATATATCTCAGTAATAAAGTGTGTGCTTAGCACGCAGGAGGTCTTCGTTTTTTGTTTTTGTTTTTGTTTTTTAAGTCCCACAAGTAACAGCTGTATGCTTTTTTTTTTTTTTTTTTGTCAGTCGTGGGGCCTGAACTCTGGGCCTGGGCACTGTCCCTCAGCTCTTCAGCTGAAGACTAGCACCCTACCACTTGAGCTACAGCACCACTTCCGGCTTTTTCTGCTTATGTGGTGCTGAGGAATCGAACCCAGGGCCTCATGCATGCAAGGCAAGCACTCTACCACTGAGCCACCTTCCCATCCTTGCTTAAAATGTTGAAGACCTTAAAACTCAAATAACTGGCCAGGAACTGGTGGCTCAGGCCTGTAATCCTAGAATTAGGAGGCTGAGATCTTAGGATCATGGTTCAAAGCCAGCCTAGGCAGGAAATGACTCTTTTTTTTTTTTTTTTTTGGGTCCGGTCATGGGGCCTGAACAATGGGCCTGGGCACTGTCCCTCAGCTCTTCAGCTCAAGGCCAGTGCTCTACCACTTGAGCCACAGCACAACTTCCAGCTTTTTTCTTTTTGCTTATGTGGTGCTGAGGAATCGAACCCAGGTCCTCAGGCATGCAAGGCAAGTGCTCTACCACTGATCCACCTTCCCAGCCCCCAGGAAATGAGACTCTTATCTCCAATTAATCACAGAAAAAGCCAGATGCGGCACTGTGGCTCAAGTGGTAGAGTGCTAGCCATGAGCAAAAGGAGCTCAGTGACAGTGCCCAAGCCAGATTTCAAGCCTGAGGACCAATGAAAACAAAATGAACAAAAACCTCAAACAACTGGACAGGAAAAGAAATTATGTATCAGTAGTGTGTATTTTATTTGTAGAGAATAGGAAGCCATAAAGTATATATTTAAATGGGGATGGAGAGGGTGAATAACATCAGATTTGCATTTTGAAGGAATACTCTGACTGCAGCATGCAAAATGGCTGGGAGGGAAGGCTGGAAGGATGTGATGGTAGCTAGGACTTCATAAAAGATATTTAAGAAAGTAAAGCTGGGCTAGTGGTAGTGGCTCATGCCTGTAATCCTACCTACTCAGGAGGCTGAGATCTGAGGATTGCGGTTCAAAGCCAGCCCGGGCAGGAATGTCTGTGAAACTCTTATCTCTAATTAACCACCAGAAAACCAGAAATGGCTCTGTGGCTGAAGTGGTAGATGGACCAAAAAAAAAAAAGCTGGCAAGACTTCATGATAGATGATAAAAGATAACTTTTTTTTTTTTTTGGTCTGGTCGTGGGGCCTGAACTCTGGGCCTGAACGCTATCCCTCAGCTCTTCAGCTCAAGGCTAGCGCTCTACCACTTGAGCCACAGCACCACTTCCGGCTTTTTTCTTTTTGCTTATGTGGTGCTAAGGAATCGAACCCAGGGCCTCAGGCATGCAAGGCAAGTGCTCTACTACTGAGCCACCTTCCCAGCCCCAACTTTTGGGCTTTTGACACTTGCACACTGCAGGAACACTGGAGGAGATCCTGTTTGGAATATAGGCTTGGAGGGGAGGGTTTTGTTGTACACAGAAATGTGGAATTAGAGTTGCCTTTTAGACATCATGAAGAACTCAAGGAGGAAACTGATTACTGGATTTCATGATTTAGAGATAAAGGCTAGCTGGAGATACATGAATACCAATGAAATTGTGGGGTGTGGATGTGTACTCACTAAGACAACACAGCGTAAGGGCGATGCAGAGGACCAAGACTCAAGAAGTTTATGATAGGGTCAACTAATCAGGGTAGCCTCAGAACTCAGGTGCTATGCTAGCCAGACTGTTCTGTTTAGTTTTGATTCCCACTGTCTTCAGTCTTTGTAGTTCCTTCACTTTCTTCATTAAAACTTTCAGGGAAGGACTTGAAGGTCATTCAGGTTGAAGAATAAATAATTGAAAGTAGGCCATGTAGGTTCCTTTTCCTTGGGGCATTGTAACCTGTTCCTTAGAACAAGTTTTTAAGGTTGAAGGCAGAAGGTTCAGGCTAAGGAGACTTGGCTGGCACTTGGAGAACTGTTACCTACTAGCACTGTCACTGAGTGAGCGGCCTAGGGCAAGTCGCTTCTCCTCTCTGGGTTTCAGTTTTCAATCTGTGAAATGGTGATAATGGCTTTGACTTATGGAACTCTTTATTATTATTATTTTGGTTCCGGTTGTGGGGCCTGAACTCTGGGCCTGGGCATTGTCCCTCAGCTCTTCAGCTCAAGGCTAGCGCTCTACCACTTGAACCACAGCGCCACTTCCGGCTTTTTTCTTTTTGCTTATGTGGTGCTGAGGAATCGAACCCAGGGCCTCAGGCATGCAAGGCAAGCGCTCTACCACTAAGCCACCTTCCCAGCCCCCTGACTTATAGAACTCTTATGAGTATAAAGAAAGAATGTGAAGTTACTGGGCAAGTTACTAAATGCACTGTATCTGCCACGACGACTGTAAAAGAAATGCAGATCTAACTGTTGAGCTTCAAGAAGTAGACTGTGTTTTGGGGAGGGAGGGTGGGTATAGGCACAGGAGGTTATTTAGAGACAAAGCCCTTAATGAGTGTGTACAGAAGCAACCTGGTGACTCTGAGAAAACGTCTATTTGGAAAAGAAAAAGGCCCACCAGTTCCCTTCATGTCTAGACTCCTTTGAAGAGGGTCTCCCCCTGGTCTGAGAGCGGTTCAGATCTCCCTTCAGCCATCTTGTCCTCCCTTACTCTATCCTAAGTGGATCTGTGTCTTGTTCACTTTGAAAGGGGGTGTGAGTTGAGGTCCCGGGTCCAAATTAGCCAAATTCTTGGTCTTTTTTTTTTTTTTTTTGGTGGAGTCCCTCCCCTCTCCATAGAGCTCTCCGATTTTCCCGCCCAACTCACCAGCAGTCGCTTTCCCTCCAGCCTCGTCCTTCCACTACCTTACTTAGCGTAACTCCATAGCAACTGACTTCGTCACCACGTCCTAATTTCAGTCTTCAGCGACCGTGCGTCGCCTACAGGCTCCCGTCGTTCGTTGGAGGCAGTCGGAAGCCGCGAGTGATACTGGGACTTGTAGTTCTCTGCCTGCAAATCCAGACCGGGACCGGAAGTACTGACACCCCTTCTCCCTCCCCAGTGACCCCCGTATTTCCTTTTCCCGGGTCCTCCCGCGTGCCCAGCGAACAACAGCCCACAGGGGCCAATCAGAGGGCGGTGCGAGGGGGCGGGGCGCTGGTTTGAACTAATTGTGCACTTTCACGGCTGGCGTGAGCCCGCGGCGAGGTGCGGTCCGGGGAGCGCGTGGCGGAGCGCGGGTGCGCGGCCAGGTAACCGGCGCGGGCCCGCAGCTGGCGTGCGGCCTGGGTGCCCCGAGGGGATGCCCGGGCCTAAAGTGGGTGCTGGAGAGGCCTGTGCGAGCGGAAGGCCTCCTTCGTAAATCGAGTCCGAAAGGGGAGAGAGTCCTGGGGGTAAGGCTTTCTGGAGAGACGGGCACGTCCGAGGGGGAGGGTCTGCTTTGGGGGCGTGTCCGTGGCTTTACGTTTGACGGCGACGTGGGTGTGGGTGGCGCAGTCAGGACAGGATTGTACTCGGGGATCTTCTAATGGAAGTCCTCCCCTGATACTGTGGGCCACGCTCGTATGCATTTCCTGAGCACCTGCTGCATTGCTGTCATTGTGTTTGTTGCACGCCTTGGTAGCAAGCCGCGGGCACCAGTTGACGAACGCCTGTAATCCTAGCTACTCTGGAAGCTGAGAGCTGGGGATTGAATTTTGAAGTCAGCCGGCGCAGGAAAGTCTGTGACACTCTCAGCTCCAATCAACTACCAAAAAGCTGGAAGTAGAACTGTGGCTCAAGTGGTAGAGTGCTAGCCTTGAGCTAAAATGTTCAGGGAGAGTGCTCAGATCTTGAGTTCAAGCCCCAGGACCCACACAAACAACAATAACAAAAAGAATCTCAGCCAGGCGGCAGTAACTCAGGCCTGTAATCCTAGCTACCCAGGAGGCTGAGATAGGAGGAACCAGTTTCGAAGCTAGCTCAGGCAGAAAACCCCAGAGTCTCTTATTTCCAAGTAACCACCAAAAAGCCCGAAGTGGAGCTGTGGTTCAAGTGGTAGAGCGCCAGCCTTGAGCAAAAAAGCTAAGGGACAGTGCCCTGGCTGCAAGCCCCACTACCAGTACCCCCTTCCCCCCCAAAGGAAAAACAAACAAAACAATTTTCCCAACAACCTTGTTAAACTTTATTATAGATGGGGACCCTGAAGTTGATAACATTTAACTTGGTTAAACATTTTAATTGTGTGATTAGCATAAGGCTGGCTGTTCTTGGAAATTTTGAGGTTATGCACAAGTGAGGACTGGTGTGAGAGTTGTGTGTGTGAATTTTTTTTTTTTTTGTTGGTCACAGGGCTTGAACTCTGGGCTTGGGTGCTTTCCTTGCACTCTTCAGCTCAAGGTGAGTGCTCTACCTCTTGAGCCACAGTGCCACTTCCAGTTTTCTAGTGGTTTATTGGTGGTAAGAGTCTCACGGACTTTCCTGCCCTGGCTGGCTTTGAACTGTGATCCTCAGATCTCAGCTTCCTGAGTAGTTAGGATTACAGGCGTGAGCCACTGGCACCCAGCTTGTGTGTGAATTTTGTCTTGGACTAATTTGAGTGTTTTCATATATCTAAACTGATCTTACTTGCTTTCCCTTCTTATCTCGTCCCTATGAGTGTCAGATCAAGTAAGTTCTTTCATACTAGCACCTTGAAGATGACTAATTTAAAGGCCTTTTAGAGATGTAATTGAAGGTTTTGGGTGGGATATTCCATCTGTGTTAATGTTGCTGTTTCTTACTCTCTTAACTCTTTTGCTTAGCTCTTGTCATCTGGTATTATTGGAGACTCTGCATGTTTGTTTGCCTTTCTAGATATTGAAAGACTGTGCTTTGTCACTGTATCTTGATAGCTGCACAAGATTTGAGCATGTTGGAAGTAGAGCTGTGGTTCAAGTGGTAGAAACCCCAGCTTTGAGTGAAAAAGCCAAGGGAGAGGCCCTGAGTTCAGACCCAGGACTGGCGTGCAAGAGAGTGTGTGTGAGCATGCATGTATGTGCATGCACAAACAGTTTGAGCATGTTTTGGCCATTAATATATGCCATGGACTGATACACACTCTTGGGCTGAAAGGGTAATAGGAGCCTGGCTTTCTTTTTCATCTTAATTGAGTGGCTTTGTCTTCAGTATTAAGCTAACCTTCTAGGAATGGCACTCTCTTCTGAAAATCTTGATCTGGTTTTAATCCACACTTCCCTCTGTTCATTGTTTGTTGCTTGGTCCTTTGTTTCCAAAGTACTGGGTTGTGAAGTGTGTTACTCTGATGGGCAGGAAGCTTTGATAGGGAGTTGGAGCTCTTTCTAACTGTGGAGATCTTCACTATGATGGATGTGTTTAACCTGGGGTGAGTGTTTGGATCAACTGAGGAAGCACTTCACATGGATGGGGTATATGTTCCCTCCTTCTCTGTTCCTTTGTGCTAGTTTCGCCTATTGAAGCATCAGCCCTAGTTACAATAAATGATGACTAATGTCTATATCTCAATTCACAACCAGAAACTCTACTTCCTGAAAGCTAGCTTGTACCTGAAAGCTCATTAGGAAACCTTTTTTTTTTTTTTTTTTCTTGTCTGTTGTAGGGCTTGAACTCTGGGCTGCTTCAGCCCTGTGCTCTTCAGCTCAAGGTGAGGGCTCTACTGCTGGAGCTACAGAGACACTTCTGGTTTTCTAGTGGTTTCTTGGAGATAAGAATCTCACGGCCTTTCCTGCCCAGGCTGGCTTTGAACCACGATCCTCAGATCTCAGCCTCCTGAGTAGCTAGGATTCACATGCATGAGCCACTGGCTCCCGTCTTAGGAAACATTTTTGTTTATAATGTTCCTTTTTTACTTGTGGAATATGGAAGTGTGAGGAATGCCCTGAACTAAGACTAGAGTTCTTGAATTGTTAAGATGGGGGCAAAGATGGGTAAATAGGTTCTTTTGAATTCACACATGCATATGTTATAATTTACTCATATTAACCTCATCTCTTTTTTTGGGGGGGAGGGTCCAGTCATGGGGCTTGAACTCTGGGTCTTGGCGCTGTCCCTCAGCTCTTCAGCTCAAGGCTAGCGCTCTACCACTTGAGCCACAGCACCACTTCTGGCTTTTTTCTTTTTGCTTATATGGTGCTGAGGAATCGAACCCAGGGCCCCAGGCATGCAAGGCAAGTGGTCTACCACTGAGCCACTTTCCCAGCCCCTTAACCTCATCTCTTGCTCTCTTTTTTCTGTCTAATTGATAAAACCAGATGGTCAGAGGTATTGGGGTCATTTATTCAGCTTCTTTATGCAGTACAACACTAAATATATCAAAAAGCTTTTCAGGCTCAAAACTACCACTTCTAAGAATGAGATCATTCCCAAGACAGTCCATCTGGATTTCTGTCAGTCTGTCTGTTCCTTTTTTTCTTTTTTCTTTTGTGCTGGTCCTGGGGCTTGAACTCAGGGTCTGGGCACTGTCCCTATGCTTTGGTGCTCAAGGGTAGCACTGTATTGCTTGAGCCATAGCTTCACTTCTGGGTCTTTCTGTAGAAATAGAAATACTGGTCTCAAGGACTTTCTGCCTGGGTTGGCTTTGAACCATGATTCTTACTCAGATCTCAACCTCCTAAGTAGCTAGGATTATAGGTGTGAGCCAGTGGTGTCCAGTGGTGTCCAGCTTCTTTCTTTCTTAAGTAGTAGAAATCAAACCTAGGTTTTCATACTAGGTAGTTGCTCTGGAACTGAGCTACATTCCAAGCCTGAATAATTTAAATTGATAATAAAAGTTAGTAATAATTGTTTTGTGCTGTAAGTGGTTATTTAATTGTATCCATATACTCACTGATTTTTTTTTTGCCATTTTTTTGGGTATGTGTTGGAACTGGGGCTTGAACTCAGGGCCTTGTAATCTTGCTCATCTTTTTTGTTCAGAGCTAGTACTCTACCACTTGAGCCACCCCTCTAGGGCTGGCTTTAAACCTTAATCTTCAGGTCTCAGCCTCCTCAATACCTAAGATTATGGGTGTGAGCCACTGGCACCTGATTCAGTTATTTTTCATTAGGTTTTTTTTTTTTTTTTGCCACTCCTGGGGCTTGAACTCAGGGCCTAGGCACTGTCCCTGAGCTTCTTTTGCTCAAGGCTAGCACTCTACCACTTGAGAGCCCACAGTGCCACTTCCGGCTTTTTCTGTTTATGTGGTACTGAGGAATCGAACCTAGAGCTTCATGCATGCTAGGCAAGCATTCTACCACATTCCCAGCATTCATTACCTTTTTTTTTTTTTTTTTTTTGTCAGTTATGGGGCTTGAACCTGGGCCTGGGCGCTGTCCCTGTGCTTTTCAGCACAAGGCGAGCACTCTACCCTGCCACTTCTGGTTTACTAGTGGTTTATTGGAGATAAGAGTCTCACAGATTTTACTGCCTGGGCTGGCTTTGAATCCTCAGATCTCAGACTCCTGTGTAGCTAGGATTACCAGTGTGAGACACTGGTGCCTGGCTTCATTACATTTTTTAAATTTGTTGGGGCATCATTTTTTTTTTTTTTTGGGTCCGGTCGTGGGGCCTGAACTCTGAGCCTGGGAGCTGTCCCTCAGCTCTTCAGCTCAAGGCTAGCGCTCTACCACTTGAGCCACAGTGCCACTTCTGGCTTTTTTCTTTTTTGCTTATGTTTGCTGAGGAATCGAACCCAGGGCCTCCTGCATGCAAGGCAAGCACTCTACCACTGAGCCACCTTCCCAGACCCCATTTTTTTTTGTGTGTGTTTTTTTTCTTTTTAATTGTGAAAATACTGTACAGAGCGGTTACAATTACATGGGCAAGATAATGAGTACATTTCTTATCGAGCATTGTAGCCTCCTCCTTTGTTTCCCTTTCCCATTCTTTCCCATCCTCCCCCCCCCATTTTTTTTAATCTATCAGTTTCATAGTATTTTGTTAGATGTTTTTGATTTAAAGTTAATGTGTTTATGTCTTTATCATATTAGTTTGTTTTTTTATTTTTTGTTTTTTGGGTCCGGTCGTGGTGCCTGAACTCTGGGCCTGGGTGCTGTCCCTCAGCTCTTCAGCTCAAGGCGAGCGCTCTACCACTTGAGCCACAGCACCACTTCCGGCTTTTTTCCTTTTGCTTATATGGTGCTGAGGAATCGAACCCAGGGCCTCATGCATGCAAGGCAAGCGCTCTACCACTGAGCCACCTTCCCAGCCCCTAGTTGTATGTTTTTAGGGGTATAATCCTGCCATTTTCTATGAGTGGTCCTTTTTCCTAATACTGTTCCCTCAAGTATTTTCTAATTTTAGATTGTTAAGTTCTATTCAGAGAAGCATCCACTCCTTCTCTTTTCTCCTTTGAGACATGGTCTCAATATGTAGCCCAGGCCTGGCTTGAGTGGAAATACAATGTTTACCACCACACCTGGCATACAGCAATCTTATGTGGTCTGGTTTAAGTCACTCTCTCTCTCTCTCTCTTTCTCTCTTTTTAATTGAGGTCAGTTCTCTTAAGAGCTTGTTTGTTTTTGCAGTTGTAGGGTTCAAATTCAGGGCCTCGGGCACGCTATACAAGCACTCTACTACAGAGCTACAGCCCTTGTTCTTCTTCTTTCTCTTCTTCTTTTTGTTGACCATGGGGCTTGAACTCTGGGTCTGAGTCCTGTCCCTCAGCTCTTCAGCTCCAGGCTAGTGCTCTACCACTTGAGCTATAGCGCCACTTCCGGTTTTCTGGTGGTTTATTGGAGATAAGAGTTTCACGGACTTTCCTGCCCTGGCTGGCTTTGAACGGTGATCCTCAGATCTCAGCCTCCTGAGTAGCTAGGTTACAGGTATGAGCCACTGGTGCCCAGTATGAGTACATTTCTTATCAAGCATTGTTGCCACCTCCTTTGTTTTTTCCCTACCATCCCTTCCCTCCCATCTCCACAACTATATCTCTCCTCCTCACCCCCCATCCTTCTTTTTTTTTTTCTTTTTTTTTTGGGGGGGGTGGTCCGGTTGTGGGGCCTGAATTCTGGGTCTGGGCGCTGTCCCTCAGCTCTTCAGCTCAAGGCTAGGGCTCTACCACTTGAGCCCCAGTGCCACTTCCGGCTTTTTTTCTTTTTGCTTATGTGGTGCTGAGGAATTGAACCCAGGGCCTCATGCATGCAAGGCAAGCGCTCTACCACTGAGCCAACTTCCCAGCCCCATCATCCTTATTTTTTAAATCAACTTTTTTTTTTTTTTTTTTTCCCCCAATCACTGAGCTTCATTTGCTCACTTGAGCCACAGTGACACTTCTGGCTTTTTCTGTGTATGTGGTGCTGAGGAATCAATCCCAGGGCTTCATGCATGCTAGGCAAGCACTCTACCACTTGGCCACATTCCCAGCCCAAATTTTTGTTTAGTCATAGGTGTGTGTCCCTGTGTGCTGGGCCTGAGTGCTGGCCTGGCAATTTTGTGCTCAAGGCTGATGCTCTGCCATTTGAGCTATAGCTTCACTTCCAGCTTTTTGGAGGTGAATTGGAGATAAGAGTCTTATGGACTTTCTTGCCTAGGCTGGCTTTGAATTGCAATCATGTCAGGTTTAACTTAAACAAAAAGAAAGATGTCTTTTTTTTCCAAAGTAATTTTGCCATTTTATGTAGCAAGACAGAGTATGAAAGCTCCAGTTGCTGGGCATCAGTGTCTCACACCTGTAATCCAGGCTACTCAGGAGGCTGAGATCTGAGGATTGAAGTTCAAAGCCAGCCTGGGCAGGATTTATCTCCAATTAACCACCAGAAAACTCAAAGTGGCACTGTGGCTCAAGTGGTAGAGCACTAGCCTTGAGCTGAAGAGCTCAAGGACAGCACCCACACCCAGAGTTCAAGCCCGATGACAGAGGAAAAGAAAAGAAAAATCTAGTTACTTTGTATTCTTTTTCCCCCTCTGGTCTTGGGGCTTGAACTCAGGGCTTAAGAGTTGTCCCTGAGTTGTTTTGTTCAAGGCTAGTGTTTTACCACTTTGAGCCACAGTGCCATTCTGGTTTTCTGGTGGTTAATTGGAGATAACAGTCTCATGGACTTTTCTGCCTCAGCTGGCTTTGATCCACCATCAATCCTTAGATTTCAGCCTTGTGTAGCCAATTGGCTACTTTATATTCTTGCCAAAACAGTTTCCTCACTCTTTCTTCATTGTAGTTTGTTTGTATGTTTTGTTTGTTTGTTTTGTTTTTTGGCAGTACCAGGGCTTGAACTCTGGTGTCTTGTTTGGCTTTTTGTCTCTGGCTGGCACTCTACCACTTGAGCCATGCCTCCAACGTCCAGCTTTTTGCTGGCTAGTTGAAGGTAAGAGTCTCCTGGATTTGTCTACTTGGGATGGCTTTGAACCTTGAACCTCAGATCTCAGCCTCCTGAGTAGCCAGCTTAATTGTACAAGGGGAGGTTTCACTGTGACCTGCAATATTCATTGTGCTTTGTCAAACTCATTCTCCTTCTCTCTCCCTCTTCCCCACTCCCTTCCTAAAGCTATGTCAACAGGTTTCATTGTTCTATTAATTTTTTTATTGTTATTATAAAGGTGATGTACAGAGAGGTTACAGTTATACATGTCAGGCAAAGAGTATATTTCTTTTTCTTTTTTTGTGTCAGTCGTGGGGCTTGAACTCTGGGCCTGGATGCTATCCCAGAGCTCTTCAACTCAAGGTGAGTGAGTGCTCTACCACTTGAGCCATTTCCAGTTTTCTGGTGATTAATTGGGGTTAAGAGTCTCACGGACTTTGCTGCCTGGGCTGGCTTTGAACTGGGATCCTCGGCTCTCAGCCTCCTAAGTAGCTAATATTACAGTCATGAGCTACTGGCACCTGGCATCATTATAGTTTTAATTCATGATTTCCCTGACAACTGATGATGCTGAACTGCTTCATGTGTTGAGTAGCTCTTTGTGTATCTCTTAGAGCAGCTTTCTGTCTGTTTCTGTTGGGTACTTAATACTATTCCCACTGTAGGACCAAAATGTAATTTTGTTCTTCTTGTAGATTTCTAGGTCATGAAAGTTTTACAGATTTGAACTCCAAATGCAAAGTTGTGCACACTTAGGATTTTGAATTCCTAGAAGGTTTTATTCTTCTGGCTTCATTAGGTGAGCAAGGCAAACACTCCCTTCTTTTCTTTTCTTTTTTTTTTTTTTGGTCCATCATGGGCCTGAACTCTGGGCCTGGGCGCTGTCCCTCAGCTCTTCAGCTCAAGGCTAGCACTCTACCACTTTGAGCCACAGCACTGCTTCCTGCTTTTTCTGCTTATGTGGTGCTGAGGAATCGTACCCAGGGCTTCATGCATGCAAGGCAAGCATTCTACCACTGAGCCACCTTCTCAGCCCTCCCTTCTTTTCTTATGGACAGACTTCCCCCTCTTTTTTCTAGTGCTGGAGATTGAACTTAAGGCTTCCAGCACCAGCCTTTTTGCTAGAGGTGACCTTGGGGGGTCTCAGCCTTTACAGAAAGATCTCATTGCCTCTTGTGGGCTCAGTTATGAAACCTACTAGAACAGCCCTGTCAGCTTTCATTGTTCAACTTTCAGTTTCTTCATTTCTAGTTCCTGTGATCTATGTAACTTTCTTTCTTTCTTTCTTTCTTTCTTTCTTTCTTTCTTTCTTTCTTTCTTTCTTTCTTTCTTTCTTTTCTTTCTTTCTTTCTTTCTTTCTTTCTTTCTTTCTTTCTTTCTTTCTCTCTTTCTCTCTTTCTCTCTTTCCTTTTCTTTCTTGTTTGTTGTTGTTGTTGATTGTGGGGTTTGAACTCTGGGCCTGGGCTCTGTCCTTCAGCTCTTCAGCTCAAGGCTAGCACTCTACCACTTGAGCCACAGTGCCAATTAGGCCTTTTCTGCTTATGTGGTGCTGAGGAATCTATCCCAGGGCCTCATGCATGCAAGGCAAGCACTCTACCACTGAGCCACCTTCCCAGCCTTTGTTTTTGTTTTTGTTTAAAGCATGAAGTCTTGTTATGTATCTCACACTGGCCTTGAACTGACCTCATGATCTTCCTGCCTCAGCCTCTCTGGGATTGTAGGTGTGTATATACCACCATGTCCAGCTCACATTCTAGTTATTTTAGTAGAATGAATTCAATACAGGAATTTGTTTTAAGCCCTTGTAGAAGGTCTGAAAAAGCAAAAAAAAAGATTATTAAAGTGGCTTTGCTATGACTATATTAAGCAGCCTCCTCATCCAGAGCTGAAAAACCAAGGGAGGAAGGTTGAAGTCCAGACTGTGTAAGTCTGGAGAGACGTGGAGATTCTTTGCGGAGCTGGTGTTGCTTGGCACTGCTGATTTCTTGTTTGCTCCCAGGAGGCTCAGAAGCAGCAAGGCTCCGCAGAGTCCTGCCCAGCTGATGAGGCTGGTTGGGAGTTGAGAAAGAAAGTGGGCCAAATCAACTGCTGTGCTCAACAATGAGCAGGCCACAGAATTCGGAGTATCCTTTGGACTTCCGTTTTCCCATTAGAGCTCCCTGCGGACAACTGGGATCCAGCTTGCAAAAGTGAAACGGTGGTGGTGCCGTGCCCCAGCATGGCAAAGCAGAATGCACAGAACTACACAGAATGAAAGGATGCTTAGTATATTTTTTCTAAGCCTTTCCAGGCATGTTGTAATAGGAATGCTTTCAGGATATCTGGTTCATATTATCAACATTTGGTAATAGCAAAAGGTAACTTAATATTTTCATTTCAGAATATCTTGTGAACTAGGCACTATTTTAAACACTTATGAACTGCTTCCCAAAGCTTAAGTTCTCTTAGTATTCTTCCCAATTATAAGGAAGGAAATGGAGTCACACACAGATTAAGTAATCTACTCAAATAGGGTTTGTAAATGGTGGCATTTGTAAATGAGTAGAGTGTAAATTTTCTGTTCCACATTCTTTTTGTTTGATTTTTTGCAGTACTGAGATTTGAACTCAGGACCTCCCACTTGATAGGCAAGCATTCTACCACTTCAGTCACTCTAGCCCCATTCTTTTTTTTTTTTTTTTTTGAGACAAGTCCTTTCTATGTGGTTGGCCTCAAATTTGAGATCTTCCTGCTCCCCTCTCAGTGCTGAGATTATAGGTGTGTAGTTGTAGGACTCTGTCTCACATTCTTTTTTTTTTTTTTTTTCTTGTTGCTGGGGCTTGAACTCAGGGCCTGGGTACTGACCCTGAGCTGCTTTTGCTTAAGGTTAGCACTCTACCACTTGAGCCACAGTGCCACTTCTGGCTTTTTCTGTTTATGTGGTGCTGAGGAATTGAACCCAGGTCCTCATGCATGCAAGGCAAGCATTCTACCACTGAACCACCTTCCCAGCTCCTCACATTCTTTACTTGTCTGTATAGTCAAGAGCTTGAAAGTTCTTCACTATGTCAAGCCAAAATTGATCTTCCTATAACTTCTACTTATTACTTGTGATTCATGCTCATGCTTGACAGGCAAATAGATGTTTGAAGAAAGCATTTGCATTTTTTCTGGTTAACTATCAGTAGTTCTTCCCTAACCTTGTGTGTATGCGTGCATGCGTGTGCGTGTGTATGTGTGTGTGTGTGTGTGTGTGTGTGTGTGTGTGTGTTTGTGTACATACCCCAGTACTAGGCTTGAACTCACATTCTCACTTGGCTTTTTTACTTGAGCTACACATCCAATTCTTACTTTTTGCTGTGTAATTGGAAATATGAGCTTTATAGGCTTTTCTGCCCAGACTAACTTAGATCTCAGTACTGAGTAGCTAGGCTAACTTTTGTGAGCCACTGACTAGTGGCCCTTCCCCTATGTTTACTAGGCTGTACTGCCAGCCCTTTACATGGTCATTAAGATTCGCCCTCTGACTCCAAAGGTGGGGTGCTGAGTAGTGTCTGTGGTTCACCTTGACACTGCGTTGGTGTATTGGGGAGCTCTGTCTGTGTGATTCAGAGTGCATGGAGAGTGTACACTCAGCCATAGTCTTTCCTCTGCAGCTCTTTCCCTTCCAGATAGCATTACAAATTAATGTGGATATTTTGTATTTCTTTAATGGCTTCTTTTATTCTAGGATTTTTTTGAGGAATGAGGCTGAATACCTAACTCAGATCCTGAGTATGCAAGCCAACTAACTGCTCTTCTACTGAGCTAGCTACATTCTTACCTGTTTATTATTATTATTATTATTTTGGTCTGAGAAACTTGGTATTAGATGCTCTTACTCATTGTCAGATGCTCTACCACCTGAATCACACTTTCAACCCCCCTTAATTGTTTTTATTTTTTGCCAGTCCTAGGGCTTGAGATCAGGGCCTGGGCACTGTCCTTGAGCTTCTTTTGCTCAAGGCTAGCTCTCTACCACTTGAGCCACAGCACTTATGGCTTTTTCTGTTTATGTGGTGCTGAAGAATTGAACCCAAGGCTTCATGCATGCTAGGCAAGTACTCTAATACTACATTCCCGCCCTCCATTTAATTATTTTTTGAGACAGGTTCTTGCTTTATAGTTCAGCTGGAACTCACGAGCTTCTTGCTTCAGCTTCCCAAGTACTGGGATTGCAGGTGTGTACCACACCTGGTTTTTTTTTTTTGCAGGTATGTGTGTCATATTTATCCTGAAATGTTTCAGCAAGGATATTCTAGAAATAAGGGTACCTGTGTAACCTCACTAGTGTTTTTTGTTGTTGCAGTATATTTTGATCAACCTTATCACCTCTGTAAATCTCTCATTACCTTATCAGTCGCTCTCAATGTTCTATTTTCATACATGCAAATAAACTACATGGCCCATATTCACCCTCATTTACCCTCTGTGTTAACCCCTCTCCTGATTTTACACACACACACACACACACACACACACACACACACACACACACACACACACACACACACACACACTACTTCATCTGAGCATATTTTGTTTAGAGTTCAAGTTAGTTGTATTGTAGATGCCTCTTCATGTATGATTGCTTTCTTTTATAAGGTTCAAGTGGTTGAAGATATTGATGGAAGCGGTGAACTGACATGTTGAATTAAAACCCGTTTATACAACTACTTAAAAATAATTTAAGCTGGGTGCCTGTGGCTCACCCATGTAATCCTAGCTACTCAGGAGTCTGAGATCTGAGGATTGCCATTCAAAGCCAGACTGGGCAGGAAAGTCAATGAAACTCTTATCTCCAATAAACCACCAGAAAACCGGAAGTGGTGCTGTGGCTCAAGCGGTAGAGTGTTCGCCTTGAGCTGAATAGCTGAGGGACAGCGCCCATGCCCAGAGTTCAAGACCCACGACCAACAAAAATAAAAATAAATAAATAAATTAATTAATTTAAAAAATTATCTCAAGCCTGAGGCAGAAGGACTGGGAATTTGGAGCAGGCCTGGACTATATAGCAAAACTATCTCAAGAAAAGGGGGGGCTGGGGATGTGGCTCAGTGATAGAGTGCTTGCCTAGCATGCATGAAGCCCGGGGTTTGATTCCTCAGTACCACATAAACAGAAAAATCTGGAAGTGGCACTGCGGCTCAAGTGGTAGAGTGCTAGCCTTAAGCAAAAGAAGCTCAGGGACAGTGCCCTGGCCTTAAGTTAAGCCCCATGACTAGGAAAAAAAAAAAAAAAAGTCAGGCAGGGTAGAAGACATGCCTAAAATCCCAGCTATTTGGGAGGTGGTACTAGGAAAATTGCAGGGTAAGATCAGCCTGGGCAAAAAGCGATATTTAAAACAAACAAAAAACTAGCGAGACCCAGTCTTAAATCAGAAGGCTGGACATGGTGGCTCATATTTATATCTTAGCTACTTGAGAAGCAGGTTGGGCAGATTGCTTTTCTAGATCAACCCAAGCAAAAAATGTTACCAGTATACCATCTCAACAAATAAGGTAGACATGATGGTCTGTGCCTGTTTTTCTAACTACTTGGAGGTATAAGTGGAAGGAAAGATCTCAGTCTGGTGTCCTGGGGGCGGGGGGAAGAAAACAAAACATGATAGTCTACCTGAAAAAAAAGCAGAAAGGATTGGGGACATGATTCAAGTGGTAGAACACTTGGTTAGCAAGAATGAAGCCCTGACTTCAAACCCCAGCCAAAAGGTTAAAACAAGACATAAACCCAGATGGGGTATAGTGTTACACACATGTAACCCTAGCTATATGGGAGGGGAAGTAGGAGGATCATGGTCCAAAGCTGGTCTAGGCAAAAACTTGAAAATTTACCTAAAAGAGTGAAAAAAGCAGCTGGGTTCCAGTAACTCACATCAGTTATTCTAGCTACTGAAGACACTGAGAACTGAGCATGAAGGTTCAAAGCCAGCCCAGCAGGAAAGCCCTTGAGACTCTTATTTTTAATTAACACCAGAAAAACAAACAACAAAAACCAGAACTGGAGCTGTGGCTCACATAGTACAGTGCTAGCTTTGAGGGTGTGTGTGTGTGTGAACTTAGCACTCAGGCTCTGAGTTCAAACTCAGGACCTCCCCCTCCCCCACACACATACACACACGTGAAAAAAGGGTAGAGGTATGGCTCAAATGGTAGAGAACCTGGCTAACAAGCAAGTGTATGGCCCTCAGTTCAAATCCTAGTACTACCAAAAATTAAAAAAAAATCTAGTTAAACAGTATAGGTAGGAGAACTAAATAAGTTAATTCAGTAGCTTGACAATGAAACTAACTCTAATACACATAGAAGCTGAGTCCTATTTTGCAATATAATTTTGGTGTTTTCTAATCTGTAAGTCCTATTGGTTGAGGAAGGAGGGAATTCCGTAGGACTTGGAGTACTTAGGAAAACCTTGGGAAGGTGAGGTTTGGAAAATGGAATCTGAGGAGTGTGGGGTAAGGTTAGGTAAGCTATAATTTAGGCTTTCCCCACTGGTTAGGTTTTATATCATGAGTGAATTTGAGGGTTCTGTATTGCCTTTGGTGCTTCTACTGCTGAAGTGTCTAATGGTATCTTGTCATTTCCTCAGTCGCAAGATAGACTGTTAAAAACGATTTAAAAAGATTACTGTGAAATATTGCACACATGTTTTAGTTGAAATATTCAGATGCCTTTCCGAGGGGGCAGTGTGCCCTTTTTCTGCCACTGGAACGTTCCTTTCCATGACCTGTACTGACCCTGAAGTGCTTGAGCTTGCTGCTCCTGGTCAGCCGAAGGCATGGATTGGGAGTGAGCCAGCGCCCAGCCCTGGCAGAGACAAGTGGTGGGGAGACTGAATTGTTAGTTCCCAGTCTTCTCTTGGAGTGAAATAGTGGAAGTAAGGGCCAATAAATGACACAGTGGACTTGGAAAGTGAAGCCAAAGAATGTTGGTCTGATGCTTTAAGGAGAAGAAAACAGCCAGGGTTTTGAGCAGGACACACATTTCAAATGAGAGCAGAGTGGCAGTGCAGCGTCCTGAAGGAGGGAGAGACCTTTCCTGGTTTAAGGACAGGAACCCTGGTAGGGCAGGGCCTCCTCACTGCTGACCGCCTGGGGGTGTGGCTTGGCATTCTTGTACGGGAGGCCAGAATTTCTGCCCCAGTGACTCTTCCTGCTCTTCCACTGACTCACTCTGTTGACCTGGCCCGCATGGCTTCCCTCCTGGTTGCTGTGTGATCTAAAGAGCACTGGGGCTGCCTGGGGTGATGAGGGTGGGTTGAGCCATAGTGGGTGGGATGAAGGAATAAACAAGCATTCCTGTCCTCCTGTGCTTTCCTGGAGTCAAGGCTAGTTCAAGTTCAGATGGCAGAGGCTGTATACCAGGAGGTAAGTCAACACTGCTTCTTCCTTCCTCTGCTGTCTCAGGCTCGCTTTTCCTGAGCCAGGCTCTCTGCTACTTTCTCTCCCCAACACCCTTACCTTGATCGCTTGAAGCAAACAAGTTCTTGCCAGTGGTGGGCTGGAGGTTTAATACACAGAATTTTATAATTGTGGGGGGAACCTGCACTCTGAAGTAGATGACCAGCCAGCTCTCTTACGAGCCATACACGAAACATAGGCTTTATGTCTGTCAGGTCACAGCAGAGAGGGCCTGGTCTTAAGCCCAGTTTTCAGCTGCCAGATTTCAGAACCATTTGTGGTGTGCTTTTGTTTTTTTTTTTGTTGTTGTTGTTGGTCATGGGGCTTGAACTCTGGGCCTGGGCTGTCCCTCAGCTCTTCAGCTCAAGGCGAGCGCACTACCACTTGAGCTACAGCGCCACTTCCGGTTTTCTGGTGTTTTTTTATTGGAGATAGGATAGGAGTCTCACAGTCTCTCCTGCCCGGGCTGGCTTTGAACCGCGATCCTCATCTCAGCCTCCTGAGTAGCTAGGATTACAGGTGTGAGCCACCAGCGCCCGGCTGTGGTGTGCTTTTGTATCCCAAGTTCTTTCCCTCTCCTGTGACCAGGAAAGGCAGAAGGGGGAAGCTGTGTGGGTATGTGTTTGTGCTTTGTGCTGATCAGCCATGTGATCAGGGGTAAGTTTAACACGAACAGTTAAATAATTAAATAATCTTGGAAGGTTTTTTTTTTTTTTTTTTGTATGTATATATTAGAACGGGGTCTTGAACTCAGGGCTTAGAATTCTCACTTAGCTTTTTCACTCATGGTTGGCAGCCTGCCACTGGAGCCATTCCTCCACTTCTGGGGTTTTTCTCATTAATTGTGTATAAGAGTCTTGGATTTGTCTGCATAGGTTGGCTTCTTGAACCATGATACTCAGATTTTAGCCTTTTGAATAGCTAAGATTATAGGTATGAGCCACCAGTGTCCCGCTTGGGTTTTTTTTTTTTTTTTCTTTCCAGGGCTAAGCTTATAGTTAGATAATGTATGTTATGATGCAATAGCTTGTGCATATTTATTTAGTGCCACTACTGGACTTGACCTTAGGGCCACATGCTTTTGCTTGGCTTTTTTGATTAAGGCTGGTACTCTACCATTTGAGCCAAATTTCCACTTCTAGCTTTTTTTCTGGTTAGTTGAAGATAAAGAGTCTCAGATTGTTGCCTGGGCTGGCTTGGAATCTTTTTTCTTTCTTTCTTTCTTTCTTTCTTACTTTTTTTTTGTCTGTTGTGGGGCTTGAACTCTGGGCCTGGGCCCTGTCCCTCAGCTTTTCAGCTCAAGGCTAGCGCTCTACCACTTGAACCACAGCACCACTTCTGGTTTTCTGGTGGTTTATTGGAGATAAGAGTCTCACTGTCTTTCCTGCTCTGTCTGGCTTTGAACTGTGATCCTCAAATCTCAGCCTCCTGAGTAGCTAGGATTATAGGTGTGAGCCACTGGCACCCAGCTCTGGCTTTGAATCTTGACTGTGGAGAGCTCAGCCTCCTGAGTAACTTGGTGTGAGCCACTAGTACCTGGTTGTAATAGTTTATTGGAATGTATGTAGCAGATATCTGACAAATCTTGTGCCTTCTGTTCTAATTGTGAGCCAGCTATAATATTTGTGAATTGTCTTACATTTATTCTGCTGTTTGCTATGCTGCCCTGAAAAATCACGTGTGTGTGTGTGTGTGTGTGTGTGTGTGTGTGTGTGTGTGTGTGTGTGTGTTGTGCGCCTGCGTGTGCACACATTGGTCCTAGGGCTTGAACTCAAGGCCTGGGCACACTGTTCTTGAGCTCTTTTTTCTTTTCTCTCCAGGATAGGGCTCAGCCACTTGAGCCATAAGCCCTAGTTTCAGTTTTTTGCTGGTTAATTGGAGATAAGAGTGTCATGGACTTACTGCCTAAGCTGGCTTTGAACCACAATCCTGGGATCAGTCTTTTAAGTAGCTAAGATTACAGGTGTGAACCACCTGCTGAAAGAACAGCTTTGACTGAGCAATCCTCCCAGCCCCTGCCCTAGTTCCCGGGTGGAACCCCAGGGTTCTCACATACTAGGCAAATGCTTTATTACTGCGATAAGCCCTAGCCCCCGAGCTTACCTTTTGAGTATCCTCCCAGGTAGCAGTCTTCTTTATATATAGGATTCAGAGTTTGGAAGCAGCAGATACTGTGAGCCAAAGAATCAAACAAAGCATTAACATTATGTGTAAAGAATAAGGTATGACCATAAAACAGGCCTAATTTTCTCTATCTCATATGAGTAGTGTTTAAAGGCAATTCTCAAAGAAGTGTTTTGTAAATACTTTGAAATAAATAGCTTCCTAAGGAGACTATTGTATTTTTTGTTGGTTGTGGGCCTTTTTTCTTTTTTTTTTGTCTGTCAGTCGTGGGGCCTGAACTCTGGGCCTGGGCACTGCTCCTCAACTCTTTAGCTCAAGGCTAGTGCTCTACCACTTGAGCCACAGCGCCACTTCTGGCTTTTTCTACTTATGTGGTACTGAAGAATCCAACCCAGGGCCTCGTGCATGTAAGGGAAGCACTCTATCACCGAGCCACCTTCCCAGCCCCTGGTTGTGGGCCTTGAACCTAGGGCCTGGGTGCTGTCCCTGAGCCTCTTCATGCTCAAGGCTAGTGCTACCACTTGAATCACAGGGCCATCTTGGGGTTTGTTTGTTTGTTCATTTTTTTTTGGTTATGGGGCTTGAACTCTTGGCTTGGGCACTATTCCTCAGCTCTTCAGCTCAAGGCTAGCACTCTGCCACTTGATCCATAGTGCCACTTCTGGTTTTCTGGTGGTTAGTTGGAGATAAGAGTCTCAGGGAAGTTCCTGCCCTGGCTGGCTCTGAACCGCGATCCTTAGATCTCAGCCTCCTGAGTAGCTAGGATTACAAGTGTGAGCCTCCAGTGCCTGACTTTTTTTTTTTTTTTTTCATTTGGCTTAATAATATGGGAAGGCTGGGAATGTGGCTTAGTTGGTAGAGTGCTTGCCTAGCATGCATGAAGCTCTGATTCAATTCCTCAGTACCATATAAACAGAAAAAAGCTGGAAGTGGTGCTGTGATTCAAGTTATACAGTGCTGGCCTTGAGCAAAAGAAGCTTAGGGACAGTGTCCAAGGTCTTGAGTTCAAGCTCCAGGACTGGCAAAAAAATTAATAAAAATATTGGGGGGAGGATTGGATGGGGGGCTGGGGGGAGGCTGGGAAGGGATGGGAAGGGGAAACAAAGGAGGAGGCTACAATGCTTGTTAAGAAATGTACTCATTATCTTGCCCATCTAATTGTAACCCCTCTGTATAGTATTTTCACAATAAAAAATAAATAAAAATTAAAAAAAAATCTAAAAAAATATATACATGGGAAGTATTTGCTTAAAAAGTCACTTTGTTGCATACTAGTAGCTCATGCCTATAAACCTAGATACCCAAGAGGCTGAGATCTGAGGATCACAGTTCAAAGCCAGCCCAGGCAGGAAAGTCTGAGAGACTCTTTTTTTTGGGGGGGGGGGTCTGGTCGTGGGGCCTGAACTCTGGGCCTGGGCTCTGTCCCTCAGCTCTTCAGCTCAAGGCTAGTGCTCTACCACTTGAGCCACAGCGCCACTTCCGGTTTTTTTCTTTTTGCTTATGTGGTGCTGTGGAATCGAACCCCCGGCCTCAGGCAAGCAAGGCAAGCGCTCTACCACTGAGCCACCTTCCCAGCCTGTCTGAGAGACTCTTATCTCCAATTAAGCACCAGAAAGCTGGAAGTGGCACTGTGGCTCAGCATTAGCCTTGAGTGAAATAGCTCAGGGGCAGTGGCATGGTGAGTGCCCTGAGTTCAAGCCCCACGACTACTCTCCCCCCAAATAAAAAACAAAAACCCCAAACCCACATCACTTTGCTTTATATTCACTTTATACTTGCTTGCTTCTAGGTCAGGATATCTAGAGGTTGGGTCAAAAAGGGGATGGGAACATGTAGGAAATTATATCTGAGGAGTCAACTGCAGTTTCCAGAGATTCAGCTGACAGTTGATGCTCACCAGCATGCCAGTCAGTCAGGATGATGATCCCCAAGTGGTGGGGCTGAAGCAGATAGTTTGGTTGCTCCAGTCTTGTAGGAGATGATATATTAAACATCACTAAACATAAAACTCACTACATTGATGTTCTAATTTTTTTTCTTTTTCTTTTTTTGCCAGTCTTGGGGCTTGCACTCAGGGTCTGGACACTATTCCTGAGCTTCTTTTTTATTTATTTATTTATTTATTTTTTTTGTTGGTCGTGTGACTGAACTCTGGGCCTGGGCACTGTCCCTCAGCTCTTCAGCTCAAGGCTAGTGCTCTACCACTTGAGCCACAGCGCTACTTCTGGCTTTTTCTGCTTATGTGGTGCTGAGGAATCAAACCCAGGGCCTCATGCATGCAAGGCAAGCACTTGACCACTGAGCCACCTTCTCAGCCTCCCTGAGCTTCTTTTGTACAAGGCTAGCACTCTCCCACTTGAACCACAGTGCTACTTCGGCTTTTTCTGTTTATGTGGTATTGAGGAATCGAATCCAGGGCTTCTTGCATGCTAGGCAAGCACTCTACCACCAAGCCACATTCCTGGCCCCCAGCCAGGAATATATATAGGCTCTTTCACTGGGCTTGCTTGCTAGGTTGGTGCTCTACCACTTTAGCCATGCCTTCAGTTCTGCTTTTTTGCTGGTTATTTTGAAGATAGAATCTCATGGGCTTTTCTGCTTGGACTAGGCTTGAACCAAAATTCTCCAGACTCCTGTGGAGCTAGAATCACAGGCATGTAGCCAGCCAACAGTTCCTAGAAGTTCTGCATGGTAGAGGGACAGGGCTGGAGGGCAGGGGAGCAAAGCAAAGGGCTATTACCGTGAATGCATTCAAAAGGCTGATTATTCTATCTGGGAATTTGTTCCTAGCAATGGTGGTCTGGTTGATATTGACTCTAGAGTATGGCATTAAGCAGCCTGATTAAAAGATTCTGCTGTTAAGTAGCTGTCAAAGTGCAGCTCTGTCTTTTTTTTTCTATAGGCCTCGTTCTCATTTTTATGTTAAAAGGAGAAGATGCTGCCAGGCTGGTGGCTCATGCCTGTTATCCTAGGTACTTAGGAGGCTAGGATCTGAGGATTATGGTTCAAAGTCAAGCCTATGGCACTCTTTATCTCCAATTAACCAGAAGTAGGGCTCAAGTGAAAAAGCTCAGGGAAAGTACCCAGGCTTTGACTTCCATACTGGCGCATGTGCATGCACACACGCACGCACACACACACACACACACACATGCACAAAGAGAGAGATGCTAAGTCGGACAGAGTCAGGTAGGCATAAGGAGGTGTAATTTGTATGAGGCTGCTTAACTGCTGGGGGTAGCAGTGGAATTTGTTTTTCTCCCTAAATTATAGTGGCTACTGTCTGTTTGTAGCCACAGCTGGGTGATCAAACATGAACTGGCTGTTTAATGAATGAGAAGCAGGCACTGAGCGCTCTCCTGAGAAGCAATCACAGGACAGGCTGGTGCAGGGAGCAGTCATTCTTTAGAATTCTTTAAAGGAGGTGGAGGCTCACTTCCAGTAGGCTGGATGTGAATATTGTGATTTAGGGGAGGAGAGACCTTCTTCCCTGCTGTTGTTAATTTCAAGCCTTTCTTTAAAGAAATTCTTTGGAAGATTGGTGCAGTGGGATTCATTTAAAGAAAAAGGCCTATGTAACCACAATTAGAAGTTAAATGCCCAGGAGCAGGGCCAGTTGCCAGAGACACACAGTGGCGTAATCAGTAGCTTTTTTTTTTTTTTGGGTCCAGTCGTGGGGCCTGAACTCTGGGCTTGGGCGCTATCCCTCAGCTCTTCAGCTCAAGGCTAGCACTCTACCACTTGAGCTACAGTGCCACTTCCAGCTTTTTTCTTTTTTCCCCCATAATCAGTAGCTTCTTGATACATAGGTCCTGTAGACCCCCAGAGACTGCTTAGTGTACTCAGTAAACGCTAAGCTGGAAGCTTCCAGTCCAAACCAAGGAGGAGGTGACCCTTGGAATCCATACCACTTAATCTTCATATTTGTCCTCTTTCTCTCAGTGCCTTTAGTTTTGTTTTGGCCAGTCCTGGGTCTTGAAATCAAGGCCAGGGCACTGTCCCTGAGCTTCTTTTTGTTCAAGGCTAGCACTCTTATCACTTGAGCCACAGTGCTACTTCCAGCTTTTTGGTGGTTAGTTGGAGATAAGAGTCACTGAGCTGGACGCCGGTGGTTCACTCCTGTAATCTTAGCTACTCAGGAAGCTGAAATCTGAGGATCGCAGTTCAAAGCCAGCCCCGGCAGGAAAGTCTGAGACTCTTATCTCCAATAAACCACCAGAAAACCAGAAGTGGTGCTGTGGCTCAAGTGGTAGAGCACTAGCCTTGAGCTGAAAACCTGAGGGACAGCGCGCAGGCCCAGAGTTCAAACGCAATAACTGCCACAAAAAAAAAAAAAAAAGAGTCTCACGGACTTTCCTGCCCAGGCTGGCTTTGAACTGTGATCCTCAGATTTCAGCCTCCTGAGTAGCTAGGATTACAGGTGTAAGCTACCAGCACCTGGCCCTCCCTTTAGTTTTTTTTTCTGTTGTTGCAAATTCTTTATTGTGATTGATTACATAATTTCACAAATTTCACAGTATTGCGGGATAGTGATGCCTAAAGTCACAAACACATTCTAACTTTCATGGTGCAATTTGTCTGTCATGGTCTATAGACTTTATGAGTTTTTTTTTTTCTTTTGGGGGGGGGGTCCGGTTGTGGGGCCTGAATTCTGGGCCTAGGCACTGTCCCTCAGCTCTTCAGCTCAAGGCTAGCACGCTACCACTTGAGCCATAGCACCACTTCTGGCTTTTTTTTTTTTCTGCTTATGTGCTGAGGAATCGAACCCAGGGCCTCATGCATGCAAGGCAAGTGCTCTTACCACTGAACCACCTTCCCAGCCCAAAAGTGTATGAGTTCTATGAGCTTTGACAATACAGTTATTTCTTCCACATCGGGTGATAGGTACATTTCTTTTGTTTTGCATAGCGTCAGCTGTTCCCTCTTTCCCACTTGTTCCCTCCCTCCCATCACTGCCATTGAATTGCTTAGTTTGTTTTGATCAATGTCCAGTGCAGCTGATGGGTCCCACTTCTGTATGTTTTTCCCTGATTCCCTCTAGTTCTGTGTCTTCCTCCTAGTTTCCCTCCAGTGTGCACATATATACCATATATGTGGTCAGCAGCATGGGGTTATTTAGTGGTGATTCGACCAGATGAGTGGAGGTCCTCTGTTTCTCAGGTTTTGTATCACCTTGTGTTCTGGATTTAACATCCACTTAGGGAGACCGTGGCTGTTTGTCTCTTTGCTCTTGGCTTATCTCACTCAACATGATTTCTTCTAGTTCCATCCATTTCCTTGCAAATGCCATTAGTTTGTCCTTTCTAATGGCTGCATATTCTATTGTGTATAGATAGTATAGTTTTAGGACCCATTCATCTGTAGTGGGACATCTGGGTTGTTTCCATATCCTGGCTATTGTGAACAGTGCTGCAATAAACATGGAGGTGCATGTGTCTTTATATCCTGGTTCTTGTTGTTCAGGATAAATGCCTAGAAGTGGTATGACTGGGTCGTAAGGGAGGTTAACATTTAGCTTTCTGAGGACCCTCTAGACTGCTTTCCAAAGTGGTTGTATAAGTGTACATTCCCACCAGCAGTGTAATAGGGTTCCTCTTTCTCTGCATCCCCTCCAGCATTTGTGGTTGGCTGACTTTAGGATGTGGGCCATTCTGGCTGGGGTAAGATGGTATCTCAGGGTTGTCTTTATTTGTATTTCCTTTACAACCAGGGATGGTGAACATTTCCTCATGTGTTTCTTTGCCATTTTTTTTTTTTTTTTGTCGGTCGTGGGGCTTGAACTCTGGGCCTGAGCGCTGTCCCTCAGCTCTTCAGCTCAAGGCGAGCGCTCTACCTACCACTTGAACTACAGCGCCACTTCCGGTTTTCTGGTGGTTTATTGGAGATAGGAGTCTCACGGTCTCTCCTGCCCGGGCTGGCTTTGAACCGCGATTCTCAGATCTCAGCCTCCTGAGTAGCTAGGATTACAGGCGTGAGCCACCAGCGCCCGGCTTTCTTTGCCATTTTTATCTCTTCTTCTAAGAAATCTCTCTTTAGGTCCCTTGCCCATTTAGTAATTAGTTTGTTGGGTTTGGGAGGAATTAGTTTCTTGAGTTCCCTATATATACTGGATATTAACCCCTTGTCTGATATATTGCTGGTAAATATTTTTTCCCCAGTTAGTTGTTGTCTTTCTAGCTTGGTTGCTATGACTAGCTGTGCAGAAACTTTTTTTTTTTTTTTTGTCGGTCATGGGCCTTGAACTCTGGGCCTGAGAGCTGTCCCTCAGCTCTTCAGCTCAAGGCGAGTGAGTGCTCAACCACTTGAGCTACAGCGCCACTTCCAGTTTTCTGGTGGTTTATTGGAGATAAGAGTCTCACGGTCTCTCCTGCCCGGGCTGGCTTTGAACTGTGATTCTCAGATCTCAGCCTCCTGAGTAGCTAGGATTACAGGCGTGAGCCACCAGCGCCCGGCTACTTTTTTTTTTTTTTTTTTTTTTTTGGGTCAGGTCGTGGGGTCTGAACTCTGGGCCTGGGCGCTGTCCCTCAGCTCTTCAGCTCAAGGCTAGCGCTCTACCACTTGAGCCACAGTGCCACTTCCAGCTTTTTTCTTTTTGCTTATGTGGTGCTGAGGAATCGAACCCAGGGCCTCAGGCATGCAAGGCAAGCGCTCTACCACTGAGCCACCTTCCCAGCCCCTGTGCAGAAACTTTTTATTTTAAGGTAGTTCCATTTGTTGAGTCTCTCTCCAATTTGTTGTGACCCTGGGACTCTGTTCAGGAAGTTCCTTCCTGTGCCTATTAGTTCAAGTGTCTCTCCTACTCTGTCCTGCAGTAGTTTCAGAGATTCAGGTTTAATGTTAAGGTCTTTAATCCATTTTGAGTTGATGTTGGTGCATGGTGATAGGCTGGGGCCCACTTTCAGTTTTCTGTATGTGGCCGCCCAGTTTTCCCAGCACCAGTCTTGAAGAGGCTGTCCTTTATCAAATATCAGCTGACTGTTCCGCCCTTTAGTTTTAATTAGGGTTATGTAAATGGTCACTTCCCAAATCACTTTGAAGTGGCTAGTGCCCACTCCTATGTGTTTTGGAATTAGAGGCACTGTCCTATTTGACCATTCTTTGGCTTCAATAGCTACATGCTGATAGAATTTACCAAATTAGGGGCAGTTGGCTGTCATTCAGCCAGGAAAGCATTTTTTAGCACCTACAATGTGCCAATTTTGTGGAGAGTGAAACCAAGTGAATGAAATGGTTACTGCCCTCCAGGAACTTAAGTAAATGTATCCAGCTAACACCCACTGAAGAAGTGAAATAAAAACAGAGGAGATAGTATGGGAGCTGATAGGAAAAGAACAATTGTTACTGTGGGAAGGGCATTTTTGCCAGGCTATAAGGGATGCATAGGAGTTCAACAGGTTTAGAAGATAGAACATTTCTGGGAGATCATCCTGTGGCAAAGGCACAGAGCCTAGCAAGTACCTGGCATGCCTGGAGAAAACATACATGGCAGTACGATAGGAGACTGAGCTAGATTTGTGCTGGAAAGGAAGTTGGAAGACTGGATCTTGGAGAATCGTGTCATGCTAAGGGATTTGGATTTTATTCTGTATGAAATTGGCTGTTGAAGGCTTTTTGTGTTCAGAATAGCATGACCCAATCCCATTACTTAGGTCTTGGTCTTCTTTTTCTGGCAGTACTGGGTTTTGAACTAAAAGCCTTACAGTTGCTAGGCAGGTGCTCTATCACTGGAGCCACTCCCCAGTCAGAAATGGTCTATTTCTTTTTTCTTTTTTTTTTTTTTTTTTGCCAGTCATGGGGCTTGAACTGGGGGCCTGAGCTCTATTCATGAGCTTCTCTATGCCTCTGTGCTCAAGGTTAGAGCTCTAGCACCATTTCTGGCCTTTTCTGATTATGTGGTACTGAGGAATAGAGCCCAGGGCTTCATGCATGCTAGGCAAGCACTACCACTGAGCCACCTTCCCAGCCCCATGGTCTATTTTTTTTTTTTTTTTTTGGGTCCGGTCGTGGGGCCTGAACTCTGGGCCTGGGCGCTGTCCCTCAGCTCTTCAGCTCAAGGCTAGCGCTCTACCACTATGAGCCACAGCGCCACTTCCGGCTTTTTTCTTTTTGCTTATGTGGTACTGAGGAATCGAACCCAGGGCCTCGAGCATGCAAGGCAAGCGCTCTACCACTGAGCTACCTTCCCAGCCCCTCCCATGGTCTATTTCTAAGTGGAAAATCTTAGGCTTTAGGGTTGGGAAGTTGTGTGGTCCTGGTCTTAAAATGGATGGTTTTCCAGGCCCTTGACAGTTGGGGTGCTGATGAATCAAGGCCTCAAAGCACCAAGTCAAGGAGTGGTCAGAACTTTGTCCCTCATCCCCTAAGGCTGCTTTTCTTAGCCACACACAGTCTTCTTGCTAGTGAGTTGCTTACTACTGCTAATAACACACCTCCCCCCCCCCAATTTTTTTTTTGCCAGTCCTCTGGCTTGACCTCAGGGCCTGGGCACTCTCTCTGAGCTTTTTTTGTTCAAGGTTAGCACTCTGCCACTTGAGTCACACCACCACTTCTGGATTTTTCTTTTTTCTTTTTTGGGTCCAGTCGTGGGGCCTGAGCTCTGGGCCTGGGCACTGTCCCTCAGCTCTTCAGCTCAAGGCTAGCGCTCTATCACTTGAGCCACAGCGCCACTTCTGGCTTTTTTTTCTTTTTGCTTATGTGGTGCTGAGGAATCGAACCCAGGGCCTCATGCATGCAAGGCAAGTGCTCTACCACTGAGCCACCTTCCCAGTCCCACTTCTGGCTTTTTCTATGTATATGGTTCTGAGGAATTGATCCCTGGGCTTCATGCATGCTAGGAAAGCACTCTACCATTGAGCCATCTTTCCATTCCTGCTAATAATCCTTTGAAGATCAAAAGTCATGGACTTTGGATTGTAGGGAAACAAAACACTTTTTGAACTAGAGTGAAAAATAGTATATATTTGTCGTTAGACACATAAAAAAATACAAAGTAAGTCAGGCACTAGTGGTTCACGCCTGTAATCCTACCTTCTCAGGAGGCTGAGATCTAAGGATTGTGGTTCAAAGCCAGCCTGGAGCTGGAAAGTCTATAAGACTTATCTCCAATAAACCACCAGCAAACCAAAAGTGGACTGGCGGCTCAAAGTGGTAGAGCGCTAGCCTTGAGCTGAAGAGCTGAGGGACGGCGCCCAGGCCCAGAGGCCAAGCACCATGACTGACCAAAAAGAAAAAAAAAAGAAAAGAAAAAAATACACCATGTATGAAAAAGAAAACAGAAGTATCCCATAATCACCTCAAATCAGAAGTATAATATATTTAATAGTCTCTTGCATATCACTTAAAATTTTTTTTATAGTGGTACTAGGGTTTGAACTCAGGACCTTGAATTTATTCTGCTTGTACTCTACCACTTGGGCCATGCCTCCAGCCCTATCCTTAGCTAGTTATTTGGGAGAGGGAGACTCATGGACTTTTTGGTCTGGGCTGACTTTGAACCTGTATTTCCATATCTCATCCTTCTGAGTAGTTAGGATTACAGACATGAGACACTGACACCTGGCCTTTTTTTTTTTTACTTTATAGGTTATTTTTCAGGTAGGATTTATGCTTTTCCCTGAGGATGGCATCAGACCATTATCCTAGCTTCCCACATAGATGTATGCAACCACATCTGGCTTGTTGGTTTTGCCCAGCTAGCCCTTCAACTGCAAGTCTCCTTCTCTCTGCCTCCTGGAAGCATGAACCACAAGCCACTGTGCCTACAAATATTGGTTTATATTTTAGAGAACTATAGTTGTGAAAGGAGGTGTATACTAGTATTATTGGTACAGCATGCTTTGAACTGTGAACATGAAGGCACCAATGGAAAAATCAAGTTGTGGAAGTCACATCCTTATAGGCTTTTTCTCAAGACTTTAAAAATATGAAGAATCCAGGCTGGGAAGGTGGCTCAGCGGTAGAGTGCTTGCCTTGCATGCATGAGGCCCTGGGTTCGATTCCTCAGCACCACATAAGCAAAAAGAAAAAAGCCGGAAGTGGCTCTGTGGCTCAAGTGGTAGAGCGCTAGCCTTGAGCTGAAGAGCTGAGGGACAGTGCCCAGGCCCAGAGTTCAGGCCCCATGACTGGACCCCCCCCAAAAAAATCTCCTAAACTTTTTTTATTTTTTTGCTGAGGCTGGCCTCAAACCCCAGTCCAGCTTCAAAGAATTTCATAAAAAGGGCATCTTTCAAAATATACCCCTTTGTCCAGGGGTGGGCCCTTAAGAAAGGTCATATAAGAAACTCTAAACAAGCTGGGTGCCAGTGGCTTATGCCTGTAACCCTAGCAACTCAGGAGGCTGAGATCTGAGGACCACAGTTCAAAGCCAACCCAGGCAGGAACGTCCATGAGACTCTTATCTCCAATAAATCACTAGAAAACCGGAAGTGGTGCTGTGGCTCAATGGTAGAGTGCTCACCTTGAGTTCCTGAAGAGCTCAGGACAGTGCTCAGGCCCAGAGTTCAAACCCCACAACCAACCACCCCCCCCAAAAAAGGAAACTCTTAACAGTGGGGTACCTCTGAAGGGTGAATGGGGATAAGGCTATGTAAACGAGTTTTGCATTTTTACTCTAGATACTTCTGTCTATATTATATTATCCTGTAACAATAATGTATTCATTCCCAATTGTCACGTAACTAAGATGGTGGGCCTGTCTGCACTTGCCAGGGTCAAGAATGAGGCAGAGTAGGATTATTTCCCCAAGTCAGCTCTACCCACATCACTGGAATTGGAAGCAGCTGCTGAGATCAGAACAGGGCGCACATTATGAGGGGGAGGGGTGGCGTGTGCAGGTGCCTGCAAGAGGCAGCCAAGACAGTCCAGTTCCAGTTTACCAGCAGTAACGATCACATGTCATGTCTTGACTTCTCCAGATTACTTTGCCTTCTGCCCTTACTCTGGACCCCAAGATGATTCTGTGAGCAAGAGAAGCAGGGTGACGATGATGCGAAAAGGAGCAATCCAAACACAGGACCAGGGGCATGGGGGCACATGTCTATATTCCTCCAGCTCAGGAGGCTGAGACAAGACATGGTGAAACCTTTTTAACAAAACCCCACCCGGACGTGCGAACCAACCAAAGAGTACCATGGGTGGGAAACAAGGACAGTATGTCTGAAGAAACAGTATTCTTCAGGGGCTAGAGTTATGGCTCAAGAGGTAGAATGCCTGCCTGGTAAACTCTAGCACCACACACAAAAGAGTTATTTCCTTTTATTTAGAAAGAAATGTATGCAAGGATATTCACTGCAGCTTTGTTTGAAATGGTAACAGATTGCCCATGTGGTATGGCTGGGGCAGGGGTGCCTGAGTGGTATCTCAGCTACTCAGAAGGCTGAAGCCAGCATGGTAACAGATGGAGAACTGGCTCAGAAAGAAAAGAAAGCAGCCATATCCCTCAGAAAGAAAACAGAGGAATTCACTATGGCATTTCCTTTAAATGCAGCTTTTGTAAAGTATGGTTTAGTTCAAAGCCGTCCCAGGCAGGAAAGTCCGTGAGACTCATCTCCAGTTAACCATCAGAAAACAGGAAGTGGCACCATAGTGCAAAGTGGCAAAGTGCTAACCTTGAGCAAAAGAGATCAGGGACAGCTCCCAAGCCCTGAGTTCAAGCCCCATGACCTCCCCGCCCAACCAAAAAAAAAAAAAGAAAAAGAAAAAGAAAAAAAAACAAGGAAGGAAGCAAACTACTTTGATGGAAAAAGCACTTTTCTTCCACAGGGATCAGAGGTGTATACTGCCATGCTCTGCTTATTGATTGAGATTGGTCTTACTTTTTGCCCAAGCTGGCCCCAAACTTCGATCCTCTTGATCTCCACCTCCTGAGTAGCTGGAATTATAGACATGTTCTGCTGAGCAAAAATTCTAAAGATAAAAAATAAGAAAAAAATACAAATAATGATATTTGTATCTGTGTGGTTTTGGGGGCGGGGGAGAAGAGGGGAATGCATGGAAAAATATCACTGGAAAGTAATGGAAAGAGTTTGGGAGATTGTTTTGGTCTTTTTTTTCCCTCCTGGGCCGGCCTGGAGCTTGAACTCTGTGCTTGGGTGTTGTCACTGAGCTTTTGTGTACAAGGTTGAGGCAAAGTTTCACTTTCAGCTTCTTGTGGTTAATTTGGAGATCAGAGTCTCACAGACTTTGCTGCCCAGGCTGGCTTTGAACCATGATCTCAGATCTCAGTCTCCTGAGTAGTATTATGGGTTTGTTTTGGTCTTTTACCTACTTACTGTTTTAGACAGAATCTTGCTATTAGAGCTCATGCTGGCCTTAAACTCAAGATGCTCGTGTCTCTACCTCTGTAGTGCTTGCATTATAAATGTGTGCACGGCGCCACCATACCCGGCTTTGTATTGCTTTGTATTGTTTCATTGGTTTTGGAGAACAAGGAAAATATACTTAGATAAACAAGAAATGAAGTTTTCTAAGCATCTTTTCATCTTAATTTGTTTTTAATAGGTAACTTTCATTCTTTAGTGAGTTAATGAAGTAGAGAGATGAGAGTAAAAATAGTTTGAAGCATAATATAGAATCAACCAACATTGTTAGTTATTCTGTTTTCAGATTTCTGAAATGTTGTCTTTAATTTTGTAGTTCTCAGATTTCTAATAGATTATTTTTAACAAGGTCATCTAACAATTGTTAAAACTGAGCATTAGGCTGGGCACTGGTGCTTACACCTGTAATCCTAGCTATTCAGGAGGCTGAGGTTCACAGTTCAAAGACAACCAGAGTTGGAAAGTCTGTGAGACTCTTATCTCCAATTGACCACCAAAAAGCCAAAACTGGAGCTGTGGCTCAAGTGGTAGAGTGCTAGCCATGAGCAAAGAAAGCTCAGAAATAGTACCCAGGCCCTGAGTTCAGGTCAAAGGGACCAGCACCACAAAAACCCCAAAAATGAGCCTTAGTCTCCTTTTTTTTTTTTTTTTTGGGTCCGGTTGTGGGGCTTGAACTCTGGGCCTGGGCACTGTCCCTCAGCTCTTCAGCTCAAGACTAGCACTCTACCACTTGAGCCACAGCGCCACTTCTGGCTTTTTTCTTTCTGCTTATGTGATGCTGAGGAATCGAACCCAGGGCCTCATGCATGCAAGGCAAGCGCTCTACCACTGAGCCACCTTCCCAGCCCCAGTCTCCTTATTTTTAAAACAGAGTTTTTCATAGAAATATACTCCATGAATCTGTAAACCCACAGTGGAAATAGCTGTTGAGGTGGGAATGTTGTATTTCATATGTTTTTATATTTTTTTCTTTATTATTATACAGGTTATAGAGAGGTTATAGTTATGTAAGTCAGGTAAAGAATACTTTTTTTTTGTCAGTTGTGGGATTTGGTCATCTGGCTTGGGCAGTGTATCTGAGCTTTTTCTCTCAAGGCTAGCACTCTATTCCTTTTTTTGCCAGTCCTGAAACCTGAACTCTGGGCCTGGGCACTGCCCCTGGGCTCATTTTGCTTAAGGCTTACACTACCACTTGAGTCACAGTACCATTTCCAGCTTTTTCTGTGATTAATTGGAGGTAAGAATCTCACAGACTTTCCTGCCCAGGCTGGCTTCAAACCTTGATCCTCAGATCTCAGCCTCCTGGGTAGCTAAGATTACAGGTGTGAGCCACCAGTGCCCAGGAAGAGTACATTTCTTTCTTTTTTTGCCAGTCCTGGGACTGTCCCAGAGCTTCTTTTGCTCAAGGCTAGGACTCTACTACTAGAGCCACAGTACAACCTCTGGCTTTTTCTGTGTATGTGGTACTGAGGAATAGAACCCAGGGATTCAGGCATGCTAGGCAAGCACTCTACCACTAAACTACATTCCCAGCCCCCCAAAAGTACGAAAAGTTACCCCTTCCTTGCTCTCCCAGTTTTTCCCTCCCTTACCCACAAGTTGTGTAGTTCATATTTCCATATTTCATATGTTTCAAAATGCTTTGTTACGCCGGGTGCTGGTGGCTCACGCCTGTAATCCTAGCTACTCAGGAGGCTGAGATCTGAGGATCGCGGTTCAAAGCCAGCCCGGGCAGGAGAGACCGTGAGACTCCTATCTCAAATAAACCACCAGAAAAAAACCGGAAGTGGCGCTGTAGCTCAAGTGGTAGAGCGCTCGCCTTGAGCTGAAGAGCTGAAGGACAGCGCTCAGGCCCAGAGTTCAAGCCCCACGACCGACAAAAAAAAAAAAAAATGCTTTGTTACATATTTTTTGTTTTGTTTTTGCACATTTTAACACAGAAATTGGGATGTAGTTCATAATTGATAAACCTTTGAATTGCCATTAGCTTTTTTGGGTGGTTTTTGTGTGCCAATACTAGAACTTGGGTCTGTGTGATTGATGTCCCTTAGTTTTTTCACTCAAGGCTGGCACTCTACCACTTGAGCTATACCTCCAGGTCTTAGGTTTGTGTGCTCAAGCTAGCTTTGAACCCAGATCCATAGATCTCAGCCTCTTGAATAGCTAGGGTTTCTGGTGTAACAACCAGTACTCAATTTCTTTTCTTTTCTTTCTTTCTTTCTTTCTTTCTTTCTTTCTTTCTTTCTTTCTTTCTTTCTTTCTTTCTTTCTTTCTTTCTTTCTTTCTCTCTCTCTCTCTCTCTCTCTCTCTCTCTCTCTCTCTCTCTCTCTCTCTCTCTCTCTCTCTCTCTCTGTCAGTAGTGGGGCTTGAACTCTGGGCTTGGGCGCTAACCCTGCGCTCTTCAGCTCAAGGCAAGTGCTCTACCGCTTGAGCCACAGCACCACTTCCAGTTTTCTAGTGGTTTATTGGAGATACGAGTCTCTCGGACTTTTCTGCCCAGGGTGGCTTTGAACCATGATCCTCAGATCTCAGCCTCCTGAGTAGCTAGGATTACAGGTGTGAGCCACTGGCACCCAGCTACCCACTCAATTTCTATCTTAATATTACCTGGTACCTAAGGTTTCTGAGCTTTTTTTTTTATTGATGATGATGTATGATGTAGATGATGTAGTTGTACAAAGAAGTTACAATTCTGTAAGTCAGGTTGTGAGTACAGTGATTTTTGGTCAATGAACTTCATCTTTGGTAAAATGAAAATAAGGCCTATCTCACAGCCACTGTGAAAGTGAGAAACACTTATCAGTGGTGCAGAGGTGCCCAAGCACCAAGTGGTTGTTTTGATGAGGATGATAGCATCCCAAGCAGAGGGTGATGTGGATCTGAAGTAAAGAGAATAAATGAAAAATAACCCCAAACCTAGTGTGTGTGTGTGTGTGTGTGTGTGTGTGTGTGTGTGTGTGTGTGTGTGTGTGTGTGTGTGTGTGTGTGTGTGTGTGCGTGTGTGTGTGTGTGTGTGTGTGTGTGTGTGTGTGTGTGTGTGTGTGTGTCCTTGGGGCTTGTTAGAGCTGGGTGCTGCCCCTGTTCAAGGTTAGTGCTCTACCACTTGAGCCAAAACCCTTATTCTGGCTTTTTGGTGGTTAATTGGAGATAAGTATCTCACAGACTTTCCTGCCTTGGCTGGCTTCGAACCTTGATCCTTAGATCTCAAGTGTCCTGAGTAGCTAGGATTATTGGCATGAACCAACAGTGACTGGCTTGTCTTAATTTATCGTAGGCATTGGCACTGTTGCTTTCTGATAAATTCTTCCCAAATGGAAATAATATAAAGGACTTACAATGAATTCCCTGAGACCTGGAATTTCTCACAAAGTCTCTCACTTTTTCTCTTAATAGTGTCCTCTACTTTAGCTGTACAAGGCTAGAGAAGAAGAAGAATAAACCTCCATTGCAAATGAATTGGCTGGCCTTTTACAGGCCTATAAGCAAGCATGACTTGTATAGATTCTTCTGATTCTTTTTATGTTGTGCATCCAGCAGACATCCTATGTCTGAGACCTAAGTCAAACTGCCTGCTCTACGTGATTGACTTTGTAAGTGAGACAGACTTGGGCTGGTACCTGTTAGCTTTATGATATTAGACAAGTTGTTCAACATTTTGAAACATCTTCCGTAAATAAGGATATTAGTAGTATTTGTTAATATTTCTCTTCTTACTTTTTTTTTTCCTCTCTTTTTTTTTTTTGGTCGTGGGGCTTGAACTCTGTGCCTGGGTGCTGTCTCTGAGCTCTTCTGCTCAAGGCTAGTGCTGTACTACTTGAGCCACAGGCCACTTCTGGTTTTCTGGTGGTTAATTGGAGATAAGAGTCTCACAGAATTGGGATTGGGGGGGAGGGGGGAGGCTGGGAAGGGACGTGAAGGGTAAACAAAAGGAGGAGGCTGCAATGCTTGGTAAGAAATGTATGCATTATCCTGCCCATGTAATTGTAACCCCTCTGTACAGTATGTTCACAAATACAATAAAAAAAAAAAAAAAAAGAGTCTCACAGATGGGGCTGGAGAGGTGGTTCAGTGGTAGAGTGCCTGCCTTGCATGCATGAGGCCCTGGATTTGATTCTTTATCACCATATAAGCAGAAAAAGTCAGAAGTGGCAGAGCACTAGCCTTAAGCTAAAGAGTTGAGGGACAGTGCCCAGGCCCAGAGTTCAAGCCCTAGGACTGATGCCCTCCCCCCCCCCCCAAAAAAAAAAAAAGCCTCATGGACTTTGCTGTCTGGGCTGGCTTTGAACCATGATCCTCAGATCTCAGCCTCTTCAGTAGCTAGGATTACAGGTGTGAGCCACTGGTGCCTGCTTAATATTTCTCTTCTAGAGTTGATACTATTCTCAGTAATGAAAATTAGTGTTATGATTCTTTGTGTGCACGTTTTTGGTGTGTTTGTGTTATGTGTGTGTTGGTACTGTTTTTTTGTGTTTGTTTTCTGTTTTTGTGCCAGTCCTGGGGCTTGAACTCAGGGCCTGAGCTCTGTCCCTGAGCCTCTGTATGCTCAAGGCTAGTGTTCTACCACTTGAGCCACAATGCCACTTCCAGCTTTTTCTGTTTATGTGGCACTGAGGAATTGAACCCAGGGTTTCATGCATGCAAGGCAAGTACTCTGCAACTGAGCCACCTTCCCAGCCCAATGAGTACATTTCTTAGCATTGTTGCTTCCTCCTTTGTTTCCCTTTCCCATCCCTTCCCGCCTGCCCTCCACCTTTTTTTTTTTTTGCATTTACCTGGCCTACCCATGCACTTAAGCTAGGTAGTTTAGAGGTTTTTCTAGAATTTTTCTTTTCTCATTTTTTTACTTAAAATTGATTTCAGAAATGAATAATTAGGGGCTGGAGGTGTAGCTCAAGTGGTAAAGCTCTTGTCTAGCAAGTAAAAAGCATAAAATTCAAACCCCACTGTTTCCAATAAAAGTCAAAAAGCAAATTATAGCTGTGCAGTGGTGGCTCATGCCTGTAATCCTAACTACTCAGGAGGCTGAGATCTGAGGATCGTGGTTTGAAGTCAGCCCAGGGAGGAAAACCTGTGAGACTCTTTTACCTGCAGTAAACTACCAAAAAAGCTAGAAGTGAAGCTGTGATTCAAGTAGTTGAGTGCTAGCCTTGAGGCTCAGGGACAGCACCCAGGTCCTGAGTTCAGACTCCAGGACAGGCACACATACATACCCACAAAGCAAACAGAACAACAAAAAAATTTATTTTGTAGTAGAACTCTATTCTTTGCAGGTAAGCTTTCTGCATGGCGCTTTCTGAATTATTTCATCCCTCATAACTCCTTTCAGCCAATACTTTGTCCTGTTTTCCATCCTGCAGTCTTCACCAAATGAGAATATTAGCGCTCTTTCCTGCTGCTCCCCATCCTCCCTGCTTTTCTAATATGCGGGGCTCAGTGGCTTACACCTGTAATCTCTACAACTCAACATGGAGACCAAGCTGGGCTATATGGTGAAATTCTTTCAGGAAGAAAACAAAACAAGCAAACAAAAAAAACAATGTAGTTTCTTTCCGTTTAGTTTCTGCCGCCCTCCCCTGGCAGTGCAGTTTAGCTTCAACAGCTGCCACCCAACTCATCTTCTGTCCACACTTAGTTGCCAGTGTCAGTGTGTGGTCCTCTCCGCACACTGACATGTCCCCCTGCCTCTGTCTTGGTGTTGGTGCTACGCCATCCTCTTCTCAGTACGCCTCAAGCCTGTGTTCTTTGGCTTCATTTTATGGACAGATGTGTTTCTTCCTTCATGGGATTATAAACTTGGATTTAAAAGATTGTGTAATTCATCTTTGGATCCCAGTACATTCTATAGAGGTATTTCATGTTTGTGGCTGAATATCCCTAATTACATTTTACTGATTCTAAGAGCAGTATATATGTGTATCTCAAGCACAAGGGCTTAGCCCTAATAGAGGGAAATAGTAAAATTGCTTTGTAGAATTTTGCCCTTGGCAGTGTCAAATACATGGGATTTATTTTATCCAAAGAAGATCAGTTTCCTTGGGGACTCTGAGGATGGGGATAATATCATCTGCACGCTGTTTTCATGAGCTGTGGTAAGGAAAGGAAAGACAAGTGTTGAAATACTTGGTGTCCTCATGAGGCAGGCAGAAGGGGCTGAGGGGTGGTGGAGAGAGCAGATTTAGCTGACTTGACTCTGGTTGTGAACCTTGAGGATCAGAGCAGGTATTTTCTACCTGCTAAGACTTGGATTCCTAATGTTTAACATTGTAGTAATAGAGGTGCTTGCCTCTTAGTGTTGGTTCTTTGGTGGGAAATTGAAACGTGACAGCCTCTTCCTTTAGTTTTCATAGTCTGTTCAAATTTTAGGGTTTTATAGTGTCCCATGTTAATATGCCATTCTCAGAAGCTACTTGCATTATGTGTCCTGCTAAGTTGGTACAACCACTTTCAAAGGACCTCCCAGGTCAGAGTATTAATGAAGTTCCCACTATGCTTTGCTTCTGGATTGGGACCCAGTCAGATTACAAACTGCCTATTGCAAAGTGGCATTTACTTAGAAAGGAAACCCTAAGCACTCACTGTTACTGGGTCCCAGTTGTGCTGTCGTTGGGATACCGTGCAGAAAGAACAAGAGGGAATTTCTGGAGGCAGGAAGGTGCTTAGGATCTAATCTACTCCTCCCATACTGAGACCCAAGCTAGAGCAAGTGACTTGCCCTGAGCCACAGAGCTACTGAGTGAACTGTCTTAGAATTTACTTCTAGGGGTTTTTGAAATGTTTCTGTAACTGTGGAGGCCATCTCCAGGATTCTTTTTTTTTGGTTGTGGGGCTTCCACTTAGGGCCTGGGCGCTGTCTTTGAGCTCTTTTGCTTAAGGCTAGCACTCTACCATTTTGAGCAACAGCTCCACTTCCTCTTCTCTCTCTCTCTCTCTCTCTCTCTCTCTCTCTCTCTCTCTCTCTCTCTCTCTCTCTCTCTCTCTCTCTCTCTCATTGGTTGTGGGGCTTGAACTCTGGGCCTGGGTGCTGCCCCTGAGCTCTTTACCTTAAGACTAGCACTCTACCACTTGAACCACAGCACTACTTCTGGTTTTCTAGTGGTTTTTTGGAGATAAGTGTCTCACAGACTTTCTTGCCTGGGCCGGCTTGGAACCAAGATCCTCATATCTCAGCCTCCTGAGTAGCTAAGATTACAGGTATGAGCCAACAGAAACCAGCTTTTTGTGATACTTTTTTATTTTTATTTTATTTGGTCAGTCCTGGGGCTTGAACTTAGGGCTTGGGTGCTGTCCTTGAGCTCTTTTGCTCAAGTCTAGTGCTCTACCACTTAGCCACATCACTATTTCCAGTGGTTAATTGGACATAAGAGTCTCATGGGTACTTTTCTGCCTGGGCTGGCTTTGAACTGACCTCCTCAGATCTCAGCCTCTTGAGTAGCTAGGATTACAGGCGTGAGCCACCGGCTCAATGATTCTTTACTGTTGGACTTTTCCCTATTTCAGTCTTTTTTGCCTTCTATTATCCATTCTGTGTATATGAGCAAACATTGTGCCAGAGAGGTTGCCTGTAAGGACTCAGAGCCACTTTACTCCTCCTCTGTGATCCTCTGTGACCTTGAAAACAGGGTGAGCAGGTTCTTAGGTGTTTTGTAGAAAGCTCTTCTTGAGGGAGAACTGAGTGAAGCCTCTGGTCTACTAATGAATCCTCACTGGGTTTTGATTTGCCCTCTGCTCTTCTCCCCGGGAAGCCTTACTAACACTGACTCATTAACCAGCGCTGCCCTCTGGAGAGGGAGAATGAGGTCTTGGTAAATAAGCTGGGGTCAGGCTTCTGAAACAGTGCTTCCTTGCAGCCAGCTGCTGGGCTGCGGTTCTGGTACTGTTCAGGGCTCTCCTATCCTCCCTTGACAGAACAGCAATTTCCTTCCTAGTGGAAGGCCTCTCCTTGGTGCTCACTCAGGAGTTTTGGTCCTTTCATGCCTCAAAAAAGAAATCTTCAGTGATTACTTCTGAAATTGGAGCTGTTCGGTGGTTGTGATTAAAAAGATGATTTGTAGTCTGAAGCAGGACTCAAATGGTAGTGTATTTGCCTAGCAAGCATAAGGCTCTGAATTCAAATCCCAGTACTACTTAAAAAAAAGGAGTGCAAGGTTTCATTGAGTTGCTCAGAATGTATTGTCTAGTTAAGACCATTAGAGAATAATGTGGAGATGTGTACTACTTACATATGTCACAATTCCTGAACCTTACATTTTCTCATCTTTAAAACAGCCTTATGCAGTGCCTTCTGGTCTTTCCTCAGCCACTTGATGTTCTGGCATAATAAATGCCCGCAGACTATCATTATTGTTGCTGTTACTGCTGTAATTAATAGCTAACATTTAATGAGCACTTACTATGCACCAGGCACTGTGCTAAACACTTCTCATGCTTTCTTTTTTTTTTTTTTAATCCTCACAATAACCCAATGAGGTAAATACTGTGATTATCCCCCTTTTACAGAAAAGGAAACTGAGAATTAGAAAGATTAAATAGCTTGCCTAAGGTCACATAGCCAGTAAGCATTAGAGCTACCATTTGAGCCCAGTTGGGTCTTCCCCCAGAGCCAGTGTCTACACAGTCTTCTTGTCTTAATCCTTAGGACAATCTGTAACCTACAGACCAGCCTGGCAGGGTAGAGGGTTTGGATAAAGGCATACATGACTCCAGGAGTAAAATCTAGGCCAGTCATGAGGTGCTTGAATGCTAGGTTGCTTGTTTTTATTAGAATCATCCCGGTTTTGGGCTGTCTCAGGGAGGTTGCTCTCTTCTTGTTTTCTGTTTAAATTGTAAAAAATGGCAATATATATTAAACCCCATAACATGACATTTTAAGCAAGAATAATAGAATGAGCTATTGTATATAGCCCTCTAGCTCAGGAGATGGGATACTAAGACCTTTGGACTGCTGGAGGAGCTCCTAACCGAACACCACTCCCTTCAGCTTCATCTGAACTCTCTAGAATTTTGTTGGCCATCTTTTCTTTCTTCTTCTTCCTTCTCTTCCTCCTTTCATCTTCTCTTTCCTCTTCCTCCATTCTCCTCCTGCATTCCCCTTCTCTGCTGTCTCTACCTCCACTTCCTCCTTTTTTCTTTTCTTTCTTTTTTCTTTTTGTTGGCTGTGGGGGCCTGAACTCTGGGCCTGGGCACTGTCCCTCAGCTCTTCAGCTTAAGGCTAGTGCTCTACCACTTGAGCCCCAGCACCACTTCTGGCTTTTTCTGCTTATGTGGTGCTGAGGAATCGAACCCAGGGCCTCATGCATGCAAGGCAAGCAAGCAAGCACTCTATTACTGAGCCACCTTCCCAGCCCACTAAAACCATTTTTTAAACAGAAAAAGGGAGGGACAGGAAAAGCAGGCCCCATAACCGACAAAAATAAAATAAAAAAATTAGAGCTCCTATATTCTGCAGTGAGCAGCCTGCAGAATGAGGCAGAGGCCAGGAGGCCTGCCTGCTGCCTCTAGGCTGTGAGGAGCTGAGGGAGAAGAGATCACTGGAGAAACTGGCTTGGCTTTCTGGCTGGCTCAAAGGGCTGGCCCAGAAGCTTGGTCATTTGGCAGAGAGCAGTCAAGAGGAGAGTTCAGCCCCTCCAAGGCCACCCAACTGGAAGCTGTTGCCTTCAGTGGAGCATGAAGCGGAAGTGAGGAGACAGCATATTTTGAGACAGTCTGTGTCAGTCTGTTAAGGTTAGGAAGCTTCAGAGCTGATGCCGTGCCAGCTGTGGCCTGGACAGTTTCAGTAGACCTGCCTTCTGGTTTCACCCCATACAGTTGCAGGAAGGTTGATTGTGCTCATCATTATGTTTACCACTTGGCTCTTCTGTAACAATTTCAGCATTTCTTTGTTTTTGCCTTTGCTCTTTTTTTTTTTTTTGTCAGTCCTGGGACTTGAACTCAGGGCCTAGACACTATCCCTGAACTTCTTTTGCTCAAGGCTAGCACTCTACCACTTGAGCCACAGAGCCACTTTGGCTTTTCTGTCTATGTGGAACTAAGGAATGGAACCCACGGTTTCATGCATGCCAGGCAAGCACTCTACCACTAAGCCACATTTTCAGCTCTTGTTTGCTCTTTTGAATAACTTTTTTTTTTTTTTTTTTTTTTTGGTCCGGTCGTGGGGCCTGAACTCTGGGCCCGGGCGCTGTCCCTCAGCTCTTCAGCTCAAGGCTAGCGCTCTGCCACTTGAGCCACAGCGTCACTTCCGGCTTTTTGCTTATGTGGTGCTGAGGAATTGAACCCAGGGCCTCAGGCATGCAAGGCAAGCACTCTACCACTGAGCCACCTTCCCAGCCCCTTGAATAACTTTTTACTAATAACATTTAGTTAGGACAGACTACAAATGTTACTGTGAGTAGGCTTTGGGACTTAGGAAAAAGAGGGGATGGAAGTCTGTAGCAGCGGGCCTAGATCTGACTCCTACTTCAATACCCCTCCCCCCACCCCCTTACCACACACATTCTCTGGAGGCCAGAAGGTTGGATTTGAAAACCTTTCATCCAGATGTAGTTCAGTGGAACAGATTTAAGGAGCCCTGTTTGTGCTAAGTCCTGTGGTAGATCATAGAGAGAGGTGGAACTGGGGCATGCCCCTGGGGAGTGTACATTCTAGATGTGAAGATAAGACTTTCAGGCAAATGTATGAGGCAGTACAAATGCCTAGTGTAGGATATAGATTTTTTTTCTAGTTATTAAAAATAAATTCAAGCCAGGCACTGGTGGCTTATGCCTGTATTCCTAGCTACTCAGGAGGCTGAGATCTGAGGATCATGGTTCAAAACCAGCCTGGGCAGGAAATTCCATGACACTCTTATCTCCAATTAACCACCTGAAAACCGGAAGTGTCACTGTGGCTCAAGTGGTAGAGCGCTAGCCTTGAGCTGAAGAGCTGAGGGACAGTGCTCAGGTCCAGAGTTCAAGCCCCACGACTGACAAAAATAAATAAAATAAATTCGAGACTAGGGTTTGGGAAGGTGGTTCAGTGGTATTGTGCTTGCTTGCCTTGCATGCATGAGGCCCTAGCTTCGATTCCTCAGCACCACATAAGCAGAAAAAGCTGGAAGTGGGTGCTATGGCTCAAGTGGTAGAGTGCTAGCTGTGAGCTGAAGAGCTCAGGACAGTGCCCAGCCCAGAGTTCAAGCTCCACGACCAGCAAAAAAAAAAAAAAAAAAAAAAAAAGACACCAGTAGCTCATGACTGTAATCCTGACTACTCAGGAGGCTAAGATTTGAGGATTGCTGTTTGAAACCATCCCAGGCAGGAAAAGACCATGAGACTCTTATCTCCAGTAAACTACCAAAAAAGCTAGAAGTAGAGTTGTGGCTCAAGAGGTAGAGCACTAGTCTTAGGCAAAAGGAGCTCAGGGACAGTGCCCAGGCCCTGAGTTCAAGCCCCAGGACTGTCCAGTAAATAAATAAATTCAAGCATAAATATACAGTACAGAAAATCAGCAATGATTGTGCCTTATAATCAGGTTGTAACTTCTCTCTTTAGATAGCACTGGGAAATTCTCAATATTGGAGGAATTGGGATTTGAGCTTGCCCCTAAAGTAAATCTGAGAGGCAGCCTGAAGGAAGAAGACAGTATCCTGAGGACACAGTCCCCTGCCTCAAGAGGAACACTCCTGTGGCTTCTCACTAATTGAGAAATGCTGGGACACTGTGGTGACAGGGACCAAAATACCTACCAGGAACTAACTAACCTTCATGAAGTACCCACCGTGTGTCTTCATCCTGAGCTCTGCACTGTGCTGGGCATCTTGTATATATTACAGAATTAACCCTCAGCAACTCATATATCACAGGTATCTCTGATTTTACAAATCAGTATTCTGAGACTAGGAGGTTATTTGTCAAGCAGCTAGTGGTAAAGAGTTTGGCCATTCCATTTTATTAGCTGTGTGATCTTGGGCAAATTAATTTTTTTTTTTTTTGGTAAGTCGTGGGGCTTGAACTGTGAGTCTGGACACTCTTCAGCTCAAGGCGAGCACTCTACCTCTTGAGCCACAGCGCCACTTCTGGTTTTCTAGTGGTTTATTGGAGATCAGAGTCTCACTGACTTTTCTGCCCAGGATGGCTTTGAACCATGATCCTCAGATCTTAGCCTCCTGAGTAGCTAGGATTACAGGCCTGAGCCACTGGCTCCCAGCTGGGCAAATTAATTTCTATGGCATAGTTTCCTCATCTCTAAAATTGGATGACAGTGTACCTGCCTCTTAAGGGGGTTTAATGACCAGAAAATGGTCTTTGACACAAAGTGGGCACTTGGTAAGCACTGGCTTCTGTGAAGTCGTTCTCTCTCTCTCTCTCTCTCTCTCTCTCTCTCTCTCTCTCTCTCTCTCTCTCTCTCTCTCTCTCTCTGTCTCTCTCTCTCTCTCTCTCTCTCTCTGGTCGCTTTTGGTCTTGAACTCTGGGCCTGAGTGCTGACCCTGAGCTCTTCAGTTCAAGGCAAGCCCTCTACCACTTGAGCCACAGCACACTTCGGATTTTCTGGTGGTTAATTGGAGATGAGTCTGGTTTTGAACTGCTATCCTCAGATCTCAGCCTCCTGAGTAGCTAAGAGTACAGAGTGAGCCACTGGTGCCCAGCCTGCTGTTTTTTTCTCTTGTTCTCATTCTCCTCAGTTTGATTCTCTTTATTGTCCCTCACTCTTTGCCCCCCTGTATACTTCCTGCTTCTGCTGTCTGTCCTTTACCTGTTTCTTGGCATCTCATCCTTTTTCCATTCTCTCTTACTTCATCCTCCGTGTCTCCATTACTTGTCTTCTGCCTATTAGATAGAGCAGCCTCCTGTCTCACCTCGCTGTCACTGTTAGTCATTATATACCAGAATAAACACGGAGCATGCTTCTCCTCATACCACAGCTCAGTGTTTAAACTTTAAACCTTTCTTTGATTCCTTTAGGTTCAAGATTGTCTGACTCTGACCCCCACCTTGCCCTTGGAGCCCATTTCTGTCACTTCCTTGGCACCCCAGCACTTTCTCCTCCCCTCCCCTTCTCGGCCCCTAGTTCCAAACTAAAATATGACTTCCTTTTCTTAATTCTCCCCTGCTCTCCACTGGTTAGAATTTTTCTTTCCACCTTTTGTAGAAGTTAACATTTTTTGTTTTTTAGCCCATTTCTGATCTGCAGGTTCGGCCAACCACCTCTGCAGATGCTGAGTTTAATTCATCATTGGATACACCTATCCGTGTCTTACAAATGTGCTTGATAAATGTGATTCCTTTGCACTACCTGTGGGTTTCTTCTGCAGTCTTGTGAAGGTTGCTGCCCCTGGGTGGAAAGGCTGAGGTTTCTGTCTTTTAAGAGTCAGCCGTATCTTCAGCCTTTACTAGAGGGGCAGAGTTTAAGGCTCACCCGACGGGTCCCAGTGCCTGTGCCTGTTAAGGGCTCGCGTCAGTGCCGGCCGAACTCCGTCCCGCGCCTTGGCCCCTCGGCCCCTCCCCACAACTGCTCAGCGGAACAGGGGATTAGGTTCTGGCTGCACAGCTGGGATTTTGGCGGCCATTCCACAGTCGACAATAGCGCAGCCACCCGGTCAGGCCAGCACACACTGCGCTCCGGGGCCCGAATCCGCCCGGCGTCTTGTTTGGGTGGCCGAGGGGGAGGAGCGGGCACGGTGCGGCATCCTGGCCTGGCCCAGCGAAGGTACGGGCTGGAGATCCCGCGGGGGACGGGCTGGGGGCGGCCATGCCCCGCGCGGGCCGGCGGGCCGGCGCGCGGAGGCGGCGGGCGCTTTGTGTGCGAGCCAGCGAGCAGCAGTGAGTGAGTGAGTGTGTGTGTGTGTGTGTGCGCGCGCGTACTCACGGGCACGCCCGCCGCCCGCAGCTTCCTGCCCCGGGAAAGATCTGAGTGCTCACTCGGTGGAGTGGAGCTGCTCGGGGGTCTTTTCTCCTCGCCCCGAGCGCGCCTGCAGGCTGGGGCTGGCCGCCGCTTCCTCCCGGCCTGGCCCGAGTGATGGAGGGGCCGGCCCTGCTGCCCTAAGTGGGGAGAGCGGAGGGGGAGTGGCCGGGCCTCCTCAGGTTTGTCAGGCCGGCCGGCTGCTGGGGATGCTTTTTTGCGTGTCCGCCTGGGCCCCCGCGGGGTCCGGCGCGGTGGCACTTAAGCGACGGTGCCAGGCGCCCTCCCCTTGGCGTCCGGCTCTCTTGTTGGGGGGACTCTGGCGGGTCTCCGCGCCCCTCCCCTCCTGCCCCCGCCGCGCTCCCGCCCCGGCCCGGCCCGGCCCGCCCCAGGCCGCGCTCCCACCCCAGTCCGCGCGGCCTGGCCCGGCCCGGCCGGGGCTCCGCGGAAGCGCGCTGCGCCTTTAAAGAAAGCAGACTCCGGGCCGTGACGCACTTCTGGCTGTCAGCCAGGAAGATCGCTCCTGCCAGGCTGACTGGAGAAAACCAACAACTTTTCTTTTGTGTGTGAGGTTACTTTCCACCGCCCCCCTTCCTCCCGTCCTTTCAAGATTTAAATGCTAATGGCGGATTAAACCCCGTAGGTACGGTTGGCTTTAGGACTCCGGTAAGTCCCCCTCCCCCCTACCCGGAGACCTCCCCCCCCCTTCCTCGGGGTTTTTGTTCCAACATGGACGAGGGGGTGGGGTGGATCCCCCCCCCCGCCTCCCTTTTCTGCGCCATCCTAAAAGGGGAGGGAGAGACGAAGGAGAGCAAGTAAACACTCGGAAACGGGCGCCGGGAGCCGGGCTCGCCAACATCCGGGAGTTGGCGCCCTCGGAGCCGAGCGCTGCTTTCTCTCCCTCGCGGGGATGTCAGCGTGTTTTTGTTCCGAGGAGGAAGCGTGTGCGTCCGCACTTGAGCCGCGGAGAGTCGGGGAGAGAGCTGCTCTGTTCCCTGGGGTGGCCCTGGGTTTGGCGGCGGCGGCGGCGGGCGACGCACATAGCTGGCGGGGCCCCGGGTGTGAGTGCGTCGGTGAGGACCGGCGCCGAGGGAGCCCGGTGCGCGCCCGGCCCCTCGAACGCTAGCTGCCCGCGGGCCCCGCGGCTGGTTCTCGATGGCCACCTTCACGCTCACGTCTTCCCGATCTGGACCCGGCAGAACACTGGGGGAAATCAGGCCGCTATCAGTTAAGCCACTTGTGAGCCGGGTTTCCCTGCGGTCCCTCCCTCCTCTTCTCTAGGGCCGCAGTTGCTGGGCCAAACTCTAGGCTACAAAGGAGGTGGTGGGTATGAAGAGGGAAGGTCTGATCCCAAAGCTCGTCCCCAGGAACCGGAGAACACATCCAGCAAGCTGGTGTGCCTCACACCTCAGGAGTGCAGAGAAACTCTTTGGACTTGGACCACCACATAGCCCCCTCTCTAGACTCCCCAGGGGATGAAAAGGATTCTTCCATGGTGTCTCATGGAGCCACTGGTCCTTTGATCTTCACTCACTCGGAATCCACCACTAAGACATTTTTTCTGGGTTCCCCCTCTGTCCCGTGTGTCCGCCCCCTCCCCCTTCCCAATTGTGTTTTGCTCAGTGGGGCCCAGCCTGGTCTGGAGCTCAGGCAGTCTTCTTGCCTCAGCCTACAACTAGCTGGGACTACAGGAATGTTCCACTGGCCACCCTGCCTTTGCTGGGTTTTGCGGTGAATTAGCAAGGTAGCTTGGCCTTCGCTGGTCTCCCCTGGGATACTCTGCTATGTGAAGTCTGGGTGATTGTTTTCCTTTCTCCTGATCTGTCCCTCTCAATAAGAGGAGGAGCCTCAAGATCACCATGTTTATTCTTTGTTGCTTAGATTGAAAGTATCTCTTAAAAACAGGGAGTATCTCTTAGAACGGGGTGCAGAGCATAGAATTTTTATGGTTCCTGGCAGGCTGGCTCTCCGGGTCAGAGGTGGCGAGCTGAGGTTGGGCACACAGCAAGGGCAGCCATTTTCATCGCTGTGAGTCTGTGGGCCTTTGGAACTATTGAGTAGAAAGGACATTGGGGTCTGGGGAAGGACCCCTTGAGGTGGGAGCAGGAACAGCCCTGAAATTCTGGGAGTAAAGCACTAAGAGAAAGGGGGTTCACTGGACATAGGGGCTCACGAATCTGAGACCAGGACACTTTAGCAGCACTCTAGACCAAAGGTTACTTTAGTTTTATCTTGAGGAAAGGTAGTGTTCAGGCAGGCAGTAAGTGGCTAAAAGGAGTCTCAAGGGAGCTGGCACCTAGGCTAGGGGGTGGGGCACAAAGAATAGTGTGGCTGCCACTCAAACCCTCTGGCCTATCACTTGGTCTCCCAAAACTACAGCTTTTCAAGAACAGACCCCAGAGCTCAGCAACCTGACCCTCTGGTCCTGGTCCTTGTGTCTGGGCAGGTGGTTTTCATTAGCTTTAGCTGTGGTAGGAAACCATGGCCAGGCTTTAACTCTTTAAGATCCAGAAGGGGTGCAGGCTGTTTCTTGAGTGTCACTTTCCTTGTCCTCATATACCTTCTGTGGAAACAGGATACAATGTAGGTTTGGTACTGATGTGGAGAGTTGCATTATCTGCTTGAGGAGTCAAAGAGGATTTAAGGCCATAAGTTTACAAGGCTGCTGCCCCTGGGAGAAAGGAGAGGGTGCTTTGCCACCTCTGGGAAGCCTCAGTTTTAGATTCTGGGGACATTTCTTTTTCAAAACCGGGCGGGAACTCTGAAAGGTACCCTCAGGGCCTGGCCTGCATTCTGGGAATTTTGTCCAGTTTGATGAGTTGGGGTGGATCTCAGCCGATGCTTCTGTGAAATGTTTCCAGGCTACTATGGCAGGCATCTGTTTTTCCATCACCATCACTGAGTCTTCTGGGTGGGGCCTGCCTCAGATTTCAGGGGGAGGGTGGGGAGGACCGCGCTCTGCTCTGGCTGAGCGCCCTGAGGTTCCAAGCCAGGGCCTGCTTAAAGCCATAGTGGCAGTGCTGAGCACATGGTACTTCTGGCACGGAGAGGAGCTGTCAGTACTGGTGAGTGGCTGTGGTGTGCTAAAGCTACTGGCTGTGGGATCCTGGGGGAGTGCCCTTAGCACTTTGATGACAGGGTCCTTCAGAAGTTTCTAGAGTCTATTGATTTCATTCTATATGTGCCTGAGGAGCGAAGTAAAAGGCATTTGGCCTTGACACAAGGATTTTGAATGGTAGAATTAGTTGGAGACAGGCTTTCCTAGAAGGGCCCTAATAAGGCTTGTGCCTTTGGCCTCTGAGACAAAGCAAAGAAGTTGGTTAAGTCTCAGGCCACAACACAGTTGTGGAATCTCTTGGAGTAAGATCTGTAATTCGTCTCCTGTTGCAAATAGAATTTCTGAACTAGTGGGCCTCCTTGAAGAACTACTGGTCTGTAAGCTAGTTGTGGGGCTGGGAGAAGGTATCTAGGACACATTTTTCTTATTACTGAATAGCACAGAGACTTGAAAAGAAACCCTAGTCAGGTATGGTGGTACACTTTTGTAATCTGAGCTACTCAGGGTAGAGTTGGACAGGATTGTAGTTTAAGGCCAGCACTGGGCAAAAAGTCTGAGACCGTATTTCAAAAACAAGAACTAAAACTAAAAAGGGCTGGGAGCATGGGTCAAGTGGTAGAGTACCTACCTAACGGCCCTGAGTTTAACCTCCAATACTGCAAATAAGAGAAAGGAAAGGAAAAGAAGAAAGAGAAAAACATAGAAAAGAAAGCCCAGCCAGATGCCAGTGGCTCATGCCTATAATTTTAGCTACTCAGGAGGCTGAGATCTGAGGATCGAGTTTGAAGCTGGCCCAGGCAGGAGTCTGTGAGACTTTTTTTTTTTGTCTGTCTTGGGGCCTGAATTCAGGGCCTAGTTGCTGTCCCTTAGCTCTTTTGCTTAAGGCTCTACCATTTTGAGCCACAGCACCACTTCTGGTTTTTGAGAGGTTAATTGGAGATAAGATTCTCATGGATTTTTCTGCCCAGGCTGGCTTTGAACCACGATCCTCAGCAGCTTCTTGAGTAGCTGGTATTAGAGGCCAGGCATGAGCCGCTGGTACCCAGCTTGTGAGACCCTTTGCTTATTTATTATTAGCTTACTTTATTATCATAGAGGTGGTATACAGAGGGATTACAATTACATGAGTCAGGTAATGAGTATATTTCCTTTCATGCAGTGTCATCTATGTGAGACTCTGATCACCACTAAACTACCAAAAAACCAAAAAGAGCCAGAAGTAGAGTTATAGCTCAAGTGATAGAATGCTAGCCTTGAACACAAAAGCTCAGGGACAGTGCTCAGGCCCAGAGTTCAAGCCCCCACAACTGGCAAAAAAGAAAAGAAAACCTTGCCATGCATTGGTGGCTCACACCTGTAATCCTAGCTGTTCAGGAGCTGAGATCTGAGGATCACGGTTCAAAGCCAGCTAAGCAAGAAAGTTAGCAAGACACTTATTTCCAATTAGCCACCAGAAAACTCAAAGTGGCCCTATGGCTCAAAGTGGTAGAGCACTAGCCTTGAGTGAAAAAGCTTAGAAACAGCGCCGAAGCCCTGAGTTCAAGCCCTACAACCAACCAACCAAAAAAAAAAAAAAAAAAAAAAAAAGCCTACTCAAGCAGTTAGCAATTGCTACCTTAATCTTGTGGGTTGAGCATGGTCCTTCTTGTGCAACACCAGGAAAACCTTATTTCAGTGCACTGAGTGAGGTCAAAGCCCCAGGGATAAGGCAGGCAGTACTTACAGATCGCCATACTTGGGGAAAACCATCCAAGAACAAGAAACCTTTGGGCTCCTTCACTTCTCTGATCTCCTGAGAGCTCTCTTACCCATTTCCCTTCCCCCACCCAACCCCAGGTGTACTGGCTCTTTTCCAAGACTATGACGAAGATATGACAGGTGGAATCATGTTGGTTTTTTTCAGGGTCAGGAAGCACTTAATTATAATTAGTCTTTAGCTATAGTTAGCATTTAATTATTTTCTTCTAATGATTCACGTATATTTAATTTTACACCTTACCATGTCATAAGCCCCTCAAAGGCAATGTCCTTCTCTCCTATTTCTCATATAGCTCCCAGGCCAGGAAGAGCATATATAGGGGTAAGAAAATAACCTTTTAGTTGGTTACAGACTACACTTGGGTAGGAGGTACCTAGACATGATAAAGAATCAATAATTAGATTTATGTTTCTGACAGCCTCTTACAGTCAAGAATGGTGGAAAGCCATGTTCCTACACCTTTCTTACAGAAAAGCGCTGAGCAAATGTTGGAGATGCTAATGTACGAGGAGATTTGTAGATGAAGTAGCTCTTGCCACTCTTGTTCCTCTTGGAGTGGTGGCACCTGTGGCAGAAGGTTGGGGGTGGGCTGGGCTAATGAGCCTGTGGAGATTTGTGGCAGTCTTAAGGAGTCTCAGGAAGTATTGGGGATTATTACTCATCAAGTTTGAGATCCTGGGGGCACCTTGGCAGGCAGATGGCTGATTCCCAATGGCAAAGAAAATTGGGAGTAAATACCAGGACAAGTGTCTAATCTTTCATTAAATATCCCCTGGGATCTCCATAATTAGCCTTGGCTTCCTCTGAAGACCCTGATTCAGATATTCTCAGTACTGCATTATCCCGTGTCTGTTTCTCTTGTCTCTGTCTCTGTTTCTGTCTGTCTCTCTCTCCATGTCAGTGCAGTGGCTTGAATTCAGGGCCTGGGAGCTGTCTCTGATCTATTTTGCTCAAGGTTAGCACTCTACCATTTGAGCCACTGCTCTAATTCCATCTTTTTTGGTACTTAATTGGAGATGAGTCTCAAATACTTTCTTGCCTGTCTAGCTTTGAGGGCAGGCCTTAGATCTCAGACTTCTAAGTAGCTAGAATTAAAGGCATGAGGTACCAGTGCCCAGCCCCATGTCTGTTTTTAATACTATGGAAAGTATAAAGAAAGAAATCTAGAACTTGGAGCCATGTCCTCAAAGGCATGGTAATGTAGGTAGAATCTGAGTGCAGAAAATACTTTTCAACTTTTCTATTTAAGAACAGTGATGATTTATTGACTACTTACTATATCTCTGAAATTGTTCATATTGTATATTATATTCTCTAGCATAGGCTAGAGCATGTATATATGCTAGAGAATATTTATGTTCCATTTAGTAGATGAAGAAATGGATTAAACAAGGTTCTACTAATTGTCCAAAGTTATATGACCATGGTCACATAATAGCAGTATCAGACCTAGGTCTATCTTTTTTTTTTGGGGGGGGGGGTCCGGTCGTGGGGCCTGAACTCTGGGCCTGGGCGCTGTCCCTCAGCTCTTCAGCTCAAAGCTAGCGCTCTACCACTTGAGCCACAAGCCACTTCCGGCTTTTTTCTTTTTGCTTATATGGTGCTGAGGAATCGAACCCAGGGCCTCAGGCTTGCAAGGCAAGCGCTCTACCACTGAGCCACCTTCCCAGCCCTTTTTTTTTTTTTTTTAAAGTTAGCTGGGCACTGGTGGCTCACACCTATAATCCTAGCTACCCAGGAGGCTGAGATCTGAGGCTCACAGTTCAAAACCAGCCTGGGCAGGAAAAGTCGAATTAACCACCAGAAAACCAGAAGTGGCACTGTGGCTCAAGTGGTAGGTAGAGCGCTCTCCTTGAGCTGAAGAACTGAGGGACAGTGCCCAGGCCCAGAGTTCAAGCCCTATGACCTACCCCCCCCCAAAAAAAAAAAAAAGTTTATTCCATATTTAAGGGTTCCATGTCCCAAAGAACAGAGTTAAGGACCAGCTTTGAATGTTGTGCTCTCCTTGAGCCTGAAAGATTGTGAGGGACATTTGTAAAAACTGAACTAAGTGTCAGCCCTGACATGATAAGCTTTATATTAATTGACATGTGTCCTCTGAGCTGTGTCAGAATTCCCATGGTGCCTCAATGGATTGAGTGCTGATCCCAGAGGGATTTGTTGCTGTTCAGAGCTAGTTGTAGAACTGTTTCTCCTCACCTGCTTGATTGTGGATCTCTTAAACAATTACCTGTTCTTCCTGTCTTGGGTTCCAGGTACGTTGGGGTGACTGACTGGGATCACCAAGATGACGCTCCACGCCACCCGGGCGGCTGCACTCCTGTCTTGGGTGAGTAGTCTAGCTCTTCTGTCTGCTGTGCTCCTCTCGGAAGCTGCAGAGGGGCTGCAGAGGTGTGTTCTAGGTGCTAGCTTCCAGATCAAGTATGGTCTTCTTTTCCTTTTCCGTGTGTGTGTGTGTGTGTGTGTGTGTGTGTGTGTGTGTGTGTGTGTGTGTGTGTGTGTGTGTGTGTGTGTGTGTGTGTGTGTGTGTGTGTGTGTGTGTGTGTGTGTGTGTGTGTGTGTGTGTGTGTGTGTGTGTGTGTGTGGTGGAGCTTGAAGTGTGTGTGTGTGTGTGTGTGTGTGTGTGTGTGTGTGTGGTGGAGCTTGAACTCTGGGCCTGGGTGCCGCCTCAGCTCTTCAGCTCAAGGCTAGTGCTCTACCACTTGAGCCATAGAGTCACTTCCAGTTTTGAGTGGTTTATAAGAGATAAAAGTCTCACGGACTTTCCTGCCCAAGCTGGCTTTGAACCATGATCCTCAGATCTCATCTTCCTGAGTAGCTAGGATTACAGGTGTGAGCTACCAGCATCCAGCTTTCCTTTAGTTTTGAACTTTCCTTATTTGCTGCTTGACGGTGGTCCATGCCTCTACTGGTAAGCTCAGTAGGAGCTGCTCTGAGGTGTATATCCTTTTGATCAAAGGCAATGTGGCCAGAAGACGACATGGAAACCCATCTTCATCTGATCTTTGTACACATCCCAGTACATGGTAATTGTTGGCAAGGACTTTGGACTAAAAAAAACCTTTAGTCTCAGGACAAGGCTCTCACTTTCTTTTTCTTTTCTTTCTTTTTTTTTTTTTTTTGGTCCGTCGTGGTGCTTGAACTCTGGGCTTGGGCACTGTCCCTGTGCTCTTCAGCTCAAGGTGAGCACTGTACCGCTTGAGCCACAGCGCCACTTCCGGTTGTCTAGTGATTTATTGGAGACAGAGTCTGACGGACTTTCCTGCCCAGGCTGGCTTTGAACTGTGATCCTCAGATCTCAGCCTCCTGAGTAGGTAGGATTACAGGCATGAGCCATAGGCGCCCGGCTAGCATGCATGTTAACTTAAAATGATATGTAATCTTCTCAGATGTATTTTGAATGTATCTTCACTAACAGAATAATCCAGCATATTCCACAGGAAAACTGAGAATAATTCAAGATCCTTCACAGGAAAACTAAGATTGTCTTCTGTCACTTCATGTGAAATTGAGAGTGATATACAAATTGACAGGCATAGTAGTTAGTTTTCTTTACTCTTTTATTATTATTATTATTTTTTTTTTGGGTCCGGTCATGGGACCTGAACTCTGGGCCTGGGCACTGTCCCTCAGCTCTTCAGCTCAAGGCTAGCGCTCTACCACTTGAGCATCAGCACCACTTCTTTTTTCTTTTTGCTTATGTGGTGCTGAGGAATTGAACCCAGGGCCTCATGCATGCAAGGCAAGCGCTCTACCACTGAGCCACCTTTCCACCCCCCCCAGTTTTTGTTTTTTTTTTTTTTTGGGTCCGGTCGTGGGGCCTGAACTCTGGGCCTGGGCACTGTCCCTCAGCTCTTCAGCTCAAGGCTAGTGCTCTACCACTTGAGCATCAGCACCACTTCTACTTTTTTCTTTTTGCTTATGTGGTGCTGAGGAATTGAACCCAGGGCCTCAGGCATGCAAGGCAAGCGCTCTACCACTGAGCCACCTTCCCAGCTATTTTATTTTTTTAAGTATAATATTATTTAGGTGATATTGTACGGAGGATTATCATTTCATAAGTCAGGTAATGAGTACATTTCTTTTTTGGACAGTGTCATCCCTTCCTTCACTTTACCCCAATTTCCCTCTCCCATTCCTACCAACAGGTTACATAGTTCATTTTCCACTAAGAGTATACTGAATACTATGACTGCATTTGTTTACCCTACTAGTTACAAATCACCATCTATTAGTTATACTGATGAGTACCTAGGATACATCTTAAAAGGTAAAGTGGCCTGTGATACTGCTACTTAGGAGGCTGAGATCTAGGTATTGTGGTTTGAAGCCAGTCTGGGCAGGAAAGTACATGAGACTTATCTCCAATAAGCTACCAAAAAGTTGGAAGTAGAGCTGTGGCTTAAGTGGTAGAGGTCTAGCCTTGGTCACAATAGCTAAGGGACAGTTACCAGGCCCTGAATTCAAGCCCCAATACTGGCATTAAAAAATAAAATAAGGGGGCTGGGAACGTGACTTAGTGGTAGAGTGCTTACTTAGCATGCATTAAGTCCTGGCTTTGATTCCTCAGTACCACATAAACAGAAAAGGTCAGAAGTAGTTTTGTGGCTCAAGTGATAGAGTCCTAGCCTTGAGCAAAAGAAGCTCAGGGAAGTGGCGCTGGTGGCTCAAGTCTGTAATCCTAGCTACTCAGGAGGCTGAGATCTGAGGATCACAGTTCAAAGCCAGCCTGGGCAGGAGAGTTTGTGAGACTCTTATCTCCAATAAAAACCACTAGAAAACTGGAAGTGGTACTGTGGCTCAAGTGATGAAGCATTCGCCTTGAGCTGAAGAGCGTAGGCGTCTAAGCCCAGAGTTCAAGCCCCATGACTGACCAAAAAAAAAGTTCAGGGACAGTGCCCAGCCCAGAGTTCAAGCCCCAGAACTGGCAAAATAAATAAATTAAGCTACCTAAGCCGGGCACTGGTGGCTCACGCCTGTAATCCTACCTACTCAAGAAGCTGAGATCTGAGAATTGCGTTTAAAGCCAGCCCTGGCAGCAATGTCCATGAGACTCATATCTCCAATAAACTACTCAAAAAAAGCCAGATGTGGTGCTGTGGCTCAAGTGATAGAGTGCTCACCTTGAGCTGAAGAGCTCAGGGACAGCACCTAGACCCAGAGTTCAAGCACTACGACTGATCTCCCCCAAAGGCTACCATATCCAGGCACAAGAGAATAAAGAGAATAAAATGTCTCTTTTTTGAATATTGCCAAAAAGCAGGTGTTCATGTGAAAGGAAAATATGTCTGTGAGAATGCAGCCCGGTGCCTCTCCATTTAGAAAACTACCATCACAAAAAGACTGTAGCTTTTACTTAAATCTTGCCACACTAAGGTCTCATTACCTTCTTGATCAGGGCAACAAAATCCTTTAGAAAGTTTTTTTTTTTTATATATATATATTTTCCTTTGGATACCATGGCAAATGAGAATATAATGCTGAACATCAAGCATTTTAAAGCTACAAGCAGAAGTGGCCATGGTGTATGGTGATAGGCGTGGGTCTTAGAGTCAAAACTCTGGCCCCTCTGTGACCCAGGGCAAGTTAGCTGCTCAGCATCCCATTTGTAATGGCTCTAGTGATGCCTCAGGGGGTTATTATGAGGATAATGAGATAAAGCATGTGAAAAACATTCAGTATGGTGCACAAATGCACACACACGTAAGCATATAAACACACAAAACCATTTAACACACCATTAGAATGCATAATAATGCCTCATACTTAGAATATTACACGGGCATGCCAGTTTGCACAGAGTATTCTAATAGTTAACCTGAGTACTGAATAATCAGGTCAACTTTTTGTGTTTTTTTTTTTTTTTCCCAGTGCTAGTGATAGACAATTTTTTTTTTTTTTTTTTTTTTTTTGGTCCGGTCGTGGGGCCTGAACTCTGGGCCTGGGCGCTGTCCCTCAGCTCTTCAGCTCAAGGGTAGCGCTCTACCACTTGAGCCACAGCGCCACTTCCGGCTTTTTTCTTATGTGGTGCTGATGAATCAAACCCAGGGCCTCAGGCATGCAAGGCAAGCGCTCTACCACTGAGCCACCTTCCCAGCCCCTTGACAATTTTTTTTAATTTATATTTTTTATTGTTATTATAAAGGTAATGTACAGAGAGGTTACAGTTACATCAGTCAGGTAATGAGTACATTTCTTTTTCTGTGTATGTGGTACTAAGGAATTGAACCCAGGGCTTCATGCATGCTAGGCAAGCACTCTACCACTAAGCCACATTCACAGCCCACATTAAAAACATTGAAGTTTTGAATAGATATGATTCAAAAGTACAAAAGGCTACCAGGTAAAAATTCAAGAGAAGCTTGCTGCTAGTGGCTTATTTGTGTAATCCTAGCTATTTTGCATGCTGAGATCTGTGGATTGAGGTTTGAAGCCATCTAAGGTAGAAAAATCTGCTAGACTCCATCTCTCTAGCAAAGACTACAGCAAAGACTCCAGCAAAACAGTTGAAATGGAGACATGGCTTAAGTTTCACACTGACAATGTGAAACCCCAAGTTCAAGCCTGGGTACTGATATACACAGAGAACAAGGGATACACGTAGTTACAATGTAAATATTGAGATCCAAGGACTCTGATATAAAGTCTCTTTTTCCCCTTTGATGTTCTCTGCCATCAAGTTTCTCTCCCTATAGGCAAGGTGGTACCAATGGGAAATCAAAAGATTCTTCCAGAATCATTTTATGCCTGATTGTATTATGTAAGCATGCCCTTGTGCTGGCACATCTTGGTCTCTTGTAGGTCCAAGCCTCAGGCCTCTTTGGTGCTTTGGGGGGCTGTGACTGGGATCACTCACTGGATGGGAGGTGGAGCAGTGTTCCTTTGCTAATATTAACACTCTTAGATATGCAGTATGGTTGTGTATTCTTGTTATTCTAGCACTTGGGAATTGAGGGAGGTGAGGTTTGAATTTGAAGCCAGCCTGGGCCAGACCCTGTCCCAAGACACCAAAAACCAACCAAACAGAAATCCTGAAATCAGGCTGGGAATGTGGCTTAGTTGTTGAGTGCTTGTTGCATGCTTGAAGCCCTGGGTTCAGTTCCTCAGTAACATATAAACAGAAAAAGCTGGAAGTAGTGCTGCGGTTCAAGTGGTAAAGCGCTAGCCTCAAGGCTAGCAGAAGGAGCTCAGGGACAGTGCCCAGGTGCTGAGTTCAAGCCCCAGGAGTGGCAAAAAAAAAAAAAAAGAGAGAGAAAAGAAATTCTGAAATCATGTGTTCCCTTCGCCCTTTGCAGCTGTGGGAGCAAACCACGCATTTTGGCATTTCTCATGTTCTCACCAGGCTCTTGTGTTTGACTCGCAGGTGAACAGTCTGCGTGTGGCTGATCCTGTGGAGGCTTTGCCGCAGCTCCAAGACTGCAGCGTCTTTATCAAGATCATTAACAGCATGTGAGTATGCAAACTGCCCGCCCCTCAGGGAAGCTGCCTGCTGTGGTGGTAGAGTGTTAGGAGCCTGGGTAAGCCCAAAGGCCAGCACTTCAACCTTGTCCTTTCAGTTTGGCCCCATCTGAAGTCTTCCCCATTCTTGCGTAGAAAGGGGCCGCAAGGCCCCTGTTGAACAGTTTCAAGAGCTCCCCATTCTCTTATCTCAGCGGGAGTCTTCTGTAGCCCTCTTGTCTTGACTCAGCCCCAAGTTCTCTTCACAGGCCCCATTTGCAACCTTGAGGTCCTGCAGTAAGAAAGAAGCCCTTACATTTGAGGGAGAAATAACACAGTTTAGATAGTCCCCTTCCTATGCTATTGTGTTTTGTTTTGTCTTTTTTTTTTTTTTTGGTAAGTCATAGGACTTGAATTCGGGGCCTGTCCCTAAGCTCTTTTGCTCAAGGCTAGTCCTCTACCACTTTGAGCTACTGTACCACTTCAGTTTTCTAGCGGCTAATTGGAGATGAGAGTATCCCAGAGCCCAGTGCCGGTGGCTCACGTCTATAATCCTAGCTTCTCAGGAGATTGAGATCTGAGGATCACAGTTCAAAGTCAGCCCAGGCAGGAAAGTCCGTGAGGCTCTTATTTCCAATAAACCACTAGAAAACCGGAAGTGGCGTTGTGGCTCAAGCGGTAGAGCGCTCGCCTTGAGCTGAAGAACACAGGGACAGTGCCCAAGCCCAGAGTGCAAGCCCACGACCAACCAAAAACAAAACAAAACAGAGTCTCCCAGACATTCCTGCCTTTGAACAGTAATCCTCAAATCTTAGTCTCCTGTGTAGCTAGGATTATAGGCATGAGTCACCAGCACCCAGCTTGTCTTTCTTTTCCTTTTCTTTCTTTCTTTTTGCCTGTCACAGGGCCTGAACTCTGGGCCTGGCGCTGTCCCTCAGCTTAAGGCTAGCACTCTACCACTTGAGCCACAGTGCCACTTCTGGCTTTTTCTGCTTATGTGGTGCTGAGGAATCGAACCCAGGGCGTCATGCATGCAAGGCAAGCACTCTACCGCTAAGTTACCTTCCCAGCCTCTTGTCTTTCTTTTTTATTTTTATTTATTTATTTATTTTTTTTGTCGGTCGTGGGGCTTGAACTCTGGGCCTGGGCGTTGTCCCTTAGCTCTTCAGCTCAAGGCGAGTGCTCTACCACTTGAGCTACAGCGCCACTTCCGGTTTTCTGGTGGTTTTATTGGAGATAGGAGTCTCACGGTCTCTCCTGCCCGGGCTGGCTTTGAACTGTGATCCTCAGATCTCAGCCTCCTGAGTAGCTAGGATTACAGGCGTGAGCCACCAGCGCCCGGCATGTCTTTCTTTTTTAAAACAGAGTTTTTTCCTACAGACCCAGACTGGCCTGAAACTCTAGGTCCTCCAGTTTCTACCTCACAAGTGCTGGCTTATAGGCATGTGCCCTGCCTACCTTCATTGATTGGGTTTTAATCAGTGTCTGGGTGAATAGATGTAGGAATGAGGGGTAATTAGTATTCTCCATTGGCAAAATCTAGTGAGGCTGAGGAGCAGATAAACCCATTAGGGTGTTTTTGTTTTTGTTTCCCCTTTGGCAGTGTGTGGTGGTAATGGGATTTCCTATATGATTTTTTTTTTGCCAGTCCTGGGGCTTGAAATCAGGACTTTCTCAGATCCTCACTTCATCCTCACAATTGAGTGATTCTTCATTGTTAATAGATTAAAACCTAAGATCTTCAGCTTGGAGACTGAAGATAGGTTCAGTGGAAGAGGTCTTGCTTAGTGTGTACAAGGCTCTGGGTTTGATCTTTAGCACCACCAAAATGTCCCCCACATTTTTAGCCTGGTGTTTAGACATCGTTTATCAAGCATGTCAGCTGCTGGTAGGTGGGCGAATTGCTTGGGACCTGGATTTAAAGGCCAGATTGGACAACATAGTGAGAGCCTATCTCCAAAATAACCCCTTAAACTCCAAAAGAGCTTCCATCAGGGGCTCATTTCCTCTCTCAACAGTTTTTTTGGTGTTGGTCCTAGGGTTTGAACTCAGGCTCTGGGCTGTGTCCCTGAGCTTTTTTTGGGGGGGGGGTCCAGTCATGGGGCCTGAACTCTGGGCCTGGGCGCTGTCCCTCAGCTCTTCAGCTCAAGGCTAGCGCTCTACCACTTGAGCCATAGCGCCACTTCGGGCTTTTTTCTTTTTGCTTATGTGGTGCTGAGGAATTGAACCCAGGGCCTCAGGCATGTAAGACAAGTGCTCTACCACTGAGCCACCTTCCCAGCCCTCCCTGAGCTTTTTTTTTTTTTTTTTGTTCAAGGCTAATGCTCTGTCACTTGAGCCATAGCTCCACTTCTGACTTTTTGATGATTAATTGGAGATAAGAATATTAGGAACTTTCTTGTTTGGACTGGCTTCAAACCTGGATCTTCAGATCTCAGCTGGCCGAGTAGCCTGGGTTATAGGCATGAGCCACTGACACCCCGCCTCTTGCCAGGTTTGAGTCCTGCTTTATGTTGATGGAGTGGAAATTCCTGAAGCACAGTGTTTGTTAATTACATCATCATGGTTCTGCTTGGCTTTTGTCCTTTCCCCTTGATACTTGTAAATAGATTGGTGTAAATTTGCTTAATTTACAGTTCTTTTTTTTCTGTTGAGGGGGGCACTGCTAAGGTTTGACCTGTGTAGGCTATGTAGGCTCTCTACTGCTTGAGCTGTGCGCCCCCATGAGATGCTGCCGAGGTGGAGTTATAAAGCAGTCATTTGTAACTCCTAACGTAAATATTTCTGTGTTTTGTTTTGTTTTGTTTTTTTGTCACTCATGGGACTTGAACTCTGGGCCTGGGCGCTGTCCCTCAGCTCTTCTCAAAAACCACTTCTGGTTTTCTGATGGTTAATTGGAGATAAGAGTCTCATGGATGTTCCTGCCCGGCTGGCTTTGAACTGTGATCCCCAGATCTCAGCCTCCTGAGAAGTTAGGATTATAGGTGTGAGCCGCTGGCACCCAGCTAAATAATTATTTTTTAAATCTCACTGAAGTGGTAGTTGAGTTACTTATTATCAATGGCTGGTCAATGCACTAGGCTGGCAATATCTAGCCCACTGTTCAATTATAATATCCGTAAAAAGGGACAGCCAGGTACAGTAGGCCCTCAAATGTAACAATATGTTTTTCTGATTTCAGGGTAGATTGAATAACTTTTGTTTTGAAAATGTTAATTTCCCTGGCCTGATGACAGGTCAGCAGATGTGCCCAGGAGTGAGGATATGTGTGTGTCCTTGGTCTAGCCACTGTTGGTTTATAACCTGGAAAAGAATTTCATAGGGAAATTGAAGGTACCAGCTCCAAGTTGTTTCCAGAAATGTACCTGAGTGTTAGACTGGGGGCTGTGGGGAGTGGGCTGTTGAAATCCCAGCCTCACTCAGCTTCTTTCCAGTAATGCAGGGTAGTGCAGACCAATTGCCTTTGGGGAGAACAGGTTAAACTGTTCTGGCTATTGCATTTTTGATACTGCTTCTACTGCTAACCTAAATCAGAAGTCTCATTCAGAGGAATACAGTGAAGGCTGGCAAGGTTGGCGAGCAGGGAGAAGCTGTGGGAATTGAACAGGACTGGGTTCCTTGGCCACTTGGTCTTTGTGGGAAATGCATTGTCATCAACTCCTAACAGTTTTTCTTGTTCTTCTGGGAATGAGCAGCCTAAAGCAAAGAGGCTGGTTGCCTTGTCTGATGGCTGTGAGCTTGTAGCAAAGCTGGCAGAGGGCATTTCACTAGCAAACCTAAAGCTCTGACGTTTGTTTTACGACAGTGACCTCTGCTGTTCACAGTGAAAAGCAGCCCTTAGCTGCCAGTCAGCTCAGACATTCTCACCACCATTAGAGCCTGGGCAGCTGTGAGTGGTACAGTGGCGTGATAGCTGTTCCTGGGCTTACTACCTTCCTTTGTAAAGGTGCTGGTGCCAGGGTTTAAATTTGAGGCCTCATGCTTTCATCTGTCTTGATCATGGCTGGCATTCTACCACTTAAGCCATACCTCTCATCTGGAATTTTACTAGTTAATTGTAGATAGAGTCACAAGGACTTTTTGCCCAGGCTGGCTTTGAACCCAAATCCTCCAGATTTCAGCCTTCTGAGTAGCTAGTAGTACAAGTGTGATGGTACCTGGCTTTATATCTGCTTCTTTAGAAAATATTCAAGCCATTTAGTAGGTCATCTACTCAAGACACTGAAAGATCACTCGAGTCTAGGAGTTAAGGCCAGCAAGGATAGCATAGCAAGATAACTATTCTTTCCTTCCCCTACATCTCAAGAAACAACAGACAGAAAACTAATAAAGGAAAAAAAAAAGCATTCAGTTTGGTTTAACTCAATTTTTTTCAAACATCAGTTACATGTTTTATTTTATTTAGTGGAATACACTTAGGCAAATATCACTCTACCCAGAAGCAAGCTGACATTCCCAGTTATGTGTGGGTGGGGAAGATGGCTCATTTAGGAGTCCGTGCAGACATGAGCACTCTGCAAGACTAGGAGCCCCTAAGCCAAGGTCTGCTGTCCAGAATGCCTCTTGCAGAGCTCCACTTAGAAGATCCTTTGCAGTCCCTTGGAAGATTAGGACGGCAGTAGCTCATGGTCTTGGCTTGGATATGACATGTTCCTTATAAATATCTGGAACTGTGGTGATTAGGGGCCTGTCCTTCCCTCCAGAGAGTTGGTTGAGACCTCCCACAATCCTTTTAAAAAATCAGCATCTCCAGTGCAGCTGGGAAAGTGAAGCAGTAGTCCTCTTCAGACGGAGTGCAGTTACACTGTGTATGTACCTAGTGGCCACAGCCTGGCTATTTGAGGTTCCTCCTCCCACCCTCTGCTCTCTCCATCTTTTGCCTTTGCCGTTAAATGAGGATCAAGGGAGTAAGTGCCCTTCAGAAAGAAGGATCACTGAGCACGGTGATTCACACCTATAATCTTAGTATTCAGGAGATGGAGACAGAGGAGTTTGAGTTTTGAGACAAGCTTGAGTTACATAATGAGATTATGTCTCAAAACACAAATAAACAAAAAACAGAAGAAAAGATTGATGTTAACCCTTAACCCAGCGCTCAGGAGCCTTCAGCCATCTCCGCTTTCCTCCCAGCGTGACGCCTTTGCTCTGTCGCTGTAGAACCTCGTCCCTTCCTTCCCATGGGCTTCTCTCACTCGTGGTAGCTATGTTTCCCAGCCACCTGATGTTTTAGAGTTGAGTCATTCAGAGCTGTTTAATCTAGTTGGTGCTGCCTTCATCTTCCTTTCCTGCAGAGCTTTTTCATAGTTGCAAATGGGATGACAGGGTATATCCTCTTTGCGAGAAAGACCCCATGCCCCAAGTCCCCACTTCTCACTCAACATTCCATCTGAAGAAGTGGTATTCTTGCATCTTCTTTATGGCTTCACATCCAATATAGAATAGAACAGTGTGCAGGGAGGGGAGGTAGCGGTAAGAAAGCAGGCAGAGGTCACTGAGTGTTGTGGGGCTTGAACTCAATGCCTGGGCACTGTCCCTGAGCCCTTTTGCTCAAGGCTAGTGGCTCTACCACTTTGAGCCACAGTTCCACTTCTGGTTTTCTGGTAGTTAATGGGAGATGAGTCTCACAGACTTTTCTGCCCTGGCTGGTTTTGAACTGTGATTCTCAGATCTCAGCCTCCTAAGTAGCTAGGATTACAGGCATGAGCCACTAGCTTCCAGCTCTAATACTTGTTTTTTTTTTTCTAGCCATGGCACTGAAGAGGGCCAGCAAATCCTGCAACAGCCAGTGCCAGAGAGACTGGACTTCGTGTGCAGTTTTCTGCAGAGTAAGTGCCTTTTTTCTCTAGCCAGGCAGCTCTGACTCCTGGAATTTGAGACCCCAGAGAATCCAGTCAAGGATGATGACTGAGCTGAATACAGCCAGGTCAGACTCCTGGGTCTTGGGATGCAAGTGTGGCCTTTAAGTTCCACAGTCTGTCTCCCATCCCGCCCATCTCCCATCCACCTTTCCAGTGCTCAGCACATTGGTCTTCTGTTCCCCCCTGCTTTGAGAAGTCAGAGGCAAGAAATCCTTATTACTTTATTTACCTTGGCAAGAAAAGGGTTTTCTCGCTTCCCAGGTAAGTGTTCAGGGATAAGTACAGGATCAGAGGTGGAGACCTTGACTTGCTCACTGCTTTGCATCTTTCTGGACATAGGTTTCCTGTCTGTGGTATAGATGCAGATAATCATGTTTCAGGTAGATGAGAGGATTAAAGATGAAGCTGCTAGCAGAGTACTTGTGAGCTCCACTTAGCCCTGATTCAGACCTAGACTATAGAGCTATCTTTGATGTGGGGAGCTTTCTGCTCCTCCTCTTCCTCAAGAGAATTGTAGAGAAGGTGAGAAGCTCTGGAGATGAAGCAGCAAGAAGTTAGTAACTAAGGCTGGACTGTCTGGCAGCAAGGGAGCCGGGGTCTTCAGTTGCTCTATCCTAATTCACATGTGGGCTTCTTGTGTCACCCTAGTTGAGACAGGACTTTAGAGTGACCTGGACCTTGGCTCCCTCTGTGGTGCTAAGGTGCTGGGAAGTGAGCAGGTAAGCTTGTCCTAATCTTGAGTCCCTTGCCTGCCTTTTTGCCCTGGCCCTGGGGCCTGTGGACTTCCTGCAGATGGAAGTTGTAGAGCAGGCAGAGGACTCAAGAAGGAGCCTAGTCTCATAGTCCTTTCCTGGCTGGGATTTTGCTTTGCAGGTTTAGATACTCTGGGAAGGTCAGGTATAGTTCCCAGGAAGGTCACCCTTTTTTCTACCTTGCTTTCATTGCAGAAAATAGAAAATTTCCTTCTTCTCCAGAATGTGTGGTGTCTGCACAGAAGGTGACGGAGGGGTCAGAGCTGGAATTGGCCAAGGTACCTGTGGCACCTGTTCCACATGGGTTGGGGAGAAGTGGCTGAGGGACCCTTGGGGGCGGGCTCTTTATGCAAGGGCTGAGGAGTGTTTTATTTCTGTGGTCCTTGGATGCTGGGGGTGGGACCAGACAGCCACCTGACAGAGGTTAACTAGACCTGTGCTGAAGGCCATCAGGAATCAGGTCTCACCGCAGCAGCCTGCTTCGTTTCCTCTGCTGGTCTGTCGAGAGGCCTGGCCTTTGTGTCTGCTTGCAGTACCTGGGCATTTAGCCAGGCAGGAATCTTGGCAGCTGACTTTTTTTCTTCATATTGATGGAGTCCTTAGGTAAGAAAAACAAAAAAAACAAAATCTGAGTGTCTCCTGGGGCTCCTAAGCCTGGTAACCTGGAACTGTTTGCTAACTAAAGGCATTTCGGGTGACAATAGCTCAGAGTCCCCAAACATCCCTGAGTAAGGAGCGCTGGATGGGAGCACTAAGTGGGAGCACTTAATGACTGCCTCCTGTACGGCTTCTAGATAACCATGCTGCTCTTGTACCATGCGACCATGAGCTCCAGAAGTTCCCGGGACTGGGAACAGTTTGAGTACAGGATTCAGGTATGCACTTGACCTCCACCTGACTTGAGGGCCCAGCCTGGCTCCCCTCACCCTGTTCCTTTGTCTTTTCTTTTTTCTTCTTAATTCATTAATTTTGTTATTATCTCTAAGTAGTTGTACTAAGGATTCCAGCTCATCATGTGAGTTTATGACTATAGTGCATCTTGATTAATGTTACCCCTTCTATGATTCTCCCCCATCTTTTCCATTCCCATTCATACTGAAATTGCGCATTTTATTTTCTGAAGAACCATGGTTTTGGGGATGGCAGCCATTTCTTACAGGAAATCCAGAAAATGCTGAGGCTTATTAAGAAGGAAATAACACTTGCTGATAATTCCTTCCCAGACATAACTCCTAATTTTTTTTTTCTTTTGGCAGTTATGGGGCTTGAGCTCTAGGCCTGGGTGCGCTGTCCCCACACTCTATAGCTTCAAGGCTAGTGCTCTACCACTTGAGCTACAGCACCACTTCCTAACTTCTGACTTTTAAATAACAGACTTCTAAAAGTCTATTATTACTTTTTAATGTGTGTATTTAACTGTGCTGTGTATTTGTATGTGCACAGAAATTATTCTTTTCATGAATGTGCCTGTGTGTGTGTATGCATGCACATGTGTGTCAGACACTATTTATCTTATTCCTTCCACCATTGCCAACAGTTATGCTAGAAGCTGTGTGCTTACAAAGTTATTAAGGAATTCTTACTCTGGATGTACTTTATGGGGAGGTAGTAGGGAGTTGAAGCAAGTGGGGGAACGTGTGATCCTACCTGCTCTGTCTCCTGAAAGTGGGAGGAACAGAAGATCAAGGTGATGAGTGCTGGAAAGTGGATCTGATCTGCCTGGATGTGAGGCGGGCTCTGGAACTGACAGGCCAGAGCCCACAGCTTCTTGAATTGGCATCCGGAAGCACACTGAGACCCAGAGAACTGAACTGCTGGCTGGTTTCCGTTGTGGCTGTGCTAGAGCAGGGGTCTGTACCCTTTCTCGCTGGGCCTGGCAGCGTGTGCGGCTGGGCCTTGGAGCTTTGAATCTGAGAGGAAGAATAGGGCCCATCATGGTTTGGGATTGGCAGGGTAGAGTCCTGAGCCCCCAGGCTCGTCTCTGATTGCATAATGGGGCTCCCTTTCTCTTTCCGTGGCATAGGCTGAGTTAGCTGTCATCCTGAAATTTATGCTAGACCATGAAGATGGATTGAATCTTAATGAGGACCTACAGAACTTTTTGGCAAAAGGTGAGTAGGCCACTCGTGAGGACCCCTCATCTCTGAGTAGAGATTGTGTTGGTTATGGAGAATTGGGGGGGGGTGGTCCCCATCACATGACATAGGCTCAGTGCTCGGGAATAAAGTGTTGTATCTTTTTAAAATTAATTAATTAATTTGTCAGTTGTGGGGCTTGACTTAAGCAGGGCCTGGGAGCTGTCCCTAAGCTCTTTTGCTTGAGGCTCTTTTGCTCTACCACTTGGAGCCATAGCTCCACTTCCAATGTTTTGGTGATTAGTTGGAGATAAAGAGTCTGCCAGACTTTCCCGCCCAGGTTGGCTTTGAACTGTGATCCTCAGATCTCAGCCTCCTGAGTAGCTAGGATTATAGGCGTGAGCCACCAGCACCTGGCCCAATGTGTTTTTTTTTTTTTTTTTTTTTTGGTCCGGTCGTGGGGCCTGAACTCTGGGCCTGGGCGCTGTCCTTCAGCTCTTCAGCTCAAGGCTAGCACTCTACCACTTGAGCCACAGCGCCACTTCCGGCTTTTTTCTTTTTGCTTATGTGGGGCTGAGGAATCGAACCCAGGGCCTCGAGCATGCAAGGCAAGCGCTCTACCACTGAGCCACCTTCCCAGCCCCCCCAATGTGTTTTTAAATAGTCATGAGGCTAGGCTTAGAAGCTGGAATAGGTAATCTGCGTTCCTTTCAGGAAGCTCCTGTTCTAGGTGGGAGGCAGGTACATAAAAGCCAGTAAGCATGATAGGGAGCCAAGTATGGAATATGCCGGATGTCTCCTGGCCATCCAACAGAAAGAGCGAGGGCTTTACCAGTTTTTGGCTGAGGGCTCTGACAAAGGTTTGGGAAAGTTCTCTTCTGGCTATTGAATTTGCTGCTGCTGTGTATGTTCAAGTCCACGAGGTGGGACTGTGAGCGTAGGATGCTGGAGAGCTCTGGGCCAGATGTGGGTTTGTAGCATAGCCAGTGAAGCTGTGGGCAGAGTATAGAGGAGGAGACAGCAGCGGAGGAGGTGGTGGAGGCAGTGGAGGGACACAGGAGGGGAGTAGAGAGATAGCATAGTCCTGTGAGAGTAGCATGGAAGCAAGGGAAGGGGTGGTTTGGAGAAGGGACACCTCGGTTTAATAAAGAGCTCAGACGGGGAGAGTTTTGGAATGGAGGGTGGCTCCACCATGAAAAGTAGGACTCAAACCGACTGGGTAATGTTGGCATGAGAGCTTGGTCTGGCATCTAAGCAGGGAAACCCCCTCACTGTACTCTGCTCTTCTGCTCTGAGTAAATGGAAACCTTGCACATGATGTCGGTTGGATACTGGCCTATGTGGTCATGTTCTGCCTAGCTTACTCTGCATAAAAATGTCAGCAGATTCACCCCCAATAAGGTAAGTTCTCACATTGTGTGAGAACTGTGTGAGAATCTGGCCGGTGCCCTGCCTGTAACCCCCTCTGCTCATTGGGGAATTGGAGATTAGGATAGTCAAGGTTTGAGGCTAGCTCAGGCAAACATTAAGGAGACTCAATTTCAACAAATAGGTCCTGTGTGGTTTCACATGCCTGTCACCCTAGGTAGAAGGATTGTGGTTCAAGGCCAGGCCTAGGCAAAAGTATGAGACCCCTGAAAAATAAGAGCCAAAAGGGGTGAGGGTGTAGACTAATAAGTGCCTGAGTTCAAGTGCTAGTACTACCTCACCCCTGCATTAACCTTGGCTTGTTTGTCTTCGTACCCCCAGTTTCTGTCTCTTCCACCTGTTCCAACACATTGCCTGAAGAGTTCTCCCCACCTAGCCACCAGGGCAAGAGGGATGTTCGCTTTCTAGAGCTACAGAGAATTGCTTCCTCTTCCAGTGGGAACAGGTACGTCCTGGGATGGGCTTCCACATCTGTTCAGTCCTCCATTCCTGGCATTGTGGAGGCTGAGCTATTGACCAGGTGCATCCCTCAAGGGGTGCTTGGAGGATGCAGCAGGCCTGGGATCCCTTTTGTAAACCAGTACTAACTGGGGGACGTGGGTGAGGGTCTGTCATGGGCAGGCCACTCTCTCAAAGGCCATTCTCTGCTTATGGGATCCCCTTTTCCTTGGAGAATCTCCTCTAACGTCCTAACAAAGACATTAAAATATAGAGAAGAGAGAAGAAAAATGTGTCTGGGTCATTTGATGAGGCACGAGGTAACATAGCGAAAGGAAGCCAGGGACTTGGCCCTCCCAGCCAGTGCTCTCTTCCGTCCTGCCCCTGCTCTCTTCCCGGGCTGCTGCTCGTTGTTTCCCATCACGGGCTCTTTCCCTGGCACCTGCGTCATCTCCTTCCTGCCTCAGCTTCCCCTCAGGTTCTCCAGCCTCCCCCATGGGTGACATCCTGCAGACCCCACAGTTCCAGATGAGGCGGCTGAAGAAACAACTGGCAGATGAAAGAAACAACCGAGATGAGCTGGAACTGGAGCTGGCCGAGAACCGCAAACTCCTCACTGAAAAAGGTAGATGACTGGCTGCAGATGCAGGCATCTGGCAGTTCTATCCAAGGAAGCTTTGGAGACAGTTTAGCCCTCCCATGTTGGTCCCCTCCACTGGCCCTGGACCTTAGAGCCCAGCCTGGGCCAAGGGTCAGGCTGACCTCTTGAAGCTGGGTTCTGTTCTTGCCCCCATGCCCCCTTTCCTGTAGACTGGACACTGCATGCCTCCTCCTCCCTCTTCCTGCTCCTATGGCTCTGTGCTCACTCCCCTCTCCTCCTCCCCCTGCTGTGGGGCAGACGCACAGATAGCCCTGATGCAGCAGCGCATTGACCGCCTGGCTCTGCTGAGCGAGAAGCAGGCGGCCAGCCCACCAGAGCCCAGGGAGCTTGAGGAACTACACAGCAAGAACGAGAGGTATGCCTTCCCTGCCCCTCTCCTGCCAGCCCCTGCCTGCCCCTGCCCCCAATTAGGAGCCACATTCTTCATACTGCTCCCCACCCTCTGCAGCCTCACCATGCGGCTGCATGAGACTCTGAAACAGTGCCAGGACCTGAAGACAGAGAAGAGCCAGATGGATCGCAAGATTAACCAGCTTTCCGAGGAAAATGGCGACCTCTCCTTTAAGGTCAGCGGGGGCTGCTGACTTGTGCGTGAAGGCCCCAGTGACTTGGGCTTCAGTCTATGCCAAGACCTGTGTCTTTGGCCCCTTTCCTTATTCTGACTGGCTGCTGCCATGGTACATGTTGTGGTCCTGAGTTGGAGGTGTGATTGGCTGCTACTGGATGGGGGTGGGGGAAGGATCTCTGGAGGCACCACCCCTGGGCTTCAGGGCTGGTGGTGCCAGCTTTGACCCTGGGTGATGGGCCTCCCTCTTGCATCTCAGCTACGGGAGTTTGCCAGTCACTTGCAGCAACTCCAGGGTGCTCTCAACGAGCTAACAGAGGAGCACAGCAAGGCCACTCAGGAGTGGGTGGAGAAGCAGACCCATTTTGAGAAGGAGCTCAGCACGGCCCTGCAGGACAAGGTAACCATCTGGTGGTGAGTCGGCCACAAAGGAGACCTGTGTGCAGGGCTCAGGGTATAAGATGCCTTCTCAGGGTTCAGTAGTGTGCTGTTATGGAATGGTGTGGCTTAAGTCCAGGACACCTGTGATCACTCCTCTGGGAAGGTGTGGATCTCGGATAAGTTAACTTGTGAAAAGGGAGCAGATGCCATACTTGTGTGCGGTTGTGTAGATAACACACTGAACAGTGAAGGAAGCACTCACTCAGCCCATTAGTATTAATTGTTCTTTGAGCTTGGGTATCTTTTACTGAAAGCTGGGGCTTTTCTGATTTGATAATACTTACATAGAGTTCATGGGTTGAGCATCTCTAATCTTAAAAATGCCCAAACATAAGAAACTTTTTTTTTTTTTTTTGTCAGTCATGGGGCTTGAACTCTGGGCCTGGGTGCTGGCCCTGAGTTCTTCAGCTCAAGGTGAGCACTCTACCACTTGATCTACAGCACCACTTCCAGTTTTCTGGTGGTTAACTGGAGATAAGAGTGTCATGGACTTTCTTGCCTGGGCTGTCTTTGAACTGTGATCCTCAGATCTCAGCCTCCTGAGTAGCTAGGATTACAGGTGTGAGCCAACTGGTGCTCGGCTCCAACATCCACAACTTTTTTTGAGACAGAATCTAGCTGTGCAACCCGAGTTGTCCTTGACCATCCTGTTTGCACCACCTGAGTGCTGGCATTGTACCATGCTTGGCTCGAAATTTAAAACTTTCTGAGCATGATTGTTGGAGCTTGAAAGAATTTTGGATTTCAGATTTCCAAATTTGGGATGCTCAAGTTGTACTACTATTAATAAGAATTGAACTCTGCATTTGTTAAACCATGTAGTCATTGAACAAGGCACTTGACATCTGGATGTCAGGTTTTCTTTTGTGAAAGAAACAGTAATAGCTTCCTTCTAGACCTGTGGGTGGATTAGGAATTAAGAGGTGCACCCAGGGCAATGCCTGCCACTAACCAACAGTGATGGGAGGTGGCACAGAGCTGATGTTAATGCCCAGGGGTTGTTTTCATGCTGGTGGTGATTTGGATAATCTGGGAGTTGAGGACTGTGAGGAAGGATATGCAATAAGGAGTTGGAAGTAAGTGTGATAGCTCACATTGTGACTTAACTCATTTCTAGAACTTGGGGTTAGAAAGGTTCCTCATGGGTCCAGGTCTCTGGCTGCTTTCTAAGTCAAGGCAAAAGGAGTGTCAAGCCTTGTGATAGTCCAGGGCCCTTTGCACTGCTCTGTTCATGTGAGTCTCTTTACTCCCAGAAATGCTTTGAAGAAAAGAATGAAATCCTTCAGGGAAAAGTTTCACAGCTGGAAGAGCAGTTGGCTCGGCTACAGGAGAACCCTCCTCACGAGAAGGGTGAGGTACTGGGCGACGTCCTGCAGGTAGGAATACCCAGGAGCTGCCAGGAAGGCCTGTGTGCTGGGGCGGGTTCCCGCTGCCCCTCAGTTGGGTCCAAGGGGGTGGTGTGGTGACTGAAAAGTCATGCTGATCCCCATTCATCTCTCTATCCCACCAGCTGGAGACCCTGAAACAAGAGGTAGCCACTCTTGCTGCAATCAACGCCCAGCTCCAAGCCAGGGTGGAGGCACTGGATCATGAGCGGGGCCAGCAGGAAGCCCAGCTGCTTGCTGAGAGGGGCCGCTTTGAAGAAGGAAAGCAGCAGCTGGCCAGCCTGATTGCCGACCTGCAGAGCTCTGTCTCCAGCCTGGGTCAGGCCAAGGAGGAGCTGGAGCAGGCCTCCAAGGCTCAGGGGGCCCAGCTGACTGCCCAGGTGGCCTCTTTGACCGCAGAGCTCACCGCACTCAATGCTACCCTCCAGCAGCAGGATCAGGAACTGAGCAGCCTGAAGCAGCAGGCCAAAGAGGAGCAGGCCCAGCTGGCACAGACCCTCCAACAGCAAGAACACGCCTCGCAGGGCCTCCGTCACCAGGTGGAGGAGCTGAGCAGCAGTCTGAAGGAGAAGGAGCAGCAGTTGCAAGAGGCAGCCAAGGAGCAGGAGGCCACCAAGCGGGACTTGGCCCAGCAGCTGGCCAAAGCAGCCGATGTTCGAGAGGCTGCCTTAAGGGAGAGGGATGCTACTCGCCAGCAGCTGGAGGCACTGGAGAAGGAGAAGGCCGCTAAACTGGAGATTCTGCAGCAGCAACTTCGGGAAGCCAAAGAGGCCCAGGACAGTAGCCAGACCTCAGTGACACAGGCCCAGCGGGAGAAGACAGAGTTAAGCCAAAAGGTAGAAGAACTCCAAACCCAAGTTGAAGCAGGCCACCAGAAATGGCGCGAGGCCCAGGGTCGGGTGACAGAGCTGGAAGCCCAGCTGAAGGCTGAGCAACAAAAAGCAACTGAGCGAGAAAGAGTGGCCCAGGAGAAAGGCCAGCTCCAGGAGCAGCTCCAGGCCCTCGAGAAGTCCTTGAAGATCGCCAAGGGCAGCCTGGAAGAGGAGAAGCACAGAGCCACAGATGCCCTGGAGGAGAAGCAGCGCCAGGTCTCTGAGCTGGAGGCAGAGTCTCGAAGCCTGGCAGAACAGCGGAAGCAGGCACGGAAGGAACTAGAAGAAGAGAAGGCTGGGCGCAAGAGGCTAGAGGCCCGATTGCAGCAGCTTGGAGAGGCACATCAGGCTGAGGAGGAAGCCCTGCGGCGGGAGCTGACAGAGGCTGCAGCCTCCCAGCGCCGGGCTGAGAGTGAGTGTGAACAGCTCATCAAGGAGGTGGCGACCTGGCGGGAACGGTTTGAGGAGAGGCAGCGGGAGGAGGCACAGTATGATGCTGCCTTCCAGGAACAGCTGATGACGCTGAAAGAAGAGTGTGACAGGGCCCGCCAGGAACTGCAGGAGGCAAAGGAGAAGGTGGCAGAGATAGAGTCCCACAGTGAGCTCCAGATCAGCCGGCAGCAGAGTGAGCTGGCTCAGCTCCATGCCAACCTTGCCAGAGCCCTCCAACAGGTGCAGGAGAAAGAAGTCAGGGCCCAGAAGCTGGCAGATGACCTCTCTACTCTGCAGGAGAAGATGGCGGCCACTAGCAAGGAGGTAGTCCGCCTGGAGGCCTTGGTGCGCAAGGCAGGTGAGCAGCAGGAAACAACCTCCCGGGAGTTAATGAAGGAATCCCCGAAGGCTGGAGACAGAGAGTCCGAGTGGCTGGAAGAGCATCCAGGACGGCCATTCTGCAGCACGCAGGCAGCACTGCAGGCCATGGAGCGTGAGGCCGAGCAGATGGGCAGTGAGCTGGAGAAGCTACGGGCAGCGCTCATGGAGAGTCAAGGGCAGCAGCAGGAGGAACGTGGGCAGCAGGAAAGAGAGGTGGCAAGATTGACCCAAGAGCATAGCCAGGCCCAAGCCGACCTCGCCCTGGAGAAGGCAGCCAAGGCAGAGCTTGAGATGCGCCTGCAGAACGCTCTCAATGAGCAGCGCGTGGAGCTTGCCAGCTTGCAGGAGGCGCTGGCCCAGGCCCTGGCAGAAAAGGAGGGCAAGGACCAGGAGCTGGCCAAGCTTCGTGGGCAGGAAGCAGCCCAAAGAACAGAGCTGAGGGAGCTTCAGCAAACCCTGGAGCAGCTGAGGGCACAGCTGGACCAGAAAGAAAAGGAACACCAGCATTCTGCAGGCGTGGCTGATGGAGAAGTTGCTTCTGCAGGAGCCCGCTTGGAGGCAGCTGGCAAGCTGGAGGCTCCGGTGCCTGAGCTGGAGGCGCTGCGGGCAGAAGTGAGCAAGCTGGAGCAGCAGTGTCGTCAGCAGCAGGAGCAGGCCGACAGCCTGGCGCGCAGCCTGCAGTCTGAGCGCGCTTCCCGGGCCGAGCAGGACAAGGCCCTGGAGACTCTGCGGGGCCAGCTAGAGGAGAAGGCCCGGGAGCTGGGGCACACTCAGGCTGCTTCAGTGTCCGCCCAGAGGGAGCTGACCACCCTCCGTGCCAAGGCTCAGGACCACAGCAAGGCCGAGGAGGAGTGGAAGGCCCAAGTGGCCCGCGGCCAGCAGGAGGCAGAGAGAAAAGGCAGCCTCATCAGCAGCTTGGAGGAGGAGGTATCCATCCTGAACCGGCAGGTCCTGGAGAAGGAGGGAGAGAGCAAGGAGCTCAAGCGTCTGGTGGTAGCCGAGTCAGAGAAGAGCCAGAAGCTGGAAGAGAGGCTGCGCCTGCTCCAGGCTGAGACAGCCAGCAACAGTGCCCGGGCGGCCGAACGCAGCTCGGCTCTGCGGGAGGAAGTGCAGAGCCTCCGGGAGGAGGTGGAGAAGCAGCGCGGGGCCTCGGAGAGCCTGCGGCAGGAGCTGGCCTCGCAGGCCGAGCGAGCCGAGGAGCTGGGCCAGGAACTGAAGGCGTGGCAGGAGAAGTTCTTCCAGAAGGAGCAGGCCCTGTCTGCCCTGCAGCTGGAGCATACCAGCACACAGGCGCTAGTGAGCGAACTGCTGCCGGCCAAGCACCTCTGCCAGCAGCTGCAGGCCGAGCAGGCGGCAGCCGAGAAGCGCCACCGGGAGGAGCTGGAGCAGAGCAAACAGTCAGCCGGCGGGCTGCGGGCAGAGCTGCTGCGGGCACAGCGGGATCTGGGGGAGTTGGTGTCCCTGCGGCAGAAGTTGGCCGAGCAGGAGCGGGCGGCCCAGCAGCTGCGGGCTGAGAAGGCGAGCTACGCGGAGCAGCTGAGCATGCTGAAGAAGGCGCACGGGCTGCTGGCGGAGGAGAACCGGGGGCTGGGGGAGCGGGCCAACCTCGGCAGGCAGTTTCTGGAAGTGGAGCTGGACCAGGCCCGGGAGAAGTACGTCCAGGAGTTGGCAGCAGTGCGGGCAGACGCCGAGTCCCGCTTGGCTGAGATGCAGCGGGAGACGCAGAACGCTGCCCGGGAGCTGGAGGTGATGACCGCCAAGTACGAGGGTGCCAAGGTGAAGGTCCTGGAGGAGAGGCAGCGCTTTCAGGAAGAGAGGCAGAAACTCACTGCCCAGGTAACATGCCCGGCGCGCCCACACTGTCTCTGCCCCCTCTCCTTGCTGGGTAGCTGCAAAGCAGAAGTGGCTGGTCGGCATTGCCCCTCTTGCCCCGGAGGACGGACCCCGGTGCGTGCTGGCACCGGGGCTCAAACCTCAAGCCCTCAGTGTGCTAATAAGCAAGTGCTCTCCCACCAAGCCACACGCCCAGCCTCAGCATGACTGTACTCAGTCCTTGTGGGAACATGTCAGAGCCCAGGTGAGGTGAGACTGGCATCCCAGGCCCCGGCTCACTGTCTCCATTGCTCCCCCCATGCACAGGTGGAGCAGCTAGAGGTATTTCAGAGAGAGCAGTCTAAGCAGGTAATGCCGGGGGTTCTCGCTAAGTGCTGGCTGCTTAAGCGGTGACCAGTGTCGTGCATGGCCCCGGCCGCAGCTTGCCTCCGCCCGCTCCTGTTGCCGGCTGTTTGTGAAGGGGCAGGGGGCCCAGGAGGCCTCCTCCGCCATCCCAGGTCGGCCTCTCCACCCTTCTGCCCCCTCTCCCACCTGCCTGTCAGGGACAAAGCGGAGCCTCAGGTCGCCTGAAGCCTTCTAGGTTCTGCTCAGCTAAGGAATAGCAGCTCTCCACGCACCTTCCTCCCCACAGTTGGACTTAGCAAAAGCCCTGGAGGAGGCTCACACCGCAGCTCGGGTGGGGTGGGGGTGGGGGTGGGGGTGGGGATGCTAAAGCACCAGAACCCACATCTCTGAAGCCGGAGAGAGCCAAGACGCGTCTGCACCCAATACACTTGTGTAGCAGACAGTTGGCAAGATCACTGATACCCTCTTTCCCTGTCAGCACAGGCCCTCCATTCTTCCTGTCACCCCTCTAAGCCTGACATGGTGGAGGACCATTGAGTTGACAAGCAAACAGTTAGCAATGGACCCCTTGCCTCTCTCCCTCTGCTGCCTGGCTTTGCCTCGGCTCCCAGAATGCCTGGAGGAGCCAGGGGTCGCTTGTTGGTGGCTGCTTTGTGGGAGTGGGGGATTGAATGCGTGGTTGCCCCTCCTCTTGTCTCCCACGCCCCATGCTAACTACGCCGCTGCTGCATGGCTCGTACCGGCACTAACAGCTCACAGCCATGGGAAGAGGTCTGAGCAGCTGGGCTTTGCTTGGTTCCTGGGGGAGGGCAGCCATGAGCACCAAACGAGGTGCCCTTGCCCCCAGCCAGGGAAGTCTGGGGTTGGAGACCAGTGGTGGCAGCTTTCAGTCAGCTCTGGTTATGGTGGCTCTCTCAGGGCTGGAGCAGTATGGGCTGGTGGCCCTGGCAGTGTGTCCTAACTGGAAGATGGAGACGGGATCTGAGTGTCTTCTAGGAATTTGGGGTAGTGGTCTGGGGATGGCCTCTGGTTTGTCCAGATGTCTGGGAAAAACTTCTCCTCCCAAGTTGCCTTCTCTGTTCTTCCCCACCAGATGGAAGAGCTGAGTAAGAAGCTGGCTGAGTATGACCAAGCCAGCAAGGTGCAGCAGCAGAAGCTGAAGGTGGGACTAGGGGACAGGTCGGCATCTGAATGAGCAGGGTTGGGGAGGGGAATGATGGGTAAGGGACATGGAATAGGGACACTCGGGAGGCTTGGGCACTTACGTCCTAGGAGGCCTGCCCTCTGGGAACTCGAGGGAAGATCAGAGATTCCCATCCCTGTATATATTCATTCAAGTCGCATTGGCTTGGATCTGTAATTCCAGCACTCAGGAGTGTGAGGTTCAGGCCAGTCTGGGCTATATACATAGCAAGATCCTACCACAGAGAACCAAGGGCTAGGGCCAACTGTCCTGGCATATACCTGGAATCCCAAGTTACTCAAGGCAGAAATCAGGAGGTTTAAGGCCAGTTCAGGCAAAATATTAGTGAGATCTCATCTCAACCAACAAGCCCAGTGTGCTGACATGTCTGTAATCCCGGCTATGCAGGAGTCATACATGGTTAGGAGGATCATGAAGTCACGTTGGCCTGAGCAAAAGTGAGGCCCCTATCTCAAAAGTAAATCAAAAGCACTTAGGGATGTGGTTCAAGTGGTAGACTTCCTGCTTGCAAACTGAAAGGCTAAATGCAGACCCTGGTACCACCAAAAAACAAAAACAAAAAAGCCCCTAAGAACAAAATAGCTCCAAGTGCTGGGATGTAGCTCAGTGATAGAACACCTTAGCATGAGCAAAGCCCTGTGTTTGATCCCCAGCACTACACAAAACATAAAATTTAAGAAGTTTTTTTCCCTCCCTTCAGGTTTTTAGTTGTACTAGTGCAGTTTCCCCTGCAGAGTAGCTGTGTGGCTGTAGTGATTAACTTCCTGAGCACAGCCGCGCCATCCTGCAGCACCGGCCTAGGTAGTTTAGGTTCTAGGGAGAGAGGTCAGTACAGTAGTCTAATCCACGATTACAGTGAACTTAGTGTCTCCCCCTTTTGCTCCTTCACAAGATGTCATTTAGGCCAAGTCTCTTCTGTCTCACTCAGCCTCTGGGTTCTGGGGTTCCAAGTATGTCATGATGCCCAGCAGATGGTGTGTTGGTCAGGACTGGGAGTGTGAAGCCTAGTGGTCTAGATGGCTGGTGTTTTTTGGTAGGAATCTGAGCGTCCTGAGAGAAGACGCAGGAGGGTGAGGGCACGTGTGGAGGCCGAGCCGCTTGGCTCGGTGGATTAGGGCAGGCAGGCTTTCTGACTGGCCTCTTCCCCCTAGGCTTTCCAGGCCCAGGGAGGTGAGAGCCAGCAGGAGGCCCAACGCCTCCAGGCCCAGCTGAACGAGTTGCAGGCCCAGCTGAGCCAGAAGGAGCAGGCAGTTGAGCACTACAAGCTGCAGGTGAGGAGCCTGGCTAGCCCGCTCTGCCAGTCCCCTGCCCCCAAGCCTGTGTCCTGCCCCACCCACCCTGTGCCCACACAGATGGAGAAAGCCAAGACCCATTACGATGCCAAAAAGCAGCAGAACCAAGAGCTGCAGGAGCAGCTTCGGGACCTGGAGCAGCTGCAGAAGGAGAACAAAGAGCTTCGGGCAGAAGCCGACCGCCTGGGCCGGGAGCTGCAGCAGGTAGGGCTCAAGACCAAGGAGGCTGAACAGACCTGCCGTCACCTTACCGCCCAGGTGCGCAGCCTGGAGGCACAGGTAAGCATCTTCTGAAGACGTGCCTCATCTCAACCTAGGGGACCCCTGCACCCTCCTTTCTGAGGCCACCCCTGCTCCTTGGCTTGCTTCACTCCCTCCTAGGTGGCTCATGCAGACCAGCAACTTCGAGACTTGGGGAAATTTCAGGTGGCAACTGATGCCTTAAAGAGCCGAGAGCCGCAGGCAAAGTCCCAGCTGGATTTGAGTATCGACAGCCTGGATCTGAGCTACGAGGAGGGGACCCCACGCCCTATCACCAGGTCAGAAAGCCCCTTCTGCCCAAGTGCCTAGTGCTCAGCGGGATGGAGTCTAGGCGCTGGGCCAGAGAGAAATAAGATGCTGCTGTCCTTTGGCCCTCTGGAAGTTCAGAGAGAGCAAAGCAAAAGCATTGCAGGGGTGAGGCCAGATGTCTGCTGAGGGCAGAGGAGGCGTGAGTCAGTGTATACAGAGGTGGGGCAGGGACCTCTCTTCCAACAGGCACTGGGGAACTTCAGAAAGACTGGAGTGAGGACATGGTTGGATTTGCATCTTAGAAACATTCTTATAACTGGTATAGAAGGTAGAGCCTGAAACAGTGCTTGTTTAATTGTATTAAACTGTTTCCACTGCACTTATGTGCCCCTGTCCCAATAAGCACTCAGAACAATTCTCCTCTAGCACCCCCTGGAGGGTAGAGTGCCCCTTGGTAGAGCTAGGGCTTAGAGCTGGATAGTCTTGCCTGTGTCTTTGCTTATTACCAAGCCAGGCCAGGCAAGAGCGGGGGCAGCCCAAGGAACACACTCAGCGCTGCCAGACTGGGCTCGCCCTGTGTTCATTTACTATGCTAGGAGATGCAGAGGAGCAGACAGGACCTTATTTGGGACCAGCTCTTTGTGGAGTAGCTACAGCACCCAGGGTGTTGTCTGTACTGTTGGTTATCTGCGTCTGAGCATGGTCCGGGGCTGAGGCTGATTCAGGCGTTGGAGTGGAGGGATCAGGAGGAACTAGAGGAGTAGACTAAAATGAGGGTCCAGACCCAGAGTTTTTCTTGAGATCTCTGAAGTCAGCAAGGAGGTGCTTGCCCCCATCTGCCTGTAGCAAGTGTAGGAAATGGTCATTCTGGAGCAAGGAGACAGACGATGCCTCGTAGCCCCAGAGCCGCACCCGAGCAGCTTTCTTCTCCATAGCAAGCTGCCACGTACCCAGCCAGATGGCACCAACGTTCCTGGAGAGCCAGCCTCACCCATCTCCCAGCGCCTACCCCCCAAGGTAGAATCCCTGGAGAGTCTCTACTTCACCCCCATCCCTGCTCGGGGTCAGCCCCCCTTGGAGAGCAGCCTGGACTCCCTGGGGGACGTCTTCCCGGATTCGGGCCGTAAGACCCGCTCTGCTCGCCGGCGCACCACGCAAATCATCAACATCACCATGACCAAGGTCAGGCTGTGGAACTGCAGGCCCATGATGCCCACTTCTCTCACTGGGGCCACAGGCAGGAAAGCTGATCTTGGGAGGGGCAGTGACTTGCTTAGAGCCGCTTCTGTACCAAGAGGGCGGGCTTGGGTTAGACCCATCTCCCCAGTGCAGCCCCAGCCCTGTGCAGGCTGAGGGGAGAGAAGAGCGCAGCCCTGGGCACTGATGGGCTGGGCTCTGGGTTCTTGGCCTTGTCTCCATCTCCAGGAGGCTGGAGAGGAGGACAAGGTGCTTCTGGTACAGCAGGGAGGAGCTCTGGATGGGGTTCCCTTTGATGTCAAGAAGCCCCAGTACATAGAGGCAGCCAAGGTTGCCTGTGTTCTAGTTCCATCCTGGCACCTCCTGGCCGAGCAGCTTAGGGCTGCTCACTGCATTTTTTTGCACCTCACCTGACACAGCTGTGCTGTGGGTTCTGGAGGTGGAGAACGGAAGATGGCTTGCTTTGCAATGTCAAGACCCCCTATCCTCTGCCATGATTTATTCTCTTCTAGAAGTTAGATATGGAGGAGCCAGACAGCGCCAACTCGTCCTTCTACAGCACACAGTCCGCCCCCGCCTCCCAGGCCAACCTCCGAGCTGCCTCCTCCACGCAGTCGCTAGCTCGCCTTGGCTCTCCTGATGACGGCAACTCAGCCCTGCTCAGCCTGCCTGGCTACCGGCCCACTACTCGCAGCTCTGCTCGCCGCTCCCAGGCTGGGGTATCCAGTGGGGCCCCACCAGGTGAGGGGGACTGACTTATCACACTCCCAAATCAGACTAGAAATAAGATTCTAGCATAAGAAAGTGGCAAGATTGTGTGTGTGTTTTTCCCTGGCTCTGGAGTTTGAACTTGGGGCTGTGCTCATTAAGCCATGCATGTCCCTTGATCCTTTTTGCTTTACTCAAGTAGAACCTCACATCTTTGTTCAGGGTAGCCTGAACCATAATCCTCCTAGATATGCCTTTGATATAGAGCTGGGATTTCAGGCACGAATCACTATGGCTGGCTTGCTTTGGGCTAGCCTAGAACCTCAATCCTGTTCTCCACCTCCTCAGTAATAGGATTATAGCATGAGCCACTGTGCCTAAAGAGGTGGACTTTTACAGATCTAAGGCCTCACTGTTACCTTCCTGCACCAACAACCACCTGCTGTTTCTCTTAGTTTCAAGCCTTACGTGGCATCAGCACAGCAGGGCAATCCCTACTGTGTTTCCCTCCTCTCAGGTGATGAAGAGCTGGAAGGGCCATGTCAACCAGCCATTTTCTGGAGGCTCTTGCTTGCCCTTCGCACTCAAGGCTGCCCCCTGCCCCCCCCCCCCCCCGCCATCCCCCAAGTATCAATTTCTAGTTGGCGTGGGTGTCACACCTTGGCAAACAAATAAGACAGCACACCTTTGCTTCTGCCTTCTGCTGTCCTTATGCCCCATGCGAAGCCCCTGCATCTGCAGCGCTGAGGTCCCGGGATGCAGGAGGGGCACTGGTGGGGCAGAGCGGTGACATAAGGGCCAGTAGGTGATATGCTGACTACAGCCTGTCGGATCCATGTTGCCTGTCCCACAGGAAGGAACAGCTTCTACATGGGCACGTGCCAAGATGAGCCCGAACAGCTGGATGACTGGAACCGCATTGCAGAGCTGCAGCAGCGCAACCGCGTGTGCCCCCCCCACTTGAAGACCTGCTACCCCCTGGAGTCCAGGGTGAGCCCTGGGGGCCATCCCCTTCCCCCCATGGCTTCTTCCCTAAATGCCACCCATTAGTGTCCCCTGAGCACGGGTGCTGGGCAAACAGGAAGGAAGGCCTTTTAGGACAGGAAGGACCCAGCAGCTCTGTATGGTGTGTGAATGGAGTCCTGACATGGCCCAGCTCCTGCTCCAGCTCCATACTGCTGGGTCTCCCTGACCAGCTCTTACCCTATGCAGCCTTCCCTGAGCTTGGCCACCATCACCGACGAGGAGATGAAGACTGGAGACCCCCAGGAGACCCTGCGCCGAGCTAGCATGCAGCCGGCCCAGATTGCAGAGGGAGCTGGCATCATCACCCGGCAGCAGCGCAAACGAGTCTCCTCAGAGACCCACCAGGGCCCTGGCACCCCTGAGGTAGGGAGCTCTGGTGTGTGTTTTGTTCTGTGTAGCCGTGTGCCCAGGTCAGGCCTAGTAGCCAAGCAAGTTTAGGGGGAGATTTCTTCCCAAGAGTTGGAAAGGGAGCGGGCTGACCAGCTCTGCTTGGCTCTGGGACAAGTTGCCCTGCAGCCACCGCCTCTCCGCTTGTCTTCTTCCCCAGTCCAAGAAGGCCACCAGCTGTTTTCCACGCCCCATGACTCCACGGGACCGGCACGAAGGACGCAGACAGAGCACTACAGAGGCCCAGAAGAAAGCAGCTCCTGCTGTCTTGAAGCAGGTTAGGCTGGGGCAAGCCTCTAAGCCTTGTTGGCTGAGCACAGGCCCTGCTGCCAGGCCAGGCTCTGACAAATGGACCATTCCCACAGGCTGACCGACGCCAGTCCATGGCCTTCAGCATCCTTAACACACCGAAGAAGCTGGGGAGCAGCCTTCTGCGGCGAGGAGCCTCAAAGAAGGCCCCAGCCAAAGCCTCCCCCAACACCCGCAGTGGGACTCGCCGCTCTCCACGCATCGCCACCACCACAGCCAGTGCCGCCACTGCTTCTGCCATTGCTGCCAGCACTGCCACCCCTAGGGCCAAGGGCAAGGTGGGCACACTGGAGGGAGGGAGAGGGAAGGAGCCTAGTGCAAGCATGCATAATCCCTGACTAGCCCATGGGGAAGCTCCCCAAGGCAGGGCCACGCTAGGCCACTGAAGGTTGGGGGTTATGGGGACACGTCCCCTGCTCTGCTTAAGCAGCTCATTGAAGATGACCAAGGGCTCCTAGGCACAGCCAACAATTGGTAACTTGAAGCCAGGTAGGTTGCTGGTGGCTAGCAACACAGGATTCTTTCTCTCTTGCAGGCAAAGCACTAAGGAGCCAGTACCAGTGCTGGCCTCACCTGGTCCACTTCCTTCTACTGTCCCTCTCAGTGCCTTCTCTCAGCTCCCAGGCCGGTGGTGGCCAAACCCCCAGAGACAGTGATGCCTGCCTGTACCCTGGCCTGATATCCGGACCTTTACTGGTGCCTTCTGGAGGCACCGTCTCAGAGCTGGCCCAGAGGTTTGTCACATGGACAGTGTGGGCCTTCTCTCATCTTTGCCTCCCGATTGTTTTCTTGGGGCAGTCACTTCTCCATCATAGCCTGATTAGAGGCTGCGTCTGAGGTTGAAATCTGTGAAACTAGCCAGTCCTTCTCAGCCTCTGGATCTAGAAGGGACCATTGGAGAAGCTGCTCCGGGCCTACAGGAGGCCCTTGCTCCTGAAGCCCAGGATTGGGCTTCACCTGACAGGAGCTCCTGCCCCAGTGCTCCATCCACCCAAGGGCACAGCTGTCCAGAGAATGCTTTCCTCCCCACGTGCCCCTCCCCCCAAGGACAAATAGGCCCTGGGGTCTCAGGGCTGGGGTAGGAGCAGCCCTTCGACAGTAGCTCACAATCCCATTTAACCCAGACTTGCACTGGGGTGGGATTTGGAATGAGGGGAAGGTTTTTAAGAGTCGGGATGGATCTTTTCTAAATGTTATTACTTGTAAATAAAGTCTATTTTTCTCCCTTGAGTGTGGAGCTACCTTGGTCAATCAGTTTGGAAAAAGAGTAAATCGAAGCTTGCTTTTTTTTGGGGGGGGGGGGGGGCAGACCTGGGGCTTGAGCTGCTTTTGCTCAAGGCTAGCACTCTACCACTAGCCTACATTCCCCACCCCAAATCAAGGCTCTTTGAGCCTGCTTTTGCTTCCAGAGCCCTGACCACCCTTCTCGCCATCTCTTCTTGGGGTCACATTTTGCCCAGGAACTTCACTTCACCTGGCCTGTGGCCTGTGCTGTGAGGAACATTTAAGGTTTGTTTCTGTTTGTGTGCATGTGCACATACAAGGTCTGGGTTTAAGCTCAGTGTGGACATTGTCACTTGGCTATTTTGCTCTAAGTGAGCATTCTCCTACTTGAGCCACAGCTCCACTTATGGCTTTTTAGTGCTTAATTGAAGGTAAGAGTTTCACAGACTTTTCGTACCTGGGCTAGCTTCAAATCACAATCCTCAGAGCTCAGTCTCCTGAGTAGCTAGGATTATAGGAGTTGATGCCTGGCTCTTAATTTTTTTTTTTTTTTTTTCCCCTGTGCAGGCTCTAGAGCTTGAACTTAGGGCCTAGGCACTGTCCTTAAGCTTTTGTGCTCAAGGCTAGCACACTGCCACTTGAGCCACACCTCCACTTTTGGCTTTTTGGAGATAAAAGTCTTAGACTTTCCTGCCTGGGCTGGCTGCATGCCTATTCTCAGATCTAAGCTTCCTGAGTAGCTAGGATTACAGGCACTCTATTTCCTTTTTAAGGGCACGTTTTTTTAGTATGGTTTTGTACTTGGCTTCCGGGAGGCGTTCTCCCTCCAGGGCAGGCAAAGTTCCTGTGAACAGACTGGGGCCTGAGCAGAGGTCAGAACATTTCATTTGAGTAATCCTGTGCCAGCTCACTGTGTGCCCTGCTGGGAATGACAAGGGCACAGCTGTGAGTCAGAAGCAGACCTTCCCTGCAGTTGGTACATTAGGGGGAGCTGGGAGAGAGAAGAAAATGAGAAAATCCACCAAGAATGTGTCCAGAGCTGTTTGGCTGTCACGTAAGAGGGCATTTCCATCAGGCTTCAGGGTTCACATGCTGAGATGGTGACAAGGGAGCAAATGAGCAAAGGTACAGCAGGGGGCTGTCAAGGCCCTTGGGTGCTGGGCCAGGGCGTCGGCAGGTCTCGGAGGTTCCTTAGCAGGAAAGCAGTGTCCTGAGTAGGGCATTAGAAAAGTGGATGGGCTAAGTGGAGGTGGAGGCTTCACCCTCCAAGCGAGGAGCCCCAGGCTCTGCTCAAGGCTGTGCTGTTGTTGACCCTGTGCTGATTCTGGGCCCTGCTGATGTGGGCAGCTGGAGCCCAGGGCTATGGCTGGAGGGCAAGGCTCCTTGTGATGGGGCTGGCACTGTCCTCGGCTTGGCCTGGGGAGGTAAAGGCAGACAATGATCAGAACTAAGGAACACAGGGACACCTATCATTTTCCTCTAGGCCTTGCCTCTTTTTGTTTTCACTTTAGGCTGACAGGGGAAGAGTGGAACACGGGGGCTACTGCAGCCTCTCCTTCCCACAAAGCAGCAGCTCCTGTCCCTGGATGCTCTCCCTTGGGGGTTACTCACCCAGAGCTGAGCCAGGATGACATAGCGCTGGGCGACCTGTCCAGGGTCCGCAAAGACACAAGAGAAGTTGGTGCTTTGCAGGGTTGGACTCAGCTCCTCCAGCACCAAGTCCCTCTGAAGCTGAGTGCTTGTGCGCCTGTGCTCGTAGCTGGAGCAGGGGAGGCAGGCGTGAGAGGACCGCAGGGGGAGGCCTCCCTCCCGCTGCTTCACTGCTGAGGACCCTCACCTGGTGCTGCCCTCTCTCATCTGGCCTGGGAGGTACTCTATAAAGGAACCATTGCCCAGCCAGTAGAGGATGCTGAAGTGGGGAAAGCGGCTGCAGGCAGTACAGGACAAGGTCAGCGATCCATCTGGGGGCACATGTGCCTGTTAGCCCTTCCCAAGAGCAGACCCCGCCCACCCCGCTAGCTCCCATCAGGAAGCTGGAGCACTGCTGCGCACCCCGCCTACAGAAGAAATGAAGGGGGAGAGGGGAAGCACACGTAGGGGTCTGCAAGAGAAAGCCCTGAGCACAGGGAATGTGGGGAAGGGTCCTTCGTCCATATGATGAACCCATTTCTGAGCGTTTCCCTCAGGATGACATCTTCTGGTGTCCAGTCTCTGATTCTGGGAGGCCAGGCCACAGGGGACATGACATATACAGGCTGATGACTTCGAGCTAGCTGGAGGGCAAGCAGGCTCTGGACAGAGCACACCTTCTAGTTCACTGCAACCAAGGCCTATGGAGGTCCCATTACCACTGCTTATGTCTGAGTCTCATCTTCAATAAAGATTATCTTTGGGTCTGGCCTGGCTGGTGACTTGTGTAAGGTCCACCAAAAAGTCAGCCCAACCCCTGGGATGTCTGTGCCACAACCCACCCCTGACACTCTGTCCTCCCTGGGCTCCCACTATTGCTCCTTACTCAGTGGCACTTCCGTCTCTGGCCAGGTCACCTCCAGTGCTGGACACCGCTTAGTTGGCGGGAGCACTGGGGGCCAGGTGAGGCAGGCTTTCTTGGTCCCAGCTGAGGCCGAGGCAGCTGTGGTGGTCACAGGGGTTGAGGCGGTTCGGGCCAGGGGAGTGATGGTGTGGGCACACAGAAGCAGGACCCACAAAGAAGTGGGGTCTGGAGAAAGGACAGTCACAGAAGTTACCAACTGACCTTACTGGCACTGCTCAGCACCCCAACTTCTTTTTTTTTTTTTTTGTCAGTCGTGGGGCTTGAACTCTGGGCCTGAGCACTGTCCCTCAGCTCTTCAGCTCAAGGCCAGCGCTCTACCACTTGAGCTACAGTGCCACTTCCGGTTTTCTGGTCAGCACCCCAACTTCTATCTTAACCAAGTTGCAACCTAGTTAAGGCTATAACCCTAGGCTAGAGATGCGTGGGGTAAAGTCAGGAAAGGAGGTCCCTCCGGACCTTTTGAACGGAGCACAGAGAAGCCTAGGAATGGAGCCTGGGCTGGTGTATCCCCATTATCCAGTCGGGGGGGGTTCCCCTGGGGGTACAGCTTTGTTCAGCACATCCCCCCTGCAGCCCACATCCCACCTGCTATCCGGATCTGTCTCATTGTCATGCTGCATACGCAGGATCTGGGGAGAGATGAGGAAAGGTCAGCTACCACACCTTTGAGAGACTTTATCTGTCAACTTCATAGCTGCTCTGTAAAAAGCCAAACCTTCAGTGGGCTTCCCAGCTCTGTCCTGTCCATCTGTCCCATTGGTTAACTTGCCGAAGCTGCCTGCAGCACAGGCTGGGGCTGTCAGTACTCTTGGCTGTTACCAAGTGATAATCTCCCCCACCTGGCTCTAACTAATGTGCTGGCTACCCAGTCCAATCTTACCCCTTTCATACAGACAGGAACACAGGCTGAGGCCAGGGACTTACCTTGTCACTCAGGAGGTAACGCTGGCTCTGCCACCAGCACCTGTCCGGGAAGGCAGGATGCAGAAAACTCTTTCTGGGAAAGCAAGGCCCACTCCATTCACTTTCACTTTCATTATGAACTTAGGGAATTCTTTTGTTTGTTTTTTGGTCGGTGGTGGGGCCTGAACTCTGGACCTGTGCACTGTCCCTCAGCTCTTCAGCTCAAGGCTAGCACTCTACCACTTGAGCCACAGCGCCACTTCCAGCCTTTTCTGCTTCTGCGGTGCCGGGGCCTCATGCATGCAAGGCAAGCGCTCTACCACCGAGCCACCTTCCAGCCCCTTTAGGAGGCTGTTCCCACAGAGGCCACTGTCCTCCCCACAGGCAGAGCTCCGCTTGTTCCTGGGTGCTTGTCATCCAGAGCCAGGCCAGGATGGTGTGACACCAGGCACTTTATCCAAGGCACGCACGCACGCACGCACACACACATACACACAGGATGGGGCTCAGTGTACCAGTGCTCCCCAAAGCAGCCACGGAGACAGTATCTCATTCCGTTAACTCCTAGGTCCCTACTCCTCAAACACCAAACCGGACCTGACTACGCCCCAGGGCCACCTCAGGTGCAATCTATGTAAGAGCCACAGGTCAACTCTGTCCTGTTCCATTAAGAGTCCCCTCTGTGCTTTAGTAAGAGCCAGACCTTTGTTTTTATTGAGGTGGGGCACTGCTTCCTCCACCTTCCTACCAATATTCAGACAACATTCCTAGATACTGGAGACCTCAGCCTGGCTCACCAAACACTTTAGGCTCAAGGCCATACAAGCCCATCAACATCCTAGTCTTTCTAGGCTCCCCATCTCCACCCAGCCCTAAGATCAGCTATTTCACCCAATATCCACCTATGACTCACAAACTCTCCCCTTGCTCCTTCAGATCTTCCCTACCTGGTTCCCAAAATGTCCAGAAATGCTCCCTTTTCAGAAGCTCCCTTCTGGGACAGACAGGCCCAGTGCTGCTAGGAACATATGCCACAACTCAGGAAATAGCATCTCCCTGCCTAGTCTGCAGAAATCCATAGCCAAGCCCAGAATATGATGCAAGCTGAGAGTTAACTTTGAAAGAGGAAGGCCTTTCTCAGTATGGCACAAACCAAGGAAATTAGGGCTGGGTTAGGGCCAGGACTGGGGTTAGGCAAAAGCTGGGCTATATTCACTACTCTCTCAGGGACCTGCAAGTACCTACGGAAGCAGAAAGACCATATTGGGAGAATCCAGCGCACGCACACATTAAGTTTGGGGAAGAACTGTGCCTGAGGTTTATAAACTGATAAAAACTGTGGAGGTAGCTGGGCACCAATGGCTCACGCCTGTAATCCTAGCTATTCAGGAAGCTGAGATCTGAGGATCATGGTTCAAAGGCAGCCAGGGCAGGAAAGTCTGTGAGACCCTTATCTCCAATAAAGCACTAGAAAACTGGAAGTGGGACTGTGGCTCAAGTGGTAGAGCGCTCTTTCCTTGAGCTGAAGAGCTGAGGGACAGCGCCCAGGCCCAGAGTTCAAGCAGCACAAGCGGGGGTAGGGTAAAGGGGAGGAAGGGGCTTGAAGGACACATCAGGCACATGGACAGATTCAGGTGTAGACTAAAATCGCTGTCCTTTTCTTTTGATGCCAAGTTCACATTTCAGATTCTCAGCAATTCTGCCTACCTCCTGCCCAGAGGCTTCTAGGTTGCAGGGAAAAGTCCTCCCAGGAGCACCAAATCTCCACATTACTCAGGGAGGAAGGCTACTTGGGTGCTCTGGAAGAGTCCACGGGGGAATAGGTGCTAATGGCAGGGAAAGGGACTAGGTCTCTACCCGAGAGGAAACAAGATCTGAGGTGGCCACTGGGAAGTTGTGGAATGCTGGACGGCTAAATATGCTTTGTAGGGAGGACAAAAGTGATCTCTGGGCCCTCTGACCAGTCTTCATTGCTCTGAGGATGGGCTCAAAGTGGTAGTGTGGGCATGGGTACTATGCAAAGCCACAGATGGGTGAGAGACACCCAAGCTGAGACTGACCTTGAGGGAGGGGGGTGGCAGGGTGCAGTGGCATCCTAAACCCTAATCCAGGAGAACACAGCATTCTGAGGGCAACACTAACCATCCCATGCCCATCTCTCAGTGAGGGAGGAGCAGGACAACCCCACGTGCCCCAGGAAAAGAAGAAGTCAGCGTTCCAACCCAGCTCATGGAGCTTTATTCACACAAGTGACAAGATACTGCCCTTGAAGAGGCAGCCACCCTGGGCCATATTCCCTTGAAACACAGCGATGATGGGCACTGGTGCCCTTCCACTTCCAATGCCTAGCGGCTTCTGCCTGGAAGCCCCTATGCAAAACCTGCACTCAGGTAGGCCTTGTCTGCCTTCCCTCCCATCCACCACTCTCATGTCATCATGGCACCAGGCAGGGCTCATGAACAATGACGCTCACACAGGGCTGTTCCCTCCGCTGGGAATCCCTCACTAGCTTCAAGGACACAGTGTGACAACTGAAGAAGTTGACATCTGTCGTAGTCCTGCTACACACATACACACATGTATACGCCCTCGCTCAGGCTGTCAGGAAGGAAGTGATGAGCACACCGGCCTTTGGCACATATCCTCACTGATGGACCAACCTGTACAAGAGGCCTTCAATCACACCAACAGTTACCCCCAAACCAGATGGCGTCTGTTCCTGGATGAAGACAGCCTGCTCAGGGCAGGTTATCCGTGGTGCGGTTTCTTTCAGTTATCCCAGAACACATCATCAATGAATCCTGAGGCCCAGGGCTTCCCTGGGAAAAGTGACGGATGAGGTCCCAGTTGCCCCACCCTGTGTTTAGCTCCTGGACAGGGGAGACAGAATCAAACTCAATACCCATCCTAAGTCCTACACTGGGCAGCAAGGAAGCCCCCTTAGTGCTCATCTGTGGCACCAGTCTGAGCTTTTCAGCTCTTCGACACTGAGTGCACCACACTTGAACCCCACAGAAAAGGAAAGAAAGGAAAGCGAAGGGAAGGGAAGGAAAGAAAGGGAATATGCAGGCAGAGACTCTCAGCTACCTGAGAACCAATAGTGCTCTTAGCCAGAGGTGGGGCTTCTTTAAACCAAAAACATCATGGCTCTGCCCCAGCCCTGCTCAGGCAGGGTGAGACCTGGAGGGGGTAACTCCTCTGCTCCACAATAAAAAAGGTTTTTAAATATATTCATCAAAATAGTTTTCTTTTAAAAAGCCTCCCCCCCCCCCCCCACACCACCCCACTGTTGACAGCTCCACTGGCTGGTTCTCATCATATCCCTCCCCAGCCCGGACACAGCCAGAGAGGTCCTGAGTGACCCAAGCACCCCTTTGAGTCTTTCCCGCACAGGTCTTCGTGGGCAGCGAGGAGAGTGCCCTGAGGTCCATGGCAGGTGGGGTGGGTTCTTCATGGATGCTCTCCCTGACTATTCCAGACCCAGGACGTAGTTGATGCCTTGCACCAGGCCAATGATGACAGGTTGCCAGGCTACCAAGTATCGAAGCCAGTCTAACAGCTGTCCATACATGACATGAGGCCTCTCCCAGCTGTCGGCGTGTTAAGGATTAGAGGCTACATGTGAGACTGTTAGCATCACCCAGCACCGTGGGAAGGCCCTCCTTGGACCTGCCCACATGTTCCCACCGCTCTAGTCTAGAAGAAAGCTCTCTTCCCTCCATGTTGAAAATAACAGCCAAAGGCTGAGAATGGGGGAGGGGAGAAGCAGGGACTGGAGACAGCGTGAAGGCAGAGGTGAAACAGCTCCTCACAACCATGGAGGCCTTGTGTATCGATTTCTCTGAGCCTGTTAGTGTAAGAAAGAAGCCTGAGATCTATAGATATGCTGTAAACGTACCCGTGACCATGGCTGTAAGAAGGATGGAAGTGGGATAAGGTAACCCCAAAGGTTCTTCTGGTATGCAAATTTGTTAAGAAGAGGCTGATTCCAGGGACAGAGCAGAAGGGAACAGGGATCAAGAGGACAGTCCTGGCAAAGCCTCGAAGGAGGCCCTGTGGGTGCAAGTAGCCCAAGAGACACAGGGGCTCTTTCTTTTAACTTTAGATCTAAGTGCTGGAAAGGGGGGTGGGAGAGAGAGCCTGGGAAGTCCAGCTCCAAGGAAAGTATAGAGAAAGTTCATGAAACTGTGCGGAAAACCCAGCTTGGCCCATGTCTCTGAGAGCTAATGAAACCCCAAGTTTCAGCACGGCTATGGAATTACAACTGTTCCTCCTAAACTGGGCCCAAGAAGAATGAAACAGAACACCTGAAAGGAGGAGGCCAGAATCTCCTGTTCAAGGACTGTGAGCGTGTGCTAAGAATGTAATGTTCCATGAGAACCCCGGTGAGTACAGTCCCGCTAGAAGTGTAGGGAGAGCTGCAGAGTGGCTGGGGAAAGGAGTGGAGGCTAGCTCGGGAAACAGGTCCCAAGTTCACAATGGATGGAGAAGGCGCCCCTCAGCTGCTCCTTTGCCTTGCAGGTCTTCCATACTCACAGATCCAATCTCTAGCTACATGAAACAGGTAAGGAATGGCTCCTTGGCTAACCGTGCACAAAGTTCTCAATCACTAAACTGTTTCACTTATAAATTATATCCAGGTCAAAGTTGCCAGCACATGGAATGAGCAGTTACAAGAGAGGTACAAAGGAAGCACACAAGTAAATGGGGACAGCCATGACTAGAGTTTATGATGGGAAGCTTGGATCCCACCCCATGTGACACTGCAACTTCCCAGGAACAGTAGCCAAAGCAGCCAAACTGAATTGTAGGCTTGATCCAGGTTGGGGACAAGGCCCAGGAAAACCCAGACACTTGCTCACATGGGCCAGTATTTTCTTCCCACCCTCCATTCCCAACAAGGACCCAAACAAAGGATACGGATTGCTGAACATCCTCTTCAGGTCTACCTTCTCTTTGCAATAGGGGCACGTCTGCTTCTTTCCCACAATGCACCACCCACGGATACAAAACTCATGGAATCTGAGCATCGCTGGTTAAGGCAAGTGGTGGGAAGCCAGGATAATACATCAGCACAGCACCAGGTTTAGAAAGGTTCCAATTCTGGCTTCACTTTTTTTTTTGCCAGTTGTAGGGCTTGAACTCAGGGCTGGGGTGCTGTGCCTGAGCCTCTCAAAGCTAGCCCTCTACCTCTTGAGCAATGGCGCCACTCCCGGTTTTTAAGTGGTTAATTGGAGACAGGAGTCTCATGGGGACATTTCTGCGCAGGCTGGCTTCAAACCGCAATCCTCAGATCTCAGACTCTTGAGTGGTTAGGATTACAGGTGTGAGCTACTGGAGCCTGGCTGACTTCACTTCTTATAAACTATGGAATTTTGAGCAAGTCTTTTCTCTCTCAACCAAAGGTTTCTTCACACATGCAACAGGGATAATGATCCCAACATTACATGTTTGCTGTAGGGCAAAATAAAATATTACACATGGACCTCCCAACATAACACAGCAAATATACGACATATAGGAGAAGTGTTATTTAGAATGGGGATTTGATTGTAAACTGAGGGATCCCATTTAAGGTCCTTCCCTGTGATAACTGATCTTAGGTCAGCTAGCACAGGCGAAGGCTCTCTTTGACCTGGCAATCTATTACTATTCCTTCCATATAGACAGCACAAGGGTGAGGAAGACTGCAGTTTTGTGGTTTTCTTACACTCAAACTCTGTCTAGAGTCACAACTACCCCTGACTAGAGTGTAGTCTTAGGAGAGATGGGGTCCAGGAGCACCAGGAAAGCAGGATACACATGATTGCAGGACAGTCTGTACGTGTTCTCAATGATGCCCTCTTCACTGACGTCCACAAAGATCTGCTGTCCACACACGGCACACACGCTGTCCGAAAGGTGTTTGGTAGGCATGCCTGACTCACTGTAGAACTGGAGGAGAAGAGCAAGAGAGAAGGACAGACAAGCCATGAGAATCTGCCACAGTGGGAAGGCATCGCAGAAGCCTAGGGTCTTCTGAAAGGAGGCAAGTTGTCAGGGAGAGATATAGAACACCTTCTGAAAGCTATACATAGCTTATGTTGGCTGAACAGACAACAGAGAAAGGGACAGACTAGGGGCTAGGAACATGGTTTAGTGGTAGAGCACCTGCTTAGTATCCATGAAGCCCTGGGTCAGCACCACATAAACAGAAAAAGCTGGAAGTAGTGCTGTGGCTCAAGTGGTAGAGTGCTAGCATTGAGCTAAAAGAAGCTCAGGGACAGGGCTGGGAAGGTGGCTCAGTGGTAGAGCGCTTACCTTGCATGCATGAGGCCCTGGGTTCAATTCCTCAGCACCACATAAGCAAAAAGAAAAAAGCCAGAAATGGCACTGTGGCTCAAGTGGTAGAGTGCTAGCCTTGAGCTGAAGAGCTGAGGGACAAGAGCGCCCAGGCCCAGAGTTCAGGCCCTTCCACCGGACCCCCCCCCAAAAAAAAGAAGCTCAAGGACAGTGCCCAGGCCCCCCAGAGATCAAGCCCCAGGACTGGGGGGGGGGGAGGAACAAAAGCCAACTAGATATTTAAATGTCAATGCTCACAGCAGCATTATTCATAACAGCCTAAAAGTGTAACAACCCAGTACACAACAGATGAACATGTAAATAGAATGTGATACATAACATAGCCATAAAAAGGAATAAAGTCCTTCCGTCCTTCCTTCCTTCCTTCCTTCTTCTTCCTTTTCTTTCTTTTTTGTTCCCATTGAATTGTCTCTAAAAAAGCCAAAGCCACCTATGTTCATTAAAAAATGGCCCTAAGATGAGTGGGAGTGGAGCTGCCAAGGAAATAGGAACCCAGCCCTTGACAAGGAAAAAGGGAAGATGAATGGGCTCCCCAGAACAGACACAGGTGTGCCTGCCAGAACGTCCACTAAACCTAGAAGGGAGCCCACATCCTAAACTGTCCTTCTGAGAAACAGCTCTCGGCCATGAGAACAACTAGGTAGGAGTCCAGACCTCTCCCCGAGTGCAAGCACTCATTAAAGCGGACTCTACACCTATTACTGCCATCTCTCTTAAAGTCTGTACTACAATAAAGAAGAGGAAGGAAGGAAGGAAGGAAGGAAGGAAGGAAGAAAGGAAGGAAGGAAGGAAGGAAGGAAGGAAGGAAGGAAGGAAGGAAGGAAGGAAGGAAGGAAGGGGAAAAAGGAAGAAATTGGATGCTGGTGGCTTGTGCCTCTAATCCTAACTACTCAAGAGGCTGAGATCTGAGGATAATGATTCAAAGGCAAGCTAGGCAGGAAAAGTCTGTGAGATTATTAACTCTAATTAACTACCAAAATTCCAGAAGTGGAGCTGTGGCTCAAATTGTAGAGTACTAGCTTTGAGCAAAAAGGCTCAGGTACAATGCTCAGGCCTTGAGTTCAAGCTCTAGGAATGGCTGACACACATACACAGAGGAAATAAAAAATCCCCTGACTTCATCCCAAGAGGGATCAAGGGGCAGAGTGGGATGCTACATTGCCCATAAGTCCATGAATACAGAGCTTCCTGCCTTTATCTGCTTGAAAACACTAAGCAGCTCAAATTGAGCTCACTGTCAAAAAACACCGCAACTATCTCCTCACTGGCAAAACCAAAACCTGGGCTGGGAAGGTGGCTGAGTGGTAGAGAGCTTGCCTCACATGCATGAGGCCTTGAGTTCAATTCCTCAGCACCACATAAGCAGAAAAAAGCCGGAAGTGGTGCTGTGGCTCAAGTGGTAGAGCGCTAGCCTTGAGCTAAAGAGCTGAGGGACAGTGCCCAAGCCCAGAGTTCAGGCCTCACGACCGACCAAAAAAAAAAAACAGGAAAGAAAAGAAACAATGTAGGATCAGTACCCAAACCCTCTAACTACTGTTCACATCCTATCCACCACCCTACTGCTCCCAGCTGCCCATCAACATTGTTACATGTCACAGGAAGGGCTGCTCTGCTCACTGACTGCCAGTTATCCCTAAGTTTCTGATTTGTCCATCAAGTGCAAAAGGCAACGGAGAGGACAGCTAGAAGCAGAGGGAGACGCCAAGATCTTTGGAGTCTATACACTGTGCAATTCTCAAAAGCTAGAATCTCACATTAGTACCACAGAGTTCCTCTGAGAGGCCCAAGGCTCAGGACCCTGTTTAGGGTCTCCTGGGCACTTAGTGACACAGCTGATCAGGAAAGACAACAGCATAAACTGGGACTCCTAGAAGAGCCTGGCCTGGCTGGGGAATACAACAGACCCTCAGCCAATGCCTATTTTCATTTGAACTGCTAGCCTGTTAATTGAGTAAAAAGGTGAATGGTAGGCCATAGTTAGAAGAAATTAAAGAAAGCCTTTTCTGGAATGTTTGCTAGCTTAGAATTCCTTTTATTGGTGGTACTGGGGTTTCAACTACTGGCTTAGAATTTAGGTTCCATCAATTGAGTAAGAGAAGAGATGGCAAAGGTCTGGGTCAGCTCTAGCTGAGTCCTCTGAGACCACATATTGTGTGGCACAGGAGCACGGCTACTTATGCTGGCTCATTACACTGAAGTAATAGAATTTGGAACACTCCAACCTCAGAGGTGGGCTGGTGCTGAGAAAGGGTTTCACTTCAATTTATGCCAGAATTCTGATGCCAGGATGCTGGGCCAAAGGCTATATGATCAAAGCGGACTTCAAGAAGGTAAGGACAGTAGAAGGGAAGTCCAAAGAAATGTCTGTTAGAACTCTGGTTTCTGGAATGCCCCACCAGAAGCCAATGTGACTATGTGTCAGGATTAAATCACATAGGCTGTTTCAACACAGTCTGTCAAGTTAGAAAGTCCCTAGGATCCCCATGGTCACAGAACTCAGGAAAAGTCTGGACAGGACACTGAGGTGGAGATGACTGGGCTGGCTTCGAAGCATGATTCTCACAGCTAGCATCCTGTCCCCAGTATGGCTTTTGGTGTGAATTAAACTATAATGACTGGCTACCAAGAGCTTATGACCGCATATCACAAGCTTATGACTGCACTGTGACCAGCTTGGTGGAAAAAAAAAATTGTCTCCCGACCCAAAGAAGAGTCACTTTTAGTTCAGGTTACAGACATTTCCATGTGACATGAAACCAACAACTATTCTACACTAAACAGAGAAGAGTACAAAGGACTTGGGAATGCTGGTCAATACAGTAAGGAAACCTAAAAGCTTCATTTCTTTTTGTTGGTAGTGCTGAGATTTGAATTCAGGACCTCTACCACTTCTATCATCTCCCAACCCTTTTGCCTTATATTTTTTGTGACAGGGTCTCACATTTTTTGGCCAAACCAGCCTAGACTGTGATCCTTCTACTTACACCACCTGCATAGCTTAGATTTCGGGAATATCCCACCACATTCAGCTTATTTGTTGAGACAGGATCACAGGATCTCAGTAACTTTTTGCTAGGGCTATCTCAAACCAGGACCATCCCAATCTTTTTTTTTTTTGTGGTCATGGGGCTTGAAGTCTGGGTCTGGGCACTGTCTCTCAGCACTTCAGCTCAAGGCTAGCGCTCTACAACTTGAGCCACAGTACCATTTCCATTTTTCTGGCAGTTTATTGGAGATAAGAGTCTGACAGACTTTCCTGCCTGGGCTGGCACTGAACTGCAATCCTCAGATTTCAGACTCCTGAGTAGCTAGGATTACAGGCATGAGCCACTGGCGCCTGGCAGGATTATCCCAATCTTAATCCCATGGTTTCTTTTAGGTACCTTAACAATTAGGTAACTACAGGATCTCTTTAGACCAAACCATTCTCAGACAGAAGCGTGATGAGAAAGATGAATTAGATGTATTTCCTGACCTGGAGGCAAACAGTTGCAAAACCATCTGTGCCTCTCTGAGGCAGAAATTGTGATCTTAGAATGTGCAAGACTATGAAAAATGGCAAAGTGAAAATGTGCTATGTACACAAAATGGAGTATTATTCAGCCTTAAAAGGGCAGGACATTCTGACACACAACAAAAATGAATCTTGAGGATGCTAAGTGAAATAAACCAGTTACAAAAAGATACAAGACTGTGTGATTCCTCTCTTATGAAGTACTTGACCAGATCAAATACATCCAGAGATAAGAGTAGATTCAGACCAAAAAAGTTCTGGAAACCAATGACAATGATTACTGCAGATGTAAATGTACTTGATGTCAGTGAAATGTATCCTTAAAATTAAAGTGGTGGGCAGAGGTGCAGCTCAGTGGAAAAGCACTTGTTTAGCATGTGAGGCTCTGGGTCTGAACACAGTCTTGCCTTCTCCCACTACCCATCCCCCCCTCCAAAAAGAAGGGAAAAAAGGCTTATGATAGTAAATTCTATGTTACATATTTAGCACAATTAAAACCAAATGATTAGGACTGCTACTGGAAGCAGGCGATGGTAGCGCTGGCAAAGGCTGAACCTGATCACTTGGCATACAGTGTTCGTGGCTGAGAAATTACGACCACTTGAATAAAGGAGAAAATTAGACCAGACAGGGAAGAGTGAAGACCTCAAGACATCAGATTCTGAGTTCATAAACATCTATAATATTCTTGAAATTCAGTTTGCAGTCGTTAAGGTGTTTCTAGTAAAGACTGACATAAATAATAGACTCCTGGGATTCTCAGGGTTGCAATCGCTATCCCATGTTGCAGGCCCCTTGCCCACATCCATGAGGTGCGATCGACTGGGAAATCTCACTGATGTATAAACAATGAACAAATGAATGCCTGGTGATTCCCAGTATGGTGACAAACCAGTCTTCCCAGGACACTCCCCCTGGAAAGCAGCACACTACTTGTCTAGGGTCAGAAAGGTCACATTCCTTAGGATAAACCAAAGAGTCTTCTAAAAGGGCCTTCTATTTTCTTTTTCTCTCTTTCTCTTTTTTTTGGTTGGTCATGGAGCCTGAACTCTGGGCCTGGGCGCTGTCCCTCAGCTCTTCAGATCAAGGCTAGCGCTCTACCACTTGAGCCACAGCACCACTTCTGGCTTTTTCTGCTTATGTGGTGCTGAGGAATCAAACCCAGGGCCTCATGCATGCAAGGCAAGCGCTCTACCACTGAGTTACCTTCCAGCCCTGGCCTTCTATTTTCTATGCCACTACCTAGGGAAGTAGCTCCTCATATAAGACAGCAGAAGACTGGCCTGAGGAATGAAGAAGGGAAGGCATGTTTTTGTCAGGGACACAGAATTTAGATCTAGACACCAGGAAGATAGTAGTTGACTAGATGTGAACTCCAGGAGGTGGAGGCATGAAGGTAGGAGGCTGAGGGCCAGAGGAGGTGGTATTGAAGCACTGAAAGCAAAAAATCTTAACAACTCAGATTTAGTTTGTTTTCTTGCTAGCATCCTCAACCCTTCAATAAAGACAGCCTCTGCTCAGAGACAGAGGAAGGTACCAGGGTTTTTCCTTAGGCCAGACTATTAATGAATGAATTAGCATGAATGTGTGGAGTGCTGGAGGAAGACTACTGAGATCTCATAAAGAAAGATAATACAAGAGATCAAGAGGGCTGAGAATTTGGCTTAGTGGTAGAGTGCTTGCCCAGCATGCATGAAGCCCTGGGTTTGATTCCTCAGTACCACATACACAGAAAAGGCTGGAAGTAGTGCTGTGGCTCAAGTAGTACAGTGAGTGCTAGCCCTGAACAAAGTTCAGGGACAGTGCCCAGGCCCTAAATTCAAGTACTAGGACTGGCACACACTGGTGTGTATGAAATAATCTCTACCTCAATAAGAAATTATCCTACCACATCTTCTGGTGAAGCTGGAATTTATCATTTGTAGGGAACTGTCACATCACCATTAGAGATTACTACTTTCAATCACTAAAGTCCCTAATAATTCTTCCTAGCGTGCAAAGAGGACCTAGCTCAAATCCCACTTGGGGATCCAATTGTAATGATTCCATCTCCTGGGGGAGAAGCTAATGTATGATCAAATCTGAGCTCAGTCTGTCTGGAAAAAAGGAAATTCCATGACTAGTTATTACTGATCTGCCTGTGGAAATTAAGGCTATGCTTAAACTGACAGCTGATAATAGCCTTGACATAAAGTTGGCAAAAACCTGGGCTAATCACAGAATTGGTCTTACACAAACAAGAGAAGAAAAGGAAAGAAGTAGAGGGTAAAGAAAATACTAGCAAAAGTTGCTATAAAAAGCTGCTATGCCATAGTAGCAATCTTAGTGAATGGTGGGTAACAAGTGCAAAGTCAATAATTAAGACACTTCAGGGCCAGGAAATCTCTTCTGGTGAGTGAGCTGGTTAAAGTACAATATGAAGTCTACACAAATAGATAAAGACTGAAATGAAGTTAAAATATAGAATAGTTGCTCAAAAAGAATCTGTTAGGCTGTGTGTCAGTCTGTTTTTCATTACTATAACAACATGCCTGAGGCTAGGGATTTGTAAGGAAGATTTATTTAGCTCACAGTTTTGGAGGCTTAAAGTCCAAACAGCACAGCCTGTGCAGGGTGAAGACTCTGCATCACAACACTTCATGCTCCCAGTGACTTTCCACTGGCTTCATCTCTTTGTGGCTTTGTGGCTTTGTTTGTTTTTGTTTTCTTGCCAGTTCTGGGGCTTGAACTCAGCACCTGGGCACTGTCACTGAGCTTCTTTTTCAGACTTTTTTTTTTTTTTTTTTTTGTCATGGATCTTGAACTCTGGTCCTAGGCGCTGTCCCTCAGTTCTTCAGCTCAAGGATAGCACTCTACCACTTGAGCCACAGCACCACTTCTGGCCTTTTCTGTTTATGTGGTGCTGAGGAATCAAACCCAGGGCCTCATGCATGAGAGGCAAGCACTCTACCACTGAGCCACTTTCCCAGCCCACTGAGCTTCTTTTTGCTCAAGGCTATCACTCTACCACAGCGCCACTTCCAGCTTTTTCTGTTTATGTGGTGCTGAGGAATTGAACCCAGGGCTTTCTGAATGCTAGGCAAGCATGCTACCCCTAAGCCACATTGCCAGCCCTTGGCCTCATCTCTTAAAGTCCCACTATCTCAACACCTCCACATTGAGGACTCAGCCTCTAACACAGAACTCTTGGAGAACACATTAAAACTATATCCAAACCCTAACAGTGACTTATAAAGTGATCCAATATAATTTTTTTCCAATTTTTTCTAAACACAGGAAAGAGAAAATCAGTCTCTCCACAGTGAGGCCTAACACTTGATGAATGTTCCCCAGGATGATGGAAACAGTCTTCTTGGGGGGTGGGGTATCTGGACTGACAGTGAGATGGGGAGTACTTCTGTGTGGTTTAAATAAATGCACATAATACACTACTTTTATTTTTTTTGTCGGTCGTGGGGCTTGAACTGTGGGCCTGAGTGCTGTCCCTCAGCTCTTCAGCTCAAGGCAAGTGCTCTACCACTTGAGCTACAGCACCACGTCCAGTTTTCTGGTGGTTTATTGGAGATAGGAGTCTCACGGTCTTTCCTGCCCAGGCTGGCTTTGAACTGCAATCCTCAGATCTCAGCCTTCTGAGTAGCTAGGATTACAGGCGTGAGTCATCGGCACCCGGCCGACTTTTATTTTTTCAAAAAGGAAAATATCTTCATTTTGGAAAAACTTAGGTATATTTACTCAGGACTTTATCCACAGTTTAAGACTAAAGCATCTCCTCATGGTCTGTGTTTGGTCCTCTTCTAGTAGTATTCCTATCTTTGTGAAAGGCACCAACTCAACACTGGCAACAGAACCATCATCAACTCTGAGGCTCACATAGCCTTTACAGTTTCTCTTTCTGTCTCAGAAACCAAGCTATATCCAAGTTCTGTCAATCTCACTTCTAAAATGTTTTCCAAACAGTGGCTTCTCTCCCTTTCCACAATCTACTCCAATAGAAGTCACTTTTATGTTGCCCAGAAGACCACAATTATCCCTTCAAGAAGTCCAGTCTCACTGCAGGCCCCTCTCTAAGCTTTCTTCTTTTTGGGGGGGGGGGGGGGAGGAGGGGCCTGTGGGGCCTGAACTCTGGGCCTGAGCGCTGTCCCTCAGCTCTTCAGATCTTCAGCTCAAGGCTAACGCTCTACCACTTGAGCCACAGCGCCACTTCCGGCTTTTTCTGCTTATGTGGTGCTGAGGAATTGAACCCAGGGCCTCATGAATGCAAGGCAAGCACTCTACCACTGAGCCACCTTCCCAGCCCTCTCTAAGCTTTCTTTACTCAGCAGTCAAAGTGCTTGGCTTAATGCAAATCTGTGAAATTATTCCTTATCTTCACCTGTCACAGTTTAGTATAGACATTAAAATATTTAATTTGGCCATTAAGGTCTTTCTCTTATCTGGCTGCTATTTCTCTAGATATTTCCATCATTCTAAGCCAGCCACTGTGGCCTCAGTACCTCACAATGCCTACCTATCCAGCAACAGGACTCACAAGCCATTATCCCTCCGTGGAACACTCTTCTTCAGCCACTTAACCCCTAATCACTGTTGAACTTAGCCCATTAGTGGCTTCTTTGGGGAAGGTATCTTTGAGCCAAGACTAAAATGTCACTGCTCTTTTGTTCATACTATCATGCGTCTTTCCTTCCTATTAATACTTCCTCAAATGTGTGGGTGTTCCTTTAATACTGATCTTTTCCATGAGAGAGTCAAGTTAATTTAGGCAAAAGTTATCTCTGGTTTTTGAATACTTTTGCAATTTCAACATACAACACTGTGCCCAGGCACATAATCACTGCCCACTGGGTAAAGTGGTTCTTTCCCTATGAGGGCCCTAAAGTTAAAAACTCCAGGAGATATCTGAGATCTGGCTTTTCAAATTTTAAGGAAGGGATTTTATCTCATCCCTCAGTGTTTTTCTCTTCCATCAAGCAAGTGATGCTAACTTGAACAATCTGGAGGGGCAGGAGGCAGTATTAAGAGCATAGGTGATAGCAACCAAGCTAGAAAGACAACCAACTAATTGGGAAGAAATATTTACCAGCAATATATCAGACAAGGGGTTAATATCCAGTATATACAGGGAACTCCAGAAACTAATCCCTCCTAAACCTAACAAACCAATTACTAAATGAGCAAGGGAACTAAAGAGAGACTTCTCAGATGAAGAGATAAAAATGGCAAAGAAACACATGAGGAGATGTTCACCATCCCTGGTTGTGAATGGAATGCAACCCTGAGATGCCACCTTACCCCAGTCAGAATGGCCCACATCCTAAAGTCAGCCAACGACAAATGCTGGAGGGGATGTGGAGAAGGAGGAGCCCTATACACTGCTGGTGGGAATGTACACTTATACAACCACTTTGGAAAGCAGTCTGGAGGGTCCTCAGAAAGCTAAATGTTGACCTCTCTCCCTTATGATCCAGTCATAGCACTTCTAGGCATCTATCCTGAACAACAGGAACCAGGATACAAGGACACATGCACCTCCCTGTTCATTGCAGCACTGTTCACAATAGCTAGGATATGGAAACAATCCAGATGTCCCACCACAGATGAGTGGATCCAAAAATCATGGTATCTGTACACGGTGGAATGTCGTGCAGCCATTGGAAAGGACAGAATGGTGGCATTTGCAGAGAAATGGATGGAGCTAGGGGAAGTCATGTTGAATGAGGTGAGCCAGGTGCAGGGAGTCAAACGGCACATGGTCTCCCTGATACATCTATCCAAAATATTAGGTGAAGTGATACGACAAAATTAACAGGGCTTAAGAAACAAAGGACTTCCACTCATCTGGTCGAATCACTACTAAGTGACCCCATGCTGCTGATCACATGTATAGTATATATGTGCACACCAGAGGGAAACCAGGAGGATGACACAGAACTAGAGGGAATCATGGAAAAACATACACCAGCAGGACCCATCAGCTGCACTGGACATTGACCAAAATGAACTAAGCAACTTAATGGCAGAGATGGGAGGGAGAGAACGAGTGGGAAAGAGGGAACAGCTGATGCTATGCAAAACAAAAGAAATGTACATATCACCCAATGTGGAAGAAATAACTGTATTGCAAAGCTCATAGAACTCATAAATGTTATAGACCATGATAGACAATTTGCTCCATGAAAGTTAGAATATGTTTGTGACTTTAACTAAGCATCACTATCCCACAATATTGTGAAATTTGGGAAATTATGTAACCACTTAATCACAATAAAAAATTTGGAAAAAAAAAAAGAGCATAGGTGGCAGCGAGGGTGGTGTGGATCTGGATACATTGCATGTGTATCTGCAAATGTTACAATAAAATACAAATAAAAATGTATTTAACAAAATGCACTATACATTGTCTAAAAAGCATTTAATAAAATGAATTTTTTTTTAAAAGAGGAGCACAGAAGAAGTCCAGTGTGGTGGTCCAAGCCTGTAATCCTAGCTTTTTAGGAGGCAAAGATTGGAGGATCAGGGTTTCAGGCTAGACCAGGCAATGGCTGAGTGTTAGTGGACATCTGTTGTTACAGCTACAGGGGAAGCACAATGACTGTGTACAGTGGCACATGACGTGAGACACACAGTAGGAGGATCACAGGCCAGGATGGTTCAGACATAAAGTGAGACCCTACTTTGAAAATAACTAATGCAAAAAGGAGGAGAGAGCAGGTGGCAGAGCAACTGCCTGGCAAGTATAAGGCCCTGAGTTCAAACTTGAATACTTCAAATAAAAGTAAAGTAAATGACCTTACCCCTATGGTAGATGCCATGTAGTCTGCACACATTTCTGCAAAGTCTCGCTCAAGAACTCCATAGTAGAGGCCATAGAAAAGGAGAGAAATGCCAAAGTCCATAGCATCTTCTGGTTTAATCCTGTGTGGGAAACACCACAGCCAGTAAGACTTGCCCCAACATACAACTGCTTTGGATTACTACTTTGGGACACTCAAGGCAGGCTCTATTGCTAGAGGGCTCAGGGTAGAGCAAAGATTGACAAATTAAGACCAATTCAGATTTGTGATTTACTTCTTGAGAAAGCTAGTCTAGCACTGTGAGCTGTAAAGACAACAGCTCTGTTTCCAACTCGACTCCCAATTCCTTTTGTGACCAGCAGCCAGTCTTGTAACTGCCCAAGGCCTGCTCTGGTTGGACCTACATGCTGGGGATGCCACTGTTGGCAACTGCTAGATACCAAGTATTGAAATTTAATCTAGAAGTTAGTGATTCAGTGAGTTGTCTTATCTTGAGCCAGCCAAGGTGAAATGACTGAGCCCTCCAAAAGGAAGGAAAGCATGACAGAATCTGAGTATCACTAGAGCAAAGACTGAAAATGATGCCAGTGGACACACATCTCCTCCCAGGTTCTTTCTCCGGTGGACATAAAGCATGGCTTTGCCTGGAGATATACCCTTGGACCCTGATGAACAGGTTGGAGCAGGATAACAGAGTTCTCTATCAGTATAAATACCTACACAAAATATACTAGATTATTTTCCTCTTGTTCCACAGAACCTAAAGTATTTTCTGCCTTTTTTTTGTTGTTGGGGGGGGGGGGGGTGAACTCTGGGCCTGGGCGCTGTCCCTCAGCTCTTCAGCTCAAAGCTAGTGCCCTACCACTTGAGCCACAGCACCACTTCCAGCTTTTTTCTGTTTATGTGGTGCTGAGGAATAGAACCCAGGGCCTCATGCATGTGAGGCAAGCACTCTACCACTGAGCCAACTTCCCAGCCCCTTAAAATATTTACTATTTGACCTTTTATATAAAAAGTGTGCCAAGCTGAGTACTGGTGGCTCATACTTGTAATCCTAGTTACTCAGCAAGCTGAGATCTAAGGGTTGCACTTCAAAGCCTGCCTGGGAAGAAAAGTCCTCAAGACTCTTATCTCTCCAATTAACTACCAAAAAGCTGGACGTGGAGTTATGGCTCAAGCAGTAGAAAGCTGGCCTTGAGCAAAAAGAGCCTGTGGACAACACCTTGACCCTGAGTTCAAGCCCTAAGACTGGAACACGTGCATGCGCACATGTTTGCACGCACGCGCGCGCACACACACACACACACACACACACACACAGTTACACACACACACACACAGTTACACACACACACACACACACACACACACACACACACACACACACACACACACACACACACACACACACACACACACACACACACACACACACACACACACACACACACACACACACACACACAGTTTGCCAAGCTGGGTTCCAGGTAGATCATGCCTGTAATCCTAATTATTCGAGAGGCTGAAATCTGCGTATCTGTGGTTTGAAGCCAGCCTGGGCAGGAAAGTCCATGAGATTCCTATCTCCAATAAACCACTAAAAATTTGGAAGTAGAGCTGTGGTTCAAATGATAGAGTATTAGCTCCAGGACAAAAAAAAAAAAAAAAAGCTCAAGGACAGCATTCAGGCCCGAGTTCAAGCCTCAGGACAAGCACAATTAAAAAAAAAAAGTTTGCCAAACACATGTTTAGAAAAAAGACAGTAAATATCTGACAAATATCCTAGCTTCTCAGAAGACTATGATCTGAAGATCATAGCTAACGGGAACAGAAAAATCATGACTCTTATCCAGCAATTAATCAGCAAAAAGCTAGAAGCGATTGTGTGCCTCAAGTAGTAGAGCACCAGCCTTGAGCAAAAAGAGCCAAGTGAGAGTACTAGGCACTGAATTCAAGCACAGTACCAATTCCAAAAAGAAAAAAAAATAATTAAGTTGTATCTTTACATATTTTGTATCATGTCAAAGTTAACTTTTGTTCCAAGTATATAAACTAAGAAGGATGAAGTCCCTGTAAGATTGGGAAGTTTGTTTACAATTCCAAGGACCTGAGTCTATAAACTTTTTTTTTTATCAAACTACTTGATAAGAAACTGTTAAGTGGTGCTCTACCACTAGAGCCAAATCATCAAACTTTTTTTTTCTGCTTTAGTTATTTTTTTGATATCCATCTTCCTATTGTCTCCTTTGTAATTGGATTACAAATGTACACCACCACACGTGGCTTCTTTGTTATGATAGGATTTTTTGCCCAGACTGGTCTCAAACTTCAAGTTCTATACCCACATAGCCAGAAGTTGAGACTTTAGGTATGAATCACTGCACCCAGACCTTAAAGTTGTGAATCTGAATTTGTCTACCAACCTTGTACTATTAACTTACTGACCAGATGTCATTGACCTTATTCCAGTTAACCTAATCAGAAGCATAAATTGAGATCCTCAATTTATTTTTCCTCCTGTATAACTTAGGCAAGTGAAAAGAAACTAATTACAGAAAAAAACCCTTTAAAATATAATATAAAATCTTGATTTTCTTTTCTTTTTTTTTTTTAAACCACACAGGCTAGGAAAATAGCTGGAAATACCTTGCTTTCTTTTGATGAGATGTATTAGATTCTACATGGATGACATCCTCTAAACCTTTCTGGAGTCTGTTTATTCCTTCAGCCTGATTTACCCCTGGAAGAAAGGAGTCTATGGGTGTCCTCTCACTATGTAAAGTAACACTTAGTTTTACTTGTTCCCAAATAAAACTCTTTTGGTTTCAAATATGTATCTGCCTACAGCATTCTGGGTTTGGGGATAAGGTCAGTGCCCTTCCTATCTATGACTTTAAATGGGAACTCTAAATCCTTTTAACTTCAGTTAGTGTTGTAGGCTTAGGACTCTTACTCCATAGTCCACAGTCACTATTATTTGACTCAGGTAACCATATTTCCACCCTCTGCTGACGTACTAGCTCATCCCCAACTCAGGACATGTTGGCTTCTGCCTCAATTGCAGGTAGGAGCGTTGCTGGTATTTGAACTCAGTGGCACTGTACTTGAGCTTTTGTGGCTCTAGGCTAGTGTTCTACCACTTGAGCTCTACTTCTGGCTTTTGGGTGGTTAATTGGAAATAAAGAGTCTCATGGGGGGGTTGGGAAGGTGGCTCAGTGGTAGAGCGCTTGCCTTGCATGCCTGAGGCCCTGGATTCGATTCCCCAGCACCACGTAAGCAAAAAGAAAAAAGCCAGAAGTGGTGCTGTGGCTCAAGTGATAGAGCGCTAGCCTTGAGCTGAAGAGGTGAGGGACAGCGCCCAGGCCCAGAGTTCAGGCCCCACAACAGGACCCAAAAAAAAAAAAAGAAAGAAAGAAAGAAAGCTTACAAAATATGAAGGAACACCAGAATCTCATTCCTAGTTTTGTACCCTTACAAAGTAACATGGCCATGTTATTTGTAATAGGATTAAATTGAAAGCAGCCAAAATGTCCAAGAATAAAGCAATACTTAAATGTTTGCAGATTAACTTCCTAGAATTCTTTTCCCACTTGACAAAGGTGGAATGTGAGCTGTGTCACAGACAATATTGCATACATATAAAATGTGACGTATAATTGGTACACTGCATGTGAACTGAGACATTCTTGAACTGGACATGCTCTCAGCGGATTGGGTTTCCTATGCCCAGCATGTATGGGCTTAGGGCCTCATAGCTCAGCTCTGAGATTCCTGGGACTAGTTTCTGGTAGATAGGTAATGGTGTATTGTCTATCTTCTATCCTCTAAATGGACCTGTTGTCAGGTGTGACCAACTATGGTCAAGGAGTTTGACTATCTTAGCCCAAAGGTTGGCAAATTTTTCTGTTAAGGGCCAGAGAGCAAATATTTTAGGTTTTATGTCCCACATGTTCTCTGTTACTATACTCTACTACTACTGCTACTATTCAACTCTACTATTTCAGTGCAAAGACAGCTCTATACAATAAACATGACTGTGCAAGACCGTGTTCCAGCAAAACCTTATTTTAGGATTGAGGCAAGGCTAAAATGGTAGAACTCTTGCCAAGCAAGTACAAACCCCTGAGCTCAAACTCTAGTACTACCCACATCAACCAATTAAACAACAAACATACAAACAAAATGCCCTTTTTTTAGATGGCCTAGTAGCACACACTATAATCCTGTAAATCAGGAGGCGAGACAGGAAGATTTTTTTTTCTTTTCCTTTTTTTATTATCTTTAAGTAGTTGTACAAAGAAATTCCCATTCTACAAAACAGTAAATGAGTATAGAGTGTCTGACATTGTCACCCATGAGACAAGAAGATTTTGAGTTCCAGGACAAAAGCCAAAAACAGAACCATGTCTATTTTTGTTGTTGTTGAAAACCAACAATAAAAAAAAATCTCCTTAATTTTATAAAAACAAATGGTGGATTGATTTTCCCAGAGGTTATAGTTTGCCAGTGCCTAGTCTGATTGAATCTAAGGCCTTTTAGGCAGATTAGTTAACATGGATGAGGAAAACTGCCATTAGGGAAAATATGGGCAATTGGTTAGAACCATGATCATGCTTACTTCTGTTATAGTTTTCAATGGAAAAATAAGCAGTGATTTGGACGATGCACAGAGGGACCTGCCATCTCCAATCATCCTAATGCTCAAGCCTCCTGCCCTGGTGGTATGTCATTTTTGTTAATACCCAGGACTTGGGGCAAGAAGAATGGTATACCTTTTGTGGACAGGGGTGAGAGGGGGAAAATGGGAGAAAGCAAGGGAAGGGGTGACATTGTCCCCCACCCCCCAAAAAATGTACTTATTACCTAACTTATGAAATGGTAACCCCTCTATTAATAATAAAATTAGATATATAAAATAAAGGTACACCTCATTAGCCATTTTTCCCCAAACACCAGCAAAAGCAAAAGGATACTCACTTGAATAACAAGTTAAGACCAAAGAGGGTAAACATGACAGCCATGTAGCCAACAATGCCAGTGGCATAGCTGATTTTATAGATCAACAGGAACCATTTATAAACCAACCTGGGGAAAAGAGATCAAAAGTTAGTACAGTTGACACAGAAAACTGGCCTTCGGAGCCACTGGACCACCAGAATCCCTTATTTTCATATTAATGGAAACATCTGATTCTAGACTCAGGACTTGTTGAGCATCTGCACTTTCTGTGGAAAGCTGTTTACTTCCTCAATTTCAGAAACAATTCCATGCAACACCTCCAGTATTTTCCAGTGTTGGACCAAGAAAAGAGATCCCTAGAAACAAGTTTCAACTTCAAACAAATCAAGGGCACAATGACCTAGGACAGGTAATTATCTCAAATATAGGTTAGTTAGGGAAGGGAGTGAGTTAGTGAGTGAAAGCTAATTATCCTTAGAAGACAACCAGTGAAGGCTACTTGTTCGGGTCAGAAAAGACAATTCAAGGAAGACACATTGTAAGTAGAATTAGCTATAGCTTTGTGTAACCAGGCCTGGTTAATCTGAATATAGCTTTGTTCCCAAGAGAATGATGTGTTGGAATTTTGTTTCAGAAAAGACTTTTTTCTCTGGAGAAAAAAATAAGTTCCTCTGAATTAGATGTATGTATGCTGTGTGGTAGAAGGATGGCATGAGGTGGTTCACCTTCTGAGGTGTAAGCTCTATGCCCCAGGATCTAATGAAGAGCAGCATAAAATCTGGGCGGTTGACTCCAACTACATGCAGGAGGGAAAGATGGTTCTCTGAATGAACCAGAGACTTTTAAATATCCCAAGGGTTGGTCCTTGATACTAGAAGCCACTATTCTATCTGTGGTGAGAACTAAGCACTTTAGTAATTTGCTTGAACAGCCAGCACAAGCTTGCCTTCTTCCTGAGAGCTGGCTGGGTTACTGTTGGCCCTACTGGACCTTAGAGAAGAAGCTCAAGGTCCTGCCCTGCTTATGACTCCCTACTGTGGCTAAGCCAGTAGCCATGGCTAAGGAAAGGTCCCAAGCACCTTCAGTGTTGTACAAAAACCACAGTTTACACTGGGAGGAGACAGTAAAAAAGACATGAAATCTCAGGTCATGTAATTCTTACTTTGAAGTAAGTAATATTTTAGCTGCTGGATAAGTAAGACAAACAGTTTCTCTGAGACATTTACTTTCTTTGGAAGTAAAAAATGGGGAAAACAAACAAATAACACTATCTTTCTCACTATATTACACAGAGTCCAAACCCATTTCCTAGTAAATGTTCATTAAATGCTGAATGAGGAAAATGAAGATATTTATGATAGTGCTTTGAAACTGTAAGCACCAACTGTTACTATTATATAATTAAAAAAAACAAAACTATCCATGTTACTTAAAAGAAAAATCATCTTAGCAGTCAGGCGCTGGTAGCTCATGCCTATTATCCTAGCGATTCAGGAGTTGAGCTCTGAGGATTGCTGTTCAAAGCCAGCCAGGGCAGGTAAAGTCCATGAGACTCTAATCGCCAATTAACCACTAGAAAACCAGAAGTGGTGCTGTCATTCAAGCGGTAGAGCACTAGCCTTCAGCTGAAGAGCTCAGGGATAGCACCCAGGCCCAGAGTTCAAGCCCCATGACTGACCAAAAAAAAAAATCATTTTAGCTAGAAGTTATACGTTGGGTAGAAGTTGTCACTTGACAACTTTTTTTTTGTAGGCAAAATCCAAAGTTTTGATGTGTAGTATAAGCTGGCCTTGAGCTCTCTATATAGCCCCAAATTGTCTTCAAATTCACAATCCTCCAAATGCTGGGATTGCAGCATTTGATAACTCAACCTGTTTTATTGTTTTGTTTTTTTCTCTTTTTTTTGTTGGTCGTGGGGCTTGAACTCTGGGCTTGGGCACTGTCCTTGCGCTCTTCAGCTCAAGGTGAGCACTCTACCACCTGAGCCACAGTACCACTTCCGGTTTTCTAGTGGTTTATTGGAGATAAGAGTCTCACAGACTTTCCTGCCCTGGCTGCTTTGAACCTCAGATCTCAGCCTCCTGAGTAGCTAGGATTACAGGTGAGCTACTGGCGCCTGGCTTTATTGAACTTTTTCTTTATAATATCATCCCTTTCTTAGGGATGAAGAATTCATGGATCAGAAAGCTGACAGCACAGTGCTAACAAGAAACAGGGCTAGGCATTCCAAACTATTTCTGCCAGGCCCTAAAGGGCCCTGTACCCTGTATATGAACCCAAAAGAGGAACCAGAGACATTTACAGCCTCTCTTTGTTCATTCTGTACAATAAAGTCCAGAAGGCCAGAGACAGACTTGCAATGGCAGAACATAACAACATGGGAAGAGGCTTGGAATGTGGCTCAGTGGTAGAGTGCTTGCCTGGCATGCATGCATGAAGCCCTGGGTTCAATTCCTCAGTACCACATAAACAGAAAAAGACAGAAGTGGCTGTGGCTTAAGTGGCAGAGTGCTAGTCTTGAGAAAAAGCTCAGGGACAGTATCTAGGCTCTGAATTCAAGCCTCAGGACTGGCCAAGGTGAGAGAGAAAGAGAAAGAGAGAGGGGGGAGGGGAGAGAATGCAGGGGGAAGAAGAGACACTTGTGACTTTGGATTAGGTAGTTCAACTTTGGGGCCAGTTTCCCCACTAGGCGCTCCTGAACCTACTACACCTCTCCTGGCACTTACCAACTGCATTGCAACAGGTGCTTTCTTGTCCATCTCCTCCATTAAACCGAGCACTCCTTGAGGGCAGGGACCATGTTATCCAGCTCTGTATCCCCAGCGCTCAGCACAGGGCCTGGCACACAGCAGGTGCTTGTTGAATGAATGAATGAATGAGAAAAATCTCTTTTCTGTCAATTATAGATATTAAATGATCTCACAAGCTGGTTGGGAGGATTAAATGAAAAATGCATTTGGATAAAATACAAAGAATTATATAAGCAGCAGCTATGTTGTAACCCAAGAAGGAAGTACTACTTACTAGAAAATTAGGTATTTGCTGAGATTCATTCATTCAACAAAAATTCAGACAGTAGGCTACTATGCGCCAGACCCTGTGGCAAGGCCCAGATACACACAACTAATGGATGTGGCTCCTGATCTCAGAGTTAAGAGTTTAGTGGGGAGACAGATACTCAAAATCTTTTGTTATAAATTGTGTTACGTTCTATGACAGAAACTACAGGGCCTTATGAGAGAATAGAATGGAAAACGTAATTGAGAGATCAGAGAAGTGTTTGCAGAAAAAAAAGACACATTTAAGATGAGATCGCAAAGATCACCACAACTTTTTTTGTTTACGTTTGCTTTTAATATAAGTAGACTTTGATATAAACCATAAAACGAGCTATTAGGAACTTTTAACAGGGTTATGGATCTCCCAATCAGCTTGTTTTAGAAAGGCCCCACCCCAAATAATCTCGGCAGACTGAAACGGCAATATTTTTCCATATAAAACCACCTTGTCTCTGCATTCCAACACATTAACTTCAAAACCCAGCCTCTTCTCCAATAGCTGAAGTCTCACCTTGGAGTTGTCTGTACTAGAGGTTTTCGTGTGGCTCGGAAGGTGACAAAGGCTGTGACGGCAGAGAAGAAGATCCAGATCACTAGAAACCTCCACCAGTGTAGCTTCACTGTGAAATAGAGGGGAACAACCCACATCTGAAAGAGGGTCACCATCTGAAACACAAACACAAGCACTTCAGCTTGAGACACAAGTCCACAGTGCTTCTCCTCTTCTATCTTACCTGGAGCCTCTCCTACATCTCTAATTTTCACTAAACACAGTTCTACTAGTAATCAGCTAGAAACCGGGAACTATGTCTGACTCTTCTCTTCCGTCTCTCTTTCAATTCTTTTGGTGAGCTCTTGCAGACTCTTGCTTGGTCAACTGCAAGAGCTTCTTTGTTCACTCCCTGCAACCAAGGAGGTCAGACTGGGACTAAAATACCTTTCCTGCCTCCCTTTCTGACAAAGGAAGCCTTCACTCTCCTTTCCAATCAGAATTAGTCATGACTTCCTAATCATGCCCTAAAAGCATTTTCTTTTCTACCATCATTTCAGGGCTTACCTAGAATGTGAGTCTGATTTTGAATTCATTCACAGGTGGAAACTGGCACACAGTGGGCCCTTGATAAATTTGTGTAAATAAGAGAAAAGTTAAACTAGACCAGAAAGACTCCCTAAAAGGGAAACACATTTGTTTTAAAGAATTCTCTTGTAGATCCAAGTGCTGGTGGCAGCTCACACCTGGAATCATAGCTACTCATGAGACTGAGATCCAAGGATCATGGTTAGAAGCCACCCAGGGCAGAAAAGTCCCTGTGAGACCCTTATCTCCAACTAACCACTCAAAGCTGGAAGTGGAGCTGTAGCTCAAAGCGGTAGAATGTAGCCTTGAGCAGAAAAGCTCAGGGACAGTACCTAGACCCTGAGTTCAAGACCCCACCCCCACCCGGAGAGAGAGAGAGAGAGAGAGAGAGAGAGAGAGAGAGAGAGAGAGAGAGAGAGAGAGAAATTCTAAGCTAGGTGCTGGTAGCTCACGCCTATAATCTCAGTTACTCAGGAGGCTGAGGTCTGAGGAACATAGTTCAAAGCCAGCCTAGGCAGAGAAATCCCTAGGACTCTTATCTCTAATTAACCACCAGAAAACAAGAAGTGGAGCTATGCTCATAGTGGTAGAGTGCTAGCTTTATGAGAAAGCTCAGGGACAGTGCCCAGGCCCTGAGTTCAAGCCCCATGACCAAAAAACAAAACCAAACCTGTATTTTCCCTCCTTCAGAGTTTTACCTTATACTTGTTAGATGAAGCGTTACAAATGCACAAATTCATTCTACTTCTATTACAAAAGCTTGGCCCTTGTTTTCTCAAGTCCCATAGTAAAAAAAAAAAAAAAAATCTGAAAACATTTTCCCTTGGGCATTTCTGGACCAATGTTGGAAAGTATTGTCCAATCAAAACATAATACAAAACACAGATAAGATTTTAGAGTTTCTATAATTTAATAATATTTTATTTAAACCAATATATCTAATATGTAATTTCAACATGTACAAAATATTGGGGTTATTATTATTTGGTGCTAGGCTTGAACCCAGGGCTATACTAAGCATGGTACACTACCATTGAGATATAGCCACTGAGAAATACAAAAATTTCTAATAAAATATTTTGGTTTCTGGAGACTATGAGATCTGACATATATTTCACATTTATAGCACATCCCAAATATCTAGGAGCCATATGTGACTAGTGGCTACCACAGTGGGCAGGGCACCACAGGGCTTCGTAGAAGTGTTGTAGCTGTCTGAAGCTATCACTCCCTTATAGACTGCTCTGGGGCAAGAAAATCCCTTATTTTTTGGTGTTATTTTATAGACTAATAAAAGGAGAAGCCAAGCATGGTGATGTCTGTTAATCTTAGCAATTGGGAGGCTAAGGCAGAAGGATCATGAATTTAAGACCTTATGAATGAAAAAGTATGGGAAGAGAAGAGAATGCAAGCAAAGAAAGATAAGAGAATGGTAAGCAGAGCCACTTGGCTTTTGAGATTCCAAGGAACCATATACTTCAGTATCAATTCTATTGCACTCTACATACTGTTCTGCCTTATATCAAATGTGTAGACACATCAGGATATACCACATGTAGTAACAAATAGCCGCCAATCTAGGAGACATTAGGAGGAGAACAGGCAAAGACGTTACCAATAAGGGTAGGAAAGAACAACCAGAATCACAACACTCGACAACAGTAGGGAAGAACAATCAAAATCACAAGACTAAGTGGGGGCAGAAGGGTTTTTATTATTTGCCTAATTTGCTTTAACAGATCCATGGGGCTATTCACAAAATAGTAAGCCAAGAGACTAGAGGAAATTAAGTAAGTCTGGCTATATTTGTTCTCCATGAAAAAGAACAATAATTCCTGGACTGCTTCCAGCTTTTCAAAAAAAAACAAACAAACTAGGCTATTACATAAAACAACTAGCCTGCTCTAACAGTGCCTTTCCACTGCCCACCAATCATTAATAGCATATTCTGATGGAGAATTTGTGGTCAAGATTTTAAAAAAATCAAAAATCTTTTTTGGGCCAGGCACCGGTGGCTCATGCCTATAATCATAGCTACTCAGGAGGCTGAGATCTGAGGATCACAGTTAAAAAACCAGAAATGGCTCAAGTGGCAGAACACTTGCCTTGCTGAACAGCAGTGCCCAGGCCCAGAGTTCAAGTCCTACAACCAACAAAAACAAACAAACAAAAAACATTTTTGGGTGGTACTGGGATTTTAACTCCAAGATCTGCATTTGTTAGACCAGTGGTCTGCCAATTGAACCATGACCCTAATCCCAAGAAATTTGTTTCCACATGAGCTGTGTAGCTCTGTACATGTTGGAAGAGTTCAGAGATGCAAGAATTGGATTCTGTTCTGACTTGCTCTGACTTGTTCAAGAACAAGCAGGAGTAAAATGATGAACTATCTTGCCTTGATTTACAATCATCAGACGTAAAACTAGGGTGATAAAAACTAATCAAATGAGAGTGGAGGAGCTAGAAAAAGGCATAGAGGGATAGGTCAGTGGGAGAGAGAAAAGGAAAGAAGAGAAATTTAGAGACAGGACTATACTCTAAGCCAGTAGACCCAGTGGAAGCCCAACATACCTGGGCTCTAAGTTCTAATTCTATTCTGCTTCAAGTTCACTGTCTAATTGTCTCCTTGAAGAAAGGCTTGGTTTGATTTCTCGGGCCCTTCTTTTTCTAAAAAAAATTATTATTATTATTGAGGTGATGCACAGAGGGATTAAATTACATGAGTCAGGTAATGAGTATATTTCCTACCATACAGTGTCTTCTGTTCCCTCTTTCTCTCCCAGAGGCCTCTCTTCTAACATGCTAAGGTGTGTTTGTACCTCTCAGGATTTTTACAAGATTGGAGACATAATATTTATTGGCATTTTGCTTAGTAAATGTGTTTAATTTTTTTTAAGGTGGAGGATTGGATTCATGGTCTTATGCTTGCTAGGCAAATGCTATACCATTTGAGCTATATCTATGCCCTTACCTGATAGTTTTATTTTCTTTCTTTTTTCTTTTTTTGTTTTTGCCAGTCCTGGGGCTTGAACTCAGGGCTAGGGAATTGTCTCTGAGCTTCTTTTTTTGCTCAAAGCTAGCACTCTACCACTTGAGCCATAGCACCACTTCTGGCTTTTTTCTGTTTATGTGGAACTGAGGAATCAAACCTAGGGCTCATGCATGCTAGGCAAGCACTCTACTACTAAGCCACATTCCCAGCCCCTAGTTTTATTTTCTTTAGTGAGTTTTTCTTCCCCCCAATACTGGTGTTCAAACTTAAAAGCCTCATGCTTTCTAGGTATGCTCTCTACCAGTGAACCATGCCTCCAATCCAGTAAATAAGTTTAAACTTCTTTTTTTTTTGCCTCCTGTTGGTTGTGGGGCTTGAACCGGGGGCCTGGGCACTGTCCCTGAGTGCTTTTTGCTGAAGGTTAATACTCTACCACTCTAAGCCCCAACACCACTTCTAGTTTTCTAGAGATTAATTAGAGCTGGAAGTCTCACAAACTTTCCTACTCGGGCAGGCTGGAACCTTGATCCTCAGATCTCAGCCTCCTGAGTAGCCAGGATTATAGGCATGAGCCACGAGTTTAAACTTCTTTAAGAAAGGCATTTTTAATGGCTAGTGTGGCAATGGCAAGAACTCTGATGCCACCTTGTGGCAAATGCTTATGAAGACATATTTGATTCAATTTTTGTTGTTCAACTTTACTTATGTGCAGTACTGTGGAAAGCACAAAACAATGGGAAGCCTTGGTCCAGGAAGATACTCAGAATAAAGGCAGCAGCTCTCTACTGTTCTTTGCTGTCAAAGCATCATTGGAACCTTGGAATCAGGTCTTGGGACCACACTGTACAAAGAACACGGACACAAAAAATGTCAGGATTATAAAATGCTTGAAAACATATCACATAAAGCACAGAAGGAACTGGGATAAAAGGTCTGGAGAATACTCCAGGAAAATCTGGTTCTTGCCTGCAGTTATTTGTAAAGTTGTCTACAAAACCAATAGCCGATATATTCACTATGACCTGGCAAGACGCAACATATTGCTAGAATACTTTATAGGCAGAAATGGAGCAGGCAATTTCCTCCTACTGAACTAACAAATTGTTATCCTTCCCACAAGAAAGAAGCCAGACAGCATTGCTAATCTATGTACTACTAACCTAAAGAGTTTGACTTTGTGTCTCTTCTGCTTCTGAGTCCAAGTCTTTCAGAGAATCATGAAATAAAGTTTGCCCTGTGTCTCAGGACTGCTCTTCTATACCTAGAACTATAGTTTCCTTCCCAAACGACCTCTTCTCCAGGCAAGAGTCAAAGAGGCATTTAACAAACACCAAGCACTTCTGGGACACTGAACTAAGGACTGGCAAAACAAAGAAATGAGAAATGAAACACCCTCAAGCTTACTGAGGAAAAAGAAGTTCTGTAAGCCCTAGCAGGCAAGAATTTTCAGAGGAGAGACACTTTACTCCAAGTGGAGGAACAAGAAAACCTTCCTGGGCTGGGAAGGTGGCTCAGTGGTAGAGTGCTTGCCTTGCATGCCTGAGGCCCTGGGTTCGATTCCTCAGCACCACATAAGCAAAAAAAAAAAAAAAAAGCCAAGAAAACCTTCCTGAAGGAGGCATCCTTTCATCTCTGCCTTGATGGCTTAGTAGGTCCAGGTGCAAAAAGAGACCATGATGAGTGATCTAGGAGGGAAGGGGAGTATGCTAGAGAAAGTACCTGTCTGTAGGTAGAGGTAAGAAGTGAGTCTAAAGAAACAGGTAAGACTCATGGGCTGGGAAGGTGGCTCAGTGGTAGAGCGCTTGCCTTACATGCCTGAGGCCCTGGGTTCGATTCCTCAGCACCACATAAGCAAAAAAAAAAAAAGAAAAAAAAAGAAAAAAGCCGGAAGTGGTGCTGTGGCTCGAGTGGTAGAGCGCTAGCCTTGAGCTGAAGAGCTGAGGGACAGCGCCCAGGCCCAGAGTTCAGGCCCCACAACTGGACCCCCCCAAAAAAAAAAAAAAAAAAAAGGTAAGACTCAGAGAAGGCTGGCATATATATATATATATATATATATATATATATGTGTGTGTGTGTGTGTGTATATATATATGTATATATACACACATATATATAATGCATATATACATATATATATGATCAAAGTAGATTACCATCCTTTACCACTTACCAGCATTCTCTAGCCACATCCTAGTAATCCTTTTAATGTCTCCAAGATTTCCAGGTAGGAAATTTTACTATTCATCCATTCCAGGAGGGAACAGAAGTTCAGGAGGTGGGGCTTTGAAAAGAAACTATATTTGGGAGCAAAGATGATGAAAGCTTCTCCTTGGAGATCTTTAAAAATAGGACAAATACTTTTCCAGGCATAAACTTATCCCTTCCCTTAACATCCCTGGGGGAGCCAGAGAGAAAGTAACAACAGACTATGAATAGATGATGAAAACAGAGCTAAAGGATTGAGTGTAGCTTAGTGTTACAGTACTTGTTTTACATGTGCAAGGCCCTGGTTCCACCCCCAGTACCAAAAAGAGGGAGGTAGGAAGGGAGGAAAGGAAGAAGAGTAGAGCAGAGTGGAGTGGAGGGAGCAGAGGAGAAGAGAAGAGAAGAGAGGAGAGGGGAGGGGAGGGAAGGGTAAGGACAGGAAGGCTGAGCTACAGAAGTTAAAAAACAAGTTGGTCGGGCTGGGAAGTTGGCTCAGTGGTAGAGCGCTTGCTTTGCATGCCTGAGGCACTGGGTTCGATTCCTCAGCACCACATAAGCAAAAAGAAAAAAGCCGGAAGTGGCGCTGTGGCTCAAGTGGTAGAGCACTAGCCTTGAGCTGAAGAGCTGAGGGACAGTGCTCAGGCCCAGAGTTCAGGCCCCACAACCGGACCAAAAAAAAAAAAAAAAAACAAGTTGGTCTGAGATAGATTCTAACACTTTTTTTTTTTGCCAGTCATGGGGCCTGAGCTCTGGGCCTGGGCGCTGTCCCTCAGCTCTTCAGTTCAAGGCTAGCACTCTAGCACTTGAGCCACAGTGCCACTTCTGGCTTTTTTCTGCTTATGTGGTGCTGAGGAATCGAACCCAGGGCCTCATGCATGCAAGACAAGCACTCTACCACTGAGCCACCTTCCCAGCCCCAAGACAGTTTATTAAGTACTCGAGATCTAAAGAAACAGGCAAAAGTCATTATTTTTGTTGTTGTTGTTGTTCATGGGGCTTGAACTCTGGGCTTGGGTGCTGTCCCTGAGCTCTTCAGTTCAAGGCGAGCGCTCTACCTCTTGAGCCACAGAGGCATTTCCAATTTTCTAGTGGTTTATTGGCGATAAGAGTCTCATGGACTTTCCTACCCAGGCTGCTTTGAATTGTGATACTAAGATCTCAGCCTCCTGAGTAGCTAGGATTACAGGCGTGAGCCACCGATGTCTGGCTGGCAAAAGTCATTAAAGAAGGAAACTCAGGAGAGTTAAAAACAGAAATGAATGCAGAAACACAGTAATTTCCTAGAGCTTGTGGAAAAAACCTAGGGATGAATACAAACTAAGCAGCACATTTGGGTTTGGGGTCCAATTCTCCAATATAATGATGATATGTTCCTAGCAAATCATGGTAGATTTTGCTCTGAGTTTTAATAATCTGAAAAATGGAAATAATTTCCTACTCTTACAGAGTTTTCTTATAAACAAAAGTTTCTGTGGATTTATTAGTTTTTATAATGCTGGACCCAAGGTCTTGTACATATTCAACAAGCATACTACTACTGAGCTACATTCTACCCAAGAAAAGCATTTTTTGTTTTTTGTTTTGTTTTTTTTTTGTCAGTTGTGGGGCCTGAACTCTGGGCCTGGGCGCTGTCCCTCAGCTCTTCAGCTCAAGGCTAGCGCTCTACCACTTGAGCCACAGCTCCACTTCTGGCTTTTTCTGCTTATGTGGTGCTGAAGAATCAAACCCAGGGCCTCAGGCATGCGAGGCAAGCGCTCTACCACTGAGCCACCTTCCCAGCCCCAAGAAAAGCATTTTTTAACAATTAACAAGTTTAAACTATGGGCAATTTAAGGTATTACTGCTGCTGGAGCTGAAAAGTATATGAAATTTAGATACAGAAAACAGTCTTTTTTTTTTTTTTTGGGTCCGGTCGTGGGGCCTGAACTCTGGGCCTGGGCGCTGTCCCTCAGCTCTTCAGTTCAAGGCTAGCACTTTACCACTTCAGCCACAGCGCCATTTCCACCTTTTTTCTTATGTGGTGCTGAGGAATCGAACCCAGGACCTCGAGCATGCAAGGCAAGTGCTCTACTACTGAGCCACCTTCCCAGCCCCAGAAAACAGTCTTACAGTAAGATGTTGCTTAAAGCTTACTGTTACTTAAACCAAGGACTGGCAAACTATTTACTCTAAATAGCAGTTAATTCGGACTTTTTTTTTTGTCGGTCGTTGGGCTTGAACTCTGGGTTTGGGCACTGTGTCCCTGAGCTCTTCAGCTCAAGGCTGGTGCCCTACCACGTGAGTCACAGTGTCATTTCCAGTTTTCTGAGTGGTTTATTGGAGATAATAGTCTCACGGACTTTCCTGCCTGGGCTGGCTTTGAACCGTGCTCCTCAGATCTCAGCCTCCTGAGTAGCTAGGATTACAGGCGTGAGCCACCAGTGTTCTGCCTGGACTAACTTGGTCTACTAACTTAACGTGAAGACTGGATTTGAGCTCCTAAATTACAGACAGCAGGCTCACCTGCTCACATTGAGTCTTAATGTCTTTTTTCTCTGTAGGTCCCAAAGTCTAGGTTGGGCTTCTCGCTGGGCTGTTCCTGTTCCCCCAGGGGGTATATGGCAATGTCTTGGTTGTCACACTGGAGGAAAGGTACTACTATTATCTAGTAGGTAGAAGCCAGGGATGCTGTTAAACAATCCAGACCCTTCCATCCCACACCCCAACAAATCATCTGGCTGGAAATGCCAAGATATTCCCTGGTGAAAAACCCCAACCGAGGAGAACAGAACTAGTGCTTTTCCACTTGAGGGTCACATGTACCACTGAGAGGTTGGGCAGATAACTTGCACTAATGAAGAACAAAAAACATTATTGAGTTTGAGTGAAACATGAGCCCTATCAATGAATTCCATCATCTTTTGGCATGATCTAAGCAATTTTTTGAAAGTTCTCAGGGTTACTCTAAAATGTTCAAGTTTTTGCTACTCAAGAACAATCTCAGGGCTGGGGAGGTGGCTCAGTGGTAGACTGCTTGCCTTGCATGCATGAGGCCCTGGGTTCAATTCCTCAGCACCACATAAACAGAAAAAGTCAGAAGTGGCGCTGTGGCTCAAGTGGTAGAGCACTAGCCTTGAGCTGAAGAGCTGAGGGACAGCGCCCAGGCCCAGAGTTCAGACCCCACAACTGACAAAAAAAAGAACAATCTCAGTGCCTTTCCTTTACACAATATTCTTGGGGGAATTGTTCTGATTCCCTTTTATCACCAACATTTTTAACATATATATTTTGTTTGCACCTGTTCATACAAACTCTTTTTGTGCATGAATTTTTAATTTCTTAATTAGCATTATGCTAAGTAGCTTTCTGTTTTCACCTTTCTGCTCAGTAGAATGCTTTTAGGGCCAATCCAGGTTACTGAAGGTACATCCAATGTGCTGCTTTCAAGTGTAGCAGACTTTCACTGTACACATCCACCACATTTTACCTGCATATTCTCTCAGAAGTAGATCTCCAGACTGCCTCCTCCTCTTTGAGTCACAACATGTAAATCAAATCCCTCTCACATCACCCCCATGTATCACAGGACACGTGTCAGTCTGTCTGAATAATGCTATGCTGCAATCCACAATGCCTGTACTTGTTCTTAGACCGATGGAAGAGTGCAAAGGCTTCTCCTCCTCACATTTTTGCCAACATATGGCATTATTCAGTTTTCCAATTTTCAACAGTCTAAAAGATATAGAGTGATATATGTGATATATCACGGCTTTAATACAAACTCTCTAATCACTAATGACTCTGAGCATCTCTTCTTTTTTTTTTTTTTTGGTCGGTTGTAGGGCCTGAACTCTGGGTCTTGGCACTGTCCCCCAGCTCTTCAGCTCAAGGCTAGCGCTCTACAACTTGAGCCACAACACCATTTCCAGCTTTTTCTGCTTATGTGGTGCTGAGGAATCGAACCCAGACACTCATGCATGCTAGGCAAGCGCTCTACCACTGAGCCACCTTCCCAGCCCTGAGCATCTCTTCTTATGTTCAGTGTATTTTAGGGTTTCCTTTCCTGTAAAATGTTTGTCCATCTTATCTGCCCACTTTTCTCTTTAGTTAACTTTTAGGAACTTTTTGTATTCTGTTGTTAACCTTTGTGCTGCTGGGGCTCAAACTAAGTCCCTCATGCATGGTGCATACCATGCACTCTGCCACTAAGCTACATTCCCAGCTCTGTGTAGTTCCTTTGTAGAATTTAGATATTAACTTATTGCCAGGTAGTAATCATTACCAATCTCTTCTCCATTTGGTTATCAACTTTGCCTACTGTATAGTTTCAAAAACAAAAATCCTTAATTTTAATCAAATTGAATAAATCTTTCTACACATTTTATTTTATTTTTTATTTATTTAGTTAGTTAGTTAGTTGGTTGCAGGGCTTGAACTCTGGGCCTGGGCACTGTCCCTGTGCTCTTCAGCTCAAGGCGAGCACTCTACCGCTTGAGCCAGAGAGCCACTTCTGGTTTTCTGGTGGTTTATTGGAGATAAGAGTCTCACGGACTTTCCTGTCCGGGCTGGCTTTGAACCATGATCCTCAGATCTCAGCCTCCTGAGTAGCTAGGATTACAGGCGTGAGCCACCGGAGCCGGGCTCTTTCTACACATTTTATTGACTGCAAACTGTGTGTGTGTGTGTGTGTGTGTGTGTGTGTGTGTGTGTGTGTGTGTGTGTGTGTGTGTGTGTGTGTGTGTGTGTGTGTGTGTGTGTGTGTGTGTGTGTGTGTGTGTGTGTGTGTGTGTGTGTGTGTGTGTGTGTGTGTGTGTGTGTGTGTGTGTGTGTGTGTGTGTCTGTCTGTGTGTCTGTCTGTGTGTGTGTCTGTCTGTCTGTGTGTCTGTGTCTGTGTGTCTGTCTGTGTGTGGTACTAGGGATTGAACTCTACCACTTGAGCCATGCTTCTAGATTCTTTTTATGTTGGTATTTCCAAGGTAGGGTCTTACCTTATGCCCAGCCTGCCTACACAGTGATCCTCCTACTTATGCTTTTTCACATCACTGGGGACCCCATGCATGTTCCATTGTGCTCCTCCTGTAGCTAGAATAACAGCATTTTTTTTTCTTTTTTCGGTTGTGCTTGAACTCTGGGCCTGGGCACTGTTCCTTAGTTCTTCAGCTCAAGGACTCTACCACTTGAGCCATAGCGCCACTTCCGATTGTCTAATGGTTTATTGGAGATAAGAGTCTGACAGACTTTCCTGCCCAGGTTGGCTTTGAACCATGATCCTCAGATCTCAGCTTCCTGAGTAGCTAGGATTCCAGGCGTGAGCCACCGGTACCCAGCTAACCAGATTTTTTTGCCACTGCACCTAGCTATTGGTTAAAAGTCTCCTGAACTTTTTTTTCAGGCTAGCCTTGAACAGCAATCCCCCATCTCTGCCTCCCCAGTAGCTAGGCTTATAGGTTTGAGTTATGGTACTAGGCTTCACAATTAGGTTTTTAATCTTTTTTTTTTTTTTTGGTGGTGGTGGTGGTTCTGGGGTTTGAACTCATGCCCTCAAACTTGCAAGGCAAGTATTACACCACTAGTTCTACCCCTCCACCCCTTTAGTACACTGTTCATTTTTGAGATAGGGTCTCACTTTTTGCCAGACCCATGCCTGGATCACAATCCTCCTCCTTTTTTTTTTTTTATTGTGGTAGCAAATGGTACTGGAGTTCGAACCCAAGAGCCTCATACTTGCTAGGCTGGTGCACTACCACTGAGCCACACATCAATTTTATTGTGGTAGCAAATGGTACTGGAGTTTGAACCCAAGAGCCTCACACTTGCTAGGCTGGTGCACTACCACTGAGCCACACATCAATTTTACTGCTTTTTCACTGGTTATTTTTAGGATAGAGTCCTGCTTCCTGCCCAGACACACACTGGTGCCATAATCCACCTACTTTAGGATCCTGGCCTTGTTGGGACCACAGGTATGATCCATGGTATCTACTTCCCCCTCCTAGACTTTTCTGCAATCCTCACTTTCATGTAGTGTGGGGTAAAAGGCATGAGCCACTCTGCCCAGCTATGTACTGAGAAGGGGACTTAAGGACTTCTCTGCCCAGGCTAGCCTCAAATCCCAATCCTCAAAACTTCACCTAGGATTACAGAAGGGAGCAACTGTGCCCAGCCTTTTTCTCTTTTATGTTGCTGGGGATCAAACACAGAGTCTTATGTTTTATTTTTCTTTATATATACATATAGTAAAGATACTGTACAGAGGGGTTACAGTCACATGAGAAAGGTAATGAGTATATCCTATTGAGCATTGTTATCCCCTCCTTTGTTTTTCCCCTACCATCCCTTCCCTCCTCACCTTCCCAACTCCTTTGTTTTTAAGTCCAAGACTGGGATTCAAACTTGGTATCTGCCACTTTTGCTCATTGGCTAGCATTCTACCAACAGAGCCTTGCCTCCTATCCAAAACACAAAGTCTTGTATATGGCTTGGCTAGGCAAATGATCAAACACTGAAGTATACACTCAAACCTAATTTGTATTGTTTCCTTTGTACTCGGTACTATGTAACAATCAAGCTTTAATTTTTCTCCACATGGCAAGAGGCCCTCAGTACAACCTACCTAACAATCCTTTCTTCATTGATAGATAGGTTATACTTACCTTGGGTATTAGGTTGACACATGGATCTGGCTCTGGAATTCTTACTCCATCCTATTCACCTGTTTGTCCCTGTATCTGGTAGGTAAGTTTTGGTATTTGCTTTTTCTTGCTTTATTTTTAAACTTCCCAGGAGAAGGAGAAGCCAGGTGCTGATGGCTCATACCTATAATCCTAGTTACTTAGGAGGCTGAGACGTGAAGAATCAGAGTTCAAAGCTTATTCTATTCAAAGCTTACTCCAGAAGAAATCTTTAAGATTCTATCTCAAACTGACAAGCAAAATGCCATATTGGAGGTGTGATTCAAGTGGTAGAGCACTAGCTATGAGCAATAAATCTGAGTGAAAGTGCCAGGCCTTGAATCAGGTTTTAGTACTTACACGGAGAAAGAAAGAAAGAAAGAAAGAAAGAAAGAAAGAAAGAAAGAAAGAAAGAAAGAAAGAAAGAAAGAAAGAAAGAAAGGAAGGAAGGAAGGAAGGAAGGAAGGAAGGAAGGAAGGAAGGAAGGAAGGAAGGAAGGAAGGAAAGAAAGAAAGGAAAGAAAGAAAGGTAAGGAGGGAGGGAGGGAGGGAGGGAGGGAGGGAGGGAGGGAGGGAGGGAGGGAGAGAAGAAGCAAGCAAGCTCAATATCTTTAGATTCTACTCAAAATGAGTTAATGAGATACCACTTCATACTCATGAAGGTAGCTATAATAAAGAGAAAGTATGAAATACTGGTGAGAAGGTTAGAGCAACTGGAATTGAATCCATTGTGGGTTGAAATGTAAAATGATACAGCTATTATGAAAAAACAAATTTGGCAGTTTCTCAAAAAGTTAAACTGAAGCCAGGAATGGTGGAACATGCCTATAATATCAGCTAGTTTGAAGTATCTGGAATCAGAGAAGATTTACCAAAATAAATAAATAAATAAATAAATAAATAAAAAGTAAGAGCTTGTTCAAGACCAGCCCAGACAGTTAGTGAGACCCTACCACAAGAAAAATACATTTTGTGGGTTGCCACTCCAGTTTGAGAGGAGGGGGATATTTTTGGGTGATGCTGGGGGTTAAGCCCATCCTGGAGCATGTAAAGCCACTCTTCTACCATTGGCTACACTATATTCCCAGCCTCTTTCTCATTTTCTTTACTCTATTTATTTTTGGTTTTACTACAACTGGAATTCATGGCCTAGTGCTTGGCATTCTACCCCTCAAGCCACACATGCAGCCTAGCTTTTTGCTGCTTATTTTTTTTTGAGATGGAGTCTAGCTAGATTTTCTACCCAGGATGGCCTCAATCCATGACTCTCCCTATCTCAGCTTCTTGAGTAGCTGGGATTATAGGCATGAGCCACTGGCACATGGCTCACATTCTTAATAGTGTCCTTTGATGTATAAACAAAATACAGTAATTCCAAAGAACAGAATATTATCCAGTCATGAAAAAGGAATAAATAATACTAATAGCTACAATATGGGTAAAACTTGAAAACATTATGCTGTATGAAAGAAACATAGAAGAAGCCACATATTTAATGGTTCCACCTAAATGAATATTCAACACAGTCATATACATAGGAAACACACCAACAGTGGCAGGGGCTGGTGGAAATAAAAAATAGTGATTATTAAATGGTTATAAGGCTCTCCTCCTTTTGTTATTTTTTTGCTGATACTGAGGATTAAACTCAGGGCTTTGCACTTAGTAGGCCAGTGTTTTACCAGTTGAATTATGACTACAGCCCTCTTACTTTATTTTTTTCGATAGTCTTGTGTTTACCCTGGGTCATCTGGACTATAATTCTAAATTATGCTTTTATAATAGTTGGGATGTCAGGTACACATCACTACTACCCTCAACTTTTTGCCCAGACTGGCCTTGAAACATAAACTTAATCTCTACCTTCCGAGTAGCCAGGATTACAGACATGAGATACCATGACCGGCATAGGTCATGTGTTAGAATTAGTAGCAATGGTTGCACAACACTGTGATGTACTTCAAAAAAAAAAAAAAAATCACTGGATTTATTTTATTTTTATTTTTATTTTTTGGGTCCAGTTGTGGGGCCTGAACTCTGGGCCTGGGCGCTGTCCCTCAGCTCTTCAGCTCAAGGCTAGTGCTCTACCACTTGAGCCACAGCGCCACTTCTGGCTTTTTTCATTTTGCTTATGTGGTGCTAAGGAATCAAACCCAGGGCCTCAAGCATGCAATGCAAGCACTCTACCACTGAGCCACCTTCCCAGCCCCAATCACTGGATTTAAACTAATAAATTTCATTATGGGAAATTTGTCTCAATAAAATAAAAACTTGGAAAAAACTGGGAGACAGTGAAGGAGGGGGTAAATAAAAAGGAATGTACTCATTGCCTGACTTATATAACTGTAACCTCTCTGTACATCACCTTTATAATAATTAAAAAATAAAAATAAATTAAAATTCTTTCTATTCTACACAAAACAATTCCTGAAGACAGAGATTGTTATGTTCTGCAGCTTTTCTTCTGAGGAATGAGATCAGTACTAGTTACTAACTTTAGCTTTAGAGTTTATAAAACACTGCCACAAAATCTTATACAATTTTAACAATCCACGAGATAAATATTGTCACTCCACTTTAAAGATAAGGAAAAATTTGAGGGTCTGATATACATGAAGTCATATAATAGAAAGTAGAAGAACTGGTTAATCTTGCTAGATTGATCTCACCCACTCTTTACACTGCCTCCAAGGAAAACAGCAGCTGCAACTTTTCATATGGTTGCAAAGACCAGAGACACTACTATATACAGGCTTCTTAGACAACTTTTCTTTGTCCAGTACTTGAGTCTCAGATTTGTCTGTCTGGGCTAGCATTAAATGATGATCCTCAGATCGCAGCTCCCTGAGTAGCTAGGATTCTAGTCATGTGCCTCTGGTGTTTGGTCAAAGTCAATATTTGAATTAAAGCAATAAAAATATTTATTGTGGGAAGTGGCGCTGTGGCTCAAGCGGTAGAGTGCTCGCCTTAAGCTAAAGAGCGCAGAGACAGCACCCAAGCCCAGAGTTCAAGCCCCACGACCAACCAAAACAAAAAACAAAAAGCAAAAAACAACAACAACAAAATATTTATTGTGCCTAGCATGGTTTCTCATTACTCTGTAATCCTAGCATTTGGTAGGCTAAGGTAGGAAGAGTACAGGTTCAAGGCCAGTACAGCTCAGCATAAACTACAGTGAGACCCTATCTAAAGACCAAAATCATTGTACACAGGAAAGTTTTAATAAAATCAAGGGATTGTTATGTTACAACAGCAGTGTAAAGCAGAATATCACCTAAGTATATTTTATCACCTAAGTATATTTTTTTTAAGTTTCTCAGTGCAAGATATCCTATGATATTGGAATGTTCTCTCACTGATGAAGCTCAACAAGTTTTCAGGGTGTGGCAGTAATGAGATGACTGTGCATGTTCCTTGAACAACTGGCCTTATTAAGTTGTAGCATTTCCTACTAAGGATTAACTAATGAATAACACATTAGTGGTTTTCTAACAGTACTCTGATGAGAACAATACTGAGCCCAGGACTCAGGGGACCCAAACCTTCTAACAAGCAAAGCAGCCTCTTAACTGTTTTCCACATAGTGTTTTTTCTCAAAACACTATTTTAAAAAAGGATTCCATAGCTTCAAATAAAAAGTACTGAATGAAAATCACTGTAATATTAATATATATATATATATATATATATATATATATATATATGTTATATACATCCTTACTTTCTCCAAAGTAGTTTGTAAAAAAAATCATTACAAATTAGCTAACGTTAGATAATGAAGTATAAGTGTGTGTGGGAGGGATGGTTCAAAAAGTAGAGCACCTGCCTAGCAAGTGCCAAGGCCCTTAGTTCAATCCCCAGTGTTGACAAAAAAAAAATATTTAAAAGATTGGTTTTGAATAAAGTATAAAAATGTCAAAGGGCACCGGTGCCTCACACCTGTAATCCTAGTTACTCACGAGGCTGAGATCTGAGGATCACAGTCTGAAGCTACCTGGGCATAAAAATCCATGAGACTCTTTTTCTTTTTGCCAGTCCTGGGGCTTGAACTGAGGGCATGGGCACTGTCCCTGAGCCTAGCTCAGAGCTAGCACTCTACCACTTGAGCCACAGCATCACTTCCAGCTTTTCTGAGTAATTTATTGGAGATAGGAGTCGCATGGGGACTTTTCTGCCCAGGTTCACTTCAAACCATGATCTTCAGCTCTCACCTGAGAAGCTAGGATTATAGGTGTGAAACATCAGTGCCTGGCTCTCTTTTTTTGTTATTGTTGTTGTTGGTTGTGGGGCTTGAACTAGGGGCCTAGGCCCTGTCCCTGAGCTCTTTTGCTCAAGGCTAGCACTCCTACAACTTTGAGCCACAGAGCCACTTCTCCTCTGTCAATTATTCTCATTATTTTGAGGCTTGTCATGTGCATGCCTGGACCATAATCCTCCTACTTTCATTTCTCACCATAGCGATGATAGGTGCATGCCATCATGCCCAGAAATTGGTTGAAAAGTAGTCTTGCAAACTTCTTTGTTCAGGATGACCTTGAAATGTGATCCTCCTGATCTCTCCCTCCTCCTAAGTAGTTAGGATTGATTATAGGTGTGAGCTACCATGCTCAGTCTTTTAATGACTGACAAAGAAGTAAGAGACAAAGTGGCTTACATTATAGGAACGTGGATGCCTCTGCTTCCACTGCACCAGGAGCAGTTGAGCCACCACCAAAGTAGCGATGAGGATGAGAACCATTTCAGCGTGCATGGCTTCGTGGCCTCGATGCTTGGCATGCATGCGTGCATGCTCGACCCTGAAAGCCAAAGAAACAGGGTAAGCCAAGTCAGGCATGGTGAGGTGGTAAGAGGGGCAGTGTGTGTCTTATGAGGATTTTACCAGTCCACAGCTCAGAATGCAGTCCTGGATTTTGAAGCTAAAGAATATCATAAAAATTATGATCTAGAAACACATGCTCTAGGTAATAGGCATTTATGGATGGAAAACTTCCTCTAAGTGCAGTCACTCCTACCAATACTCTGGGCCACAGTCAGCCAAGGGAGAGGAATGCAGAAGGCATGAGAGAACATGAATGTAGCTTGTAGTCAGCTACATTTTATACAGTTTTATACAAATTGCCCATACACCCACCCAAGTATTAGAGAGGGAGGGAAAGAACAACATAAATGAAATTCTCATGGAATTCTCAAGGGTAACAAAGGAGTAACAGCAATGACAAAGCAAATATAGTAAAAAGTTAATTACAGAATCTAGGTGGTGGATATAAGGATACTCAGTATACAATTCTTTCACTTTTTGTTTAAATTTTTTCATAATAAAATTTTATTTATTTATTTAGGTCCAGTCATGGGGCCTGAACTCTGGGCCTGGGTGCTGTCCCTTAGCTCTTCAGCTCAAGGCTAGCTGAGCCACAGTGCCACTTCCAGCTTTTTTCTTTTTGCTTATGTGGTACTGAGGAATCGAACCCAGGGCCTCATGCATGTAAGCCAACAGCTCTACCACTGAGCCACCTTCCCAGCCCCTCATAATAAAATTTTAAAGGAGTTAATATGGCAGAAAGAGTAGACAACCAAATGTTAACTAGCCAAGCTCAGACCCCCAAGAGCTCATCTCCCATAATACTCTATCCTGGGTAGAAGAAGCTAACAGAAAGAGAAAAGGGTTGGGAGTCAGAAACAGGTCCAGACTCACCCACATGGCCTTCACCAAGAACCCTCCATCACACAACCCTCCATCACATTTTCTTCATCTGTCAAAAAGCAGTCATTGCCAGGCACTGGTGGCTCACACCTATAATCTGAGATACTCAGGAGACTGAGATCTCAGGATCATAGCCAGCCAGGACAGGAAAGTTTGTGAGACTCTTATCTCCAATAAAGTCCCAAGAAAGCTGGAAGGAAGTGAAGCTGTGGCTCAAGTGGCAGAGTGCTAGCCTTGAGCAGAAAAGCACAGAGACAGCACCTAGTCCTTCAATTCAACCTGAGGACTGGCACAAAAACAAAAACGAACAAACAAAACCAGTCCTTATCTTTTCTGTCTGCCTCATTGGGGGTGCTGTTTTGTGAGAACAGGCTAAGCAGTCAGGTTAGAAAACACTTTAAAAATCTAATTGCTGCCGGGCGCTGGTGGTTCATACCTATAATCCTAGCTACTCAGGAGGCTGAGATCTGAGGATTGCAGTTCAAAGCCAGCCTGGGCAAGAACATCTGTGAGACTCTTATCTTCAATTAACCACCAGAAAACCAGAAGTGGCACTGTGGCTCAGGTGGTAGAGCATTAGCCTTGAGCTGAAGAGTGCAGGGACAGTGCCAAGCCCAGAGTTCAAGCCCCATGACCAACAACAACAAAAAAAAAGGAATCTAATTGCTATAGGGAATAATTGTTTTATCTATATTTTTAGGAAAGAAAATCTAACTTTATAGGGCTTTATTTTCATAAGCGGCATATCCTTGGCATGAGAAAAATTTGTTCAAGTTTATAGTTTGCCTTAATAAGGCAACCATTTAGGTTGATTTTATGAAGCTTTCAGTGGAGAAGGTTAATGGTTATCAGGATTTACTCAAAATTACTATCAAAACAATAAAACAAAGCAAGAAACAAGACTTTCTTAACATCCTCAAACATTGCAATTTCTAGTGAAGCATTTATTCCTAATGTTACTTTCATCTAGATTTGACTATAGATCTGATGAATCTATGCTAGACTCATCTGTTTGTAAAACAACCACTCTGGAACCCCTTACTAATTAGAAATCACAAAAATAAGGTATTTGTTGTTATAAAGCAAGATAGTAGTAGAGCTGAAATCACATCTCTCCTCCTCTTCTTCCTCTTCCTCTTCTTCTTTCTTTTCTTCCTCCTCCTCCTCCTCCCCCTCCTCATGTTCCTCTTCCTCCTCCTCTTCTTCTTCTCCTCCTCCTCCTCCTCTCCTCCTTCTCCTCCTCCTCCCCTTCTTCTTTGTCTTCTTCTTCCTTTTCTTCCTCTTCCTCCTCCTCCTCCTTCTCCTTCTCCTCTTCTTCTTCTCTTCCTCCTCCTCCTTCTCCTCCTCCTCCTCCCCCCTCTTCCTCCTTCCCTTCTTCTTCGTCTTCTTCATCTTCTTCATCTTCTTCTTCGTCTTCTTCTTCATTGTTGTTGTTGTTGTTGTCGTTGTTGTTGTTGTTGTTGTTGTTGTTGTCGTCGTCGTCCTGGGGCTTGAACTCTGGGCCTGGGCACTGTCCCTGAGCTTCCTTTGCACAAGGTGTGCACTTTATCACTTGAGCCACACAGCACCATTTCTGGCTTTTTTTTTTTAGTAGTTTATTGGAGATAAGAGTCTCACAGAGTTTCCTGCCTGGGCTGGCTTCGAACAGTGATCGTCAGATTTCAGCCACCTGAGTAGTTAGGATTACAGGCGTGAGCCACTGGTGCCCAGCTGACCTCCCATTTTCTTTTCTTTTTTCAAATAAACTTTTTTTTTCTCTTTTAATTTTATTTATTTTTTGTTAATGTGGTACTGAGGAATCGAACCTAGGGCTTCATGTATGCTAAGCAAGCACTCTATACTAGGCTACATTCCCAGCCCCCATTTTCTTTCTTTTTTTTTGGGGGGGGGGTCTGGTTATGGGGACTACACTCGGCCTGGGCTGCGCTGTCCCTCAGCTCTTCAGCTCAAGGCTAGCGCTCTACCACTTGAGCCACAGCGCCACTTCCGGCTTTTTTCTTTTTGCTTATGTGGTGCTGAGGAATCGAACCCAGGGTCTCAGGCATGCAAGGCAAGCACTCTACCACTGAGCTGCCTTCCCAGACCCCAGACCCCATTTTCTTAACCAGAGTTTTCCACCCTGTATCTTGGATATTGATGATGATAATGGTAATAATCAACTTCAAAGCAACTAACACTTCCTGGATGCTCACAGCATGCCAAGCACAGTTCTAAGAATTTCGCACACATTTACACTCACAACTCCATAGGTACTGTTATGATTCTCATTTTACAATGAGGTGAACTTAGGCAGTGAGAAGTTAAGTAACTTTCACAAGAACACATAGCTAGTAAATGGCCAAGTGGTATTCAACCCCAAATGGATGACTTGATATTATAACCTACTATTCCTTAGGACTGAGGGAACTGCTACCAAGGGCAAACTAAATTCTCAGAAGAAAGGACTTGTCCTGCCAGTCACAAACTACTACCTCATACAGACAGGGAAGGAAAAGGTTAGTTATCTAACTCTATTAGCTGGTTTTAACCTAAAGTTCCCAGCTTATGGGGCCCGCACTGCCCACTTACCTCCATTGCTCCTCTGGGGAAAGGTCTGACATATCAACCTGTAGAAAGACACCACCAAAAAGATCTGTTACTGACAAAGAACTGTCCCTGACCAACTTAAGTGTTCATGCATTCATCAATACATATAGGAATCAAGGGAAGCTTCATGTCTTACAAGCCTCTGAAGCCTTTCCCAACACTATTTCACACTGATTTCTTTCATCTCTATCCACTTAAGTTTGGCTCATGCCTATGGTTGAACATGTGCTGTGCTGCTAGGAAATGAGGGCAAAGGGTAGAAAAGTCCCAACTCCCAAGATGTTCATAGTCTAGTAGGTATACAAACAGAAAATTTATTATATGGTAAAGATTAGCTATGGAAGCATGAACAAGTGGCTTTTGATCCATCTAAGGTGGTATAGATTAGGAAGGCTGCATGAAGGAGACAGGAAATATTCAGATAAAGAACAGGCAGGAATATGTTCCAGGCAAAGGGACTAACATGAACATGAAGAAATAAAGTCATGAAATACAAAGACAATTTAGTATATAACCAGGGGGAAAAAGGATGTCAGAATTATTGGAAGTGAAGTTAGATAAAATATTCTGACATATAATGCCATACAACTCTAAATAGCTCCATGGTAGCAGGCAGAACATTAGACCAGGGAAAATGATCATTAGCTCTAATCTGCCATTAACTAGTAACACGGCCTTCCAAACTTGAGATGTTCTTGTTCTATCTGGGGTCTTGCCTTTTTAGAGCAGGGTTTCTCAAACTTGGCACTAAATGATATTTAGGGATGATTATTCATTCTTGGAGGAGCATCCTGTACATTGTTGGAGCATCCTCCCAATTTCAATTGATGTCCTCTGGGAAACAAAAATGTCTGTTTAAAACCACTGATAGAGCAGTGAGTTCAGAGTTCAAATCTTCAACTTTTTGTAGTCATCTACAAAAATCTACCCAAATTTCAGTATATAAGTCACTCAGTACATTTGTACACTGAATTGAGCTGAAAATGTGACATCGAAAAGAGAGGAGGCCTTAGAAATATTCCAAGGAATCCATCAGCAAGTATCCTTTAGTACTTACAAGTTCAAGGCCCAATTTTCCACCTTTCCAACTTCAGAAAAGTATCTTAAATTAGAATATTTGAGATAAAACAGAATTTCATTCTACTACTAAATCAAGTCAGTACATATTTACCAGACATAATTTATGGATGTGCCCATTGTTATTTAAGGAAAGCTTTTTGGCTTCTACAAGTCCCAGTCAAATTAAAAAAACAAAAACAAAAAGCAAGGCTTTGCCAAACTAATCTAGGTGATGAAATCAACTGCCCTCCTTTCATTTTCCTACTCCTTACATTTCTTCACAGAATTTATTCAGTTGCCCTGATTTCATTTCCCTAGGAAGACAGAGGTCAGAACTGCAAGAGACAAGTTGATTTAAAAAATGGAAAGCCTGGGCTGGGAATGTGGCTCAGTGGTAGAGTGCTTGCCTAGCATGCATGATGCCCTGGGTTTGATTCCTCAGTACTACATAAACAGAAAAGGCTAGAAGTGGCACTATGGTTCAAGTGGTAGAGTGCTAGCCTTGAACAAAAGAAACTCAGGGACAGTGCCCAGACTCTGAGTTGAAGCCCTTGAGACTGGCTAAATAAATAAATAAATGGAAAGGCACCAAGCACTGGTGGCTCATGCCTATAATCCTAGCTACTCAGGAGGCTAAGATCTGAGTATAATGGTTTGAAGCCAGTCCAGGCAGGAAAGCCCATGAGACTCTTATCTCCAATTAACCACAAAAAGCTGGAAGTAGAGCTGTGGCTCAAATGGTGGAGCACTAGTAAAGCTCAGGACTGGTACATGCACACAGGCACATGCACACAGGCACACACACGCACGCACGCATGCACACACACACACACAAAACACACAAAGTGGAAAGGCACAGGAGATACCTAAGCATATACTTTTTTCTTTTTTGGTGCTGGAACTGGGGCTTGAACTTAGGACCTCATGCTTTCACTTGGCTTTTTCACTCAAAGTTAGAACTCTACCACTTGAGCCCCAGCTCTACTTCCAGAGCATATAATTAAAAATTTTATTTCTAAAGGAATAATCAATGCCCAAGTTATATAGTAGTCATTGAAACTTTTCTTCTTTTCCAACTTGGACCTGCATCTTGCCAAATCTGTCAGTTCATTATACCAACCACTTGGGACTCATTACTGTCTCTGGGCCTTTATATACTTTTCTGTCTGCTTGCAATGCTTTTCTCCTTTTTTTCCCATCCAAACCCAAGTTAGGCTTTGAGAACCTAGCACCAATTATACCTTCCTTAGAAGCCTTCCCTCCAGGGTCCCCTAGTGAATTCAGTTCTCTGCTTTCTATAGTATAGAACTTTCTCCTTTTTACTCCCTGTGTGGTCCAACGACCAGCAATATTAGTATCATCTGGGTGCTTGTTAGAAATGCATAACCTTAGGCTGGGCACCAGTGACTCACATCTGTAATCCTCGCTATTATGAGGCTGAGATCTGCGGATTGAGGTTCAAAGCCAACCTGAGATGCTTATTTCCAATTAATCATAGAAAAAGCCAGAAGTAGCACTGTGGCTCAATTGGTAGAATGCTAGCCTTGAGCAAGAGTGCTAGCCTTGGACAGCGCCAAGGCCCTGAGTTCAAGTCCCAGAACTGGAAAAAAAAAATTAGGAGTCTTCTATTAATAAAACCTCTAATTAAGCCAGGTGCTGGTGGCTCACACCTGTAATCAGGCGTTGATTTCATCACCCAGATTTGTTTGGCAAAGCCTTGGGATTTTGTTTTTTTTTTTGTGGGCTGAGATCTAAGGATTGCAGTTCAAAGCCAGCCTGGGCAGGAAAATCTGTTACTCTTACCGCCAATTAACCACCAAAAAACTGGAAGTAGTGCTGTGGATCAAGTGGTAGAGCACTAGCCTTGTGCTGAAGAGCTCAAAGACAGTGCTCAGGCTCAGAGTTCAAGCCCCACAACAGATTAAAAAAAAAAAAAAAAAGATTGAGTCCTAACACCTTGAATGCCTCACCCTAGTTCTGGCCTTGAGTATATGTATTTTGCACATATTCCACAAACCTGAAAGTTGTCTTAGAGCCAAGACACACTTTATACTACTTTTATGTCTTCCAAGGAGAATAGCACAGAGCTGAGCATATACCAAGCATTCAATGAAGACTTAGGGCACTGAGCAGACTTCTCCCTAAAAACTTCACTGTATTAACAAACCAGCATCTCCAGGTGAGATGCTTAAATTGGAAAGTAAAAAAAAAATTCCAAAAAATCATGTTTAAATATTATGTGATAAAACAAAACAAGTACAAATTCAGGAAGCAAGACAAGTCTATTGAATGAAAATTGGGAAGATAGAGAGAACTTGGCAGAGCATGGAAGTGCCTCTCTGTGAAAGTGTGGGCCAAGCATATTACTGTCTACACCTTACTTTTCTCCATCTGAAAAACAGAATAAACCTGACTTCAGTACAGGGATGTAAGGAAAGTACTTTAGAGGTGGTCAAGTGATTTCACTGACTTTCTTTCTGAGATGGTGAGCACTCTATATACTAGGAGACGCTGGGGAACTGAATGTTAGAATAATGCTTTCAGACCTTCAGGAAAACAGTTCAGAGAGTAGATTTGGGGCTAAGAGGATCATTAGCACTTCACAGAGTGCTAAGAGTAACATATAATTTGGCTTTAATATTTGCCTCCAGAACTAAAAGGTTACTTAAATTACATCCAAACTAGTCTTCTAGCTTAAGTGGAAAAACAAGGAAAGCTGTAAACTATAGCTATAATTAACCGGTACCATCTGGAAAGACATCTTTATTTGCGCTTTCATTAAAGAGTTTATTCATTTGGGGCAAAGCACTAACCTAGTCTGAAGGTACCTTCTCTATCGCCCAGGTAGCTAATTAGGTAGGCTCTCAGGGAAAGGGGTACTGATTAATCAACTCCTAAACCTATATATAGAATGTTTTATTGCTAGCCAATGAACATGTTGCGCCACATATGCCCACATTTGAAAGATACTGCACCAAAAATGCTAGGTAAAGGGCAAGAAGAAATTTCACAAAGATGGAAAATAATCAAAATTGAATGTTTCACTTTCACAAGTGCAAAAGATTTCAGGGGCCTACCACTGTATAGCTAGCCTCAAAGAGGCCCACTGTCCCTCACAAATATCAAATACTCTTCTAGTTGCTGAGCTTTTACACTGATTGGGTTACCTTGTTCCTTAAGCCCCCTTCTTCCACCAAACCATGGTTCTGCTTCCCTGCAAAACTCTGGCCAAATCCTCCTGCCTTCCAGAAAGCTCATTAAACTGATGACACTCATTGAAGAAACAAACATCCTCTATTTTCTTGTTAAGTATGGTCCATAGGCCAAGAGCAACAGTATCCTGAAATCTTATTGTAAAACAGATTTCAGACTGTATCCAAGAACTCCTGAGTCAGAATCTGCATTTTCTAAATAAGATACTAATATCTCATAAATACATTAAAAGTTTGAGAAGCATTACTACTATATGTCAGTACTTATGTTCACAAATTACATCTGCAGCCATATACATCTCTATACCTGATTTTTTTTTCTTTTAGTTTTACTGATATAAAATCCACATACCACCAGACTCTGGGGGCTCATGCCTATAATCCTCGCTACTTAGGAGGCTACGCAGGATCCTACTCTGAGAATTGTGGTTCAAAGTCCCCATTAAGACTCCAATTAACAACTCAAAACCAGAAGTGGAGCTGCAGCTCAAAGTGTTAAAGTGCTAGCCCTGTGGTGAAGAGCTCAGGGATAGCACTTAGGCCCTGAGTTCAAGCCCCATGACTGACTAAAAATTTAAAAAATCTACATAACCATAAAATCTACCTATTCAAATAATATTAGCAAGCAAGACACAGTGATTCATATCTATATTCCCAGCTACACAAAAGACATACATAGGAGGATGGTCCAAGGCTGGCCTCAGACAAAAATATAATACCCTACCCAAAAAAGCAGCAAAACAAAAAGGAATGGAGATGTGGCCCAAGTAATAAAGTACTTCAATGGGGAGGAGGAGGAAAGCTGAGACGGTCTGGTTGCATAGATCAGGCTAACCTCAGACTCAAAATTCTCTTGCCTTCACTTCTCAATAATGGAGTTACAGATACGTACCACTATTTTTAGCTGCAAAAGTCCTTTATATATTTTGGAAATAAATTCTCTTACCTGATATAATAACTTGCAAATATTTTCCATCATTACAAAGGGTGCCTTTTACAACACAAACATTTTAAATTTTCTAAATCCAACCTATGTATTTTTTCGTCTGCTGCTTATACTTTCAGTATCACAGCAAATTGATAACTCGGTTATAAAGATTTACCCTTACGTCTTCTCCTAAGAGCTTTATTGTTTTAAGTCTTTGATTTATTTTAAGCTAATTCTGTATATGTTGTGTGGTAGGAATCCAACTTCATTCTTTTACATGTGGCCATCCAGTTGTTCCCCTCTGACTGTTTAAGTTGATTCTTTACTCTCTAAGATGGAACATCTTTCTGGTTTTCCACATTTTTTTTTGTCACATTTTTCTTTTTTTTTTTTTTTTGCTGACTTTTTTTTGTGTGAAAATACTGTACAGAGGGGTTACAATTACATGGGCAAGATAATGAGTACATTTCTTATCAAGCATTGTAGCCTCCTCCTTTGTTTCTCCTTCCCATCCCTTCCCATCCTCCCACCCGCCCCCTCCCCACATTTTTCTTTAGTGTTTCCACAACTCTTTAATTTTGCTGACTTATAATAGATAAAATCTGAAAAACTGCTTATAATACTCAATCTTCTAAGCGCCTCTGAAGCTTCCAGGTTTGATACGTTTATTCATTTAAACATTCCCATTTTAGATAAAAGTCCAAATTTTAAATATGCATGGCTAAGCATCAAGACACAGACTTTTCCCTTGCCCTTGAGGAAAAGACAGAAAATAATGATGTAGTTCACTGGTAGAATGCTTGCCTATCATTGACAAAATTCTAGGTATAATTCTTAGGAACACACACACACACACACACACACACACACAAGCATACACAAACTAAGTTGTTTTAAATCAGGAATTTATGATCCCAAGAAATACAATTGTTTCATTTTACAGGAGATATGGATGAGATATAAAGCAGAGAAGTAACTCATAGAAAACAGTGGTAGGGGGCTGGGAAGGTGGCTCAGTGGTAGAGCGCTTGCCTTGCATGCATGAGGCCCTGGGTTCGATTCCTCAGCACCACATAAGCAAAAAGAAAAAAGCAGGAAGTGGCGCTGTGGCTCAAGTGGCAGAGCGCTAGCCTTGAGCTGAAGAGCTGAGAGACAGTGCCCGGGCCCAGAGTTCAGGCCCCACGGCTGGACCAAAAAAAAAAAAAAAGAAAGGAAACAGTGGTAGTAGCCAGACACCAGTAGCACACACCAGTAATCCTAGCTACCAAGGAGGCTGAGGATAGCGGTTCAAAGCCAGCCAAGGCAGGAAAGTCTGTGAGACTCTTTTTTGTTGTTGTTGTTGTTGGTCGTGGGGCTTGAACTCTGGGCCTGGGCGCTGTCCCTCAGCTCTTCAGCTCAAGGCGAGCGCTCTACCACTTGAGCTACAGCACCACTTCCGGTTTTCTGGTGGTTTATTGGAGATAGGAGTCTCACGGTCTCTCCTGCCCGGGCTGGCTTTGAACCTCAATCCTCAGATCTCAGCCTCCTGAGTAGCTAGGATTACAGGCGTGAGCCACCAGCGCCTGGCTGGCTGTGAGAATCTTATCTCCAATTAACCACCAGAAAACTGGGAATGGCACTATGGCTCAAGAGGTAGAGCGTTAGCCTTGAGCTGAAGAGCTCAGGGACAGCACCCAGTCCCAGAGTTCAAGTCCCACAACCAAAAAAAAAAAAAAAAAAAAAAAAGGAAAGGAAGGAAAGGAAGGAAGAAAGGAAGGAAGGAAGAAGAGAAGAGAAGAGAAGAGAAGAGAAGAGAAGAGAAGAGAAGAGAAGAGAAGAGAAGAGAAGAGAAGAGAAGAGAAGAGAGTGGACGTTAAATTCTGGACAAGTGTTGGGGAGAGAGTCATAAACCTTACTAGAGAAAACTCATGTCAGACCTTAGGGCTTCAGCCATCTAAGGTAATGGCAACTTGTATCCTCAGGGCCATTTTATGTCTTTGCTGGGTCCTGGGTATTTTGCTTTTATAGGCCCTTTCTTCCATTAGGTAAAAAAAAAAATAAAATTAGAATTATATACATACATGCTAGGCACTGGTGGCTCATGCCTGTAATCTGAGGATCAAGGTTTAAAGCCAGCCCAAAGAGGAAAGTCCATGAGACTCTTACCTCCAATTAACCACCAGAAAACTGGAAGTGGCACTGTGGCTCAAAGTGGTAGAGTGTTAGCCTTGAGAATAGAACTCAGTGGCAGCTCTCAGGCCCTGAGTTCAAGCCCCACAACTGGGGGGGAGAGGGGGAAGGTTTGGAAATCAAACAAACAAAAAAGCCTGGCATGTAAGCTTGTATGTTGACACATGCATTAAACACTATGACAAGGAGACTCACAAGTTTAAGGTCAGCCTGGGCTACATAGCCAGTTCCAGGCTAGCCTGGGCTACATAATGAGACTCCATCTCAAAAAGAAAACAAAACAAAAAAAAAAAAATGGCATGTCATTGACCTACAAATGTCAAAGAGATCATATGCTTATCATCTTGAAGGTAGCTAATATATTTTTCTTCATTCTTTCACTCAATTAAAGATAATAAATATATATTAGAAATAATTCCTTATAGAAGTGTTAAGAATAAAACTAGAGTAGGCTAAGAGAACAGTGAAGACTATTTTGTTGCTACATTCAGACATTGTGCTTTCCTCCAAAAGCTTGCTAACATCAGGTGAACAATATAGGTTAAGGACAGTGACACTTAGTTCATATGCTGTGTCTTATTTGCTTGTTTGTTTGTTGTGGGGCTAGAGCTCCGGGCCTGCGTACTGTCCCTGAGCTTTTTTCACTGCAGGCTAGGGCTCTACCACTTTGAACTACAGTTCTACTTCTGGTTTTCTGGTGGTTTAATTGGAGGTAAGAATCTCATGGGGGCTGGGAAGGTGGTTCAGTGGTAGAGCGCTTGCCTTGCATGCATGAGGCCCTGGGTTTGATTCCTCAGTACCACATAAGCAGAAAACGCTGGAAGTGGCGCTGTGGCTCTATCTAGCCTTGAGCTGGAGTTGAGGGACAGCACCCAGGCCCAGAGTTCAGGCCCCACGACCGACAAAAAAGAAAGAAGAAAAAAGGAAGAAGAAGCAGCAAGTGGCAGCAGCAGCATCTCATGGACTTCCTTGCCCCAGCTGACTTCAAACGACAATCCTTCGATCTCAGCCTCCGGTGTAGCTATGATTACAGGCATGAGCCACCAGCACTAGGCTCTCCTTTAGGTTTTATTTCACTCTTAGTTTTCATCCCAAGAAGTAGCCTCATGGCAACAACTACCTTTTTCAGTTAAGAGAAAAACAATTGTAGGTTAATCATCATTGTTATATAGGTCAAGCTCCCGGGGGCTCAGCTTCCCCATCTGTAAAATGTCAGGACTAGTTTAGATGACTTTTAGGTTCCTTTATGCTAAAATACTGTATTCATATCAAGTCTGTCTAACTTTAAATCTTTGGAGTCAGCAATACTTTAGTCTTTAAAGCTGCCATAGTTACCATGTAGAACAGCAAGAAGCCTTAATTGTGATGTGCTATGATATAACTGGAAGCTACCAAATTAAATCAACAAAACTTTACCAAGTAATATGCATATATCAGGAATATCCATAACTACTGACAGGGGATTGCTCTCCTATCACAGTTCCAAGTACCTGCTAATTACAAAGAGCCCTAAATACTGAAATCCTTTCATCCAGATTTGTTTGGCTGGGGAATTTCAGACAAATCAGTTGATCCTTTATCAGAGAATGATCAGCTAGAGACTTCATCATTTCACAACATCAGAGATGAACATGTCCAACCTTTTCCCGTCATGTCCATAGCCCAGAAAATGGGAAGAAACAATTAAACATACTATAAGGATAACCAATGGTAAATACAGGAAATGTTGTGTCAGCCCAGAGAAAGAAGAGATGAGCTAGCTCCTGAACCTGATAGGAATACAACACTAATAACCAGGTTGGCTACCTCTATCTTATAAGATACAGATATTATGGTCAGTGATAAAGATGATGAGAGAAGTCCAAAGGCTCACAACCCTACTATCCACATCTGTAGGCCCCCCCAATTCTTATCTCATTTCACATTCTTTCCTTTTCCTAACTCCTTAGCTTTGCCAAGAGTTCAATAAGCCAAAGTGTAACTGCCTCAGCTTTCAGACCTCCAAGATGATCAATCAATAGAGACATGCAATATACTTAACCAAATTGTAAGGCCTGATGTGTACAGCATACTTTCAGCAGTAAAATAAAAGTAGCTGCTTGCTCTAATACCTGCTGCAAGGCTACCTGTCTTTACCCAACCTCTCTTACCATTGTCAGAAAGCACATCCTCAAGCCCAACTGAGCTGGCAAGCTTTTGAAAAATTTTAAATTTTGAAAACTTTTGAAAACTTTTCGAATTCAATGGCACTTAAAGTTTTCTTTTTTGGTTCTTCAATTCCTAGCCTATACAATTCCTATTTTTTGCTCTGGATTCCTCTCCATCTAGACCTCTTCCCTATATACATTCTAGCTTTCATATACTTTATTTATTTATTTATTTATTTATTTATTTTTGTCTGTCATGGGGCTTGAACTCTGGGCCTGGGCACTGTCTTCACCATGTGAGCCACAGCGCCATTTCCAGTTTTCTGGTGGTTAATTGGAGATAAAAGTTTCACAGACTCAAAGCCCAGGCTTGGCTTTGAACCTCAATCCTCAGATCTCAGCCTCCTGTGTAGCTAGGATTACAGGACCAGCAACCCTAAACTTTTCTACCCATCCTTAAAAACCCAACTCAGATGCCATTTCCTCAAATCCTATCCTCTATGAACTTCTAAAGGACTTTTAGTCTGAACTGTGCAGCCCACCTATGAAATCTCCATTAAGCTCTTCACACAATGCCTTAGTTCACTGCCTTGAACTACTACAGCAGCCTCCAAAGTGATCTCTAAAAGTTGAATATAGCCAGAACATATTTGTTAATACAGGAACAGCCAAAGGGGCATTTATCAGACACAAATTTGACTACATCATCATCCCATTTCACAACTTTCTATTGCCTCAGACTAAAGTCTAAATTCCTTAGTATGACATATAGGTACTCTATACTCTGGTCCAACTAGCTACCTTATCTCATCTTTCACCAAATACTTTCTACTCCAACCAAACTGAACTACACCCATCATTCTAACAAGCTCTTCTCTTTTCTTTTTTTTTTTTTTATTGTGAAAATATTGTACAGAGGGGTTACAATTACATGGGCAAGATAATGAGTACATTTCTTATCAAGCATTGTAGCCTCCTCCTTTGTTTCTCCTTCCCATCCCTTCCCACCCTGCCCCCCACCCACCCCCAGCTCTTCTCTTTTATACCTCAGGGTTTGGCTCCTGCTGTCTTTTTACCTTCACTGTCTAGCTCACTCCTGTTCACTCTTCAGGAAGCAGGTCAGATATCAACTTCTTTGTGAGACACGCCAATTTTATTCATTTGTAGATCCACTCAACAAGTGCTAAACAATTTTAACTTAAGCTTTATTATTACAATAATAATCAACAACTTTGCCCTCAATGATCCTCACATCTCAGCCTGTTGAGTAACTAGATTACAGGCAGAAGCCATCTGCACCTGGCCTTACCTTATAATTTGATGACTTCTTCTTTCTACTAGACCAAGGGTGGAGGCACCTCTGACCCATGGGCAGTATAGGCTTGTAAAATCATTTAGTATACGATGGGACAAACACCTATGCTTCTCATTGACTGCCTACAACCATCTGCCTGTAGGGATCATTTCATATGCCCTGAAAATTATGTTATAAATATTCAAATGGCCACTGACAGAAAAAGAAGTTCTCTACCCTTGCATTATACCACAAATTCCTTTTTTTCTTTTTGGGGCCAAGGGGGGATGGTGGTTGTAGAGCTTGAATCTGGGCTTGGGTGTTGTCCCTGTGCTCTTCAGCTCAAAGCTAGGGCTCCACCACTTGAGCCACAGCACCACTTCCAGTTTTCTGGTGGTTAATTGGAGACAAGAGTCTCACGGGATTTTCCTGTCCAGTCTGGCTTTGAACCATGATCCTCAGCTCTCAGCCTCCTGAGTAGCCAGGATTACAGGCATGAGCCACCCACAAATTCTTTTAGAGCAGAAACAGTCTCTTCTTCCATTTATACTTTCTAAAGTCATTTGCATAATTAAATGCATATCAAATATATGATGACATTTGAAAACAGTGAATCCATGTTACAGTGTTTTACTATCAATAGAGATCATAGTTATATTGCCAGGTTCAAATCTCAGCTCCACTTAAAAGCTGCTCAAATTACTTCTCTAGCCTTAGTTTTTCTCATCTAGAAAATTAAAATAATAATTTATTAAAATAGATGGGCTGAAGCCCTGGGCTTGATTCCTCAGTACCACATAAACAGAAAAAGCTGCAAGTAGTGCTGTGGCTCAAGTGGTAGAGTACTAGCCTTGAGTAAAAGAAGCTCAGTGACAGTGCCTAGGCCCTGAGTTCAAGCCCCAAGACAGGCAAAAAATAAAAAAATAAAATAAAATAGATGAAAAGTGCTAATACAGATAAAATACTTAGCATCGTGTCTGGTACACAGTGTGCACAGAAAAAGTTAGCTATTACTGTTGTCATTAGATAGGAGGAAAAAAGACTATTTTTGCAGTACACTAAATGATAAGCTCAGAGAGGTTAGACTAAGTCCTAAGGTCATTGGGGAATAAAATGTCACATGAGGTTTGTAAGTAACACAATGCATTCAGTTATTGATAACACTAACAAGGAAAGGGAAAACAGCACAGAATGAACAAAAATGTTGGCAAGATTTACACGTTCTGCTTCTTTCCCTTCCCAGTTACTCCCTAGCTGCCCAGGGCCCAAAGCCCCAAGACTCTGACCCAGCATCCTCTTGGGAAAGCTTCACTTTAAAGGGAACTAATGAGTTTATGTTTCCCTGCAGATTTTCCTCTGAGGATCAGAGAGATAACAAATGACTTCAAGAAGGGAAAACACAAAGAAATAAAGAAGATGAGAAATGACACTAGATGAGCTATCTTTGCTTGGTTTCCCTGGAATGAGCTTTTAGGCTAAGGGACCTCAGGTGTGCAGAGCCTATATTTTTCAAGGGCATTCTCTGGGAATGCTTGTGTTTCCTAAGTGCCAGATTTGAAGAAGCACAATCTAGGAAAAGCTAAATTGAGGACTGAAATATTGGAAGCTAGTTGGGCACTGGTAGCTCTCACACTTACAATCCTAGCTACACAGGAGGCAGAGATTGTGGGGACTGCAGTTTGAGGCCAATCTGGACATAAACATAAGACTATGTCAATCAATAGCTGGATGAGTAGTGTGCACCTGTCACCCTAGCTAGGCAGGAGATGTCTGTAACTAGGTGAATCATGGTCCAGGCTGGCATGGGCATATACACAAAATCTTATTCAAAAACATAATGAAGGCAAACAAAGTTGAGGGGCATGGCTTGAAAGTTAGTATGTCTGGGCTGGGAAGGTGGCTCAGTGGTAGAGCGCTTGCCTTGCATGCATGAGGCCCTGGGTTCGATTCCTCAGCACCACATAAGCAAAAAGAAAAAAAGCTGGAAGTGGCACTGTGGCTTAAGTGGTAGAGCGCTAGCCTTGAGCTGAAGAGCTGAGGGACAGTGCCCAGGCCCAGAGTTCAGGCCCCACGACCGGACCCAAAAAAAAAAAAAAAAGTTAAGTGTGTCTGCCTAGCAAACACAAGGCCCTAAGTTCAACCTTTAGTACCACACCCCCACCAAAACAAATTTGAAGCTATCTACAGAATAATTCTAGTTGAGGGTGGGTATGGTGGTACACATATGTAATCCCAGCTACTTGTTAGTCAAAGGTAGTGGAATCATAGTCTGAGGCAAAAGCAAGAGATTACCTGAAAAACATACTAAAAGCAAATGAATTGGGAATATGGCTCAAGAGGTAAAGTATTTGCCTAGCAAACATAAGGACCTGAGTTAATCCCCAGTAGTCCACCAATGGCTCATGGCTATAATCCTAGATACTCAGGAGGTTAAGATATGAGAATCAAGCCAGCCTAGGCAAGAAAGTATTTGAGACTCTTATCCCCAATTAACCACCAGAAAACTGGAAGCGGAGCTGTGGCTGAAAATGGTAGAGTGCTAGCCTTGAGTGAAAGAGCTCAGGGACAGTGCATAGGCCCCCAAGTTCAAGTCCCAAGACCAACACAAATAGATGATAGATAGATAGATAGATAGATAGATAGATAGATAGATAGATAGATAGATAGATAGATATTATGTTGTGAAAAAGCAGGCAAGACACTGAGAAAGGCACAACAATGAGATAGTTCCTATACTCAAGAAGTGGAAACAATTCCTCTTTTATCTTTTTCCTCACTTTCCTATCCTCTTTTACTGACCAGATGGCACCTTAAATTACTTCTAGAAGTAGATGAGTCATTAAATCACTAGAGAAATGAAAAGTGATTTGCAAAAACCAAGGGTGAAGCTAGTGTGGGGGGCGTTATTGTAAAGGAAATGGGAATCTGCCAGAGTGTAAGACTCCAAAGTTACAGGAGGCTGGTTGTTCATAAATCTTTTTATTAACTAACTCTGTTCCATCACCACTTCTCCTTCTCTAATCCCAATATTAGGGCTGGGTGTAGCTCAGTGGCAAAGCGCTTGCCTAGCAAGTGCAACGTCCTGGGCTCAATCCCCAGTACCAAAAAAGAAAAGACAAAAAAAAATACAGTTAAAAAAAAAACAATATCGGGCTGGAAAGGTGGCTCAGTGGTAGAGCGCTTGCCTTGCATGCATGAGGCCCTGGGTTCAATTCCCAGCACCACATACGCAAAAAGAAAAAAAGCTAGAAGTGGCTCTGTGGCTCAAGTGGTAGAGTGCTAGCCTTGAACTGAAGAGCTGAGGGACAGCGCACAGGCCCAGAGTTTAGGCCCCATGACCAGACCCCCCCCCCAAAAAAAAACCAATATTAGTAAAATAATTGTTAAGAATAATTGTAACTTCACTCAGATATTCCTTAGTATTTGCTGAATGCTTGATAGAAGTCATAGGAAACAGAACAAAGTAAATTACTGAGATCCAGAACATTCACAACTGCAAGAGACCTCAAAGATCATTGGGTCCTTGGGCTGGGAAGGTAGCTCAGTGGTAGAGCGCTTGCCTTGCATGCCTGAGGCCTTGAGTTCGATTCCTCAGCACCACATAAACAAAAAACGCCAGAAGTGGCGCTGTGGCTCAAGTGGTAGAGCGCTAGCCTTGAGCTGAAGAGCTGAGGGATAGCGCATAGGCCCAGAGTTCAGGCCCCATGACCAGACCCCCCCCCCAAAAAAAATTGGGTCCAAATCTATCATTTCACAAATAAAGATTTAAGTACAGAGGTTGAAACTAAGCTCATACATTCATTCATTTCTTTATTGAATCATACTCTATGCCAGGCACCAGGGATAAAGGATGAACAGGGCTTTCAAAAACACAGGGAGCCAGGCACCTGTAATCCTAGCTACTCAGGAGGCTGAGATCTGAGGATCATAGTTCAAAGCCAGCCAGGGCAGGAAAGTCCGTGAAACTCTTATCTCCAATAAACCACCAGAAAACCGGAAGTGGCACTGTAGCTCAAGTGGTAGAGTGCTCGCCTTGAACTGAAGAGCTGAGGGACAGCACTCAGGCCCAGAGTTCAAGCCCCACGACTCACAAAAAGCAAACAAACACAGGGAGACAGACAAAAAGCATGTATTAATGTCTCTCTCTCTCTCTCTCTCTCTCCCTCTCTCTCTCTCTCTCTCTCTCTCTTCCTCCTCTTCTTCCTTCTCCTCTTCTTCCTCTCCTCTTCTCTCTCTCCAGTTCTAGGGATTTAACTCAGGGCCTCTGTCCCTTAACTTCTTTTCCCACTCATGGCTGGTACCACTTGAGCCACATCTCCACTTCTGGCTTTTTCTAGTTAATTGGAGGAAAGAGTCTCACAGACTTTACTACCAGAGCTGGCTTTGAACTTTGGTCCTCAGTCTCCTGAGTCATCAGAATTATAGGCATGAACTACCTGTACCTAACTTGAAAGGCTATAGCATTAAGAATGCACATGAAGCCGGGCGCTGGTGGCTCACGCCTGTAATCCTAGCTACTCAGGAGGCTGAGATCTGAGGATCGCGGTTCAAAGCCAGCCACCGTGAGACTCCTATCTCCAATAAACCACCAGAAAACCGGAAGTGGCGCTGTAGCTCAAGTGGTAGAGCGCTCGCCTTGAGCTGAAGAGTTGAGGGACAGCGCCCAGGCCCAGAGTTCAAGCCCCACGACCGACAAAAAAAAAAAAAAAAGAACGTACATGAAAAATTTAGCCCAGAACTTAGCAAAGCAAGTATTCTGGATTATTTTGCCTTCAGCACTCTCTCTCAGCCCACTTTTTCTGCTGTACTAGCCTCAGAACTCCTCTCAATGGATTTCTAAGTATCTACTGCCAGCTGGCTATCTCTGAGATAAAACTAATGTGCTATCCCCACTCTAAAATCTGGGTCAACTGTTTACTATTTCAATGGGTTTTGTCTTCTCCACTACACTACCACTAATCTTATATGCCTAAAAAAACAACAAAACTGGCAAATATAGCTGGGCACTGTGGCTCACACCTGTACTCAGAGGGCTGAGATCTAAGGATCACAGTTCAAAGCCAGCCTGGATGGAAAAGGTCTGTGAAACTCTGATCTTCAACAAACTACTCAGAAAAAGCCAGAAGTAGTGCTGTGGTTCAAGTGGCAGAGCAGGAATAGAATCTAGGCCCTGAGTTCATGCCCCAGGACTAGACCAAAAAAAAAAAGCAAAAATAAATAGCCAGACATAGGAAAGGGGGGGGGGGAGGAAAGAAAGGAGGGAGGGAGGGGGAAAAGGAGGAGGGAAGGAAAGAAGAAAAAATTAACCTAGTCCAATATTCTTTCATACTAAGTAAAATAAGGCCCAGAAGAGTAAATAATACCTCAAGCTGGTTTCAAGCCAGAGACTTGCTTTGAACTCTGGCTTAAGCTGGAAACTACTTACCAATCTAGAAGATATCACATCATTTTGACAGATGAGCAGCACTGAAAACTAGCCAGACACTAGCAAAGAGGACTGCTCAGTCCTGATTAGACACTGGTGTGTTTCTCCTCCTCTTTTCTTTTCTCTTTCTCTTTCTCTCTCTCTCTCTCTCTCTTTCTTTCTTTCTTTCTTTCTTTCTTTCTTTCTTTCTTTCTTTCTTTCTTTCTTTCTTTCTTTCTTTCTTTCTCTGTCCCAGGGCTTGAACTCAGGGCCTGGGCACTGTCCCTAAGCTTCTTTTGTTCAAGACTAGCACTCTATCACTTGAGCCACAGCACTACTGTGGCCTTTTCTGTTTATATGGTACTGAGGAATCAAATCCAGGGCTTCAAGCAGGCTAGGCAATCACTCTATTACAAAGCCATATTCCCAGCCCACTCATGTGTTTCTCTACCTTCCATCCTAAACTAGTTCTCTGGGCCAAGAATATACTACCTATTCCTCTCAGAGTTGACTAGCCACACCATTAAAGAAAAAAATCTCTGGCTCCAGGATTTCTGTGTCTCCTTTTGGGGTCTCCTAGCTGGTATCCATAAATCAACCTACTAATAACATCAATCATTCTGTGGTTTGACAAGGTATGAGATAGAGCTGAGCTTAGCCAGTCATCATAACTTGCTAAATACCTGACTGATCTAAGTAGATCTCTCACATCCCTAAGTACCACAGGACTAAACATTCCTCATGAACAAAGGACCAGCAAAATCAAGTTAGCAGTAAATTAAAGGGCTTGTATAGAAAAAAACTACTCTTTTGAATAATCCCCATATTGATCCTCTCAGAAAACATACTGTATGATCCTCTCCTAACAGCTACTTCATATTATGGAAATGGGGCTTTTGAATATAAAGAAAAAAGCAGTTTATTTGGTAAGATTGAGTCTGCAGTTTATGAAATCTTTAAACTAAGAGAAAATAGACATGTTCTGGAAATATGGATGTAAATCTATGTAACAACACTTAGCTGAAAACCCTTAGCATATCTCCAGTCCTTGGAATCTCAGTTCCTCAATCATAGGAAATACTAATAAAGCATATCTCAAGAATGCAAACTTCAAAATGTTCTCCTGAATTGCTGCCACTTACCAAATATCCTGTGTTAGTTTTTACATACAAAATAATTAGGCACACACACACACACACACACACACACACACACACACACACACACAGTCCTAAGGCTTAAACTCAGGGCATGGGTGCTGGTTTTTGTTTGTTTGTTTGTTTTGCTCAAGGTTAATGCTCTACCACTTAGCAACAGCTCTACTTCCAGCTTTTAGGTGATTAATTGGAGATATGACTCTCATTGACTTTCCTGTCTGGGCTGACTTCAAACTGTAGTCCTCAGATCTTAGCCTCCTGAGTAGCTGAGATTACAGGTATGAGCCATCAGTACCAGGCTAAAGGGCCAGACAATTTTAAATTACCTAATAAACCTTAGAGCAAAAATAGAGGGGAAATGGAACCAAGGGCCACAGTACAGCACAGCAGACTTGGGCCAAAAATTTCACTCACAAACTTGAATCCTAGGAAAGTTCCTAAACTTTTCTAGCCTCAGCCTCCTCATTTACAAAATAGGGTTAACACCATCTGGCTTACAGGGCTGCTGTTAGTAATAAATGAGCTACTGTAGGGAATAGACATCAACTGACTTAAGGTAAGAGCCTTATAACTAGCTTTATCCTAAACCCTCTTTTTTATTCATTTCTTTGAAGCAAGCAGCTATTGGCACAGCCTAAATTACCTCTCAGCCTCTACAGAAAATAGTAATGGAACCAGACCAAAAAAAGAGAGAGAGGTAGGAAGAAAGAGAGGGGGAGGGACAAATTACTATTTGAGACTATATGTTATGCTAATGACATCTGATTTTGGAAAACAGTATCCTAAGGAATAAATCACAGCTTGTATATTTTTTCCAAAGAAGATAAGTATACCAAAAATACATCTTTGCCAGGCTACTCATCACTTTTATAATCTGGGCTCCACAACAGAGTCTACTAATCAAGCAGCAAGTGCAACAGTGAGACGACTCTGATGTCACATGTCAATCACAGCTTTCTTGGGAACTCACCCATTTAATTTTTTTTTTAGCACATTTCCATCTACTGACATTCTACTGACTTCTCCTAGCAGACTCTGGTGCCTGTCTCTTGCGCCCCACTGCACTTGTTACACATTTTTATTATAGCAATTTTCTAGTTGTACTGTAATGGATTATTTACATGTCTCCTCACTGGATTGCAAATTCTAAAAATCCTGAATTTCTAACACATGACAACTGCATTAGGTCCCCATAATTGCATATTTAATGGTGCACTGTACTTTGCCTTCTACTAGGGAAGGTTGCACAAAATGGTGAAGGAGACATTAGTAGAAACCTACACAATCTAAGGTCTGCCCAGGTGCCAGTAGTTCATACCTGTAATTCTAGCTACTCAGGAGGTTGAGATCTGAGGATTATGGTTCAAAGCCAACCAGGGCTTTTAGAAAAGTTCATGAGACTCTTACCTCCAATTAACCACCAGAAAACCAGAAGTGACGCTGTGGCTCAAAATGGTAGAGCACAAGCCTTGAGCAAAAATGCTCAGGGACAGCACCCAGGCCCTGAGTTTAAGCCCTAGGACCAATCAAAAACAAAACAACAACAACAAAAAAAAACCCACAAAAAACAATTAAGGTCTGACATGCCAGATTTCTCTTCTTTCTAGAGCTTGAAGAACACAACTGTTTTTGCTTCTCAGAGTTACCTTCTTAAACACACAAAGAAAAGGACAGAACCAATTCACATTGAATTTCTAGACAAGAGATTATATTCTTTCTCCAAGAATAAAAGAAGTTAAAGTTTCTAGGATGAGTACTAGTGGTTTCATATTAAGTTGATCTGTAGCAATAACATTCTAGAAAGTGTATTATACAAAAAGTAACTCGAGGGGGCTGGGAAGGTGGCTCAGTGGTAGAGCGCTTGCCTTGCATGCTCGAGGCCCAGGGTTCGATTCCTCAGCACCACGTAAGCAAAAAGAAAAAAGCCGGAAGTGGCGCTGTGGCTCAAGTGGTAGAGTGCTAGCCTTGAGCTGAAGAGCTGAGGGACAGTGCCCAGGCCCAGAGTTCAGGCCCCACTACCACACCCCCCCCCCAAAAAAAGTAACTTGAGTCCGTCAAACAAGAAAAACTAAGAAACAAAAATCATTTATGGGGTTGGGAAGGTAGCTCAGTGGTAGAGTGCTTGCCTTGCATGCATAAGGCCCTGGGTTAGATTCCTTAGCACCACATAAGAAAAAAGAAAAAAGCCAAAAGTGGCGCTGTGGCTCAAGTGGTAGAGTGCTATAGAGAGCCCATGACTAACAAACCATAAATAATAACTGCAATATAGAATTTACTCTTCTCAAGGTGTTTTCAAATATATTTCATTAAAAGACAGCCAATTATAAATAGAGACTTAATGCAAGAAGGGTCAATGGAAGTAATTTACACAATCATGCCACCTCACCAACCAACAGGTATTCAAACACCTCCAGTCTCTAGTGGTTGGGAGGTAGAGGACTTCATTGCCTAGTTTCTACATTCTCTAACCACCTGCCAATTTCTCAGCCTCATCCCAAGCAGATAAACACTCACACATTAACCCACCACCAAGCAACAGTCTTTACTTCCTAAATCCACATCCTTTCTGAGTCTCAACATCAATCCTACACTTTTCCCCCCAACATAGGAATAGTGGGGAGGTGTCTCTAAAATTCTGAACCCTCTCTGAGATTTCACGGGTCCCATCTGACAATCAATCTTCACCTTCTATTCCTCGATGCTATTTCTATCATGCAAGACCATAAGCAACTCTAACTATCACTGTCCCTTTGGCCTCAGACTTTTTTATTCCTTTCTCATCATCTCTGCTTCTCAGCCTTGAAAAAGCCAGAAGTGGTGCTGTGGCTCAAGTGGTAGAATGCTAGCCTTGAGCAAAAGAAGCTCAGGGACAGTGCCCAGGCCCAGAGTTCAGGCCCCACGACTGGACTCAAACACACACACACACACACACACACACACACACACACACACACACACACACACACACACACACACACACACACACACACACACACACACACACACACACACACACACACACACACACACAATCTTTACGTGCCTCTTAGGTAAAGGGGACATCCACTCTCAAGTTCACCTTCAAGGAAGTAGAGAGAGAGAGAGAGGGAGGGAAGGAGGCAGGAAGAGAGGTCAAGAGCGAGATTTTCATTAATCCTTTAGGATCCAACAACTATAGGAAGCGTTTCTTAGAATAGGTGTCCCACTCTCCAAGCCACACAGTGCATTCCTCTAATGCAATGACTCGTAGCCTTGTCGGTCTCCCACGAACCATTACGCTGCAGGCTCTACAAGGAAAGTGGGTGTATCCTTAGCACCTAGCCCAGGCCGTGGCACAAAAGTGATCTTTAAACGTCTGCTCAATGGGTGAATGGGGAAATTCTGGCCCACAAGTATTCATTCATGCATAGGTCCTTTCATTCGTTGACCCAAACTTTACAGCGCATGCATTAGGTACCACGTCGTAGAATGCAGGGCTACATAACGAAACGACTCCTGTCCGAAAAGAAGTCCAAGCCCTGACGCCAGGAAAGCAGCCCTGCTTCCGGGTCTGCGTGCCCACCGCCCGCGCCCGGCTGAGGGTCCTCTCCCACCACGCCCCTCCGACGCCGCGGCCGCCCGCCGTCCTGCCGTCCCACCCCGGGACTCCCAGACCACGGCCTCAAAAGCCTCACACTCCCGCCTTTCTTCCACCCTAGAGGCGGCGGCCAGCCTTCGACCCCAGGCCCGCCGCAGGCAGGGTCCCCGGGGCAGGAGAACCGCAGATCCCCCGCACCGCGCACCCGCCTCCCAGGCAGCACGCTCTACCCGCTCTGGGCCCCCTCCGGTCTCTCCTGGGAGCCCCCTCCTCCAAGGCCTCCCGTCGCCTCTCTTCACTTTCAAGTGGAGTCCCTCGTTTCTCCGTCTCCCAATCCCCCTTACCTCATCCAGCTCCCGTTCCGCAGCAGCACCTCCTCCAACCTCCACCTCCACCACTGCCGCCATCTTGCCCGCTGACACCCCCCCCCCCCGACTTGCCCAGTCCCCCCCGTGCTAGCCAGCTGCTTCCGCCGCTCTGGCCATGCTAGCCAATCGGCAGTGCGGAGGCCGGCCTAGGGGCGGAGCTTCGAGGCAGGCGGAGACCTGTCAGGGACCAAGAGACCCTCCACTTGCTACTCGTTTACGGATTAAAGAGGGACGTTTGTCTTGCGTTTCCAAACCTCAGCAGGGAATGGAAAATGAGAAATTGTGCTTTTATCACTGTGAGTGTAAGTATTTCGCCAATTGTGCCGTTTGAAAAGCGAAAAGGAAGAGTCCCTAAACGGGCAACTTTCGCGACGCTCCCTCACGTGGACTGCCGGGAGTGAAGCGTGTGAACTAAGAACTACATTTCCCATGCTTCTTTGGGTCTGAACCGGAAGCTTAATCACGCTCTCCACGAGAGAACAGCTGTGAGCGAAATCTATACACAAAAACCCACCACGTGTATTTTTTTTCTTTTTCTTCTGCGTGTGGCTCCCTCTACGTTGCCTTGATGACAGTAGTTTTTTTCAGACGCGGATTCTTTAAGCCCCAGAACGAATTTCTGAGCTTCGGGAGACAGTGGAACTTGGGGTCAGAAGGCGGAGTTCACGGTGCGGAATTGGCGGGAGAATGAATTAGTGATCCTCGGTCTGAAGCTGCGGTGACTTCCTAAGATTCGCTGTCGCAGGTGAGTGGTGTTGAGTAGACCTTAAGGAGGGGTGGGTGGTGACCACTAAGAAAAGTCTTCAGCTGCTCCGGAGCTCCGCGGCCAACAAACGAGGCCTTTCGCCACACGTTCCTATCCTCCTCTGTACTACATCCTGCGACTCCCAGCTCCCGCCCGGCTTCATAACTGACTTTTTACACACTGTTTTATGCACATCTGAAAGTGACTCTTTGCACTCATCACGGCCCCGTGGCCAGATCTCTCTGGGGAATTGGACTGGAATGACCTGTGGACCCAAAGAACCTTCATCCTTCCCAGTAGCTGAGAGTATAAGCTGATGCCACCACACCTGCTTCGTGTTAGCTTTTTAAAGATTAAATAAGCCGGGCCCTAGTGGCTCACACCTACAATCCTAGCTACTCAGGAGGCTGAGATCTGAGGATCATAGTTCGAAGCTAGCCCGCGCAGGAGACTCTTGTCTCCAAATAACCACCAAAGTGTTCGCTTGAGTGGAAAAAGCTCAGGGACAGCACCCAGGCCAGAATTCAAGCCTCAGGACATGTGTGTGTGGGGGTGGGGGGAGATTAAATAAATGGTGCTGGAAATGTGGGTTAGTGGTAGAGTGCTTGACTAGCATGAGTGAAGCCCTGGGTTAAAGTCCTCAGTGCCACATAAACAGAAAAAGCCGGAAGGGGCTCTGTGGCTCAAAGTGGAAGAGTACTAACCTTGAACAAGAAGCTCAGGGACAGTGCCCAGGCCCTGAGTTCAAGCCCCAGGACTGGTCAAGGGAAAAAAAAAGATTAAATAAACAAAACAATGATAATTATGTAAAACACCTTTGGGCTTCTGTGGGTCATGCCTGTAATCTTAGCTACTCAGGAGGTTTAGAACTGGAGATTTTGGTTCGAAGCCAGCTGGGGCAGAAAAGTCTGAGATGGAAGTGGAAATGTAGGGCTGGGAATGTGGCTCAGTGGTAGAGTGCTTGCCTAGCATGCATGAAACCCTGGTTCAATTCCTCAATACCACATAAACAGAAAAGGCTTGAAGTGGTGTTATGGCTCAAGTAGCAGAGTGCTAAGCCCTTAGCAAAATAAGGGACAGCACCTAGGCTCTGAGTTCAAGTCCCAGGATTGGTAGGGGAAAAATAAAGAACTATGAAAGTAGAGATGTGGCTCAAGCTAAGCAAAAGCCTGAGGCCCTGAGTTCAAGCCCTAGAATGGGCAAAAAGAAGTAAAAAGAAGAAAAGGAAAGCCGGGCGCTGGTGGCTCACGCCTGTAATCCTAGCTACTCAGGAGGCTGAGATCTGAGAATCGCGGTTCAAAGCCAGCCCGGGCAGGAGAGACCGTGAGACTCCTATCTCCAATAAAACACCAGAAAACCGGAAGTGGCGCTGTAGCTCAAGTGGTAGAGCACTCGCCTTGAGCTGAAGAGCTGAGGGACAGCACTCAGGCCCAGAGTTCAAGCCCCACGACCGACAAAAAAAAAAAAAGAAGAAAAGGAAAGTACAAAAGACTTTTTAATTAGCAAGCAAAAAAACAAAAACAAAAACAAAAAAACCTGAACATGAGCAAACAAACTGAGTGAGCTTGCAGCCCTGAGTTCAAGCCCTGCTATCAGTGTGTATGTGTGCACGTGAGCGTGTGCGTGTACACACACACACACCCTCTAATGAGAGGAATAGTAGTGATAGGAAATGCAGCAGGAAATATAGAAATCTACATTGAACAGGCTTTGAGAGACCAAACTCAATATTTAAGCACCTACCAAATAGCAAGAAGTTATAATATATCAGAAAGTTTTGGGATATTTCTTTTTTTTTTTTTTTCTTAATTTTTTTGTTGGTCATGGGGAGGAACTCTGGGCCTGGGCACTGTACCTGAGCTCTTCAGCTCAAGGCTAGTGCTCTACCACTTGAGCCACAGTGTCACTTCCAGTTTTCTGAGTGGTTTATTGGAGATAATAGCCTCACGGACTTTCCTGCCTGGGCTGGCTTTGAACCGTGCTCCTCAGATCTCAGCCTCTTGAGTAGCTAGGGTTACAGGTGCGAGCCACCAGTGCTCGGCTTGGATATTTCTGATAGAAGAGTAACTTAAACAACTTCGTGGGGCAGGAAGGTGGCTCAGTGGTAGAGCGCTTCCTTGCATGCCTGAGGCCCTGGGTTCGATTCCTCAGCACCACATAAGCAAAAAGAAAAAAAAACGGAAGTGGCGCTGTGGCTCAAGTGGTAGAGCACTAGCCTTGAGCTGAAGAGCTGAGGGACAGCGCCCAGGCCCAGAATTCAGGCCCCACGACTGGACCAAAAAAAAAAAAGAAAAGAAAAACAACTTTGTGAAGATTCTTTAAGCAAAAATAGAGTCAGAGCATGTATTTCTGTGTACTAGGTTCTAGGACAAAGCTGAATGACTTAAGGCAGCTTGCTCTCAGGAGTTAATCTATGTGTAAATCCAATGGTAATATATTACTGTATTATTGTGTACTTGGCCTTGAGCTGGCATTCCGATTGTTACACATTTGTTGGAGTCTCATTAGGTGATTGGGATTTGCTCCCTGCCCATCTCTCCTTCCAAGCCCATAGTGGTTCATCAGACTTAACTGCTGAAAATGACTCCTGTCATCAGAGTTTCTTCCTTTTCCTCTTCTTCAGGAGTAACTTGAGAATTCTTGTTCTACTGGAGGCTGTGAAGACCAAAACATGGAGCCAAAGTGGTAACAGAAGAGATTTTGAAAGGAAGCATTTTGATTTGTACTTGGGACAGCTAGTAGGCCTGCCATGGCTCCTGTGAAGATCAGCCATATAGTATCATTTTCCTCTCAGGTATGTTAGTCATCAGGCATGCCTTGACTGGAAGGAATAAATAGACTTGCCTATAGTTGGGAGGAAGCTGGTAAAGCCCTAGGCTTAGATTCTGCACCAAAGTCCCCAGAAGAGCATTTTAGTCACTCTCGTTGAGAGCAGACTGGGACACTCAAAGTCAACCTTAATCTATAAGGCTAAATTGTGATCTAAGCCTTCTTCCTAAAAGTTCTATAATTCCAGTATACTGCTAGATCCCAGATCCTGGACCCAGGACTGTTCCAATGTGGGGATTCTTAGGACTTCTCACTTTTCCTCTGCCTTCATTACTCTCTTTTTCCCGTCTCCTGTCTCAATCTTTGTCAGAGGTGCCATTGACATTTGGGGGCTAAGTCCACACTTTGCAGCAATACCATTTGCATTGTGGCATAGTTAGCCTCCCTGCCCCGAAGACCCTAATGAGAATATATTGCTTCCTAGTCACCATGGAAGCCAAAAACCTCCCCATACATTTCAGAAAGACCCTTCCGTCTTTGGGAGCTATTAACCTCTAGTCTCAGTGAAATAAAATAAAAAGTATACATACTATCCTTACCTGCATGAGCATCTTGAGCAGTTTTTTTCATAGACCTTTTAACCTACTAAAACATACATTGTCTTCTAACATCCACAGTATCTATCTCCATGCCTGTGGATTTCTGTCTAGTCCCTTTACATCATGTTAAGATGCTTCAAAAAATTGAAGAATCAAAAAATGGTTAGAATGAATCTCTTATTAATGGGCCTCATTTTATTTTGTTTCCCTTGGGCTCAGTAAGGTTCCTGATTTCCTCCTCTGCTGTCTTGATTTAGGATCCCAAGTATCCTGTGGAGAACTTATTAAACCCAGACATCCAGAAGGGACCATGGCTTAGCTGTCCTCAGGACAAAAGTGGGCAACTGAGAGCAGAGCTCCAGCTGGAGAGAGCAGTGCCTATTAGCTACATTGATGTTGGTGAGTGAGCTCTCTGTGGCCCAGGAACCTCTGAGAGAAGATGCATGAGTGATTCCTCTAACTACCCCCATCAGATGTCTCAAGTCATTCTGGCTATTCAGAATAAGACCTGCCAAAGTGTGAAGGAGAACTGTGACCCTTTTATGGCAGGTCTGATGTTAGATCACTCCAAAGTCTCTAATCATGTAGAATATAGTCTGAATAGTTTAAATATAATGTAGAATAATGCTTTCTGAATTAGTGTACCTGCCTTGGTTTGATCTGTGTGATATGAATAAAGCCTTAGGTCATTGCCATGATAACTGTCAACAAGTACAGTCAGTATATCCTGGAAATATTAGTGTGGAGGATGCTGGAAGGGTGAAGTGTCCATAGGAGTTTATGGATTGAGGAGGTTGATCTTGGACTTTTCTGAAGTAGAGAACTATTAAAGACAGGACTACTGGTTCCAGCTTTGTAGGGCCTAAAGCCAGAAAAGCAGTGAGCCTCTTCAGACTGGGAGAGGTGTCAGGCTGGGAGGACCTTGATGAACCTGCACGTCATTTGTTGGACTGGGGTCTTAGTCCTGTCTCAGTTGCTGGCTCTCTGTGTGTCTCCACATGTTGCGGGACCTTCTTGACCTCCAAGTAGCTTGAGAGTAGAGGATTGTCATCCACAAGTTCCCTGGTGTACTGTCATCCCAACACCCTTACCTTCTGTCTGCCATTTCCCCAGGTAACTGTGGCTGTGCGTTCCTGCAGATTGATGTGGGCCGTTCTTCGTGGTCCCTGGACAGACCTTTTGTCACCCTGCTCCCTGCAACCATGCTAATGTCCCTTGCTGATTCAAAGCAGGGGAAGAACCGTTCAGGGGTCCGGATGTTTAAAGATGGTAAAGAGGGCAAAAGCAGAACAGGAGGATGTTCCCCAAAAAGAGGATGCAGAATAGAGAAGGCTATAAATGCTACTAGGTTAGCCTGTGTGGGCCATAGTTACAGCTATTAGGGAAATAGGGTAGTTGCTAAGTGGTGTGCCTGAGTGTGAGTCTGTGTGATGAGCATGTGTGATAGCTGGATATACCTATGAACGACAGGTTATATTTGCCTATACTTTCTGATTTTGTGACACCTGATACAGACACATACTTGATTACTATTTGGTTGGGTGGGATAGGTTGGTCTAGTTTGGTTTTGGTTTTTGTGGTATTATGTTGAACTTAGGGTTTTTAGCTTTCTAGGCAAGTGCTCTGTTGCTTAAGCCATGCTTCCAACCCTTTTTTGGCTCTTGTTATTTTTGAGATAGGGTCTCACTTTTTGCCTTGGCTCAACTAGATTGCAGTCTCCTATTTATACTTCCCATGTAACTGGCATGACAGTTGCACACAACCACACCCACCAATTGATTGAAATGGGGTTGTCCCTCTAATTTTTTGCACCCCTGCAGATTTCTACCTCTTGAGTAGATCAGATTATCGATGTGAATCACCGATGCCTGGCTTAGTTTTTATTTTGGCTTTTGAGATAGAGTCTCAATATGCAGCCCAGGCTGGGTTAGCCCAGGATGGCTTGAAATTTACAGTCCTTCTGCCTCAGCCTCCCAAGTGCTGGAATTATAGGCATGCACCACCACAGCCAGTCACTATTACATTTTTATTCATATAAATGCGTGTGAGTATAGGATAAATGTTTATGTAAGTAATGGAATATGATGATTATATTTATCTAGCATATTGTATTTCCTGAGTTCTGTTTATGAAAATTTCTATGTGTTAACTGGGCACTGCAAAAGAAACATATCTGATTTCAGGACTCTAGAGATTTATAGTTTAATAAGGCTTTTTTTAATGTTTACATTGGAAGTTATAAAGGAAGAGTGATCCTTGGAGGGGGTTGGGTTGCATTAGGAACTGAAGGCATGAAGAGTTTGTGAGCGTGTTGGTTTTGTTTATTTGTTATTTGAGAAAGGTTGTATAGCCTAGTCTGGCCGGGATCTCGCTATAGCTATCCCACACTGGCTGTGAACCCTTGGTCCTCCTCCTATTTCAGCCTGCCAAGTGCTGGCATTACAGGTGTGGGCCACTACATCCAGCTCTTTTTCTTTTGTCCTTGAGACGATTTCCTAGCTCCTGCCTCAGAAGAATCATGGGATCGACTTCGTCTCACTTGCTCCCAGCCCTTCACACGTCACCAATCCTTTGGCCTGGCCTTCCTGCGTGTGCGTTCCAATTTAGACTCCTTAGCTGACTCTGTCACAGATCCCTTGGCCTCGGGGAGCTCTGGACTGAGCCAGGTATGAACCATGTAGAGCAAGGATTTTGTGTTTTCTTTTCTTTCTTTTTTTTTTTTTTTGGTCAATGGTAGGACTTGAACCCAGGGCTTGGGCATGTTTCTGAGCTCTTTTGCTCAAGGCGAGCACTCTACCACTTTGAGCTACAGCTCTACTTCTGGTTTTCTGGTATTGGAGATAAGAGTCTCAAGGACTTTCCTGCCTGGGTTGACTATGAACTGGGATCCTCAGATCTTAGCCTTCTGAGTAGCTAGGATTACAAGCATGAGGTACTGGCACCCAGTTAAGGATTTTGTGTTTTCTTTCAGGTAGGAATGAACTCTTCTCTTTTCCTCTTTAACAGAGGGAAGATGCAAGTGAATGAGCCTTGTATGTTGGGTTACATTCAGGACCATTTATTCTTTCACCATTATGTTCTTTTTGAGATCCAGTGTAGCCTCATACTCAGACATTATTTCTGGCTCTTGAGAGAGCTATTGCTTTCATCAGACTTCCTTTTCAGCACCAGAAACCCCAAGGTTCCATTCAAGTCCTGCTGTCCCATCTGCCTTGCAAAAACATTTATATCTTTAAATCTGTGCTAGAATATCAAATTAATTCTTAGTGTACAATGCTCATTGTTCTTCAGAGGGATGTGTGAGTTTCTATCCTCTCCCACCTTTTGGGGGTGAGGGAGCACACATGCCCCCCCCCACACACACACATTGTAGGTTTATAGTTGCATGTGAACAAAATTGCTCACAAAATAATACTGGAAATTAAATTATTGATAAATAATGTTTAGAAAGGAATAGTAAGTTTTTTAGTCCCAAAGTAAAACTAGGTGCTAGTGGCTCATGCCTATAATACTGGCTGCAATCCTGTAATCAGGAGGCTGAGATGTGAGGATCACGGTTCAAAGCCAGCCCAGGCAAGAAAGCCCATGAGATTCTTATCTGCAAGTAACAACTGAAAACCGGCAGTAGAGCTGTGGCTTATAGTGGTAGACTGCTAGCCTTGAGCAAAAAAGCTCAGGGACAGTGCCAAGGCCATGAGTTCAAGCCCCATGACCAACACCAACAAAAAATGTCCCAAAGTAGTTTTTTTTGTTTTTTATTTTTGTCGGTCATGGGGCCTGAACTCTGGGCCTGGGCACTGTCCCTGCGCTCTTCAGCCCAAGGCTAGTGCTCTACCACTTGAGCCACAGTGCCACTTCCAGCTTTTTCTGCTTATGTGATGCTGAGCAATCAAATCCAGGGCCTCTATCTCTGAGCCACCTTCCCAGCCCCCAAAGTAGTTTAAAGTAGAAGTATTTGTTTACATTAATGATATAGGACTGGGATGTAGCTTAGTTGTAGAAAACTTGCCTGGCATATGTGAAGCCCTGGATTCAATCCCTAGAGCTTGAGTTTTTTTACCTGCAAGAATGGGTATATGTACACATTTAAAATATATAGAAAAATAAAATATATAGAAAGATATTTTCAACCACCAGAAAACCGGAAATGGCACTGAGGTTCAAGAGATAGAGCACTCACCTTGAACTGAAGAGCTTAGGGACAGCCCCCTGGCCCAGAGTTCAAGCGCCATGAGAAAGAAAGAGAGAAAAAAAGCAAGGAAGGAAGGAAGGAAGGAAGGAAGGAAGGCAGGCAGGCAGGCAGGCAGGCAGGCAGGCAAAAAGAAAGATACTTGCAAAAGTTAGCACATAACAGACTCAAATGTTTGTGTCAGTACCTATCGTCCAGTTTTTCCAAATAATATGGATTCTTTTATCCTTAGGGTCTTTCAGGATAATGGCAAAACCCTTAGCATTTGGGACTTAAAGGCACAAAATCACAGAACCTGAGATCTTGGAGCTAGAGGAGAACTCAAAGAGAGCATGTACAGTAAATGTGTAATGTGCAAGTTATGGCATGTAATACGTAAACTGAGTTCCTAGGTGGCAGTGTGCCCTAGTGGTGAATCTTGATATTCTACATTTCTCTCTCTCTCTCTCTCTCTCTCTCTCTCTCTCTCTCTCTCTCTCTCTCTCTCTTTTTTTCCCACCTCAGGGCTCCTGTGATTCTCAGGAGACTGGTCCAAGCCCCTGGCTGGCTCATCCTTCTATCCAGAGAACATTCTTCCCAGATCCCCAGACGTAAGTAGCAGTGGAGATCTACCACCCACTTCACAGATCTTTCTCATAGAGAAGAAAGGCTACCATATTACAGGTACCTAAAGCCAGCCTTTGGTTTTTCTTTTTTTTTTTTTTCTTTTTGTTTATGTGGTGCTGAGGAATCGAACCCAGGGCCTCAGGCATGCAAGGCAAGCGCTCTACCACTGAGCTACCTTCCCAGCCCCTAGCCTTTGGTTTTTCCAATCAGTCACATACTGTAAGCCTCACTCTGTCTGTAATCAAATCCATGTTAGATGGTATTGACTTGGGTAACCAAATGGAGCCTGTGTTCTAGGCATGACCACATACTCTGTTTCTCTGCAGGAACACCAAGGAAATTTCAGAACTTAAAGATATCCTACAGCAACTGCAGCCAGGGGCTCTGGGGCGTTCAGCTCGCATGGTGCTTTCAGCAGCTCGCAAAGCTCCTCCAGTCAGTATGACAAACCCTAAGAACAACCACACAGAACCAGGTCCCAGCCATGCAGAAAGTGAAGGTGAGGTCCCATGATTTCTTCCTTACTGTGTCCTGCAGCATCCTTCCTCCCTGCATCTACCAGTGCTAAACAAGGATGGCTTATCCTAGCTTCATGTGTGAGAAAAGTCACCTGTTAGTGAGGAAGAGAGAGCAAATGGTATATAGTAATTGAAAGAGCACTGGTCCAAGAATCAGGATCCTTATCATCATTGGCCCTAATTTCTTCTTCCTTAGAGTGAAGGGATTAAACCAATTATCTAGTCCTCTTACAGTATACAAATTCCCTCCTCATCTCACAAAAACAGTGAAGTAAGGGTGGTAGGACTGAAGTTTATTAGAGGAATAAGGAAGGAGAATTGTATAGTTTTATCATAAAGAAAAGGCTAAATTTGGGAGCTGGGAAGGGTGGTACACACTTGTCGTCCAAACACTCTGGGAACTAAGCAGTTCAAGGCCAATCTGGCTATACATAACAAGACCCTGTCTCAAAAAAGGAAAAAAAAAAAAAGAAAGAAAGAAGGGGAAAGGAAAAAAAAAGAAAAAACATTTGGTGGCTCTGTTTTACATCAGACATTGCTAAGCACTCCTACCAATTTTACCTATTCAATGTTCACAACACATTTATGAAATGCTTACTATTGATCTCATCGAATTTGAGGTTTAGAAGGATAGGAGTAGTCGGGTGCTGGTGGCTCACACCTGTAATCCTAGCTACTCAGGAGGTTGAGATCTGAGGATCGCCATTCAAAGCCAGCCTGGGCAGGAAAGTCCGTGAAACTCTTATCTCCAATAAACCACCAGAAAACCGGAAGTGGTGCTGTAGCTCAAGTGGTAGAGCACTTGCCTTGAGCTGAAGAGGTGAGGGACAGCACTCAGGCCCAGAGTTCAAGCCCCAAGACCGACCAAAAAAAAAAAACAAGAAGGATAGTAGTGTGGCAAAGTACTGTGTTCAGATCCCAGGGGTTTTGTGTTGTTGTTTTATTTTCAGGCCAGGGGTTTGGGGGAGAAACAAACCGAGAGAGAATTAATCAAAGAAAGAGAGTAGAAATATTTTTAAAGCCTTACATGCTTTACATACATGCGTAGCGTGTAAAGGCTTTTGGGGGGCTGGGAAGGTGGCTTAGTGGTAGAGTGCTTGCCTTGCATACACGAGGCCCTAGGTTCGATTCCTCAGCACCACATAAGCAGAAAAAGCCAGAAGTGGTGCTATAGCTCAAGTGGTAGAGCGCTAGCCTTGAGCTGAAGAGCTGAGGGACAGTGCCCAGGTTCAGGTGCCATGACCAACCGAAAAAAAAAAGGGGGGGTCTTTTTGTTAAGGAGGAAGATTTAATGACCATTTCTAACACAGAGCCCAGAACAAACAGAAAAAAAGAACAAAATTCAGTGAATGATCTGGCCAGGACGAAGAGAAAGAAAGTGCAGGACCAAAGGTAAGTAGATTATGGGGAAGACCCGGATCACCTCTCTGAACCACACTTTTTCAGCTGTCCATCTTTCCCTGCTCTTGCTCTAGTTAGGTGTTAGGTCAGGGAGAACGCTGGTTTCTGAGTCTCTTTTTTTTTTTTTGCCAGTCCTGGAGCTTGAACTCAGGGCCTGGGCACTGTCCTTGAGCCTCTCTGTGCTCAAGACTAGCACTCTACCACTTGAGCCACAGAGCCACTTCCGGCTTTTTTTGTTTATGTGGTACTGAGGATTTGAACCCAGGGCTTCATGCATACGAGGCAAGCATTCTACCACTAAGCTACATTCTCAGCCCACAGTTAGGATCTTCAATGACAATAGCATGGCAAAAGATACTTAAATGAATCCTACCCACAGGAAAGGTAAATCAAAGACAGGAGACTATAGGAAAGAATAAAGCCTGCTAGATGAGTAGATTATCAGAGAAGAAGCAGGAAAGAAGCAAGTATTATAATAACAACAAAATAACAGAAATTATGATATACCTTTCAATATTAACATTGAATGCTAATGGTCTTTACTCTCCGGTCAAAAACGTAGAATAGCAACAGGGATTAAAAAGCAGGACCCAAGCATTTGTTGCCTACAAGTAACAAATTTGGCACCAGTGACTCATGTGTATAATCCTAGGGAGGCTCAGACCTGAGAATTATGGTTTGGAGCTAGTCCAAGCAGGCAAATCTATAACTTTTTTTTTTTTTTTTTTTTTTTTTTGTCGGTTGTGGGGCTTGAACTCTGGACCTAGGCGCTGTCCCTCAGCTCTTCAGCTCAAGGCTGGCACTCTGCCACTTGAGCCACAGCACCACTTCCGGTTTTCTGGTGGTTTATTGGAGATAAGAGTCTCACAAACCGGGCGCTGGTGGCTCACGCCTGTAATCCTAGCTACTCAGGAGGCTGAGATCTGAGGATCGCGGTTCAAAGCCAGCCCGGGCAGGAAAGACCGTGAGACTCCTATCTCCAATAAACCACCAGAAAACCAGAAGTGGCACTGTAGCTCAAGTGGTAGAGCGCTCACCTTGAGCTGAAGAGCTGAGGGACAGCACCCAGGCCCAGAGTTCAAACCCCACGACCGACAAAAAAAAAAAAAAAAAAAAAGTCTCACAGACTTTCCTGCCTAGGCTGGCTTTGAACCGCAATCCTAAATCTCAGCCTCCTTAGTAGCTAGGATTACAGGTGTGAGCCACCGGTGCCCAGCTTCCATAAATAACACTCTTACTTCCAAATAACCAGCAAAAAGCCAGAGAGGGAGCATTGCTCATGGAGTATAATGGTAGCCATGAGCAAAAAGCCAGTCAAGATGGCTTGAAGCCCCTGTACCAGCAAAAAAAATTCATCTGACAAAGACAAGTATAGGCTTAGGACATGGGGTGAAAAGATGGAAAAATTACTCCAAATAGATCATTTTTAAAGACATAAAGCTAAAACACTAGTGGAATTAAACTAGAACTCAACAGCAAAACATACTGCAGAAAATACTCAAACATGCCAGGTGCCTGTGGTTCATGCCTATGATCCTAGCAACTCAAGACCCTAAGATTTGAGGATCACAGTTAAAAGCCAGCCTAGGTTGTAAGACTTTTATCTCCAATTGACTACCAGAAATCCAGAAATGAAACTGTGGCTCAAAGGGATAGAACACTAGCGTTTAGCACAAAATTTCAAGGACAGCACCAAGCCCTGACTTCAAGCCCCAGGATCAGCACAAAAAGAACAAGAAAATATTTAAACACATGGAGACTGGCCAAAACACTATAGTGATTAGAGGGTTACTGAAAAAATAGGGTAACCAAAAAGTTCCTGGCATCACCAGACCCTTTGGGATACAGAAAAGGAAGTAGTAAGCAAAAAAATTATAGTTCTGAGTGCCTACATCAGAAAAACAGATGCGGGACTGGGAAGGTGGCTCAGTGATAGAGTGCTTGCCTTGCATGCATGAGGCCCTGGGTTCGATTCCTCAGCACCACATAAACAGAAAAAGCCAGAAGTGGCGCTGTGGCTCAAGAGGTAGAGTGCTAGCCTTGAACTGAAGAGCTGAGGGACAGCGCGCAGGCCCAGGGTTCAAGCCTCACGACAATAGACAAACGAACAAAAAATCAGATACTGGGTGTCAGTGACTCACATCGGTAATCTTAGCTACTCAAGAGGCTGAGATCTGAGGATCACAGTTCAAAGCTAGTCCAAACAGGTAAGTCCATAGCGGTTATATCTGGTTAACATTGGAATTGGCACTGTGGCTCAAGTGCTAGAGCACTAACCTTAAGTGAAGAAGTACTAGCACCAAAAAGAAAAACAGAAGAAAAAGAAAAGATGATATTGTAAGAATACTTTAAAAAGCAAAATGAGGGGCTCACGCCTGTAGTCCTAACTACTTAGGAGGCTGAGATCTAAGGATCTCTGTTCAAAGCCAGCTCAGGCAGGGAAGTCCATGCGACTCTTTTATCTTCAATGAGCTACTCTGAAAAAGCTGGAAGTGCTGCTGTGGCTCAAGTGCTACACTGCTACTAGCCTTGAGTGAAAAAGCTAAAGGATGGCACCAGGCCCAGAGTTCAAGCCCCAGTACTGGCAAAAAAAAAAAAAAAAAAGCCAAGGTTGCTATTCCGGCATAAACTATACTACTTCCTTTTGTCCTAATTCTAGGCACCTTCAGTCCTATGGCCTCTTGATGACTTCTCGTTCCAGGACTTGAACACAGGGCCTCACATTTGCATAGCTTTCTCTCATGCTCTACCACTTGAGACATGCTGCTAGCCATGCTATTGGAGCATTGGAGATGGAGTCTCAGCCTTTTCTGCCTTGATTGCCTCTGAACTCTGATCTTCCAGGTCTCAGACTCCTACTAAACTAGGATTACAGGCATGAGCCACCAGTACCTAGTTAATAGCTGATATTTACCTGTTTTTCTCATAGATCTCTATCCAACTCAAACTCTCAGCCAAGCAAGAGGAGAACAACAAGGGCAAGGCAAAGAGAGCACCCACCCCACGCCCAAAAGAGCAGTGTCCCAAGTCATGGACAGTGCCCCATTTGTGCAGGTAAGTCTGGGGATGGTGGTTCCTTACAGGGCTTTCCTTGAGGGACAAATAGATTTAGGGGTACTGTCAAGACAACTTTAGACCCCTGGCCTTGTCATCTCCGAAGTCCCTACATAAATAACTGTGTTGTAGTCAGATAGAATTGAAGACAAATCTCTCTGGAGTATCTGTTCCCACTGTGTCAGCTAAGCTGGGGAAGGGACAAGCAGGAAAGCAACATAAGTCCTTGTTGAGAGATCCTGGAATTTCCCTCACAAGTTCCCCCCATGTCCAAACCAAATTCTGCTCGTTCTTTAAGTCTCGGTTCAGATATATTTGTTGGTGGGGCACACACCTTATACACATTAGAGGTGGCTCACACCTATAATGCTAGCTACTCAGGAGGCCAAGATCTGAAGATGACAGTTCAAAGCCAGTCCAGGCAGGAAAAGTTTGCAGAGACCCTTATTTCCAATTAACCAGTCAAAGGCCATAAGTGGAGGTGTGGCTTACATGGTAGAGTGTTAGCCTTGAGCAAAAAAGCTAAGGGACAGCACTCCGGCTCTTAAGTTCAAGCCTCAGTACCAACACATAAAAATACTAATAAATCAAAAATAAATATACTTCTTTTTGTTGGTGGTGGTGGTCATGGGACCTGAACCCTGGGCGTGGGTGCTGGCCCTCAGCTCTTCAGCTCAGGGCTAGCATCCTACCATTTGAGCCACAGCACCACTTCTGGCTTTTTCTGCTTATGTGGTGCTGAGGAATTGAACCCAGGGCCTCATGCATGTAAGGCAAGCACTCTACCACTGAGCCATCTTCCCAGCCCTAAAATAAATATACTTCTTTGCCAAACCTTCTCTGATCTTCCCAAGTAATCTCTCCCAAGTCAGTTCCGGTGCCATTCTCAGATTCCTTTGGACTCAGCGTGTCTCAGTTCTGCCTATTTCCATGTTCTGTATGCTCCCAAGCTCCCTTTTCCCACTAGACTGTTCCATGAGGACCTCCCTATCCCTCAGCTCCTGGCATACTGCCAGGCACACAGTAAATACTTATGAAATGTTTGATGGTATGTGATCGTGTCTCAGGTGTAAAACAACCAGGAAAATTTCCTGCAAGGGCAGCTGCATGTGGGCAGCAGATGCTGTCCTCACGTGTCCTGGGGTGGCATCCTACCAGGAGCAGGCCCAATACTGTTCACCTCTTTCTCTCCCCCTTAGGCTCCTTCAGCATGGAGATTCTTCCTCAGCATGCCGCCACATGTGGAGAGACCTCCCTGCCTTGGCCAGCTTCTCCTTCCTCTTCACCCTCTTCATCCCCATCTGTACAGTGGGTATCCTCCCCAGAGAGTTCACCACGCACTTCCTGGGTCCAGTGCCCTCTCTGCCACTTGCAGTTCTCAGCAGGAGAGATTGAAGAACATGCCAGCACATGTGGGGACCTTCTCTGGACATGAGCCAATGTGATCCTAGGGCTTCGCCTCACCACCCCCAGTGACAAAGGCGGGAGTAGATTTCTTCATGGCCCAAGGCTGTTGATGCCACGCTTCTTATTCCCTCAAGACTGCCTGTTTGCAGGCATCTCTGCATTCCCAATTCCCAGTTGTCAAGACTTTATCACCATGGCACCCAGTTCTCCTGAAGACAGCTCTGTCCTTTTCCCCACTTGGAACTTCTGGAGTAGAACTGATGATCTGTCTAGTACCTCGAGACACCATCTGGAACATATTTCCTGAGTGAATGATACACATCCTTACACTCATTTTTCTAAAGGAAAACTGAGGCTTATTCAAAAGAAAAATACTAACTGGATACTGGTTACTTGTGTTTATAATCCTAAGCTACTCAGAGGCTGAGATTTAAGGATCAGAATTTGAAGCCAGCTTGGGCAGAAAAGTCTTTGAGACTTCCAATTCCATTTAACCAGCCAAAAATCAGGTTGAAGTGGGCTGGGAAGGTGGCTCAGTGGTAGAGTACTTGCCTTGCATGCATGAGGCCCTGGGTTTGATTCTCCAGCACCACATAAGCAAAAAGAAAAAAAAAAAGCCAGAAGTGGTGCTGTGGCTCAAGTGGTAGAGCACTAGCCTTGAGCTGAAAAGCTGAGGGACAGCACCCAGGCCCAGAGTTCAGGCCCCACGACCGGACACAAAACAAAAAAATCAGGTTGAGGTACCATGCTTAGGTAGTTAAGAGTGGCAGCTGTGAGTGAACAAGCAAGAGCCTGAGGCCCTGAGTCAAGCCTTACTAGTCATATGACAGAAAAGCTCCTGTAATGTTGCAGGAAGATGAGAATGGTTTTTTGAGTGTGGGCCTGACATCTAGCATCCTATGAACTTCACTTTCTGTTGTATCCTTCCTTACTGTCCTAGGCATAACTAGGTAACAGTACTGTCATGTGCCTTTAGTGAGTTATATCTTGGGGGTCCAGAGTTAATTCTAGGTAGCTGAGAGAAAATCCCTTAACCCATGCATTCACAGAGTGTTAATGACAAGGAATGGGCCTGGGCTTGGCTTGAGGCTTGGATGTACCCCATTCCTATCTTGGTTCCCCAGAGCTACAATACTCCAAATTCTGTTCCTGCCTTCTGTGAGCAACTGTAAACTGTCTCCCCTTCCCCGGAGGATTTCACTATGGCACTCCAGCTCCCCAAGGTTTAGGGCAGGGGGGAGCAGCTGGTCCTGGCAAAGGGAGGGCTCAGGGCGGGGTTTTGAGCAGGTAGGAACAGGATGCTGGGTACAGTCAAGGGAGCAGACATCAGGAGTCCAGATCTCCAGTCCTGCCTACAGAAGTGGGTGCCACCATGGACCCCCCTCCGGTAAGAGGCCCTTGCTCCCCTACTTACCTCTATCTCAATCCTCTTTCTAGCTGGGAACCAAACTATTAGAAAAAAGTAGGGACAGGGACACCCAAGCAGCCAGGCAAAGGGTGGGTGTAACTGTGGGTAGGAGAACCCGGGAGCTCTTGCCAAACCCCAATAGAAACCAGGGGAGGGGGCCAGGCCTGGTAGAAGAGGGACACACGGAGTCCTGTTTAAAGCTGTGGGTTTGGGGACAAGCTCAGTTCAAAGACCCTCCTGTGTGGACATGTCTGGACCTGCCCTGAATAGGCTCTGGAACCCACAGAGTGAGCAGCTGGAAGATGAAGTCAACAAGAGGGGAGCTGGGCCCTGGATGATCCTGAGGCCTGCCTGTGGGGTTGGGTTCCCAGTGTAGCACCTCCCACCCCTACCCCTCCTGTCCATCTTCTTTAACCCCTTTCTTGGAGTCTTCCCATTTGGCCCCATTGTGTGCAAGGATAGAAGTTGAGCTGAGGACAAGGTCCCCATCAGACCCAGTCTGGCACTTTTCTGATGAGAACCTACACAATAAAATGGTAAAGCAGACAATCCTGGCCAGCGTGTGTTTGGGACAAGGAAGAACATAATGGTGGCTGGTGTAGAGGATTAAGGGCTAGAAGGTGAAGAGTAAAGGAGGCCCCTGAACAAAGCAGGTTAGAAACTCGGGTTTCTGCCCTCTCCCCTCCATCCAGCCGCAACCCAACTGGACAGAGATCGTGAACAAGAAGCTCAAGTTTCCCCCCCAACTCCTGGGAGCAATCCAGGAGGGGCGTCTGGGTCTTGTGCAGCAGCTTCTGGAGTCGGGGGTAGAGGCCACAGGTGGGGGGCCCGGGGGGCCCCTGCGGAATGTGGAAGAGGCCGAGGACCGCTCCTGGAGAGAAGCCCTGAACCTGGCCATCCGCCTGGGCCATGAGGCCATCACCGATGTGCTGCTGGCCAATATCAAGTTTGACTTCAGGCAGATCCACGAAGCCCTGCTGGTGGCAGTGGACACAAACCAGCCTGCAGTGGTGCGGCGCCTGCTGGCCAGGCTAGAGCGGGAGAAGGGTCGCAAAGTCGACACGAAGTCTTTCTCTCTGGCTTTCTTTGACTCCTCGATCGATGGCTCCCGCTTTGCCCCTGGTGTCACACCACTCACCCTGGCCTGCCAGAAAGACCTGTATGAGATTGCACAGCTGCTCATGGACCAGGGCCACACCATTGCCCGGCCCCACCCCATCTCTTGTGCCTGCCTCGAGTGCAGCAACGCCCGCCGCTATGACCTGCTCAAATTCTCCCTGTCCCGCATCAACACCTACCGTGGCATTGCCAGCAGGGCCCACCTGTCGCTGGCCAGTGAGGATGCCATGCTGGCTGCCTTCCAGCTCAGCCGGGAGCTCAGGCGTCTGGCACGCAAGGAGCCGGAGTTTAAGGTTGGTCTCTCTCCTATTCCCTCTACCTTCAGGGTCTGGTATCTTCTACTGAGGTAGGGGTGTTCTGGAAAGTTGAGAAGCCTCTCTTGTCTCAGGAAATGTCTCGTGTGTGACATCACAACCCCACCCCAAATGGCAGAGACCTACTCTAATTGCAATGAGCAGATACTATAAGGGCATCTAGTCAGTGCAGGGTTACAATGCCTACCCTGGGGATGCCCTGAGTCTTATCTGGGGAAGCAGGGGAGTCAGAAAACCAGCTGGACAGACTTAGACACCACCTATTTCAGAAGCTGTATGTTTCCACCTGGGGCGCTGTGCATGCTGGAGCCCACCATCTGTGATCACAGACCAAGAGTAGGAACAGGTCATTCCCACGACTTCATTCAGTGCTCCTATGGATAGTGTTCATAGGCCTTTCAAAGCCCAGAAAACAGAACCAACTTCCACATCTGCTGTGAAGACTTCCTGGAGGAGGCAACATTAAGCCTAGCTGTGGGAGGGAGTGGTTTCATGGGAGTAAAGAGGAGCAGAGAGGACATTCGAGGCGGGGCTGCAGTTCCAGCAAAGGCCGTGGGGCAGCAAATGGATATGCAGTGGCGAGCACAGGAAGCACCCATGTAGGACTGAGACTTTGGGAGGCAGAGCCTGGAGGCAGGGCCAGGTCTTACCCCCTGGTATCCCTTGTGGGCCAAGCCACACCTGATCTTCGTCCTAGAAGTTGTCATTAGGTAGAGAACCTATGAGAGAAATGTCTAAGGCAGGATGTGACCTCTGCTGCCTTCACCTGCACCCCTGGCTGGGAGTTGTGGAAAAGCAGGAGGATAAAAACTTCCCCTGCACAGCTAGCAGGAAAAGTCAGTCCTTGCCAACAGGCTTTCCCTCCACTCTCATGCAGCACAGGGAAGGAAGAAGGGAAAGGAAGGGGAGGGAAGGAGGAATAGTAGGTAAGGGACAAGAATTCTCATCCCCACTTTATTGGCAGGGAATAGTAGTGAACACCTATAATCCTAGTTTGGGACACTGGAGGTAGTAGAGGTGGGACAGTGGAAGAACTGAAGGTCAGCTGAGCTCAGATAGCACATTCCTATAATCCTAGCTACTAAGGAGGCTGTGAACAAAAGATCTTCGTTCAGGGGCTGGGAAGGTGGCTTAGTGGTAGAGCGCTTGCCTTGCATGCATGAGGCCCTGGGTTTGATTCCTCAGCACCACCTTAGCAAAATGAAAAAAACCGGAAGTGGCGCTATGGCTCTAGTGGTAGAGTGCTAGCCTTGAGCTGAAGAGCTGAGGGACAGCACCCAGGCCGAGTTCAGGCCCCATGACCGGACCCCAAAAAAAAAAAAAATCTTCGTTCAAAGCCAACCCTTTGGCAGACAAATCCAAGAAACACATATTTAATAACCAGCATAAAGGTGGAACTGGAGCCAGGACTCCAGAGTAAGAGTAAAAGGCACTGACTTCAAGCCACGGCACTGGCACGCACAAAAAATTAGTCTGAAGCCAGCATGCGCTTCGCAATGAAATCTAGAGGGTGGGAAGGAAAGGGAGAAGGGCCCAAAGTAAAACAGAGGATAGAATAGGTAGTATGTATCTCTTGAAAGTGTCAGGACAGTTTTTCTTATCATATAGATGCTCAAAAATAAAATAAGCTGAGCACTGGTGAGTCACACCTGTCATCCTAGCTGATACTCAGGAGGGGCTGAGATCTGAGGATCACAGGTCAAAACCAGCCAAGGTAGAAAAGTACATGAGACTCTTATTTTCAGTTAACCACCAGAATGCTGGACGTGGAGCTGTGGCTCAAAGTGCAAAAGCCTTGAGTGAAAAAGCTCAGGGACAGTGCCCAAGCCCTGAATTCAAGCTCCATGATTCACCACCACACACACACAAAGTAAAGAACGCAATGAGCATATGAAAGGTGATGAGAAACAGGTCTAGAAATAGAAAGTCCAAGGAGCAGCAAAGGTAGCAGGGTTTGGGTGGAGTAAATAAGGCAGAAACAACGCCAGATAGGCAAAGGTGACAAGAAGCAAGAAGGGTTGATGAGGTGGCAGAGAAGGAAGAAATCAATGACCTGGTGACACTGGGTACAGAAAGTGATGGCCTGGGGGCAGGACAGCCATGGCCCAGGCCCACTGTTCGGGAAGGGGCAGGTTTGGTTCATTGAATGGGGCTGAGGCCACAGCATGGCTGGTACACACACTTCCTTCCCCTACAGCCTGAGTACATCGCCCTGGAGTCGCTGAGCCAGGACTACGGCTTTGAGCTACTGGGCATGTGCCGGAACCAGAGCGAGGTCACTGCAGTGCTCAATGACATGGGAGAGGACAGCGAGACAGAGCCTGAGGCTGAGGGCCTGGCCCAGGCCTTTGAGGAAGGCATCCCCAACCTGGCAAGGCTACGGCTGGCTGTGAACTACAACCAGAAGCGGGTCAGCTGGGCCTCCCGTGCCTCCTCTCTGCCCCATCCCTTGCCCTGCCACCTCCAAGCAACTTCTTTTCCTGCCTTTAGCATACCTCAGTCCTGAGCACTCTTTTTTTTTTTTTTTTTTGATCTGTCATGGGTCTTGAACTCTGGGCCTGAGCGCTGTCCTTCAGCTCTTCAGCTCAAGCCTAGCGCTGGTGGTTTATTGAGATAAGAGTCTCACCGACTTTCCTGCCAGAGCTGGCTTTGAACCCTGATTCTTAGATCTCAGCCTCCTGAGTAGCTAGGATTACAGGCGAGAGCCACCCGGCTTCCTGAGCACTCTTCTATCTTAAACCTTTGAAGACAAGAAGAGAAGTTCCTATCCCACCGTAGCCACACATATACCTAAGCCCTAGCCTCTCACTGGCCTTGGGAGACCATCTCCCAACTAGGATCCCACCCAAGTCTTACTAGACTCAGCCTTGCTTCTGGCCTGCCAGATGGGCTCAGTCTTCTTTGTTGCTGGAGTTTAGTACTACACTCCCCACAACAAGATTGGAGGATCACGGTCCAAAGCCAGCCCAGGCAAGAAAGTTCATGAAACTCTTACCTCCAACAAACCACTCAGAAAACAGGAAGTGGCACTGTGGCTTAAGTGGTGGAGCGCTAGCCTTGAGCTGAAGAGCTCAAAGACAGCACCCTCCCCCCCCCCAAAAAAAAGACAGCGCACAGGCCCAGAATTCAAGCCCCAGAACCTGCACATTCAAAAATGAATGTGAAATTCAGACCGCCCAGGAAAACCTTCAAATTCAGCCTTCTCCTTCACAGATAAGACCTAGAGCAAGCTGGAGCTACTCCTGATCACAAGGCAAATAAAGGTCCTCTTCTAGGTTGGTTTGTGTGGGGAGAAAAAGATGATAGCCAGGCATGGTGGTACATACTTCTAATTCCAACACTTAGAAGGTTGAGGCAGGAAGATCATGAGTTCAAGACTGGCCTGGGCTATGAAGCATGAACCTGTCTCATCAAAAAAGATGGTTTAAGCTGGGTGCCAGTGGCTCACACCTGTAATCCTAGCTACTAAGGAGGCTGAGATCTGAGGTTCACAGTTCAAAGCCAGCCCTGGCAGGAAAGTCTGTGAGACTCTTACCTCCAATAAACCACCAGAAAACCAGAAGTGGTGCTGTGGCTCAAGTGGTACAATACTAGCCACAAGCTGAAGAGCTGAGGGACAGTGCCCAGGCCAAGAGTTCAAGCCCCATGACCCACAAAAAAAAAGATGGTTTAATCTGTGATAGCTAATTGTCTCTGCAGCCAATTGGTTTCCTCTTCCTCCCTGCCTGGCACCCCTTCCACCCCCCTCCTATACCTCATCTCTGCTTAGTTCGTAGCTCATCCTATCTGCCAGCAAGTCCTGTCCTCCATCTGGTGTGGGAACCTGGCTGGCTGGCGTGGAAGCACCACCGTCTGGAAGCTGTTCATCGCTTTCCTCATCTTCCTCACCATGCCCTTCCTCTGCATTGGCTACTGGCTGGCACCCAAGTCTCGGGTACTACAAATAAGATTCTTGATCATTCATTTGGGGAGCACTTGGTTTATGTCAGGCCCTCCTTGGGCTGCATGCTTTGTCAATGTTCCCACCCAGTAGCTTGAGGAAGCTCTGGAAAGTTCTGTGCAGAGAAGGAATGTTGAAACAGGTGGAATGCAAGTACTCTTTGTCCAGAGTATACAGTAAATAGCAGTCAGGATTGAGTGCTGCTCCTGATCTCACTGCCTTCAAAGCCTGGATCCCTTATAGTCCTAACTTCTCCTAAAAAGAGTGCCACCCAAATCAAGATTTCCTTGAGATTCTGCTGCGAGCAAAGCACAGGCCTGGGTCCTGGGATATAATGAACAGACCCGTCAAGCAGGAGGGATAAGAAAGGGAATGCCAGGGAATCAGGAATAGAAAGGCACAGGACAAGGCCCTGGGCCTTGGAGGGAGAGTGTACCGCATCAGAGAAAGCACAAGAAACAAATGCGCTGCTGCTAAAGCAGCCATACCAATATAGTGAGCAGTCAGGGGGACAAGGGCAGCTCTCCCAGAGTCTTGGAGATAAGCTGCGTTAGAACGGAAGCCGATGTTGGGTTAAGGAAATAAGGAAACCATGAACTGTGTGCTTGGAAAAGCTCCCTCATCGCGTGAAGGCAAATTGTAGACAAGGGACAGGAATTACATAAACTGTCACCCATGAGAGAACTGGGTGACTGTTCATGTTACCTGCTAGGAGGAACAAGCTGGATCTATCTTTACCTTGGTTGAGTTTGAAGAGTCCATGGGACAACACACAGGGAAGTTACTTTACCTCTGTATCCCTCGATTCTTGTAATCTATATGAAAATAATGCTTACTTTGTGTGGTTGTGAAGGTGACAACCGATGAAAGTTCAGGGCCTGACCTACAGGACATTCTTGGTTAGTGTCTGGATCCATGAGTGGGTGACACTGAGAAGAGCAGTCATACATGGTCAGAGCAGGGCAGCAAGACGCCCTTCCAGGGAGGAACCAGGACTTCCTCTTCCCCCAAAGCTGGGTCGCCTGCTAAAGATCCCGGTGCTGAAGTTCCTGCTGCACTCAGCCTCCTACCTGTGGTTCCTCATCTTCCTGCTGGGAGAGTCCCTGGCCATGGAGACACAGCTGAGCACCTTCCAAGGCCGCAGCCAGAGTGTCTGGGAGACTTCACTACACATGATTTGGGTTGCAGGTACACGGGTGGGATCGTTTATTTGTGACATCTGTCTTTCAGGGCCCTCCTCATTGTCCTTGATAGGCAAGCATCTCATTGGAGAGGCCCTGCGTGTGTAGATGCCCCTGAACATCCAACCAGACTTTCCTAGGCTCTGTCAGGAGGGACACTTTGCCTTCACTTCTCATCAGGGGATTCAGTCCTGTGGCAGACTCCTGAGCAACAATCCTCAGGCACAGAGAATGGAAATACTCCTTTTGTCCAGGTTATACAGCAAATAGAACCAGATACTACCAACTCTGAGGATTCTCATCCTCTCACAAATAAGACAGCCATCCAAGCTAGGCACTGGTGGCTCACACCTGTAATCCTAACTACTCAAGAGCCTGAGATCTGAGGATATCAGTTACAAACCAGCCCATGCAGGAAAGTCTATGAGATTTATCTCCAGTTGACTCACAAAAAGGCAGAAGTGGAGTTGTAGCTCATGTGGTAGAGCTCTTGCCTTGAGCAAAAAAGCCCAGGGACAGTGCCCAGTCCCTGAGTTCAAGCCCTAGTACTGACACAAAAGAAAGAAAGAAGAGAAGCTGGTGGCTCACGCCTATAATCCTAGCTACTCAGGAGGCTGAGATCTGAGGATATCAATTCAAAGCCAGCCTGGGCAGGAAAGTCCGTGAGACTCTTATCTCCAATAAACCACTAGAAAACTGGAAGTGGCACTGTGGCTCAAGTGGTAGAGCGCTTGCTTTGAGCTCAAGAGCCCAGGGACAGCGCCCAGGCCCAGAGTACAAGCCCCACAACTGACAAAAAAAGAGAAAGAAGGAAAGGAGAAACAAAAGCATCCCAAAAGGGAATTGATTTGTTGATGACCTGTGATGAGCTCAAATGAAACCAACAGTTCTTCCTTTGCCTATGTGTGGGGAAAGAAAAGACTTGCAAACTTGTAAGGGGAAACCTTTATTTAGGTAAGACTTTAAATATTTGCCTAGTACTTATTTGGTGAAAGGCAGGGAATGGATGTAAATTGTTCTTTCCCAGTGTGGCCTCTTCCCGGGGGCTCGTCACTTTCTGAGCATCAGCTGCTTGTGGCCTTTGGTGCAGCTGTTACCGAGTGTACACCAGAGAGGGGTCCTTGCTGTCAGATAAGATCATGTTGCTCCCAGATAGATGAAGTGATATCTTAGCATCCTAACCCCCAGCAGCGGATCCCCTTCACCATACTGTGGCTCTGATCTGGAAGGAGAGAGCTCTGCCCCCTCCTATCCTGGCCTCTGCCACCCCTCCAGGCTTCCTGTGGTTTGAGTGTAAGGAAGTGTGGATCGAGGGCCTGCGGAGCTACCTGCTGGACTGGTGGAACTTCCTGGATGTTGTCATCCTGTCTCTGTACCTGGCAGCCTTCGCGCTGCGCATCCTCCTGGCAGGGCTGGCCTTCATGCACTGCCAGGATGCCTCTGATGGCCCTGCCTGTCACTATTTCACCACGGCTGGTGAGTAACACCCCCCCGGCCCCAGCTCAGCCCTAAATTCCTCAGGCTCTCTCCTTCCTTGGTTCTCAGACACTGCCGCCATCTCACCTTGCACAGAGCGAAGCGAGTGGCGCACAGAAGATCCCCAGTTCTTGGCCGAGGTGCTCTTCGCGGTCACCAGCATGCTCAGCTTCACCCGCCTGGCCTACATCCTGCCAGCCCACGAGTCGCTGGGCACTCTGCAGATATCCATTGGCAGGATGATCGACGACATGATCCGGTGTGTACTTCCCCAGCTCGGAGTCCTCTCCTTCCAGAGGGGTTCCACAGGACCTCCTTCTGAAATTCCCCAGCTCTGGGGTAGCCACGGCATTCATCTGTGTTCTTACTCTAGGGACAGAAGCTTCTGAGACCTGGGGAAATACAGGCAAAATTTGGAGTGTAAATGTAAAGCATTTCTCTGCTGGGAGGGGCTATAATGGTCACCTAATTCTCAAAGAGGCCCATTACCCCAAGATACTACAAACCACAAGAGCAGTAAAGGCCATTGCTTAACATACTTTTTTAAATTTTCTTTTTAATACTGGGGGTGAAACCTAGGACACTATACTTGCTAGGCAAGCTCTTTGCCACTGAGCTATATCCCAGCCTGCTTGATATCTGTGTATGTGTGTGTGTGCTGGTCCTGAGACTTGAACTCAGGGCCTGGCCACTGTCCCTGAGATTGTTTGCATAAGGCTTGCCCTCTACCACAGTTCCACTTCTGGCTTTTTGGTGGTTAATTAAAGAGTCTCATGGACTTTCCTGCTCAGGATGACTTTGAACCACGATGTTCAGAACTTGGTCTCTTAATTCCATGTGTGAGCCACTGGTACCCAGCCATTGGTTCACATTCTGATCTTGGTACTGTTACTCTCTCTGCGACCCTTCTCTGGGCCTCACCTTCCCCTCTCTTTGGATAGATAAGTCATGTACAGCTAAACTTGGCCTCTCACCCTAATCAGAGCCCAGGGTTAATATCTGAGGCAAGACCAGAGTGGGTGCTATTGGTGAGAAATGAACTAGTTACACGTGTGCACAGGTTTAGGAGGAGAACTTTGTACCTCACCTTCGGATCCTTTCCTTCTCTGCAGCAAGCTAACTCATTCTCACATTTGCCTCTAACTGTCTGGGTGATAACTGCTATCCAGTAGGAGTCTCTGACTACTAGCCATATCGTGGGATCTTAGCATCTCAATCCCTTCCTAAGAGACTAGTTCATTCCTAGTTTTTATTGCCTAGATTCAGTACCCATTATTCTCAAGGGAGACCTTCTGTTTTGGCACTTAACTCAAATCCCTAATTTCTCTCTCCCAAATTCCTTGCTTTCATTAACAATCAAAATGAATAGCTGTCAGATAAAAAGCTAGGAAGGTCATTACCCCCACCCCTGTTCCAAGAGCCTGATTTCTCTTAAAGGGGAGATCTTGGACTCTCCTATGTTTCACCCCTTGCCAGGTTCATGTTCATCCTCATGATCATCCTGACTGCCTTCCTCTGTGGCCTCAACAACATCTATGTGCCTTACCAAGAGACAGAGCGACTGGGCAAGTATGATGGGGAAAGGGGCAGGGGCAGGGGCGGGGCGGGGGCGGGGCGGGGGCGGGGGCAGGTAGGGCAATGGAATCTTGCAACTTGACTCTTCTTTCTCCTTCCCTCATTTGTATACTTTTTTTTTTTTTTTTCATTTTTCTTTCTGTCTTTCTTTTTCTTCTTTGGCAGTACTAGGGCCTCATACTTGCTAGGCCGAAACTGCCACTTGAGTCATGCCTCTAGCCCTTTTGTGCACTGGCTATTTTTTTTTTTTCTGTCAGTTGTGGGGCTTGAACTCTGGGCCTGAGCATTGTCCCTCAGCTCTTCAGCTCAAGGCGAGCACTCTACCATTTGAGCCTCAGCACCACTTCCTGTTTTCTAGTGGTTTATTGGAGATAAGAGTCTCAGGGACTTTCTTGTCCAGGCTGGCTTTGAACCTTGATCCTCAGATTTCAGCCTCCTGAGTAGCTAGGATTATAGGCATGAGCCACCAGCGCCTGGAGCACTGGCTATTTTTTGATGTAGGGTCTCAATTCCTGCCTGGCATGTACCTGGACCTCAGTCCTCCATTTTCTGCTTCCTGCCTTAGACTGGTGTACACCACCACACTCACCTTCTTCCACTGTGATAAAATCCCACGAACTGTTCTGCTGGCCTGAAATGTTGATCTTCTGGATCTTAGCCTCCTGTGTAGGTAGCCTATAGTTGTAAGTCACTATGTCTAGCTAATACTTGAGAAGGGGTCTTGTGAACTCCCCTGCTCAAGAACTATCCTCCCAATCTCAACTTCGCAAGTTGTTAGAATTACAGTTATGAGCCTCTGGTACCAGGCCACTCAGGTTTCTTATTCCCACATTGATTCACTCTGTCAGTCATTCATTTGTTCATTCATTCATCTCCTCCTCAATCTTTTTATTTAAAAAAATGTCAAGCCTGGAGCTGGGAAGGTGGCTCAGTGGTAGAGTGCTTACCTTGCATGCATGAGGCCCTGGGTTTGATTCCTCAGCACCACATAAGCAGAAAAAAAAAGCCGGAAATGGCATTGAGGCTCAAGTGGTAGAGCGCTAGCCTTGAGCTGAAGAGCTGAGGGACAGCGCCCAGGCCCAGAGTTCAGGCCTCACGACTGGACACCCCCCCCCAAAAAAAAAAAAGTCAAGCCTATGAAAAATTAAAAATTAATTAAAAACCTCTACTTAGCTTCACCCAATTGTTACTGTTGGCCACATCTGCTTGCTCTATTTTTTCTTTATTCCATCTTTCCCCCTGAACCATTTAAAATTTTTACATAATATGACACTTCACCTGTAAATAGTTTAGAATGTTTCCTTAAGGGTTGAAAGTGTGGCTGAAATGGCAGAGTGCCTGCCTAGTAAGTAGAAGGTCCTGAGTTCAAACCTTGGTACTTAAAAAAAAAAAAAAAAGTATTTTTGCTGAGAACCTCAGATAAATGTAGTAGGTGTATAGGTCAGGGTAGCCAGGAACATTTAAAGGTTGAAGAAGTAAAACAGATTAGGTCAGATTAGCATTTAGAAAAGATACATTAGTGCAATTGGAGTAATGGGAAAACAAGTTGTAATCTGTGCCTGAACTGGTGCTGAACAGACAGCATAAGACAGATTCACAAATAAATAGAACAGGAGGACCTCTGACCAGGCTTTTGAGTGACTAGTGGAAAAACACATTCTTCTGAGAGCAGGGACAGGAGATCAGGAAGGGCTTCCTGGAAGAAGGAGTCCTGGGGTTGTTGATATGCTCTGTACCACATCCTGTCACCTCCCTACCCAGCCCAGTACGGACTGTTGTGTTTATATTTTGTTGTGTGTGTGCTGGTTCTGAGGCTTGAACTCATGGCCTGGGCACTATCCCTGAGCTTTTTCACTTAAGGTTATTGCTCTACCACTTGAGCTTTATCTCCATTTCAGGAATTTTTTTTGTAGTTTATTGTAGATAAGAGTCTCATGGACTTTCTTGCTGGGCCTAACTTAGAACTGCAATTCTCAGAGCTCAGCCTCTGAGTAGGTAGCAGTGGCAGGAGCCACTGGCACCCAGCTTTTTTTTTTTTTTTTGACAGTACTAGAGTTTAAACTCAGGGCCTCCTACTTGCTAGCTGGTTCTCTACCACTTAAGCCATACCCCCATCCCTTATAATTTAGGTGGTTTTTGCTTTTTGTTTTTTATTTTTGAACAGTTTGAGCTCTGGGCTTAACACTCTTGTTTGTCTTTTTCCCTCAAGGCTGGTGCCATGAGTGAACACACACAAAAAGTTCTACATTTTTGCTGGTTAATTAGAGATAAGAGTCCTAAAGATTCCTTGGCCCAGGCTGGTTTCAAACCACAATCTTCAGATCTTAGTCTCCTGTGTTGTTAGGATTATAGGCAGGCGTCACTAGCACCTGGTTGCTTTAATTAGTTTTGAGGTAGGGTTTTGCTTTTTGCTTGGGGCCAGCCTCAGGTATCTTTGATCAGAAGAATAAAGGTTGACCCTCAAACTGAGCTATAAGGTGGCCAAATCTGAGAACCAATAAATTCTAGTTATGATAAATTTAATATTTGTAAATGTGAAAAAAAATAAAGGTTGAAGCTCAGAAATAGCAAGCATCTGGATGGCTAACCTTAGTCCAGAGGGCTTCATGACATAGAACACTTGTGTCTGGTTCTGGTATGGGAGGAAGAGCGTATCAAGGTGGGGGCCTCAGATCTTTCACTCCCAGATTTTCCCATCATTTCTCTGGCCTGGTGTGCTAGTTTCAACGAGACATTCCAGTTTCTGTTCTGGACCATGTTTGGCATGGAGGAACACAGTGTGGTGGACATGCCTCAATTTCTGGTACCTGAATTTGTGGGCCGAGCCCTCTATGGCATCTTCACCATTGTCATGGTCATTGTGCTGCTCAACATGCTCATTGCCATGATCACCAACTCCTTTCAGAAGATTGAGGTATGTGAACAGACGCTAGCTTAATGGGGGGTGGGAGGGGAGGCATGGAGGAAGGGAGAGGAATTCGTTGTAAGGAGTCAAGTTCCTGCTCTTTCTACTATTGTTTTGTTTTATGGCTTTGGACAAATTCTCTTAGGTTAGTAAGGGTTTTACTTTTAAGCCTGTAATCCCAGCACTGAAGGGTAGGGTAGAGTAAAGTACTGTTTTGTATGGGTGGCTCACATCTGTAATCCTACCTACTAAGACTGAGATCTGAATATCTTGATTCAGTCAGCCCAGGCAGAAAAGTCTATAATTAAGCACCAGAAAACTGGAAGTAGAGCTATGGCTCAAAGTGGTAGATCACCAGCCTTGAGTAAAAAGATGCAGGACAATGCCCAGGCCCTGAATTCAAGCCCCAGGACTAGCACACATACACACATACATACAAAGAGGTGAGGTAGGAGTAACATGAGTTCAAGGCTATGTCCAAAAAAACAAAAACAGAAGGTCTTATTAATACTGCTAGTATCTCCAGATACCAAGTTTAGTACTTTTTCTCCTTTTGGGTGACACAGATGTTGGTGGGGAAGGTGTGGGAGAGTGCACTATGGAAAAGTAGAAGAGAACGTGAGAAGGAGTGGAAGTGGGTTGGTTGAGCTGCAGTCTGGGTGAGAAGAGGCTGGGTGGGAATGGGAAGGTAGAAGGATGATGATAGTGGGGGAATGCAGGAAATGAAGAGACAGGCAGGGGAAATGTGGGTGATAGTTGACAATGAAGACAAGAATGAGAAGAGACTGGAGCTGGGAAGGTGGCTCAGTGGTAGAGCGCTTGCCTTGCATGCCTGAGGCCCTGGGTTCGATTCCTCAGCACCACATAAGCAAAAAGAAAAAAGCCAGAAGTGGCGCTGTGGCTCAAGTGGTAGAGTGCTAGCCTTGAGCTGAAGAGCTGAGGGATAGCGCCCAGGCCCAGAGTTCAGGCCCCACGACCAGACCCAAAAAAATAAAAAATTAAAAAATAAAAATAAAGTTCCCACCCTCAATTAAAAAAAAAAAAAGAATGAGAAGAGACTGGCCACCAGTGATCCATGCCTATAATCCTAACTACTCAGGAGGCTGAGATCTGAAGATTGTGGTTTAGAGCCAGCCTGGGTAAGAAAGCCTAAGAGATTCTTATCTCCAGTTAACTACTGAAAACCCAGAAGTAGAGGTGTGATTCCTGTAGTAGAGTGTTAGCCTGGAGTAGAAAAGCTAAGTAAGAGCTCAAAGCCAGGGCTGGGAACGTGGTTACCTAGCATGCACGAAGCCCTGGGTTCGATTCCTCAATACCACATAAACAAGATGCCAGAAGTGGCCCTGTGGCTCAAGTGGTAGAGTGCTAGCCTTGGGCAAAAAGAAGTCCAGGGACAGTGCTCAGGCCAAGTTCAAGCCCCAGAACTGGCCCCCCCCCCAAAAAAAAAAAAAAGCTCAAAGCCAGCCCCTGTACTGGGGTTGGGAGTGGGGTGGGAGGGTGCTTGCCTGTGGCCTATGTCTGTAAGTCTAGCTACTTAGGAGGCTGAGATCTTTTTGTTTTTGCCAGTCATGGGGCTTGAATAGGGCCTGGGCACAGTCCCTGAGCTTCTTTTGCTCAAGGCTAGCACTCTACCATTGGAGCCACAGTGCCACTTCTAGCTTTTTTTGTTTTTGGTTTTTTGGTTTTGGGGGGGATTTTTCTGTCGGTTGGGGGTCTTGAACTCTGGGCCTGAGCACTGTCCTTCAACTCTGAGCACTGTCCCTCAACTCTTCAGCTCAAGGCTAGCGCTCTACTACTTGAGCCACAGTGCCACTTCTGGCTTTTTTCTTTTTGCTTATGTGGTGCTGAGGAATCGAACCCAGGGCCTCAGGCATGCAAGGCAAGCGCTCTACCACTGAGCCACCTTCCCTGCCCAAGGAAGCTGATATCTTAAGGATAATGGTTTGAACCCAATCCAGGAAGTAAAGTCCCTAAGACTCTTACCTCCAATTAACCACCAAAAAGACAGAAGTGACGCTGTGACTCTAGTGGTAAGAGTGCTAGCCTTGAGCAAACAAGCTTAGGTACAGTACTCAGGCCCTGAGTTCAAGCCTCAGTACTGGCACCAAAAAGAAAAAAAAAAAGGCAGATGCTAGCTACTCAAGAGGCTGAGATCTGAGGATTGCGGTTCAAAGCCAGCTCAGGTAATCACAGAAAAAAACAGAAGTAGAAGTGTGGTTGAAGTGGTAGACTACTAGTCTTGAGCAAAAGCAGCTCAGGGACAGCACTCAGGCCTGTAATTCAAGGAGAGAGAGGGGTGGGGAGAGGGAGAAGAGAGAGAGGGAGAAGGAGAGTGAGAGAGAGGTGGTTGCCAACTGGAGAATAGAAGAGGTGGGCACTGGGGAGAGAGGTGATGAGCAAGAGGGCCTGGAGCCAGTGTGGAGCTTGCACAGCCTGCTGCCTCCTGGCCCCCAGGATGATGCTGATGTGGAATGGAAGTTTGCTCGTTCCAAGCTCTACTTATCCTACTTCCGAGAGGGTCTGACCCTGCCTGTGCCTTTCAACATCCTGCCCTCTCCCAAGGCCTTCTTCTACTTTCTCAGGTGATGACTTCTAAGCTCACTCTCTAACTCCCTGCACGCTGCCCAGCTCATGTCCCTATTTCTAGGCCTTGTCCCCTGACTGACCTTTTCCTACCATTGAAATCTCTCAGGAAAATTTTCCAGATCATTTGCTGTTGCTGTTCCTGCTGCAAAACTAAGAAGCCAGCCTATCCCCCAGTCCCCACCTTTGTGAGTACCTCGTCTGCTTGCTGTGGGTCTGCCTCACACAAGGCTTCACCTGTATTACCTAGGCTGGTCTGGCTGTGAATAGCAGGTATGGGCACATGTCTTCCCAGGTGTGTTCCCAGAAAACCATTCCCACTTCCCATTTTCCCAGTTTCCCTCTTCCCTGAACTTCCAACCTGTCCCACAGCCTGGACAGAAGTCCATGCAACACTCTTTCCAAAATGCAAATACCCTCCATGCTCCAGACAAACTGGGCCAAAATGTGAATGAATGTTTTTTGTACCAGTCCCGGTGCTTAACTCAGGACCTAGGTGCTACCCCTGAGCTTCTTTTGCTCAAAGCTTGAGTCACAGTACCACTTACAGCTTTTTTTTAGTGTCAGTTATAGGGCTTGAACTCAGGGCCTGGCACTGTCACTGAGCTCTTTTGCTCAAGGCTAGTACTCTACTATTTGAGCCACAAAGACACTTCTAGTTTTCTGGTGGTTAATTGGAGATAAGAATCTCAGACTTGCCGGGCGCTGGTGGCTCACGCCTGTAATCCTAGCTACTCAGGAGGCTGAGATCTGAGGATCCAGTTTAAAGCCAGCCCGGGCAGGAAAGACCATGAGACTCCTATCTCCAATAAACCACCAGAAAACCAGAAGTGGCGCTGTAGCTCAAGTGGTAGAGCGCTCGCCTTGAGCTGAAGAGCTGAGGGACAGCGCCCAGGCCCAGAGTTCAAGCCCCACGACCGACAAAAAAAAAAAAAAAAGAATCTCAGACTTGGGCTGGGAAGGTGGCACAGTGGTAGAGTGCTTGCCTTGCATGCCTGAGGCTCTGGGTTCGATTCCTCAGCACCACATAAGCAAAAAGAAAAAAGCCAGAAGTGGCGCTATGGCTCAAGTGGTAGAGTGCTAGCCTTGAGCTGAAGAGCTGAGGGACAACGCCCAGGCCCAGAGTTCAGGCCCCACGACTGGACCAAAAAAAAAAAAAAAAAAAGAGTCTCAGACTTTCCTGCTTGGGCTAGCTTTGAGCTCCAATCCTCAGCTCTCAATCTCCTGCGTAGCTCGGATTACAGGTCTGAGCCATCAAACTCCAGTGAAAATGAATGTTTTTCTAACACAGATCAACACCACCTTATAAACAAGGCCTCTGGCAGAGGGCCAGACTTGAGCAAAAAATCCAAGAGAGAGTGCTCTGGCCCTGAGTGTAAGCTTTAGTACACACACACACACACAGAGTTAAGGCTGGCATTTGAAGGGTTCACTTACCTCCCATCACCTGTCCCCTACCCATCCCAGCTCTACATGAGAGCCGCTTCCTAGTTTCCCCCAGCATTACCTTACTTCTAGGGCTGCAGGGGGATTCTTCCTTTCTCCTTCCCCTCCCAACCTTCACTTCACCCCCAGTCAGCCCTTCCTCCACTTTGGGGTCTCCATTCCTCTACCTTTCAGGACTTCACTGTGAGGTGGAGGTAGACCAGGGGCTAGGTGTACAGCTTTTGGGGACAGCAGATCTACTCAGATTTTGCCTTGGTCCTTTATTGCTGAGGCAGGTCAGTAATTACAGGAAGGCTGTGGATAAAGAATCTCTTACTCTCCTGTCTTTCCATTCCAGGCCAACCCTGGGGCAGAGGCAGGGATAGGGGCAGGGCCCGGGAAGGGTGAGCATGGGTCCTACCGTCTACGTGTCATCAAGGCCCTGGTGCAGCGCTACATAGAAACTGCCAGACGTGAGTTCGAGGAGACCCGTCGCAAAGGTTAGTTGTCTACTGCATGCCTTCCCTCACCTCGTCATACCTCTCATTCAGCTGTGTTTGTGCATGGCCCCATTCTTCCCTACTATTGGAAGCCATAGGCCTGCATCCTATGGTCCTTGCCCTGTTACCCTTAGACCCATGCCAGTATTTGTTCCAGTGTTTTTTCTTTTTCTTTTTGTCAGTCATAGGGTTTGGCCTCAGGGACCGTGCGCTGTCCTTGAGGTCTTTTATTCAAGGCAAGTGCTCTACCATGTTGAGCCACAGCACCACTTCAGTTTTCTGGTGGCTAATTAGAGATAAGCATCTCCTAGACTTTCCTGCCAGGGCTGGCTTTGAACCTCAGATCTCGGCCTGCGTAGCTAGGATTACAGATGTGAGCCACCAGTACCCAGCTCTAGTGTTTTCATTCAATCACTCACTCCTGCTTTCATTCACATGGTTATATTTTTCTCCCATCCATTCATGCAATCCCTGGTTCACCACTGTGTCTTTCTTGTTCTGGGCCTTGTGTGGAGGGAGGGGGCTCCATAGAAGTTTTCAGAGTGATGAGAAACCATCCTAGTAAGTAGAAAATGCTTAGTTGAAACCCAGACTGCAGTGGGAGCCCAAAGGACAGAAAAGAGTCATTTTGTGAGCATCAGGGGAAGGGAAGAGTAGAGAAAGGCAGGTAGGATTTGGGCTGGCCTGAGAGGTCTAATGAGGTTAGATGTACACATATCCCCACTGAAAACTGTCCCTGTGACTCCTCTCTCACCTCCTTTCTGGCCCAGAAGTCTTGCCTTCTTTGTCTCCTAAAGTGGTCCCCTCCCACTGCTTCTCAGACTCATCTACTCCAGAGTCTGTCTGCCCAGGTCACCTCCTCAGTTCTCCAAGTCCTTCCTCAGGACCCCAGAAAGGGTGTCTCTGGGGTTCTCTTGAGTGGGGGGGAAAGAGATATTGAACAGGCTCCACTTCTGAAAGACTTCCCCTCCATGCTTCTTCTCCCCAGACCTGGGCAACAGACTCACAGAGCTGACGAAGACCGTATCTCGCCTCCAAAGTGAGGTGGCTGGTGTGCAGCGCACGCTGGCGACGGGAGGGGCACCCCGGCCTCCGGATGGTGCCAGCATCCTCAGCCGCTACATCACCCGAGTGCGCAACAGCTTCCAGAACCTGGGCCCCTCAATCCCTGAGACCCTGGAGCTGGCCGTGCCAGGGCTGGTGGGGACACAGAGCCCTTTAGAACCCGGGCTGCAGGCTGCCACAGAGGCTGGGAGTCCAGCTACTGGGGAGTGCTTGCCTGCGTCCCCTGTTCATGCACTGGTGCACAGAGAACAAGAGGCAGAGGGGCTCTGGGATGTGCCCTCCCCGGGGGATGTGAAGACCGAGGAGGGGTCCTAATGCCATCGAAGGTTCCCTTCTGTCACTGGTCAGCTTAGTTGGGTGGAATGAGGGCCACTCAGTAGAAACTTCTATGGGATCTCTTGTCTTAATAAAGTCTCTTCGTATGCATGTTAGATACCTGATGAGTGGGTGAGAATTCCTGTCTCTTGTGGTTTTAAGGTCCTTCTTCAATTTTCCCCTGAAATGGACTCAGTGTGAGCAGGGCAGAGAGCAGTGGCCTCCTCTGGAGCTTTCAGTATTTTGGGCTTAGAATCTCACACTGGATTTCTCAGATTTTTTTTTTTTTGCCAGTCCTGGGACTTGAACTCAGGGCCTGGGCACTGTCCCTGAGCTTCTTTATGCTCAAGGCTAGGACTCTACCACCTAAGCCATAGTGCTACTTCCAGCTTTTTCTGTGTATGTGGTGTTGAGGAATTGAACCCAGGGCTTCATGCATGCTAGGGAAGCACTCTACCACTGAGCCACATTCCCAGCCCGATTTCTCAGAGATCTTTAGTGAAAAGAGTTTTGACCTGGGGAAGCAGGAGACTTGGGAAGCAAAAGACCTGGCTTTAGTATTCACTCTCTGATCTTGAGTAAAGTGCATGCTCCCCTGGCCTTGCATTCCTCATCAGACAGACAGGGCTGAGGAATCGATCTGTCTACTTCCTTGCCTTCATATTCATGGGTTTGCAATGACAAGGTGTGTCGGGCATCGTGGAACAAACAAGTCAGAAAGTTCCGTGTCCCCACATGACAGCACCATTTAATTGGGTAGCCATCACAGTTCTTCCCTCGCCGAAGTCCTCCCCTCATCATGGGGTTGCCCTGTCAAGGTTTCAGGTCTCCCCACAACCTGGCCGGGGAGGTGGCAGCCAGGGCTGGCTCCAAGACCATGCTCTTGCTCCGCGAGGCTGTTCAAAGCTGCCCTTCTTCACAGGAAAATCACAGGTTCCCAAGATCCCTAAGTGGCAGGTGTTGGGACTTTCAGGGCCCAGCTCCTGAGAGCTGGAACCCCCCAGGGGCCAAGAGTAGGGTCTTCCAGGAGTGCAAAGAGAAAGCCCCCTCAAAGGGTGGCTCTGGCTGCCCTGCTGTTAGAGAAAGAAGAAAAGGCAGTGGGATCAGCAGACTGAGGGGTTAGCAGCAGCTGAGAGAGCGCAGCTCAAAGGGAGGGCAGGAAGGTGGCTCACCTCTCGAAGACACACAGCCCCGCCTCTTCTTCCCTGCAACAGAGACCAGGTGAGGTGACTCCCAGACTGCAGAAGTCCTTCTGCCAGGCCAGGCCTCCACAGGGCCTTTCCCCTCTCAGGATGTCCTCCCTTTAGCTAAAGGTAAACTTCTTGTTTCCCTTCTGCCTTCCTCCTTCGGGAAGGCTTTCCAGATGGCCCATCCGTCTCCACTGGCCATTCCTCCATTCTGTCCTTGCCTCAGTACTTGGGAATAGCATACTCATGTCCTGGCAAACCTGGGCCTCCTGAGCTAGGAAGTGGAACTCTCCTGTCTCTTGCCTTTGTGTGTGCCTTAGATGTCTAATGCACTGAACCTTAGAACACATACAATCGTCTGAGGTATTCACAGACATTGAAACACAAAACTTGGCAGAACTTTTGTCCTGTTCACTAAGGGGGTCTCCTAAAGTCTCTAGGGAGCCTTCCAGGGCCATCCTGACATCTCATCCATTCCCACCAGCCCTGTGTAACCCCCATGCTTAACTCACCACCCAAATAAGCGCAGTTAAAGTGGCTGCAGGTCTGATTATGGCTCCAGAGAGACACTAGGCTCCGGGTTCCATTCTGGGAGAACCCAGTGACCAAGAAGATTTCATGGGGGGGAATCAGCACCTCACGTTCCTCAGGGAAGACAGACAGGGGCTGGATAAGGGCCCCAAAACAAGTCCTTAGAGAGAAGAAGGTGGCATTACCAAACCTGCGGGCCACCGCCTCATCTAGGGAGCTGGAGGCAAACTGGCCTAAGCGGACAGAATCTCCCAGCCTGCTGGGTTCAAAACGAAGGCTGCCCACGCCTCGGAATACCACCTCCCCAGCTTCCCTGCTGCAGCCTTCCCTGCCCCGCAGCAGCTGCAGGGCCCGGGTCAGGTAGAAATGCAAGGCCTTGAAGGGGAAATGCCTCATGTACAGCTCCCGGGAGCCACCTCCCGTCCGCACAGCCTGGTTCAGCTCCCAGTACAAGGTGTTGGATGAGTTGGTATAGACCATAACGGCTATTCCATGCTGGGCTTTGAAGCCAGCGGGGAGAGTGAGCCCTCGATGCCGGTGTTCCCAGGCCTTCTGTGCTGCCTCCCAGGATTCCTGGAGCAGGGCATGGTGAGCCATCTCCTCCTTTAACAGAGAGGCTGCCTTCTCTTCCATCTCCTCTGAGCAGCCTAAATAGGCATCATCAAAGGCATCTGGGGCCAAACCCAAGGGCAGGATAGGAACAGCCTGAACCTGTGGACATGAGGAAAAGGAGCCACACAGGGAGGAGTATAAAATCAGAAGGGAGATAAGAAAGAGCAATGGGGGGGGAGAGGAGAGGGACTACAAATATATATATATATATATAATACATATATGAACATATATTATCAAAATACATTATAGATGTATGGAAATATAATGAAACTAACATATAATTAAAATACACTAATAAAAGTAATATTAACAAAAAGCAAGTTCAAGAAAAGTATAAGTTCAGAGCACTGGACAGGGGTCTCAGAGGCAAATCACTTCAGAAACACAGAATGTCATTTCTATGCCCAAATATCTGCTGTATACAAATGGCAAGGCCCAAACAGGCGTAAATAACACAAGCACTGGAGTCAGACAGACATGGGTTCAAACACCACCTACTAGCTGTGAGATCTTGAGCAAGTCTCAGGTCTGGGCTTTTCTGGGCTTCAGGATCTCCACCTATAAATTGAGGTTACTTCCAACCTCACAGGGTTATTGTGAGGAGGATAAAGATTGCTCTGCACAACCTAAAAGAGGCTATCTTGTCATTAGAGCTGTTCCTGTTCTCAGTGGGAGGTGGGGCTAGATGACGCTAAGCAGTTTTCTTCCTCTAAGATCCAGTATGCACGTGAGTGATAAACTCAGTCCAATACCCTACCCGGTCCCCATCCTCCTCCTCTTTTCTTTACAGAAACTCCCGCAAGTGCCAAATCATTGTCAGCTCTGAGTTTCCTGAGTCCTCTCCTGCTTTAGAAGTCTCCAGAGCCAACTTGGGAGGGCTGGGAGAGAGGAGATCAAGCTCTAGTGAAGGACGGTGTGCCAGGACAGCAGAAAACACATTGGGGTTTGCCTGAGTTAAGCCTATGGTGGGAGATGAGAAGTAGGGAGGAGAAAGTCGGAGGCGATTCCTAGAGAGGAATGAAATGAAGGGAGGCTCACCTAGGGATCTGCAGGCGCAGGAGGGAGGATGGGGGAGGATAGGAGCTTGGTTCCTGCAGGGATGGACATTCCTTAGAGGAAGAGGATTGAGAGGAGGGAAGGCTCCCTGGGAATTTTAAGGAGTCATCTACCAGTCCACCTCAAGATCTGTCCCTCAACTGCCCCTTGGTGGCGAGGGATGGTTCTAGAAGTTACCTGCCAGAGGGTATGGAGGCAGAGGTGGTTGAGGATGACCAGCAGAGCCGCGAGCATCCTCCTCCTCGGGGATTCTTGGGCAGGATACAGATAAAGACCCACAGCGGTGGAGTTCTGGCTTGGATGGGTTCCTGGATCTTTTCCGGCGAGGGATCCCAGGTCCAGGACTTGTCCCAGGTGGGGGCGTGGGCGTGGCCGAGAGGGGGCGGTCCTAGGTGGGCGTGGCCTTGTCTTTGTACCGCCCCCAGCTCCACCCCTAGACTCCACTCCCCGGAAAGCCAAACGCCCCCCCCCCAGTCAACAGCTCCTGCCTGGGGGCGTCTTCCCACCCCGCACCCCGCGATGGTGGAGTGCGATGGCGTTACGGCTCCACCGGGAGCGGGGGGTCGGAGCCGGAGGACCCACCTGGCGGCTGCGGTGGCAGAGGGCAGGACGGAGGGCTGGGTGACTGCTGCCGCGGGGGGCTGAGGTCCGGGCGGCGCCGCGCGGTGCCGGGATTGCTGCACGGCGTCTCCCGGGCTAACTATAGCCCCTGGGCGGTAACCCGACACCTGACTTCCCCCACAACCGACCCGGGGGCGCGGGGGGCCGGGCGCAACTCCCCTCCCCGTGCGCTCTGGCTTCTTCCCAGGACCCTCTTTAGGGGTTGTGGGAGGGACTTGTGAGACTTGGCCTCACCCTTAGGTGGTCCTGACCTGGCCCCCCCAAGACCATCAGGCCAGTCGCCATGCCCCACTTGCCAAGAGGTCTCCGCTGGTGCGCTCCCTAATTTACATACAATTTGCATGTGGCCTCACTCGGGGTCGCGCGCTGCGGCATCTGAGCAGTCCCCACTCCCCTCCCTTCTTTTACCCTCCTCATCTTCCCTTTGGAGGGCTCAAATCAGACTCCTAGCTCTGGCTTTGGATTCCAGGATGCAGCTCTCTCTACCCCCTACCCCAGACCCCATCTCTCTCTCTGGTCCTCTCCGACTCAGGTGACCCCATGTTTGTAAACATTAGTTTTCCCTCCCACTGCTTCTGATCTTTTCTATAAATAACCTGGCTCTGAGTTTTGGATGTCCACTTAGGGGTAACAGGAGAAGGGGCCGGCTGAGCTCGGAGAAGAGCTTTCCCACAGCCTGAGGCTGGAGGAGGGGATGGCATACCTCCCCATTCAGGGGTCCTGAATGGCAGGGCTTAACAGATGCCACCTGCTGTGGCCAGGGTGGACATGAAGTGAGAAATGTCCAGAGGATTCCATCCGGGTTCCTGCAATTAATTCACCACTATCCCTGTTCCTTCACCCCTCAGATGACTAATCAAATCATCCCTGAAGACCAAGGAAGACAAACTGTGCTCAGGTGTGAGGAGAGGTAGAGAGGAAGGTGGAAAGAGTAGCACCCCTCTCCATACACACAACCTAGGGCTTGGTACGAAAATAGCTTCAAGGGTAAATTCTTTTGCTCCATTCCACTGAGACTAGGCCACCCCAGGGCCTTTCCTACATTAGATAATCAGGAATTGCCTGCCTTGCTTACCTATCCTACCTGCCTCTCTTCATGGAGTGACCTGAGCAGAGGCAGGGACAGGAGATCCTGCGAAGGGGCCTACTTAACTTGCTGAAACAGCCCCTAGGCCACTTACTGGGATTAATGCTTTGTCTTCTTTCTGCTCTCTGACTTCCCAGGACCTGAGAGCCCCTACAAGGCCCCAAGAAATGAAGGCAAATATAGTCATAGAACAGGGGTCCTAAATTGGGCAGAAAGCTCTCCCAGATCACATAGCAAATCAAGACTGGAGCCAGGCTGGGCCATAGATGCCAGTCTCCTTAGTGTGAACCTCTATTACTTCAGGTGAGTCTCAATGTTCAAAGAACCAACAAAATTTAAGGAGATGCTTTGAGGCCCTAGGTACAGAAGCTGCTTCTGTTCTGACCAAACGCAGTGAGGGGACAGTTGTCTCACTAAGACTGGGACTCTTCACATCTCAGCAGGCCTCTCCTTTGAATTCAGGGAAGAGCATCAGCCCAAGTCAGATTGGGCAGAGGCTAGTGTGCCTGAGCCCTGTGAAGACATCCAGAAATAGATGGGAGAGTGTCATATTTCTGAGCAGCTGTGTGGGGGAGGTACATCAGTGGGGGAACTAGCAGTATAAAGGGGAACCTGTCTTCCTTTCCCTGGTTATAATCATAGAAGACCAACACCAGCTTCCCCACCCTGGAGAAGGCATAGGTAAGGGGTGTCATGTCCTCATGGACTCTGGGAAGGAACAGAATATTCTGACAAGGAATTCAGGGGATTGATGGGATTTTAGGAGTTGTAAGGAAAAGTTTCAGGACTGCTGAAGCTTTGAGATACCTAGGGAGGTCTGTGGACATAAGAAAGTTTGTGATTCAGGAGATGTATGGGCTAACATTCCCAGAATGTTCAGTGAGGTTCTGGGACAAGGGAAACTGACCAGAGAATTGCCCTGAACAGGACAAGAAGAAGGACAGGTGAAGGGCAGCATCCTTGGTTGTGACAGGACTCCACTTCCTGGCTTCCCTTACCATCCCTGTCCCTCTGGTCCTCACTTCATCTCCATCTAACACTAGTCACCAAGGTCAGCTGTCTACCTGCTCTGCAACGGTCTGCCTTACTGTGCCCAGAAGCCTCTCAGACTCGAGGTATATGGCACAAAAGCAATAGAAATAGAGCCACTGAGTGTGTGGGAGACACAGGCAAGGGCTCAGCTGGAGGACAGAAGGGAGTCAGCACTATAGCCAGGTTTCTGCTCCCCGAGGACAGGGAAAGGTAGGCTTTTCCACTTGCTGGTGTGGGCTAACCAGAGGCCACCAACTTGCCTGAATGCCTTCAGGTGCTCAGTAGCTTGAAGGTGCAGTAGCTTGAAGCTCCTGCAGCTGCTGAGAGAGCTCAGGGAAGAAGCTCAACTCCCAAGGCCAACCAACATGTCTGCATGCAGGGCTGAGAGAAGTTAGGCAGCAGAGGGGAAGATGGAAATACCAAGTCTTTTCTTCCTGTTTCAGTCACCCACCAGACACATGCGGCCCCACAAGTTACAGGGTTTATGTAGGTTCCCCCTGACTAACAAGGCTCTGAGCCGGCATTCTGGGGACTCACTTGTGCATGGCCATGAGCTGGACCTTGGGGACACAAACTGGGTCATACCTGCTGCCTGTTTTCAAAGGACTCGGGCCTGGAGGAGAGGCACATCATCAGGACAGAGACAGAGCACAGCACCCTGGGAGCTCAGAGAAGTCAGAAGGCTTCCTGAAGGAGGTAACCCCTGAACCACTGAGCTCTGATGAATGTGTTTCCAGGTTCTGGGTAGACAACTAGATGGGTAACAGAAGAACGAGGCAGGCTGGAACGTTGTTCCATGTTGCAGAAGCTAAACAGGAGGAGAGGAGCGAGCATGGAGGGGAAGCATGAGGCTAAAGAGGTCATAGGGGACCGCAAAGGCTAGAACAAGGAGTCTGAGCTCTGTCTTAAAGGTACAGAGAGATGATTTGTTTTGCCAATCCTGGGGCTTGAATTCAAGGCCTGGGCACTGTCCCTGAGCTTCTTTGCTCAAGGCTAGCACTCTACTACTTGAGCCACAGCACCACTTCTGGCCTTTTCTGTTTATGTTGTACTGAGGAATCAAACCCAGGGCTTCATGCATGCTAGACAAGCACTCTATCACTAAGCCAACTTCCCAACCCCAGAAGGATGTTTTGTTTTTCTGGTTTTTCTCTACATGTAATCTCAACTCTTCATTCATAATCTTCATCTCTATGTGTTACTTTGTATTTTGAGTGTATTTATATTTCCATTCAGTTTTGACACAGAGGAATTTTTTTTTTTGGTGGGGGGGCGTTGGTAGTGGTCATGAGGCTTGAACTCTGGGCCTGGGTGCTGTTCCTGAGCTCTTCAGCTCAAGGCAAGTGCTCTACCACTTGAGCCACAGCACCACTTTTGGTTTTCTAGTGGTTAATTGGAGGTAAGAGTCTCACGGACTCTGGGCTGGCTTTGAATCGCTATCCTAAGATCTCAACCTCCTGAGTAGCTAGAATTACAGGCGTGAGCCACCCGTGCCTGGCTAACACGGAGGATTTTTAAGCAGGTTAACTACTATGATCACAGCTGTACTGTTTTTGGGAGACTAGCTCCATGTAAGTTGATAAGCAGGGTTAGAGGAGGCAAGGAGATCCAGGAAGAGGTAGAGATCAACCTGAGTGAGGTAAGAGGTGAGGAGCTGGGCAAAAGGAAGGAGAAGCAGAAAGGTCCAGATGGGACTTAGCATTGCTTGTTAAATCTAGAGATGTTTTATGAATAACTGAGTGTCTAGATACCCAAGTGAGCATCTTGGGTAGCTGGATACATAGTCTTCCAGTGGCAAAAACCATCCTGAGCTAGATTAAGCCTAAAGAGGAATTTATCACAAGGATAACAGAGTATCCCATAGAACCTACAGGCCAGAGGTGAAGCGCTTCTTGAAGCACATGGAATCTGGTTATATCTGGCTTCAGTTCACCCTTCCAGCTGATCTTTGATTTTTGGCTTTTTCTTCTCTCCATGGAGATCTCATTTCTGTCCTGATTTCAACAGATCATCGACATCAATTTCTCTTCCTATTGGTCATTCTCTTACCTTTCTGACCTGGAGAGTTAACATTTTCCAAATTGAACCCACCATATCCTCTCCAAATTGGATCATTTATGCAATGCTTTTTTATTTTCTTTACTTTTTTTTTTTTTTTTTTTTTTTTTGGTGCTGGTCCTGGGGCTTGAAATCAGGACCTGGACACTTTTTCTGAGAGCTTCTTTTGCTCAAGGCTAGCACTCTACCCCCTGAGCCACAGCTCCACTTCTGGCTTTTTCCAAGTAGTTTACTGGAGATAATATAGTCCCACAGACCTTCCTGCCTGGGCTGGCTTCAAACTTTGACCCTTAGATCTCGGCCTCCTGTGTATCTAGGATTATAAGTGTGAACCACTAGTCCCCATCTCAAGGGTTGGTTATTATTATTACTTGCATTTTTTGTAGTAAAATAAACAGAAAAAAGAATAAGGCAATAACAGCAACACTGGCTTAGAAACTGTTCTAATCCTGACACCAAGTTGTTATACCTCTTCTTTTTTTTTTGTCCGTCGTGGATCTTGAACTCTGGGCCTGGGCGCTGTCCCTCAGCTCTTCAGCTCAAGGCTAGTGCTCTGCCACTTGAGCCACAGCCCAACTTCTGGTTTTCTGGTGGCTTATTGGAGATAACAGTCTCACAGTTTAATAAAATTTTAATTTATTAAATCAGCCAGGTACTGCTGGCTTATGTCTGGACTCCTGGCTACTCAGGAGACTGAGATCTGAAGATGGCAGTTCAAAGCCAGTCTGGGCTTATCTCCATTAATCACCAAAAAGCTAGAAGTGAAGATGTGGCTCAAGTAGCACAGTGCCAGCCTTGAGCAAAAAAAGCCAAAGGGAGAGTTTGAGGCCATGAGTTCTGAAGCCCCAGAACTGGCACATGAATGGCCCAAGACCCTAAGGAAAAGAGACTAGGACACAGAGCAAGGGGAGGGGGTGGGGGAGGGTGATGATGAAGATAAGGTGACAGAAAGTAAAGACAGACAAAAGTTTGACATTTGACGCTAGTTGCTAGCTGGAGACAGAAATTTTGCAAGGCTAACTGCACACATCATGCCTGTGTTGTCTACTAGGTTGCTCACTTGCTCAGTGGCCACCAATCAAGTTAACCACAATTGTCTAGCTTCTGTTCTGCAAAAATGGGTTACTTGCATGTTGTGGTTTTTGCCAATATAACCTGAGTTGGTTTTCAGCTGGGATGCTGCTCTTTGTCCCCCAAAAGACAGAGAGTGTTTCCCACATGGAAAAATAAAATATCCTCACTTGATTATGTGTCTGAATCTCATTCTGGTATTCGGGAATGTTTTTCTGGAAAAAAACAGCACACACCAAAAAATGTGTTAAACTGTTGAGATTAGCATCGCCATTTTCCAGTTGAGGCAAAGGAGACAGCAGCTTACCCAGGTTTACCTTCAGCATGCAGATTCCTGCCATGATGTCTCTGCTTCTTGCGTCTGTGGGCCTCATGGATGCACTTCAGGTATGGCCATCCTCTACTGCCCCTACCCCAGCAGGGATCTGAGCTGTCCTTCTTAAGCCTGGAAGGAGGAACAGAGGGAAAGTCTGATACTTCCTTTCAGGAAGGAGGAGGAGGTTTGCCCCATCAGGTGACATCCCAGGCACTGGTCTTGGGAAGCTTGCAGCCAGCCAGTACTTCCCAGTCCCTTTCCTTTCCCCACCTTCTCCTCCTGTTTGGGGCCCTCCCTGCCTTTCTCAGTAGTACAAGCTCCACCTGGGTGAAGAGAGCGCTAGATGATAGGCTTCTCCATATCCCCCTGGGGCTGTTTCTCAGTTGTTTTTGCTCTTTCCTCCTCAGGTCCAGGGTCACCCCATTGTACAACGAAGCGTCTTCTCCCTAGAGACACCTCTGGACATGGCTCTGACCTCCTTTGATGACCAGTATGCTGGCTGTGCAGCAGCCATGACAGCTGCCCTCCCAGATCTCAACCACACAGAGTTCCAGACCAACAAAGTGTATGCAGAAGGCTGGGCACTGGCGAGCAGCAAATGGCAGGAGCGCCGGGGGTGGGGAGCTTTGTGGGGCTTGAGGCCCACTCGCTTGCCCCCGTCCCCCCCTGGCTTCCGGGATGAGCATGGGGTGGCCCTTCTGGCCTACACAGCCAACAGTCCCCTGCACAAGGAGTTCAACAAAGCTGTGCGCGAGGCAGGCCACTCCCGGGCCCACTACCTCCAGCACTTCTCCTTCAAGACACTGCATTTTCTGCTCACAGAGGCCTTGCAACTGCTGGCCAGGGCCGGGCATCAGCCCCAGTGCCACCAGGTGTACCGAGGGATGCATGGCTTGCGCTTCCGGCCAGTAGGGCAGGGAGCCATTGTGAGACTGGGGGGCTTTGCTTCTGCATCCCAGCAGAAAGTTGCGGCCCAGAATTTTGGACAGGACACCTTCTTTGGCATCTGGACCTGCCTGGGGGTTCCCATCAGGGGCTACTCTTTCTTCCCTGGAGAGGAGGAGGTGCTGATCCCCCCCTTTGAGACCTTCCAGGTGGTTAACGCCAGCCGACCGACCTGGGGCCCTGCTCGCATTTATCTCCGGGCTGTGGACAAGTTTAGTACATACAACTGTGAGTACATCAAAGGTGAGGCTGGTATGCGGGGCTGTACTGTGGAGAAGGTGAGCTTTGGCAAATACAAGCCTTCATTTTCCAGCCAGAGGATTCATACATAAGTATTAGATGCAGACCACCAGCCAGGAGCTGGTTAGTGGCTCATGCCTGTAATCCTAGCTGCTTGGGAGGATGAGGATTGAGATTCAAAGTCAACCCAAAGCAGGAAAATCCATGAGACTCTTATTCTAGTTAGCCACCAGAAAACTGGAGTTGTGGCTCAAAGTGGTATAGTGCTAGCCTTGAGCAAAAGAGCCAAGGACAGTGCCAGGCCCTGAGTTCAAGCCCATGACAGACAGACAGACAGACAGACAGACAGACAGACAGACAGACACACACACACACACACACACACACACACACACACACACACACACACACACACAAAGTAGACCGCCAGAGAGATGCACTAGTCATATATTTTTGTTTTGGTCACCAGTTTTCTGGTGATTTATTGGAGATAAAAATTTCACAGGTGAGCTGGGCGCCGGTGGCTCACGCCTGTAATCCTAGATACTCAGGAGGCTGAGATCTGAGGATCTTGGTTCAAAGCCAGCCTGGGCAGGAAAGTCCGTGAAAGTCTTATCTCCAATAAACACTCAGAAAACCAGAAGTGGTGTGCTGTAGCTCAAGTGATAGAGTGCTAGCCTTGAGCTGAAGAGCTGAGGGACAGTGCTCAGGCCGAGTTCAAGCCTCACAACCAACAACAACAATAAAAAAGAATCTCACGGGTGGGTGCCCAGTGACTCCTTCCTGTAGTCCTAACTACTCAGGAGGCTGAGATCTGAGGATCACGGTTCAAAGATAGCCTGGGCAGGAAAGTCTGTGAGACTCTTATCTCCAATTATCCACTAGAAAACCTGAAGTGGCACTGTGGCTCAAGTGGTAGAGCATTATCCTTGAGCCGAAGAGCTGAGGGACAGTGCTCAGGCCTAGAGTTCAAGACCCACAACCGAACAACAACAACAAAAAATCTCACTCACTGACTTTTGTGCCTGGGCTGGCTTTGAACTGCAATCCTCAGACCTCAGGCTCCTGAGTAGCTAAGATTACAGGCATGAGCCACCATGAGCTAAGTCATATGACTTCTAAAGTGGAAAGGTGCTTTGTCCCTCTTGCCGAGAGGCTAAGAAGCTGGCAAGGGCTCGTCTTCCTCTACCAAGGGATTGTGGAGCTACTGGAGCTGGTCAGGCTCTTCTCTTGGTGGGAAGCTAGAAGGGAATTTATTCCTAGCCACAGTATTGACACTCAGGCTGCTGTTTCCAGAAATGAGTTAGAGCTCCAAAATGAGTTTCTGGGAGGAGGATACTTATGAGACAGTGGGAATTATTTCTTGTCCTGCATGCTGGGAAGGGGGTGGGAGCGAGGCAGGTGTTATGCCCCTAATCAGTCCAGGCTAGAGTCTGACAGGTGTCAGCTTCTCCATGAACCAGGCTGGCCAGAGAAGGAGCCGTGAGGAAGGGCCCATTCTGTCTGTGAAGGGTCCAGGCTGCTGTTTCCAGCTGAGTGAGACCTAATTTTCATGGTAAAAGGCAGAGAATTGGTCCAAACTGAGACCATGGGTAAAATGAGAGGTGATCCATGTGGCTTCACATCCCATCTTAAATTGATATCACGATTGGGCAAGAGCTGATCATAAGGAAGATGGACCAATAACATAAACCAGCCCCTTTCTGCCAGGAACAAGGCATGGGACAGGAGAGGTGTGTAGGCAGAGAAGAAGTTACAGACCAGGGAATAGGAATAGCCTGGAAGGGACCTTGGCCTGGATGGCTGCTTCCCCTCTGGCCCCACTGCTCACAGTCAAGTCAAATGTAGCCTAGGGAATCTGACACTCAAGGAGAATCAGGGAGAGCACTGAGTTTCCCTGCCCTGCGAGCTTCTGAACTGTGATACTTTCCTGTTTCTTTCCTACAGACAAGAAGTGCAGGTCTGGGCGTTGCCAGCTGGATAGCTCAGGTAAGGACTGCAGGCATTGTGGGCCACAGTGCAGGGATGCACAAGCCCTTGCCTAAATTATAAGGAAAACTACATCTTTATCAGAAAAGTAGACCCTCTTAATTAGACTGCTGCAGGAGCCTCCATCTTCTCCTGGGTATCTGGGGCAGTAAATCCACTTGTTCTCCAGCAACGCCCCTTCACGCCCCCCCTCCACTCCCATCACAGTAGACAGCCATTGCCAGATCCAGAGTCCCAGGCTGCTCCCTGCTGACCTCTCACTGTCTGCTATTGTCCTCAGGTGCTCTAGTCCAGGCTCTACCCTAACTTTCTCCATGACTAATCCATTCTTCCTCTAGGTCCCAGTTTCACTATTTGGAATATGCAAACAGAACCAGATAACTCCAGTTCCCTTTCAGCTGTGACTCCTCTCTCTTTGCACATCTGCTGTGCCAGGCCTTTTCTAGGCAGGAATGGCTATTTCCAGTGAAGAAACAGCAGCTTTCCCATTCTAAGCAGTAGGGTTCCCTTCTCTTCTTCCCTCCCTTCCTCTCCTACTCAGGACTCTGTGAACAGTGGGAAAGAAGCATCCCCAGCCTTTTTTTTTCTTCATCCTTCTTTCAAAATAATACTCAAGACTTCCAGAGACATCATGCCATGAAATCTTCACCATACTCCATGAGTGTAGATAATAGTACCACTTGTTCTAGAGAGGACAGGATCCAAAGAGAATCAACAGCCCCTGGCCCACAGCTAGTAAGGTGTGAAATCCAGACAGCTGGGCTCTGCAGTCACATTCTGAACCACTCTACTAGGACAGCTCCCACCCTCCTCAGACATCATTTCAACGTTACGAACAATAGTCTATTGCAAAGAGGCAGAAGGCAAATATTACCCTCTTATAGTGAAGTGAAACCAGAGACAGGAATGGCTTGCCCACGGTGACAAAGTCAGTTAGTGGCAGATCAGAAGTCAGGTCTCCAGGCTCCAATCCAAGCCTTATATTTTTAATGTGGTATGTGGGAGTGAAACCCAGTGATGAGTGCAAGCTGGCCACGTGCTGTACCTCAGAGCTACACCTTCAGCCATCTTTTACTTTGAGACAGGGGCTTGCTAAGGTGCTCTGCTTAGTCTTTAATTTATGAACATCCTGTCTCAGGCTCCTGAGTGGTTAGGATTACCATGCCATCTTTTTACAAATTTTTGTTTTCTGAGAGTTTTTTTTTTCCAGGTAGCCGAAGCTATCTGGAAATTGCAAGTCTGCCTGAGCCTTCTTTGTGCTGGGATCATAGACTTGCATCAGCATGCCTGGCTTAGGCCTCTTTGAATTTGGGTTATGTATAATTTCAGGTTTAGGATTTCCCCTTCACATTCCACCCAGTACATTGTCTTCCAGGAAGTGGGAAGAAGAGCCAAATTCAGCATCACTAAATCCCCTTCCTATCTGCCCCATATCCCACCCCATCCTACATCTCTTTTGGTTGGTCTACAGAGGCAGGGCGCTGTATCTGATAACCTTTCAAGAACTGGGGCTCTACTTGGTCTCAACTCTGTCTACTTTCCTTCCTGAGTTCTTGCTCTTTCTCCTAACTCTTGTCCTATTTTGTGTATAAGTCCCTTTTCAGCTTGTATCTTCATGTCTTCACTATGCTCCTAAATCTCTCTTTTCTGGGCTGGGAATGTGGCTTAGTGGTAGAGTGCTTGCCTAGCATGCATGAAGCCTTGGGCTCAATTCCTCAGTACCACATAAGCAGAAAAAGTCAGAAGTAGTGCTGTGGCTCAAGTGGTAGAGCGCTCACCTTGAGCACAGAGAGGTTCAAGGACAGAGCCCAGGCCCTGAGTTCAAGCCCCACGGCTGGCAAAAAGAAATTTAAAAAAAATCTCTTTTGCTGAGCACCAGTGGCTCACTCCTGTAATCCTTGCTACTCAGGAGGATGAGGTCTGAGGATCACGGTTCAAAGCCAGCCAGGGCAGGAAAGTCCATGAGACTTTTATCTCCAATAAATCACTAGAAAACCAGAAATGGCGCTGTGGTTCAAGTTGTAGAACGCTCACCTTGAGCTGAAGAGCTGAGGGACAGCGCTCAGGCCCAGAGTTCAGGGCCCGTGACTGACAAAAAAACCAAATCTCTTTCTTCTCCTGTCTCTGTTTTTCCTGCAGCGATGGGCCAGGGCCCCCTCTCTACCATCTGGTCCTTCCTGCTGCTGTTCTTGTTCCTTATGCTGGACCTTCCAGAAGGTCAAGGCCTCCTCTGACCCACAGACACTGAACTTCCCACCTTCACCTCTGCCTACTGGAAGACGTCAGCCAGCTGTGTGCTTAAGTGGAGCCAAGATCTCTGGTAGACCCATCTTGGACCTTCTCTGGCAGCTGCCAGACCTGCCAGTAGAGAAACAGGAGGGAATGTGGGGACTAGACCTTATGCTGGTTCCTAAGACTGAGACTTTGGCTAGAGGTTGGAAGGTTCCCAGGATAGAGAGTGACTCATGTGGAGACAGACAACTGCAACACGAGGGGTTGGGGAGAGCACTGTATGGAGAGCACTACCACGGGACTTGCTGATGCCATTCAAATGCCTCATCTATCCATCTGGAAAGCTCTCATTTATTCCTCCAGGAAGGCTTTTCTGACCCCTGTAATCTGGTTGGGTTAGGGGCCTAGACTCTCTGCTCCCATGGGTCACTCAGGGAGTTCCTATGTCAGATTGTAAGCTTCCTCAGGGCAGAGATGAGGGAACTGTATGAAAGGAAGAAAACAATATGAATGGCTGGTCACTGCATTGCCCTATCTTGGACAGTGTTGAACTCTCCAGTTATCATTGTGCGTGGATGCCATAGACTGTGTCATCTATAAGAAAGGACAGCTGGAGAAATGGTAGAGAGAGCTTTAGGGCCTCTCCCAAGGCCAGTTGCTAACGCCTGGTCATTTTCTTAGCAAAGATATCATTTCTAGGGCTGGGGGGTAGGGCATACCTCAAGTGGTATCAAGTCTAAGGCCTTGTGTTCAAACCCTAGTCCTGTGAAAAAAAAGAAAAGATTATTTCTGTTCTGATCCATGAGTTCCTGCTTCTGGAGACAGACCTGGATCCACAAACTTCCACCATCATGGATCTTGAGAAGAAGACAAGACATTGAAGCACACATTTAGTTTATTATAAGCTGAGGCTTTGAGATGAAATGTCCTCATGGCCTCTTGATCTAGAAATCAGACCATGAATTTCCCTTCCTAAGTATCTTGGCAGAAAGAACGATGGGAGAGTCTCTAATAGCTACAGCCTAGGGAGACAGGAAATACAGCAGCTCTGTCTCTCATAATAATCAGCACTCTCTCTACTAAGAGCTCTAAGTCCACTCATGAACAATGATTCTCGTCCCTCCAAGTCTACACTTAGAGCTTTTTTTTTTGTTGGTAGTGGGGCTTGAACTCTGGGCCTGGGCACTGTCCCTTAGCTCTTCAGCTCAAGGTGAGCCCTCTACCATGTGAGCCCCAGTGCCACTTCCAGTTTTCTGGTGGTTTATTGGAGATAAGAGTCTCATGGACTTTTCTGCTCTGGTAGGCTTTGAACCATGATCCTCAGATCTCAGCCTCCTTAGTAGCTAGGATTACAGGCATGAGCCATCAGCGCCTGGCTACACTTTAGGAATTAGTGGGTGGCAGGCTCTGGATTTCCCTTAGTTAGAATTTGTAGACAACAAGAGTTCTCATGGGTTGTGAAGTTAGTATGCTGGGCCAGGGTATTCCAGATTCTTAACAGCAGTAGAGAGGGATTAGTCTATCTGAGGACCAACAACTAACCTGGCCTTTGCCATCCCTGCCTGAAGGTGCTCCAGCCTTTCACAGGGCCTGTACCAGCACCAGGAGGCTCATGACCAGGGCCATGGAGAAGAAGATGCCCAGGAAGAAACGGTCCATCACACGAGCCAGGCGCTTCCAGTCCTCATGGCGGCGCTGGGCAGCCCTATGGCTTCGGAAGGTGCTGGCAATGGTGGCTACATGATGCAGGAGGGCTTCCTGGTGGCAAAGACACCGAGGCTCGTGGCAAGGGCCTGCTGGGGGGACAGTAGGAAGCAGGGGGCTAGGAGATGACTTGGCTGGCTGGGAATGCCCACAGGGTTCTCCTCGTTCTCGAACACACAGGCCTTTTGCTAGGTGTCCCAGCAGGAGGGCCCGAGCCCAGGCTGGCACCGGGCGAGCGTTGGGACCACAGTAATGCAGGTTCATGATAAGGATGGTTAACGCTGTGGAGAATGTGACCATGGTCATAGTGGCCATATAGTACTTTCCTGCAAGACAGACAGAGTGCCAGTTGGGGCCCAAAGCAATGACTTGAGGATCCTCAGCTTCCTAGATACCTCCCCACAACTACGAAGAAGCTCACCATGAGGTTCTCAGGACCCTTCAAGTCCAATGGGCAGAAAAAGGAAGGAGCTAAGAGCCAAATTCTCCTCATTTCTCATCACTACTAGTGCTCTCAGAATCTACCTATTCTCAAATTGTTGCTACTACTGGAGACTCAAATAGTATGGGTTTAACTGGGTGAGATACTGATCTGGGGCTGGGAGTGTGGCTTAAGTGATAGAGCATCTGCCAACAAGCATGAGATCCTGAGTTCAAAGCTCAATAGAAATAAATAAGGAAGGGGCTGGGAAGTTGGCTCAGTGGTAGAGCGCTTGCCTTGCATGCCTGAGGCCCTGGGTTCAATTCCTCAGCACCACATAAGCAAAAAAGAAAAAAGCCGGAAGTGGTGCTGTGGCTCAAGTGGTAGAGCGCTAGCCTTGAGCTAAAGAGCTGAGGGACAGTGCCCAGGCCCAGAGTTCAGGCCCCACGACCAGACCAAAAAAAAAAAAAAGAAAGAAAGAAATAAGGAAATAAACAACAACAAAAAAAAGCCAGATGTCAGTGGCTCGTGCCTATAATCCTAGCTACTCAGGAGGCTGAGATCTGAGGATCAGTTTGAAGCCAGCCAAGGCAGAAAAGTCCCTGAGAGTCTTATTTCCAAATAAGAGGTTAGAGGTTGTGGTTTAGGTGGTAGGGTGACTGCCAATGAGTGAAAGTATCAGAGTCCCAGTGTCTCTGTCTCTCTGCCTCTCCCCTCCCCCCACTGTTTCTCACACACACACACTCCAAAAAAGCCAGAAGTAATGTTATAGCTCAAGTGCTAGAACGCTAGCCTTGAGCAAAAAAGCTCAGGGACAGTGATCAGGTCCTGAGTTCAAGACCCATGACTAGCATTAAAAACAAAACCCAACAACAACAAAACAGTATTCTCTATACATCTAGAATAACCAGAGAACCTGCATCATAGGTTTGTGGAGCTTACCTGAGCTAATAAACATCAAATAGGAGAATGCTTAGCATGCAAAGGGCACACAATCATTCAACTACTGTTACATCCAAGACACACAGATCTTCCTATCTCTCTCTACCTCACTGCCAAATCCCTGACAATTCTGGGATTTGAACTCTTGGCCTCACACTTGCCAGGTAGATCTTCTATGCCATCCCTTTTTATACTTTTTTGTTGTTATTGTTGTTGGGTATGGGGCTTGAACTCAGGGCCTGACTGTTGTCCTGAGCTTTTCTGCTCAAGACTAGTTCTCTCCCACTTTGAGCCACAGTGCCCCTTCTGGTTTTCTGGTGGTTAACTGAAGATAAGAGTCTCACTGACTTTCCAACCCAGGCTGGCTTTGAACCAAGGTTCTCAAATCTCAGCCTCTTGAGTAGCTAGGATTACAAGCGTGAGCCACGGTGCCTGTTTTGGTTTTTGTTTTGATTTTTAGATAAGATCTTGCTTCCAGACGTGGTGGCGCTGTGGCTCAAGTGGTAGAACGCTGGCCTTGAGCTGAAGAGCTGAGGGACAGCACCCAGGCCCAGAGTTCAGGCCCCACGACCGACATAAACAAAACAAACAGACAAGATCTTGCTTCCTGGGCGTGCGGGTAGTGTACGGCAATCCTCTTGGCCGGACATACTCTGGCCACTAATAGGCGGTTTAAGAGGCCCGTGCCACAGCCCCTAGCGTCTTGAGATGGGGATCTCAGGGCCTCTTCGGCCCGGGCTGGCCTAGAACCAATCTCACTCTCCCAAGTAGCTAGAGTTGACCTTTCCCTTCAAGGAAAGAGGGACTCCTTCCGGCCCCCATCCTTCCCCCCAGCGGCCTCACCGATGAGCGGCACGCTCTCGGCCGGCGGCATGCTCTCGGCCAGGATCAGCTGGAAGACGGTGAGCGCCAGCAGCACGGTGACGCCCAGCGACACCTTCTCGCCGGAGTCGGCGGGCAGGTGGAAGGCGAGCGGCGCGAGCAGCGAGATGAGCACGCAGGGCAGCAGCAGGTTGCACACGTAGGCGGCGGCGCGGCGGCGCAGCAGCAGCGTGAAGGTGACGTCGGGGTAGGGCTCGGAGCAGCAGCCGTACGTGAGCACGCGCCGGCGCGCCGGCATGCCCAGCACGCGCCACTCCACGTTCTCCACGAAGTCCGCCAGGCCGGCCGAGGCGCCGCGCGGACGCACGTCCAGCTGGTGGCCGCCGTGCGTCCACGAGCCGAACGTCAGGCCGCAGCGCTGCGCGTCGAACGGGAAGGCGGACACGTCCACGCGGCACGAGCTGCGCGTGATGGCCGGGGAGTCCCAGCGCACCGCGCCGTCGTGACGCACCACCACATTCGTGTTGATTGACGCTGGCGCCTGCGTGTCTGCCCTGCAGACGAGTAGGATGGGAGCAGGGTGGGGGTGGGGTGAGGGGGTCATTGGGGGCAGATGTCAGAAACCCGGGCAGGGCGGGGGGGGGGGGGGGAAGGGGGGAGTTCTTTGAGGAGAGGTGCCCTGGAGGCCTAGGTAGTGCCCAGGGGTGGGGGTGGGGGGCTTAGAAGGCACACAGGCCTGGGCAGAGTGGGAAAGACCTGTAATCCGAGGCTGAGATCTGAGGATTACAGTTTGAAGCCGGCTCAAGCAGAAAAATCTATGAGACTCTTATTTCTAATTAGGCCCCAGAAGAGCTGTAGCTCAAATAATGGAGCATCAGCCTTACCCAAAAAGGCTCAGGGACAGTTCCCAGGCCCTGAGTTCAAGCCCCAGTGCACACACATGCGCACGTGCACACATGCGCACGTGTGCACACACACACACACACACACACACACACACCTGGTGATAGTAATGGGCAGGTCAGTGCGACCTTGGGAATCATCTACAAAACTCATTAGAGGGACTCAGGAAGCTTTGCAGCACTACACATTAAATGGGAGGCACTGAACTGGTTAATGTGGCAGAAAGGAATGCCCTTGAGGGTTAGGCCCGGAGGGAGCCAGCCCTGAACCTCAGAGCTAGTCTGGAAACAGGTAAGGTACCATAGAGAGGCACTCACATCCCAGACTTGTCATTCATTCACTCATTTATTGGTGGTACTGAGGATTGAACTCAGGGCCTCATGCATGCAAGTGTGAGGTAAGCAGGCACTCTTATCCCTTGAATCCTATCACCACATCCCCTTACTAGGAGAGAGAGTAGGGCTCTCAGTAGACATTCAGCCTGATTTGGCCTTCTGTCCCTAAAGTGGGGCTGCTGATGCAGAGGCTGTGAGCTCTTGGCAGCTTTCCTTTTGGTACCAGGGGAAAGTTTCCAGGGCAGCAGGGTAACCAGACTGGGGTGGGGTTGGGGTGGGGAGGGGTCTCAGTGCATGTTTAGAGCTAAGGGCAACTTTAGAGAGAGGCAAGAGAGGGAGGGACCCAGGCAGGCAGTACTTGTTGTAGAGTACGATGTCTGGTCGCCACACAAGACTGCTGGGGATGCGGATGGCATCCAGGCCACCGTAGGCATCTGGGTCCCATCGTAGGTAGGCATCAGACCACTCCTGCCGGATCCACAGGTACAGGGTCAGCACCTGATTGCGTTCATCCTGGTGGGGGGAGGGGACGGGGAGGGGACGTCGGTATATGTGCACACTTTCCTCAGTGCAGACATCTACAAACCCAACTTGTCCGTACAGTGATTCCCTCCCAGGCCTGACCTTGCTGGATTCTTCCCTTCTCTGGGCCTCAGTTTCTCAGGTGCATGTTAATCTTAACACAGGAAAAGAACAGTCCCACACTCTCTTACCTCTTCCTGGAACACTGTTACAGAAACATTCCATAGCAGAACCATTACCACAACATACCATGTCGATGATCTGGGACAGTGTCACCTCCAGGGTCACATTCAGAGTCTGGTCTGTGTCTGCCACAGGTCTCAGGGCACTTTTGTAGTTGGTGAATAGGTCACGGAACAGCTTGTGAGCCAGCTTGCCTTCAGCTCCCAGGCACTCTGTATCAGTCAAAAGGGCTTCTGTGCATACCCTTCAGCCATATCTGCTTCCACTGTCTCAGCCTTTTGATGGTCTCCTTATGCTTGTCCTCTGTCCTGGCTGTGGCTCTGGTTTGTTTCTCTCTGTCTCTGTCTCTCTATCTCTCTGTCTCTCTGTCTCTCTCTCTCTGTTTTTGGTTGTGGGGCTTGAACTCTGGGCCTGGACACTGTCCCTCAGCTGTTCAGCTCAGGGCGAGTGCTCTACCACATGAGCCACAGCACCACTTCTGGTTTTCTGGTGGTTTATTGGAGATAAGTGTTTCACTTTCCTGCCTGGGCTGGCTTTGAACTGCAATCCTCAGATCTCCTGAGTAGCTAGGATTACAGGCATGAGCCACCAGTGCCTGGCAGCTCTGGTTTCTTCTTGGTCACCTCTAAGGGGTGAATGAGCTAAAGGCCTTGTACTATCTTCCAGAGCAATGCTGGCCTCTTATACCCTTTTCAAGGACCTGGATTCTGTCTGTCATGCCTTAAAACTAGAGGGACCCAAATAGCCCACAAGAGCCCTGACTTTCACCTAAGTATTTTAAACTCCATTTACCCTGTCCTCATTTTTCAAGCCTGTTTTTACTTCTCCTTGGGTTCCTCAAAGCTTCTATATATGGAGCATTCCATGTTCCGCAACTAGCCACTAGGATTTTATTTTATTGAGACAGGTTTTGGTTGTGTTACTCAGGCTGGTATCAAATTCCTGGGCTCAAGGCATCCTGCTTCAGCCTTTCAAGTAGCTGGGATTATGGGTACCTGCCATTTCCTAAAAACACACTCTTCCTAGGCTTTTATGACATACATTTTCTCAGTCCCTGATGCAAATAATGTGTACCAAAACCCTGTCCTCTTCATTTAGTCCCTCCCTCCTCCCATCTCCTGTCCCATCTTCCTTCCCTCCTTCCCTCTCTCCCTCCTTCCCTCCTCCTTCTCTCCCTTCTTCCCTTCCTCCCTTCCTTCCTTCCCTCCTTCCCCTTTCTCCTCCCCTCTCCTTTCCTCCCTCTCCTCTATCACCTCTCTAGTCCAAACCCTTCCTCCTTCACTCAGACTACACAATAGTAGCTTGTCATTGCTCCCCCGGCCTGGAGCTTATCCTCACTTCCTGTCTATTCTCAATTTTTTGTTTTATTTTGCTCTGCTTTTTCATTTTCTTGAGATATAGTCCAGGTTGGCCTCAAACTCATGATTCCCCTGTCTTCACCTCTTCAGTGCTGGGATTATGAGTGTGCACCACCATGTTTGGCACACACACCCACACACCCACGTGCACAGGTCCTGGGGCTTGAACTCAGAGCATGGGTGCTGTCCCTGAGCTTTGTACTCAAGGCTAGCACTCTATCACTTGAGCCACAGCTCCACTTCTGGCTCTTTAGTAGTTTGTTGGAGATAAGAATCTCAGTCTTTCCTGCCTGGGCTGGCTTTGAACTGCAGTCCTCAGATCTTCAGCCTCCTGAGCAGCTAGGATTACAGAGTGTGAGCCCTAGCACCTAGAGGCTCCCACAGTCTTTTTTATTTCCCAGTCCTGAGACTTGAACTCAAGGCCTGGGCACTGTTTCTGAGCTTCTTGTGTTCAAGGCTAGCACTCTACCACTTGAGCCACAGCGCCACTTCTGGCCTTTTCTGTTTATGTGTTACTGAGGAATTGAACCCAAGGATTCATGCATGCTAGGCAAGCACTCTGCCACTAAGCCACATTCCCAGCCCATCCCACAGTCTTTTAAACTGACTGAATCTGACTAGGGCAGGGTCTGCTTAAAACTTTCCAGGGCCCCAGTGGGTGCAGGTGAAAACACTAGCCTAGCATTCAGGGCCTTTTATGATTTGCTTCTCTGACTTTTCAGCCATAATTCTGGAAGTTTCCTTGTCCTTGCTCCCACTTCAGCCATGCAAGTAACCCCTCTCCTCCACATTCCCCAGATGGAAAGCTTATTCTTAGCACAGCTACTGAAAAGAAAGTTAACAAAGGCTGTGGAGAGAGATTTGTGTTGGATAGGAATAACAGCAATGCCAGGGGAGGCCAGGGCTGGCTCATACCTGCAGGGAGTAGCAACAGGAACAGAAAGGCCAGATGGAGACGGTGGCTCCCAGTCCTCATGGTCCTGCCACAGCCAGAGGTGAGGTGGGTCTCCTAGTCAGACCTAGGGCAGCATCAGGCCCTGATGGCAAGGATAATGTAGACAGTACCTGGAAATCAGAAAGACAGATCTTTGGTGGGCCCGGATACTCTCTAAGGAGTCCCTAAACTCTTCTAGTTATCTGACCCTACTGTTTGTACCTGCCCTGCAAATATTAGTACTTGGTTCTTACCATCTGCCATTTCTCCTTTTCTAGTCCTTGCCTCTCTGGCCTCAACATCTGCCCTTTCCCTATGCCATGCACCTCTGTTTACCTCTTGCTCTCTCAATTTTCTTTGACTTTTCCTCTACAACCGTCTTGGTCTCTATCTATTTCCCTTCTCCTCTCTCCTACTTCTTTCTATTTCAGACGCCTGGCTTTGATCTTCCGTGCCTCATACCCAGGCCTTGGATGAGCCAACGAGCCTGCTGCTCTCAGCAGAATAAGACCAAGAACTCTTCTCTGTCCCAACGAGTGTGAGGCACAAGACAGTGGCCCCTCCCTCTTGGCACTTCCAGTTAGCTTAATTACATGGTTGGGACACCTGTACCCATGGAAACAGCAACTGAAACTGACACTTCAGGCTGTTGGGACCTAAATTATTTATATTTTGTAAAGCAATACTCAGACTCAACTCAACCCTTTGGAGATAATGAGATAATTTTACGTTACATATCCTTATGTGCCACATTTTCTTTATCCATTCACCAGTTGTTGATTCCACCTCTTAGCTATCGTGAACAAAACTGCAATAAATAGAGTCCAAAGCATGACTGAGTAGGGATATGTAGAAGACTAGGACTTCAGGGAGTACAGGGGCAGGACCTGTAGATGGGAAATGTCCCCTCAAGCACTCCCACCATTGCTGGAATCCGTTAAGAGTCCTGTAGCTCTTCCCAGTGAAGAGTGAACACATCATGCTGGCTTGCCATGCAGGCTCTGCCCTCCTGATGGCAGTGGTACTGACACCTCAGGCCACTCCAAATGGCCCACAAGAGGGTCCCTGCAGTCATTCCCATTGGAGACTGAAGTTTTTTCACAGTGTCCTCACTGGAGAGTGTGAGGTAATAGACAAAACATAAGCTTTAGAATCACTTTAAGCTCTGCGCATTATACATAGACATATAGGTATAAATACACAGGTATATATCTATATACTCTACCACATTAAGCAACAGCTCCACTTCCTGGTTTTCTGGAGGTCTAGAGCTTAATTGGAGATAACAGTCTCATAGAGTTTCCTGAGCTGGTTGGCTTCAACCCATGATCCTCAGATCTCAGCCTCCTGAGTAGCTAGGATTACAAGCATGAGCCACCAGCATCTATTGCATATATTTTAATCAGAGTAATATCCTCTATTACTTTTCCTGCCTGACTGATATTCTATTAACAGCTTTCAGTGCAGTTTCCTGTGCCATCTTCAAACATAGTTGAAATTCTTTTTTTTTTTTTTTAGGTCGTGGGGCTTGAACTTGGGGCCTGGGAGCTGTCCTTGAGCTCTTTGCTTAAGGCTAGCACTTCTACCACTTTGTGCCACAGCACCACTTCCAGTTTTCTGGTGCATAATTTGAGATGAGAGTCTCTCAGACTTGCCTGCCCAGGCTGGCTTTGAACTGTGATTCTCAGATCTCAGCCTCCTGAGGAGTTAGGATTGCAGGCATGAGCCACCAGTGCCTAGCAGTTGAAGTAATTTTGATATTATTCACCCTCCATCATTTTCTTTTTCCCTTTCCCTACTTTCTTGTTATCTCAGAAAATCCCATAGTTACAGTTTTTTTGTTTGTTTGTTTGTTTTTGAGTCCAGTCATGGGCCTGAACTCTGGGTCTGGGTTCTGTCCCTCAGTTCTTCAGCTCAAGGCTAGCGCTCTACCACTTGAGCCACAGCGCCACTTCCGGCTTTTTGCTTTTTGCTTATGTAGTGCTGAGGAATTGAACCCAGGGCCTCAAGCATGCAAGGCAAGCACTCTACCACTGAGCCACCTTCCCAGCCCCATAGTTACAGTTTTATACTAATTATATAAGTAGGTAAGTATTCATAATCATGTATACATACAAATATATGTATATATGTGTCTTTAAAGTCAAGATTCTGCAAACATGGAATATTTGCTCTTGGGGGTTGGCTTATCTGGCTCAACATGATGGTCTCAATTTTACTTTTCTTTATGACTGAGTAATATCCATGGTATGTGCATACCAACTTCTTTATCCATTCATCAGTTGTTGGGTAACTTGGCTGATTCTACCTTTTGGCCAACTTCTTTATCCATTCATCAGTTGTTGGGTAACTTGGCTGATTCTACCTTTTGGCCAACTTCTTTATCCATTCATCAGTTGTTGGGTAACTTGGCTGATTCTACCTTTTGGCTGTTGTGAACAAAACTGTAATAAGCATAGGTGTGCAGGCATCTTTCTTGTGTATGCCCAGGAGAGGTATGGTGGGGTCATAAGGTAGATCTAATTTTAACTTTTGGAGGAGCCTTCATATTGACTTCCCTAGTGGTTGCACTAGTTTACATTCCCTCTAGCAGTATAGAAGGGTTCATTTTTCACCACATCCTTTCCAGCATTTGTAGTTTGTTTCATTATTACCATTCTGATTAGGGTGAGATGAAATTTTAGTGTGCTTTTGACTTGTACTTCCTTTATGGATAAGGGGGTTGAACATTTCTTCTTGGTTTTTATTTTTAGCCATTTGTATTTCATATGTGAACTGTCCATTCAATTTGTTTGTCCATTTATTAATTGGAATATTCTTTTACTGTTTGATTTTGAGATTGGAAGGATCTAAGTTCAAGGCCAGCTTAGTTAAAAAAAAAAAACAAAAAAACTTGCCTGGCACCGGTGGCTCACGCCTGTAATCCTAGCTACTCAGGAGGCTGAGATCTGAGGATTGCAGTTCAAAGCCAGCCTGGGCAGGAAAGTCCATGAAACTCTTATCTCCAATAAACCACTAGAAAACCAGAAGTGGCACTGTGGCTCAAGTGGTAGAGCGCTAGCCTTGAGCTGAAGAGCTGAGGGACAGTGCTCAGGTCCAGAGTTCAAGCCCCACGACCAAAAAAAAAAAAAAAAGTTCATGAGACTTCTCAACAGAGAACACACTCCTGTTATCCTAGCTACAGTAGGATACCTAAAGGCAGATCATGCTTAGGAACACGCCCAGGCAGGAAGTGGGACCCTATCTCAGAAATAACCAGTAGAAAACAGGGCTGGAGGTATGGCTCAGCAATAGTAGAGCCTGCCTAGCAAGAAGCTCAGAGTTCAAACTTCAGTACTACTGCCCAAAATCAGGTGGCTTGAACTGTGTGGTTTTATTTCTGAGTCTTCCATTTAATATGTCTTCATGTCTGTTTATTTTGGTGTATGTATTGGTAACATGCTGTGTTTGTTACTATAATACTGTAGTATAATGGGAATGTGGCTTAGTGGTAGAGTGCTTGCCTTGCATGCATGAAGTCCTGGGTTCAATTTCCCAGAACCACAGACACAGAAAAAGCTGGAATTGGTGCTGTGGCTCAAGTGGTAAAGTGCTAGCCTTGAACAAAATGAAGCTCAAGGACAGTGCCCAGGTCCAGAGTTCAAGCCCCAAGACTGGCAAAAAATAAATAAATAAATAAAAGCCGACCACTAGTGGCTCATGCCTGTAATCCTAACTACTCAGGAAGCTGAGATTTGAAGATCACGATGCAAAGCCAGCCTGGGGAGGAGCGTCTGTGAAACTTTTATCTTCAATAAACCACCAGAAACCAGAAGTGGTGCTGTGGCTCAAGTGGTAGAGCACTCGCCCTGAGCTGAAGAGCTGAGGGACAGTGTCTAGGCCCAGAATTCAAGTCCCATCACAAAAAATAAAAAATAAAAAGGATCTTTTCCCAATTGGTTGCCTACCTTTCTAGTTTAGTAACTATGCCTTTAGCTGTGCAGAAGCTTTTTATTTTAAGGTAGTCCCACTTGAGTCTCTCTCCTATCTGTTGTACCCCTGGGACTCTATTCAGGAAGTTCTTGCCTGTTCCTTTAAGTTCTGATGTCTCTCCCACTCTCTTGAAGTAGAGTTTCAGAGTTTCCCATCTGACATTGAGGTCTTTGATCCACTTTGAATTAATGTTGGTGCATGGTGACAAGCAGGGATTCACTTTTAGTTTTCTGCATATGGCTGCTCAGGTTTTTCCAACATCAATTGTTGAAGAGGCTGTTTTTCCCACTGTATGTCTGTGGCTCCTTTTTTTTTTTTTTTTTTTTTGGTTGGTCGTGGGGCTTGAAATCTGGGCCTGTGTGCTGGCATGCTGTACCTCAGCTCTTCAGCTCAAGGTGATTACTCTACCACTTGAGCCACACCACCACTTGTGGTTTTCTGGTGGTTTATTGGAGATCAGTCTCATGGACTTTACTGCCTGGGCTGACTTTGAACTGTGAACCTCAGATCTCAGCCTTCTGAGTAGCTATGATTATAGGCGTGAGTCACTGGTGCCCAGTCTGTGGCTCCTTTTTTGAATATCAGATGACTGTGGCCTTATTTCTGGGTCTTCTAATCTGTTCCATTAATCTTTGGGTCTATTTTTGTTTCAAAACTAAGCTGATTTTGCTATTGTGTCTCTGCAGTAGTTTGAAATCTGGTATTGTGATATTGCTTGCATTGTTTTTTTTTATTTGCCTAGAACTATTCTGGCTATCCTAGATCTTTTGCTGTTCCATGAGTTTTTGGATTGGATTGTTTTCTCTCAGTAAAGAATGTCATTTGGATTATGATGGGGATTGCATTCAATTTGTACATCATTTTTGGCAGTATGGCCATTTTCACAATATTGATTCTACCTATCAATAAACGTGGAAGTTCTTTACATTTCCTGATGTCCTCTTTGATTTCCTTAGATTTTCATAGTTTTTGTTCTGACGATCTTTTACATTTTTGGTTAGGTTAATTACTAGGCTTCCCCCGTCCCCCCCCCCCCCCCCCGCGCGCCTCCCCCCCCCCCCCCGCCCCTGCAGGCTATTGCAAATGAGGTTTTCATAATTTTCCTTTCTGCTTGCACATTGTTGGCCTACAAAAAGGCTGATTTTTTTTTTTTTTTTGGTCGGTCGTGGGGCTTGAACTCAAGGCCTGGGCACTGTTGTGAGCTTCTTTCGCTCAAGGCTAGCACTCTACCACTTGAGCGATATCACCACTTCCTGTTCTTTCTTTTTATGTGGTACCAAGGAAGCAAACCCAGGGCTTTATGCATCCTAGGCCAGCACTCTACCACTAGGCCATATTCCCAGCCCTCAGCTATACTTTTTTTTTTTTTTTAATTTTTTTATTGTAAAGATACTATACAGAGGGTTACAGTTACATGAGTGAGGTAATGAATACACTTCCTCTTGAACATTGTTACCCCCTCCATTGTTTTCCCCCTACCATCCCCTCCCTCCCTTCCCCAGGTTCTTTTTTGTTTTGTTTTGTTTTGTTTTGTTTTTGTCGGTCGTGGGGCCTGAACTCTGGGCCTGGGCGCTGTCCCTCAGCTCTTCAGCTCAAGGCTAGCACTCTACCACTTGAGCTACAGCGCCACTTCCGGTTTTCTGGTGGTTTATTGGAGATAGGAGTCTCACGGTGGCTGGCTTTGAACCGTGATCCTCAGATCTCAGCCTCCTGAGTAGCTAGGATTACAGGTGTGAGCCACCAGCCCCTGGCTTTTTTTTTTTATTGTGATTAAGTGATTACATAATTTCCGGAAATTCACAGTATTGTGGAATAATGATGCTCATTTAAAGTCACAAGTTCATTCTAACTTTCCTGGAGCAAATTGTCTATCACAGTCTGTAACATATAACGGTGCTCACATGTTATATATACCATATATGTGATCAGCAGCATGGGGATATTTGGTAGTGGTTCAACCAGATGAGTGGGAGTTCTTTGTTTCTTAAGTCCTGTTAGTTTTGTCATATCACCTAACATTTTGGATTTAGCATCCACTTATCAGGGAGACCATGTACTGTTTGTCTCTTCGTTCTTGGCTTACCTCGCTCAACATGATTCCTTCTAGCTCCATCCATTTCCCTGCAAATGCCATTATTTTGTCATTTCTAATGGCTGCATAATATTCCATTGTGTATAGATACCACAATTTTTGGATCCATTCATCTGTGATAGGGCATCTAGGTTGTTTCCATATCCTAGCTATTGTGAACAGTGCTGCAATAAACATGGAGGTGCACGTGTCCTTGTATATTGGTTCCTGTTGTTCAGGGTAGATGCCTGGAAGTGGTATGACTGGGTCGTAAGGGAGGTCAATCTTTAGTTTTCTAAGGACCCTCCAGACTGCTTTCCAAAGTGGTTGTATAAGTGTACATTCCCACCAGGAGTGTAATAGCGTTCCTCGTTCTCCACATCCCCTCCAGCATTTGTCGTTGGCTGATTTGTGGATGTGGGCCATTCTGACTGGGGTAAGGTGGTATCTCAGGGTTGTCTTTATTTGCATTTCCTTCACCACCAGGGATGATGAACATTTCCTCATGTGTTTCTTTGCCATTTTTATTTCTTCATTTGAGAAGTCCCTCTTTAGTTCCCTTGCCCATTTAGTAATTGGTTTGTTAGGTTTGGGAGGGATTAGTTTCTTGAGTTCCCTGAATATACAGGATGTTAACCCCTTGTCTGATATATTGCTGGTAAATATTTTTTCCCAATTAGTTGGTTGTCTTTCTAGCTTCGTTGCGATAGCTTTATCTGTGCAGAAGCTTTTTATTTTAAGGTAGTCCCATTTGTCGAATCTCTCTCCAACTTGTTGTGACCCTGGGACTCTGTTTAGGAAGTTCCTTCCTGTGCCTATTAGTTCAAGTGTCTCTCCTACTCTGTCCTGCAGTAGTTTCAGAGATTCAGGTTTAATGTTAAGGTCTTTAATCCATTTTGAGTTGATGTTGGTGCATGGTGATAGGCTGGGGTCCACTTTTAGTTTTCTGCATGTGGCTGCCCAGTTTTCCCAGCACCAGTGGTTGAAGAGGCTGTGTTTCTTCCATTGTATGTCTTTGGCTCCTTTGTCGAATATCAGCTGGCTGTAGGCCTTGTGGATTTATTTCTGGATCTTCTATTCTGTTCCATTGGTCTTCGGGTCTGTTTTTCAGATATACTTTTAATATTCCTGATGTTGCACCTTTACACAGACTGTTTTTTAGAGGGATTAAATGGGCAATGTGAATCCTATTCAGGTCTTAACTTTGATCTGAAGATATGAGCCACTTCCTCTTTGGATTATGACAAGGAATTTGATGAGGAATTTGAGTTATATCAGTGAGTCTGTCCTGTTACTTAATGGGGCTCTAACTTGGGCCCCTGAGATCGGGGGTAGTCAGCTGGGAATTCCTCTATAACTGACTCATGGTGTAAACTCTGAGCAAATCATGGAGCATGGCTAGAATCCTAGCAAAGAATTCTCAACTCACTTCCTTCAAGTCTCTTTTTATCTTTCAAAAAGTACACTATATTGTGTCAGTGAACCACACCTATGTAATTCTAACTACCCAGGAGGCTTAGATCTGAGGATCATGGTTTGAGGTTAGCCCAGACAGAAAAGTCCATGAGATTCTATCTCCAATTAACTACCAAAAAGCTGGGAAGGGGCTGGGAAGGTGGCTCAGTGGTAGAGCGCTTGCCTTGGATGCATGAGGCCCTGGGTTCAATTCCTCAGCACCACATAAGCAAAAAGAAAAAAGCTGGAAGTGGCACTGTGGCTCAAGTGGTAGAGCACTAGCCTTGAGCTGAAGAGCTGAGGGACAGTGCCCAGGCCCAGAGTTCAGGCCCCACAACCAGACCCCCCCCCCCAAAAAAAAAAAACAACAACAAAAAGCTGGGAAGGAGATGTGGCTGTGGTAGAGAGCCAGCCTTGAGCAAAAATGCTAAGGGACAGTTTCTAGGCAAGAGCCAAGTTCAAGCTTCAGTACCAGCACCCCCCCCCCCTCCCTCCAAGAAAAGTGTGCTATAGAAGTGATTAGCAGCATTAAGAGTTTAAATCAAATATTTATCACTGCATTATAGAGGTTAAGACTTACTTTTTGTTGGTCATGGGGCTTGAACTCTGGGCCTGGGTGCTTGTCCCTCAGCTCTTCAGCTCAAGGCTAGCACTCTACCACTTGAGCCACAGCACCACTTCTGGTTTTCTGGTGGTTTACTGGAGATCACAGTCTCACAGACTTTCCTGCCTCGGCTGGCTTTGAACTGCAATCCTCAGACCTCAGCCTCCTGAGTAGCTAGGATTACAGACGTGAGCCACTGGCACCTGGCTGAGGTTAGACTTTTTTGTTTTTCGGGTCCAGTCATGGGGCCTGAACTCTGGGCCTGGGCGCTGTCCAGTCATGGGCCTGAACTCTGGGCCTGGGCGCTGTCCCTCAGCTCTTCAGGTCAAGGCTAGCGCTCTACCACTTAAGCCACAGCACCACTTCCAGCTTTTTTCTTTTTGCTTATGTGGTGCTGAGGAGTCGAATCCAGGGCCTCATGCATCCAAGGCAAGCGTTCTACCACTGAGCCACCTTCCCAGCCCCAAGGTTAGACTTTTAGTTCAAGGTAATGATAAAATCCTGAATATTTTTTCTTTTGGAAAGCATTCATTATTTATGTGTCACACTATGCCAGAGGCTGGTGATACAGAAGTGATGTAGACATGGTGCCTGGAATGTGTGTAGTGGAAAACTACCAGAAAGAGTAAACATATACAAAACCATAGCTTTGATCATAAGCATATTTCAAGCTTTATCTTGAAAAAGCAGAATTACTCTTACTTCTGTTTAAGCCAAAGAAAGACAAAATGCAACAAATTAAAGAACTTGGCTTCATACTTTTATAATGTGGTTTTTCTCCATATGTGCGTATCCAAGTCAGTGCTAGCTGGCTCACTGGTAAATATGTCCACCAGCCAGAATATATCCACTGGTTTAATTGCTCCTTTTTCTGTTATTATCTGGCATTACTCAGTGAACCTGTTAATGGTAGATTAAAAAAGCCAAACAAGAAGATCCAATAAGGCTTTGAATTTAAGTGGCCAACTTGAAGAGCTTCAACTGAGGATCTGGATCTACAGATATATGTGCTTCCAGATTAATAACTCCCTTGCCCCCAAATCTGCCTTTGTAAACCTAAGCCCAATGTTTGCCTAGTATGTGCTAGACTCTGAGGTAGATCCCCAGCACGTAAAAACAAACCAAAGAACCCCAAAAAGCCACAAAGGGAAAAGCCAATACCAAAAGTGCTATAAACATTTTATTTTTTTTAAGAAAGTAGCTCCAGAAAAAGAGGAAAATAATCTAGATTATTTATTTATATATATATTTTTAATAAAAACCTTTACATAATCTTCATGCATAAAGACCCAGGGGGTGGCCACGTTGTCTGTGACAGTCTTAATACCAGTTGTGTCAGGCCAATACCTGGGGTTTCCCATAGCCGGCAGTAATGCAGTGAAGGCCCTCTACCTGGCCCCAAAGTCCAGCCCTTGCCTACCTCAGTATGACTTTTCCTTTTGGGGAAGGTGGTTGAAAGGCAGGAAATGCTCTAGGGCTAAAATGGGAAGGGAAAGGAAAGCTACCCAACTTGCCCTTAAAAACAACAACAACAAAAAAAAAAAAAAACAGAAAACAAAAAACAAAAAACCTAACTCTTCAGGATAATCCAGACAGGAGTTTCAGAAAGATGACTGATAAACAGGGACCAACTAAGTTCTGGGAGCTTCCTATGTGAATCATATCATGTGATATGTAACCTGGGACTGTAGAGAAGTAGAAAAACCCCATTCTATTTCCTTCGTCCAACCCTCGTTTGCCTTTAAAGCTGTTAACCTGTCTAGAGACAAATTCCCTTCCTGCTGTGGATAGTTCATCTGTTAAGGAAGAACAGTTACAGATCAATATGTTTGTTCTTGTTTCTTTGAAAGAGTCCTGGTATAAAAGGGCTGAAGAGGGAGTAGAGTAGCAATGTTGGCATGGGGGAATCACAAGGTCCAGAATGCCTGGGGGGTGGAAAAGAACTCCCTGGTTCTCTGGAAGAATCTGCAAAGGAGTTTTATTGACCTTTTTTTTTAAGAGGAAAAAATGGTCTTGAGGATGGCAAAAGACTTGTCTCTTTTTTGGTTCCAGAAGCCCTTATGCTATGTTCAGTATTAAGAAAAGCCCTGAACAATTAGAGGAATCTGCCTGGGGCAGCAGTAAGGGAGAGTAGATTCCATAGCCAACTCAGAGATTGGCAATTGGTGTCAGTCAAAACACTGCTGGAGACTGCTTTGTCGTGAGTGTGAATGGGCATGTGAGTGTGGTAGCAAGAGCCTGGGGGCTCACTGGCTCCCAACAGTCAGTTCTCGTAGATAGGACTGTGTGAGACTGCGCAGTTCATCCAAGGCATAGTCCTCAGGCATGGGCAGCCGGCCAATGTGTGGAGCCAGTAGGCGTAAAGGGACTCGCTGAGGGTCTGGTGTTGATTCTGAAGTTGCATCAGGGACATGCTGAAGGCTCAGTACCACCCGCAGCAAATTGGCTATACGCTTGGCCATGTCTAGAGAGAAAAGATAGAATGAGTACTGAGGATGGGGCTGGGGAAGAGTGGGTACTGATAGGGCCATCAGGAAGGGCACAGAGGCTACAGGCTTACCTGATTGAGCTAGACGATCCTTGGCATTGTGACACTGGATCTGTTCTATGCGGTTGCACAGTGATGTCACTTTGGTATGTAACTTCTCTAGTTCATAACCTGAGCAATCCACCTACAGAGAAGCAGAGAAACCAATTAGCCAAGAAAAGTTTCTATCATTTTAATCCATAAATATATAAAAACAAAGTAATAAGGCAGTCAAGGAGAAAACTCCATGCTAGCTAGCATACAGCTTAACTGCTGAAGACAAAGCAGTAACATACAGGAAGGCAGTGCTCAGAGCCTTGGCAAGGTCTTGAAATCATGATTCCTGAACCATGTAATTAGCAAGCTTTAATATGGCACCTAAAATCTAGATAAATCTGGATTCAAAGATGGTATAAAATTTCAAGAATATGCATAGTAAGACGTTGTGCCTGAACTAGCATTGATTTAGGTCTCCTGGTTCCTAGTCCATGTCCATTTCTAATACCACAGGGTCTCTATTTCATTTTGCTATGTGTTCTAATCCACTCCTACTGCTCCAGTTAGGATGACTGTATTATTCCCTAAATCTAACTTCTAGCATAATTCACCAGTCCTTCATTCTCTATACCAGGGCCATTGCCCCAGCTTAGTTAACGATTACTTCTAACTTGAAATAAATTAGGGCCTCGACTGTATTACCTTTAGTGTTAATCTCTCTGTATCCAATTTCCTACCATTCATTCAGAGTAACTTTTTTTTTTTTTTTGGTCAGTTGTGGGGCTTGAACTCTGGGCTTGGGAGCTGTCCCTCGGCTCTTCAGCTCAAGGTGAGCTCTACCACTTGAGCCACAGAGCCACTTCCCGTCTTCTAGTAGTTTATTGGAGATAAGGGTCTCATGGACTTTCCTGCCCAGCCTGGCTTGAACCATAAACATCAGATCTCAGCCTACTGAGTAGCTATGATTAGAGACATGAGCTATCTGGCACCCATCAAAATCCATATTTTTATCTATTACTTTATGCTCTGAATACTTCCAGACACCTTTTAATTTTGGTGGAACTAGGCTAGAACTCAAGACCTCATTCCCAATTCAAAGCATTTTATCCCATCTGCTCAAATGCAATTCTTCACAGTGAACTAGTCTCCCATCACTTCCTCCTCCCTAAATGGCTCACTCAACCCTTCCAATATCTATCATTAAATCTACTTTCAAGGGGCTTGCAATCTTCTGTATATACAAGTATTATTCTATTCATCAACCAGAATCCAGGGTTTTGTTTTGTTTTGTTCTGTTTTTGCTAGTACTGGGGGCTTGAGCTTTTTTGCTCATGGCTAGCACTACCACTTGAGCTATGTCTCCAGCTCTGGCTCTATGTTAGTTAACTGGAGGTACATAAGAATTTCTCAGATTTGGGGCTGGGAAGGTGGCTCAGTGGTAGAGTGCTTGCCTTGCATGCATGAGGCCCTGGGTTCGATTCCTCAGCACCACATAAGCAAAAAGAAAAAAGCCGGAAGTGGTGCTGTGGCTCAAGTGGTAGAACGCTAGCCTTGAGCTGAAGAGCTGAGGGACAGCGCCCAGGCCCAGAGTTCAGGTCCCACAACCGGACCCCCCCCCCAAAAAAAAGAATTTCTCAGATTTGTTTGTCCAGGCTGGCTTTGAACCATGATTCTCAGATAGCAGCTTCCTGAGTAGCTAGAATTACAGGAGCGAGCCACCAACATACAGCTTTTTGCCACCAGTTTTTTGTTTTTGTCGGTCGTGGAGCCTGAACTCTGGGCCTGGGCGCTGTCCCTCAGCTCTTCAGCTCAAGGCTAGCGCTCTACTGCTTGAGCCACAGCACCACTTCCGGCTTTTTTCTTTTTGCTTATGTGGTGCTGAGGAATCGAACCCAGGGCCTCATGCATGCAAGGCAAGCTCTCTACCACTGAGCCACCTTCCCAGCCCCTTCTGGTGGTTTTTATTGGAGTTTTTATTTCATGGACTTTCCCACCTGGGCTGGCTTCGAACTGAGATCCTCAGATCTCAGCCACCTGAGTAGCTGGAATTATAGGTGTGAGCCACCAGCACCTGGCTCCTTGAGCTCTTTAGCTCAAGGCTAACACTGTACTACTCTGAGCCACAGTGACACTTCTGGTTTTCTGGTGATTATTTAGAGATAAGAATTTTATGGACTTTTCTGCCTGGGCTGGCTTTAAATGTCAATCCTCAGATCTCAGCCTCCTGAGTAGCTAGGATTACAGGTGTGAGCCACCAGCACTCACTCAGAATTATCTTTAGTTCTGTAGAAAAGTCTCACTGAAAAAAAGTCTAACTGAAGCCAGGCAATGGTGGCTCATGCCTGTAATCCTAGCTACTCAGGAGGCTGAGATATGAGAAGATCATGGTTCAAAGCCAGCCCAGGCAGGTAAGTCTGTGAAACTCTTATCTCCCATAAACCACCAGAAAACCAGAACTGGTGTTGTAGCTCAACTGGTAGAATGCTCACCTTGAGCTGAAAAGCTGAGGGACAGTGCTCAGGCTTAGAATTTCAGCCCCATGACAAAAAAAAAAAAAAAAAAAAAAAAAGAAAAAAGAAAAGAAAAAAAAGTTTTTATATAGCTGTCAAAATAGCCACATCAAATTATTCTTCCCAAAATGTCCAACCTGCAATGACAGTGCTCTCTCTCTACCAGTGAGCTCAAATACATGAGGGTCTCTGAAGATCTCTAAAATTTTATAGGTCAAGGAACAAGAAAACTGGGTAGTGGCTTAAGGAACTAAGGTACCTGCTGAATATGATGGAGCATTTCAATGACTTGAATATAGTCCAGGTAAACGAGCCCAGATGTTTCCCAGTCCTGAATTAGGCTACTGTGTTCTGGAGGTGCCAGGTCTTCCAAAAAACCCTTCAGAAAGTCATAGTTCTCATTAATGATGGCATCTGGAAAAAACAAAATATTGAGCATAATGTCTGTACAGTGTCTCCAAAAAGGGTAGAGGACCTGCAAGAAAACTAAGGAAGTGAGAAGAAAAAAAAAACAAAAAACAAAAAACAATGTTGGGTGAGACTTGAGAATTACAAGACAGAACTTGAAAAATAAAAGCCTCCAAAGGGAAATGTGAAGAATTTCAGGTGTAGGTCACCAGGCAGCTATTTCTGGTATAACACAAAATTTACATAAACGTGAAAAGAGCTTAATCTTATCAGTGCATATGAGAGATATTTCTGCAAAACAAAAATAAAAACAAAAAAAGCCTTGCAATTGTTATCTTCTCTTCCTTTTAAGATTCTCATCCTAGCCAAGCTTCTTCTGCAGGGTTTTCTCAAAGCATGATTTGATTCAAGCTCTCCAGGTCTTGTATCATCTGGCCTGGATTATCATGAAGGCTTGAAAGTTGGAGAAATTTGGAGTTATTCCAGGAGATTTGGGCCTTCACACTCACCAGAAGCTAAGTGTCGGATGACAAGTTTGTGGCAGCGGTTCCAGTGACCAGCTTTAAACAAATAGAGAGCCTCTAAATGCTTATCAGATTCCATGTGGGCTCGCACAGCTTTGGCCTCATGAATCCACTCAGCAGGTACACAAAGTTTCTGGGTAAGGAATGTCTCCTTAGCCCAAGATTCAGGGGTCTCCACCAGCTGGCAGTGCCGGGTAAGCAGCTCTCGAACAGCCTTCTCGCGCATGCTACAGGAAGAGAGAAGCTGGAATAAATACTATCCTCAGTTATAGAAAACTGCTTTGGGGCAGCCTCTTTAGAGGTCTAGATCCTTTGTAGAGCAATTCAAACTTCACTTTAAAAGCAAAACAAAACCCATCACACCATAGTTTAATGAGATAGAAGAGTACCTAAGCATACAATGTTCTCTATGAAAATCCCAATACTCTAGGGAAGGAAGGCTGCCATCTTCCTCAGGAGACCTTTTTCAGCTAGGATGTTTTATTTCCTGCTCAGTAACTGTTGCTCCCACCTAGGGGATTAAGGACAGGGAATAAAGCAGTTCCCCATAGACTAGTCCAAGTATATTGCTTCTTTCCAATATGGTCAGTATAAATAAAAAGTAGTTTCTGCTAGGTGCTGGTGGCTCATGCCTGTAGACCTAGCCTACTCAGGAGGAGTCTAGGATCTCAGAATTGTGGTTTGAAGCCAGCTGTAGTAAGAAAAGTCCATGACACTCATCTCCAATTAACTGCCAAAATTGCTGGAAGGAGAGGTATGGCTCAAGTGGAAGAGCTCCAGCCTTAAGCCATAAAACTCATGGACAGCATCCAGGCCCTAAGACACAAAAAAATTAGTTTTTATATGGAAAGTTTCTTGTAGGACTTGGCTTCCCTTTTCCAAGTTACCAGCCTTCCTAATTAATTCTCTCTAGACTAAGGCTCCTTAAGTAGTCCTTTTCAGAAAAAAAATCTTGTTCTCTTTTCTGAACTCCTCAGTCCAAGGACTGAAAAGACTATATATCATACACACACACAAAAATATATATATTATATATATATATATATATATATATATATATATTTTTTTTTTTTTTTTTTTTTTTTTTCTTTCAGTGTTTGGGCATTGTCCCTGAGCTCTTTAGCTCAAGGCTTGAGCCACAGCAGCACTTTTGGTTTTCTAGTGGTTTTTAAGAGATAAGAGTCTCTTGGATTTTCCTGCCTTGGACTGGCTTTGAACCATGATCTTCAGATCTCAGCCTCCTGAGTAGCTAGGATTACAGGGTGGGGAGGGGTGTCAGTTGTGGGGCTCAGGGATCTGTCCCTGAGCTCTACTGCTCTAGTACTTTGAGCCATAGCTCCACTTCAGTTTTTGTTGGTTAACTGGAGATAAAAGAGTTTCATGGAGACTTTTCTGCCCAGGCTGGCTTGGAACCTCAAGCCTCAGATTTTAGACTCCTGAGTATAGCTAGGATTACAGATATGAGCCACAGGTGCCCGGCTCATATTTTTTTTTTATAGGAAATGGGACCTCCTTCCCCAAAGCCAACTCTGAAATATCTTATCAGCCAGCCTTTTACCAACTGGAATCCCCTGAGTAAACTCAAAAGAACAGTCTGGCATCATTTTACTTTCTGTTAAAGGGCAAAAGGAGAAAAACTGTGCTAAAAGCTTTTCACTACTAGAGTTCAGGCCCCAAGGCCCCCCCCACCCCCCCAAAAAAAGCTTTTCACTTTCACTTTTATTTATATTTTTTGGGTCCGATCATGAGGCCTGAACTCTGGGCCTGGGTGCTGTCCCTCAGCTCTTCAGCTCAAGGCTAGTGCTCTACCACTTGAGCCACAGCGCCACTTTGGTTTTTTTCTTTTTGCTTATGTGGTGCTGAGGAATTGGACCCAGGGCCTCATACATGCAAGGCAAGCGTTCTACCACTGAGCCACCTTCCCAGCCCCACACTTTCACTTTTAATTCTATAATTACCTTGTGGTTTTAAGAACATTAGACAGTATCTTTAACCCAAAGTTAAAGATCTAGAATTATATAGCAAGTCTGACTGAAAACCTCAAATAGTGATTTAGCATATACTTTTTTTTCTTCTGCCCTTTTTGTAGTATTGGGGTTCAAACTCAGGGCATTGTGTTCTCACTTGAGTTTTTTGCCCATGACCGGTATTCTACCACTTGAGCCATACCTCCACTTCTAGCTTTATGCTAGTTAACTGGAGGTAAGAGTCTCATCACAGACTTTTCTGTCCTAGCTGGCTTCAAATTGTGATCCTTAAGATTTTAGCTTCCTGAGTAGTTAGGATTATAGGTGTGAGTCACTGTAACTTTTGTCACTTAAGAGTGATAAAGCATGCCTGGCACTCACACCTATAATCCCAGCTACTCAGGAAGCTGAGATCTGAGGTTCAAAAAGCCAGCCTTAGCAGGAAAAGTCCATGAGAATGATTCTGATCTCCAATAAACCACCAGAGGGGCTAGGAAGGTGGCTCAGTGGTAGAGTGCTTGCCTTGCATGCATGAGGCCTGGGGTTCAATTCCTCAGCACCACATAAGCAGAAAAAGCCAAAGTGGCACTGTGGCTCAAGTGGTAGAGCGCTAGCCTTGAGCTGAAAGGCTGAAGGATAGCACCCAGGCTGAGCTTAAGCCCCATAACCAATCAAAAAAACAAAACTAACAAAGCAGAAGGTCTTACATTATGGTTGTATGAGTTAGACACTTCAATTTGTTATTTACTAGTTGTGCAACCTAAAGCAAAAGTTAACTCCTAGTCCTATCTTTAAAATAGAGATGATGACAATGATAGTAATTATTTTGAGGCAGAGCTTCACTCTGTAAGGTCCAGCTGGTCTTAGACCCATGATCCTCCTACCTAGCTAATTCTAGGATTATAGGTACATGCCACCATGCCCTGTTAATAGGGATTTTAAGGGGCTGAGAAGTTGGCTCAGTGGTAGAGCGCTTGCCTTGCATGCCTGAGGCCCTGGGTTCGATTCCTCAGTATCACATAAGCAAAAAGCAAAAAGCCAGAAGTAGCGCTGTGGCTCAAGTGGTAGGGCACTAGCCTTGAGCTGAAGAGCTGAGGGACAGTGCTCAGGCCCAGAGTTCAGGCCCCACAACCGGACCCCCCCCCAAAAAAAATAGGGATTTTAAGACAATCTACTTCATAAGTTTATTATTAGCATAAAATGAGTTAATATATGTAACATACTTGGAAAAGAGTATAAACATATAAAAACACTAATAGTCAAGTACCATATAAACGTTTGTTATTATTGTTCATACTGTGTGGCCACCATTATAAAAAACTAAATCAGTCAAGTGCTGCTTCTCATGCCTGTAAACCCAACTACTCAGGTGGCTGCGATCTAAGGATTATGGTTCGAAGCCAGTCTGGGCAGGAAAAGTCTGTGAAATCAATCTCTGATTAACCACGATTATGGTTCGAAGCCAGCCTGGGCAGGAAAAGTATGTGAAATCAATCTCTGATTAACCACCAAAAGCAAGAAGTAGAGCTGTGGTTCAAATGGAAGAGCACTAATGTTGAGCAGAAATGCTCAGTGACAGTGCCCAGGCTTTGAGTTCAAGCCCCAAGACAAGCATACATACAGAGAAAACTAAACCAAAGTGAAATTTTACATTGTTCAAACCACTGTGAGAAAAGATGTTTCTCTAGTATTCTTTCAGAATAGGAAAGAAGTTCCCCATCTCTATACCACAAGGTTGTATTGGTAAATACAACACAATACAAACTGAAGAAATGGGTATGGATGATAAGGAACGGAAAAAGGCAGTAAACCAAGAAAAAGCAGGACTACTCTTCCTGCTCTCTCAGAGATCCACTAAAGCAGTTCAGCCAGCACTACTTTGCCTAAGTTAATGTTGCTGTTCTCCTCATATCCTATACCTTTTCCTTTCTTTTCTCTTCGTTTTTTTTTTTTTTTTTTTTTTGGGGGGGGGTCTGTCATGGGGCTTGAACTCTGGGCCTGGGCGCTGTCCCTGAGCTCTTCAGCTCAAGGCAAGGGCTCTACCACTAAAACCACAGCACCACTTCTGGTTTTCTGGTGGTTTATTGGAGATAAGAGTCTCACAGACTTTTCTGCCTTGGGTTGGCTTTGAACCATGATCCTCAGATCTCAGCCTACTGAGTAGTTAGGATTACAGGCGTGAGCCACCAGCATCCAAAACAGGGTCTCATTAATACTAAGCTCAGGTTGTACTGGAACTTGCTGTGCTTGGTCATGGCTGACCTCAGATTTATCACCTCTATGCCTTAGCTACCCAAGAGCACAATATACTAGCTCACTTCAATGTCTTACTTCGATTATATAGGTTCCTTGAAGCTTATCTCTAGATGCCCCTTGATCATTGCAATTCAGAGCTTTGTGATAAATATAATTTTGTATGTAATCACAAAATCATTTTCCATTGGTTCAAATAACACAGTCTATGTTAAAGACAAAATTGTCTTAACGTTTATCACATGGCTGAATCTCATGTACAATCTCAACAATTATTTGTTTGCATTTTTGGTACTGGGAATCAAATCTAGATCCTTATTTATGTTATGCAAGGTGCTCACTACTAAACTATATTTCTAACCCTTGCTGAATGGAGCCCTAAAAGACCAAATCCTTTGGCATTTCCCTGTAGAGGTACCCAGTGGGTTCAACAGTGTCTCACCTTGAGTTTTCAATGTGCAGGAGAACAAAGATGGCCCACTCCCAGAGACCCTCACTTTCCAGTTGGCCAGCATAACTGGCCTGCAGCACACCCTCACACTGCTCTGAGAGATGGGTATAATTAAGAGCCCGCAGCACTTCCCACAAGTGCCAGCTTAGGCGATAGTCCAAAGGATCTGCAGTTATGCTTCGAGGCTCCAGCAGCTGATTGAGATCATAATGTCTGCAGAGGAAAAAGTGTTGAGAGTTACTACACCAAGCTAGCACTGAAAAGGTCAGCTGTTCTGGCTATGTCTCAGAAGATACCCATCATCTTATGAACAGCAGCTTCACCTAGACTATAGATCCTACAAAAACCCATATGAGGCTGCCTGAGCAACAGGTTTATCATTCCAATGCATGGAATCTTAACAGTTTTCCCTCTCCAATCTATCAAAAATATAATGTTCATTGCCTTTCTTAAGCATGATTACCCTTCTATTACCTGAAGTTTTGGGGTATTAATTCTTCTGTTGAAACAACTTTATCTCGGTTATTTTCTTGTACATCTTATAGTTTTTACTTTTGATTTTTATCCTTAAAAGAATATTATATTATTCTTTGTATAGGAATCCAAGTGCCTTGGGCTTTAAAAGTGTCCCTGTACAGTTTTGCTAGAGCCCAGGGACTTCAATGGTGCTGGACCATTGATAAATCCCTAGCTTGCAATTCACAAACATGAGAATAGTATAAACTCAGGTTCTATACCTGCAAGCTTTAAAGGGCTTAGATTATCAACCAGTAAGTTCGTTTTTAATTAAGAGCTCAGACATTTTATTCCTTCTGATTACTTCCCTTAGTAATAAGTCAAGTTTTTCTAGCTCAGTGATTGTAAATACAGTGTTATTAAGAAAAGTTCTATTATCTGCCTTGACTAATATGCCTTGAAATGTTGCTAAAGTGAGTTATTAGATTAAAAGATTCTAAATAAGCCAGGTGCTGGTGGCTCATGTCTGTAATTCTAGCTATTAAGGATCACCGTTAGAAGTCAGACTAGGAAGGAAAGTCTGTGAGACTCCAATGTTTCCAATTAAACACTGAACAAGCCAGAAGTGAGCAAAAATAGCTCAGGGACAATGCCCAGGCCCCGAGTTTAAGCCCGGGGACTGGCACCCTCCCCACTTCCCTCCCAAAAGTACATGTAAAACAGTGGCAATTCTACTGGACAGTACAGTTCCAGATCATTTTTAAGATCTAAGGTGTAAGGGGCTGGGAAGGTGGCTCAGTGGTAGAGTGCTCGGCTTGAGCTGAAGAGCTGAGGGATAGCACCCAGGCCCAGAGTTCAGGCCCCACAACTGACCAAAAAAAAAAAATCTATGGTGTGGAATTTATGTAAAGGTTTTAGTCAAAGCAATTACCTTTCCTGAGACAAGTATATATTCAGTATCCCAGTCTGACTTTGGCTTCTCCATTTCTGGGGCTTTAAAATAGCCCTTTGTGGTCTTCTAAATGAATGGATTGACAAGTACCTTAGAGATTAGTAATCATAGCTCTAGCTGGGCTTGTGAGGGCACTTCTGAGAGTATTAACTAAGGAGAGGGAGACCTACCTTGAATGTGGGTGACACCATTCCACAGGCTAGGGGGCCTAGGTGAAAAAGGGGAAAAAGGAGAAGCCAGCTAGTACAGGCATTCCTCTCTAACTCCTGGATGCCATGATGTGGGCTGTTATGCTCGGCCATACCCTCCCAGCCATAATGGACTGAAATATCAGAAACTATAAGCCTTAATAACTCCTTCTGCCTTTTAACCTAAGGTCAGGAACTGTATCATAATAACAAAAGGGTGACTAGTGTACAACTTTTTTTCTGTATGCTTAAAACCTTATATACAATGTCAGTAATTATATACTTGTAAAACATACCTATTACCTCCAAAAGTTACTTTATGTCCTCTGTCCTGCCATTCCATTTTTCTTTTCTTTTCTTTTCTTTCTTTCTTTCTTTTTTTTTTTTTTGGGTCCGGTCGTGGGGCCTGAACTCTGGGCCTGGGCGCTGTCCCTCAGCTCTTCAGCTCAAGGCTAGCACTCTACCACTTGAGCCACAATACCACTTCCAGCTTTTTTCTTTTTGCTTAAGTGGTGCTGAGGAATTGAACCCAGGGCCTCATGCATGCAAGGCAAGTGCTCTACCACTGAGCCACCTTCCCAGCCCTGCCATTCCATTTTTAATACCCACCATTACCAGGCAATTAACATGCTTTTGACATTATAGTTTTCATTTTCCATATAATAGGTACTATTTTAATCTCTCTGGGTCTGGCTTCTTCCAAAATTACCATTTTGTAACTACTTGATAGTTCATTTTATTTTACTGCCAACTAGGATTCCAAAATATGTTATATCATAACTTACTATCTAATTTCTACCTGCTGATGGGGAAATTTTGGTTATTTATAGTTTTGGATGTTTACAAATAAAGCTACTACAAATACTAATATATGCACATGCATTTTCATTACCCAGGAGTGGAATGGCTGAATCAGATTGTAGGTTTCTGTTTAACTTTTAAGAAGCTGCTATTTATTTATTTAATTTATTTAGTCAGTTGTGAGGCTTGAACTCTGGGCTTGGGCCCTGTCCCTCAGCTCTACCCTCAGTGCTCTACCACTTGGGCCACAGCGCCACTTCCAAGTTTTATAGTGGGTTATTGGACTTTTTTTCTAGTGAGTTATTGGACTCACGGATTTTCCTTCCCAGGCTAGCTTTGAACTGTGATCCTCAGATCTCAGCCTCCTGAGTAGCTAGGATTACAGGCATGAGCCACCTGTGCCCAGAAGCTGCTAAATTGTTAACCAAAATATATCGTTTCTATTTTTTTTTTTTTTTTTTGGTCCAGTCGTGGGGCCTGCCTGAACTCTGGGCCTGGGCGCTGTCCCTCAGCTCTTCAGCTCAAGGCTAGCGCTCTACCACTTGAGCCACAGCGCCACTTCTAACTTTTTCTTTTTGCTTATGTGGTGCTGAGGAGTCGAACCCAGGGCCTCAGGCATGCAAGGCAAGCGCTCTACCACTGAGCCACCTTCCCAGCCCCCATCGTTTCTATTTTTTAAAAAAGTAACCTTGCTGGGCGCTGGTGGCTCAGACCTCTCTCTAATCCTAGCTACTCAGGAGGCTGAGATCTGAGGATTGAGGTTCAAAGCCAGCTAGGTCAGGAAAGTCCATGAGACTCTATCTTCAATTAACCACCAGAAAACTGGAAGTGGCACTGTGGCTCAAGTGGTAGAGTGCTCACCTTGAGTTGAAGAGCTGAGGGACAGTGCCCAGGCCCAGAGTTCAAGCCCCATGACTAACAAAATAAAATGACACAGAGGTATGGTAGAGCACCACCAGCATTGAGTGAAAATTTAAGCAAGAGCAGGAAGCCTTGTTCTTGCTATGATGGCACTCAACCACTTGAGCTATGCCTCTAGCCCCCGTTTAGCTGGTTATTTTAGAGACGAAGTCTGGGATTACAGGAATTAAAAGTTACTGGCTAGGGGGCTGGGAAGGTGGCTCAGCGGTAGAGTGCTTGCCTTGCATGCTCGAGGCCCTGGGTTCGATTCCTCAGCACCACATAAGCAAAAAGAAAAAAGCCGGAAGTGGTGCTGTTGCTCAAGTGGTAGAGCGCTAGCCTTGAGCTGAAAAGCTAAGGGATAGTGCCCAGGCTCAGAGTTCAGGCCCCACAACGGGACTGCCCCCCCCCCCCAAAAAAAAAAAAGTTACTGGCTAACTTTACACTTTAATTTGGTGACTCTGGTGGAGGGAATGCCTTTAAAGAAACATGATCAGGGCTGGGAATGTGGTTCAGTGATAGAGTGCTTGCCTAGCATGCATGAAAGCCCTGGGTTCTATTCCCCAGTACCACATAAACAGAAAAAACCGGAAGTGGCATTGTGGCTCAAGTGGTAGAGAGCTAGCTTTGAGCAAAAGAAGCTCAGGGACAGTGTTCCAGGCCCTAAGTTCAAGCCCCAGGACTGACAAAAAAGAGAGAGAGAGAGAGAGAGAGAGAGAGAGAGAGAGAGAGAGAGAGAGAGAAACATACCAAATAAAAAGAAAGGAAGCAATCAAAACTGACAGAGCCTTTATACTGAAGGAATATAAATATGTCTTGATTTTTAAATTACATCAATATATAATCAGAATATAAACTATAACAAGATAGTGCTGTTTACAAATGGGAAAAACATGCGAATAGACACTTTAGCAAAAGAATGTACAGATGGTGAATAAGCACATGAAAAAAGTCCTTAGTATTATGGAAATACAAAGCAAAAAATAAGGTTTGAAAGATGATTATGTACTACTATTAGATAAAACTATTAGATATTGTTTTTTCTTTTTTGAAGTTATATATATATATATATTTGTCGGTTGTGGGGGCTTGAACTCTGGGCCTGGGTGTGGTCCATCAACTCTTCAGCTCATGACTAGTGCTCTACCACTTGAGCCACAGCGGCACTTTGCACTTCGGTTTTCTAGTGGTTAATTTGGAAATAAGAGTCTCATGGAGTTTCCTGCCCGGGCTGGCTTTGAACCGTGATCCTCAGATCTCAGCCTCCTGAGTAGCTAGGATTATAGAAGTGAGCCACTAGCACCCAGCTTTGAAGTTATATTTTAAGTAGTTCACTCTGTGTTTTCTGTGCACCTTTATGGCACTTTTTTTTTTTTTTTTTTTTTTTGGTCATTGTGGGGCTTGAACTCTGGGCCTGGGTATTATCCCTGACCTCTTCAGCTCAAGGCTGGCGCTCTACCCCTTGAGCCACAGGGCCACTTCTGGTTTTCTGGTGGTTAATTGGAGGTAAGAGTCTGAAGGACTTTCCTGCCTGGGCTGGCTTTGAACCGCAATCCTCAGATCTCAGCCTTCCTCCTCAGATCTCAGCCTCCCGAGTAGCTAGGATTACAAGTGTGAACCACCAGTGCCTGGCTTATGGCATACTTCTTTAATTATCAAGCTTGGGAGGCTAAGAAAGGAGTCTGAGTTCAGCCTATACTATGCTACATAAGAAGTTCCAGGATAGTCTGGGCTACACAGCTAGACCTTGTCTCACAAATACAAATTAAACTCACAGGCTCAAGTGAACCACCTGCCTCAGCCTCTCAAGTATCTAGGACTACAAGCTTGGGCCACCACAGGCTCAGGTCAACACTATTTTAAATAAAAAATATTTATAGCAGTTTTGTCCTTAATAGCAAAAATCAACAGTAACTGTTCATTAAGAAATGTTATATGAATTATGCAAAAATCAACACAAAATAAAAAAACCGAAGGACAAAAACCTCCAAAACCAAAATTCTGCTGTACATATTAACATAGGTAATCTCATGATCATTATGCTCAGTGAAAGAAGCCAGGCACAGAAGAACACACAGAATCTTACATGGAATCAGAAAAAAGAAAAAAAAAATTATTTTTTTTTTGCTTGCCAGTCCTGGGGCCTAAACTCAGGGCCTGGGCACTGTCCCTGAGCTTCTTTTGCTCAAGGCTAGAACCACTTGAGCCGCAGCACCATTTCTGGCTTTTTCTATTTATGTGGTACTGGGGAATAGAACCCAGGGCTTCATGTATGCTAGGCAAGCACTCTACTACTGAGCCACATTCCCAGCCTCCATGCAAAATTAACTTGTAACAGAAAAGCCAGTAAAAGGATGTTTGAAGCTGAGTATTAATTCCCAGAGGGCAATTAGGGAATTTTTTTTTTTGTGTGGAGTAAGAGAAATATCTTGGTTGTAATAATGTGACATTTTGGTAATTACCATCAAACTGCATACTATTTATTTGTCAGTTATGGGGCTTGAACCTAGAGCCTGTGAGCTCTGTCCCTGAGCTTTTTTGCTCAGGGCTAGTGCTCTATGGCTTTGAGTCACAGCTCCACTTCTGGTTAATTAGAGATTAGATCCTCAGATCTCAGCTTCCAGAGCAGCTAAGATTATAGGCCTGAACCAGCAGCACCTAGCTTCAAACTGCACACTTTTAAGTCTTATCTCATCAAAGTTGATTAAAATAATTTTAAGGGTATTCTTTCTACCCAACTACAAGTTATTTGGTAATTATACAGATTTATAGCAACTTATGGTATATGAGAGGGGAAGGATTCTATAGGGTCTTAGAGCATTCTCAAGTAACTATAAAGCCTAGTCCTGGGTTACCTGTCACTGTAGAGTTTTAGAAGGTGAAAACAAACATCTTGAAGTGGTCTCTGCGAGTCTTGCTCCTCCTCTATCAAACAGCCAGAACCCTCTAGGTATGAAGGAAGCGGGGAACAGGCATACCTGTCACCCTCAGAAGTATTCTGAAGGGGAAGAATTTGATAAAACAATCAGCTTGTTAGTGTCATTCACTAGAGATTATCATGTCTTGATTTAAATGCCTTAGGCCTAGCTACTTGGGAGGTGAAGTGTGGCTCAGTGGCTCACACCTCTAGGTCTAGCTCTTTGGGAGGTAGAATGTGAGAGGCTAGCCTGGGCAAAAAGTTCTTGAGATGCTCCTATTAATCAGTAAACAACTGGGCTCAGCAAAGCATGCCTGCCATCTCAACTCTGTAGGGAATGTCAATAAGGGGATCACAGTTCACACTAGCCCATTCATAAAAGCAAGACCTTACCTGAAAAATAATGAAAGCAAAAATTGGAATGAGCAGTAGAACTGCCAGGAAAACACCTTTTGTTCAAACCCTAGTATTTAAACAAAACAAAAAGCAAAGCAAAAACCAAATTAAATGACAAAAAGTAAATAAAAATAAAAAGGGTGTGATAATCCAAAGACATCTACGGGAGATTTTCTGGTCACTGACATATTCCACTGTCTTTAATGAACCAGTGAGAATTAAAGATAGCAAGCTGGTCATGGTAGCAGATGCTTGTAAACCAATACTCAGGAAGCTAAGAACAATGAGTGTGAGGCTTGCTTGAGCTACCTAATAGTCCTGTCTCAAAATATACATATCCTATATCTTAAAACAAAAAAATGACAGCATGGAAGAGAACATTGCTGAGTAACAGATCATGTGTACATATACTGTATTTTCTTTAAAAAATGATAATAAAGGGGCTGGGGAAGGTGGCTCAGTGGTAGAGCGCTTGCCTTGCATGCATGAGGCCCTGGGTTTGATTCCTCAGCACCACATAAGCAAAAAGAAAAAAGCCGAAAGTGGCGCTGTGGCTCAAATGGTAGAGTGCTAGCCTTGAGCTGAAGAGCTGAGGGACAGTGCCCAGACCCAGAATTCAGGCCCCACGACTGGACCCCCCCCCCAAAAAAAGATAATAAGGGGCTAGGAAGGTGGCTCAATCATAGAGTGATTGCCTTGCATGCATGAGGCCCTGGGTTTTGATTCCTCAGCACCACATAAGCAGAAAAGGCCGGAAAGGGTGCTGTGGCTCAAGTGGTAGAGCACTAGCCTTGAGCTGAAGAACTGAGGGACAGTGCTCAGGCCCACAGTTCAAGCCCTATTTAAAAAACAAAAAAATGAAAAACAACCCCCCCCCCCAACCAAAATGATAATAAGCCAGGTACCCAATGGCTCACCCCTGTAATCCCAGCTACTTAGGAGGGGAGATTTGATGATAGTGGTTCATAGTCAGCCCAGGCAGGAAAGTCTTTGAGATTCTTACCTCTAATTAGCTACCAAAAATCTGGAAATGGAGCTGTGGGCCAAAGTAGCAGAGTGCTAGCTTTAAGCACAAAAGCTCAGGGACACCATCTAGGCCTTGAGGTTAAGCCCCAGGACCAACACACACAAAAAACTGAAACAAAACAAAATCTATGATAGTTTAACCTAAACACTGATACACAGGGGATTGAAAGTTTGAAGTACTAATCAGAGGCAAAATCAAACCTGAGGTCAGGTTATATAAGCAAGGAATTTCCAAAGGATAAAACAGTATTAGAAATGAAGAACCCTGACCAAAGAAGCAGTAAGTTAGTAGAAAGAAGGTATCTGTGGAGATGGGGCCAGTGGTTTCCTAGTACCACTATTATAACAACAAAAACAAGAAAGAAAAAAGGAAAAGGGGAAAGTTAACTGTGGGAACCCATCATTGTAAATAAAGGAAAGCAGATATTTAGAGAAGACAGATACTCTAGAGGCAAGAGTAAAGGATAAAGTTTCCCATCAGGTCTCCACAGTCCATTTCAAGTTTAGAGTTCTTTTAAAAAAAGAAAAAAAACAGTAATAAAAATACAGTACAGCTATGTACATATGACTATAAAAGTTATTTCCTAGACATGGTAATAAGAGGTTTCCTTTGTTGTTGTTTTTAATGTACTATGTGATTTGTTTTTTTCTTGTGTTTTTTTTTTTCCTCTATGGTTACTATGGTTAATCCCTTGTTGTCACTGTATTTTATTTTGGTACCCTGGGTATTGTATATACATTTATGTGAATTAGGGAAGGGGAACAACAAAATGGTGAGACAAAGAAAAAGAGCAATCCAATGCAACAGCTGATACTCACAAGACAATATGTTTGAAATGAACTGTACAACTTGGGGGCAGGGGGAGGACTGGCAGGAAGGGAAAGTGGGAGAAAAATGAGGGAAGGGGTAACAAGTTCGACAAGACATGTACTCACTACCTTATTTATGTAACTGTAACCCTTTTGTACATCACCTTGACAATAAAATTAAATTTAAAAAAAGTACAGTATAATGAAAATGTAAACTCAGGCACTGGTGGCTCATGCCTGTAATCTTAGCTACTCAGGAGGCTGAGATCGGAGGATCATGGTTCAAAAGCCAGCCCCAGAAATAGACTCTTATCTCAAATTAACTACTCCCCCCCTCAAGGGGAGGGGTTGGGGAGGGAAGGGATGGTAGGGGAAAAACAAAGGAGGAGGTAACAATGCTCCTTGATAGGAAATGTACTCATTACCTTACTCATGGAACTGTAACCCCTCTGTACAGTATCTTTCCAATAATAATTTAAAAAAAAAAACAAAAAAAAAAATTCTGCCAGAAAACCAGAAGTGGAGCTGTAGCTCAAAATGGCAGAGCACTAGCCTTGAATGAAAAAAGCTCAGGGACAGTTCCCAGACCCTGAGTTCAAGCCCCACAACTGACCAAAAAATAATTAATTAATTTAAAAATGTGATGATAGCTTTCTCTGCATGACTCCTCCGGCAAAGCAGAACACCTTCCAGGATTCTTGCTTGGTTCTATACTGTATATACCTACCTGAAATGCTTCTTCATACATGCTGAGTGCTCTGGAAATAGAGGCTGTTGGTGGAAGCAAATACCAAAGATGTACAGCAAGGGAACGTTTCCAATCCAGCTGAGAGCACACATTGATTTGCTTCTGCTCTGAGAGCTGCCATACCTGCAGGAGACAAAATCATTACCACAACTACTATATTTCATCTTTTTACACCTGATGTCTTCAAGCTATTCATTTATTCAATGTTATAGTGTAAATATGAACTGTCTCCCATAGATGTTTGAAGACTTGGTCCCTAGGTAGTAGTGATGTTTTGAGGGATGGTGGGAACCTCAGGAGGTGGGGGCCCAGTGGGAGGAATCAGATCACTGGGGACAGGTCCTTGGGGATCTTTTCCTTGTTCACAGAACCTTTCCTTCTCTCTGCTTCCTTGCTGCTATGAAGTAAGCAGCTCTGTCCAACTAAATGATCTCTGTCATGATTTGCCTTACCCTGCCTCAGAAACAACTGGACTAGCTGATAATGGACTGAAATCTCTGAGATCATGAACCAAAATTAATTATTTTTCTTTAAAAAGTTTTCCTTAAGTATACTATCACAGAAGAAACTAACACATTCAAGTAATATTTTAATTAAAAAGACGGATTTGCTCAGCACCACATAAGCAGAAAAAGCCAGAAGTGGTGCTGTGGCTCAAGTGGTAGAGCACTGGCCTTGAGCTGAAGAGCTGAGGGACATCGCCCAGGCCCAGAGTTCAGGCCCCACGACCAAAAAAAAAAGATGGATTTGCTAAGAGCAGAGTAGGTTCTTTTTCATTGTCTTCACTGCTTTTTTGCGTGTATGTGTGTGTGCTGGTCTTGGGGCTTGAATTTGGGGGCTGGGTGCTGTCTCAGCTATTTATAGGCTCAAAGCTAGGGGCTCTACCAACTGAGTTCTAGTTCCAGTCTTTAGCTGGTTAACGGGAGATAAAGAGTCTCATGGGACATTTTTCCCTGGGCTGGCTTGAACCTTGGTCCTCAGATCTTAGCCTCTTGAGTAGGTAGGATTATAAGCACAAGCTACCAGCTCTTGACCTATAAGTTTTTTAAGAGCATAAATTCTTATCAGCTATTTTATTTCTAAAAATTGGTTTTAAGAATATAGTCACCTGAGTGCTGGTGGCTTACAGTGATAATCCTAGCTACTCAGGAGGCTGAGATTTGAGGATCATAGTTTGAAGCCAGACAAGGCAGAAAAGAATCTGAGACTCTAACCTTCACTTATCCAGCAAAAGGCTGGAAGTCCACCTGTGGCTCAAGTGGTAGACCATTAGCTTTGAGCAAAAAAACTAAGGGACAGTGTCCAGGTCCACGCCCCAATAATGATGCAAACGTGTGCATACTTTTACATAAGCAACACACATGCATACACACAGTAACAAAGGGGTAGACAACAATAGAGAACTTAATTGTATTCTATCATGCATTACAGGAATGGGCAGAAAGAATGATGGCTAACATGGGAGGATGATGGAGGCTGAACACTGTTGAAATGGATTATTTTTAACTATGAAAATACAAAATGAGGGCTGGGAAGGTGGCTCAGTGGTAGAGCGCTTGCCTTGCATGCTCGAGGCCCTGGGTTCGATTCCTCAGCAGCACATAAGCAAAAAGAAAAAAGCCGGAAGTGGCGCTGTGGCTTAAGTGGTAGAGCGCTAGCCTTGAGCTGAAGAGCTGAGGGACAGCGCCCAGGCCCAGAGTTCAGGCCCCACGACCGGACCCAAAAAAAAAAGAAAATACAGCAATGAAACTTGTTGAAATTGTTTTGGGAAATGGGGCAGTGAGTGTGATAAGAGGGAATGAGATTGATTGGAATACAGTGTAAATGTAACAATGAAATCACATCCTGTATACCAAATGTAAGCTAAAATTAATAATGATGCTACGTTGAAGGTGTAGCTCAGTGGCAGAGCCAATAGCATGCACAAAGGTCAAACATCAGCACTCCCAAAAACCAAGCAACCAATCCAGCAAGTTAACAAACTCTTATCAGAATTTTTCAGAAACTTCTATTGCCAGGTTGGGCAATAAAAATAAAAACAAGGGCCAGGCGTGAATGGCTCAAGCTTGTAATCCTAGCTACTAAGGAGGCTTAAAACTGAGGATTGTGGTTCAAAGCCAGCCTGGGCAGGAAAGTCCGTCAGACTCATCTCCAATAAACCACTAGAAAATCAGAAGTGGCCCTGTGGCTCAAGTGGTAGAGCGCTCCCCTTGAGCTGAAGAGCTGCAGGACAGCACCCAGGCCCAGAGTTCAAGCCCCATGACCGACAAAAAAAAAAGTCTATACATAGTAAATAAGAAAAAAAAAAGTTGCAGCCAGGTGCTGGTGGCTCACGCCTGTAATCCTAGCTACTCAGGAGGCTGAGATCTGAGGATCGCGGTTCAAAGCCAGCCCAGGCAGGAGAGACCGTGAGACTCCAATAAACCACCAGAAAACCAGAAGTGGTGCTGTAGCTCAAGTGGTAGAGCGCGCTCGCCTTGAGCTGAAGAGCTGAGGGACAGCGCCCAGGCCCAAAGTTCAAGCCCCACGACCCACCAAAAAAAAAAAGTTGCAGAATTACTATGTATAATTGTTTTGCATAATAACACATAACTATGAATACATATATGATGATATAGATTTAAAATGTCCAGATAGATAAGTTACTTATACTTATTATTATGGTATAGGATATGGCATATTTTAATTTTTTGGTTTCTATGTAACTTTTTTTTTGGGGGGGGGGGGATGCACATCCTAGGGCTTGAACTCAGGGCCTGAGTGCTGTCCCTGAGCTTTTGTGTTCAAGGCTAGTGCTCACTGCTTTGACTCATAGCACCATTTCTAGCTTTTTGGTAGTTAATGGAAGGTAAGACTGTCATGAACTTTCCTGCCCTGGCTGGCTTTGAATCTCCGATTCCTAAGTAGCTAGGATTACAGGCCACCAATGCCCAGTTATAATTAGATTTTTGTTTTGTTTTGTAGATAGGGTCTCTCCATCCTCACTGTCTCCTGGGGCTGGGATTAACATACCTGCCTTTTCAATATGAAAATATTTCTAGTGACAATTAACAAAAAGGGCCATTTATAGGTAACAGTATGCAGAGGTATATTTTTGCTTTTACCTTACTAGCTTTGAATTTGTGAGAAATTAACCTAGTATGGTAAAGGAGATAATACCGGTTTTCCAGCCAAGAGGGCAAAGATGCGCAATCTCTCATCCTGGATGAAACAGTCAGCCTGGAGCTGATGCCAATCAGCCAGCTGCATGGTGAGTAGCTCCCGGACTGACTGGCTACCCACCAACTGAGATAAAAGGAGGGCAAGGCGATGATCCCCTGTGTAAGAGAAACAAAAGTTCTCTGTTGATTATAAAGGATTTATGGTCTTAGATACTTGGGGCATTGTATTCTTATTCCAGCCTTTAACATCTATAATCCAGGACTTAACATCTATAATCATTTCCAAGAGTAGTGCCAAAATACTGATAACTTAGCATTTTCTGCTTAAGTAGAAATATGAAAAATAATTGAATGTAAATTACATAATTACATAGCATATAGAAATTAATAGACTGATTCACAAAATAAGTTCTGTGACCCTATAAGACAGTGCATTTATAAAACAAAAGAAAAAATATAATTCAAAGGTCTGTAGGGAAAAAAAAGAAATGACATAATTGAAAACATAATTAGAATGTACTATTGTGGTAACACAGAGAACTGGGAAACTCAAATCTAGAGACAAAATGTATGTATGCTTGCTATAAAGTGAATGGGTGGATCTTTTTTTCCCATAAGCACAATAATCTCTAAAATTTGTTAAGGGCAAGGGGTAAGGGCAATAAAAAAATTCTAACAAGAATTTAGAAGGCGGGCTGGGAAGGTGGCTCAGTGGTAGAGTGCTTGCCTTGCAAGCATGAGGCCTTGGGTTCGATTCCTCAGTACCACATAAGCAGAAAAATCTGCAAGTGGCGCTATGGCTCAAGTAGTACAGTGCTAGCCTTGAGCTGAAGAGCTGAGGGACAGCGCCCAGGCCCAGACCAACCAAAAAAAAAAAAAAAGAAAAATGTAGAAGGCTAGAAATTCCAATTTATGCTTTCTAGTGATTTCTTCTAGTGATTTCTGAGGGGCAGTGAGTAGGAAGTAGGTAGCAGCACAAACAACCATACTGCTTACCTGAATGCTGTGCAAGAGAGCAGGCCTCACTGATCCTGTTGCCTGTGAGGTAGCTGAAGACAGCCTCTATAGGGTTGTCTTTTCGGGTTAAGGAAACTTCTTCTTCAATCTGAGGTGCAGCAGTATGGGATAGCCAGCGAGAAAAAGCTCTTCTTCGTTCCAGAATCTGAATGTATTCAATGGGCTCATCTAGCTGGTTGTCAAGTTCCTTCAGGTGACCCCATAGGGCTTCACATAATGTCCATGTGAGGCTCCAGGGCTTCACAACTAATGAAAAGACAAGAAAGCAATGCTATGACACAAAGTCTTCAGTCCATTACTCTAATTGTGGTGTTAAAATATATGAATAAACACCAGGAACACTTAAGCTGATTATCCTGAATGAATTACTTAGCTTTGCTTACCAGTTTCAGTGGTATGATTTAGCTACTTTAGCTCACTAACAAATACAACCCTAAGCCTCCACTAATACCATTTTAGATGATACGCACAAAGAGTTAAAACAAGCAATAAAGAGAAAAATAACTGTAACATACACAATGTAACTATGTAGTAGTTAATAGTACTTGCAGTTGAATAAACAGGTATAGGGAATTAACTGACTTGCCCCAAGTTGTGGGCTATATTAACAGTCAGAATTCAAATACAGATAATGAAACTTCATTCTCTTAACAGCAAGCTCCGCATTCCCAGAAGCTGGCACTCTAAATAATTACAGTTGTAGATGGGCCATTTGTAATACATGTAGCAAGCTAGTAAGCATTGCCTACTTATTCCAGTATTTCCTACTTACTCACTGGTTCCCCCATCAGGCTATTATTTTAAGAAGGGGGGGTGGGAGGGTGTTCTTTATTATTTTGGCTGGTCCTGGAGCTTGAATTCTGAGCTTTTTCTGCTCAAAGTTAGCACTCTACCACTTAAGCCACAGCTCCACTTCCAGTTTTTGTTTCTTTTTTGTTGGTCTTGGCACTTGAACTCTGGGCCTGGGCACTGTCCTTCAGCTCTTCAGCTCAAGTCTAGCACTCTACCACTTGATCCACAGCGTCACTTCCAGCTTTTTGTTTTGTGGTGCTGAGGAATCGAACCCAGGGCCTCATGCATGCGAGGCAAACACTCTATCATGGAGCCACCTTCCTAGTCCCACTTCCAGTTTTTTGATGGTTAATTAGAAATAAGAGTCTCATGGACTTTCCTGCCTGGGCAAGCTTCAAAATGCAATCCTCAGATCTCAGCCTCCTGAGTAGCTAGTATTACAGGTGTAAGCCACTGGTACCTGGCAAGGGAGTGGTGGTTCTTTATATCAAATTATAGTCCTGGGGCTTGAATTCAGGGCCTGCACACTGTCCCTGAGCTTTTTTGCTCAAGACTAGTGTTCTAACATTTGAACTACAGCTTCACTTCTTCCATTTTTTTGGTGATTAGTTGGAGATAATAGTCTTATGAACTTTAATGTCTGGGTTAGCTTTGAAATGTGATCTTCCAAATCTCAGCCTCCTGAGTTGCTAAGATTACAGGCAAAAGCCACTGGTGCCTGAACTTAGGGTCTGGGCACTGCTCAAGGCTAGCACTCTATCACTTAAGCCACAGTGCTCCTTCCGGCTTTTTCTGTTTATGTGGTACTGAGGAATCAAACCCAGGGCTTCATGCATGCTAGACAAGCACTCTACCACTGTGCCACAAATTCCCAGCCCATAGCACTAATTATTATTATTTTTCTTTGTCGGTGTGGGGCTTGAACTCTGGGCTTGGGTGCTGTCCCTGCCCTCTTCAGCTCAAGGAGAGCACTCTACCGCTTGAGCCACAGTGCCAATTCCAGTTTTCTAGTGGTTTATTGGAGATAAGAATCTCACACTTTCCTGCCTGGACTGGCTTTGAACCATGATCCTCAGATCTCAGCCTCCAGAGTAGCTAGGATTACAGGCATGAGCCACCGACACCCGGTAGCACTAGTATTTTTATATCTTCAAACCTACTGATCTCTATTCCACTAGCTAAGCAAGCAAGCACCTTGTGTTAGTGTGGACCCAGGCAGCTATTTGTGACTTCCATGCAGACTGAAAGAGTTAATTCTAATAGTGGGAAATGTAGGCAACCTAATGGAGGGACTTGGGGTGATTCCATTAGGGAAAGCTTGCCAGACGTCTATTAAGAGAAGTATGATTATCTCTGTGGATGGGTAGGAGAAGGGATTAGGACAGAAACTGGTCTGACTGGGCAGGCAAGATTGCTTATATTCTTCCTATATCCTAGATTGCTTTAGTTTAACTACTTTCTCCACTCGTAGAACCCCGTTGGTGGAAATCTGGCTCCTGTGAGGGCATTTCCCATGCCCATGAGTGAACAGACAAGAGCACCTTTGGTGAAAGGGGGTATCCCTTTCATTTTCAGGATTGGTGAGTGGGGGCTACGTAAGGGCAGCTCCGGCACTTGAGGCATGGTAGATCAATGGCAAAATTCACCCCAGCAACAATCAGTAAGTTAGCTCTCGTCCCAGTGGGCAAGGCAGCATGGCAGGCTTGCCTTCCATATAGCCCTTTCAGGTTTGAACCGATTGGTCCTGAGAGAGGAAAAAAAATCCTCACTGCCCTGTTTCCAGAAGCCTAAGAAAACAAGAGAACTGTCAGTGGATGTGGTAGTTCAGCCTGTATTCCCAGCCATGCAAAGGTTAGGAATCAGGGAATCAGATTTCAAGGCTAGCCAACGCTAAAAAAAAAAAAAAGTGACACTCCATCTCGACCAATGGCTAGGTGCAGTGATGCATACCAATGACATAGGAAGCACAACTATGAAGATCACAGTACAGGCTGACTTGGCATAAAGTGAGATCCTATCTTGAAAATAACTAACAACAACAAAAAGCTGGTAGAGTGTCTCAAGTGTTAGTGTACCTGCCTGGCATGAGAGAAGTCCTGAGATAGAAAATTAGTACCAGCAGTTGAACAAGGAACAACCATTAATTTTTTTTTTTTGGGTCTGGTCGTAGGCCTGAACTCTGGACCTGGGCCCTGTCCCTCAGCTCTTCAGCTCAAGGCTAGCGCTCTACCACTTGAGCCACAGCGTCACTTCTGACTTTTTTCTTTTTGCTTATGTGGTGCTGAGGAATCGAACCCAGGGCCTCATGCATGCAAGGCAAGTGCTCTACCATTGAGCCAACTACCCAGCCCCCCATTAACTATTCTTTTTGGGTCCGGTCGTGGGGACTGAACTCTGGGCCTTGGTGCTGTCCCTCAGGTCTTCAGCTCAAGGCTAGTGCTCTACCACTTGAGCCACAGCGCCACTTCTGGCTTTTTTTTTTCTTTTTGCTTATGTGGTGGTGAGGAATCGAACCCAGGGCCTCAGGCATGCAAGACAAGCACTCTATCACTGAGCCACCTTCCCAGCCCCTAACTAACTATTCTTTACTCATGCCTTCATCCTGTATTTTTCCTTTTACATTTTGCTTTTTCTTTTCTCCCTTTCCCTTCTCTTCTTTCACCTTTACTAATTTTCAACATCCAAGTATATGCTGTATTATCTTAGTGCCTTTCTTTTCAATTCTTACCGGGAGTACAGTTGTTTCTAATTGTGTTTTTAGTATATTTAAATAAATGATTTATTTTCTGTGAAGCTACTGCAGGATGCTGTTTTTTTTAAGTGGAAGGGGAGATTGAGCCCTTAAGGTATAACTACTGCCAGGTAGTAGTAGCTCATGCCTGTAATCCTAGCTACTCAGGAGGTTAAGATCTGGGGATCATGCTTGAAGCCAGCCTGGGCAGGAAAGTTCATTAAATTCTTATCTCAAAATAACCACCAAGGGGCTGGGAAGGTGGCTCAGTGGTAGAGCGCTTGCCTTGCATGTATGAGGCCCTGGGTTCCATTCCTCAGCACCACATAAGCAGGAAAAAAAAAAAAGCCGGAAGTAGCACTATGGCTCAGGTGGTAGAGTGCTAGCCTTGAGCTGAAGAGCTGAGGGACAGTGCCCAGGCCCCACAACTGGACCCTCCCTCCCAACCCCCCCCCAAAAAAAATCCAGAACTGGAGGTGTGGCTCAAGTGGTAGAACACTAGCCTTGAGCACAAAAGTTCAGGGACAGCACCCAAGCTGTGTTTAAGCTCCAGGACCAGCATGGTTGTGCATGCACAGTCATTCATTCATTCATTCATTCATTCATTCATTCATTCATTCATTCATTCTCTCTCTCTCTCTAAGAAGAATCTGGAAGAGATGGAAGTATAAGGAATGTGGAAGCAAATTAGAGAGAAGGGAGAAATAGGGTAACAGGTAAATATGATGATATAATATGATACATGCATGTATGAGAATGTCACAATGAAGGGCAGGAGGCATGGCTCAAGTGGTACAGTACCATTTGTAGCCAAGAAAGCTTAGCTAGATATCAAGGCCTTGAGTTTAAACCTTGGTACTGGCAAAAAGAAATAAGAATATATCAAAATTAAACTTATTACTTTATATCATTAAGGTGATAACAACAAGCAAAGGACAAATAAGAATATTTTCCATGATAGGGCTTCGGGAAGGTGGCTCAGTGGTAGAATGCTTGCCTCGCATGCATGAGGCCTTGGTTCCATTCTTCAGCACCATATAAGCTGAAAAGGCCAAAGTGGTGCTGTGGATCAAGTGGTAGAGTGCTAGCCTTGAGCTGAAGAGCTGATGGACAGCACTCAGGCCCAGAGTTCAAGCGCCAAGACCACCATCACCACCACCACCAACAACAAAAATTCCATGATATTTTACAGAGATATAATCATAGTTAAAACTACTGCACACAACTATGCATTGTAACTAAATTTTTGTCATCTGTCAGTTAAGAGTTTTATTTATTCTCATGAACATGCTATTTATTGCATCTCTTATCTAAATAATGGCATTTAAGTCCCTACAAATTTAGAAGAAATAGTAACAATTTCTTCTTAGCATTACAACTCAACTACAAAAATATATACGCTCAGGCACTCACTTATAATAATTGATGTAAGGAAGTCTGTCCTAGAAACACTTGCTAATGACCTTAACTCCTGAGGCATCAAAGGTTAGAAGCATAATATATACTCACTTTGTGCTTCCAATACATCTCTGGATACTTCCTTAACCCAGTTAGCATAATCATGAATGACCTCAACTCCTGCATTGGGGACAATGAGAGGACACAGTTCATCCACATGGACCGTGCTTCGTTTTAATTTGAGCTCCAGAGGTGTCTGATATAATTGCAGATCTTCATCCAGTCTCCTTTGTCTCAAACTGAGTTTTTCTAAATGAACTTTGAATGGGGATTCCGTCAGGCTATATAAGGAATAACAAAGAACAAGACAGAAAATGAAGATAAGAGAGCTGGGCAAGGTAGCTTACACCTGGAAATGGAGATCAGAAGATTGAGGTTCAAAGGCTAGCCAGGGAAAAAAGGTAGGGAGATTCAATCTCAACAAATAAAAGGCTGGGTATGATGGTACATGCTTGTCATCCTAGCTATAAACCTGATAACTTATCTCCAAAGCAAAAAGGGTTGGGAGTACGGCTTAGTGATAGAGTACCATCCTAGCAAACACAAAGCCTTGAGTTCAAATTGAAATATGGAACCCTCAACCCCTAAAAGATTTCCCTACAACTTAACTTTTTTGTGTTTGCTGGTACCATGACTTGAATGCAGGGCCTCATGCTCTCACTCAGTTTGTTTATACAAGGGTAGCCCTCTAACATTCGACCCATACCTTCAGTCCTGCATTTTGCTGGTTAGATGGAGATAGAATTTTACAGACTGTTCTACTCAGGCCAGGTTGAGTTTGATTCTTAGATCTCAGCCTGCTAAGGAGTTAGCTGGCACCCAGCCCCTGTTTCTCTTTTATGATTATAAACAGAATGCAAAACATTTCACTATGGTTGTAAAGAATTCTGTTCCTATTACTCACCTGTATTGAATTTATCTGCTATATACTGGATAAAAAAAATTACCTGACCCATTCATTTAAAATACTCAGGCTTCTTCAGGCCAGTTTATAACAAGCATGAGAATCAGTATAGTTAGATACAGAACTGGTTTTACTGTATATTTGGATATTATGAAATATGCTTCCTGAATACTGGGATTTCAGGTATGTACCACCAAGCCAGCTAGATTCTAAATTAATATGAACAAGTCACTATTCATATAACAAGTATTTATGCATGGATTAATTATCTATAGTTTAATGTATCTATCTTAGGAGGTCTAAGATAAGGAAAACGTTGTAGAGAACATCATTTATACATGAAGAAATCACAATACCAAAGAAACAAATAAATATGCTAATGCAATAAAAAGGCTGAAAACCCAAGGAATGATGCAGTGTTCACTTTGGATCTGTTACTTTGTCAACCTAAGTTTGATAATATTAACTTTTCATAATTTAACAGTTAAAAAAGACCTAATCATTGTAGTTTTTTTTATAAAAGTATCTTCCTAAAATTGTGCTAAGAATAATCTAGAGAGATCACAAAAGAGTATGGTCATAGCCTTGGGTTTCCAGAATACTTATTTCCCCTAAATTACCATAGTGCTTTCAAAAAAATCGTCAAGAAGTATAACTCACGATTTAACAGCTACGGGATTGGGCAAGAATCCATATTCCATAGAATCGGCAGCCTGATGACTTTCCAGTTCATGAGAGCTATTCAGCTGTTCTCCACTATTAGCAAGAGTCCAGTTAGGGCCCCAACCAACTCGAAATGAGCGTCCCATGAATAGGGCCATGTCCATCAAGAGTTTTCCCTTGCCATACGTGACAGACTTTTCAAGAGGGACTAGGCCTAGTTGTCTGCGTGTTCCCACTGTCTTGAGCTGAACCTCAGGACTTGGACTGGGCACTGTAAACACTGTGGTCAGGGGTGGAGGGGCAGACCAAGGAGAAGGGGATGAGATATTCATCATAGATGATGCTCTGGGAATTCGACATTCTTGCACAGAGGCACTTGGTGAAAGAAAAACGCCACTTGCAAATTTTGATTGTAGTAACCCACCAACTGAAATGAGGAGGAAAAAGGCTCTTAACATAATCTACTGTTTCTTGAACATCAACAACAAAAATCAGCAAGGATGATACCACTCAATATTTTGTCTTTCATCCTTGTCTGACGACAAGGATAACTAGCAGCAAGTTAAGATATTTTTTGCAGAAATTATTCTATCAATAGGAAACCAAGCCAAGAATTCTAATGATGATGATGCTTCCAACAATGACTATTAGTATTACTTAGCACTTATTTAAAGCAGACTGTATAAGCCATTTCTGTATATTTCATTTCACTTTTCAGTAATTTTAAACAATAAGCATCATCACACCTCCATTTTAAAAGTGATTAAACTGAGCTCAGGGAAATGACTTGCCAAATCCACAAAGATACTAGGTGACAGGATAAGGAGGTAAGCTCAGATAAGTCTGGCATCAAGTTTCATGTCCTAATTGGAATTCTGTATGTAAATCCATGAATAATCAAGTTAATTAAAAAACAAAACAAAGGGGCTGGGAAGGTGGCTCAGTGGTAGAGCGCTTGCCTTGCATGCCTGAGGCCCTGGGTTTGATTCCTCAGCACCACATAAGCAAAAAGAAAAAAAGCCGGAAATGGTGCTGTGGCTCAAGTGGTAGAGCGGTAGCCTTGAGCTAAAGAGCTGAGGGACCACGCCCAGGCCCAGAGTTCAGGCCCACGACCGGACCCAAAAAACAAAACAAAACAAAAAACCCCAATAGAAATCAAAACTCAATTTCCTGCCTTAATATTGAATGCTAGACTTCAGGAACAAAAACATATACAGGCATCTTATGACTGCACATGTGCTTTTCTGAATGACAGAGTGGTGGTGGTTCATATGCCTGTTATCCTGGCTACTCAGGAAGCTGAGATCTAGTAGATATTGATTTAAGGCCAGCCTGGAAAGAAAAGTCTGCTTAGACTCCATCTTCAAAATAAGCAGCAAAAAGCCATTCTGGTTAGGCACTGGTGGCTCATGCCTATAATATCCTAGATACTCTGGAGTCTGAGATTTGAGGATTGTGGTTTAAAGCCAGCCCAGGCAGTAAAGTCTGTGAGACTCTTATCTCCAATTAGCTACAATTAACCATTGGAAATAGATCTGCAGCTAGTATTGAGCAAGAGCTCAGGCACAGCACCTAGGCCCCAAGTTCAAGCCCTAGTATTGCACACGCTCGCTCACACGCAAGCACGTGTGCACACACACACACAGCGCCATGCTGGAGGTGTGTGTGATACAGTGATAGTCCATCATCTAGGAGTACTGACTTTAAACCCCAGTACATGAACATATGAACACAGTTATTAAAATGTGAGATTTTCATGTAGTGTCCATTATGCAAAAAGTTATTTAAAATTTTTTTTTTTTTGCCAGTCGTGGGGCCTGAACTCTGGGCCTGCGCACTGTCCCTCAGCTCTTCAGCTCAAGGCGAGCGCTCTACCACTTGAGCCACAGCACCACTTCTGGCCTTTTCTGCTTATGTGGTGCTTCCCAGCCCACAGAGCCACTTCCGGCTTTTTTTCTTTTTGCTTATGTGGTGCTGAGGAATCGAACCCAGGGCCTCTGGCATGCAAGGAATGCGCTCTACCACTGAGCCACCTTCCCAGCCCTAAAATTTTTTTTTAAGAAAAGGAAAAATATGGGCTGGAAAGGTGGCTCAGTGGTAGAGTGCTTGCCTTGCATGCATGAGGCCCTGGGTTTGATTCCTCAGCACCACATAAACAGAAAGAGCCAGAAGTGGCCATGTGGCTCAAGTGGTAGAGTGCTTGCCTTGAGCTGAAGAGCTGAGGGACAGCGCCCAGGCCCAGAGTTCAAGCCCCACAGCCAACCAAAAAAAAAAAAAAAAAAAAAAAAGGAAAAATACAAGAAAGTGTTTTAAAAAACAAAGGAAAATGGCGGAGTCCTAATTGCTCATGCCTGCAATCCTACCTACTCAGGAGACTGAGATCTGAGGATCCCAATTCAAAGCCAGCCTGGGCACACAAAATTCCAATACTCATCTCCAATTAACTAATAAAAAGCCAGTAGAGGTGTGATTCAGGTGACAGAACATGTCTTGAGCAAAAAAATCTAAGCAAGAGTGGAAGTCCCTGAGTTCAAGCCCTAATATCAGCAACAAAAGAAAAAAATCAAGTGACAAAATATTGAAAAGTTAACCCTTAATTTTTTTGAATGGTAATACTGGGGCCCGGGTACTGTACTGAGCTTTTTCATTTTCAGAGAGAGCCACGGTTCCATTTCCTACTTTTTTCTAGTTAACTGGAGATGAGAATCTCATGGACTTTTCTGTTCAGGCTGGCTTTGAACCTCAATCTTAAGATCTCAAGCCTACTGAGTAGCTTGTGCCTGGCAACACTGAAATTTTTTTTTTGGGGGGTGGGGGGTCCAGTCGTGGGGCCTGAACTCTAGACCTGGGCGCTGTCCCTCAGCTCTTCAGCTCAAGGCTAGCGCTCTACCACTGAAACACCTTCCCAGCCCCAACACTGAATTTTTTTTAACTTTAATTTTAATTTTTTGTGAACATACTGTACAGAGGGGTTACAATTATATGGGCAGGATAATGCATACATTCTTATCAAGCATTGCAGCCTCCTCCTTTGTTTACCCTTCACATCCCTTCCCAGCCTCCCCCCCAACACTGAATTTTTTTTTTTTTTTTTTGGTCCGGTCATGGGGCCTGAACTCTGGGCCTGGGCGCTGTCCCTCAGCTCTTCAGCTCAAGGCTAGTGCTCTACCACTTAAGCCACAGCGCCACTTCCGGATTTTTTTCTTTTTGCTTACGTGGTGCTGAGGAATCGAACCCAGGGCCTCGAGCATGCAAGGCAAGCGCTCTACCACTGAGCCACCTTCCCAACCCAACACTGAATTTTTTTAAGGCAACATAAATCTCTCACTGGTAGTTCTTTGCCCTTCAAACTATTATGAAATTAACATCTGCTCAAGTTTTTCATTGACATCAATTTCATTGGCTAATCCCACCACAAAAGAGAAAGCTTTAAAATGAAGTATGTAGGAAACAGACATGTGACTCAAATGATAGAGTACCAGCCTTGAGTGAAAAAGTTTACAGAGAGCATAATGGCCTGATTTCAAGCTCAAGAACTGGTACCAAAACAAGAACAAACCAAACAAACAAACAAAAAATACCCCAAACTAAAGGAATCCTAGAAACTCAACAATAGAACTGACAGTTACTCAGAGATAAAATCATGTATGTAATCAAATTTGACAAGTGTTAGGAAAAGGTAGCAATCTGATATATTTGTTCATCAATGACTGCCTTCTAGAATGCAGTAAGATAATGTTAGGAATACATGAAAGATAACAAAGACCCAGATCAAATCATAACTGTTTGTCTCTATATAATATGTACATCTGCACCAATAAAATTACCATTCTTAAAAACTAGCCACTCCTGCCAAGCACTGGTGGTTCATGCCTGTAATCCTAACTACTCATGGGGCTGAGATCTGAGGATCACGGTTCGAAGCCAGCTTGGGCAGGAAAGTCTGTGATACTTGTAAGGTCTGCCATGGACCATACAGATGCTGGCATCCCTCTTATCTCCAATAAATTAATTAGACAAAGCCTGAAGTGATGCTGTGGCTCAAATGGTAGAGCACTAGCCTTGAATACAAAGAGTCTCAGGGACAGCTTCCAGATCCAGGGTTCAAGGCACAGGACTGGCAAAAACCAAAAAATATAACAAAACTAACCACATCTTAAAAAGCAATACCTGACAACTCCAGAACTTTTTTGTTAAACAGAGCGTTTATTTATTTATTTTGTCGGTTGTGGGGCTTGAACTCTGGGCCTAGGCACTGTCCCTCAGCTTTTCAGCTTAAGGCTAGTGCTCTACCACTTGAGTCACAGCACCACTTCTGGTTTTCTGGTGGTTCATTGGAGATCAGAGTCTTATGGACTTTCTGCCCAGGCTGGCTTTGAACTGCGATCCTCAAATCTCAGCCTTCTGAGTAGCTAGGATTACAGGCGTGTGCCACCAGCACCCAGGAAACAGAACATTTTATACATACCTATTGAACGGGATTTTGATGAATGGGATGCTGAAATGGGGAGTCGGGGAGAACAGATTTCTTGAGCAATATCTCCTTTGGCAGGAAGATGACCAAAGCGTTGATCCATGGAGTCTACATCTTCTTCATCAGCAAGCAATGATGCTTTCATAATCTAAAAAAGTACTCATAGAATGAATGTGTTACCCAGAAAGAAAAAGACCATGAAAGGAAAATGTCATTTATAACAAGCAGCCAAAAGCATTGGTTCTTTCAAAAGGTTGCTGTCCATAGTATAACATCTGTGTGATAGTTACTACTTATATATGCCTTAAGGGCTAAGTCATAACTCTACTCTTTGTATTTATGTCCTGACAGATCCTAGCATATAGCAATTGTTTATACTTGCATAATAAATGACTTTAATATCAACCATAAGCAGGAAAACAAATAAAAACTTAAGAAAACCTGTGTCTACTCCTTTTTTTAAAGTTTCACGAATAACTTCCTGGACCCTTGAAATAGGCAAATTATTATTTTATAGAGAAATAATTCTCACAATAATTGTATGACTTGTCCAATATTAAAATTATAAAATGTGGATTATAACCTTTGTCTTCTGATTTTAATACAGTTAAAACCAAAAACCCAGCCGGGTCCCAGTGGCTCATGCCTATAATCCTAGCTACTCAAGAGGCTGAGATCTGAGGATCACGGTTCAAAGCCAGCCCAGGCAAAAAAAGGCCATCAGACTCATCTCCAGAAAACTACTAGAAAACTGGAAGTGGTACTGAGGCTCAAGTAGTAGAGCACTAGCCTTGGTTGAAGAGCTGAGGGAAAGTGCCCAAGCCCAGAGTTCAACCGACGACAAGAGAGTAGCTAGTAGAGCACTAGCCTTGGCTGAAGAGCACAGGGAAAGTGCCCAAGCCCAGAGTTCAACCGACAACAACAACAACAACAACAAAAACCCTTCTTCTGATTTCAATAGTCTTTCATCCATGAATGGGAAAATGAGACCCAAACACTAGCCATATATATTTTTTTTTTTTGGGGGGGGGGGGGGAGGTAGGTTGTAGGGCTTCAACTCTGGGTCTGGACAATGTCCCTGAGCTCTTCAGCTCAAGGCAAACATGTTTTACAGTGTGATATACAGGGCCACTTCTGGTTTCCTGGTAGTTAATTGGAGATAAGAGTCTCATGGACTCTCCTGCCTGGGCTGGCTTTGAACTGCAATCCTCAGATCTCAGCCTCCTGAGTAGCTAGGATGACAGGCGTGAGCCACTGGCACCCAGCTCATTTCTTTCTATCTGTCTATCTATCTATCTATCTATCTATCTACTCAGTATCTACCTATATTTATTTATTTTTGATTGAACACTCAATGGCTTTAAGCAACTTATCAGGAAGAGGAACTTATCTCTTATAAGAGAAAGTATTAGTTTGCCTTTCTGCCATACGAAAGGGGTTAAACTTTACCTGTAAGACATGTGGATTAATTCCCAGTGAAGATGCAATATGTGTTGAAGCAGACACAGGTTCTTGATCCTCAGGCATGCCTTCTTCTAACACGGAATCCAAAACTGGCTCCTGGGTAATATCTATCATGTCACTGTCCAGCTCCACAACCCTCCCTAACTGTTCCACCTCTGGGCTCTGAGTCTGTAGACAGTAGACAGATTAGGGAAACAGTATTAAATTTCATCAAATAGTTTCTAGCTCAGATTGGCTATATTCAGAAGACAGAGCACCATTAGAATTTTTTAGTTCTATCATGTAGTAGTAGATATATCAGACAACCTAACATTACCCTTCTCCCTAAATCTAGTAATACTTGGATCTACAATTAAGGATTTGTGAAATCTTCCTTTCCTAATATTATGGTCTGGGGTCTAAACCAATACCCATACTGAAGCAAATAGTGGTTTTCAGAGGAAATGATTATTCCCTACCTGATTTAGCTAGCAACTGCGGTTTTCTGATTTTCTTGATACTATAGCCAGAAACCATTAAAAAAAACAACAAAATATACTAATATCAAAATGTTAGGAAACTTTGCCTTTTTTATTTATTTGTCTATTTTGGCCAGTCCTGGATGCTGAACTCAGGACCTGGGTGTTATCCCTGAGCTCTTGTGCTCAAGGTTAGTACTCCTCTATCACTTTGAGCCACAGCTCCACTTGCAGTTTTCTGGTGGTTAACTGGAGTCTCACACGCTTTCCTGCCCAGGTTTGGCTTTGAATTGTGATCTTCAGCTCTCAGCCAACTGAGAAACTAGGATTACAGGTTTAAACTACTGGTAACTGGCTTCTTTTTTTTTTTTTTAAAGAAAATAATTAGGTCATGACATACTTACCTAACTATAACCCCCTGTTCATCACTTTTACATTAAAATTTTTAAAAAGAAAAGAATTAGAAATAAGTTTCTAGTTCAGTTTTGAATCTGCAAATTTAACTTTGGCTCGATCTGTACAATACTATGTAAGATATAAGAAACATCTACTCTAATTTCCCTCAAATATAAACAAAATACTAAGTAACAATTTTAATCTGGGGATAATATATATTTTAAAAAGTCAAGAATTGTATTTATTAAGCAGTTTTTGTTGTTGTTGTTGTTGTTTGTGAGGCTTGAACTTGGGGCCTGGGCACTGACCCTGAGCATTTTTGCTCAAGGATAGCACTCTACCACTTTGAGCCACAATACCACTTCTGGTTTTCTGCTGTTTAATTCTAAGAGTCTCATGGACTTTCCTACTTAAACTGGCTTTGAACTGTGATCCTCAGTTCTCAGCCTCCTGAGTAGCAAGGATTATAGGCATGAGCCACCAGTGCCTGGCTATTAAGCAGTTTTTAAAGATATAACCAAGAGGGCTTGGAATGTAGCTTAGTGGTAGAGTGCTTGTCCAGCATGCATGAAGCCCTAACTACCACATAAACAGTATCACATAAACAATAAAAGGCCGAACAATAAAAGGCAGAAGTGGCATTGTGGCTCAAGTGGTAGAGTGCTAGCCTTGAGCAAAAGAAGCTCAGAGGTGCCTAGCCCTTGAGTTCAAGCACCAAGACTAACAAAAAATAACAGAAATAACCATGGCAATTTATGGTTTACAAAAAGTAAATGTTCATAAAGCTGAAGTACACTGCAAAATACTATAAAATAACTGGTTAAAGTACAAACTGTCTTAACACATATAACCTGATAACACATTAAGTGACTGAGCCAATTAATTAGACATTTTCAAGCCAAAATCTATGATCTAAACATATTATTTTTAATAACAAACTTATTTTTATAGATTATGATATAACCTACAGATTATCCTTCAACAATTTCTTGATTTTTCAAGAGTGAGCAATTATATGCTAAACCTCAAACAGATGCTATTGTATATACATTGTAAATAAAGTTTAGAGTGTGAGTGAGTGAGTGTGTGTGTGTGTATGTGTGTGTCTCTCTCTCTGTCCTGAGGTTTCTCGTTGTTGTCATACAGCTTAGGAGAGCAGTCTATCACTTGAGTCACAGCTTCACTTCCAGCTTTTTGATGATTATGAAAATAGTCTTACAGACTTTACTGCCTGGGCTGGCTTTGAACCATGATCCTTAGATCTCAGCCTCATGAGAAGCTAGGATTTCAGGGATTAGCCATCAATGCATAGTTAATTCAGGTAGTTTTTAATTTTTTTTCTTTTTTTTTTGGTTTTTGCCCACCCTAGGTCTTGAACTATGGCCCTGGGCACTATCTCTGACCTCCTTTTGCTCAAAGCTAGCACTTTACTACTTGAGCCACAGCACTACTTTCAGATTTTTCTTAAGAACTTTCCTGCCTAGGCTGGCTTCAAACATCTCAGCCTAGGATTACAGGTATAAGCTACCAGAGCTCTTGGCACTTTCCATGATTTCTTTGGACAAAAAAAGTAAATTGGACATTAGCTACTACTATCTTGTATTTCTTTAACAAATATCCTTACTGAAAAGGATGAAGAATGAGTTTCCAGCACCAACTGCAGAAAAAGTGAAGGGTTAGGATACTCATTAAAGATATACACCTTGGGCTGGGAAGGTGGCTCAGTGGTAGAGAGCTTGCCTTGCATGCATGAAGCCTTGGGTTCGATTCCTCAGCACCATATAATCAGAAAAAAAAAAGCTGGAAGTGGTGCTATGGTTCAAGTGGTAGAGCGCTAGCCTTGAGCTGAGGGACAGTGTCCAGGCCCAGAGTTCAGGCCCCATGACCAGACCCCCCCCCCAAAAAAAAACCACACACACACACACACACACACACCCCTTACCTAGCCCAGAGTTCAGGCCCCATGACCAGACCCCCCCCAAAAAAAAACCACACACACACACACACACACACACACACACACACACACACACACACACACACACACACACACACACACACACACACACACACACACACACACACACACACACACACACACACACACACACACACACACACACACACACACACACACACCTTACCTAGGAACTACTCTTATTAAAATTTGACTGTGGTCTAAAGGCAAAGCTGAGAGCTTAAGAGGCATAGTTCAATGGGAAAGCACTTTCCTGGCATGTGCAAGGCCCTGGGTTCCATCTCTAGTGTAGGGGCTAGGGATAGGAAGGTGGGTGTAGATTAAAATTTCCTAATATGTGCATTTTAACTAAACAATGTACCTTCTCTTTTGGGTGCTAAAGTGGGACCCAGGGTGGTATATATGCCTCTAACACTAAAATTCAGGACTTACTTTTAAGAGACAATATCCTGGCCCTAAGTTCAAGCCTCACAACCACCACCAAGAACAACAACAACAAAAAAGATGAAATAAAAAAGTGCTTTTTGGGCCTGAAAATGTGACTTACTGGTAGAGTGTTTGCCTAGCATGCATGAAACCCTAGGTTCCATTCCTCAGCACTACATAAACAGAAAAAGGTGGAAGTGGCACTGTGGCTCAAATGGTACAGTGCAAACCTTGAGCAAAAGCAGCTCAGGGACAGTGCCCAAGGCCTTGAGTTCAAGCCCCAGGACTGGAGGGAGAAAGAAAGAAAGAAGGAAAGAAAGAGAAAGAGAGAGGGAGGAGGGAGGGAGCGAGGAAGGGAGAAAGGAAGGAAGCAAGCAAGCAAGCAAGCAAGCAAGCAAGCAAGCAAGCAAGCAAGCAAGAAAGAAAGAAAAGAAAGAAAGAAAGGAAGGAAGGAAGGAAGGAAGGAAGGAAGGAAGGACGGACGCTGGGAAGGTGGCTCAGTGGTAGAGTACTTGCCTTGCATGTATGAGGCCCTGGGTTTGATTCCTCAGCACCACATAAGCAAAAAGAAAAAAAGCCGGAAGTGGTGCTGTGGCTCTAGTGGTAGAGGGCTTGCCTTGAGCTGAAGAGCTGAGGGGGTAGCACCCAGGCTCAGAGTTCAGGCCCCACAACCGACAAAAAAAAAAAAAAAGCAGGCTAATTGTGATTCTTACTGGAGGAGGTCAAGAAAAGGACAGAAAAGAAAAAAGGATTCTTGGGCTGGGAAGGTGGCTCAGTGGTAGAGCGCTTGCCTCGCATGCCTGAGGCCCTGGGTTCGATTCCTCAGCACCACATAACAAAAAAGAATAAAGCCGGAAGTGGCACTGTGGCTCAAGTGGTAGAGCGCTAGCCTTGAGCTGAAGAGCTGAGTGACAGCGCCCAGGCCCAGAGTTCAGGCCCCACAACCGGACCCAAAAAAAAAAAAAGAAAAAAGAAAAAAGGATTAGTAATGAAGAATGGTCTTTTCCATGCTTCCACAGCTTGTGGACATTCCTTTTTCAGTTGAGTTTTAAATTTATCTTCTCTAACAAACCATACACTTGCTGGTAGAAGCTCTCAGTGGTAGAGTGCTAGCCTTGAGCTGAAGAGCAGAGGGACAGTACCCTGACCCACAGTTCAGGCCCCACGACCAACCAAAAAAAAAAAGAAAAAAAGAAAGAAAGAAAAGTGGGCCAGGAATGTGGCTCAGTGGTAGAGTATTTGCCCAGCATGCCTGAACCTCTGGGTTTGATTCTTCAGTACCACATACACTGAAAAAGCTGGAAGTGGGGCTGTGGCTCAAGTGGTAGAGTGCTAGCCTGGAGCAAAGGAAGCTCAAGGACAGTGCCCAGGCCCTGAGTCCAAGCCCCAGGACTGGACAAAACAAAAAAGAAAGAAAAGTCCTGGTATTCCCCATTCTCTGCTAATCTGCCAGGATATCTGATTCTGCTTGGTCCTATAATACTGTGTTTATACTTACTGCATATCATCTGTCAACAAAACTTATGATTTCTTATGTGTCTGATAGACCAGAATGTCAATGCTTAAAAACAGGGATTATAGTTGATTGTTTTCTCTAACAACCAAGCACTTCATTCAGTTAAGCTCAACATTTACTGAAACTCTGCTTTATTTTTCTCCCTAATGCAGTATCTGGCACCCAACAGAAAAAGCAATTTATAATTCTAGCTACACAGGAGCCTGAAATCTGAGGATCATGTTTCACATCCAGCCTGTGCAGAAAAGTCCCTGAGATTCAACTCCAACTAACCACTTAAAAGCCAAAAGTAAAGCAGGCACCAGTGGCTTACGGCTGTAATCCTAGCTACTCAAGGGGCTGAGGTCTGAGGACTGTGGTTCAAAGCCAGCCTGTGCAGGAAAGTCCGTGCGACTCTTATCTCCAATAAACCACGAGAAAACCAGAAGTGGCGCTGTGGCTCAAGTGGTAGAGCACTTAAAAATCCAGGGCCAGGTGCTGGTGGTTCACACTTGTAACCCTTATTATTCTGGGTACTGCTATCTTTAAGCCAAGTGGAGGCAGGGAAGTTTGTGTGAGATTCTTATTGGCAATTAACCACCAAAATACCAGAAGTGGAGCTGTGGCTCAAGTGGTAAAGGGCCAGTGTTGAGTGAAAAAGCTCAAGGATAGTGCCCAAGCCATGAGTTCAAGCCCTAGTACTGACACAAAATTAAAAAACAACAACAAAAAAGCAACAATGCAGATGGATAAAAGAGGAAGGAGGGAGAATGGCACCAACTTACTACATTATTCAACAAAAGAGTAACATTAAAAGCAAAGAATTTCTTACCTACAAGTTTAGGCAAGTTGGGAAGATTTATTTACTTATTTATTTGGTCAGGCCTGAACTCTGGGCCTGGGCGCTGTCCCTCAGCTTTACAGCTCAAGACTAGCACTCTGCCTCTTGAGCCACAGCACTACTTGCGGCTTTTTTTGCTTATGTGGTGCTGAGGAATCGAACCCAGGGCTTCATGCATGGAAGGTAAGCACTCATGAGCCACCTTCCCAGCCCAAATTGGGAGAATTTAAATATTCAGAAACCACAGGAACTCGGCATATACTCATGAAAAATGCTCAAGGTTTTATTTGTCCATCCGCAAGCAGAGCTATAAGCTATGATCTTGTTAAATATCTAGCTCAACAGGCCAATAAAATCATGTGGTACATGACAAGATAGACATGTAGGCTTTTTGTTTGCTACTCATGGCCATCTGCTTGTATTGATAATTTTGTATGGCCTACTGATGATTACAAATATCCAAATGGCCCTTGGCAGAAAAAAGCTTCCCCACCCCTGAAAGGAACAAGGTGGAAGATAATTACATGATGACTTAGCTGGTTCCTGAAAGCCCTAAGTGTATGAATTTGATTAAAGTATATCTGACTACAAACTACTGCTAAAACTTCTCTACATATTTTCAGAGAAACCACAGTAGACTTAGGATATAAAAGTTAGTTTCAGGAAGTAAACTGAATTTAAAAGAAAGGAGGAGGGCTGGGAAGGTGGCTCAGTGGTAGAGTGCTTGCCTTGCATGCATGAGGCCCTGGGTTCAGTTTCTCAGCACCACATAAGCAGAAAAAGCTGGAAGTGGTGCTCTGGCTCAAGTGGTGGAGCACTAGCCTTGAGCTGAAGAGCCCAGAGTTCAGGCCCCACGACTGACAAAAAAGCAAAGAAAAGAAGAGAAGAGAAGAGAGAAGAGGAGAGGAGAGGAGAGAAGAGAGGAGAAGAGAGGAGAAGAGAGGAGAAGAGAGGAAGGGGAAGGTAGGGGAGAGAAAGGGGAGGAGGAGGAGGAGGGAGAGGGAGAGGGAGAGGGGGAGAGAGGGAGGGAGGGAGGGAGGAAGGGAGGGAGATTGAGATTGCTTAAGCTACTAGGCAACATGAGCCATGCCTGCAATCCCAGCATTTCGGAGGCTGAAGCAGGAGGATCAATAGTTTAAAGGCCAACCTGGGCTACACAGAAAAATCCTGTCTTTAACAACAACTACTACTATATGTTGGAAGAAGATAACCAACACAAACAATACTAATTAAATGTAAAATGACTACAAATATATGATATATACATTATATATAGAAAGAGAAAGGAGAGGTTTTGCATCTTAAAATGATTTGAAAAACTTATTTTTCTACTCAAAAAAAGTCATTTTCAAAGAAATGCCTCAGTGCATGTTAAATCTATAGAATCAATGTCATGGTAGATCTAAGGGATTAATGTCAGTCTCACTCAGATACTGTTAACTGCCAGGTAGAAATTGAATGCCAAGACTAGGAGTTTAAAGCTATGCTCTAATCACAAAACAAAGCAAAATTATTCTGTGACTAAGGTCCATCTCTCTAAGTATAAGAAAGAAGATCAGATGAAAATTAAGTTACCCTCATGTTTTCTGGTTGCTTAGACAAACCTGTTCTTTTAGGAGCAAATGCAAGGCTTTTGGAAAGGCAACTGGAAAGATGAAACTGAGAGTACTGTATTAAAGGCAGGGAAATAAAATGTGACTATTAAAGAAAAATGCAAACTTTCCTAAACAGCTAAGAAACAACCTTGCGTCCTCTTCATACATTTTTCTGTTAAGAGTCTGAAATTATTATACACAGGAGGAAAAAAAATGCCATAGCAGGAATCAATATCTCCTAGGGGCAAGGTAATAATGTGATAACAATCTCTTTCCAAATAAGGAGTCAGTACATTCGGAAGGCTCAGGTATTTTCCCCAGTCTTAAATAAAATGTTGGGTCTTAATTCTTATTAACAAGTAGCATTTCTCTTCCACTTCACATATGTCACTGGACTGTATAAAAGAGGGATTTCTCTAGAGTCGAAAATTATATAATTAAAAACTAAATACCAGGTCTTTACTGTAAAGGAAGTGTGTGTGTGTGTGTGTGTGTGTGTGTGTGTGTGTGTGTGTGTCTGTGTGTGTGTGTGTGTGTGTGTGTGTGTGTGTGTCTGTGTGTGTGTGTATATGCTGGTTCAGCACACACAAGGACTCGGTGCTGATCGTGATTAGCTGCTCAAGGGTGGCATACTACCAACTTGAGCTACAGCTCCAATTCCAGCCTTTTGGTGATTAACTGAAGACAAGTCTCTAGGACTTTTTTGCCTTGTCTGGCTTTGAACCTCAATCCTCAGGAATCAGCCTCCTGAATAGTCAAGATTATAGGCTTGAGCCACCAGCACAGGACACATTACTTATGTGTGTATTTGTGTTCAAGTACCTGTGTGTCCTGGGGTCAGGCAATGTCCTGGACTTTTCCCCCCTCAAGTCTAGCACTCTACCACTTGAGCCACAGGCTCCACTTCCAGCTTTTTGGTAGTTAACCGGATATCAGAGTATCATGGACTCTCCTGTTCAAGCTGGCTTTGAAGTGCACTCCTCAGATCTCAGCCTCATGAATAGCTAGGATTACAGGTGGCTGGTGCCCAGCCTCATATTACTTTTATAAGCAAGAAATAGGCTCTTTCAGAAATATATAGAGATGGGTGTGTGTGGATGTGTGTGAGAGAGAGAATGTATGTGTGTGTGTTTGTGTGTGTGTGTGATGTAAGGTTTTAAAAAAGCTACCAAAGGAAGATTATTTAAGGCTTATGAGTTATACAAAACAAACATGGATAAATTAAAAATTATACTAGTTTACTGTATTTCTTAAGTAGACATTTTCCTAGGGTTATTCCAAATTCTATACAGATTATAAACCTACAAGTTAACAGTTTGATTTTCTCACTTTTATCATGTCTACCATCCCCATGTGTGCAAATATAACACAACAGTCCTTCAAACATGCCTGTCAAGAAATTACTTAATAAATCATTAAAAAAAAAGTCACACATTTCAGCAGCCGTAACAATTACAGTATGGAAAATTCCAAAGGTCCTGCATTTAGCAGTTAAGAGGTAGAGCATGCTTTACAAAGATGTCTCTTAGCCTGGCGCCGGTGGCCCATGCCTGTAATCCTAGCTACTCAGGAGACTGAGGATTGTGGTTGAAAGCCAGCCTCAGCAGGAAAGTCCGTGAGACTCTTATCTCCAATAAAACACTAGAAAACCAGAAGTGGCACTGTGGATAAAGTGGTAGAGCACTCTGCCTTGAACTGAAGAGCTCAGGGACAGTGCCCAAGCCCAGAGTTCAAGCCCCATGACCAACCAAAAAAAAAAAAAACAAAAACAAAAACAAAAACAAATAACAAAGATGTCTCTGATCAAGAACTCTGAGAGTATGGCATCAAGAAAAAAAGTTTCTATAGCTTGATTGAATAAACAACACCCAAATTATAAAAAATTATACCGTGAGTTGACATTCAAAAAGAATTACCTAATATTTAATTATTAACCTTTTCTTATAAGGATAAAGGTTCATATTAGCAAAACAATACTGAAAAAGCACATAATACAAATAATTGCAATACAAAATGTAGTCGCTACTCTCCCAAAACTAAATAATACATTTGCATTCTAAAATTGTCACTTTTCATTAAGATTAAAATAAAGGTATCAAGAGTTTTCCTAAATTATAAGCAAGCAACTTCAAAAAGCAGAGTTAAAAACCATTGCTAAAAACTAATTTAGCTTCAAAAAACCATGGCATGGAGGAAAAAAACATGATTAAATTGCACATCAGGTGGTAAATAGAAGTATGATTTACCCTGCATCAACCCACACAAGTGAACTGCCATCTTAACTTCAACACTGACCAGAATTACAAGTCTAAATGACAGAGGGAAGTGCCTAATAATAGAAGAATAATCCAATCAGCAAGAGAAGTCTTTAATTTTCTCAAGTAAAAATCAGATGCCCTCATGCCTTCCCTTCCCTTGTACTTGTGTCAATATGAATGCCAATCTATTTGTACTGGTCCAAGTTCCTGGGGTCATAAAACAGCTTTCTGATAGCTGAATGGCTTGCTCTGAAATTCTGTATCACGAATTCCATTCAAATTCATGTCCTTTCTCTACCTGAGGTGGAGATGCAGGTTTGCCATTAAGAGCCATCTGGAAAGGGGTAGTCTGGCCTGCAGGAGGCAAAGGGGCAGTCTTCAACTTCTTTGAACTAGTTTTGGATGGGTGTTCTTCCTCCTCTTCATCAGAATCCTGAAGGCCATATTTGGAAAAATGGGAGACCTAAAGAAGAAAAGAACTAAAGTCAATTTTACGTGTTTTATTATTTTATTTTTATTTATTTATTTTGCTAGTCCTGGGGCTCAAACTCTGGGCCTGGGCACTGTCCCTGAGCTTCTTTTTGCTCAAGGTGAGCACTCTACTACTTGAACCACAGTGCCACTTTCAGCTTTTTTGAGCAGTTTATTGGAGATGAGAGTCTCGGAGTTTCCTGCCCAGGATGGCTTCAAACCTCTATCCTCAGATCTCAGCCTCCTTAGTAACTAGGATTACAGTGCCAGCTACCCGTGCCAGGCTTAACTGTGCTTCATATAGAACTTTCATTTTATCTGTTCTTGCAATCTTGTGGCATTATTTTAACAAGAAAAAAAGTCAAACATTTAAAATATTATTTATCAAAACAAATCCAGGAGATAGAAACACTTTTTTTCTGTTCTTGCTAATGTTGTTGTTGGTGGTGTTTGTTTTTGCTTTTGGGTTTTTATTTTTGATGGGGGCAAAGAAAAGGAGGGAGGGTGAAGAAATGCAATCATGTTATTAGTATCCAGTATGTGGAAAACAAACTATGTAACTTGTGGGCAAAGATGGGAGGGAAAACTGGGACAAAGTAAAGGAAGAAATGATACTGTGCAAAAAAGGCATATGCTCATTACCTGACTTATTAAGTGGTAATCCGTCTGTATAACACCTCAACAATAATAAAATTCTAGTTTTTTGGAGGGGGGGTCTGGTTGTGGGGCCTGAACTCTGGGCCTGGGTGCTCTTCCTCAGCTCTTCAGCTCAAGGCTAGCGCTCTACCACTTGAGCCACAGCGCCACTTCTAGCTTTTTTCTTTTTGCTTATGGGTGCTGAGGAATTGAACCCAGGGCCTCAGGCATGCAAGGCAAGCGCTGTACCACTAAGCCACCTTCCCAGCCCCATAAAATTCTATTTTTAAAAAAGCCAAATATAAAAATGAAATGTCACACCTAGTATAGCACTACTTCTAAGATTCAGGTGATGTTTAGTGTATACAGTAGTAGCACTTATAATGAATATAGATTAAATAATGTACACAAAAATGTCACTTTTGCTAGGCGCTGGTGGCTCATACCTGTAATCTTTGTTTTTTTGTTTTGTTTTTTTTTTTGGGTCCGGTCATGGGGCCTGAACTCTGGGCCTGGGTGCTGTCCCTCAGCTCTTCAGCTCAAGGCTAGTGCTCTACCACTTGAGCCGCAGCACCACTTCCGGCTTTTTTCTTTTTGCTTATGTGGTGCTGAGGAATCAAACCCAGGGCCTCAGGCATGCAAGGCAAGCAGCCCTCTACCACTGAGCCAACTTCCCAGCCCCATACCTGTAATCTTATCTTCTCAGGGTCTGAGGATCAAAGTTTGAAGCCATCCCAGGCAGGAAAGTTTGTGAGACTCTTTCTTACCTCTACTCAACTACGAAAAAAGCCAGAATTGGAGCTCTGACTCAAGTGGTATCCTTAAGCAGGATGCTCAGGGATAGAACCCAGGCCCTGAGTTCAAGACCCAGGACACAGACACATGACACATGTCATTGTAAATGTAATGACTAATACAGGAAAATGTTACACATGTCACCCAAATGCTATCTACATAGGGCCTTTATCTAGTCAAAATTATACAATCAGGGACAGGGAATGTAGCTTAGTGGTATAGTGCTTGCCTCAAATGCATGAAGCGTGGGCTTTGATTCCTCAGTACCACGTAAACAGAAAAAGCTGTAAGTGGTGCTCTGGTTCAAGCAGTAGAGTGCTAGCCTTGAGTAAAAAAGTACCCCAGGACTGGCAAAAAAAAAAAAAAAAAAAACAGCATAAAAGAGGAAGAAACTTCTGGATAAAAGGATAAAATGGGGCTGGGAAGGTAGCTTAGTGGTAGAGTGCTTGCCTTGCATGCATGAAGCCCTGGATTCAATTCCTCAGCACCACATAAGCAGAAAAAGCCAGAAGTGGAGCTGTGGCTCAAGGGGTAGGGTGCTACCTTGAGCTGAAGAGCTGAGGGACAGCCCCCAGGCCCTGAGTTCAGGCCCCATGACCAGCATAAAAAAAAAAAAAGAAAGAAAAAGATAAAATGAAGTCAATTTCTTCATTTCCAAGTGTTTTAAAGTAAAAATGGTTTAGGAAGATCTCATTTATTAAGAGACAAAAGAATTCTGCACGATGAATTACAAACAAAATGTGACTCAATCTATAGATCATAAAAGTCATATTGGAGCAGGGCGCTGGTGGCTCACGCCTGTAATCCTAGCTACTTAGGAAGCTAAGATCTGAGGATTGCAATTCAAAGCCAGCCCAGGCAGGAAAATCAGTGAGACTCTTATCTCCAATAAACCATCAAGAAACCGGAAGTGGTGTTGTGGCTCAAGAGATAGAATGCTAGCCTTGAGCTGAAGAGCTCAGGCACAGTGCCCAGGCCCAGAGTTCAAGTCCCACAACTGACCAAAAAAAAAAAAAAAAAGGCCTATCAGGACATACCTTAAACACCCAAGAACCAGTTTCAGGCCGGTACTCCTTGAATTGGGCTCCCTGTTTCCTTGAAACTGCTTCCAATCTTCCCTCATAGTTGATGTCAGCAAGTCTATCTGGACTCTTTATTAAACAACGTGATGTTTTATCTGTTGGCCAAACTCCATCCAATGTAACTTCAGCCTTTCTGTAAAGTGTAGCAAAGTAAAATTTAAATACTTCATATTTATGAATAAGAAGCCAACATTTACATGAAGTAAAAAAGCTGCTTTATTATGTACAATTATCCTACAGCTGTTTCATAAACTTAAGTCTTGCCTTGACGGTAGCTGAGCTTAAAAATAAGTCACTCCCACATCAACTCAGAGTGCATCATTTCAAACTATGTTTATACTATTACTTAAGTTATAGTATAGTACTTGCTTACTTGGCCCTTAGCTTTACAAAACAAAAAACAGTAACTATAGTTTATTAATAATAAATACTTGTAGAATAAAGTAGTAAGAACACAAGTATGGGCCATTAAATAATGATCATGAAGATAATTACAATAGCTATGATGTGTCATCTCTATCAATACAAAGTTCAAGTTTCTATCATTTTGTATGTCTTGTACCTAGGAGAGGGACAATGACATGACTATGTGGATGACTTTTTTTTGGCCAGTCCCAGGGCTTGAACTCCAGGTCTGGGTGCTGTCCTTGAGCTTCTTTGTGCTCAAGGCTAGCACTCTTCTACCTAAGTAACAGCACCACTTCTGGATTTTTCTGAGTTAAAAAATATCATGGACTATCTAGCCTAGGCTGGCTTTGAACAGTGATCCTCACATCTGAGCTTCCTGAGTAGCTAGGATTACAGGTGTGAGCCACCAGCCCCAGCAGTGGATGGCTTTTTTTTTTTTTTTTGGGTCCAGTAGTGAGGCCTGAACTCTGGGCCTGGGTGCTGTCCCTCAGCTCTTCAGCTCAAGGCTAGCGCTCTACCACTTGAGCCACAGCACCACTTCCGGCTTTTTTCTTTTTGCTTATATGGTGCTGAGGAATCGAACCCAGGGCCTCTTGCATGCAAAGCAAGCACTCTACTACTGAGCCACCTTCCCAGCCCATTGGATGGCTTTTTTATTATTTTTTTTTTTTGGAGGGGTAGGGATGGGGGATGGGAGTGCAAATCCTGGGGCTTGATCTCAGGGCGTGGTCACTGTCCTTCAGCTTTTTTCGCTCAAGGCTAACAATCTACCACTTTATTCACACCTCCACTTTCAGCTTTTTACTGGTTAACTGGAGATAAGTCTCACAGACCCAGGTGCCGGTGGTGGCTCACACCTGTAATCCTAGTTACTCAGGAGGCTGAGATTTGAGAATCGCAGTTCAAAGCCAGCCCAGTCAGGAAAATCTGTGAAACTCTTGTTCCAATAAACCACCAGAAAACCAGAACTGGTGTTGTAGCTCAACTGGTAGAATGCTCACCTTGAGCTGAAAAGCTGAGGGACAGCGCTCAGGCCCAGAGTTCAAGCCCCATGACCAATAACAACAACAAAAAAGTCTCACAGACTTTCCTGCCTAGATTGGCATTGAACTGCAATCCTCATATTTAAGCCTCCTAAGTAGCAAAGCCATCAGCACCTGGCGTGACTTGTTTTTGTTTTTGTAGGTCATTGGGGTTGAACTCAGGGCCTGAACACTCTTCCTGAACTCTTTTGCTCAAAGCTCTACTACCTGAGCCACAGCTCCATTTCTGGTTTTCTGGTGGTTAATTGGAGTGTCATGTACTTTCCTGCCCAGGCTGGCTTTGAACTGTGATCCTCAGAGCTCAAGTCTTCTGAGTAGCTAGGATTAAAGGCATGAGCCAAGAGTGCCTTGGCTGTTTCTTTTCAAAAAGACAAAAGAAAAAAAAAGACAAAAAGACCTGACATGAAATTTATTATCTTACCCAACTCTAACTGGACATTTAAGGTATATATCCACATTGTTATATTCCTTTCCTTAAGGATATAACTATGGTAGTTTGAATTTTACTGCCCATTTGTTCTTATTTGGACATAGTTTGAGTATACAACCATTTTCTGTGCTTTTGTAAAATTTAATCCCTACTTTGAGATATTAGTAGTGGGTAAAGTTAGTTCCTCAGCACCACATACACTGAAAAAGCTGGAGGTGGTGCTGTAGCTCAAGTACTAGAGTGCCTGCCTTGAGCTGAAGAGCTGAGGGACAGCACCCAGGCCCAGAGTTCAGGTCCCATGATCCACAGAAAAAAAAAAAAAAAGTATAGCCTTTGGAAAATGATTAGGATTAAATAAGGTCAATAGGGTAGAGGGAGAGACCAGATACATACTTGTGCTCCCTGGCCCTTGCCATATGCTTTCTTGCATTGACTTGGGGCTCTGCCAGAAAGAAGGCTATGATCAATGTGCTGCCCAGTCTCGGGACTTAGACCTCCCAGAACCTTAAGAGAAAATAAACCTCCTTTCCTTTGTAACTCACTTCGTCTACATATTGTGTAAACGGAGTGCTGGGTGCTGGTGGCTCACTCCTGTAATCCTAGTGACTTAAGAAGGCTGAGAGGGGCTGGGGAGGTAGCTCAGCGGTAGAGTGCATGCCTTGCAAGCATGAGGCCCTGGGTTCGATTCCTCAGCACCACATAAACAGAAAAAGCCGGAAGTGGTGCTGTGGCTCCAGTGGTAGAGCGCTAGCCTTGAGCTGAAGAGCTGAGGGACAGTGCCCAGACCCAGAGTTCAGGCCCCATGACCGGCAAAAAAAAAAAAAAAAAGACGAAGAAGGCTGAGATCTGAGAACAGTAGTTCAAAGCCAACTTGAGCAGGAAAGTCCATAAGACTCTTATCACCAAAGAGATGAATAGAAGCATACATGTACGAATTTCCTTTTAAGTTAAGGCTCTGGTCTCAGACCTGTAATCCTAGCTACTCAGGAGGCTGAAATCTGGGGATCGCAGTTCAAAGCTAGCCTGGGCAAGAAAGTCTGTGAAATTCTTGTTTCCAATAAACCACCAGAAAACCCAAGTGGCTCAAGCAATAAGAGCACTCGCCTTGAGGTGAAGAGGTGAGGGACTGTGTCCCGGCCCAGAGTTCAAGCCCCATGACCGATCAAAAAAAAAAAAAATTCCTATTACCATGCTAAACAAGGTCTTAATATGTTGCTCAGCCTGACCTCAAGCTTGGTATCTTCCTGATTCTAACTTCCATTCTTTTCAAGGGTATGTATCCTTTCTAGGGTATACTTGCATTTACCACATTTTTATTTTATTCACACACTGGCTAATGAACATTTGGGGTCTTTTTCAATTCTTGACTATTATGAACCGTGCTTTCATGAATGGGAATATGCAAAAGCTTTATAATCCTGCTCTCTTTTATTTTTTGGCCAGTCCTGGGACCTGAACTCTGGGCCTGGTACTGTCCCTCAGCTCTTCAGCTCAAGGCAAGCTCTCTACTATTTGAGCTAGAGTGCCATCTCCAGCTTTCTCAGCTTATGTGGTGCTGAGAATCAAACCCAGGGCCTCAGGCATGCAAGGCAAGCACTCTGCCACTGAGCCACCTTCCCAGCCCCGCTCTCAATTACTTTGGAAACATAGTTGGTGCTCTGTAGTAGGGGTCTGCATCCATGAATTCAATTAAGCACAGATCAAAAATATTCACAGGGAAAAACCAATGGCAATTGTATATTAGAATATTTTTCTTGTAAATATTCTCTAAAAAATGGAAAAACTACAGAACATTTTCTAGATGATCTAAAACATGGAGGCATGCATAATTTATATGGAAATATCATGCTTTTTTATGTATTTTATGTAACGAATGTGAACATCAAAAAACTGATATTCATGGGGGCGGGGTCTCCATATAGATATCAAAGACAATTATACTAGCATCTAATAACATTAAATCTTTCAACTCACAAACATAAACATCCTAACTATGGATGTTTCATCTGCCTACAAGAAATAGACATTAAGTATGGCCACAGTGGAAACAAGGAAAAGAAACAAAATAATTTCTGAAACCTCAAGTTGGATCTGTTAATATTGGAAATGTTATAGTATATTGTTTTGTTTTCAGCTATGCTTTCAAATAAAAGTAGAGCAACTGATATACTTTATAGTAATTTACAAAAGTTGAAGAAGTATATATATGTGCGTGTGTGTGTATACATATATATAAACACATTTATGTTTACAGTGAAAAAAATTGTGATTTAATTGGTAATTTTTTAGATGTAAATAAATTTATACCTATTCAGCCCTTCACCCACAGGTGGTTTTTCGGTATCATCTAAGTAGACAATAACTTCTTTCCTCCGGATATGCACAATGTCATCCAAATTTAGATTTGTTAAATTCACATCTCCTTCGAAATAGATTGAGCCATAACCTATATATAAGTCAGAACAAATAGTTAAAAACTCCTAATATTCAGGAAGCAAATTCTTACTTTATCTGTACAATGATTAAGCCATCAGGAAAAATAAGCAGCTTTAAACAATAGTATTTTAAATCACCTATGAATTCTTGATAATATAAGAACAAATGGAGGGCTGGGAATGTGGCTCAGTGGTAGAGTGCCTGCCTAGCATGCATGAAGCCCTGGGTTCCATTTCTCAGTACCACATAAACAGAAAAAACCAGAAGCAGCTGGGCATAGGTGGCTCACGCCTGTAATCCTAGCTACTCAGGAGGCTGACATCTGAGGATCACATTTCAAAGCCAGCCTGGGCAGCAAACTCTTATCTCCAATAAACCACTCAGAAAACCGGAAGTGGCGCTGTGGCTCAAGTGGTAGAGCACTAGCCTTGAGGTGAAGAGCTGAGGAACAGCGCCCAGGCCCAGAGTTCAAGACCTAGGACAGACCAAAATAAAGAAAAAAAAAAAAAAAAAACCCGAAGTGGTGACATGGCTCAAGTGGTAGAGTATTACCCTTGAGCACAGAGAGCCTCAGGGACAGAGCCCAGGCCCCAAGCTCAAGACCTGTACTGGCAAAAAAAGAGAAAAAAAAAAAAAGAAAAAGAAAAAAGAACTGGAGTGAAATAAATTAATAAATAGGATAAATTTTAATATAAAATAGCCTTTTTTGGGTTTTTTTTTTTGGGGGGGGGGTCAGTTGTAGGGCTTGAACTCTGGGCCTGGAGCTGTCCCTGGGCTTTTCAGCTCAAAACTAGCACTCTCTAGGCTTGAGCTGAAGAGCCGAGGGACAGCACCCAGGCCCAGAGTTCAAGCCCCATGACCGACAACAAAACAAAACAACCCACAAAACTAGTACTCTACCACTTGAGCCACCACAGTGCCACTTCTGGTTTTCTGGTGGTTAATTGAAGATAAATGTCTCAGGGATCTTCTTGCCTTGGCTGACTTTGAATCGCAATCCTCAGATCTCAGCCTCCTGAGTAGCTAAGATTACAGGTGAGCCACTAGCACACGACCAAAATACTCTTCAATTTCTTCACAAGTATATATAATGTAGCCACAGAACAAATTTTTATACTCTGTTTGCCATAAAAACACATCTAGGTTCTTTTTTGTTGTTGTTTTTTATTTTTGGGTCCGGTTGTGGGGCCTGAACTCTGGGCCTGGGTGCTGTCCCTCAGCTCTTCAGCTCAAGGCTAGCACTCTACCGCTTGAGCTACAGTGCCACTTCTAGCTTTTTTCTTTTTGCTTATGTGGTGCTGAGGAATCAAACCCAGGGCCTCAGGCATGCAAGGCAAGCGCTCTACTACTGAGCCACCTTCCCAGGCCTCTAGGTTCTTTTTTAATATATGGTGAGGTAAAATTTCTCTCCTAGGAAATATAAGCAGTTATATGTACAATTTTAAGTAATAATTCAATACAAAACTATACCTAAGTACCAACACCCTATCAGTTAATTCTCATTTAGTATATTTCCAGTAAATTGAGAAAAATTACAATGTGCCAAATAATAATTCCCAGCCACAAACAGGTATGCCTAAGCATCTCTCCAAAGTTACACAATTTAAGTCTTTCTTATTTTATTACTTTCAATAGAAGTTTCTACTAGTCATGGCTCAGGAGAACCTAAATGATACAGATTCATCTATCAAGAGTCTCTTAAAATCAGAAAAGAAAGATGTAAATGTCTAGTTTATATATTAACTCCTAAATTTACACTCACCTTTACGACCAATAGTGAAGTCAGAGACGATGCATTCTCCTTTTTCATTGGTAATTTTAGCAAGGTCATCCATAGATGGAATAGTATAGTAACCAATCTTAGTGAGAACAATGCCTAACCAAAAAAAAAAAAAAAAAAAAAAGTATATTAACTGTAATTATTCTTGGGTGCAGCACTTCTCAATAATTTATTATTTTTACTCAAAAAGTTTCCTACCAATTTATTTTTTTATTTTTTTGTCGGTTGTGGGGCCTGAACTCTGGGCCTGGGCCCTGTCTCTGAGCTCTTCAGTTCAAGGCTCGTGCTCTACCACTTCAGCCACAGTGCCACTTCCGGCTTTTTCTGCTTATGTGATACTGAGGAATCGAACCCAGGGCCTCATGCATGCAAGGCAAGCACTCTACCACTGAGCCACCTTCCCAGCCCTACCAATTTTTTTATATTACCAGAAATATTCAGCATATTATCATATAAAAGAAAAATAGATAGCAATAAAGAATGTTTTCCAAACTAGTTTATGGAGCAGTAACAAGACAAATATATTTTTCAAAAAGGCTTCATGAACAAATACATCTGAGTAACATACTAACAATGATTATTAGGACTCTAAAAAGATAATGATGTCTATTTAATTTTACTTAATTTACCACAGAATCTTCTTTTCCAAAGTCACTCATTGCCTGGGCACCAGTGGTTCATGCCTGTAACCCATAGGACAGCAAAGTCCATGAGATTCTTATCTACAATTAACCATCACTTGATGTGGCTCAAGTGATAAGAGTGCCAGCTTTGAGTGAAGAGGCTAGGGAACAAGCCTCAGCCCTGAGTTTAAGCCCCAGTACCAGCCAAAAGTAAGAGAGATATCCACTAACATTCTATAGTATGAAAGGCACTTCTTTGAACATACGGTGATAAAGCCTTGCACTATCCATTTTTATTTTTTCTTTTTTTTTGGGGGGGTCCGGTCATGGGTCCTGAACTCTGGGCCTGTGCGCTGTCCCTCAGCTCTTCAGCTCAAGGCTAGCCTTCTTCCACTTGAGCCACAGTGCCACTTTCCGGCTTTTTTCTTTTTGCTTATATGGTGCGCTGAGGAATCAAACCCAGGGCCTCAGGGCATGCAAGGCAAGGGCTCTACCACTGAGCCACCTTTCCAGCCCCTCCATTTTTTCTTTTATCTTATACACAGGATACCTAAACTCCAGGGTGAAAAATAATCTTCCCTAGCGTAACAGCTGTACTTTAGTGATATAAAAAATAATATATTTAGGAAGTCCCATAGAAAACGTTGAAAAAGAAAATTAAAGAACTCAAAAATCTCTAGTGAGCTGGGCTCCGGTGGCTCACGCCTATAATCCTAGTTACTTAGGAGGCTGAGATCTGAGGATTGCGGTTCAAAGCCAGCCCAGGCAGGGCAGTAAAGTCCATGAAACTCTTATCTCCAATAAACCACCAGAAAACTGGAAGTGGCGCTGTAGCTCAAGTGGTAGAGCGCTTGCCTTGAGCTGAAGAGCTGAGGGACAGCGCCCAGGCCCAGAGTTCAAGCCCCACGACCGCCCGCCCCCCCAAAAAAAGAATCTTTAGTGGGCTTGTTTTAGTTGCCCTCTGTCCCATCTGTAGGTAGACATCTTTAAGTGGATCAAGCTATACACACACACACACACACACACACACACACACACACACACACACACACACACACACACACACACACACACACACACACACACACACACTCTTTAAGTGGATCAAGCTATACACACACACACACACACACACACACACACACACACACACACACACACACACACACACACACACACACACACACACACACACACACACACACACACCTTTTATTGGAATGGGTTAGAGGTTGTAAGAGTACAAGTGGGAGGCAGCAAACAATTTGCATTACCTGGGTATTTAAAAACAAAGACAGGGGCTGGGAAGGTGGCTCAGTGGTAGAGTGGTTGCCTTGCATGCATGCGGCCCTGGGTTTGATTCATCAGTACCACATAAGCAGAAAAAGCCGGAAGTGGCTCTGTGGCTCAAGTAGTAGAGCACTAGCCTTGAGCTGAAGAGCTGAGGGACAGCGCCCAGACCCAGAGTTCAGGCCCCAAGACCGGCAAAAACAAAACAAAACAAACAAACAAAGGCATAACTGTAACAAATCTACTTGGTTAAACATTCACCAATATTACCACTTGCAATTTTTAATTATTTCTAAGGGCACCAGAAGATCTATAAGGAAACAAATAACTGAATTTAAAAATTTACATTTCAATAATGACTGCAAAACAACCTAAATGCTCATTAACAGAGAAAGGATAAAATATACCATATTTATATAATGAATTACTACAAAGTAATGAAAAGGAACCAACCATCAATATATGCTACTCAAATGAAATTTCATTAAAATTTATTGAGTCCAAAGAATATATAAAGTTGTGTGGCCAGTGGCTCAGGTTTATAATCCTACGTACTCAGGAGTCAGACCTGAGGATCACTATCTAAAGCCATACTGGGTAGGAAGGTTTCTTATCATAAATTAACCTCTAAAAAAGCCAAAAGTTGGTTAAGTGGAAGAATACTACCCTTGAGCACAAAAGCTCAGGTATAGAGAGCCCAGCCGAGTTCAAGCCCTAGTACTCGCAGGGAAAAAAAGGACTAGGGTCATAACTCAAGTGGTAGAGTGCTTGCCTAGTATCGAGGTCCTGAGATGAAGCACCAGTAGTAAAGAGAAAGGAAAGAAATAACATATGGTTGAGTGTAGTTTAATATGCCTGGGTGTGGTTACACACACCTGTAATCCTAGCACTGAGGAAGCTGAGGTGAGGATCACTTGAAACCAGAAGTTCAAGCTTAGCCTGGGCAAGACCCCATCTAAAACAAACAAACAAGAGTCTTTGTAGTATGAATGCATTTACATTAAGTCAAAGATAGGCAAAGAAATCTATGAGACCGAAAGAGGTTTTTATCTTATTTGGGGTCTAAATTAACTGAAATGAACCACTTAAAATTGATGCATTCCTTACCTATACATTTTTATCTCAGTTAAAAAAAGAAAAAGAAAGAGTGGGTGCTGGTGGCTCATGCCTATAATACTAACTATTCAGGAGGCTGAGATCTGAGGACCATGATTCAAAGTCAGCCTGGAAAGGAAAGTCCATGAGACTTGTACCTCCATTTAATCTTCAGAAAAACGGAAGCGGAGCTGTGGCTCAAAGTGTTAAGAGTGTGAACCTTAAGCAAAAATGTTCAGGGACAATGCCCAGACCAAGTTCAACCCCAATAATCAAAAAAAAGTAATGGCCTTTATTTAAACCGAAATGAGACACTGCATACAGACAGAAAAAAATGCAAAAGATGGAAGACACCCCAACTCGTAGTTTAGGTATTTGAGAGCATGTATAGAACTGGGGTCATTAAATAATTACAGCAACAGTTACTATTTCAATGTAATACATGGTAATCATTCTTATCAAATACTTTAAACTACAGAGAAGAACATAATTAGCATTCTTATTTTAATTTAGAATGTAATGAGTAATCCATCTTAATTTATAAAATTAGGAATAGTTCCTTCAGCTATAAAATGGGCTACTGACTCTTAAGATAATTAAAAACAGCATTTTTTCCTTTGTGGCAGTACTGTGGCTTGAACTCAGGGCCTTCAGATTTTGCTTGACTTTTATCAAATGAAAAATGTGTCTATAGCTAGTTTCTGAAATGCAGAGGCCACTCCATTTCTGAAAATGAAGTGCTCTTCAGCTATAATATACATATACAAGTTAGAAAGCAATGTGCTCCTTTGTATATGATGATGTGAGGTCAAATTTGTGGAAGTCTTATTTCAAGAAATTTTTGCTACTAAGGGCAAAAGTCACATGAACCTGAACTTCCTCTCTAAAGTGATAAATATGTAATTAAGACAACTCAGATAAACTTTTGTATTCGTGCGTTTACTGGGGAGCTTGAATTCCAGTCCTTATGCTCTCATTTGGGTTTTATGCGCAACTCTACCAATAAATCCACATTTCAACTTCTGGCTTTCACTAGGTAACTAGAAATAAGAATCTCACAGGGGCTGGGAATATGCTTAGTGGTAGTGTTTTTCTAGAATGCATGAAGCCCTGAGTTTGATTCCTCAGTACAAAATAGAGAGAAAAAGCTGGAAGTGATGCTGTGGCTCGAGTGATAGAATGAATGCTAGCCTGAGCACAGAGAAGCTCAGGGACAGTGCCTGGGCCCCTGAGTTCAAGCCCCAGGACTGGGAAAAAAATAGACTTGTTTATCAAATCTTAGATCCTCAGATCTCAGCCACAAGTAGATAGGATTAGAAGCATGAGCTATAGGTTCCCAGCTAAAGACATTATTTTAAACATATTCCAAATGTGTAAGAAGTATGTGCTCTGACCTGCTGGATGCATATGATAAGAATTATTTTCTATTTCCTCTCGGTCATCTTGCAGTGACTCATCATGGAAGGAAGTTTCTTCACTACTTCCTTCTAGACCATTTCGCAAAGCAACTCGCATGTTCAGTGCAACAATGGTATCATCCACACTGTTGCTGTTGTGTTTATTGCCAACATTCTCTGGAGTTTGAGGAATTGGTTTGGCAATAGGGTTAGTATAAAAATGGGATACAAGAGAATCTTCATCTCCATCCTGCTGATGGTTTTCATCAACAGGTTTGCTCAGGAAACTAAATCTGAAAAGGAAGAGAAAAAAGTAGTAATAACAATGATAAAGTTACCTTTACTGAATATCTGGCATTAGTCTGTAATTTCATATATTAAAATTAACACATAATAATCATGTGAAATAGATCATAATTATTATCTCTATTGTCTTTTTTTTTGGGGGGGGGGTCCGGTCATGGGGCCTGAACTCGGCCTGGGTGCTGTCCCTCAGCTCTTCAGCTCAAGGCTAGCGCTCTACCACTTGAGCCACAGCACCACTTCCAGCTTTTTTTCTTTTTGCTTATGTGGTGTTGAGGAATCGAACCCAGGGCTTCATGCATGCAAGGCAAGCGCTCTACCACTGAGCCACCTTCCCAGCCCATTATCTCTATTTTCTAAGAAGGAAAATAAGGCACAGAAAAATAAAATCCTAACATTGCAAAGCTCTAAGTAACAGTTTCTTTAGGCATCTTCACACTAATTTCCAGTGATTGCAGTAATTTAAATTCCCACTAGTATATATGGGTTGTTACTCCCTCTACCTTATTCCTTCAGAGTATATATTGTCTGTTTTTTGATGACTATAATTCTCTCTGGGGTAAGGCAGAAAGAATCTATTTCTAATTAAACAAATTTCTTTCTATATCTTTTTGTCTGACTGTATGCTAGTACTGGGCTTAAACTTAAAGTCTCATGCTCATGCTTATTAGCTTTTTTGCTCAAGGCTGGTACTCTACCACCTGAGCCACAGACCCCCTTTTGACTTTTTGGTAGCAAACTGGAAATAAGTCTTATGGACTTTGCTTTGAACCATAATCCTTGATCTCAGCCTTCTGAGTAGCTAAGATTACAGGCTTGAGACATCATTGCCTGGCTAGTAAATGAACTTCTAATAAAAGGACTTTCTTCTTTATAAACACTATATTAATTTAAAAAAAATTTTTTTGGGGTCTGGTCGTGGGGCCTGAACTCTGGGCCTGGGCGCTGTCCCTCAGCTCTTCAGCTCAAGGCTAGTGCTCTACCACTTGAGCCATAGTGCCACTTCCGACTTTTTTCTTTTTGCTTATGTGGTGCTGAGGAATCGAACCCAGGGCCTCAGGCATACAAGCAAGCACTCTACCACTGAGCCACCTTCCCAGCCCATAAACACTATATTAATTTTTTAATTTGGCTATTATTTTAGTAATCATCACAGACAAAATAAATATAATTTACCAAAGTAAGAAGTGTCCAATGTGTTACAACCCTGTCTAAAACAATACAGGTATATACAAAATAGTTCTGCAGAACTAAACCAGAATTCCAAATACTTTAAAGTTCAAAGTACTAAAGAGGCTGGTGGTATGACTCAAGGTGATAAGCAAAAATATACACCTACGGCTAGATGCCTCTAAGCAGTAATACTTCTATGGAACATTCACTAATCTTCATAAAGTTTCATAAAATTTTACGTTCAGATCTCTTTTAAAAACAAGGGCTTGGGGGGCTGAGAAGGTGGCTCAGTGGTAGAGTGCCTGCCTAGCATGCATGAGGCCCTGGGTTCAATTCCTTAGCACCACATAAGCAGAAAAGGCCAGAAGTAGTGCTGTGGCTCAAGTGGTAGGGTGCTAGCCTTGAGCTGAAGAGCTCAGGGACAGCGACCAGGCCTAGAGTTCAGGCTCCACAACTGACCAAAAAACAAAACAAGACAAAACAAAAACCAAGGGCTGGAATCTCCATGTGGTAGCTAGATCTAAAATACAATGGAGCATGATAAAGGATACAGGACTCTAGGCATTCACATACAGTGAGATCAAAGGATGATACTCTTCTTAGGAGAGGAACACCAAGGCACAATGCCTATGTGCCTCTGATCATACAAAATAATATTTACTGAAATGAACTCCAGGAAATAGGAAAGAGGATTTTTTTTTTGTTGCTGTTTTTATTTTCTTTTTTGTCTTATTTGTTCATTTATGTCTTTGGGAGGGTTATGAGGGCACAGAAATGGTGAACAAATGCAGTAATGGTATTCACTAAACACTATGTTGAAAATGAACTATACAACTAGTGGGAGATGGAAGGGACAAAAAGACTGTGGGCATGGATCAAGTGGTAGAGCACTTGCTTATCAAGTGTAGACACTAAGTTCAAATCCATACTCTTTTTCTTTTTGCCAATTTTGAGGACTGAACTCTGGGCCTGGGAGTTGTCCCTCAGCTCTTCAGCTCAAAGCTAGTGCTCTACCACTTGAGCCACATCACCCTTCTGGGTTTTTCTGCCTATGTGGTGCTAAGGAATCGAACCCAGGACCTCCTGCATGCAAAGTAAGCACTCTACCACTGAGCCACCTTCCCAGCTCAAATCCAAACTCTAATACTGCCAAAAAGGAAAAAAAGGGCTGGGAATGTGGCTTAGTGGTAGAGTACTTGCCTTGCATACATGAAGCCCTGGGTTTGATTCCTCAGTATTACATAAGCAGAAAAAGCCCAAAGTGACACTGTGGCTCAATTAGTAGAGTGTTAACCTTCAGCACAGAAAAGGCTCAAGCCCTAGAGCTGGCAAAGAGTTTTAGCATGCTAAATCTGAGTGCTCTTTAAGAGAAAAAACTCAACAGAATTCATTTTACCTCTCTCCATTTTCTGGATATTCAGATGGTGAAGCTAGATCTTCTGAATCACGATTAACAGGAGAAAAGAGATTGCTGTTGTTAAGGTTCTTCAAAACTAATTTCTTAATGCTCTTCCTACAAAGAGAAAAGAAAAAAATTTCTCAAAGTGATCTGGTTTTAGATAATTACCTTTTCTTTGGGGGGGGGGGGGGGGAGAGGTTGGTTGTAGGGCTTGAACTCTGGGCCTGGGTGCTGTCCCTCAGCTCTTCAGCTCAAGGCTGGTGCTCTACTACTTGAACCACAGTTCAACTTCCTGGTTATTGGTGGCTAATTGGAGATAAGAATCTTATAGACTTCCCTGCCCAGACTGCCTTTGAACCATGGTCCTCAGATCTCAGCCTCCTGAGTAGCTAGGATTACAGACGTGAGCCACCGGGGCCCAGCGATATCACATTGTTTTGGTTTTTTTTTTTTTGTTTTTTTGTCGGTCCTGGGGCTGGAACTCTGGGCCTGGGTGCTGTCCCTGAGTTCTTCAGCTCAAGGCTAGTGTTCTATCACTTAAGACACAGTGCCACTTCAGGTTTTTCTGGTGGTCAACTGGAGGTAAGAGTCTCAAGGATGTTCCTGCCTGGGCTGGCTATCAAATGCTATCCTCAGATCTCATTCTCCTAAGTAGCTAGAATTACAGGCTTGAGCCACCGCCTGGCTCTAATCACATTTTTTTTTTTTTTGTCCAGTCGTGGGGCCTGAACTCTGGGCCTGGGCACTGTCCCTCAGCTCTTCAGCTCAAGGCTAGCACTCTACCACTTGAGCCACAGTGCCACTTCCGGCTTTTTTCTTTTTGCTTATGTGGTGCTGAGGAATCGAACTCAGGGCCTCAGGCATGCAAGGCAAGCACTCTACCACTGAGCCAACTTCCCAGCCCTCTAATCACATTTTTAAGGCGCTCTCTTCAATGAGTACCTGTGGAAGTAAAGGCAGATTCTCTATTGTTTAGCTCTACTGGCAAGTATATTTCATAAGGCCCAGTTGTGTTCAATACTCATTAATCACTAAGATAAGGAAATCTTTCTAGGCATTTAAATTACAGGGAAAAAAATTAAAGATCCTTATCTATGTAGAGCTTATGGTCTACAGGAAGATAACTGACAAAAAAAAATATTAAAAGGGCACATTAGCCAGATGCTGGTGGCTTACATCTGTAATACTAGCTAATCAGGAGGCAGAGATCTGAGGATTTCAGTTTGATGTCATTTCAGGAAAGTCTGTGAGACTATCTCCAAAATAAACCACTCAGAAAAAGCCAGAAGTAGTACTATGGCTCAAGTGGCAGAGAGCCAGCCTAAAGCAATAAAAAGCCAAGTTAGAGCTAGAGGACCTGAGATCAAGCCCTAGTACAAGCACAAAAATAATAATAATAAAACATATATAAGAAGTAAAACTGTAAGTCTATTCACCAAGTACTTTATGTAATTATGATTGTTTCTGGGAAGAACTAAACTATTTTTATTCTCCAAGACCTCTTGCATTTTCAAACTCAAATAAAATGAAGCTGGGCACCAGTGGCTTACGCCTACAATCCCAGGTACTGAGGAGGATGAGTTCTAAGAATTGAGGTTTGAAGCAAGTTGGAGCAGACAAATCTAAGATTCTTTTTTGTTGGGTGTGTGTGTGTGAAAATACTGTACAGAGGAGTTACAATTACGTGGGCAAGATAATGAGTACTTTTGTTTTTTTTTTTTTTTGGGTCCGGTCGTGGGGCCTGAACTCTGAGCCTGGGTGCTGTCCCTCAGCTCTTCAGCTCAAGGCTAGTGCTCTACCACTTGAGCCACAGCACCACTTCCGGCTTTTTTCTTTTTTACTTATGTGGTGCTGAGGAATCGAACCCAGGACCTCAGGCATGCAAGGCAAGCGCTCTACCACTGAGCCACCTTCCCAGCCCTAATGAGTACATTTCTTATCAAGCATTATGTACAAGTTATGTTGAAAAATGAACTTTACAACTTTGGGTGGGGAGGCCAGATGGGAAGGGATAGGGGAAGGGGAAACAAAGGAGGAGGCAACAATGCTTAATGAGTTCGTTTTCGACATAACTTGTACATTTCCTTGTTGAAATGGGTCCACCTGTATTGCTATTTAAACGATTTGTTTTTTCCCTTCTCCTCCACAAATTATACCAACAACAAATACAGTGAAAGCGGGGTTTGAGAGATTCTTATCTCTACCTTAAAGCCAGAAATGGAGGTTGGGATTCAAGTGTTAAAGCACCTGCAGCTGTGAGAGTGTAAAGTCTTGGATCCAAGCCCAGGTATGGGCACACAAACAAAGCTGGTATAAGAGCCTATAATCAAAGCACTTGAGTGGCTGACACACCAGGATCTGAGATTTAAGGCTAACTTGGGCTTCATAAGTTCCATAGTACATTTAAAGAAACAATTATGTAGTATTTTATATTTAGTTTGTACCAATATTTATGTTAACAAACAAACTCACTTGGGCATGAATGCTCCATTCGCAAGGGATGGTTCATCATCATCAAGCCCATCAAACAGATGGGATTTGGATGTGCCTGTTGTTTGCAGAGCCTTTGGTCGGACTCTGGTAGCAGGTCGAGGTGTCAGTTTATAATGTGTAGGTGTAGTAAGAGCCTTCTGGGCTGCTGGATTTGTTGGCTTTAATCTCTGAAAAACAAAGCATGAAAAAAAATTTAAGCTAGTAGAGTCACAACTAAATTAATTGTATCTCTACAATGTTTCTACAGCATTTTTGAAGATGATCTAACTGGTTTTCCTAAACAGTATATAATAAAATTATATATTCACTTTAAATAATGATGACTAGCATATAAAGTCTATCACAATTTATTATTCTTTTGCCAGTAATGACTGTTTTCTGTGATCATTTACAATTTGGTATCTTTGGTTAGTGTGTTTTGCCCTATACATATCAAAGTTAAAGGATACACCTTCTGACGTCCAATCACCAGTATCACCCAAATGCCTATGCTCTTACCAATATCATATATAATTTTTTTTGTTGTGCTAGTCCTAGGGCTTGAATACAGGGCCTGGGTACACTGTCTCTCAGCTCTACTTATAGCTTTTGTTTTTTGTTTTTTTTTTTGGTCCGGTCATGGGGCCTGGGCACTGTCCCTCAGCTCTTCAGCTCAAGGCTAGCGCTCTACCACTTGAGCCACAGCGCCACTTCCGGCTTTTTTCTGTTTGTTTGCTTATGTGGTGCTGAGGAATCGAACCCAGGGCCTCATGCATGCAAGGCAAGCACTCTACCACTGAGCCACCTTCCTAGCCCCTACTTACAGCTTTTGTAATTACTTGGAGATAAGCGTCTCAGGACTTTTCTGCCTGGGCTGGCTTTGAACTATGATCTTTAGATCTCAGTCTCTTGAGTAATTAGGATTGCAGGTTTGAATCACTGGGCCCAGCTACATTTTGTTTTTTTTGTCAGTACTAGAATTTGAACTCAGTACTACATGCTTTGTTAGGCAAACACTCTTTCATATGTGCCATTCCCCTGCCTTTTTTTTTTTGTTGAGTCGTGGGGCTTGAACTCTGGGTCTGGGAACTGTCCCTGAGCCCTTCAGCTCAAGGTGAGCGCTCTACCACTTGAGCCACAGCACCATTTTTCTGGCTGGGGACAGCACAGAATAATAATCCACCTACAGCCCTTTGTGTAGCTGAGATTACGGACATATCCCACCATACCAGGCTCACTGAGACAATTTTTACTATCTTTTTGCCTGAGTTGGCCTCCTGCCCTAAGTATCTATATCTCTCCCAGGAAGCTGAGGTTTAAATTTACTATTTTAATACATACTTTATTTTTTTTTGGGGGGGGGTGTTCCTTGTGGCTTCAACCCTGGACCACTGTCCCTGAGCTTCTTTTGCTCAAAGCTAGCACTCTACCACTTGAGCCACAGCACCGCTTCTGGCCTTTTCTGAGTAGTTTATTGTAAATAAAAGTCTCACTGACATTCTTATGTCTAATTAACCACCAAAGAGTAAAAAATGGAGCTGTGGCTCAAGTGGTAAGCCTTAAAAAAAGTCAGGGACAGCAACCAGGCCTAGAGTTCAAGCCCTAGGACCAGCACCAAAATATAATGTTATTACTAGGCTTAGTATATAGTTCTGTTGTAGAGTGCTTGCCTTGAATGCATGAGGCCCTAGGTTCAATTCCTTAGCACCACATAAGCAGAAAAAGCTGGAAGTTGTACTCTGGCTCAAGTGGTAGACTGCTAGCCTGAAGCTAAAGAGCTGAGGGACAGCGCTCAGGCCCAGAGTTCAGGCCCCATGATCAACAATTCAGCTTCTCTCAACCTTAGTTTACTTAACTATTAAAGGAAAATACCTGTTTTACTTTAAGGCTGATGAAAACCCTGAGCCTTGACATCCAGTCAAATAACTGTTTGTTATTCTGCCTCATTGATACAGCAAAAATAATTTGTTTTCTGGCCTAGTGAAAAGCATTTTTTAATGGGTCTTTTGAAAATTAATTAAAGCCAGGTGCAGTGGTTCACATCTATATTCCTAGCTACTCAGGAGGCTGAGATCTGAGGATCATGGTTCAAAGCCAGCCTGGGCAGGAAAGTCTGTGAGACTCTTATCTCCAATAAAACCACTAGAAAACTGGAATCGGCACAGTGGCTCACAGATGCAAGCGGTAGAGTAATGTCTAGCAAGCAAGATATCCTAAGATTAAACAACAGTCCTATAACAAACAAAACAAAACAATAGCAGTGCTCTAATATAACATATACTTTACTTAGAACTATATAGAATACACTTTACTTAGAAGTGCTATTAACCATGGCACTTCTATGGCAATGATGGATAAAACACTTTTCTTTTAGATTCCTCTAAATCAAAGACAGAAAGAATGAATTTACCTCTTCTTTCTTCTTGGGGTCTGACATGGGATTCCGGAAGAGAGGAGAGTCTCCAAAAGGTGAATATGTTAGACTATTGAGATGCTGCTGGAGAACAGCCTGCTGAGCAGCAGAAGCATTTGGATCTGTCAAAGCTTTCAGAGAGAGAAGAGGGAAAAGGAGGAAATAACGGGAAGGTAAAGGGGAAGGGAAAGAAGAGTGGAGGACAGGATCGAAGGGAGAGGGAAGGGGAAAGGAAGAGAAGGCAGGAGTAAGAGAGGAGGGAAAGAAGGAAGAGAAGAGGGGAGAAAAAAGAGAAAGGGAGGGAAAGAGATGGAGAGGGGGAGAAAGAAGGGGAAAAAAATCAATGTTAGTCAAAGGATTCAACATAAACAGAGAATTTAACTCTCTTTTTGGGATAAATCTTAAAAATGAGAGATCTCAATGTCATTACTAGGAAAAATGAGAAGCAAACTGAAAAAAAAAAATCAACTAATAGTAACACTATCCAAAAATAAATGAACTTTTGGCCAGGTGCTGGTGGCTCACACCTGTAATCCTAGCTACTCAGGAGGTTGAGATCTAAGGATGGCAGTTCAAAGCCAGCTGGGGGAAGGAAAGTCCATGAGACTCTTATCTCCAATAAACCACCAGAGTTTAAGACCCACAACCGACACACACACACAAAAAAAGTACTTTTTACCTGACTATGTAATTGTAACCCTTTTGTAAGTTTAAAACAATCACGATCTAAATGAAACCAATCAAAGACATAAAGAACCATCTCATAAGATATTACAAATAATTAACAAAGCATTCACTGTCAGTATAATCTGGTAAGTGCAAATTAGAACAGTCCGGAAGAATGGCTTCATACATACCTCACTATCACTGACAAACTATATAAAAAATGTTAAAGTCTGCCAGGTGCTGGTGGCTCACATCTACAAATGTAGTTACACAGGAGACTGAGAGATCTGAGGATCGTGGTTCAAAGACAGACCAAGGCAGAAAAGTCCCCTAGAAGACTCTCATCTCCAATTAACCACTCAAACCTTGAAGTGGCTCTGTGGCTTAAAGTGGTAAAGCAAAGCCTGGTGCCTGTAATCCTAGATACACAGGAGGCTGAGATCTGGGATCACAGTTCAAAGCCAACCCAGGAAAGAAAGTCCGTGAGACTCTGATCTCCAATAAACCACCAGAAAACTGGAAGTGGTGCTGAGGCTCAAGTGGTAGAATGCTAACCTTCAGCTGAACAGCTGAGGGACAGTACCCAGGCCCAGAGTTCAAGCCCCACGACTAACCAAAAAAAAAAAACAAAAAAAAAAAACAAAGTCAAGAGGAGAACTGGGGAGAGAAACAAAGAAAAGGAAAGAGAGAGAGAAAAAAAAGGAACTATAAAGGAACACTTCAAATTGTTTACTGCATGTATAGGTAATAAAGAATTGTTTTGAAGTTTTAGCAAGGAATTTAATATAACCAGGTTGAAGTAGGAAGAAACAGAAAAAGAGGGAAAAAAAATTCTGCTCCCCAAGCAGAAAATGCAAATTAAAGGATTGAATAATAAGGATTTAGAAATTATTATTTTAAAAATCAAGGCCAATGGGGCCAGGAAGGTGGCTCAGTGGTAGAGTGCTTGTCTTGTATGTATGAAGCCCTGGGTTTGATTCCTTAGCACAACATAAGCAAAAAAGCTGGAAGTGGTGCTGTGGCTTAAGCAGTAGAGCACTAGCCTTGAGCTGAAGAGTTGAGGGACAGCGCCCAGGCCCAGAGTTCAAGCCCCATGACTGACAATCAATCAATCAATCAATAAACAAATAAATAAAAAATCAAGATGAATCAATTTGCTGGATTATATAGTTATTACAAATTATAATGACTACTTTTATTGGAAGTAAACAATAAACTACATTTGATTTAGTAACTGAGAATTCCAAAAAGGTTTTAAGGGCTGTAGGAGCCCCTTGGTTGTAGGATACATGCCTACGCAAATACCTGGGGTCAGTCCTGAGTAATAGACCTTTCTAAATATTTTTTAGGTCTTGGTATTGGGACTCAGGGCCTCACGTTTTTACTGTTTTTTTTTTTGTTTTTGTTTTACTAAAAGCTGGTACTTTACCACTTGAGCTACAGTTCTACTTATAGTTTTTTAGTGGTTAAAAGACTAGAGTGTCTTACATTTTTCTGCCCATGCTGGCTTCAAACCATTATCCTCTATCTCAGTCTCCTGAGTAGGTCATCTCAATTTTGTTTGTATGCTAAAAATGGGCAAGACATTCTTAGCTGTTCCTTATTTATATTTAATATTTATTTAAATATAGAAGGAAAAATAAAGACCATTCAGTCTAATTTCCTCTCCAAGTATAAAAACAAAAATTAAAGAATAATAAAAACTTTAGGATCTGAAACTGAATAAATTATAAAACGGAAAAACAAAATAATCATAGAAAACTTTGGCTAATAGATCTTTTTGTGCGAGAACTATAAAAATTTGAGCCAGGCACCTGTGGCTCACGCCTGTACTCTTAGCTACTCAGGAGGCTGAGATCTGAGGATCGTGGTTCAAAGCCAGCTCAGGCAGGAAAGCCCGTGAAACTAATCTCCATAAACCACTAGAAAACTGGAAGTGATGCTGTGGCTCAAGTAGTAGAGCACTGGCCTTAAGCTGAAGAGCGCAGAGAGAGCATCCAGGCCCAGAGTTCAAGCCTCACGACAAAAAAAAAAAAAAAAAAATTGAAGAAAAAAATCAAAGATGTCATCAGGAAATGGAAAGACCTTCCATGTTCATGGATAGGTAAAAATTTGTGAAAATGGTCATACTGCCGAAAATGATGTACAAATTTAACAAACTCTCTATCAAAATACCAATACCATTCTTTATTGAGATAAAGCAATCCAAAAATTCATATGGAACAACAGAGACCTTGAATAGCCAAAGCAATTTTAAGCAAAAAAAAATAAAATAATGCTGGCAGTATCATAATTCAGGAATTTAAATTCTACCATAAAGCTATAATAACAAAAACAGCTTAGTACTGGCATAAAACAGGCCTGAAGATAAATAGAACATACTAGAAGACACAGAAATAACATATACCTTTATTTATCTGATATCTGATAAGTAAGCCAATGTTACGTAGTGTTTTAAAAGAGAGCCTCTTCAATAACTGGTGTTGGGGGCTGGGAAGGTGGCTCAGTGGTAGAGCGCTTGCCTTGCATGCCTGAGACCCTGGGTTCGATTCCTCAGCACCATATAAGCAAAAAGAAAAAAGCCGAAAGTGGCGCTGTGGATCAAGTGGTAGAGCGCTAGCCTTGAGCTGAAGAACTGAGGGACAGCGCCCAAGCCCAGAGTTCAGGCCCCACGACCGGACCCCTCTCCCCGCCAAAAAAGAAAAATAACTGGTGTTGGGAAAACTGGACATCTTTATGCAGAAAACTAAAAGTAGATCCCTGTTTGTCACCATACACTAATATCAACTTAAAATGGATCAAAGACCTCAACGTCAGATATAAAACTTGCAAATTACTACAAGAGGGAGCAGGAGAAACACTAGAGCTTATAGGTGTAGGCAGAAATTTTTTGAGAAGAGTTCTAGAGCTACAACAGCTAGGAAAGAATGTAAGTGGGACTACATCAAAATAAAAAGTTTCAGAACAGCTAAGGACATAGTTACTAAACTAGAAAGACAGCCAACAAACTGGGAAAAGATCTTAACCAGCAATACATCAAGCAAAGGCCTAATATCCAAAATATACAAGGAGCTCAAGAAATTAACCCCTCCCAAAGCTAATAAATCAATCACTAAATACTAAGGGAGTAAAGGAGAGACTTCTTAGAAGAGGTACGAGTGGTAAAAAGCATATTAGGAAATGCTCAACATTCCTGGCCATAAAGGAAATAAATGTAAACCAAAACAATTCTGAGATTCTATCTCATGCCAGTTAGATTGGCCATCATCATGAATTTGAACAAAAAAATGTTGGTGGGGATGTGTGGTGAGAATTAAACTAGTATAGCCACTCTAGAAAATGGCTTGGAAGTTCCTCCAAAAGCTGTTATAGGCCAAGGAAGGATGGCTCACACCTATAATCCTAGCTACTCAGGAGGCTGAAATCTAAGGATCAGGGTTAGAAGTTAGCCTGAGCAGAAAAGTCTGTGACAGGCCCATCTCCAATAAACTATTAAGAGCACTACCCCTAAGCAAAAGAAACTCAGGGACAGTGGCTCCAGCCCAGGGTTCAAGGTCCAGACCAGCAAAAAAAAAAAAAAAAAAAAAAAAAGCTGTTTTAAAATTTCCCTATGACTTAGCTACACCACTCCTGGGCAGCTATTCAGATCATTACAAGTCAGAATATGGTAAAGATATTTGTACACTATGTTCACTGCTACACTATTCACAACAGCCAAGCTATGGAAACAGACTAGATTCCCTAGAACAGAAGGGTAGATTAATAAAATGTGGGATATACATAATGGAATTTTATTCATCCATTAGAAAGAGTAAGATTGTATCATTTACAGGAAAATGAATGGACCTAGATCAAATCATATTAAGTGAGGTAAGCCAAGCTCAGAGAGATATACATGGTTTCTCTCTTATATGGAAACTAGATCTAAAATAGATATAACCTATATAGGTTTCTAGGCATTTATATACAATCAGACTAAAAGGAGGTTATCCATAGGGGAAGAACACAAAATTAAAATACTATTTAAAATTTAAACATTTAAATTTACTATTTAAAATATTTAAAATACTATTTATTTAAAATACTATTTATTGAACATTTAAAATACTATTTATTGAAACAAACTCCAGGAAAAGGAAACAGTTTTTTTTTAGTTGGTAGTGGTGGTGACTGTGTTATTTTCACTTTGGGTAATTTTTTTTTTCTTTTTGGGAGTTAAAGGGAAGGCACAGAAAAGGAAGAAGAGTGAACAAAGCAATCATGTTATGTGGGAAAGACCTTATAACTTGTGGGCAGGGATGGGAGGGGGAAAATTGTAATAAAGAGGTCACATTGTCCAAATAAAGAGATGTACTCATTACCCAACTTATGAAATGGTGGCCCCTCTGTACAACACACATCAACAGACACAAAATTATTTTAAAAAAGAAAAAAAAGGGCTGGGAAGGTGTCTCAGTGGTAGAGTGCTTGCCTTGCATGCATGAGGCCCTGGGTTTGATTCCTCAGCACCACATAAGCAAAAAGAAAAAAACCGGAAGTGGCGCTGTGGCTCAAGTGGTAGAGCGCTAGCCTTGAGCTGAAGAGCTGAGGGACAGCGCCCAGGCCTAGTTCAGGCCCCACGACCAGACCCCCCCCCCCCAAAAAAAGGGTAATTTTCACATTCAAATTCTATAAAACAAATTGAACAAAGTATTTTTAATCAGTTACGTATTCGGTTTACCTCTCATATATATGCCATATGAAGATGTATTTTAGAACATTAAGTAAATTCATAAAGAGAAAAAAGTCCAAGACACTGCAGTTATGACTGAACTTGAGGAGAATTCTGGTATAATGCTAAAGGCCTTATCAGAGTCCTTACTACTGTATGAAAAAAAGAGGGTATAGAAAGTGCAAAATCTGGACTGGGAAGGTGGCTAAGTGGTAGGGCGCTTGCCTTGCATGCTCGAGGCCCTGGGTTCGATTCCTCAGCATCACATAAGCAAAAAGAAAAAACCCGGAAGTGGTGCTGTGGTTCAAGTGGTAGAGCGCTAGCCTTGAGCTGAAGAGCTGAGGGACAGTACCCAGGCCCAGAGTTCAGGCCCCACGACTGGACCCCCCCCCCCAAAAAAAAGTGCAAAATCTGGGACCAGAGGGATAGTTTAACTGTCAAGACTGCCTGCCTAAGAAGCTTGGGAGCCCTAAGATCAAACCCAGTGAGACATAGAAAGAGAAGAAACTGGGGGGAAGGCGGGGGCAAGCAGAAGAAAATGATGTATCTGGATAAAGTTCTAAACAATTTGGAATAATTAAGAAGGTGATATAAACTAGTGGTTTATGCCTATAATCCTAGCTACACAAAAGGCTGAGATTTGAAAATAAAGTTCAAAGCCAGCCCAGGCAGACAAATCAATGACACTCTTACCCCAATTAACCAACAAAAAGACGAAAGCAGCTAGGTGCTGGGGGCTCATGCCTGTAATCCTAGCTACTCAGGATGCTGAGATCTGAGAATCACGGTTCAAAGCCAACCTGGGCAGGAGACTCATCTCCAATAAACCACTAGAAAAGTGGAAGTGGTGTTGTGGCTCAGTAGAGCACTCGCCTTGAGCTGAAGAGCGCAGGGCCAGCACCCAAGCTCAGAGTTCAAGCCCCAAGATCAACAACAACAACAACAAAAAAAGATGAGGGCTGGGAAGTTGGTTTAATGGTAGAGCGCTTGCCTTGCATGCCTGAGGCCATGGGTTCGATTCCTTAGCACCACATAAGCAAAAAAAAGAAAAAAGCCAGAAGTGGCACTGTGGCTCAAGTGGTAGAGCGCTAGCCTTGAGCTGAAGAGCTGAGGTACAGCACCCAGGCCCAGAGTTCAGGCCCCACGACTGGACCCAAAAAAAAAAAAAGAAAAAAGAAAAAAGCAGAGGAGGTATGGCTCAAATGGCAGAGCACCAGCATTAAGTGAAAGAGCAAGCCCCAGTACCAGCAAGTGGTTTGGTTTGCTAACACAAAGGGGTAAAAGAATAGCTATTTCAGGGGGAAAAGCTGTAAGAGGAAGGTATACATGACTAGGCAGAGATGTTTTCAGAAGAATATGCTGAGTTCATGTAAACTTTTAATCTTTAACCAAAGAATGAAAAACATTAATAATTACAAGAGAGAACATATCAACTTTATCAAGATAAAACTAGACAGATGGGAAAGGAAGAAGGAAAAGAAAAGGGAAGGAAAGACACTTACTTATACCCTCCTAATTTGACAAAGGTAACAAGAAACACCATCACCTAGTTGATTAAATTAGGTAAAGTACACGATGGGGTGTGAGAAGAGCACCAGTCCAGAATTCTGTACAAGGCTTTCAGTTCATATCTTAGCACACTCCCCCCAAAAACGTGTATATATGTGCATATATACATATATGCATATATGTGCATGTATATATATATATACACACACAGAGACATATATATAAAATAAAAAATTATAGGACATACAAAGCTCGAACGTGTAGAAGTTTTTCAAATATTCACCACATATCATGATAGTATAACAAATGAAAATTCAGCAGCAGAGAAATCAACTCATTTCTCTCCTTCAATCTTCTGTCTCACAGTTTATACCAGGTGATACTGTTTTCATTTCAAATAGAACAGTTTTCTTATTAAACCATATTTGAATTAAAAAACTAAGTTAAGGGGGCTGGGAAGGTGGCTCAGTGGTAGAGCACTTGCCTTGCATGCCTGAGGCCCTGGGTTCGATTCCTCAGCACCACATAAACAAAAAGAAAAAAGCCGGAAGTGGCACTGTGGCTCAAGTGGTAGAGCGCTAGCCTTGAGCTGAAGAGCTGAGGGACAGCACTCAGGCCCAGAGTTCAGGCCCCATGACCGGACCCCCCCCCCAAAAAAAAACTAAGTTAATTTTTGTAAATTAGAAATAAAGGAGATGCAAAAGCTAGGAAGGCACAAACACTTAAATAGATAAAAAGGCAGAGGTGATAAGCCAAATTTCCATCTTCCATGATAAGTTAATAAAACAAAACATAGGAATATATAAATCATTTCGCTATATAAGCTTAAGTTATATAGCAGATGAATTAAAAGTGGTTTTATTGAAGGACTAGGCCTAGGATTGGGACAAAAGGGAAGGGCAGGATCCAAGCCCTTCTATACTAAGTGATTGTTTAACAATGTGTACATACACATTGCTCTGGTAGGGATTTAACAGGTGGAAAACTAAAGTCAGCAAGTGAAGTATGTATGAACAAGACATAAGGTGAGTAAAGCCTTCTGAAGTGACTGACACTTACCTATTGGAGCCTGGGGGGCACCAAAGCCCAAAGTGGCTGTTGTAGTATTAAATCCAGGGGCTCCAAAGGCTCCTGTACCAAGAGGCCCTCCAATCTTAGGTTGGTTGTTCCCAAACAAAGATGCCTGTCCAGGACCAAGAGCTATGGAAACAAGAGTAAAGAATAAAGCACCACAGAAGATTCTTTGAATATTTTGCCAGAAATCAGCTACTTAAAAATAAAATGCAGGGGCTGGGAAGGTGGCTCGGTGGTAGAGTGCTTGCTTTGCATGCATGAGGTCCTGGTTTTATTCCTCAGCACCACATAAGCAGAAAAAAGCCAGAAGTGGCAGTGTGGCTCAAGTGGTACAGCATTAGCCTTGAGCTGAAGAGCTGAGGGACAGCGCTCACTCAGGCCCAGAGTTCAGGCCCACGATTGATAAAAATAAAATGCAATCCTAGCTACTCAGGAGACTGAGATAGTAGGACTGTGGTTCAAAACCAGCCTGGGCAGGAAAGTCCCTGAAACTCTTTTTTCTGTGGGTCATGGGGCTTAAACTCTGGGCCTGAACGCTGCGCCTTCTCAGCTCTTCACCTCAAGGCTAGAGCACTACCACTTGAGCCATAGCTCCACTTCTAGTTTGCTCTGTGGTTTATTGGAGATAAGAGTCCCACGGACTTTGCTGCCTGGGCTGGCTTTGAACCAGAATCCTCAGATCTCAGCCTCCTGAGTAGCTAGGATTCCAGGCATGATCCACTGGCACCTGGCTACCCTGAAACTCTTATCTCCAATAAACCACCAGAAAACTGGAAGTGGCGCTATGGCTCAAGTGTTAGAGCGCCAGCCTTGAGGTGAAGAGCTGAGGGACAGCCTGTTGCCCAGGCTCAGAGTTCAAGCCCCACGACTGACAAAAATAAATAAATAAAATAAAATGTGTTTGGAAACTTTGTAATAACTAGTCATTTAAACAAGAGTATTACAAATGCCAACTTCATTACTGGAATTAACAATTACACACATCCTAGGCAAAAATCTTTGTCATCTCAGTTTCCTCAACCAGAACACATCCTAAGATTAAAATAAACATGAATATCTTTTAGAAGATGTACAGTACATAAAATACTAAATATTAGTTTATATGCCTGATAGACACTATTATTCCCTTCCTCCTTTTGATGGTACTGGGATTTGAATTACAAAACATTTTAGTTTTTTGTAAAAGGAGCTTATTTAGCTAAATCAGATTTTGTTTTAGGATTTTAAAATGTTATTATATTAGTTGTATAAGGGGATTGATTCCTTGTGGTATTTCCAAATATGTGTAGTATTCTAATTTTCATAATATGATACGATTAAGATGACATTGTAATTGAACCAGCTGGATATTTTGATGTATATGAAATTTAAAAAGAATTGTTTGGGGCTGGGAAGGTGGCTCAGTGGTAGAGCGCTTGCCTTGCATGCCTGAGGCTCTGAGGCCCTGGGTTCGATTCCTCAGCACCACATAAGAAAAAAGCCGGAAGTAGCACTGTGGCTCAAGTGGTAGAGCGCTAGCCTTGAGCTGAAGAGCTGAGGGACAGCGCCCAGGCCCAGAGTTCAGGCCCAACGACCGGACCAAAAAAAAAAAAAAAAAAAAAAAAAGAATTGTTTGATGTTTTAGTTCTTTGGGAATCTGTTTTACTGCAGAATAGCAGTTTTGATTATATTATTGTCTGAAACATCTACATTTGAACTTCATTTCTACCATTAACAACATTTGTGACACTGATCTAATTATCAAACCTACAGTTTTTCTCATCTGCAAAATGAGAGTAGTAGGGGCTTCTTATGGTGGCTCCCAGCTATTTAAGGGGAATTGAGATTCAAAGCCAGAATGGACAAAAGAATCATTGAGACCTCATCTCAACTGGACATGGTGGTATGTGCAAGTCACCCCAACATTTGAAGGAAGTGTATATAGGAAGATCAAGGGTCCAGTCTTGTCCAGGCAAAAACATGAAGCCCTATGCAAGATATAAAGCAAAAATGTCTGGTAATATGACTCAGGTGATAGAGTGCATTCCTTGCAACAACAACAACAACAACAAAAACTAGATTTGTAGCAGCAAGCTTTAGCTACTAGGATGAAAACATGGGTTCAATTCCTGTAACCACAAAAATAAAAAAAAAATTTTAAAGCTGAGTGCTGGTGGCTAATAGCTGTAATACTAACTACCAAGGAGGCTGAGATCTGAGGATAGAGATTTAATATCAGCCCTAGCTGAAAAAGCTAAAGATCTATTTCCTCCAGTTAATGAACACAAAGCATAAAGTAGAGGTGTAGCTCAAGTGACAAAATGACATCTTGGAGCAGAAAATGGTATGAGGCAGAGTTCAAGCCCCAGTACTGGAACCAAATAAATGACTGTAAAAATTATATACATTGTGTGTGCGCTCACACATGTGTGTGAGCATGTACATGTATCTGTATGGATATGTGGATCACTCATGTAGAGTAGGGTTTTGTTTAAGAATATTACTATAAAACCTGTGTATAAAACACATATACAAATATTTGTGTGTAAACATGTTTGAGAAACTAGAAAGGGGTCTGAAAAGATAAATGCTAAATTTTCAATATTTGTTACTTCACTAAACAAGCTGAAACTGTCCATAATTACTTTAAACATTTTACTAGCACTTGTATCTTTAATTTAATTTTATTTATTTATTTATTTATTGGGTCTGGTCGTGGGGCCTGAACTTTGGGCCTGAGTGCTGTCCCTCAGCTCTTCAGCTCAAGGCTAGCGCTCTACCACTTGAGCCACCGCACCACTTCCGGCTTTTTTCTTTTTGCTTATGTGGTACTGAGGAATCAAACCCAGGGCCTCAGGCATGCAAGGCAAGTGCTCTACCACTGAGCCACCTTCCCAGCCTATTGTATCTTTAATTTTAGAAAAGAAATTGAAAGGTTACAAATCATGGTACAAGAGAAACCTTTTACTAAGAAAATGGTATATTGATTGAATCACAGAAGCAGAGAGACCAGATTAACTGGACAGTTGAATCAGAAACTAGCAGGAAATGATCACATCAATTACCAGATGACTTACAAAGGCAGGTAAATTATATGCCTAAACAATCCTAACTGTATGCAATGCAACAACCACTATATAACTCTCACTCTTACAATTATTTAAAACAGGAAAAACTTATTTTCAAGTATACTAAGAAATAATTATTCAGGGGATGGGAAGATGGCTCAATGGCAGAATGCCTGCCTCACATGCATGAGGCCCTGGGTTCGATTCCTCAGTACCACATAAGCAGAAAAAGCCAGAAGTGGCTCTGTGGCTCAAGTGGTAGAACACTAGCCTTGAGCTGAAGAGCTGAGGGACAGCGCCCAGGCCCAGAGTTCAGGCCCCGTGACCCACCAAAAAAAAAAGGAAATGTAGGGTTGGAAATTTGACTCAGTAATAGGGGGCACATGTAGATCAGATGTGAAAGCCTGGGTTCAGTTTTTAGCACTGCAGTGAAAACAAAACAAGGTAGTCCAACTTCTTTTTAAAAATTAAATTTAATTTAAATTTTAAAAATCATTTTTTTTTCAAAAAGGAAAATTTAGGGCTGGGAAGATGGCTCAGTGGTAGAGCACTTGCCTTGCATGCCTGAGGCCCTGGGTTCGATTCCTCAGCACCACATAAGCAAAAAGAAAAAAGCCGGAAGTGGCGCTGTGGCTCAAGTGGTAGAGCGCTAGCCTTGAGCTGAAGAGCTGAGGGACAGCGCCCAGGCCCAGAGTTCAGGACCCACGACTGGACCCAAAAAAATAAATAAATAAAATAAAATAAAAATAAAAAATAAAAAAGGAAAATTTAGGCCTCTTTATTTCTGAGATGATCAAATGGCGCTTACAAATGCATTACTTCCTAAAACTCATGATAGCAGTTCCTTACCTGTTCCAAATCCTCCTGTACCAATACCAGTTCCCAGAGTCCCAGGTGCTGGTTTACTTCCAAAAATACTACTCCCACTGGTATTTGTGCCAAAACCTAAGAAGAAAAAGAAATGAGTGACTAAACTTTTAACACAACTCTCAATTTTCTCTACAAGGGATTTTAAAACAAAGAAGACTAACCTTAAGGTTTTATATCTTTTTTACTTATAAATAGTAATATCTAGGAACCCTAAAATTATAGACTAGTTTTGACTTCTAAAAAAATTTGACACTTGAAAATAAATTTTATTATTGTCTTAATGACAATCAGCTTTGAAGTATCAATTCAACTCAGAATATAGAATATCCAATATTAATGTGCATGAGTTATTAGTGCTTCTTTCAAGACTCTAAGCACTCAATGCATGCTTCTAATTTCCAAGTAGAAAGAAAAGCACATTCCTCCTTAAATTCACACACACACACACAAACACACACACACACATTTTACTGAAGCTAAGGAAGGCAAAAACTGCCAGATTCCAGTGGCTCTTGCCTGTAATCCTAGCTACTCAAGAGGCTGAGTGGTTCAAAGCTGGCCCAGGCAAGAAAGTCTGTGAGACTCCTTATTAACTACCAAATTAACCACACACAAAAAAAAGTTATCTATAAAAATCAATAGGAAAAAAAAATTAAAAAAAAAAAAAATGAAAAAAAAGATAGCCGGGCGCCAATGGCTCACACCTGTAATCCTAGCTACTCAAGAAGCTTAGATCTGAGGATCAGGAGGCTGAGATCTGAGGATGACAGTTCAAAGCCAGCCTGAGCAGGAAAGTCCATGAGACTCTTATCTCCAATAAACCACTAGAAAACTGGAAGTGGTGCTGTGGCTCAAGAGCCTTGAGCTGAAGAGCACAGGGACAGCGCCCAAGCCCAGAGTTCAAGCCCCACAACCGACAAAAAAAAAAAAAAAAATTCAACAGAGCTGAGAGCTGGTGGATCATGTCAGGGTGCTGACATCTAGAGGATCAGTTTGAAGTAAGCTTGAGACAGATTAGAGGTATGGGTAAAGTCGGAAAATGCCAGGTGTAAACAAAAAGGCCAACCAAATGAGACTGAGAGGCTCTGAGTTCATGCCCCAGCACTGGCACCCACCCTGAAAAAAAGCAGCAACAACAATTTTTTTAAAAGACCTATACAAAATACTACCTACATAAATCTGACACAGATAAAATGGCTGGTCACACAAGGAGCTTTGATGACATCATCATAAACTCATAAGAACTCTCAAGGATTCAGCTAATCAATACTAAAAAGAGAGGCTAACCTATTAATAACTTGAATGATTTCTTCTACTAAGAAAGATGGGAAATAGAGCAAAGCATCACATTTAGAGAAAATCTTGTAATTTCCTTTTAAAAATTCATTGTATTGCTGTATTTTTTTTGTTGGGATGTATCCACAAAGTTTCAGTGTTCTTTTTGAAAGTAAATATTAACAGTACAACTGATACACTATTAACTTCTCATGCTACAAGAACATCATCAATAGCCAGAAAATCCTAATTGTAAAACGAAGTCATTAAAACTTTCAAGGAAACTGGGGTTGATGGCTGCATACCTATTACAGGTCTAGGGAAGCAGAGAGACTGAGAGTTCCAAGCTAGTAGGCTACATAATGAGCCCCTGTACCAAGAGGTCTGCTTGTGGCTCACACCTATAATTCTAGGGGACTCAGGAGACTGAGATCTGAGGATCACAGTTCAAAGCCACCCCGAGCAGCAAAGTCTATGAGACTTGTATCTCCAATTAACTACCATAAAACCTGAAGTGGCACTGTGGCTCAAAGTGGTACAGTGCTAACCCTTGGGCATAAAGCAGTAGAGCACTAATTCAGCGACAGTGCTCAAAGTCTTGAATTCAAGTCCCATAATTGACCAAAACAAAAAACAAAAACCCCAAACGAAACACTGAAGATTTTAATGAAATAGGTCAAGAAAAAGGCTAATACAAAATTCAGAATTAAATTTCATATAATTTTAAAACAAGTAATCTGACTTAATCTTAACACATCTGATTCATATATTCACTAAATCTTTCCTGAGGTAGGCTTGGCAGAATAGGGATAAAAGGATCTTGAGTTCCAGTCTTGCTGGGCTACAGAACCAGATTCTATCTCATCTAAGAAGGGGAGGACTGATTGGAATTTATAATATATATGCATGGTAAAATCACAATGAAATCTCCCTTGTACATAGATAATGTATACTAGTCAAAAAAATCTTATTTAAGAATTTTTTCTTAAATTGTGCTAATAATTACGCCACAAAAATGAAGCGATACCTACTCAAGCACAATCAACTTTCATTAAAGGAAAAAATAACAAATAGAAGATGTACTTGGAGACATTCCTTTTTCTTTTTGAGTAAAAAAATCTAACCAGCAAGGACCTCAACAGCCTTGTTATAGCAGAAAACTCATGAACTAGCTCAAACCCATAGAAGGGATTTAAGTCCCAGCTTACACTGTTTATACCACACATTTCCTCCATTTTTATTGACAAGTTTATCAACTGGTATTTTTTTTAATTTTATAAATTAAAATTAATACAAATTCAGCATGCAAGTGACGCTAGTAAGATCGAGGTAAGACCTTTTAACTTTCAAGTCAGTGAGCATGAGGTCAGTGAGCATGAGTGTGAATATATTTGTCCGACATGAAATAGGATCAAATGTATTTTAAAAGTAAATCTTGGGCTGGGAAGGTGGCTCAGTGGTAGAGCCCTTGCCTTGCATGCATGAGGTCCTCAGCACCACATAAGCAGGAAATAAAAAAGCTGGAAGTAGCACTGTGGCTCAAGTGGTAGAGTACTAGCCTTGAGCTGAAGAGCTGAGGGACAACGCCCAGGCCCAGAGTTCAGGCCCCACGACGGGACCCCAAAAAAAAAAAAAAAAAGTAAATCTTATTTTATTTTTATGAAGTACACTAGTTAGATGCAAATAACATTTAATTCTGAATATAAAATTATGTTATAAAGCCTTTATGAAACAATGCATTTTCAAGGGGAATGAAAGTTAGTTCTTAAGGGTTAAATTCAGATTGCAATGGTTTATGGTTCTTTGAAGAGATTCAGAGCATAAAAAGATAAACAATTTTGCTATATTAAAATTTCAGGGGGCTGGGAAGGTGGTTCAGTGGTAGAGTGCTTTCCTTGTATGCATGAGGCCCTGTGTTCAATTCCTTAGCACCACATAAGCAAAAAGATAAAAGCTGGAAGTGGCGCTGTGGCTCAAGTAGTAGAGTGCTAAACTTGAGCTGAAGAGGTGAGGGACAGCGCCCAGGCCCAGAGTTCAGGCCCCACAACTAGACCCAAAAATAAATAAATACATTAGCTAATCATGATGATATGTACTTGCAATTATAGTTATACAAGCTGTGAATCACTTTTATCCAGAAACTCAATTAGCTTGACCAACATAGTAAAACCCTATCTCCAGAAGTTTTCAAGAAAAAACAAATTTATAAGAAAAAATGGTCCACAAAGACTCTACTGAGAAAGGAAGAATAATGATTTTTGTTATGTTTTTGTCGGTCCTGGGGCCTGAACTCTAGGCTTTAGTGATATCCCTCAACTCTTCAGCTCAAGACTAGCACTGTATCACTTAAGTAGCTCCATCTCCGACTTTTTCCACTTATGTGGTGCTAAGGAATTAAACCTAGGGCCTCATGCATGCAAAGCAAGCACTCTACCACTGAGCCACATTTCCAGCCCAATAATGATTTCTTTTTTTAATAGAAAAAGTTGAGAAACACCAATTTAATCCTTTCTCTTCTTGGTTTTATAGAGAAGTAACAAGTACACAAATCAGATTATTCTACCCATACTAACCAAGTTCACTACCTCAAGCTGTTTTTTTCAAAAGAGTACAACCAGAAAAAATTCCAAGTAGAACTGTAATCGTTACTAAGGGTAAAAGGAGTTATAAAAATCAAATCAAGCTGGGAACTAATGCCAATAATCCTAGCTATTTAGGAGGCTCAGAGTGAAAGATTATGGTTCAACCTATGCAGAAAAGTTTGAGAAATCTTATCTCAAAAATACAAAGGAGAAGCCGGGTGCTGGTGGCTCACGCCTGTAATCCTAGCTACTCAGGAGGCTGAGATCTGAGGATCATGGTTCAAAGCCAGCCCGGTCAGGAAAGACTGTGAGACTCCTATCTCCAATAAACCACCAGAAAACCAGAAGTGGCGCTGTAGCTCAAGTGGTAGAGCGCTCGCCTTGAGCTGAAGAGCTGAGGGACAGCGCCCAGGCCCAGAGTTCAAGCCCCACGACCGACCAAAAAAAAAAAAAAAATACAAAGGAGAAAACAAACCAAAATAGACCTAGAGGTATGGATCAATCAAGAGGTAAGTAGAGCATCCATCCAGCAAGTACAAAGATTGGGCTGAAAACCCCAGTACTGATAGAGTGAGAAGGGAAATGAGAACCCAAATAAGATTATGAATGGGTACCTGAAACAAAGATTTATTTATCTTCTTCAGAAACAAATTAAACTGCTAATGGATGCTTACGTTTCTCCCCCTAGTACAAGATCATTTAAAAATGGGCTTGAGAAATGAAGGTTCAGGGTAGAGAACTTAACTAGGCCCTGAGTTTCAACTCTCATACTACAAACAAAAACAATCAAACAAGCCAGGTGCTGGTGGCTCAGGCCTGTAATCCTAGCTACTCAGGAGGCTGAAATCTGAGGATCATGGTTCAAAGCCAGTGCAGGCAGAAAAGTCCCTTAGACTCTTCTTTCCAATTAACCACCAGAAAACTGGAAGTGGAACTGTGGCTCAAGTGGTAGAGCGCTCGCCTTGAGCTGAAGTGCTGAGGGACAGTGCCTAGGCCCCGAGTTCAAACCCCACAACCAACAAAAACAAACAAAAAAGAACAATCAGGAAGTGGCGCTGTAGCTCAAGTGGTAGAGCACTTGCCTTGAGCTGAAGAGCTGAGGGACAGCGCTCAGGCCCAGAGTTCAAGCCCCACGACCGACAAAAAAAAAAAAAAAAAAGAACAATCAAACAAAAATAAAAAACTCATTCAAAAACTGTTTAGCTACTAACCTATGTCAATAACATCCTTAAATTCATCTCCCCCATTAGTGACTAATGGTTTATCTGGCAAACAAAATCTTCAATAAATATTTTAACTAGTATTTCCCTTGTCCAGATATATTGAATTTGTTTTAAAAATTAATTATGCATAGATGACACTGAAAATGTTTCTGATAAACTTTTAAATTTCTCTAACACATCCATGATTTGGGGGACCAGAAGGGGGGAGGGCAAAGGAGGATGGTATCAGTTGTGGGGCTTGAACTCTGTGCTTGGATGCTGTCCCTGATCTCCTTTTTGCTCAAGGATAGCACTCTGCCACTTAAGCCACAGTACCACTTCCAGCTTTGTCTGCATTTATTGGAGATAAGAGTTTCAAGGACTTTCATACTGGTTTTGAACTGTAATCCTCAGATCTCAGTTACCTAAACAGCTAGGATGACAGGCTTGAGCCACTAAAACCTGGCTTGACTTTTTTTTTTTTTAACTCTTTTTGTGGGTCAAGGCTTGAACTCTGAACCCGGGTGCTCTTGAACTCTTGGACCCTCAGCTCTTCAGCTCAAGGCTAGTGCTCTACAGCTTAAGCCACAGAGCCACTTCTGGCTTTTTCTGTTTATGTGGTACTGAGATATCAAACCCAGGGCCTCATGTATGCGAGGCAAGCACTCTACCACTGAGCCACCTTCCCAGTCCCTGGCTTGATTATTTTTAATGGTTCAAATTTATCTGTTTGCTGAACTTCTTAAAAGGAACATGAATTCAAAAGTAATTATTTTGTGTGTGTCTGTGTGGCAGTATTGGGGCTTTTTATTGGATTTGTCTGCCTGGGCTGGTTCTAAACTAAGAACTTCAGGTTTCACCTGTCTGATTAGCTAAGATTATTATAAGTCTGAGCTACTGGTCCTTGATCAAAAGCAAAATTTTTGTTTTTTTGGTTTTCTTTTTTTTTTTTAATTGTGAAAATACTGTACAGAGGGGTTACAATTACATGGGCAAGATAATGAGTACATTTCTTATCAAGCATTGTAGCCTCCTCCTTTGTTTCCCCTTCCCCTCCCTTCCCATCAAAAGTAAAATTTTTGAAACTGCCGAAACTCCAAATCAGAAAGGTTTTCATTTTCAAAAAGAATCATCAGGCTGCAGGTTCCATGGGACATGAGTCCAGCTGCAGTCACTGGCTTTCTAATAAACACTCCCCATCTGTGGGTGACAATGTTGTCAGATACCTTGTATTCATAAACTGTTTTGTAAAATGGGAACTTCTTTATACAACTACTTAAAAGGTAATAATTTTTTAAAAATGTAAAAAAAAAAAAAGACTCCTGATTTGACCGCTCCCCCCCCCCAAAAAAAAATCAAGATTCTTCTGTACTCATTACTTCATTTGAAAACTACATAAGTGTTACTTCAATCTAAAGTGTTTTAAAGTTTTTATTGGTAGGGTAATCCAAAGAAAATGAAAGCCAATTTACACTGATAACTAAATTCTCAAGCCATGGTCTATGCCTTGTAACAGTTTCTACTGGTACCTCACACAACAAGCTACAGCTTACCTGAGAATTTTAAAATATTTCCAATCATATGAATCAGGAGAATGATGTGTGGTATAGTCAGTGTAACTTTAAGAGAGTCAAACCTGCTTTTTATATGTACCAAAATTGGAAGTGTTTGTATTGGTTCCTAAAGTCAGGGTTGGTTTGTTACCAAAGAGCCCGCCACTGGTTGTACCAAATGAAGGAGCACTGGTTGTACTGGTTCCAAATGTAGTAAGCTTGTTATTGCCAAACAGGGTCTAAAAAGAACAGAATACAAGAAATTTTAAATAATTTTATAGAGACACATTTCAAACAGCAAATAAAAACAAGTATAGGGCTAGGAATATAGCTTAGTGGTAGAGTGCTTGCCTCACATGCATGAAGCTCTGGATTCAAATCCTCAGTATACATAAACAGAAAAGACCAGAAGTGGTGCTGTGGCTCAAGTGGTACAGTGCTAGCCTTGAGCAAAAGAAGCTTAGGGACGGTGCCCAGGCCCTGAGTTCAGGCCTCAGGACTGTCAAAAATGAATAAATAAGTAAGTATAATATACTAGAGGTATGGGAGAAAAGACGTCATAATTTGTAGTCAGAACACAAATGAATAAACGGCTATCAAAAACATAAACTAGCCTGAGCAAAAATATAAACAAAGAATATCCACAGTCTGAAAGGCTAATGGTAACAGCTAAAGCAAATACAGGATTGTATTAATATCAAGAAAAAAAAACAAAAAGAAAATCAAGACATTGGTTTTATGATTATTGGGAGAGGGGGTGTAATGATAAAACCCAAAGGTTTGAAAAAGGCAAGTTGCTCTACACTGAGCTATATATACAGTACTCAGTTTTTTGGAGTGTCTTGCTATATAGTTTAGTGTGGCACTCAACTCTTGTGTACCCCAGACTGTCCTCAAATTTACTGTTCTCTTGCTTCTGCCTCCCAAGTGCTGGGATTACAGGCATGCACCACCATGTCCAATGCTTTAACTGTTAACAGAAATATAGCAGATATTTGCCAAGAGAAATGGTACAATAAATAATTTAAACAAGCCAGGTGCTTGTATATAGGCATGAGTCAGTGGCTCATGCCTGTAAATCCTAGCTGCTCAGGAGGCAGAAATCTGGAATCATGGTTCAAAGCCAGCTCAGGAGAAAAGTCCATGAAATTCTTATCTCCAATAAACAATCAAAATGACAGAAGTGAAGTTGTGGCTCAACTAGCAGAAGACTAGCCTTGAGCAATAAAGCCCTAAATTCAAGTCCCAGGACTGGTATATCAAAAAGAAGAAAAAAATAATTTTTTTTTTTTTGGTCGTGGGGCTTGAACTCTGGAGCCTGGACGCTGCCCCTGAGCAATTTAGCTTAAAGCTAGCACTCTGCCACTTGAGCCACAGTGCCACTTCTGGTTTTCTGGTGGGTTATTGGAGATAAAGTATTTCACAGACTTTCCTGCCTGGGTTGGCTTTGAACTGTGATCCTCAGATCTCAGCCTCCTGAGAAAAAAAATTTTGAACAAGATTATAGACCTTGCTTGACCTATGTTAAGTGCATGAAACTAGTCACAAAAGGTGATTCTGGAGAATGTTAATGAGAATGAGCTTGTGCTTTATAGTGTAGTGTTAAAAACAAAAAACAAACACTAAATTGAAAAAAAAAAAAAAGAAAACATACTAAATTGTATCTTAGATGGTATATGGATTATTTGTCAAGAAAGTTAGGGCTGCTGTGCACTGGTGGCTCATGCCTGTAATCCTACTACTTAGGAGGCTGAGATGTGAGGATCTCGCTTCAAAGCCAGCCTGGGCAGGAAAGTCCATCAAACTCTTATCTCCAATAAACCACCAGAAAACCGGAAGTGGCACTGTGGCTCAAGTAGTAGAGTGTTAGCCTTGAGCAGAAGAGTTGAGGGACAGTGCCCAGGCCCAGAGTTCAAGCCCCTCGACTGACACACACAAAAAAAGGTAGAATGCCAGCCTGGAGCAAAATTAACCTAGGGGACAGTATCCAGGACAGTATCCAATATGCCCAAATACTGACACCAAACAAACAAACAAAAAACCGAAGGCTTTTATTTGCTCTTAATATCAATCATATAACATGTTCAATAGAGTACTTTGAAGACACTGTATTATAAATTCTTCTAACAGACTTACACACTTCTTCAAATTACATTCGATTGTTAGCACCTACCGAACTAACTGCACCAAACCCAGTATTGGTCTGCCCAAAGAGACCTGTTCCTGTTCCAAAAGCAGTCCCAGTGCTGGTGTTTGTAGCTGTCCCAAAAAGACTTCCAGGCTGTGAGGCTTGGGTTACTCCAAATAAACCCTGCAAAAAAGTAATCTAGATTAAAAAATATACAGTAATAGTTTTCCAAGAGTCTTAGATTAATAAAAATTGTTACTTTTTGAAAAGCATACATGACAGATACAATGCTAAATGTTTTACAAGTAGTATTTCTTTTCTAACAACCTTGAAAAGTAAGGGGCATAGTTTCTCCATTGCCAAAAGACTACAAAGCTCAGAGTAGTGAAGTCTTCCCAGGTTTCTTTAGTGAGAGGACCATAAATTCACTGTTTAATATAGAGATGAGCTTTCAGTCCCTAAGTATCAGTAAAACTTTATGTGAACTGCTATTCCCTAAACATTATCAGGCTTACAAAATGGGAGGCCAAACGACATAGTACTTGGTTTTCAAAGAATAAATCAATCAATATTGAGCTGGAGAATGGACTCTGAATCAAGTAACTGAAAAGTCAGCCGAAAACTGTCAAATCAATACCAGCAGAAATAGTAGCATAATATTAAATGGCTTCTTTTCTAATTTTTTCTTTTTTGTGCTAGTACTTAGGGCTTGAACACAAGGGCATCATGTTTTTGCTTGTTTTTTCTGCTCCAAGCTGATGTTCTACCACTTGAGGAAAACTGCCACTCCCACTCCCAGATTTTTTGTCAGTCTTGGGGCTTGAACTTGGGCTTAGGCACTGTCCCTGAGCTCTTCTTTTTGCTCAAGGCTAGCACTCTTTTTTTTTTTTTTTGTCATGGAGCTTGAACTCTGGACCTGGGCGCTATCTCTCACCTCTTCAGCTCAAAGTGAGCCCTCTGCCACTTGAGCCACAGCGCCACTTGCAGTTTTCTGGTGGTTAACTGAAGAATTTCACAGACTTTCCTGCCTGGGCTGGCTTCAAACTGTGATCCTCAGATCTCAGCCTCCTGAGTAGTTAGGATTACAAGCATAAGCCACCAGAATCCAGCTCCATTTCCAGACTTTTGCTGGTTAGAGATAAGTGTCTCATGAACTTTCCTGCCTGGGCTGGCCTTGAACCTTAATCATTAGATCTCGGCCTCCTGAGAAGCTGGGATTACAGGTTTGAGCCACCATGAGCCACCAGCACCAAGCTCTTAAGTGGTCATATTTTTTTTTTTTTTTGTGAAAATACTGTACAGAGGGGTTACAATTACATGGGCAAGATAATGAGTACATTTCTTATCAAGCATTGTAGCCTCCTCCTTTGTTTCCCCTTCCCATCCCATCCTCCTCCCCGCCCCGCCAGTGGTCATATTCTTTTTTTTTTTTTTTTTGCCGGTCATGGGGCCTGAACTCTGGGTCTGGGCACTGTCCCTCAGCTCTTCAGCTCAAGGCTAGCGCTATACCACTGGAGCCACAGCGCCACTTCCGGCTTTTTCTGTTTATGTGGTGCTGAGGAATCAAACCCAGGGCCTCATGCTTGCAAGGCATGCACTCTACCGCTGAGCTACCTTCCCAGCCCAGTGGTCATATTCTTAATGAGAAAACACACTCATTTTTTGGAGGAAAGTGTACTTTACTTAATGTATAGCCATGTATTTTATTTCTTTTGCTTAATGTTTTTTTTTTAAAAAAAAGGTGTTACAGCTAAGGACATAGTTTACTAAGCTAAAAAGGAAGCCTACAGAATGGGAAAATATCATCAGAGACAAGTGCCTAAAATCCAGAATATACAAAAAGGAGCTAAAGAACCTAATGCCCTCCAATAGCAGGCACTCAGTAAATGAGCAAAGAAGCTGGAAACTTCTCAGAAGCAGCAATAGCAAGAATGGCAAATAAATACATACAGAAACATCAATGTCCATAAAGAAAATGCAAATCAAAACAACCTTGAGGGACCGGGAATGTGGCTTAGTGATAGAGTGCTTGCCTAACATACATTAAGCCCTGGGTTCCATTCCTCAGTAATATATAAGCTCAGAACAGTTACCAGGCTCTGAATTAAAGCCCCAATACTGGCATTAAAAAATAAGGGGGCTAGGAATGTGGCTTAGTGGTAGAGTGTTTGCCTAGCATACATGAAGTGCTGGCTTCCTCAGTACCACATAAACAGAAAAGACCGGAAGCAGCAATGTGGCTCAAGTGGTAGAGTGCTAGCCTTGAGCAAAGGAAGCTTAGGGACAGTGCCCAGCCCCTGAGTACAAGCCCTAGTACCAGCAAAAAATAAATTTAAAAAAATTGAGATTCTAACTAACACCAGGGTTAAGATTGACCATCATCGAAAATATGAACAACAGAAATGTTGGTGAGGATAAGGGGGGAAAGAGAACTCTATTAAACGGCTGATGGAAATGTGATTTAGTGCAACCATTATAGAAGGCAATTTGGAGATTGCTCAAAAAATTAAACAAATGGGGCTGGGAAGGTGGCTCAGTGGTAGAGCGCTTGCCTTGCATGGATGAGGCCCTGGGCTTGATTCCTCAGCACCACATAAGCAAAAAGAAAAAACCCAGAAGTAGTGCTGTGGCTCAAGGATGGTAGAGCACTAGCCTTGAGCTGAAGAGCTGAGGGACAGTGCTCAACCCAGAGTTCAGGCCCCATGACCGGACCCAAAAACAAAAAATTTAAAAAATTAAAAAAAATTAAACAAAGAGCTGGGCGCTGGAGGTTCATTCCTGTAATCCTAGCTGCTCAGGAGGCTGAGATCTGAGGATCTCAGTTCAAAGCCAGCCTGGGCAGGAAAGTCTGTGAAACTCATCTCCAATAAACCACCAGAAAACCAGAAGTGGCACTGTAGCTCAAGTGGTAGAGCACTAGCCTTGAGCTGAAAGAGCTGAGGGACAGCGCCCAGGCCCAGAATTCAAGCCCCACAACCAACCAAAAAATACATAAACAGAGAACTACCCTACAATCCTCCAATACCACTGTTGGAAATCCACCCAGAATATTACAAATTAGGATATAGTAAAGACACTTGCATGTCTAATGTCCACATTCACTGTCACACTACTCATTAGAGACAAGTTATGAAAACAACCCAGATGCCCTACAATAGATAAGCAAATTTTTTTAAAATGTGGTACATATATATAAAATGGAATTTCATTCATCAGTAAAAAAAAATTATTTGCAGGGAAATAGTTGGACCTAGAAAAAATTTTGTTATGTGAATTTCTTATGGGTCAGGCTTTGAGAGACAAATGGCATTTTTACTCTCCTGTATGGAAGTTAAATATAATACACAAACACATATGATAATATATATACAGGGCTGTGTACATACACACACAAACTGACTTAAGTATACTTAGGGGAGGAGTCCAACTGTAATTCCTTTGAACAACTAACAAATGATTTTAAAAAAAGAAAATTAGGCAGCTTAAACATGTTTGGGGTGGGGAGGAGGCGTACAAATGGAGCGAGGACAGTTGAGCAAATATAGTCATTGTATTCAATGTACATTATATAAAAATTGAACTATGTAACTTGAAGGTAGGATTGGCAGGAAAAATGGGGGAGAATGGTGGAAGAGATGACATTAACCAAGTTGCACTGAACTCATTGCCTGACTACTAGAAATGCCTTTATATAGTTATTGAACTATATTATTTAAATAATAATTTACCAATGAACTACTGTTGAGGTGACCAATTTTAAGTTCTTTTATATTCTATTTTTATACAGCTAGGAATCAAACAGACCTTGAACAAGCTAGACCTATAACCCCAGCCCAACTTTTAAACACCTTTATTAAGACATTAATTGCCATACCATAAAAATCACTCATGTACATTAGACTATTTTTCTATGTCTTTGATTTTTTTGCAGAATTGGAATTCTGGGCTTGTGATCAGAAGTCCATGGCTTGTGATTTTTAGGAAGGTTTCTACCACCTGAAACATGCCTCCAATCATCAATGGTTTTGTTTGCTTTTTGTTGGTACTGGAGATTAAAGTTAGGGCCTTTATCTCACTCAGTTTTTATCTCTTTAAGCTGGCACTCTACCACCTGAGCCACACTTCCAGTTGTAGCTGTTTGCTGGTTAATTGGAGATGTGAGTCTCAGATCTTCAATGATTTTTGTTTCTATATTATCTGAGTTGTGCAACATCCCCAGTATAAATTTAGAACCTATCTTCACTATTCCAAAAACAAATCTCAGAATTAGTAGCAGTCACTACGAATCTCAAATTACCACTAACCTACTTTTTGTTTCCACAGATTGGTCTAAACATTCAATATGAGGAGGATAGAAAATGTGGTCTTGACAAACGGTACGTGGTCTCCCTAATAAGTGGATGTTAAATCCAAAATGTTAGGTGATACGACAAAAGTAACAGGACTTAAACAAAGAACTTCCACTCATCTGGTAGAACCACTACTAAATAACCCCATGCTGCTGATCACATGTAATGGTGTATATGTGTGCACCATTATATGTTATAGACCGTGATAGATAATTTGTTCCAGGAAAGTTAGAGTTTGTGACTTTAAATGAGCATCACTATCCCATAATACTGTGAAATTTTGGAAATTATGTATCACCTAATTACAATTAAAAAAAAAAAGAAAATGTGGTCTTTAGTGACTGGCTCCTTTCATTTTACTTTATTTTTTTCAGTGGTGGGGCCTGAACTCTGGGCCTGGGCGCTGCCCTCAGCCCTTCAGCTCAAGGTAGTACTCTACCACTTGAGCCACAGTGTCACTTCCGGTTTTCTCAGCGGTTTACTGGAGATAAGTCTCATGGACTTTCCTGCCTAGGCTGGCTTTGAACCACGATCCTCAGATCTCAGCCTTCTGAGTAGCTAGGATTACAGGTGTGAGCCACCAGCGGCCCAGCTCCTTTTATTTAGTTTATTTTAAACATCCATGTTGTAATATATATTGGTACTTCATTCCATTTTTTTAGCTGAATAATATACCATTGTATGGATGCATTCATTTATCACTGACAAATATTTGGGTTGTTTCCACGGTTTAGCCATTATGGATAATAATAATCAGCATTTTGGTACTAGCCTGTTCCCATTTCTCTAAGGTAAATATCAAGATGTACAATTAGTGGGTCATATAATAGTTCTATGCTTAACATTCTCAAGAACCACTACACTTTTTTTTTTTTTGGTAGGTTGTGGGGCCTGAACTCAGAGCTTGGGCACTGTTGCTGTCCCTGAGAGCCTCTCTGTGTTCAAGGTTAGTGCTCTACCACTTTGAGCCACAGCACCACTTACAGTTTTTTGTTTGCCAGTCTTGGGGCTTGAACTCAGGGCCTGGGCACTATCCCTGAGCTTCTTTTGCTCAAGGCTATCACTCTACACTTGAACCACAACACCAACTCTGGCCTTTCCTGTGACTGTGGTACTGGGGAACTGAACCTAGAACTTCATACATGCTAGGCAAGCACTCTACCACTAAGCTACATTACCAGGCCCCATTTCACGTTTTTGAGTGGCTTATTTAGGATAAGTCTCGGGAATTTTCTGCCCAGGCTGGCTTTGAACTGCAATCCTCAGAGCTCAGCCTCCTGAGTAGCTAGGATTACAGGTGTCAGCCACCAGTCCCAGCTTACTGAACTTTTCGCAAAGTGGCATTACACATTACTAGGAGCAATGTGTATGAGTTCCAACTTCTTCAGGTCCTTGTTAATACTATTATATGTCAGTTTAACCTTCTAAGTGGGTATGAAGTTGCATCTTATGCTTTTAATTTGCAATGACTAATGATGTTGAGTATCTTTGTTCTTGACCCATTTTTAAGGTTCTTTCCTTTTCTTTTTTCTTTTTTTTTTGGGGGGGGATCCAGTCGTGGGGGCTGAACTCTGAACCTGGGCACTGTCCCTCAGCTCTTCAGCTCAAGGCTAGTGCTCTGCCACTTGAGCCACAGTGCCACTTCCAGCTTTTTTCTTTTTGCTTATGTGGTGCTAAGGAATCGAACCCAGGGCTTCATGCATGCAAGGCAAGTGCTCTACCACTGAGCCACCTTCCCAGCCCAAGGTTATTTTCTTACTGAATTGTAAGAGTTCTTTGATATAATTAGTATACAAATCTTGTAGCATATACAATTTGCAAATGTTTTCTCTTTTCACTTTCATGATGGCATCCCTTTGGCACACATATATTTTTAATTTTTTAAAAGGATTTTTTTTTTTGGCCAGTCCTAGGGCTTGAACTCAGGGCCTAGGCACTGCCCCTGAGCCTTTCTGTGCTCAGGTTAGCACCTTACCCCTTAAGCCATGACGCCACTTCTGGCTGTTTCTGTGTATGTGATACTGAGGAATCAAACCCAGGGCTTCATGCATGCTAGGCAAACACTACCACTAAGCCACATTCCCAGCCGCTTTAAAAGGAATTTTGTCAGTTGCTTGAACTTGGACCTGGACACTGCCCCTGAGGTTCTTTTTCCTCAAGGCTAGAGCTCTACCACTTTAAGCCACAGCACCACTTCCAGTTTTCTGGTGATTTACTGGAGATACTTGTCTCATGGACTTTTCCTGCCCAGGCTGACAGTGATCATCAGATCTTAGCCTCCTGAGTAGCTAAGATTATAGGCACTAGCCACTAGCACACAGCTTTTAAAAGGTTTTAATTTATTTTTATTAATTTTTTTTTCGGGTCCAGTTGTGGGGCCTGAACTCTGGGCCTGGGCACTGTCCCTCAGCTCTTCAGCTCAAGGCTAGCGCTCTACCACTTGAGCCACAGCGCCACTTCCGGCTTTTTTTTCTTTTTGCTTATGTGGTACTGAGGAATCGAACCTAGGGCCTCATGCATGCAAGGCAAGCACTCTACCACTGAGCCACCTTCCCAGTCCCTAAAAGGTTTTAATTTAGAAATGGGGTTTGCTAGGGATGAGACTTAAGGTCTTGCACATGCTATCATGCTAAGTACACACTCCACTACTGAGTACTTCAACCCCTTAAGGGTTTTTTTGTCATTTTCTTTCTAATGGTACCATATTGAACTCAGGGTATTGAGCAAGTGGCAAAGCAAGCACTACTTCTCAAATTAAGACTCCAATTCCTTCTCTTTTGTTTGTGAGATATGGTCTTGCTACCTTTGTTGAGGCTGGCCTTGAACTACTCATGAATCTCTTTGTATAATCTGGCTTTTGAGTAGCTGGAGTTACAGTCATACACCATAGCTATCTTTTTTAAGTTTTTTAATTTGATGAAGCCCAATTTATCTTTTTCTTTACTGTTTTTGCATCACACTTAAAAATAATTTGCCTAAGCCAGGCACTGGTGGCTCACGCCTGTAATCCTAGCTACTCAGGAGGCTGTGATCTGAGGATCGCGGTTCAAAGCCAGCCCAGGCAGGAGAGACCGTGAGACTTCTATCTCCAATAAACCACCAGAAAAGAGGAAGTGGCGCTGTAGCTCAAGTGGTAGAGCGTTCGCCTTGAGCTGAAGAGCTGAAGGACAGCGCCCAGGCCCAGAGTTCAAGCCCCACGACCGACAAAAAAAAAAAAATTGCCTAACATATTTTCTTTTAGTTTTTTTTGTGTGGGTGCCAATACTGGGAGGCTTGAATTCAGAGGCCTCAAGCTCACTTGGCTTGCTTACTCTACCACTTCCACCATGCTTCCAGCCCAGCTTTTAGCAGATTAATTGGAGATGGAGTCTCAAAGACTTTTCTTCCTAGGCTGGCTTCAAACCATGATCCTCCAGGTTTCAACCTACTAGTAACTGGAATTATTTGTCATGAGCCATATTGTTCTTTATTCTATTACTTTAGTAAGCTACTGCAATTACAGCTATTCAATAATCCTAGGATAAATCCTATCAAGTCATGATGTTTGTAAATGTTTCTGAACTTAGTATTTTAAAGATTTTGAAGTCTACCTATACTTTCTTAATCAAACAAAGCATCTCTAAGTACCAATTACTTCTATACTTTAATAAAGGGTCTCTAGAAATAAACTGGTAATGACTACACGATGACACTTCAACTTTCTGTACATAAATAGAAATGATGTAACATAACTGAATTTTGGTCTACATCCCCCCACCAAGAACTACATTTTTGTCTGATTCTATTTGTTTTTTGGGGTTTTTTTTTGGGTCCGGTCGGGGGGCCTGAACTCTGGGCCTGGGCACTGTCCCTCAGTTCTTCAGCTCAAGGCTAGCGCTATACCACTTGAGCCACAGCGCTACTTCCGGCTTTTTTCTTTTTGCTTATGTGGTGCTGAGGAATCGAACCCAGGGCCTCAGGCATGCAAGGCAAGTGCTCTACCACTGAGCCACCTTCCCAGTCCTTTTGTCTGATTCTATAGAAACAAGCTGTAAGAACTTTTTTTTTTTTTTTGCCAGTCCTGGGACTTGAGAGCTTCTTTTGCTCAAGGCTAGCACTCTCTACCACTTGAGCCACAGTGCCACTTCTGGCTTCTACTATGTATATGGTGCTGAGGAATCAAACCCAGGGCTTCATGCATGCGAGGCAAGCACTCTATCACTAAGTCACATTCCCAGCCCCTAAAAAAACATTTTGAAAAATAGCTCGTAATTGACAAGTTATTTTCTCCAAAACTTTATAGCATGCCTGGAGTCAATGTCACAGGTGAAGATTTAAGGCAACCAATAAGACTCGCAATAAAGAGTAGAAACCTAACAAATCTAGCTCTTAATCTTCTTTCTTTTAAATATCCTTAGCTTTCCGGGTGCTGATGGCTTACAACTGTAATCCTACCTACTCTGGAGACTGAGATCTGAGGATCACAGTTTGAGGCTAGACTAGGTAGGAAGAGTCCACAGGACTCTTATCTCCAATAAACTACCAAGAAAGCCTGAAGTGGAGCTGTGGTTCAAGTGTGCTAGCCTTGAGCACAAAAGTTCAAGGACAATGGCCAGACCAGCTAAATAAATAAATAAATAACCTCAGTTCTAATTAGCTGTAATATAAATAGAACTTACTAGCTTGGCATAATGAAGTTCTATTAACTTAGCTCTAAAGTAAGACCTAGAGCTAACAAAGGGTTTGTTTCCTTACCATGGTATTAGTACTTGGCTGTCCAAGGGTGCTGGTGTTACCAAAGGAAAAGCCAGTGTTCTGGGTAGTTGTGGCCTGGCCAAATGGTTTGCTGAAGAGGCTGGTAGTCTGTTGATTCTGCTGGCCAAAGAGACCACCTGGATTTGTTCCAAATCCAGTTGTACCTTACAGAAACAAAAGGAGGAGGAAAGGAAAAAAAAAAAAATCAATGAAAACTATTTTAAAAACTACACAAAAAGATGGAAACTTCTACTATCTAATAATCAAGGAATAATTTTTACCCTATCTGATATTATCTAAATTATTCTACATCCAATTACCTTTTCACTTTATTTTCTCCAAATGGAGCCATATTAGCATGAAACTTTTAATTTCTATAGTAATGCTGTGACCCCAAGAACCCTAACTAGGGAAAATGATCTTCCTTTATGAGCCCGTAGTTTTAGTCTTTTTTTTTTTTTGGTCAGTCATGGGGCCTGAACTCTGGGCCTGGGCACTGTCCCTCAGCTCTTTAGCTTAAAGTTAGCACTCTACCACTTGAGCCATAGCTCCACTTCTGGGTTTTTCTGTTTATGTGATGCTGAGTGGTAGAGTGCAAGCACTCTACCACTGAGCCACCTTCCTAGCCCTGTAGGCTACCTTTATAGATTGTTGGCTACGCTACATCCTTTGCTGTGCAGCAACATTTTAGTTTGATCAAGTCTTTCTTCAATTTACTGTGCTTCTAGATCTTTACTCAGAAAGTTTCTATCTGTGCCCACGAACCCTAATGTTTCCCCTATTCAGTCTTTTAATAGTTTCATAACAATTACTTAAATATAAAGGAAGGATCCTAATGGCTGCCCTTCCTATTATAGGTTTTCTGGGCACAGCAAAGAAAATAATAAATTAGATTTCCTCTGCCAAAAATAAAAAGAGCATATTCAAAGCCTATGTTGTTTTAATCTCTTTACATTTAATCATTCTTGAAAATGAGACTTAATTTATCCATAGAGTCTGACACATAATACTTAAGAATAAATAAGTGCTACAGGTAAGATGGTGTATAATCTCAGCATTTAAGAAGACAATCAAGGGGCTGGGAAGGTGGCTCAATGGTAGAGCGCTTGCCTTGCATACCTGAGGCCCTGGGTTCGATTCCTCAGCACCATATGAGCAAAAAGGAAAAAGCTGGAAGTGGTGCTGTGGCTCAAACGGTAGAGCACTAGCCTTGAGCTGAGGGACAGTGCCCAGGCCCAGAGTTCAGGCCCCACGACTGGACCCCAAAAAAAAAAAAAAAAAAAAAGACAGAAGACAATCAATTTCCAGGCCAACCTGTCCTACACAGTGAGACTCTGTTTCAAAACCAAACCAAACAAAAAATGTTACAAAAAATACTGATTAAAAGAATATTAAATGTCACTTTAATAAACATATTTATATATAAGTATATATGTAAGTATTCTCTTAAAGCTATGAAAAAATTTAACTTTTGTTAGTCTCTACAGAGAAAAATTGGTAGCTAAGCCAATAGGAAAAGAACACATACTTGGTTATATAGTGGTATTTTTAGAAAGTAATTCAGTCATCATCCTGACATACTGTCTTCTGTATCTCTTATTAAATCAAAATAGTTATAAAACTGAATAGAGTTTGGAATCTTTTTTTTTCCCTCTTAATATTGGGAATTTAAAGCAGGTCCTTAGCTGGGCACTGGTGGCCCATGTCTGTAATCATAGCTACTCAGGAGGCTGAGATCTGAGGATCATGATTCAAAGCCAGCTCAGGAAGAAAGTCTATTAGACTTTTTTTTTTTTTTTTTTGGTCAGTTGTGGGGCTTGAATTCTGGGCCTGGGGGCTGTCCCTCAGCTCTTCAGCTTAAGACAAACATTCTACCACTTGAGCCACAGAACCTTTATCAGCTCAGATTTCAGCCTCCTGAGTAGCTAGGATTACAGGTGTGAGCCACCAGCATTCAACCTTATAAAATTCTTATCTCCAATAATCACCAGAAAACAGGAAGTGGAGCTGTAGCTCAAGTTTTGAGCAAATGAGCTCAGAGACAGCAACCAGGCCCCCTCAACCCTCACAACTAATAAAAAATAAAATAAAATCAGGGCTTCATCCATGTCGAGGCTTATATTTGAGCTAGCCTCTAGCCTCAGACTTATTATACTTGTCCAGACACCATCATCTCTCATGTGGACAATACAATTGTTTTTCAAATAATTTGTTTATCCCCTTATAATCTACTCTCACACAAAGGCCTTCAGAACAATTGTTTGATTATAATTATGAGTTCTCTTCCAAAACAACTCTTCCTAAATCAAATAAAAAATGTTTTAATACAGACCCACAAAATCTCTTAAAATATCTTTCCTATCCCATGGGAACACCTCTCTGTATCTTTACCCTTAGCTCTCTGGCAAAAACTTAATTATGGCTACTTGTGTTCACCTGACCACTGCTCAAAAGTCATCTTTTAAATGTAAATCTGTTTCTCCCCACCATGTACATACATATCAGGTATTATTCCTCTAGTATCCATAAAATACTTTTCTCCACAGGACTTAATCACAGAATGACAATTATGTATTATTTTGCTTTTCTTTCCTTAATACAGTCCAATAAAGTGCTTACTAGTTCCAAAGGCAGTTTTGTTCGAACCATATGCAAAGCCTGAGTTAGTGGTGGAGGAGCTGAAGAGTCCGGCTGCACTGGAGGTGGCTGGTGAAGATCCAAATAAGCCAGCTGTGGTCCCTGCTCCCACCTGATTCTGCGGACCTTTCCTGTTAGCCCGATAATCCTCTAAACGAAGTTCCTGAAGATAGGGGAAATGTATTTTTCCAGTCTTAATATGCAAAATCCTTTAGGAGGCTAAATGAAATTCAAATTCTATGTTGACATAGCAAGTATGATTTTGTAAAGACAGTTCCAGCCCAAAACACATATTCATACACACGCTCTCTATATTTTTTCTATATATATATGTTATGTATTTCCCTATATATGCATATCTAATATATTATACATAACGTATTACATATTAAGTATATAATCCTAGTCGATAAAGGATGGAGGTTCAGAAAATTTAGGGGAAAGAAGTTTAGTAATTTGTTTCATAATTTAGTAGTTTCTGAACACTTCAGAGTAAAACAAGCAATTTGGGATATAAGAAGCAACAACTGCTACATTCAACAGTGACAGTCAAAATGCAAACCAGTATATTATGGAGGAATGAGAATAAATAGTGTAATGTTGAATGACAGAGATACTCTATAAAAAGTTCAACAGTGAGCAAAACTTGGGCAGTCAAGACAGTGGCTATTTCTCAAAGAAGACTATAAGGAGGGACAATGCAGAAGAGAAACATGGGACTATACTAACTACTAGCTATACTATTTTTAATTTGAATCCTTTTGCTTATAATTTGAACAAGTTTACTAAAAACTCATGTGCATAAACACATGTATATTGCCCAATGTAATGTAAACAACTTTTAATCATAACAGACGATTACAAGGGAACACTGATATAAATAAAGTGAATGTCATCCTAGTATATGAGAAAAAAAGGAATCTATAAGTAACAAAAAATCTTTTGGTTAATGTTAGATTTTTACTTAGGCCCACTTAATCTTAAAAATATTTTTAAAAAGCTGCATGACTTTTTATACTGTGTTTTACTGACCTCTAGTGATTTGCTTTCATATTCTTTCATAGCAGTAATACACTGGTGCTTGGTACTGATGTTGGTGCTAACTCCAGCTTTAACCATAGTATCTGTACCAGTTGGAGGCTGCAAAGGAAGGAAATACATTTTCTGAGTCTAAGCTTACTTCCACAGACACAATTCCCTAACCTCTGAATTATAATAAAACCAGTAACTAGAACTTTTAATACCAAATGCGGCCAGGTGCTGGCTGTAGGACATACTTTAGTCACAGATATACTAGAGGTTGAGGAGGACAGATCAACCAGAGCAACAAAGCAAGAACAAAAGCTAGGGCTGGGAATGTAGCTTAGTGATAGAGTGCTTGCCTAGCATGCATGAAACCCTGGGTTTGATTCCTCAGTACCACATAAACAGAAAAAGCCAAAAGTGGCACTGAGGCTCAAGTGGTAGAGTGCTAGTCTTGGGCAAAAAATGGAGCTCAGGAACCCTGCCCAGGCCTTGAATTCAAACCCTAGGACCCTAGGCAAAAAAAAAAAAAAAAAACATCTAAAACAAGCTGGTTTCAGGGCTGGGAAGGTGGCTCAGTGGTAGAGCGCTTGTTTTGCATGCCTGAGGCCCTGGGTTCGATTCCTTAGCACCACATAAGCAAAAAGTAAAAAGCCAGAAGTAGCGCTGTGGCTCAAGTGATAGAGTGCTAGCCTTGAGCTGAAGAGCTGAGGGACAGTGCCCAGGGCCAGAGTTCAGGCCCCATGACCGGACCAAAAAAAACAAAAAAAAACAAGCTGGTTTCAAGGGTGCTTGATTACAGTATTTTGCATTTCTCAATTCATTCTATATCCAGCTTATCAGAATAGATGACAAATCCAAGGATTAATCCCATAACCTACATCACTGAATTACATGCTAAAATATATGTACAGAATATATATATATATATATATATATATATATATATATATATATATATATATATATTCTAAATAGAATATATAGGCCTAGAGTTCAAGCCCCATGACCGGAAAAAAAAGAAAGAAAGAAAGAAAAGTTTACCAATTTACTCAAGATTTACCTATCAACTTTTTTCTTTTTCTTTTTGTTTTTTGTTTTGTTTTTTTTTGGTCGGTCATGGGGCTTGAATTCTTTTTCTTTTTTTAAATCAGTTGTGGGGCTTGAACTCTGGGCCTGGGTGCTGTTCCTCAGCCCTTCAGCTCAAAGCTAGCACTCCACCACTTGAGCCACAGCATCACTTCCAGCTTTTTCTGCTTATGTGGTACTGAGGAATCGAACCCAGGGCCTCATGCATGCCAGGCAAGAACTCTACCACTGAGCCACCTTCCCAGACCCTTACTTGTCAACTTTTACATCTAAGTTCTACCACCCATTTTATGACTGACTGCACTTAAATACAAAAGGTTGGGTGGGAAAGGTGGCTCAGCAGTAAGAGTGCTTACCTGGCATGCATGAGGCCCTGGGTTCCTTAGCATCACATAAACAGAAAAATCAGGGGAGAGGTATAGTAGGAGAAAATGAGGGAGGGGGCAACTATGTTTGACAAGAATTGAACTCATTTCCTTACTTATGTAACTGTAACCCCTCTATACATTACCTTTACAATAATCAAAAAAAAAATAAAGGTTCCTACTTACATGGCCAGTTTTCTCAACTACTGTTTCACCATATGGTAATTTTCACTATCTGTCATATTTAACTTTAAAGTCAGAATTCTAAAGTTAATATTAGGCATTATCTTGAAATATTATTATGTATGAATCACCTTACATAACTTACTAAATTTTTTTCCCCTTCTAGTTTCAGGGTTGGAATTCAAAGCCTCCTGCTTGCTAGGCATGCACCCTACTACTTTAGCCACATACCTTGGGCCATCTCACTTTATCAATTAGATTCTCCGATTTATGCCTTGACTAGTCAACACAATAATCCTCCAATGTACATATCTTGTGTAGCTAGGATGACAAGTGCACACCACCACACCCAACTTTTTTGTTTTTGTTTTTGTTTTTTTTGGTCTGGTCGTCAGGCCTGAACTCTGGGCCTGGGCGCTGTCCCTCAGCTCTTCAGCTCAAGGCTAGCGCTCTACCACTTGAGCCACAGCACCACTTCCGGCTTTTTTCTTTTTGCTTATGTGGTGCTGAGGAATCGAACCCAGGGACTCGAGCATGCAAGGCAAGCGCTCTACCACTGAGCCACCTTCCCAGCCCCCAACTTTTTTTTTACCCCAGTCTTGGGGCTTGAACTCAGGGCCTGGGCACTATCCCCAAGCATCTTTGTGCTCAAGGTTAATGCTCTACCATTTGAGCCACAGTGCCACTTGTAGCTTTTTCTGAGTAGTAGTTTACTTGTGATAACAGTCTCATAGACTTTTCTGCCCAGGCTGACCTTGAAGCATAATCCTCAGAACTCAGACTCCTAAGGAGCTAGGATTATAGGCTGGAGCTACCGGCCCTTGGCTCACATCCACCTTTCATTGGTTGAAATGGTTGGGAGAGGTATATCTTGGAGGTTTTGCCTGGCTGGCCTTACACCATAATCCTCATTATCTCTGTCTCTGCAATAGCTACCTTACTTACCTCATATATCTCCTTAAACAAAAAAGCCTCATTTTTGTTTTTCTATGCTTTGCCCTTTACTATGTTATTTCTATTAAAAAAAGCCAAGTGCTGGTGGTCACGCCTATAATCCTACCCTATTTAGGATGCTGAGATCTGAGGATCAGAGTTTGATGCCAGCTCAGCAGACAAATTCTTGAGACTATGTACAAACTAATCACTAAAAAGCCAGAAATAAGAGCTGTACCTCAAGTGGTAACAGTAGTTTACAGTAGCTTTGAGTACAAAAGCTCAGGGATAATACCCAGGCCCTAAGTTCTAGTCCTAGGACTGGCACACACACACAAAAAAATTATCAGAGGATAAATGATGAACACAATAAAGTTTTATCTCATATAAGCTACTCTAGCTGGGCACCAGTGGTCCATGCCTATAATCCTAGCTACTCAGGAGACTGAGATCTAGATCTGAGGACCGTAGTTCAAAGCCAGCATAAGCAGCAAAGTCCATGAGCCTCTTATCACCAATTAACCATCAGAAAACCAGGAAGTGGAACTATGGCTCAAAGTGGTAAGAGTACTAGCCTTCAGCAATAGAGCTTAGGGGCAGTGCCCAAATTCAAGCCCCAAGAGCTACTCTAAATAAGTACATTAAATAGCTATTCTATTCAACTTCCACATACAAATCTGACTGAGATTACTGCTATTCAAATATATATCACAACCTAAATTTGTGTTTTACAACTTTTCCTGTGTACTGTATAAGTATTTACAGACTTTATTTAAAAATCTCCCAAGAAGGGGCTGGGAAAGTGGCTCAGTGGTAGAGCGCTTGCCTTGCATGCCTGAGGCCCTGGGTTCGATTCCTCAGCACCACATAAGCAAAAAGAAAAAAGCCAGAAGTGGTGCTGTGACTCAAGTGGTAGAGAGCTGAAGAGCTGAGGGACAGCGCCCAGGCCCAGAGTTCTGGCCCCACAACCGGACCCAAAAAAAAAAAAATCTTCCAAGAAGAGCTATACTCATAACTGAAGAGAGTGATTTTATAATTCATCCTACAAAGAAATAAAATGAGGGGGTAACACTGTTTAATAGGATATGTACTCATTACCTTACTTATGTAACTATAAATCCTCTGTACAGTATCTTTACAATAAAAAGTATTTAAAAAATTAAAATGAGAAAGAAACATATTACACAAACACTAGGAGAAATACCTACATTAAATTTAATGGTAGTCCCAGTAGGTGCTGCTGTAAAACTACTTGGCCCAAAAAGGGAGCCTGAGGTACTACCAAAAGGATTAGAGGTGGTATTTGTTGTTCCGAAGAGTCCCCCACTGCTTGTACTTGTTCCAAAATCTGTAAGTTAGAAAGAAAAAAAAAAATGAAACTGAGGAGTAAATACTTTTAAGCATCTACAAGACACTCTGGAAATGGACTATAGCACTAGCAACAGTACTTTCATATTCTCAAATTTTCTAACTTTGCATTTTCTTGAGCAAATATATATTCAATCAAACATACAAGCCCCAAAATTTGAAGTTTCCATATTTCCATATTTTTGACACTTTAGGGGAAAATCAAGTTGGTGAACATAGGGAAGAAAGAAAGAATAGTATACAATCAATATGCAAATCAAACTGTCAGGTGCACAGTCCAATAATGTCCTACTTACTCCCAAAGCCAGTTGGTTTATTTTGTGCAAAGGCATTGTTTTGGGATGAGAAGAGACTGGTCCCTGTACTTGAAGATCCAAACAAGCTATTTGATGTTCCTGTTGATGTACCAAACCCAAAACCAGTGCTTGTGGAGGTAGCTGGCTGGCTAAATGAACTGGTACCAAATAATCCTCCTAAGGAGATAGGTGATAGAAGGAGAGGGGGAAAAAAACAAAACAGATCAGTTACTAAATAAAGTACTATACCAACAATAAATGAATTTAAACAAAGTAAGAAAAGAAATATCTTACCTGGTTTGGTCTGTGAATTTCCAAATAAGCTTCCAGTATTGTTGCTAGAACCAAATGCAGATGTTCCAAATGCCCCTCCGCTAGTGGTGCCAAAGCCAGTGTCTGAAAACAAATCAAATCCCATACTTAGAATTTAGAATAAAATCTAAACCAGGTAAGTAATTTGTTCAAGGCTAGCATTCTACCACTTTGAGCACCACTTTTGGTTTTCTGCTAGTTAATTGGAGAAGAGTCTTTCTGGGCCAGCTTCAAACCAAGATCCTCAGATTCTCAGCTTCCTGAGCAGCCAGGATTATAGGCATGAGCCATTGGTGCCCAGCTAGTTTTAATATCTTTAACATTATGCATCTGAATAGGACCATTATCTGATTTGAAAACTTCCTCAAAGTATTACTAAACAAAAAGGGGAAGAGGAAAATAAGGGAGAGTAATAAAAGGGGTGAGCTTAATCCATATACGTTGAATCCATGGTATGAAAATGTCACAATAACTCCTCCCTCTCACCAACTAATGCATGCGTTAAAAAAAAAAAAAAAAAAAAGGTTAATGGAAAGCTGGGCAACAGTGGCTCACACCTGTAATCCTAGCTACTCAGGAGGCTAAGATCTGAGGATCATGGTTCAAAGCCAGTCCAGGCAGGAATGTCAGTGAGACTCTTATCTCCAATTAACCACCAGGAAACTGGAAGTGGTGCTAGGGCTCAAAGTGGTAGAGAACTAGCCTTGAGCTTAAGAGCTCAAGTGACCAGGCCCAGAATTCAAGTTCCAGTGGTCGAGTACTTGCCTTGCAAGCATGAGGACCTGGATTTGATTCCTCAGCACCACATTAGCAGAAAAAAAAAACAAACAAACAAGAAGTGGTGCTGTGGCTCAAGTGGTAGAGCACTAACCTTGACTGAAGAGCTGAGGGACAGTGCCTAGGCCCAGAGTTCAGGCCCCACGACCAAAAACCAAAAACCAAATCAATAGAAAGATGTGACTTTTCTAGTGGGAATGTAGCTCATTGATAGAGTACTTTGTTTAACACAACTGAGGCCCTAGATTTAGGCATGAATTTTCAAGCCACGTTGATAGTATACTCCTATAGTCCTAGTCACTCTCAACCAACTCAAGAAGTTGAGGAAGGAAGACAGAGTTAGTCCAGGAGCTCAAGGTCAGCTTGAGTGACAGAATGAGTGACATCCTGCCACAGAAGGAAAGGAAAAGGAAAGACGGATAGGTAAAATGCTGATTTGGTAACACTAGAGATAAGTGTATGAGAGTTCATGATAATTTTCTTTGGTTGTTTTTTTTTTTTTTGGGGGGGGGTCAGTCATGGGCACTGTCCCTGATCTTGTTTTTGCTCAATGCTAACACTCTACCACTTGAGCCACAGCACCACTTCTGGCTTTTGCTATATATGTGGTACTCAGGGATCAAACCCAGGGCTTCATGCGTGCTAGGCAAGCACTCTACCACTAAGCCACCTTCCCAGCCCTTTGTATACATTTTTTTTTGGGGGGGTCCAGTGGTGGGGCCTGAACTCTGGGCCTGGGCATGTCCCTCAGCTCTTCAGCTCAAGGCTAATACTCTACCACTTGAGCCACAGCACCACTTCCGGCTTTTTTCTTTTTGCTTATGTGGTGTTGAGGAATCGAATCCAGGGCCTCAGGCATGCAAGGCAAGCACTCTACTACTGAGCCACCATCCCAGCCCCTTTGTATACATTTTTTTTAACCAAAGGGTTAAAAGTAAATAAGGGGGCTGGGAATGTGGCCAAAAAAAATCAGAAGTGAAGCTGTGGCTCAAGTGATAGCTAGCCTTGGGCAACAAAGCTAAGGGACAGCAACAAGGCCATGAGTGCAAGCTCAAGGAATTTTTTCTTCTGGCCTGAAAGTTAGTAATAGATCATAACTTTGTGCTAAAAGAAACAATATTTAAATAATTTCTATTTATCAGAAAGCCATGGAAATGCATTAAACTTACTTCTATTTTTCTTACAGAACTTTAATTAAATCACTTTTCAAGGAGACTTATAAAAATCAAATTGAATAAAATTACTCTTTTCGTCAATTTTCTTTTTCTTTTCTTTTTCTTCTTTTTGCTAGTCCTGAGGCTTGGACTCAGGGCCTGAGCACTGTCACTGAGCTTCTTGTGCTCAAAGCTAGCACTCTATCACTTGAGCCACAATGCTACTCCGGCTTTTTCTGAGGAATCAAACCCAGGGCTTCGTGCCTGGTAGGCAAGCACTCTACCACTAAGCCACATTCCTAGCCCTCAATTTTATTTTTGAGACAGGATCTTACTACTTGTATAGCCCTGATCAGTCTCAAACTCAGTTCTTCTGCCTGAACCTCTTAGGTGCTGAGGCAGGAGTATGTCAAGTTTGAGGCTCACTCAGGTAATGAGATCTCCAAAAAAGGCTAATCCACAAAAATATGTATCTGTAGAGTTTACTATGTAAATTTTATTTACCATTCCAGTTCTTATCATTTGTTCCTGTGAATATCAGTGGTCACCTGCTGTCAATTTATGGTGTGCTACTTTTCTCATCCAACTCTTTTGTATTTTTTCCCCCAAATATATTATGTCTTCCTATGTAATAAACCCAGAAATAGACAGGTAAATAGCTAAGAATTGCTTTTTTTTTGGTGCCAGTACCAGGGCCTGAACTGGGCTCAGCTTACTGTACAAAAATGGCACTTTACAACTTGTACCGTATCTCTAGCCCTGCTTCTTGCTGGTTAACTGGAGATGGATCTGACATACTTTTTTTTCTGCCTTGGCTAACTTCAAATATTGACTCTCAGAATCTCAGCCTCTTTAGCCATCAGTGCTCAGCTTAACAACTATTCTTCAATAAGGAAAGTAAAGGAGAAACCTATAATTTAAAATTTCCCTAACAGTTGCCTACTTCACCTTTTTCAGAACTCTAGTATTTCATGAAAAACTGACTGTTTGGTTTCACTTGCTTTAGTATAGCTTTTATGTTGTTGGGAGCCAGTGGCTTGTACCTGAAATCCTAGCTACTCAATAGGCTGAGCCCTAAAAACTATGGTTTGAAGCCAGCTGGCAAAGCAAAGTTCATGACACTTTATGAGTAAATATGTGCACCAGTAAAGGGACTTAAACTCAGGACTTCAGTGCTGTCCCTTAGCTTCAGCTTTTTTACATCAAGGTTGGTGTTAAACTATTTGAACTACAGTTTCTTTTTTTTTTTTTTTTTTTTTGGGGGGGGGGGGGGGTCCGGTCGTGGGGCCTGAACTCTGGGCCTGGGCGCTGTCCCTCAGCTCTTCAGCTCAAGGCTAGTGCTCTTCCACTTGAGCCACAGCGCCACTCCCAGCTTTTTTCTTTTTGCTTATGTGGTGCTGAGGAATCGAACTCAGGGTCTCAGGCATGCAAGGCAAGCGCTCTACCACTGAGCCACCTTCCCAGTCCCTTGAACTACAATTTCTAATTCCAGCTTCTTGATGGTACGTGGAGGTAAGAGTTTCATAGACTTTCCTGCCCAGGCTGGCTTTAAACTGAGATCCTCAATCATGGCCTCCTGAATCACAGGTCCATTTACTTCTTTTTTTTTTTTTTTTTTTTGGTCAATCATGGGGCTTGAACTTGGGGGCTGGGCCACTGTTCCTGAGTTCTTTTGCTCCAGTCTAACACTCTTCCACTTTGAGTCACAGTGCCACTTCCGGTTTTTTGGTAGTTAATAGGAGATAAAGTGTCCTGGCCAGCTTCATTTACTTCTCAAAGCATAGTTTCCCTTTCTTTAAAAAATACATGCAGTGCCGGGCGCTGGTGGCTCATGCCTGTAATCCTAGCTACTCAGGAGGCTGAGATCTGAGGATCGCGGTTCAAAGCCAGCCCGGGCAGGAGAGACCGTGAGACTCCTATCTCCAATAAACCACCAGAAAACCGGAAGTGGCGCTGTGGCTCAAGTGGTAGAGCGCTCACCTTGAGCTGAAGAGCTGAGGGACAGCGCCCAGGCCCAGAGTTCAAGCCCCACGACCGACAAAAAAAAAAATACATGCAGTAATTGTTCAGTCTTTATCTGATAGACCAACAACTGGGTCTTCTCAATAGCTATTTCTGTGGTCTATTCCTTATTCCTATATATGAGTTATACTTTAATGTTTCTTTGTCTCATTAATAACAATTTTTTAAAATGGAGCTAGGCTGGGCGCCAGTGGCTCATGCCTGTAATCCTAGATACTTAGGAGGCTGAGATCTGAGGATCGAGGTTCAAAGCCAGCCCGGGCAGGAAAGTCCATGAGACTCTTACCTCCAATAAACCACTCAGAAAACCAGAAGTGGTGCTGTAGGCTCACCTTGAGCTGAAGAACTGAGGGACAGCACCCAGAGTTATAGCCCCAAGACCGACCCCCACCCCTCCCCCCAAAACAATGAAGCTGGGGACCAGTAGCTCACTCCTGTAATCCTACTCAGGAGGCTGAGATTTGAGGATCAAAATTCAAAGCCAGCCAGGACAGGAAAATACATGAAGTAGAGCTGTGGCTCAAATGGTAGAGAACTAGCCTTGAACAAAAAAATCTCAGGGACAGCACTCACACTCTGAGTTCAGGACACACACACACACACACACACACACACACACACACACACACACACACACACACACACACACACACACACACACACACACACACACACACACACACACACACACACACACACACACACACACACACACACACACACACACACACACACACACACACACACACACACACACACACACACACACACACACACACACACGTTTGATACTAAATAGTACCAAGTCTGGATAATGTTTCCCTTCTGCCCAGTTCTTCCAAGGAAAACTCAAAACAGGTTAAGTTTTCCCCTTCAATTCTTTTTAAAAACTTACTTTGTCCAAATGTTGATGTTGTACCAAAGCCACTTGTACTACCCCCAAAGGGGGTTCCAAATGACTTATTAAACATCTTCAAAATAAGTCTTTGCTTCAGAAAGCTAGAAAAAAGAAAAAATATCAGTTTTTAAAGGCCACACAATACTATGGTACCAAGAAAGCTATTGTTCTGAAAAGAAAGAAACCTATTATTCTAGAAATTTAGTAAGGCCTCCAGAAACTACAACATATACTTTTATTAAATGTTCTAAAACTCTACGTGTTATATAATGTTCTTTAATCCATGCTGCTCTTGAGATGGCCAGTATTATAATCTGAGGTTAAAGTCCAGTTCTTACCAACAACCACAGCCATACCTTTAAAAATGTTTGACTTTTTTGGGGGTGGTGGAGTTGCTGAGAATTAAACCAAGGCCTCAAAAGTACAAGGTAAATGCTGTACCACTGAGCTATACTATAGCTCCAGCCCACAATGTGGTTCGTTTTGCTTTTAACCTAACTATGCTTTTAATAAAGATTTCTAGTCTAAGACCAAATTTTTATATTAGGAAGCTTGCGTTATTTTTTCCTATTTTTCTATATTAAAATAAAAATGTTTGCCAAACTATCCAAATCCCTGATATTCTGGGCATAATAAATACTGTTCTCTATATGGTCCCTTGTCTTCAACATCTGAGAACATTAATCATTGAAATTCTGTGATAAAATCCCCCTAGGTCTGAGTATATAGATCAATGCTAGACTGCTTATCTAGCATGTACAAGGTCCAGTGTTCAACCCTAAGCATGTAAACAACCAACCAATCAAACAAAATAACAAACCAGCAAAAACAAACTTCTCATTTATACATGATTTCCCTCCAGTATCTAAACTATGCTATAGACATTTACTTGGGTTAAACTATTCCAACAACTGTAAAAGGAAGTTTGGAGGGGTTTTCCCATTTGCTTTGAATAAAAGCAAACTACCAGTATAGTTTATTCAAATGTAATAGCTTCATTCAGACATATTCTAAATAGTAGTTCCCTTGTAACTGAATGTAATATTAAACTGGCCTATGTTTTGTCTGGACACCCTCCAACAATAAAAATGTTCTTCTAAACAAACAAACAAAAAAGATCTTTCTCCCTGAATAAATATTCATTAAAAGTTACAATATGGGGCTGGGAATGTGGCTTCAGTGGTAGAGTGCTTGTCTAGCATGTATGAAGCCCTGGGTTCAATTACTCAGTATCACATAAACAGATAAAGCCAGAAGTGGAGCTGTGGCTCAAGTGGTAGCGTGCTAGTCTTGAGCAAAAGAAGCTCAGGAACAGTGCCCAAGCTCTGAGTTCAATCCCTAGGACTGGCAAAAAAAAAAGTTAAGATACATGCTGCCATTTACTTGCTAACAAGAAAATAAGTGAAGCACTTTGTAATATCAAACCTAAAAAGAGGCAGTTATATTTACTAGACTTTTGTGACAAGAACATTCTTTCTATATTATAAGCACATAATGGAATAGTCTGGATTATATTTTTTGCTGAGCCCTGGTGGCTCACACCCATAATACTAGCTACTCAGGAGGGTGAGATCTAAGAATCAAGGTTCAAAACCAGTGGCATTGTAGCTCAAGCAGTAGCGCTCGCCTTGAGCTGAAGAGCTAAGGGACAGCCCCCAGGCCCAGGTCCAGAGTTCAAGCCCCAGAGTTCAAGACCGACAAAAAACAAAACAAAACAAAAAACCCACAAAACCAGCCTCAGCAGGAAAAGCTCATGAAGTTGAGCTGTGGCTCAAACGGTAGAGCATTAGCCTTGAGCAAAAAAGCTCAGGATAGTGCCTAGGCTATGAGTTCAAGCCCCAGGACAGTATGTAAAAAGAAAAAAAAAAGCTGGGCTGGGAAAGTGGCTCAGTGGTAGAGCGCTTGCCTTGCATGCATGAGGACCTAGGTTTGATTCCTCAGCACTACATAAGCAGAAAAGGTTGGAAGTGGTGCTATGGCTAAAGTGGTAAATCACTAGCCTTGAGCTAAAGAGCTGAGGGACAGCACCCAGACCCAGAGTTCAGCCCCATGACTGACAAAAAAAAACAAAAAAAAAACCTACTAGCACTTCAAGATGTTATAACACTCAAATACTTTGTGCACATTGAAAAAGAGGGGGCTGTCCCTTAAAATTTATGATCCTTTATAGAAAACTGACATTCTAAAATATCCTAGGGGGTGGGGCCAAAGCTCATTCAAACATTCAAATATACTAGCTAGTAGAGTACCACAACAGAATTAGCTGGCAAGATTTTCAAAATACAATCTTTTAGGTCCCACTGTAGAAATACTGAACCAAGCCATGTGCCAGCGACTCATGCCTAGAAATCCTAGTTTCTCAGGAGGCTGATCAAGAATTGCAGTTTCGGGCTGGGAAGGTGGCTCAGTGGTAGAGCGCTTGTCTTGCATGCTTGAGGCCCTGGGTTCAATTCCTCAGCACCACATAAGCAAAAAGAAAAAAGCTGGAAGTGGTGCTGCGGCTCAAGTGGTAGAGCGCTAGCCTTGAGCTGAAGAGCTGAGGGACAGCGCCCAGGCCCAGAGTACAGGCCCCACGACGGGACCCACCCACCCCCCCCCCAAAAAAAAGAATTGCAGTTTCAGGCCAACCCAGGCAGAAAAGCCTAAGACTGTATTTCTAAAATAACCAGCAAAAATCATGGATAGAGATATGGCTCAAGTGGCAGAGTGATAAACAAGTATGAGGCCGTGAGTTCAAATGTAGTATGGGGAGGACAAAAGGAGGGACTGAACCAAAATTTCAGGGTGGAATGCAGACATGTGCATTTTGGAAAGGCTCAAGTGACTAAAGCATGCCTTCATAACTCAAGGTTTTATTTCATATAATCATCTTGTATCTAATGAGATTTACCTTGAGTTTCTTGCCTTCCCAACTTATTACACACTACAAAGTAACATTGACTCCCATTCCAGGGGAAATATTCTTGGAAGTACTTGACAGAAGTCTACACTTCTATTATACTGACTTTTCAACAGTCCATTCCAATTGATAGTTGTAGCTGGGGACATGGCTCAAGTACTAGAGCATCTGGCTATCAAATATAAAGCACTGAGTTCAAATTCTAGTATTGACTAACATTCAACTACAATCTAGTAATGTTCAATTTTCCATCCATTTTCTTATTTATCCCAATTAACAGAAATCTGTTCATGCAAATATGACACCTTTTTGTGCAGGGTTCCTGACACAATTCAAAAGTTGAGTAATACAATAAGGAGCAGTAACTTGGGGCCTGGATATATTAGGTTTTACAGATGTTTTATTCCACATTTATCAAATGCATACTTTTTGGCAGTACTGGGATTTGAACTCATGGCTTGAGCTTGGCAAGGCAGGCAATTCTACCCATAAGCCTTTCCTACAGTCTCAATTGTAGTTTTTAATAATCTTACCCTAAAACAGAAACCTACAATTAATAATACATTTCACAGATTTGTAGTAGTAGTAAAGTATTATTATAGGACCAATCAATAAATGAGCAAATAAACTGGCTAATATGTGAGGGAAAAAAATCCTTAAGTATTAGAGAAACATGAGCCAAAACTACAGATTCCACCTTACTCTAAAATAAGAATGGCTACAATCAAGAAACAAAAAGACAAGTTGGAGGAGGCCAACTTATTATTAATTGCTAGTTTCGAAGCACCTCAAAAAACTGAAAATGGCTGGGATTGTGGCTTAGTGGTAGTGCTTGCCTAGCATGCACGAAGCCCTAGGTTTGATTCCTTAGTACCATAAAAATAAATAAATAAATAAATAAAAATAAAAAATAAAAAAAGCCAGAAGTGGCTCGGTAGCTCAAGTGATAAGAGTGCTAGATTCGAGCAAAAGAAGCTCAGGGACAGTAACAGTCTCTGAGTTCAGGCTCCAAGAGGAGCAAAAAAAAAAAAAAAAAAAAAAAGGAAATAAGCCAGGTGCCAGTGGTTAATGTCTGTAATCCTAGCTACTCAGGAGGCTAAGATCTGAGGATTGCAGTTCAAAGCCAGCCCAGGAAAGAAAGTCCATAAGACTTTTACTCCAATTAGCTTAGCCACTAATAGAAGTTGGAAATGAACCTGTGACTCATGTAGTAAAAAGCCAGCCAGGAGCAAAAAGCTAAGGGATAGGTCCCAGATCCTGAGTTTAAGCCCCAGGATCCCCCTCAGAAACAGAAAGAAAGAAAGAAAGAAAGAAAGAAAGAAAAGAAAGAAAGAAAGAAAGAAAGAAAGAAAGAAAGAAAGAAAGAAAGAAAGAAAGAAAGAAAGAAAGGAAGAAAGAAGGAAAGAAAGAAGGAAAAAAAGAAAGAGAGAAAGAGAAAGACAGAGAGAGAAAGAGAGAGACAGAGACAGAGAGAGAAAGGAAGAAAGGAAGAAAGGAAGAAAGGAAGAAAGGAAGAAAGAAAGAAAGAAAGAAAGAAAGAAAGAAAGAAAGAAAGAAAGAAAGAAAGAGAAAGAGAGAGAAAGGAAGGAAGGAAGGAAGGAAGGAAGGAAGGAAGGAAGGAAGGGAGGGAGGGAGGGAGGGAGGGAGGGCAGGCAGGGAGGGAGGGAGGGAGGGCAGGTGGGGAGGGCAGGCAGGCAGGCAGGGAGAGAGGGAAGGAAGGAAGGCAGGCAGGCAGGCCTATAATATCTACATGATTCAACCATACCACTCAGAGAATTAAGTCAACCACTATAGAGATACCTGTATAACATATTAATCATGCCACTATTCTCAATAGCCACATTATGGAGTCAGTCTAGGTGCTAATCAATGGATAGAAAGATACAGAAATTTACTCAGCTTTAAAGAATTATGTTGTTTCCTGGAAAGTGGACAGAACTGAGAGGTTAGCATGTTAAGTTAAATAAGCCAGTCCCATAAAACTAGTCTCACGTTTACTCTCATTTGTGAGAACTAGGAGAAAACAAAACAAAAACAAAATCAAGTTTATGAGAGTAAAAGGGGATGAGGGAAGGGAAAGATGAAAAGTAATAGAATAAATATGACCAAAGTACAATTCATGTACAAAAAAATGTCATGATGAGCTATAGCTCATGCCTTGTAATCCTAACCATCTGAGGATGGCAGCCAGCCCAAACAGGAAAGTCCTGAGATTCTGATCTGCAGTTATCCACCAAAAAGCCAGTAGTGGAGCTGTGGCTCAAGTGGTAGAGTGCCAGTGTTGAGTGAAAAAGCCCAGGGACAGTGCCCAGGCCCTAAGTTCAAGCCCCAGGACCAGAACCCAAAGGGGAAAAAAAAAAGGTATGATGAAACTTCTTAATACATACAATTTAATAGATAGTGGTAAATCTTTACAAGTTATTTTATACATTGACTCAATAACTATAAGGTTGCTGGTATTGCACATTCACTAGGCCAAGATAAATATATAAGAACCTAGTCATGGGCTAGGAAGGTGGCTCAGTGGTAGAGCGCTTGCCTTGCATGCCTGAGGCCCTGGGTTTGATTCCTCAGCACCACATAAGCAAAAAGAAAAAAAAAGCCGAAAGTGGCGCTGTGGCTCAAGTGGTAGAGTGCTAGCCTTGAGCTGAGGGACAGCACCTAAGCCCAGAGTTCAGGCCCCACAACGACCCAAAAAAAAAAAGAAGAACCTAGTCATTCACATAATGAGGCCAAAGGAGTATATGCAAAGGAGTGGTAGACAAAGGCTCAACAGATGATCATATAAAATAATATTCTGGTCTGGAAAGGTAGCTCAGTGGTAGAGTGCTTGCCTTGCATGCATGAGACCCTGGGTTCGATTCCTCAGCACCATGTAAGCAGAAAAAGCCAGAAGTGGTGCTGTGGCTCAAGTGGTAGAGTGCTAGCCTTGAGCTGAAGAGCTGAGGGACAGAGCCCTGGCTCAGAGTTCAGGCCCCACAACTGATCTATTTAAAAAAAAAAAAAAAAAAGTAATATTCTATGAAATGAACTCCAAGAAAAGTAAAGGAGACATTTTTAGTTGCCATTGTTGCTGTTTTGTTTGCTTTTCCTTTTGTCTTATTAGTTTGTGTTTGGGAGGGGAAGGAAGGGCACATAAAAGGTGGAACAAAGGTGAACAACAAATACAACAGTGATACTCATGAGAAACTATGTAGTAAATGAACTAGGAGAGAAGGAGAGGGACAGAAGGGGAAACAGGGTTCAAAAATACTTGTACTTGGGCTGGAAAGGTGGCTCAGTGGTAGAGCGCTTGCCTTGCATGCATGAGGCCCTGAGTTCGATTTCTCAGCACCACATAAGCAGGGGGAAAAAAAGCTGGAAGTGGCAATGTGGCTCACAAGTGGTACAGCGCTGGCCTTGAGCTGAAGAGCTGAGGGACAGCGCCCAGGCCAGAGTTCAGGCCCCACGACCGGACCCGAGAGAAAAAAAAAAAGTACTCATTACCTGATTCATGTAGCTACAAGCCTCTATATCAAGTCGACAACAATTTTTTTTTTAAAGTTTGTTGGTATTAGGCATCACAATTTGTACCACGGATAAGCTATTTAACAAGTTTTATAAATTCAAAAAGGGAATGTAGCTTAGTGGTAGAGTGCCTGACTAGCATGCATGAAGCCCTGGATTCAATTTCTCAATACTAAATAAACAGAAAAAGCCAGAAGAAATGCTGTGGCTCAAGTGGTAGAGTTCTAGCCTTAAGCAAAAGCAGCTCAGGAACAGTGCAAAAGCCGAGTTCAAGCCCCAGGACTGGCACAAAAAAAAAAGTAAGCAAGTGGAACTCTAATCTACATACTAACTTCCCATGGACACCCTCAATCCTAGCTCATAAGCAACAAACAGAAATTTATTCTAGACCCCAATGAAAGAAACAAATCCAATTTATAAACTCTTGCAGGGGGGAAAAAGCCTCTCACTCAAACCCAGCCTATCCTCTTAGTTCTGGCAAAGGTAAACTTAGCATTATCTCATATTGGGTATTTTCCTAAAATTATCACAGGGAAGCAAATCAACATTTTGGGGAAAACCTCTGGTCACTACCATAGAAGCTAAAATAGGTAGTAGTTCCTGTGCTCTTCAAATTATTCATTATCCTTACTATGTAAATATATTATGTAAATGTCATTGGCCCAGTGAAAATTGTCCCCCTCTGCTCTTGCCCCCAACAATCTTCTAAATCATTTTCAAAACCTAGTTCAGTCAGGTGCCAGTGGCTCACGCCTGTAATCCTAGCTACTCAGGCAGAGATCTGAGGATCATGGTTCAAAGCCAGCCTGGGCAGAAAAATCCCTGTGAGAATCCTATTAACTGTTCAAAAAAGCCGAAGTGGTCTGGTAGCTCAAGATGTAGACCGCTGGCCTTGAGCACAAAGAAGCTCAGGGACAAGAATCAGGTCCTGCGTTCAAGCTCCAGGGTGGCAAAAACAAAACCCTAACTCAAATGTCATACTTCCTCAAGACATCCCTTTAACAAAGATATCCCCTGAACTTCCACAGCATATTATGGGGTTTTTGTTTTTGTTTGTTTGTTTGTTTGGTCCGGTCGTGGGGCCTGAACTCTGGGCCTGGGCGCTGTCCCTCACCTCTTCAGCTCAAGGCTAGCACTCTATTACTTGAGCCACAGCGCCACTTCCGGCTTTTTTCTTTTTGCTTATGTGGTGCTGAGGAATCAAACCCAGGGCCTCAGGCATGCAAGGCAAGCGCTCTACCACTGAGCCACCTTTCCAGCCCAAGTACAAGTATTTTTGAACCCTGTTTCCCCAATGATCTCTTTCTATATATCCTGACCCCAACTCAACATCTCTATAATGAATACGATAAAACACAAATTTTCCGTTGTTTCTGGAGGATCTGTTTTATCAGCTGCTGGAAAACACAGCCCTCAGCTGTCAGTTCTTGGCAGAAATGCCTCCATTGAAGACTGTCTAATCCAAGGTCACACTTCCTACCTCAATGCATAGGTGCCAGTTGCCAACTTCATTAAGACAACAAACATTATGGATGGGAGTATGTGGTACTCAGTGGTAGACTGCTTGTCCAACATTCATGAGGCCCCCCCCCACCCCAGCAGGGGGGAAAATGTCATATAACAATTCAAACCTGCTGGGCGCCCATGGCTCACACCTGTAATCCTAGCTACTCAGGAGGCTGAGATCTGAGGATCATGGTTCAAAGCCATTTGAAAGACCATGAGCCTCATCTCCAATTAACCAATAAAAAGCCAGAAGTAGAGCTATGGCTCAAGTGGTACAGAGCTAGCCTTGAATGAAAAAAGCTCACACTTAGTTTTTTGCACAGAAAAGGAATGAAAGTGGTGCTGTGGCTCAAGTAGTAGAGTGCTAGCCTTGAGCTGAATTCAGAGCTGAGGGACAGCACCTAGGCCCAGAGTTCAAGCCCCACAACTGACCAAAAAAAAAAAAAAGAAAAGAAAAGAAAAAGGGAAGAAAACTAACGCAACGTTTTTGTTTTTTTTAAGCAACTGCTAACCTTAAGTACTATATCTCAGTGACTAAGCAAGTTTTCTAGAACATTCTAGTTTGTAGCTCTGTAACTTCAGAAAGTTATACAAATGGAAAGTAATTTTTTTCTTCCCATTTCACCAAAATCAACAGAAAGAATAAACAATAACTTTTTGTTAGGTGAATGGACAAGTAGAGTCATTTCCACTTTACAAATCACATTCTCAAATATTCTCTAATCTTCATGAAAATACTAAGAAAGGCAGGAATTAACCATTTGCAGTTAAACTAAATGAAAATATGACTTGTAATTTTTGCCATGGATGAGAAATACAAGGGTAGAAAAGAGGGCTGGGCAGTATTCCAGAAGAAATTAGCCCAGTCTTGATCACCTGATACTACCTGCTAACCTCTTGTTTCCTTTGATAAATCCCTTGGTCAAGCTGCAACCTTGATTAGAAATACCAATTGTCCTTTCTAAAAGTTGTTCCTTTTTTTTTCTAAAAACTTTTGGTCAAGCATCACCTGCTTCATGAGACTATTTCAGATTGACCTTTTAGGCTCTTACCAATATAAAAACACTTCCCCTTCCCTGCCCCCTTTCCACACCTATTACATAAACTAGTATCTCCCAGCTGTTCTTAGTTATGAAATATATTTAATGTTGTACCTGACACTTGAGAAAGTAATGCTGTTTGCTGCTCTGATAAAAAGCATTTTGAGGGGCTGGGAAGATGGCTCAGTGGTAGAGCGTGTGCCTTGCATGCCTGAGGCCCTGGGTTCGATTCCTCAGCACCACATAAGCAAAAAAGAAAAAGCCGGAAGTGGTGCTGTGGCTCAAGTGGTAGAGCGCTAGCTTATAGCTGAAGAGCTGAGGGACAGCGCCCAGGCCCAGAGCTCAGGCCCCACGACTGGACCCCCCCCCAAAAAAAAGCATTTTGACTTTGTTCAATGATGCATAAATTAATGCTAAATATTCATAATATCTTTCTCATAGCATTTTCTTTATCCTCTTAACTGTTAAAGCTTTACATAATGCTTGTCATTTTAGAAACAATGAAAATATTAGCTTCAGAGTAACCCAAATCTATGCTTAAAACTCTCTGCTACTTACTACTACATTTAAAACTGTTCATAAGCCGGGCGCTGGTGGCTCACGCCTGTAATCCTAGCTACTCAGGAGGCTGAGATCTGAGGATCGCGGTTCAAAGCCAGCCCGGGCAGGAGAGACCGTGAGACTCCTATCTCCAATAAACCACCAGAAAACCGGAAGTGGCGCTGTAGCTCAAGTGGTAGAGCGCTCGCCTTGAGCTGAAGAGCTGAGGGACAGTGCCCAGGCCCAGAGTTCAAGCCCACAACCGACAAAAAAAAAAAAAAAAAAAAAAAAAAAAAACTGTTCATAAATCTAAAATTAGTTTAAAAAATAAAGAATAAATTAAAAAACCTGACATTTGTTATTGTATAATTTATCAAGTCGTGAGATTTTATCCCTTAGACCTCAATTTCTCTAAACAAGGATTCATACAGCCTACATTCCAGGCTGTCAGGACAAAGCTGCCTCAAACAGAACTCTTTAAAAGCAGGGTTGAGCCAGGCTCCAGTGGCTCACGCCTGTAATCCTAGCTACTCAGGAGGCTGAGATCTGAGGATCAAGGTTCAAAGCCAGCCCAGAAAGGAAACTCCGTGAGACTCTTATCTCCAATAAACCACTAGAAAACAGGAAGTGGTGCTGTGGCTCAAGTGGTAGAGCGCTCGCCTTGAGCTGAAGAGGACATGGACAGCGCCCAAGCCCAGAGTTCAAGCCCCACGACCAACAAAAAATAAATAAAAAATAAAAGCAGGGTTGTTTAGTTCTTCAACAGATATTCTACAATTAGAAAAGCATAATAATTTCCCCTTCACCCTAAACCTTGGTTTATCAGTGCCTACTTATAACTTCACACACAATGGTTTCTAATTTTCCAGCAGGTGTCATTCATTAACCATTTAGTGCAATCACAAATCACCACTGTAAACAATAAAAAAAACAAATCTTCAAACCCACTATTACACATACTCTGATCACTCTGTGCTTATTCTCTTCTACTTATCTGACATTTCTATCCTTATTCTCAATCATCATTTTCTTTTACAAACTCCATTCATCTAACATTTTTTTTTTTTTTGGCGGTCGTGGGGCTTGAACGCTGGGCCTGGGCGCTGTCCCTCAGCTCTTCAGCTCAAGGCGAGCGCTCTACCACTTGAGCTACAGCGCCACTTCCGGTTTTCTAGTGGTTTATTGGAGATAGGAGTCTCAAGGTCTCTCCTGCCCGGGCTGGCTTTGAACCGTGATTCTCAGATCTCAGCCTCCTGAGTAGCTAGGATTACAGGCGTGAGCCACCGGCGCCCGGCTTCATCTAACATTTCTATCCTTATTCCCAATTATCTACCTTTTTTTACTTATAAATTAATTCCCTTATGCCTTAGAGCTGGGAAGGTGGCTTAGTGGTAGAGAGCTTGCCTTGCATGCATGAGGCCCTGGGTTGGATTTCTCAGTACCACATAAACAAAAAAAGCTGGAAGTGGTGCTGTGGCTCAACTAGTAGAGCACTAGTCTTGAGCTGAAGAGCTGAGGGACAGCGTCTGGGCCTAGAGTTCAAGCCCCAGGACAAAAAAAAAAAGTCTACTTTAGTAGAAGAGTACAGATGTACAGATAATAGTACATATAGATGTAAAGATAATAATAATCTTTAACCAGACACAGGTGGTTCATACCTGTAATCCTAACTACTTGGGAGGCTAAGAATGGGAGGCCAGCCCAAGCAAAAAATTCATGAGATCCCTTCTCAACCCATAGCTGGGTACAGTTGTATGCACCGGTCATCCCAAACTAGGTAAAAGGCTAAGATTAGGATGATCACAATTTAGGCCAGAAAAGTCTTAAGACTTCATATCCAAGGAGGGAAACAGTAGCTTATGTCTACGATCCCAGAAAAGATATAGGCCTAAAGTAGGGCATCATGAGCAAAAACCTGATCTCAAAAATTACCAATAAAGTATGTGGAGGGGAAGGGAAAAAACAAATTGTAAAAACAGGGATACAGAAGGACCCATTGCAACAATGAGATGTACAAGTTGTTATGTCGAAAAACGAACTTTACAACTTTAGAGGGGGAGGACAGGGGGAGGGGGGGAGGGATACAAAGCAAACAAGAGAAAAACAAAAAATTGTGATGCAAAAGCAAGAGTTTAAGGCTGGATGGCTCACACCTGTAAACCTATCTATGCAGGGAGCTTAACTGAAGATCTTGGTTTGAAGCCAAGCAGGGCAGAAAAGTCCACGAGACTCTCTTCTTGAACCAACCACCAAAAAGCCAGAAGTTTAGCAAAAAAATCTTTTTTTGGGGGGGGGGTCCGGGACCTGAACTCTGGGCCTGGGCGCTGTCCCTCAGCTCTTCAGCTCAAGGCTAGCACTCTACCACTTGAGCTACAGCGCCACTTCCGGCTTTTTTTCTGCTTATGTGGTGCTGAGGAATCGAACCCAGGGCCTCATGCATGCAAGGCAAGCACTCTACCACTGAGCCAACTTCCCAGCCCTAGCAAAAAATCTTAAGGATAGTACCCAAACCCCGAGTTTAAGGCCCAGCACAGGCACCAAAAAAAAAAAAAAGCAGTAGGGTATAAAAAAATGCTGGACATGGGGCTGGGAAAGTGGCTGTACTAGGCCCTTGAATTCTTCACTGTCAAAAACTTAACAGTACAAAACCTTTCACTTAAGAATGTCCTCAATGTTGCCGGTCACGCCTGTAATCCTAGCTACTCAGGAGGCTGAGATCTGAGAATAGCGGTTCAAAGCCAGCCCGGGCAAGAAAGACCGTGAGACTCCTATCTCCAATAAACCACTAGAAAACCGGAAGTGGCGCTGTAGCTCAAGTGGTAGAGCACTCGCCTTGAGCTGTAGAGCTGAGGGGCAGCGCCCAGGCTCAGAGTTCAAGCCCCACGACCGACCGACAAAAAAAGAAAAAAAAAATGTCCTCAATGTAGCAGTGAAAATTACTTATTGTATCAATTCTCAACATTTCAGTGCACTTCTTTTTAAGACTTAGTATGATTATTCTTTAGGATTAAAGAAAAAGTTCTCAAAAAGCACTTGTGCATACTGAAGCAAGGGTTGATTCAAGGAATCAACTTTTGAAAGCTGAATTAGCTCTTTTTTCGTAGAACATTTCACAGAATGCTTGACAAACTATGGTTACTAAGATTTAATGCAAAAACTGTATTTTAAAACTTGTAATTGTCACCACAAACTTGTCCCACTTTCCAATTCTTAAACGACTGATGAGGTGGACAGAAATAGCAACAACTGTATAAGCTGTCAACATGTAAATCTGTGTAACGCAATGAGCCAATATTTCCAAATGACCCAATACATGATGTTATAAAATCATGTATGAGTAAGGATACAAAGTGCAAAATGGGACAATAAATTTTATTTTATTTATTTTTTTGGGGGGGTTTGCTTGTGGGGCCTGAACTCTGTCCCTCAGCTCTTCAGCTCAAGGCTAGCGCTCTACCACTTGAGCCACAGTGCCACTTCCGGCTTTTTACTTTTTGCTTATGTGGTGCTGAGGAATCAAACCCAGGGCCTCATGCATGCAAGGCAAGTGCTCTACCACTGAGTCACCTTCCCAGCCCAGGGACAATAGATTTTAAAGTAGATTACATATAAATTCAGTACCATTGTTTCAGATTAAGTATTATAGGATTACACGCCTGTAACCCTAGCTACATAGGGGGGCTGAGATCTAATGACTATGGTTTGAAGCCAGCCCAGGCAGGAAAGTTGGTGACTCTAATTTCCAATTAACCACCAAAAAGCCAGAAGTAGAGCTTTCGCTCAAGTGATAAGCATGCCAGCCTTCAGCAAAAATAATCTCAAGGGGGCTGGGATGTAGCTCAGTGGCAAAGCGCTTGCCTAGCAAGTACAACATCCTGGGTTCAATCCCCAGTACCAAAAAAGAAAAGACAAAAAAAAAAAATCTCAAGGGTAGTGCCAAAACCCTGAATTCAAGCTACAGGACAGGAGCAAAAAATAAATAATCTATACAAAGGTTTGAATTATATTTTCAAAAAATATTTATCAAAAAGATCATTAAAATACTCCTCTAGGCACCAGTGGCTCACGCCTATAATCCTAGCTACTCCGGAGGCTAAGATATGAGGATGGTGGTTTGAAGCCACCCTGTGCAGAAAAGTCCTGTTGAGACTGTTAGTCTTCAATTAACTACTCAAAAACTGGAAATAGTGCTGTGGCTCAAAGTGATAAAGCTCTAGCCTTGAGCAAAAGAACTTAGGGACAAGGCCCAGGCTCTGAGTTCCCGCCCCATGGGGGAGAGAGGGAATATTTTATATGTATGTATCTATCTAGCTATCTATATACAAATTACATATATATATGTATATATGTATATATATATATATTCCTCCACTCTCCAACTACTAATCAGTTTGAGGCTGTTTGCTTCACACACTTCAAGAAAAACATGTCAACTGTTAAGACTTGATACCTCAGTGATTAGGCTTTTTCTCACTAAACTTTTTCTGGCTTTTCTTTTTGTCGGTTGTGGGGCTTCAATTTTGGGCCTGGATGCTGTCTCTGAGCTCCTCAACTCAAAGCTAGTGCTCTACCACTTTAGCCACAGCGCCACTCCCGGGTTTTCCTTTTGATGTGGTACTGAGGAATTGAACTTAGGGCTTCATGCATGCTGGGCAAGCACTCTACCACTAAGCCACATTCCCAGCCCTCACTAAACTTTTTCATAAAATTACTTTTGTTAACTTGGGGTCTGTTTTTGTTTGCACACATAATAAGACTTGAACTCTAAGCCTCTCCCCTTATCTTTTCTGTTTTTTTGGAGCTTTTTTTTTCTTTTTCTTTTTTCCCAAGGATGATGTACTACTACTTGAGCCACACCTTGACTTCTGGCAATTTTCTGGTTAATTGGGGATAAAAGTTTCATGGACTTTGCCTGACCTGGCTTTGAACCACAATGCTCAGATCTTGGTCTTCTGGGTGCCAAGGATTACAGGTATAAGCCACCAGTGCCCCACCAGACCATCACCCAGCCAGTACTGGGGTTTGTGCTCGGGACCTCTCAACTGACAGGAAGGAGCACTTGATAAGTAGGAATACTACCACTGAGCCGTGTCTCTAGCCCAACAAAGGTAGGTAGGTACACAGATATAGATAAAATCTGAATCTTCTAAAATACTAAGTAGGCTCAGTGGTAGAGTGCTTGCCTTGCATGCATGAGGCCCTGGGTTTGATTCTTCAGTACCACATAAGCAGAAAAAAAAAGCCAGAAGTGGCGCTGTGGCTCAAGTGATAGAGCACTAACCTTGAGCTGAAGAGCTGAAGGACAGTGCCCAGACCTAGAGTTCAGGTCCCACAGCTGACAAAATAAATAAATAAAAATATAAATATATATAACTATAAAATACAAATAAATAATATAATAAATAAATAAAATAGAATTGACACAACTCACATAAAGTCTTATGGAGATCTTAGTTTTTAAAAGTTTTAAGGAGTCTTGAAACCACCAAACTTAATACTTTCCTAGACTACACTGCTATGACCTCTTAAATCTGTCTGCCTATCTCCAGTTTCACATTTTCTAATTTATCCTAATGCCCTATCCTTCAGGATAAACTCAGTTTCAGATTTAGGTAATTAGGGCTACTTTTTGTGTGTATGCCAGCCCTGAGCTTTATTTGTGTTCAAAGCTGGCATAGAACTACATTTTAAGTGATGACTTCCCAACTAAAAATTCCAAGCGACCAGATACTGGTGGCTTGCACCAGTGGCCCACGCCTGTAATCCTAGCTACTCAGAGGTTGAGATCTGAGGATCACAGTTCAAAGCCAGCCAGAGCAAAAGTCCCTGAGACTCTTATCTCCAACAAACCACTCAGAAAACAGGAAGTGGCACTGTGGCTCAAGTGGTGGAGCACTAGCCTTGAGCTGAAGAGCTGAGGAACAGTGCCCAGGTCCAGAGTTCAAGCTCCATGACCGACAAAAAAAAAAAAAAAAAAGGTTTTGGTAGCTCAGTGGTAGAGTGCTTGCCTTGCATACATGAGGCCCTGGGTTGGATTCCTCAGCACCACATAAGCAACAAAAGCCAGAAGTGGTGCAGTGGCTCAAGCAGTAGACAGCTAGCCCTGAGCTGAAGAGCTATGGGGCAGTGCCCAGGCCCAGGCCCCACAACCGACAGGGGGCGGGGGGAGGGGGGGTGTCAATATAGTGATGCACACCTAAAAATTCAAAATCTAGAGAAGCTGAGGTTTTACTACAATATTGGGAATATAAACCGGGCGCCGGTGGCTCACGCCTGTAATCCTAACTTTGAACCTCGATCTGAGGATCGAGGTTCAAAGCCAGCTCGGGCAGGAAAGCCCATGAGACTCTTATCTCCAATAAACCACTAGAAAACAGGAAGTGGCGCTGTAGCTCAGGCGGTAGAGTGCTCGCCTTGAGCTGAAGAGCGCAGGGACAGCGCCCAGGCCCAGAATTCAAGCCCCACGACCGACCCCCACCCCTCAAAAAAAGAAAATATTGGAAATATATTATCCCTACAGCATTGTTTTCAACCAGGACAACCTGACAATTTCTTGACTCTTTCTTGGCTATTAAAACATGGAGACATGAGTTATCTCTCAGGTAGGAAGGAAAGCTGCTAAACACAAGGAAGATCCATATTAAAGAATTATCTGGCCCAAATATAATAGTACCAAAGCTAAGAAATCATGCTCTACAGACATATTATGTACCAAACACATAGATGAATTCCAAACACAATGCACTAAATTTTCAGAAAACATTTTCATACCTTGCCTCTAAAACTGATTTTGATAGTTCAATCTTTCAATTTCTTTAATCTTCCAACAAATTGCATAATTAATTTTTCTATTAGAAATCAAATCAGTACAACTACATATTTTCTAGATTAGCTACCACAACATAATATCATTAATATTTTCTAAACTGTGTTTGGTTTACTACAAGTTCTACTTGCATAGTTATCTAGGAGCTACTGGGAGTCAACAATGATGCAAAATACTATGCAACATAAACAGTATGGGTCCCTTTATCCAAGAGCCACATATTTCAGCTCACAAATATCTTGCATCTTTACTATTTTTTAGGTTCAATTTCTCCATATTTATTCATTCCAGCAAACAAACTTACTATGGACCTACTTACTCTGTGCCATATAACCTATAAAAAGAAAAAGTTACCATAATCTAATAAAAACAGATAAAAATACAAATAACATGTGTTATAAATAAAAATACCAAATGGGTGTTATGAAAATGTATAAGGGAAAATGCCAGGAAAGGCTTCCCAGAAGAGGGTGATGCTTGAACTGAGAAAATAGACAAAACATACCCTACTCACATTTTAATATTTAGACAGCAGGTCTCTTCTTCTCTTAGGCACTGTTAGTTTTTAAACAATGCTTTGTTATAGTAAACAATAAAGTGACAATGTGATATAGACTAAAATGGCAACTAAGTTCAAGTCACCAAATTTAAATTCAAAATTAAATTAATTCAGCCAAAAATGATTTCATCTAGCAATGTACTTCTATCCAAACTCTAATTTTCTTTTAGTTTGTAGTTATTTTTGTTGGGTCTGTCATCCAATTCCTGAACTGAAGCAATCCTCCCTCCTGAAACCCAGGTAGCTGGCCCTACAATACACCTTCCATTCCCAGCTTGGATTTGCTTTTTAAATGTCCTAACCACTTCTATCATGTAAACATTCACCCAGTTAACTAGCATTACTATCTAAATTTCTTAACTGTCATTAGAGAATAAGCCCCATTTTTTTTCTTTCTTCTAGTTGCTTCCTACAAAATGGATTTTAATTTCCTGAACTTAAAACTTACAATACTTTTTGAATTCTGACCTGAATGTAGCCATGAATTCCAAAGTACAAATACAAAGTAACTGCTGCCTAGCTTTCTAAGTCTTGTCACTAACTGGACTCTCCTTTAGTCTCCAGCAGCTGACACAAATCAGAAACTGACATTTTGAACCAGAAATGAAACAAAGACTTGATTTGTCTCCAAAACATTAAAACTTTCCCCCCCCCCCCCCCCAGTCAGGGCTTTAAGCGGCCCTGAGCTTTCCCCGCCCCCCTCAATGCCGGCACTCTACCACTTGAGCCACAACCCCACTTTTCAGGCTTTTTTCTGGTTAATTGGAAATAAGAGTCTCACGGACTTTCCTGCTCGGGTTGGTTTTGAACCGCAATCCTCAGATCTCAGCTTCCTAAATAGCTAGGATTACAGTCGTACCAAAGTGACATTCTTTAACCAACTTGTACTTAATTTTATGCAATCTCAAAATACAGCTTTGGTACCAACTTACTAACGTCGCTTCTACCTTAACATGAACAGAGATGCTAAGAACTAAGAAGAAATGCTCCTCCAGATCAAGTCTACATCTATCAAATGCCTCTGTAACTTTCCCCCCACCAAGGAGACTACCGAATACAGAAGAGTCTGGAAACAAAGTGAAATGGTAGAAAATTTTCTAGACTTTAGACGTGGAAATCGAACATTCGTTAATCCTGTCTCTTTACTCTGGGCCTCCTCATCTTCCTCTTCAAAACTTACCGGGGGATGTAGCGTAGGAAAACTGGCTAAAATAAATTTCTAAGGCCCTTTTGGTTACAGTAATCTAGAAATCCAATTGCTCTTTGAAGAACAGGAAATATATATATATGTATATATATATTATATATATATGTGTGTATATATATATATATACATATATATTTTTTTTCCTTGATCAGACCTCAAAATTTAAGCCTCAGAAAAACTAATGAACTCGGACTCACCCATCCTAACGCTCGGGCTGTCCTCAGACCTCCAACGGAGAAGTCAGGAATTTCAAGCCCATCACACACGAGGGAAGACCCCACTCGGGACCCAAAGCGCAGCCCCCGCGTAGGCTAACCCATCGTGGGCTCCTCGAGTCTCCACCCAGCAAATGAATGAACACTACTAGAGAAATGGACGCCCCCACGGCGTGGGTTGACACTGGAGGAACCCCCCCCCTTCCCCGAGTCGGGACCCCACCCGTGTCGACTCCCTGCCCCGAGCCCCGACGAGCCCAGCCGCGGAATCGCGGGCCCCGCCCCTTCCCCAAAGCCAGAAGGTGCGTGCCGGGGCGCGAGACTCGGGAGCTCCGAGGCCCTGGGACGCCCCGCGCACCCGCCTGCCCTGAGGGGAGGAGGAGCCTGCCGGACCCGACGCCGCCGTTCCGGCCCCAGACTCACCGTGAGGCGTTGGGGGAGGGGGAGCGTCAGGAGTGAGGGCTCAGGCCCCACCGCCACCCGCCGCTCACAGAGCAGCGCGCGGCCGCCAGGAAACCGTCGCCACTGCCCACCGCCACCACCGTTACCGACCGCCGCTTCGGGCGTAGCGCGCAGAGGGCCCGACTGCGTCACACGCAGCCCGCCGTCAGAGGCTCGCTCTCAGAGCTCCGCCCTTATCGTCTGCGCATTGGCAGGCGCGGCCGCCACTCTAGGACTTTCCCGTTACTCATTGGTCAACGAGTCTTTTGAAACGGAGCGTGAAGGCGGCCTTGGGGGTGGGGGAAAAGGAGCGAGGAGGAAGAGGAGGGGCGTCAGGAGTAAGGGGAAGGAAAGAGGGAGGAGCCGTGGGAGGGACATGGAGTCCCACCCTTTCGCCGCGGCGGTTGGCTGGAGGAGCGTGGTGACGTCACAGAGAGGCCCTCGAAATAAGACTGGTGAGTGGTTAGATTGGCGTGTGCAGGGGCGGGGTGTGGAAAAAGAGTGGTTACGCCGTACGGAGGCCCCGCCCCCTTAGTTGGAGCGCTCAGACTCCGGGCTGCAGAAGCTCCGGCCAATCAGAGGGAAGGCTCGAGGATGGCATGGTAACTATTCTACCCTTCTCTTGCCCCAGTCCGCGGGCGGTGTCGGGAAGGCTTCCTAGTCACCCTCCACAAGCTTCCTGGCTAGACCATGTGGGGGACTGACGGACAGTCCTGGGAGGCCTCATCTGACTATGTACCTTGTCTGTGGTGGCTCTAAGGCCCCAAATCGCCGCCTGCTTTGCTCCCGACCCCTGCCAGCCACAGCACACACACACCCCCCCCTCTGATTTCCTGCATATTAGAAATGCCCTAGGGAATGGTCTGCTATAGAGCCTGATGCAAATGAGAATTCTTGGAGCTTCTGTGAGGAATGGTTCTAATGTTGTCACTTCTAGGATATGATTTGACAGCTCATCTGAGTTGAGCTAATGTTTGTGGAGGCCTCTGTTAGAACCTTGTCACTTTGTATCCTAATCATTCTTTTTCTGTATTCTGTGCCCTGGGGTCTTGGAAATTAGAGCTTTGTTTTCTTTTTAATTTTATTTGCTTTTGTTGAAACAGAGTCCTGTACCTAGGCTGGCCTGAAACTTGAGATACTCTTGCCCAGCTTCCAGGATGCTGGGATTGCAGGCCTTCCCAACCACATTATCACTCTCGTAGAGACCCTTTCTTCCTGTGGTCTAGCCTAGAGCAGAAACTTGGTAGTATAAGGGGGTGGATTGGGTGTGAAATTAATTATCTTGCCTGGCGCCAGTAGCTCACGCCAGTAATCCTAGCTCCTCGGGAGGCTGAGGTCCTAGGATCACGGTTCAAAGCCCGCCCAGGCAGGAACATCCATGAGATTCTTATCGCCCATAAACCACTCAGAAAACTGGAAGTGGTGCTGTGACTCAAGTGGTAGAGTGCTTGCCTTGAGCTGAAGAGCTGAGGGACAGCGCCCAGGCCCCAGAGTTCAAGTCCCCACTACCTACAAAAAATAAATAAAATCCTTATTGGTAGCCAAAGATCACACAGAAAATAGCTGGAATGTGTGATGCTTCACCACCACCACCTGAAATATCAACACAAAATTAACTTTTCCCCAAATTTGGAATGCTGGCTTTCAATGGTAGCAAGGTAATTCACATCTGTAATCCATCAACTTGGGAAGCATACATTGGGAGGATTACAGTGCAAGGTGTTAGCACAGGGAAAAAGAGACCACCCATCTCCATCTCAACCAATATGCATTAGACAAGAGGTACCTTTTGTCTCAGCTGTAGCCATGAGTAAGAGGACTGCAATCAAGAAAATAGAGCAAATGCATGAAAACCTAAAGTTTGAAAAGGGGCTGGAGGGGCTGGGAAGGTGGCTCAGTGGTAGAGCGCTTGCCTTGCATGCATGAGGCCCTGGGTTCGATTCCTTAGCACCACATAAGCAAAAAGAAAAAAGCCGGAAGTGGCGCTGTGGCTCCAGTGGTAGAGCGCTAGCCTTGAGCTGAAGAGCTGAGGGACAGCACCCAGGCCCAGAGTTCAGGCTCCATGACCACACCCAAAAAAAAAAAAAAAAAAAAAGAAAGAAAGAAAGAAAGAAAAGGGGCTGGAATGGCATCAGTGGCAGAATTCCTCTCTAGCAAGCACCAACCCTTAAGTTCAAACCCCTGTACTAACAAAAATAAATTGAGAGAGAGATGGTTTACTTGTTAAAAATGGAATGGTTGCTGGATGACAATGGCTCATGCCTGTGATCCAAAGTACTCAGGAGGTAGAGATCCAGATGACCAAGGTTCAGAGCTTCTCTAGGAAGACAAGTCCATGAAATTCCATCTCCAAAATAACAAACAAAAAGCAGGACTGGCTTACATGGTAGATCAGCATCAGCCAAGCAAGCAAGATAAGTGAGGTCAAGGTCCTGAATTCAAACCCAAGATCACACACACAGAGATTGTAGAGATAAGACAGTGGGGAAACATATAATACATTGTAGGTATTAAGTAAATGTAATATATGGAGAACCAAACAGGAAGGCTAACTTAAATACCTAGCTATAGCCACACTCCCTTCACTCCTCTGTCCAAACACCCCTGGCTTCCCTACCACCTTCCCCTGCCTTTGCTGAGTGAAGAGGTACATACCATAATCTCAGCACTCAAGAAACTAAGGCAGGAGGATTTCAGTTTCTGCCTAACCCAGGCTACTTTTTTTTTATTTTATTTTTTTGCCAGTCCTGGGGCTTGAACTCAGGGCCTGGGCACTGCCCCTGGGCTCCTTTTGCTCAAGGCTAGCACAGCATCACTTCTGGCTTTTTCTGTTTATGTGGTACCAAGAAATCAAACCCAGGGCTTCATGAATGCTAGGCAAGCATTCTACCACTAAGCCACAATCCCAGCCTGTACGTTACAGTTCTTCCAGACAAAGTCTCAAAAAAAAAAAAAAAAAAGCTATTACTTTTCCCTAGTTACTGTATTTTCTCCACTTCAATCTTAAACATTTGATTTCTAATCTATCAAAGCTAGCTATGTTTTTTGGTTTTTGGGTTTTTTTTGTCAGTGGTTGGGCTTGAACTCTGGGCCTAGGTGCTCTCTCTCTCAGCTCTTCAGCTAAGGCTAGTGCTCTACTACTTGAGCTACAGCACCACTTCAGGTTTTCTAATGGTTAATTGAAGAGTCTCACAGACTTTCCTGCCCAGCTGGCTTTGAACCACGATCCTCTGATCTCAGCCTCCTGAGTAGCTAAGATTACAGGAGTGAGCCACCAGTGCTGGGCTCAAAGCTAACCATGTTTAAACCATCCTCTACTTGTTTATTTTGGTATCTGTAGGGCCAGGCACACAGTGGGTGTACTTTAGATGTTTGATGCATAAGTGAGTGATAGTAGTAGTAGACTTTAGAGTCAGAGAACCTTGGGTTTAAATCTGAGTCCAATCATGATTTAGTTGTATGAACAGTGGGCAAATTTCCTAACCTCTCTGAATTTCAATTCTGTAAAGTGGGACTTAGAATTTTGCTTGCCTCACTGGACTAAGAAATTAAATACAGATTGTCCTCAATAAGTGATAATAAATAAGTGATTTTGATAATTTTTGAGGCTATTATATTATTCATTTTTCTAGAAAACAAGTATAATCAAAGAAAATTAAGATCATAATATCATAAATTCTGAGTAGTACAACTGGAAATATACTTTAGTAATTACAGCCAATTTTCAACTGATCTAATATTAGCAATCTCAAGTGGTACAATCCACATGTCAATTACTAAATAATTACTGGGAATCTATTAGATGCTAAAATCTGTCTCTGTCTTGTATTTGTACAGATACCATGGGAAAACTATTTAAAAATATGAAATTCACTAATTGCAAAGACCCTAGTAAAGAAGAAATCTGATATCATATTCCCTTATTTTTTGAGAACCCAGTAAAATATATTCTTTTTTTGGGGGGGGGGTCCAGTCATGGGGCCTGAACTCTGGGCCTGGGCGCTGTCCCTCAGCTCTTCAGCTCAAGGCTAGCGCTCTACCACTCGAGCCACAGCACCACTTCCGGCTTTTTTCTTTTTGCTTATGTGGTGCTGAGGAATTGAACCCAGAGCCTCAGGCATGCAAGGCAAGAGCTCTACCACTGGGCCAACTTCCCAGCCCCTAAAATATATTCTTTTCTCCATGTGATAGCTATATATGTTTGGAAAGTATGTTAAATAGATAATTAAAAACAAAACAAAGTCAGGGCACTGGTAGTTCACGCCCGTAATCCTAGCTACTCAGGAGGCTGAGATCACAATTCAAAGCCAGCTAGCCCATAGTTTCCCTTATTTGCAATAAGTAGTATATGTCTGAGTCAAGCAGAAAAGGTCAGATAAGTTGATGTTAGGGAAATGAACCCTAAGATATGTATTCAAATGTTTTTTTTCTTTCATGCGATTGTTTCTAACACATTTATAAGATTATTTCTTTGTTGCTTTGTATGTCCCTTCCCCAAAGTATAACCCCTTGCTTTCACTGTATTTGATGTTGTTATAATTTGTGGAGGGGAAGGGAAAAAAGAAATCGTTTAAATAGGGATACAGGTGGACCCATTGCAACAATGAGATGTACAAGTCGTTATGTTGAAAACAAACTTTATAACTTTGGTAGCAGGGGAAGGGCGGGGGGAGGATGGGATGGGAAGGGGAAACAAAGGAGGAGGCTACAATGCTTGATAAGAAATGTAATCATGCTGGGCGCTGGTGGCTCACGCCTGTAATCCTAGCTACTCAGGAGGCTGAGGTCTGAGGATCCCGGTTCAAAGCCAGCCCGGGCAGGAGAGACCATGAGACTCCTATCTCCAATAAACCACCAGAAAACCGGAAGTGGCGCTGTAGCTCAAGTGGTAGAGCACTCGCCTTGAGCTGAAGAGCTGAGGGACAGCGCCCAGGCCCAGAGTTCAAGACCCACGACCGACCAAAAAAAAAAAAAAACAAAAGAAAGAAATGTAATCATTATCTTGCCCATGTAATTGTAACCCCTCTGTACAGTATTTTCACAATAAAAAAAAAAAAAAGCCAGCTAGGCAGGAAAGTCCGTGAGACTCTTATCTCCAATAAACCACCAGAAAGCCGGAAGTGACTGTGACTCAAGTGGTAGAGCACCAGCCTTGAACTGAAGAGCTCAGGGACAACACCCAGGCCCAGAGTTCAAGCCCCAAGACCAACAAAAAAAACCCCACAGAAAACATTTTGAGCTCGATGCCAGTGGGCTCATGCCGAGGCTAAGATTTGTGAGTGTCACAATTTGAGGCCAGTGTAGCCATACACTGGAGAGGTTTTCTTAACAATAGGTGGATGAGGCTGGGCGCCAGTGGCTCACACTTGTAATCCTAGCTACTCAGGAGGCTGAGATCTGAGGATTGCAGTTCAAAGCCAGCCCAAGCAGGAAAGTGTGTGAGACTTTTTTTTTTTTTTTGGGTCCGGTCATGGGGCTTGAACTCTGGGCCTGGGCGCTGTCCCTTAGCTCTTCAGCTCAAGGATAGTGCTCTACCACTTGAGCCACAGCGCCACTTCCGGCTTTTTTTTTCTTTTTGCTTATGTGGTGCTGAGGAATCAAATCCAGAGCCTCATGCATGCAAGGCAAGCGCTCTACCACTGAGCCACCTTCCCAGCTCCGAGACTCTTATCTCCAATAAACCACTAGAAAACTGGAAGTGGCGCTGTGGCTCAAGCAGTAGAGCACTCGCCTTGAGCTGAAGAGCGCAGGGACAGCGCCCAAGCCCAGAGTTCAAGCCCACAACCGACAAAAGAAAAAAAAAAGAAAAAGCAATAGCTGGATGAGGTGGTTCATGTCATCTCCACTACATTGAAGCTGAGATTAGACATATAACTCTTCTAGTACAGTCCAAGTCAAAAAGAGACAAAAACCCTTTTGTGGAATTCCATCTCAAAAGAATAAGCTGGGTGTATTGGCACTGCCTGTCACCCCAGCTACAACAGCAAGTATAAAATAAGTACACTGGGGTTCAGGCACAAACCTGGGCCAAAAGCTGGACCCTATCTCAAAATAATCAATTAAAAAAAAAAAAAAAAAAAAAAAAGGTTAGAGGTAGCCAGGCTTCAGTGGCTCACGCCTGTAATGCTAGCTACTCAGGAGGCTGAAATCTGAGGATCTCGGTTCAAAGCCAGCCCAGGCAGGAAAGTGTGAGACTCTTACTCTAATAAACCACTTAGAAAACTGGAAGTAGCACTGTGGCTCAAGTGGTGGAGCGCTAGCCTTGAGCTGAAGAGCTGAGAGACAGCGCCAAGGCCCAAAGTTCAAGCCCCACAACCAACATAAAAAAAGGCTAGAGGGGCTGGGAAGGTGGCTCAGTGGTAGAGCGCTTGCCTTGCATGCCTGAGGCCCTGGGTTCGATTCCTCAGCACCACATAAGCAAAAAGAAAAAAGCCGGAAGTGGCACTGTGGCATAAATGGTAGAGTGCTAGCCTTGAGCTGAAGAGCTGAGGGACAGTGCCCAGGCCCAGAGTTCAGGCCCCACGACCGGACCCCAAAAAAAAAAGGGCTAGAGGCATGGCTCAGCAGTAGAACACTTGCCTTATAAGTGCAAGGTCCTCCAATAGTGTTGTAAGGTGAGAAAACAGAGAAGCCACATTTTGAGAGGTTGGATTTTGGAGTCTTTATTAAAAGGCCAGTGACTGCATGGTAGACTTCTGTCTCAAAGACCAGCAGCCAGCAAATATACTTAACACGGTTAGGAAACTGAGCCATGAAGGCCAGAGAGGAAAGAAAAGAACAAAAACAATACCAACAAACCAATTCAGCTCCAATGGAGAGCTGGATTGAGACACAATGGTGACTGGAGAAGAGACAGGAGACAGGTCACAAACATGTAGACACGTGGCATGGCATCCTCACTTCTGAGCTGGTCTGGGCCTAATTAGGGTCAGGTCAGGGGGCAGGGTCACAAAAAACTACCAGTACTAGGTACTGGACTGACAGGTTTAGTAACCTATCAGCCAAGTCCCCACCCCTGCCTCCATCACCTGAAGATTCCAGACCCTACCATCCACCATGTGGTCAAGATAGCACTGGCCAGACCCAATCACCCTATTTCAGTACCACCAAAAAATAAATAAAAGCCAAGGCACTGCCATTATAAATAGTCTAAGCTGTGGGTTTTAATAAGTAACACAGCTCAGAAATATGTCTTGAATGAAAGAGAAGATGAGCCAATTCAAAGTAGTAATAAGTATGTAGAAACTAGATTCTTCAAATAGTGCACATTGGTGAGAAGACTAGAAAAGGACTAGAGAACTGCTTTTCTTTTCTTTCTTTTTTTTTTTTTTTTTGTCAGTTATGGGGCTTGAACTCAGCCTGGATGCTGTCCCTCTCTTCAGCTCAAGGCTATTGCTTTACCACTTGAGCCACAGAACCACTTCCAGTTTTCTGGTGGTTTATTGGAGATAAAGTCTCATGGACTTTCCTGCCTGGGCTGGCTTTGAACTGTGATCCTCAGATCTCAGCCTCCTGAGTAGCTAGGATTATAGGTATGAGACACCAGCGCCTGGCAACAGGACTGTTTTATTTTTTTGGGGGGGGTCCGGTCGTGGGGCCTGAACTCTTGGCTTGGGTGCTGTCCCTCAGCTCTTCAGCTCAAGGCTAGCACTCTACCACTTGAGCCACAGTGCCACTTCCGGCTTTTTTTTTCCTGCTTATGTGGTGCTGAGCAATCGAACCCAGGGTGTTAAACATGCAAGGTGAGCGCTCTACCACTGAGCCAACTTCCCAGCCCTGTTGTTATTATTATTGTTGTTGTTGGGGTTTTTTTCTGTCTGTCATGGGGCTTGAATTCAGGGCCTGGGCACTGTCCCTGAGCTCCTTTGCTCTATCATTTTGAGGCACAGTGCCCCTTCCAGGTTGCTGGAGGCTAATTGGAAGTAAGAGCCTCTAGGACTTTTCCTGCCTGAGCTCACTGGCTTTGAACTGCAACCCTTTAAATCTCAGCCTCCAGAGTAGATAGGATTACAGGCATGAGTCATAAGCACCCAGCTTATTATATTTAAATAATTGTGCAAAAGGGTTTCAACTCAACATGTCAATTTATATATACAATGCATCCTGATCAATGTCACCCATTCTACCATTCTCCCAGGAGGATTGCTTTAGGGAAGAACTTCCTGTGACCACTGTGATTTCTGAGGATCCTTGTTTTTGTTTTTGTTGTTTTGTGCCAATCCTGGGTCTTGACCTTAGGGCTGGCATGTGGCCTATAAGTCATCATTCCCAGGGACTTCTGACTGGGAAATACATCTTTGTGGAACCAGGGCTTTCTAGCCCCCACACACCGTTAATCTTCTGCTTCCACTCTAAAGATAAGGAAATTGGATCAAATGTACAAAAGCTTTCTGAGCCAAACCTTGGTTCCAAACATTAGGAGCCCAGATATCTGAAGAATAATAGAATAATACTCTGCTCTGGCCAGCTTTGTCCTAGGAACACTTAAGCCTCTCACATATGTAACTTGAGAACTCATCCTGTGTAGCTGAAAAACATTAGTGCTCATTGTTAGGAAAATGCAGGAGAAAGGAAGGAAACAGGCCAGACTCCATCTTCAACAGGCTAGAACAGCCAGCAGCCCAGCCTTTCCATGGGCTTGGAGACCATGCCAAGAGAAGGTTTAGGAGTTGGGTTTTTATGGGGTCTAATCAAGGAGGCAGAGGTTAATGAAAAAGCCATTATGGAGCTGGGAATATGGCTTAGTGGTAGAGTGCTTGCCTAGCAGGCATGAAGCCCTGGGTTTGATTCCTAAGTACCATATAAACAGAAAAAGCCAGAAGTGGTGCTTGGCTCAAGTGGTAGAGTGCTAGCCTTGAGCAAAAGCAGCTTAGGGACAGTGCCCAGGCTCTGAGTTCAAGCCCCAGGACTGGCAAAAAAAAAATAAAATTTTAAAAATTAAACAAGCCAAAGGAGATGGGGGATTTTCCATTGGCCCCACAAAGGAATGTTTACAGCTAGACTTAGGTGTCAGGCAGTCTGCACATACCTGTGATTTTGCCTGGCATCTGTATGTGCCTGGGATAATAGGGGAGTGTCAATCCTTCATATTCCCATCTTTAGATTTGGACCATGTTAGGACCATGGAATTGTAGTTCTGAAGTGATGGATTTCTTATATGAACCGGAGTCAGAACAGAGCTAAAGCCAGGTGCCCATTGCTCACATCTGTAATCCTAACTACTCAGGAGGCTGAGATCTGAGGATTGCAGTTCAAAGCAGCCTGGCAGGAAAGTCTGAGACTCTTATCTCCAATGATGGCTCAAGAGACTCAACACAAGGCTTGAGTGAAAACATTAAGATAGCATGCAGGCCCTGAGTTGAAGTACACACACACACACACACACACACACACACACACACACACGAGTTGAAGTACACACACACACACACACACACACAGCCGTTGAAGTACACACACACACACACACACAGCCCTAAGTTCAAATCCTAGAATGGCTAACTTTCAGATCTTCCACAAAATACTTAACTATACCCTATATTCCTCATCTAAGAAATGAACACAATTCTTTATATTTTATAAGCTAATTATGAGGGCCAAATGAAATAATGGAATTTGCAAAAGCACTGAGGACATGTTTGGTCAATAGTTACAACTCAACAATTGCTGATCTCTTCTTTTTCCATAACTTGATTAGAAAATGTGACATTCACAAGTAGCTTATTACTTGATTTTTAGGAATCCTTTAGGAGGGAAAACCTTTTGAGGTTTTTTGTGTGCTGGTACTGGGGTTTTGAACTCAAGGCCTGAGCAATGTCCTTGAGATTTTTCACTCAAGGCTGGTACTCTACAATTTGAGACACAGCTCTACTTGTGGTTTTTTTGTTTGTTTGTTTTTTTGGTGGTTAATTGCAGATGTGTCTCAAAGACTTTCCTGCCTACATTGGCCATTGGCTTTGACACATGATCCTCAGATCTCAGTCACCTGAGTAGCTGGAATTATAGGCATGAGCCACTGATGCCAGGCTGACCTTTGAGTTTGAACCAGAACATTTAGCCCTTTGCATTTAATAAATTTGCTGGTATACACAGGATTTCATCTAACATTTTGTTGTTGTTGTTGGTTGTGGGGCTTGAACTCTGGGCTTGGCCACTGTTCCTCAGCTCTTCAGCTCAAGGTGAGTGTTCTACCGCTTGAGCCACAGTGCCACTTCATGTTTTCTAGTGGTTTATTGGAGATAAGAGTCTCACGGAGGGCTGGGAAGGTGGCTCAGTGGTAGAGTGCTTGCCTTGCATGCATGAGGCCCTGGGTTCGATTCCTCAGCACCACATAAACCAAAAGAAAAAAGCTGGAAGTGGCGCTGTGGCTCAAGTGGTAGAGCGCTAGCCTTGAGCTGAAGAGCTGAGGGGCAGCGCCCAGGCCCAGAGTTCAGGCCCCATGACCGGACCCCAAAAAAAAAAAAAAAAAAAAAAAAGGAGTCTCACAGAGTTTCCTGCCCGGGCTGGCTTTGAACCGAGATCCTCAGATCTCAGCCTCCTGAGTAGCAGGATTATAGGCATGAGCTACTGGCGCCCGGCTTCATCTAACATTTTATACTTGTTTGCTCAACCTATTCTCTCATTTTAGTTTTTGTAATAGTAGCTTCCATTTATTGAGGCCCATCTATTGGTAGGTTAAGATAAACTCCAATTCATTGTATTTTTGTGTGTGTGTTAGTCCTGGGCCTTGAACTCTGGGCCTGGGTGCTGTCCCTGAGCTTCTTTTTGCTCAAGGTGAGTGCTCTACCACAGCCCCACTTCTGGCTTTTTTGAGTATTTTATTGGAAATAAAAAGTCTCACAGAGTTTTCTGCTCAGGCTGGATTTGAACGACAATCCTAAGTCTCAGTCTCCTGAGTAGCTAGGATTACAGGCGTGAGCCACAGGCACTAGGTGTACAGTTTTAAAAGTGTATAATTCAAGCCAGGTACTGGTAGCTCATGCCTGAAATGCTAGCTAATAACAAGGCTAGAGGTTCTCAGTTTGGAGCGAGTCTTGAAGAAAAGGCTTCAAGACTCACTCTCCAAAATAATATGTAAAAAGCTGGTTGAGGGAATGGCTCAAATGGTAGAGCATCAACCAAGCAAACAAACTGAACAAGCACAAAACCCAGAGTTCTAACTCTGGTACTGACAAGAAAAAAAATTAGAATTCAGTAATTTTTAATATAGTCGCCAAGTTGTATAGCCATTTCCACTATCTAATTCCAGAACACTTTTTACTTTTTAACTCCTGAAAAGAATCCTAGATCTATTAACAATCACTGTCTAGCCCTTTGCCCTAACCCAACAGCCACCCACTAATCTCCTTTCTGTATTTATTTGCCTGTTGTGTAATTTCATATAAATAGAATCAATCATGGCTTGTGTGTCTGACTTCTTTCACTTAGCATAATGTTTTCAAGGCTCATTGATATGGATAGCATGTATCTATTACATTTCTTTTCATAGTTGACTAATATTCCATTTTATGAACATACCACTTTTTGTCTATTAGTAAACATTTGGGTTGTTTGAAGTTTTTTTTTTTTTTTTTGTCAGTCGTGGGGCTGTCCCTCATCTCTTCAGCTCAAGGCTAGCACTCTACCACTTGAGCCACAGCGCCACTTCCAGCTTTTTTCTTTTTGCTTATGTGGTGCTGAGGAATCGAACCCAGGGCCTCAGGCATGCAAGGCAAGCGCTCTACCACTGAGCCACCTTCCCAGCCCCCAGCTGGAAGTTATTTTAGTAACCTTTTACCTACTTGCCTATCATCAGGACAGCAAAACAAAACACCTCAAAAAAACTCTTACTAATCCTGCAACTCTAAAGAACAGTATATGGGAGCATTCAAACAAGAGATGTTTTTTAGAGTAAGACCCCTTCACTCCAGACTTAAATGCCACTAATGAAATGAAAGAATTCTGGCAAGTTAACACTTTTGGGCCTGTATTTCCTATTTTGCAAACTAGCAACATTGAGATGAGCAATCTGTAGTCATTAAGGATGAACAATATATAGTAATTAAGGAAATAACCTTGTGTAAAGTTTCGATCCTGATTCTGATATTTACTGTGTGAACAGGTAATGTACCTTCTATGGTTTCCATTGGTAGAGTGGAGATATTAATAGCATATCCCTCATAGGATTTTTATGAACTAACATGAAAAGCTCCTAGGATATAGGAGGTACTCCGAATATGTTCATTATTACTGTGGGGATTTAAATGGGAGAGGTCTGATGGTAACCATGTCTAGCTCCATAGTATGTCACCTGGTCTCTGGAGTCGCCAAGATTCCCGCAGGAGGGATCTTTCGTCCCTTCACAGTGCTTCCTTGTTGGGGGCAGGATGATCTTTGGAAAAGGGTCCCCCTTTATGGGTTGGTCAAGGTCAGGATGAGAACTCTGGGAGCTAGTTTCTGAGGATCAACCCTTTCTGATTATGTAGAGACCCCCCCCCCTCGCCCCAGGCTGAGGCCAGAGATAGGCTCTCCTTGCTACGTTTGATGGGAGAGGGCGCCCTCTCCTGATCAAAGGTGGGCACAGCACTGGCTCAGTTTGGGGGACGGTGAGGGGGGATGGGGGTGGAGGTGGAAAGAGGGTGGAGGGGCGTGTAGACCAGGATCCCACTAACCTGCAAGATGCTATCTTGAGAACCCTGGCTGCAATGCCGCAAACCCGCACGGAGGAGCCAAGTTTGTCGAGGCTGCGGCAAAAATGGCTCATGTTTTACGCCAGGGCGAAGCTGGAGAATTCGGTTAGAACGTGGTGTGGGGTGGAGGTCAGGAGACCCCCGGGACCAGGAGGTGAGAAATAAGGGTCGTGTCGCACTGATCTCTGTGTGTCCTTCAACAGGTGACGGGATGCGGGCGAGAGGTGGGCAGACCAGGAGGAGGCTTACCCAACAAGTCAGGATCCCGGGTCCCGCGCTCTTCCGGTGCCCGACGCAGCCAGAGTCAGCGGGGGCCGAGCCGAGCTGCAGAGGTTTGGGTTCAGCAGAAACCAAGTTAAGGGGGAAAGAAGTAAGGGGGTCGGGGGTCCCCCCGAAAAGGGGAGGAGCCCGCAGTGCAGACAGGCTCAGTTTCCTCCCGAAGTTCCGCCCCAGGCCCGCAGCCCCGCCCCGCCCTGGCTTTCCCCGCTCCAGCGCGACCCCGGCTGCTACCCGCCCCCCCCCACCCCTCCAGCTCAACGCGGGTCCCCCGGGGGTCCCCCAGATCCCGGACTGCGCAGGAAAGGCCCTCCTCACCGCCACCGCTTGGGTGAGTATGGGGGTAGCTGTTCCGCGCCGCCCCTTTGGGGAGCTCGGCCATGCGGTCCGGCCTCCACGGGCCAGGCCTCAAGCTCTGGGGGCTCAAGTGGGTACCCCAGGATCTGCTGGCGTTCCGCAGGCAGGACAGAGCCCCCGCCCTGCCCTCTCCTTGGTAGGCTGCCCCTGCGTGCTGGGACTAAGCTCTCCCTTCTTTACTCCGCAGGGCCTGCCCGGAGGGTCAGCGTTCCTCCAGGTGCGGTGGATGGAGGCATGGGGGAGCCTTGGAACCCCACCGCTTAGATTCGAGCTCCAGCTCTGCACTGATTAGCCGGTCACTTTCAGTAAGTGTTTTTTTTTTTTAAGCAGGGTAAGCCTCAGTTTCCTCTTCTGTAAAATGGAAACACAGAGTATATGGCACCTACTTCCCAGAATTCTAAGATTTAAAAAGACAGTGTGTATCAATGGATGAAGTGTATCGCGATGTGGATCTGTTCAGTCTGCCTGGGCCAGTGAGACATCTTTAAGGACATGCGAGGAAGCTGGAATAGGACTAAGAAAACAGTTTTGAGCTAAATTATACCTGTCAGGGGGGTTAAAGCTGTCTGGGGGCCGGACTTCATGTAGTGATCCCTCTGTCCTCAGATGTGGAGTAGAGTCAAGTTGGAAGAGCCTGATCAGTAAGATGAACTTCAGTAATGTGAACAGGATCCCCTGTTGTGCAACTGTGGAAACAACCCAGAGCGGTTGAGTCACTTGCTCAAGGTTACTCAGCTGAAAGAAAGACCTGGCTTCTATCCTCCAGTAGTACAAACTGTCTTTTGTTTGTTTGTTTATTAAGGCTAAGCTTTTTTTTTTTCCTCAAGGCTAGTGCTCTATCACTTGAACCACAGCTCCACTTCCAACTTTTTGGTGGTTTACTACAGATAAGAGTCTCGTGGGAGCTGGGATATAGCTTAGTGGCAAAGCATTTGCCTAGCAAGTGCAATGTCCTGGGTTCCATCTGTAGTACCAAAAAAGAAAAGACAGAAAAAAAGGGGTGGTGGTGGCTAGGAATATGGCTTAGTGGTAGAATACTTGCCTAGCATGCATGAAGTCCTGGGTTTGATTCCTCAGTATCATATACACAGAAAAAGCCGGAAGTGATGCTGTGACTCAAATGGTAGAGTGCTAGCCTTGAGCAAAAGAAGTTCAGGGACAGTGTCCAGGCCCTGAGTTCAAGCCTCAGGACTGGCAAAACAATCAAACACAAAAAAAATCCAGCAAAACCTGTTTTTTTTTTAATCCAAATAAGAGTCTCACAGACTTTCCTGTCCAGGCTGGCTTCAAATTGTGTGCCTCAGGGGCTGGGAAGGTGGCTCAGTGGTAGAGCGCTTGCCTTGTATGCATGAGGCCCTGGGTTCGATTCCTCAGCACCACATAAGCAAAAAGAAAAAAGCTGGAGGTGGCACTTTGGCTCAAGTGGTAGAGTGCTAGCCTTGAGCTGAAGAGCTGAGGGGCAGTGCCCAGGCCCAGAGTTCAGGCCCCACGACCGGACCCCCCCCCCAAAAAAAAAATTGTGTGCCTCAGATCTCAGCTTCCTAAGTAGCTAAGTGTTACAAACATGAGCCATGGGCACTTGGCTCTGTGTGTGTGTGTGTGTGTGTGTGTGTGTGTGTGTGTGTGTGTGTGTGTGTGTGTGTGTGTGTGTGTGTGTGTGTGTGTGTGTGTGTGTGTGTGTGTGTGTGTGTGTGTGTGTGTGTGTGTGTGTGTGTGTGTGTGTGTGTGTGTGTGTGTGTGTGTGTGTGTGACAGACTGTCCTGGGGTTTGAATTCAGGACCTAGGTGCTATTGCTGAACTTCTTTTGCTCAAGGCAGCATTTTACCATTTGAACCCCAGCTCCACATTCAGCTTTGTTGGTGGTTTATTGGAGATGAGAGTCTCACAGGTTTTTCTGCTTGGGCTGCCTTCAAACAGTGATCCTCAGATCTCAGTCTCCTGAGTAGCTAGGATTGCAGGCATGAATCACTGGTGTCCAGCTTTTTTTTTCTTCTTCTTCCTCTCCCCCCTCCTCCTCCTCCCCCCTCCTCTACTCCCCCCCCCGCCGCCTCCTCCTCCTCCTCCTCCTCCTCCTTCTTCTTCTTCTTCTTCTCCTTCTTCTTCTCCTTCTTCTTCTTCTTCTTCTTCTTCTTCTTCTTCTTCTTCTTCTTCTTCTTCTTCTTCTTCTTCTTCTTCTTCTCCTCCTCCTCCTCCTCCTCCTCCTCCTCCTCCTCCTCCTTCTTCTCCTTCTCCTCCTCCTCCTCCTTCTTCTTCTTCTTTTCTTCTTCTTGGTCTGATTGTGTAGCCTAGGTTGACCTTGAATTTGAATGCCTCCTGACAGCCTCCCAAGTGCTGGGACTACAGATATATACCACTATGCCTGGTCTTGGTTATTTCTTTCTCTCCTCATTAACCACCTACCTGGGGTCAGGGTCTGTTCATTCCCTGAAGATCTGGTCTTCCATTAGAGTATCCCAGTGGTTTCTGAGAAGTCAGGAGATGCTGGCTTCGGGGAAATGGGAGAAGGGACTAGGTCTACTCTAGCTGGGCAAGGAAGGTCCTCCCATTTAGGTCCTTGAGAGGCTTGGAGTTTATTTAGGGATGAGCCCAAGGAAGTACTGTATCTGGGAGGGTCACTAGTGCCATTTCCAACTTCCCTGTCCCAGTACCCCCTCTCAAAGGGAGAGAGAAACTTGAGGAACGGGGGAAGCTGACTTGTCTGGTCTGGCGGAGAAGCAGGTGGTAAGGGTAGATGAAATTGCAGAGGTGTGTTCACCTGGTTTGTTCCGGAATGCCAAGAAGCCAGCCTATCTGAGGTCAGAGTTCTTCCTGAGGGCTGGGCCAGGAAGATTATGACTCAATTTGGCAAGGACTTTGAGACCAGAAGGGCAGGTTCTTTATGTTTCCGGAGCCAGCTGTGTCTTGGCACCGAAAAGCCTAAACTCCCAGACACCTAAACTCCAGGTTTTCTGGAGGAAAGTTCTGCATCTTGGTTTCTCCATCTTTACGGTGGGAATAAGGCCAACAGGCACTTCAACTTATTTAAAAAGTTTTTTATTCATTTTTGTTGGTGCTGGTACTGACAGTTATACTCTTGGCTTTCTTGCTCAGTGCGGGCATTCTATCACTTGAATCATGCCATTCCGGCATTTTTCTGGTTAATTGGAGATAGAATATCATGGATTTTTCTGTCTGGTATGGCTTCTAACTATGACCCTCTAAGTTCTCAGTTTCCTGAGGAGCTAGGATTACAAGTGTGAACCACCAGCCCTTGTAGGATTTGGGTTTTTTTGTTTGTTTTTTTAAATTTCTTGTCCTTCCCTCTCTCCAGTCTTAATCTGTCCTTTCTGCCCAGTGCTCAGGCCCAGAGAGAACTCTGACCCTCACATCTTCCTACCGATGGTTCTTCTATTTGTTGTGTGACCCTGACTAGGTTTCTGCCTGTTTTCCCTTCTGTACTCTGGGGGGGGGGGGGGCGGGGGGGGGGGAGGGGAGAATGTGCAAGACTAGGATTGCTGGGGTTAAGGTTCTCCACCTTAGATACCCTTGTCTAAGGGAGAAATCACAGTGCTCAAGAGCTCTTACCTAGTCTCAGGAGGGGGGTGAACCAGGCCTCTGGGTACTGGGAAACTTCCAGAAGCTGACCAAGCAGCTCTATCCGGCAAACAGCAAGCCCAGGCTAGTGTCAGGCCTGATTCTGCAAAGCCTTTCACCCTCAGAGCACGTGAGGCAGCAGTCAGAAAACCAAAGGTTCAAGGTTCTGTCGGCTTCCATGGAGCCCCTGCTACAATGGACTGCTGGGCTCCCACACAGCACACAGAGCCTGGGAAGGGGCTGAAGGTTCAGGAGTACCCCCAAGCCCGGTGGGTGAAGCAAGGAGGCCTGGAGGCCCAGAGACTCGGGGGAGGAGATGGACCATTTTGTCCTCTGGTTGAGTTTAGGTTTAGTTCTTGAAACAGTGAGAAACTAGATAAAACCAGCTTCTGCATTCTTAGGTCTGTCAAGAGAGGTTAGAGGGGAGAGATCTCCCAATCTATTTGTTTCATCCTGTTAACAGACTGGGATTATTGTCTTCTCCCTGAAATTCAAGTTGAACATTGTATTGGGATTCTGAATCTTTCTCACCCAGGGCAAGAGCTGTTCAAGTTTAGAAGACATTTTCATTAGATTCCCTGCCCTATAGCACAGCTACATTTAGGACTGAGCACAAAGGTTGACTTTATCACTGATTCCCAGCCACAATGCCTGAGACCCTGACAGCACACCACTCCATCTCCAGGTCTAACAAGATGTACCAGGTCCCACTGCCGCTGGACCGGGAAGGGACTCTGTTCCGGCTCCGCTTCACCATGGTGGCCCTGGTCACAGTCTGCTGTCCACTTGTCGCCTTCCTCTTCTGCATCCTCTGGTCCCTGCTCTTCCACTTCAAGGAGACAACGTCTACACACTGTGGGGTAGGGCCTACGGGACACTGTTGCTTCAGGTTCAGGCCTATCTGATCTTTTGGGGAGGGGGGGATTCTGATTCACTTTTAACAGGATTAGCCAGCTCTGCAGAGGAATCTGTCAAACATACTGGGCTAGTGGCAGGGAGGAGGGTAGGGTGCTTGCAAATTGTAATCTCAAGTGTGGTTTTCCTCCATGTTCCATGAAGGTGTTCTAGGGGTTGAGGTCACTTCAATGACCTCAAAACCCAGACTCGATAATTATTTCATAGAGGGCAAATTGAGGAGCCCCCGGATTTTCGAAGGGTAGAGAGAATGGGACTGGACTAGAGGGCATTTGGGTCACACATATGGGCCTGTGGGTTTGCACCTGTTTTTATAGGAATGTGATTATGTAGGGGTGGGTGTGTGTGTGTGTGTGTGTGTGTGTGTGTGTGTGTGTGTGTGTGTGTGTGTGTGTGTGTGTGTGTGTGTGTGTGTGTGTGTGTGTGTGTGTGTGTGTGTGTGTGTGTGTGTGTAATTGTAAGGGATATGACTATATAATGGCTTTAAGTGAGACATATATAGAGGAGAAAACCATATCTATGCCTGGTTTTTGTACTTGTGTTTGTAGGTAGGGCCCATACTCTTCAAAGTTCTATAGATTACTGTCTATCTCTGGCAGAGATACAGGTGCCTGGGCCACGAAGAAAGATACACAAATTCAGCCTGGCACCGGTGGCTCACGCCTGTAACCCTAGCTACTCAGGAGGCTGAGATCTGAGGATCACAGTTCAAAGCCAGCCCGGGCAGGAAAGTCTGTGAAACTCTTACCTCCAATAAACCACCAGAAAACCAGAAGTGGCGCTGGAGCTCAAGTGGTAGAGCGCTAGCCTTGAGCTGAAGGGCTGAGGGATAGTACCCAAGCCCAGAGTTCAAGCCCCACGACTGACACACACACACACACACACACACACACACACACACACACACACACACACACACACACACACACAAAGATACACAAATCCATTCTCCATATCAGAGTAATATCAGAGTAAATGTGGTGAGACCTGTGTTGACCTCTGTTGTACAATTCATTCACACCAACTCTGTATAACCTGAACTTCAATTTCCCATTGTCTATGGTGAGGCCAGTAATTCCTGTTCTGTTCCTTTCCAGAGCTAGTATAGTGGTCCACGTAGAGGAAGGACAGGAAGGTGGTTTGGGAGTATGAAAGATAAAGAGCAGGAGGAGGAGAAGAAAGAGACTGTCAGACTGGAAGGCAGGGCAGGAGATGAAGTTAGCCTAGGGGCTGTAGGTGGAAAATAGGTAAGGCTTGGATATAACCCTTGAGCTGACCTCAGCGAGTGCTCAGAAGGCTCACAGCAAGCTTCCTTTATAGGAAGGTCCCCATTTAGTAGTACTAGACATATTGACCCTGGGAATATTTTAGCCTCACTCCCTAGAATTCTTCTGTTGAGTTCACTTGAGGCTTTTCATATATGCTCTCAATTTCCCATCTAGAATATCCCAGAATGGCCAGTGTGAGTCCTGAGGCTAGAAGCAACCTAGGCTAACACATCTATAAGTTCTTTGTGTTTATTTATTTATTTATTTATTTATTTTGGGTCCGGTCGTGGGGCCTGAACTCTGGGCCTGGGTGCTTCCTTCAGCTCTTCAGCTCAAGGCTAGCGCTCTACCACTTGAGCCACAGCGCCACTTCTGGCTTTTTTTCTTTTTGCTTATGTGGTGCTAAGGAATCGAACCCAGGGCCTCATGCATGCAAGGCAAGCGCTCTACCACTGAGCTACCTTCCCAGCCCCCTTTGTGTTTATTTTTGAGATGCAGTCTCTCTATGAAGCCCAAGTTGGCCTGGAACACAACATGTAACCCAGATTGACCTTGAACTTGTGATCCTCCTGCCTCTGCCTTCTAAATGCTAGGATTACAGGCTTGGTCTTCCATGCTCAGCCAACACATCTATAATTGATGAGTTTGCCTCTGCTTGCACATCTGTAGTGATGCTTTAAGTCCTATTCTAAAGAGGTATAGTAACTAGCAATTATCAATCAGTTTTTTAAGATGAATACAGCTTTTTGTTTTTTGTTTTTTGTTTTTGTCCTGATTCTGGGGCTTGACCTCAGAGCTTGGATGCTGTCCTTGAGTTTGTTTTTTGCTCAAAGCTAGTGCTCTACCACTTTGAGCCACAGTGCTATTTCCAGCATTTTAGAATTTTTTTTTTTCTTTTGGTTGGTCGTGGGACTTGAGCTCTGGGCTTGGGCACTGTTCCTCAATGGTAGACTAGAGCTCTACCACTTGAGCCACAGCGCCATTTCCGGCATTTTCTGTTTATGTGGTGCTGAGGAATTGAACCCAGGGGTTCATGCATGCAAAGCAAGCATTCTACCACTGAGTCACCTTCCCAGCCCAACTTTTTAGTAGTTAATTGGAGATAAGAGTCTCACGCACTTTTCCTGCCCAGGCTGGCTTTGAACATAGATCCTTAGATCTCAGCCTCCTGAGTTGCCACCAGCTAGACTTTTTTTTTTTTTTTTTGGTCATTCATGGGGCCTGAACTTTGGGCCTGGGTGCTGTCCCTCAGCTCTTCTGCTCAAGGTGAGCATTCTATCACTTGAGCCACAGTGCCACTTCTGGTTTTCTGATGGCTAATTGGAGATAAGAGTCTCACGCACTTTTCCTGCCCAGGCTGGCTTTGAACTGTGATCCTCAGATCTCAGCCTCCTGAGTAGCTAGGATTATAAGCGTGACACCCAGCTCCAGCTAGACTTTTTAATTTTTTTTTTTAAATGAATCTCTGTTGTGGTTGGTTCTGGCTCTGTTTTGATAGTCATGGAGCTACTTTCTCCTTCTGACTTTAGCTCAGCCCTACCAAAAAAATAGGCAGCAATAGTGGAGATTTCTGAGCCTTGTCTTAGCGTAGCTCTAGGCTATTCATGCAACTGAGTCTTTAATCTCATCCTCACCCTCATCATGAATATGTTCTTTTTTTTTTTTTGTCAGTTGTGGGCTTGAACTCTGGGCCTGGGCACTGTCCCTCAGGTCTTCAACTCAAGGCGAGCGCTCTACCACTTGAGCTACAGCACCACTTCCGGTTTCCTAGTGGTTTATTGCAGATAGGAGTCTCACGGTCTTTCTTGCCCGGGCTGGCTTTGAACCCCGATCCTTAGATCTCAGCCTCCTGAGTAGCTCGGATTATTACAGGCGTGAGCCACCAGTGCCTGGCATGAATATGTTCTTAGACTTGAACTTGGCCCATTTGGTAACTATTTTCTCTTTTTTTTTTTTTTTTTTGCCGGTCGTGGGGCTTGAACTCTGGGCCTGGGCGTTGTCCCTTAGCTCTTCAGCTCAAGGCGAGCGCTCTACCACTTGAGCTACAGCGCCACTTCCGGTTTTCTGGTGGTTTTATTGGAGATAGGAGTCTCACGGTCTCTCCTGCCCGGGCTGGCTTTTAACCGCGATCCTCAGATCTCAGCCTCCTGAGTAGCTAGGATTACAGGCGTGAGCCACCAGCGCCCGGTGGTAACTATTTTCTCTAAGCTGGTCCTTCTGGGCATCAGACTCCAGGTGGCCTGGGCAGGACAGAAAAAAAAAAAAGAAACAGTATTGTTTGTTCTATTGATGCACTGAGTTGCCATTAGCTGTTTCTGCACAGCTACAGGCTACGCATTAATATCTCATACTCATGCTTGACTAGATAGCATTTGGATCCTCATTCTATTATCACAGGATTAGGCCACTCTCTGATGTAGCTGAACAAATATACTTAGTCTTGCTTTAATCAGAATGGGCCCTATCAGCCAGGGGACAGTGGCTCATATCTGTAATCCTAGCTTCTCAGGAGGATTGCAGTTAAAGGCTGGCCCAGGCAGAAGAGTCCAGGAGATTCTATCTCCCAAATAAACAGCAAAAAGCTAGGCTGGAGATATGGCTCACGTGGTAGAGCACAGCTGAACAAGCACGAAGCCCTGAGTTCAAACCCCCAGAACTGGCAAAAGAAAAGAAAAAAAGAAAAAGAAAGGAGCTGGATTATTCCATTCTGTTTTTCTTTCCCTTTCTAGAAACCTGTCTGTGTCCCTGGACACAGCCCTCAGAAAGGTTCCCACCCCCACCCCTGGCAAAGAAGCTACCATGGGTTGACCTCAACCACTATCACTTCTTACAGTTTCAGAGTGTTCTGGGATTTATGAGGTGGCCTTGTTGATTCTGGGAAGGCTGTGTGCCTGGGCAGGCGTGGAGAACTGGGCTTTGTGGGCGGGAGGGCAGGCCTGGAGAAGCTGGGGGTGGGACCCTCTCATCTTGGAGCAGTCTCAGTCTGGCTGGAGTCCTCAACCCAAGCCCCGGATTCTTCAGAACCCAGTGTGAGTGTTGCTTGGTGAGCCCCCTCCCTCCACCTATCCCAGAAGAGGAGCTGGATTAGACTGGGGTAGACTGGGGTCTCCTTAATGGAGGGAGGTGAGTTACAGGGGGAAGTTCCATTGTAGGCTTTTTAATACAAAGCCATCTCTGATCTTCCCCAGCTTACCTAATACTGGGAGCCCAGCTTCCTTAGTTTGCATCCAACCTGGACAAAAGCTTCCTGGATCTGGTCAAGAATAGCAGGCTGAGGCTAAGTAGAGAAGGTTCCCATGACCCTCAGATTCCTCCATACTCTAGGTAATGTAGTCTCCTGAGAGGAGAATGCACTGAGGGACTAGGCCTCGACAGGGACCCTTATATTTCAGGATCAAGGTGCTGCTGGCTTGAGGCTTGGCTCATTCAGCCCCGGGGGGTGGGATAACTAGTAGCTTGTGACCCCACTAACATAGGTTCTAGCGTACTCTTGTTGTTCCTAGTTGAACATGGTTGAGGAGGAGGAATGTAGTCAGACAGGGTCAGTAGGAAGAGAGCTGCAGCCAGTTTGAACCAAGGGTCCTTTGTCTAGGTTACTTGGTTTGAAGGAAACCTTGACTTAAGCTGTCATGTAGCAAGAGGCTACACAAAGCAAGAGGCATTAGTACCCCTCCCGTCCAATCCTGGCCCAGTTCTGGGCCTCAGTCACTCTCCTGTGGAGTAGAAATACCCATTCCAGGTGAGCCCTGAGTTCCTTTGTCCAGATCCCTGGGAGCCTCCTTCTTTGTCCAGCCTCTTCAGAAGGAGGACCTGAGAGAAGGCTAGTTTGCCAGGGGATTCCTAAGAGCTGTCCCTGTCTGTCTCTATTGCTACTTTCCCACTTTCCTCTGTTCCTCCTCCTCTGCACAGTCTTCCTTTCTTCTCCTTCTACTCTGCTTTTCCCTCCTACTCTGAGGAGCCAGCTCTGGAAAAGCCTCCACTTTTCCAGGCCCAACCATCTCATCAGACCCCAAGTTGTGTCCCTCGCCCTGCCTGGGTCACTCCCTACAGGATGTTCTCTGCGGCCTCCCTACCCTTGGACTCCGATGGGACCGTGTTCCGGCTCCGCTTCACAACTTTTGTCTTGTGGGTCATCACTTTCCCCATGTTCGGCTTCTTCTTCTGCATCATCTGGTCCCTGCTGTTCCACTTTGAGTACACGGTGGCCACTGACTGTGGGGTGAGTGCCAGGCTCCGCAGCACCTGGGTCAAGACCAGGTCAGGTGACAGCAGGAGAAAAGAGTGTGTCAGAGAAAGAAACAGCACAAGAAGATTGGGAGGACAAGTCAGAGTTAAAGAATTTGGGGGCAGAAGCTCAGAGCATAGAGTCACAATCCTTTAAGAATTAGAAAAATGGGCTGGGAAGGTGGCTCAGTGGTAAAGTACTTGCCTCGCATGCATGAGGCCCTGGGTTCGATTCCTCAGTACCAGAAAAAGCAGAAAAAGTGGTGCTGTGGCGCTAGCCTTGAACTGAAAAGCTGAGGGACAGCGCCCAGGCCCAGAGTTCAGGTCCCATGACCGACCCCCCCCAAAAAAAAAAAAGGATTAGAAAAGGATTATAGAAGGTGTAAAGGAGTAGGAGGAAGTGGGGAGAGAAGAGAAGAGGTTGGGACCCAGCAGTAGAGATTGTTAGAGGGAAGAGGAGGCTGAAGAAAAACCAGATTGGATAGGAAACCAAAACTGAGGAGATTCAATAAGGCCAGGAGAGGAATGGCTTTAGAACAGATCAGTAGACTTTCCTTGGAATATCCATAGCTCTTCTTTGGGGACCATAGGTTGTTCCCCCCCCACCCGCCCCCTACTGGCAGCCTTAGCCCTCCTACCACCACTTATGTCTATTCAGAGTTCTGCTAGCTGGAAACCCAGAACTTCTCATATCTATCTGTCCATTAGGTCTTTCCTGACAGCCTAGGGGTAAAGGTTCTATGTCAGAAGCATGGAGTTGATTGTGGACTTGCCCTTAGCATTCTCATTCCTGCAAGAGACTGTCCTTAGACAGTCACAACATAGTGAATTGGGATTCTTTTTGTGTATGCAGTCATGGAGCCTGATCTCAGGGCCTGTGCTCTGTCCCTGAGATTTTTTACTCAAGGCTGGTGCTATACTACTTGAGTCATAGCTCTGCTTTCAGCTTTTTGATGGTTAATTGGAGGTAAGGGTCCTAAGGACTTTTCTACCTGTTTAGCTTTGAACCACAACCCTCAGATCTCAGCCTCCTCTGTAGCTAGAATTGCAGGCATGAGCCACGAGTGCCCAGCATGAATTGAGATTTTTATTGTACTAAAAGAGAATGAATGCAAGGACTGTAGAGTTCAGAAGAGATACTTAACCCAGCTTGGATATTGGTGAAGACTTCCTGGAGGAGAGGCTTTTGTTGCTAGAAGATGAGGGTAGAGGTGAAGAAGGATCAGTGTGAATGCCAGGCTGACATTTTGGATTTTATCCTGAGGGCAGTAGAGAGCTTTGGAAAGATTCTAAGCAGGAAAGGAGATGTAATAAGATCATAGAAGAGGGGCTAGGAAGATGGCTCAGTGGTAGAGTGCTTTCCTTACATGCATGAGGCCCAGGGTTCGATTCCTCAGCACCACATAAACAGAAAAAGCAGGAAGTGGTGCTGTGGCTCAAGTGGTAGAGTGCTCACCTTGAGCTGAATAGCTAAGGGACAGCACCCAGGCCCAGAGTTCAAGCCCCACAACCGACAAAAAAAAAAAAAAAAAAAAAAAAAAGAAGGAAAGGATAGAGTCCATTGAAAAGTAGCAAGTAGAATTGACAGGAGTTTTGGTCCATTTGGCAAGGAGTAGAGAGAACAGAAGTCATCTATAACTTGAGACTACTTTCATCAGTGGCCAAAGGAATGATTCTAGTGATAAAATCTTATCAGATATAAGATTGTTTGTTGTTGTTGTCATTTTTTATTTTCCTTTTATAAACTTCTCTTGCCCTGCCAGAAAGGGGTTTGTCTACACATCTTGTAGTACTGGGCTAATGGGGAGGTTTGGAGTAAACTGTGTATGAATCTAGTCTCTAATAGCTCTTAATGTTTCTTGTTGCTGGCACAGTTGGTGAGTATGAAACTTACATGCTAGGGATGGGAGTAGAAGTAGGGGTTTAGTTATCAGATTGTGTGTGTATGTGTGTGTGTGTGTGTGTGTGTGTCTGTCTGTCTGTCTGTCTGTCTGTGTGCACATAATGGGCAGACATGGTAAGCCCTGTTCTTAAAATTCTGCCCCCACTATTAATCAGAGAGAAGTTTATGAAGATTGACTGCTAGTCACAGAATCCTAACTCTGTTCCTTCTGAGGTCCCCCAACTCTATATCATCTCTGCTCAATACTTGTTCCCAGAACCAGTCAGGATTCAGTGCCCTTGAATGTTTTGTGCTGTCCTAAGATGTCTGGCTCTGCCTTTCTTTTCTTTTCTTCGCGCGCGCGCGCGCGTGTGTGTGTGTGTGTGTGTGTGTGTGTGTGTGTTTTGAACTCTGGGCCTGGGTGCTGCCCCTCAGCTCTTCAGCTCAAGGCTAGCGCTCTACCACTTGAACCACAGCATCACGTCTGGTTTTCTAGTGGTTAATTGGAGATAAGAGTCTCACAGTCTTTCCTTGCCCAGGCTGGCTTTGAAATGTGATCTTAGATCTCAGCCTCCTGAGTAGCTAGGATTACAGGCATGAGCCACAAGTGCCATGAGTGCTACTCACAAGCAGCTGAGTAGAGGAAGCAGTCTTCAGAGCAAATATTCCAGGAAGTAGAGGTAGCACTCTCACTTTCATTTCACTCTGGGGAGCAGAGGTTGAAAAATTAAGTATGGAGACTTACAGATTCTACTATGTCTGGTCTCCTCCCTCTCCCCTGTAAGTACCTTTGTTGTGCTCAGTGGCCAAGTGGCTCAGTGCCTTTGTAGGGAAGTCTGCCTCTAATGCCAATACTTACTGTACCCACTGTATGCCCAACACTGATGGTATTTCACATACAATGTATTTAAAATTGACTCACTCTGCAAGACAGGATGTGTTATACCAGTGCTGCCAATGAGTTGGAGCTCAGAGAGATGAAGTGCCTTGTTTGAAATCACCAGGCTCTAGACAGACACTGATGACTCACACCTGTTATCCTAGCTACTCAGGAGGCAGAAATTTAAGGCTCAGGTTCAAGACCAGCCTGGAAAATAAAGAGTCTCTGGCAGAGTCTCTTATCTCTGATTAACCACCAAAAAGCCAAAAGTAGAAAAAAGCCAGTGGTAGACATTGTAGAGTCCTGGCCTTGAATCAAAATAGCTAAGGGATAGCATCCAGGTTGAGTTCAACCCTTAGGACCAGTGCATGCATGCACGTACGCACACACACACACACACACACACACACACACACACACACACACACACACACACACACACACACACACACACACACACACACACACACACACACACACACACACACACACACACACACACACACACACACACACACAGAGCTACTAAAGGCAGAGCCCCCATACTACTGTTTGGGAATGAGCCTGGTTACATGATCTTGAGGGCAGTGCTTTCTCTTGGAGAACTCTGTACTTAGCTTCTTCTAACAGTGCTAGCTCCTTTTTTGTGAGCTGTGAAGTCCCTGGCCAACCCTCCATCATGCCCCATCCTGGCTCAATATGAGTTACCTCCCATATTGCTTACTTTTTTTTTTTTTTGGTCCAGTCATGGGGCCTGAACTCTGGGCCTGGGCGCTGTCCCTCAGCTCTTCAGCTCAAGGCTAGAGCTCTACCACGTGAGCCACAGTGTCACTTCCGGCTTTTTTCTTTTTGCTTATGTGGTGCCGAGGAATCGAACCCAGGGCCTCAGGCATTCAAGGCAAGCGCTCTACCACTGAGCCACCTTCCCAGCCCCCATATTGCTTACTTTCTTAGCTTCCAGATACCCATTCAATATTTCCATTGAGAGAAAGGAAGGGATCTAACACTGAACATCAGTCCCTCCTTGCTGGGTTGCTGGGCTCCAGCACTGCCCCGGTCTAAAAATAATCTATGGAAAGTGTGAGTACTGGATTGGCAGCTTCCTGTTGAGGTATTTAAAAAGTGCCGATTATCAGGTTCAAGACTTGCATTTTCACACAGTCCCTTAGTGAGTTATGTGTATTTTAAAATTTGCAAAGCACGGGTTTTCCCAGCCCCATCTGAACTACCCCATTTGTCCACCTCTTAGCTAAGCAATACCAGTCCTGTTTGTCCTCTTTCATATTTTACTCTTGCTGATAGTGGGACTTGAACTCAGAGCCTGGACATTATCCCTTAGATTTTTCACTCAAAGCTGGTGCTTTGCCACTTGAGCCGTAGCTCTACTTCTGTATTTTTGGTGGTTAATTGGAGATAAGAGTCTCACCGGTTGTTCTACTTTGAACCTTGATCTTCAGATCTCAGTTTCCTGAGTAGCTAGGATTATAGGTGTGAGCTACTAGCCCTAGCAATTCCTCTCTTGAAAAGTGACGCTACAGCTGGGCATTGGTGGCTTATGCCTGGGGCATTGGTGGCTTATGCCTGTAATCCTAGCTACTCAGGAGGCTGAGATCTGAGGATCACGGTTCAAATTCAGCCTAGGCAGGAAACTCTGTGAGACTCTTATCTCCAACAAACTACTCAGTAAACAAGAAGTGGAGCTGTGGCTCCAGTGGTAGAGCATTTGCCTTGAGCTGAAGAGCTGAGGGACAGCGCCCAAGCCCAGAGATCAAGCCCCATGACCAACAGAAAAAAAAAAAAAAAGTGAGGCTACAGCACCTTAAGGAATGAGTTTCAAAGATGAATAGAGATGATGCATAAGACCAGGGACTTCTCAAACTATATGGAAAGTTAGGATCACTCAAGTCCTTAAACCTGACCAGGATAGGGGTAGTCTTTGGCCTAACTCCCAGGATCTCACAGTACCACCTTGGTATACTTGCTCAGGGGAATGAATGAAGCGGGGAGCTGTAAGAATACCAGTTCAGGTGGGTAGCAGTACTATTCTAAAGGTCAGGTGTTCTAGGACTCATCTTTGTGACTCATCCTTGTCCTCAGGATTGAATCTAGTGTGTTGGGATTCCAGGGACTCCCACAGGATCTTCTCTTAGGCCAGCTATGAGCTACCAGCCTGCCCAAACACACAGGTCTCAGTTTGGGGTTAGATAAGACAAGGCCTACTCTGCCCCTGCACAAATCCCAGTCTGTTTTGGAATGAGAATCAAGCACAGTGGCTACAGGCAGGATTTGGGAGAGCTCTAGATGTGGCCTGAAGGACTCCTGGGAAGGGAAGGGGTTGAGACAGCCTTCCTGAAGGTCATTGACTTTGAAGACAGATGGGGAGGAGAAGGGTCTCCTGGTGCGAGGGGACAGGAGGGGCTGGTGGAGGCTATACCTAGACCCCCTCATAACTCTCTCTAGGTGCCCAATTACCTGCCGTCAGTGAGCTCGGCCATCGGCGGGGAGGTGCCCCAGCGCTACGTGTGGCGCTTCTGCATCGGCCTACACTCAGCACCCCGCTTCTTGGCGGCCTTTGCCTACTGGAACCACTACCTCAGCTGTGCCTCACCATGTCCTGGCTACCGCCAGCTCTGTCGCCTCAACTTTATCCTCAATGTCATCGAGAACCTCGCACTGCTAGTGCTCACCTATGTCTCCTCCTCTGAGGACTTCAGTGGGTGCCCAGATGAGAAAAGGGGAGGGAGGGAGAAGGGATTGGGAGAGGGGGAACCAGGAACACATCCTGTTCCTTCCCACACATGGTCCTTAGTGCGTAGGGGTGAGGGCGCTGCCCGCTATGAGCACTCTCCACCCTCCTTTTCTCCCCTCCAGCCATCCACGAAAATGCTTTCATTGTGTTCATCGCAGCATCCCTCAGTCACATGCTCCTCACCTGCATTCTCTGGCGGCTCACCAAGAAGCACACAGTAAGTCAGGAGGTACGGCCTGCCCCACCTGGGCACCAGGTGGCCCAGTTCAAATCAAGGACATCTATCCTCTGGATACCGGTAATGACGAGATGGGCACTGGATTCCATTGGGTACCTTGGCAGAGGAGGACTGGGTGGGGGACAAGTAGAAGGGATTGACTTGTCAAAGTCCAGGACTGTGTTTGGGCAGTATGGAAGAAGAGATGAGAGGCTCCAAATGGGGGTAGAAAGAGGGATAACAGCCAGGCCCCTGTGGGTTAGGAACACTGTGTTGTAGAAGTAATACCCCACCCACTTATATTCCTCTTTCCACAGTACTTGGAGGTGTTGGTTGGTGGGTCATTCTGTGTGCTTTTTTTTTTTTTTTTTGTGCCAGTTCTAGGGCTTAAACTCAGGGCCTGAGTGCTATCGCTTAGTTTTTTTTTTACTCAAGACTAGCTGTCTGGGCTGGGATGTAGCTCAGTGGCAAAGCACCTGCCTAGCAAGTACAATGTCCTGGGTTTGATCCCCAGTACCAAAAAAGACCAAAAAAAAAGACAAAAAAAATAAAGTTAAAACCCAAACAACAACAAAAAAAAGACTAGCTGTCTAATCATTCGAGCCACAGCTTGCTTCACTTCCAAATATTTGGTGGCTAATTGGAGGTAAGAGTCTCTCACTGACTTCTCTGCCCAGGCCGGCTTTGAACCATTATCCTCAGATCTCAGCCTGCTGAACAGCTAGAATTATAGATGTGAGCCACTAGTGCCTGTCATAATTTAAGTACTTTTTATACTCTATCTCCCTGAAATGGGAGGGGAGAGATGCCACTGCTCCTCATGATTTCCCGAATGCAGGGATGTGAAGATGCTTATCACTCCCGCTGCCTGTGGCCCCTGTTCCGTGACTGCTGTGGGAACTAAGGGAGGAAGGCCTGGTCCCTTAGAAGCTGGGGGTGAGAGGGAAGGCTACCCATATATACCCAACAAGCTACAGTGTGATCAGATAGCTCCTCTTCCAGGATCGCAAGTCCTACAGCTGGAAACAACGGCTCTTCATCATCAACTTCGTCTCCTTCTTCTCGGCATTGGCTGTCTACTTTCGGCACAACATGTATTGTGAGGCTGGAGGTGAGACAAGACTAGCATCCATAATCATAAATCACTATGGAGTACTTGTGATGTATTCATTCATTCATTCAACATATTTATCCGTGCTTTTTCTCAGGCTTGAACTTAGAGCCTTGGCACTGTCCCACTTGAGCCACAGCTCTACTTTGTCTTTTTTTTTTTTTTGGTGGTTGATTTAAGAGTTTCATGGACTTTCTTGCCTGGGCTGGCTTTGAACAGCAATCCTCAGATTTCAGCCTCCTGAGTTGCTAGGATTACAGGCATGAGCCCTAGGCACCAGCACTTGTGATGTTTTTGGATAGCGGCGGGCAATGGCTGCTGCCAGTGTGTTCAACCCCAGTGTGGGCTAGTCTTAAGAGGATCCTGAAAGAGGGTAACAGAAGGTTCACCATTCTGTTCCTTGTGTCCTTACAACAGTGTACACCATCTTTGCTGTCCTGGAGTACACTGTTGTCCTAACCAACATGGCATTCCACATGACAGCCTGGTGGGACTTCGGGAACAAAGAGCTGCTCGTAACCTCTCAACCTGAGGAGAAAAGATTCTAAATCCTTCTATGCTGCTAGGAAAAGGTATACCACTGTTTAGAAACAAAACTGGGCGAGGGAGAAGGGTATAAGACAAGGCTGACCCCGGTAATGATGGCTTCTCTCAGCCTTCACCTAGGCACAGAGGCTTTCAAGCAACATCACCCTTAACTGAGAAGCCCCAAGAAGCTAAACTGGCACAAAAGCTCCACCATTTGGTGCTAAACAACAACAACAACAAAGTCCTGAGGCTCATGACCACCATCTAGTTTATGGCCTTTTTATAGAAACCTTTGACTGAGGTATGAGACTGCTGAGCAGTGGCTGCTACCTGAAAACCAGTCATTTCTCTCCAGGTCATTTACTTAACTGTGTCTAATGAGGTACTGTGTGCATCCAGGCCTGTGGCCATAGTGCTCTGCTGAGTGTCCCTACATGTTCCAGCTCTGACTTCACCACTTTGATCTGGTGTGGCTCTAGGGTGCATACCTTTCCCTGTCAGCCTCTCATTATGTCTATCCCTGTGTATGATGGGGGAAGGTAGGCTGTTAAATGGCCAAAGGCTTTGCTCGTGTGGCTCTAATCTCATCTGATGGAGGTGTTCTGTACCTGGAGGATGACCCATCCCAGAGAAGAACCCAAGCACTGCATGTATTTCCCTTTCCTTCTGAAGTCACTGGCTTATGGACTCTTCCTCCTCTCCAAAGGGAGATGGGTCAGAGGCATAGTTCCTAATGGGTTCCCTGGTGTTTCTCCATTTTCCCTACAGCCTCAGACCAACTCTGAGCTCTTTTGGTTGTACATTTTATTGCAAATTACAATAAATTTTTTTTTCTTTTGTCAACAATCTAGGCCAAGCATGCAAGTCTTGGGGCCCACTTCCATAATGGGACCTGAGGTAGGTGATGGGCTCCAGAAGGGAATGAGTAAGTCCACCTTGGTCTTATTCCATCTGGCACCCATCACTCACCCTGGCCCCCACTTTTAATCTGGTTGTCTCTTAAGGCTAATATGAGCCTCCATTTTAGTGACCGTGACTGGAGTGATTATAATGACTTCAGGGAGAGTTAAAATCTGTCCTATGGAAGGGGATGGGGAATAGGAAAAGAGGTAGAGTGCCTACTTAGCAAGTGTGAGGTCCCAAGTTCAAGCCCTAGAACCCCCACCACTATGAATCCTCTTTAGAAGTATATATTACGGGGACAGTTCAGATGCACGAGCACCTGGTTTCAGCTAATGGCTCCCATTCTCTTTCTGAGTCTTAAACCAGGAAGTCTTTCTTCAAGCTTTGCATCTTAATTCACTATAGCATCAGTGGCTGGGCTCAGAGCTTTGTTAGGAAAATTGGGGGTTGGGGGGGATCAACAATGAAGTCTATTGTCACTTGTCCCCTCTTAGTGCAAACAAAAGACTCCCAGTCTCTGGGGAGCCCTAGCCCATGCCCACCCCCTAATGCCCAGCACAACAGGGAGGAGCCAGGGCCACTGAAAACAGGAGGTTTTATTGATGCTGATGGGGGTAGGACAGGCCCCCAGGAGCACGGGGGGCTGAGTCAGTCAGCAGATGCATAAGGCTTGGACACATTGAGCAGGTTAGGGCACATTTATCTTCTCAGGTCTGTAGTTCCTTCCTTGATGAAGGGAGAGCACTTTGGGGTTTGGGGTAGGGCAATTCCAAGAGCAGCAAGGGCAGAGGTTAGAGATGGGTGAGCCCCTAACCTGAGAGAAGGCACCACAGTAGGCACGTCGTAGAAAGCTGGATGAACTGGTCAGTAGCGGAAAGTGGAGGGATGGCACTGGGCTGGCCTCTTGGGAGAATCAACCTTGGCCTGGGTAAGCTCATACCTGATGTTCCCAAGCAGGTTGGGGCAGGGCCCAAAGCCTACCTTTCCCTGTAGGCCTCCTTAAGGAGAAAAAGGCATTCAAGGAGCTCCCGGGCAAGTGAGTGCCAGAATTAGTCCTTAAGGCACAGCTGGGGGCAGACAAGGCGCCAAGGCACAACTGGTGGGGGGGCAGGGGCAGCCTTTAAGCTGAGGGCCAGGGTCACAAGAGGACACAGGACCGCCCACGCTTGATCGGTGTGGGGTTGAGCACAGCCCGGACAGCCTCAGCAAACACTTCCTTCACGCCGTCCTGCTGCAGGGCCGAGCACTCGAGGTAGCGCACAGCGTGGATCTGCTTGGCCAGTGTCTGGCCTTGCTGGGGTGTGATGGGCGCCTGGCCCTGCTCCTTGAGGCGCCGAAGGGTGTCAGGCTGGGCTCTCAGGTCCTTCTTGGTGCCCACCAGGAGGATGGGCACGTCAGGGCAGTGGTGACACACCTCTGGATGCCACTTGTGCCTCACATTCTCATAGGAGGGCGGGCTGGCAATGGAGAAACAGATGACAAAGACGTTGGTCTGAGGGTAGGAAAGTGTGCGGAGGCGGTCATACTCCTCCTGGCCCGCAGTGTCCCATAGGTTCAGATTCACTGTGCGCCCATCAACTGCGCTCTGGGCGCTGTAATTGTCGAACACCGTAGGAATATACTCCTTGGGGAAGGCATTAGTTGTGTAGCAGATGAGCAGGCATGTCTTGCCCACAGCCCCATCGCCCACCACCACACACTTGATGCTCTGCATAGTGGGTGAAGTTGCTGTAGGGGAGGCGGTGCCTCCTCCCTTTCTTGGGCCCCTCTGGAAGCAATGACCTGTGAAGAGGTAAGAAAGACACTCCTAATTAGGCTTCGATATATATTGCAAAGAAAGATTGGGGGTACAGAGCGAAACCAACTCCTATGTTGTTAACTTGTCAGGATTCCAAAATCTCAGTAAGACAGACATCAGAGAGACAGACAGACAGTGATAGGTATTGAGCAAGATGTTATAAAGACGCAGTATAATGTGGCAGGAAGCACACAGGGTCAAGTGCCAGACCAAAGGAAAAATCCTCATTCTGCTATTTTTCAGCTGTAACAGTAGACAAATCACTTTCCCTCCCCATGCCTATTGTAATTCAGTAAGATGAGGATAAAGTAATACCTATCTCATTTGGTCATAAGGATAATATACGTTAATATGCGTAAAGCACTTAGAATAGTACTTGGTCAAAGAGTATTGTTGGGTGGGGAGGGGTGTACACATGCATCCTGGGGTTTGAACTCAATACCTGGGCACTGTCCTTGAGCTTTTGGGTGATTAACTAGGAGGTAAGAGTCTCATGGACCTACTGGCCTGGGATGAATTCAAACCGTGATCCTCAGACCTCTGTCACCTGAGAAGCTAGGTTTTACAGGTTTGAGCCCCACTAGCTCCCCACAATATTAGCCATTTTTCCATTTCCCTAGACAAAGGAGGGTGCCCAAGCGTAGAGATCTACTAGACCCTACTAAAAGTAGACCCATTCCACCAGCTTGATCTCTCATCATTGGTTAGAAACCTCAAAAATCAGACAGTGTGGGCGGCCACATGCAGAAGACTAAAAGTGGACCCCAGCCTATCACCATGCACCAACATCAACTCAAAATGGATTAAAGACCTTAACATTAAACGTGAATCTCTGAAACTACTGCAGGACAGAGTAGGAGAGACACTTGAACTTATAGGCATAGGAAGGAACTTCCTGAACAGAGTCCCAGGGTCACAACAAATTGGAGAGAGACTCCACAAATGGGACTACCTTAAAATAAAAAGCTTCTGCACAACTAAATCTATCGCAACCAAGCTAGAAAGACAACCAACTAATTGGGAAAAAATATTTACCAGCAATATATCAGACAAGGGGTTAACATCCTGTATATACAGGGAACTCAAGAAACTAATCCCTCCCAAACCTAACAAACCAATTACTAAACGGGCAAGGGACCTAAAGAGAGACTTCTCAGAAGAAGAGATAAAAATGGCAAAGAAACACATGAGGAAATGTTCACCATCCCTGGTGTGAAGGAAATGCAAATGAAGACAACCCTGAGATACCACCTTACCCCAGTCAGAATGGCCCACATCCTCAAGTCAGCCAACAACAATGCTGGAGGGGATGCAGAGAAAGAGGAACCCTAGGCTGGGAAGGTGGCTCAGTGGTAGAGCGCTTGCCTTGCATGCATGAAGCCCTGGGTTCGATTCCTCAGCACCACATAAGCAAAAAGAAAAAAGCTGGAAGTGGCGCTGTGGCTCAAGTGGTAGAGCGCTAGCCTTGAGCTCAAGAGCTGAGGGACAGTGCCCAGGCCCAGAGTTCAGGCCCCACGACCGGACCAAAAAAAAAAAAAAAAAAAAAGAGGAACCCTATTACACTGCTGGTGGGAATGTACACTTACACAACCATTTTGGAAAGCAGTCTGGAGGGTCCTTAGAAAGCTAAATATTGACCTTCCTTACGATCCAGTCATACCACTTCTAGGCATTTATCCTGAACAACAGGAACCAGTATACAAGGACACATGCACCTCCATGTTTATTGCAGCACTGTTCACAATAGCCAGGATATGGAAACAACCTAGATGTCCCACCACAGATGAATGGATCCAAAAATTGTATCTATACACAATGGAATATTATGCAGCCATTAGAAATAACAAAATAATGGCATTTGCAGGGGAATGGAGCTAGAAATCATGTTGAGTGAGGTAAGCCAAGAGCAAGGAGACAAATGGTACATGGTCTCCCTGATAAGTGGATGCTAAATCCAAAATGTTAGGTGATACGACAAAATTAACAGGATTTAAGAAACAAAGGACTTCCACTCATCTGGTCAAATCACTACTAAATAACCCCATTGTGCTGATCATATGTATGGTATATATGTGTACACCGGAGGGGAACCAGGAAGATGACACAGAACTAGAGGGAATCAGGGAAAAACACAACAGCGGGACCCATCAGCTGCACTGGACATTGACCAAAATGAACTAAGCAACTTAATGGCAGTGATGGGAGGGAGGGAACAAGTAGGAAAGAGGGAACAGCTGATGCTATGCAAAACAAAAGAAATGTACATACCACCCAATGTGGAAGAAATAACTATACTGTAAAGCTCATAGAACTCATAAATGTTATAGACCGTGATAGACAATTTGCTCCAGGAAAGTTAGAATGTGTTTGTGACTTTAACTGAGCATCACTACCCACAATACTGTGAAATTTGGGAAATTATGTAACCACTTAATCACAATAAAAATTTTGAAAAAAAAAATCAGTGTGCAAGTGTAACAGTAGAGGGGAATCCCCTACCCAAGCAGAAAAGGAACACTGGTGGTGTAGGGGCTACAAATGACACAAGCTTGTCCCAAAAGCCACAGCTTCCTGTGGGACTAGCTGGAAGGGAAATGATTTCAATCTATGAAATTACCTCTTTTGATTCCCATTAACATTATTTTCATCTTATTTGCATTAAACAGTGTGTTGTGTATATGCATAACTTCATGTCATTTAGACATTTAGAGAGTAGTCAGGGAAGAAATCCAAAGACCCAAGTTTGAGCCTCAGCTCTATTGACTACTACCAAACTACCAAACTTAAGATACTGAGGCACTTTTGTTTTTGCCAGTCCTGGGGCTTGAACTCAGTGCCTGGGCACTGTCCCTGAGCTCCAGTTTTTGCTCAATGCTAACACTGTACCACTTGTGCTATAACTCCCAGCTTTTTTTGTTTATGTGGTACTGAGGAATTGAACCCAGGGCTCCATTCATGCTAGGCAAGCACTCTACCACTAAGCCACATGCCCAGCCTCACTGAGACACTTTTTCTCTCTGCATCTTAGTTTGTTTTCCTTTCAGGAAATGAAAATAACAAACTGGGTATGGAAGCACATGCTTGTAATCCCAGCACTGGGAAGGCTGAGGTAGAAGGATCATGTGTTGGAGATCCTTCTATATATGTTCTGTGTAGTAAGACCCTGCCTTAAAAAAAAAACAAAAAGAGCATGCTGGGCACCAATGGCTCATGTCTGTAAGCCTAGCTACTCAGGAGACAAGATCTGAGAACGGGCGGTTCAGTGTCAGACAAGGCAGAAAAGTCCTTCACACTCTTATCTCAGTGTGGCTTAAGTGGCAGAGTGCTAGCCTTGTGCAAAAGCTCAGGGACAGCACTGAGCTCAGTCCTCAGGACTGGGGCACACATGCACACACGCGCACACACACAGCCTATGACAAGAACACTAGGAGACTTTTTGTGTACAGTGGATTGTGTGGGAGGGCCTAGCATCCCACAGAACTGGGGGGGAGGGGGCAAGAGGCTGTAGTTTTTAGTTCCATAGAATGAGTGGGTGTGTCAGTATGCCTGAGACCTCTCCCAGACAAGCCCAGCAGAGGGCTGGCCCAGGCAGGAAGGCATGGAGGGAACTCTGGCTCAAGACTGAAAGTACAACAGGCTCTCTAGGAAGGTACTTATCAACCAACCATCAGTAAATCAATGTTCAAAGGAGATGGGAAGGGGAAGAGGGTAGTTTCCTAGCTGGCAAAGGAACAGGGACTGACACCGGAAAAGGATTATGAATGTGGTATGTCCAAAACAAGGTGTGGTATAAAGCTAGAGCACCAAATACCTGCATCTGACCTGGGCGCATCTTCTGATCTGCACCCTTGATAAAAAGCCCTCATATGGTTAAAACAAAACAAAAAAAACAACAACTAGCTAGCCTCGTATTATGTGATTTAATCTTTACTACCAGTTTACAAATAAAGAAACAAATTCAGTAGTTAAAATAATCCAATGTTACACAGCTACCTAATATGAGAGGATTGGACACAAACCCAGTTTTGTGATCCAAAGATCCTATGTTTTTCTCAATATATCACACAGCTCCAAGTTATCCCTTACCAGCCAACTGTGTGAATTTGAGCAAGTTAAATCATTCCTCTTCCTGAAGCCTTAGTTTCTTCATCTGTATAACAGTAGCTGGCCCTGCCAGTCTCACAGGACTGCATTGAGGATCCTAACTAAGAATGAGAATGAATTTGCTTTTGTAAGTTGTGATGTGCTGTGAACACAGGAGGTGACTGTAGCAAGCTTTTCATCCCAAGAGGCAGGAAGCACGGAGTTTGCATATGTCTGAGTGGTGGCATCAGTCCAGTTCTCCCTATTCAGATCGAGTTCAGACCCTCATCCTCTCTCCCAAGACAACTCTTTTCTCTAAAATCCTTTGGCAGGAATTGGATTCAACAAGTTCCCATAGTTCATATGCTAAAGCTGCCAGATAGGAAGAAGGGGTGTTAATGCTGAACTAGGAGTAGCCTGCCTGAGCTTGTGTTTTAACTTATCACTAACTTAAAAAAAAATTTTTTTTGTCTAGCAAATAAGTTGATATTTGCAGATTTGTACTGTATAGCCAAACTTGTTCTGGTATTTATTCCAATTTAATTCATATAATTTTTTTTTTTTTTTTTTTTTGCCATTCATGGTGCCTGAACTCTGGGCCTGGGCACTGTCCCTCAGCTCTTCAGCTCAAGGCTAATGCTCTACCACTTGAGCCACAGCACCACTTCCAGCTTTTTCTGCTTATGTGGTGCTGAGGAATCGAACCCAGGGCCTCATGTATGCAAGGCAAGCACTCTACCACTGAGCCACCTTCCCAGCCCCTAACTCATACCATTTTGTTGTTCAAAATTGTTCATATTCTGAAAGGAATTTTGGAGTCACAAAAATGCCAAAGGTTTAAGTCATAGTTCTGCCACTTATCAGCTGTGTGACCTTGAACTTATGAAGGGTTACTTCTCTAATTCAATTCAGCTTTCAAATGAGTCCCAACAGTACCTATTTCATAGGGTTGCTATGAGAATTAAATGCATTAATATACAATATATGTGCACAATGTAGATATTTTGCAAGTGAGTTCCCATCTTGCTCCGAGGGATCCTCAAGGTCTCTGCTGACAATCCCTCTCGCCTCTGTAACATTCGGACTCCTGGAGGCCTAATTTAAGTCTCATCATTCCACGAGGCTACTGAATTCCTTAAATTTCCACCATATAGCCCTATAACTCCAAGAGTCATATAAAGTTACCCAACTGTGGATATCCTTAAATAATAGGCCTAGCTTTTCTCAACTCATTCACAAAAAAAGCTATGACTATATGGTGGGACACACAGGAGTGTAAAACACTGTGATTTACCACCTATCTTCATAACTGAGGCCTGGAGACAGACCCCTTCTGGCACCCAGAACTGAACACCTGAAATGCTAAATGCTAAATCTTTTTTTTTTTTTTTTTAAGTCTATCATGGGGTCAAAATTCTGGGCCTGGGCACTGTCCCTCAGCTCTTCAGCTCAAGGCTAGTGCTCTACCAATTGGGCCACGGTGCCACTTCCAGCTTTTTCTGTTTATGTGGTGCTAAGGAATCGAACCCAGGGCCTCATGCATGCAAGGCAAGCACTCTACCACTGAGCCACCTTCCCAGCCCCAGAAATGCTAAATCTTAATAGAGAGCAAGGATGGGCAAGTCATTCTTCCTACACTAGCTCCAGCAGAGTCTGCAGGAGCACCGCTCATGGAGCGGAGAGAGGAGAGGCAACACTACTAGAGTGGGGTCCTTGGTGCCCAGCTTACATCTACTTACTCCTGGCCCTGGGGTGCAGCCAGGCAGACCCAGAGGGAGGAGGAAAAGGAAGCACTGAAGTGTTCTTGATTGCCAGATCTCTGTGGCGGTTAGAGCAGGGGAAGTGTCCCAACTGGGAGTGGGGGAGGGGAAGGATGGGCTCTATGACATGGGAACTTACTACAGCCTTCTAATCTGCCCCTACTATAGAGCTCCTCTGCAGATCTCCCTGAACCTCATTCTCACCATAACATACCTCTAGGCATTCCAACCCTTACCTCTGGCCACACCATCCTGATCTACAAGGCAGCTTCCATATTCTCTTCCCTAAACACAAGTAGAAATATTCATAGAACCAAACCACTGCTACTTGCTCCAGGAAAATTTTTATTTACTATCCATGTCGTGACTTATCCTATCCAACGTCTGATGCCTGTCTCTCTCTCATAGGTACTTACTTGGATCACTTGGGAGAATGATCTGAATCTTTTTATTTTTAGTTTTTTTTTTTTTTTTTTGTCAGTTGAACTCTGGACCTGGGCCTTATCCCTGAGCTCTTCAAGGCTAGGGCTCTACCACTTTGAGCCACAGCTCCACTTCTGGTTTTCTGGTATTCATTAGAGGTAAGAGTCTCATAGACTTTCCTGATTAGCTAGCTTTGAACTATGATCCTCAGATCTCAGCCTCCTGAGTAGCTAGGATTACAGGTGTGAGCTACCAGCACAGGGCTCTGACCTGAGCCTTATCTCCTGTCATTCCATTGGGAGAGCCTAGAAGGCAAGGTCCTGGCTAATTTCTGTCTCCCTGGGCTAAGCCCAGCACACATAGGCTGGGCTCAGTAAAATAACTCGGTGAACTCAACCAGTCCTGTCTTCACACGAGGTTGTTCCTGTTTCTGAAATGCTGATTGTCCCTTCAGATTTTTTTCTGCCCTCCAAGGCTCAGTTCTCCTCTAAAACATCACAATGACCTTCTCTTCTGCGTACCTTTCCTTCTGATCGTTGTGCTAAACTAACTAGATGCTTCACCGGGAGGAGAGTTTGTCATTTTAATTCATAGGACTAAGCAGAAGGCTAAGCAAAAACTGTAGACTGACATACACCTCTTCTTCTTCCATCAATCCAGACATTGAAGCTGGGAATAAGGAAATTCTCTATGACCAAAAGACACAGGACAAAGGTTGTCAACTTCTTCCTCACTCAGAGGAGCATGAAGTTAGGATAATGAACAACATGTAAGCTAGTTTACTTTGTCTTCAGCTTGAAGAATAAGGGGCAAAGGAGTCAGAGCTAAGGTTGAAGATTGGAAAAAAGCTAAGGTTTGGATTAGAATGTCTGAAGACCCTTAGGGTAGAGACAGAACACTCTTGGAAAGGTTCTACAAATTTGTTTATTTTGAAGGGATGAAAGAGAAGAGGTGACACAAGGAGAATTACAGGGGCTGCAGCTGCTTGCAGCTGGGCTGGGAGGAGGAAGCGGCCGGGGGAGACATGAGGTCAGTGCAGGGCTGGGACCAGGCCAAGGGCTGAGTCTCTTTTCTTCCCCTTCTCATAAGCAGGGAAGAACTCAAGAGAGCTTAGTTCTCATATTACAGGACTCTACTACATGTTCCCATTTTCCATCCTTCAGTACCTACAGAGGATCCTACACTGCAGCCACTAGGGGAAGAGAAGTTGATGTCATCCTTTAGGGACTGGAGAGGAAGAAGCAAAACAGGTGTCCCTGACCAAGATATAGGGAGTTGAGATCCTTTCTCGAATCCCTTCCTATTTCTCTGGCCATCCTAGTGCTCTGGGTGTTCTACAAAAAGTGAGGAGCATCAGGGCCAGGACAGCACTGGCTGGGGAAGCTGGGGAGACTCCTCTTCCCTCCCCCCACCAAACCACTAAGAAAAAAGCTCTTCTAGGAAGTGGCTTGTAGCTCAAGTGGTAGAGTGCTTGCCTTGAGCTGAAGAGCTGAGGGACAGTGCCCAGACCCAGAGTTCAAGCCCACGACCGAAAAAAAAAAAAAAAAAAAAAAAAAAAGCTCTTCTACTTCCCCCTCCCCCCTAGCTGCAGCTCAGCAGTCCCTGGGCCCCATGAAAGGCCTGTGAAGTGGCACCTCCTTTGCCTTTCCTCATTACACACAAGACTACACAGACTACCAAATCCTGTGCCCGCTAGCCGAAAATACCCACAGAGAAACCCAGGGCTGCCCAGTCTCTTTAGGCTTACCCAAGGACTGAGGGGGCTTTCCACAAGGGAAAATAACATCAGGGAGGAAACTCCACTATCTGTTTTCCACAGTCAGTGGGACAGGGTACTCCCCAATCTTGCTGTCCCCTGTGAAATCCCCAACACTCTCTGCCTGACCTCATAGTAATCCTTGTGCTTTGGGGAAAGAGCCATAGTTCTGCCTTTAACATATACATCAAGGTTAACTGAGAAGGAAGGTGTGGGGGGGGGTTGAGGGGGAGGGGGGGACGGTTATTAGGAATCTTTTGTGGGAAGGGAAAGTCAAAGCTTTCACTGTGCACTTTGGAAGTATTGATAATCCAACTCTTCAATGTTGACAGTGAACCAAGAGAAAGTAAATTGTACACGGTTGATCGTAAGCCCAGGACAAGGACCTGGATCTCCTAACCTTGAGTTCCACAAAGAAAATGTGTTACTCCAGGCCTGGAAACGGACCCACCATCCCTCTGACTTCATTCAGAGGGCCCTACCATGGTTTGTGAAAAGGCCCAAAGGAGGCAAGTTAGCCTATGTTTGAGCGCTAGGCTTCTAAGTTTCTAGGCCACCATGGTTAGCCCAACCTGTAGTGTTCATGAGTTAGCACTATCAAGACTGGAGCTATCCTGGCCCTGCTGCAGCCAAGCTCCTCCTCTGGCCTTTAGCTCCTGGGGAGATGCCCTCCCCCCATATCAGATGAGGACAAAAGAGGAAGCTGGACCCTGGACAGGAAAACCAGTCTGATCTGGGGAGGTGGCTCACGCTTTGTCTTTAGTTTCCCTTCTCAGCTCTTCTCACGGACCCCTATAACCCTTCTCTTTCTAATGGATCCACAATGCATATAGAGAAAAGGGTCTTTGGCTTGAGTCCAGTCCCCTTTCTTACTTACAGTTCCCCAGCTACTATCATCCTCATATAGTCACAATCGTCTCACTACAGCTGCAGCTTCTCCTATCTTCCCGCTCATCACCACCTAAAAGCTCAGAGCAACCAGACCTCTTGCTAGAAACAACTCTCCAAATCCTAGCTTCCCAAGCAGGATATGTAGCAATCTCACACCACCACTCTGTTTTCATGAAGTGTCACAATCTCAATGCTACTTTTTTTTCCCCTTTCTCCTGTCCTGAGGCTTGAACTCAGGGCCTGGTCAGGCACTGTCCCTGTGCTGGTTTTGCTTAAGGCTACCACTCTACCACCTGAGCCACAGCACTACTTCTGGCTTTTTCTGTTTATGTGTACTAAGGAATAGAACAGGGCTTCATGCATGCTAGGCAAGTACTCTACCACTAAGCCACATTCCCAGCTCATCAATCCTACTTTTTTAGCTAAGCCTTCCACAGCAGTCTCATACTCAGTTGTAACATACTATTTAGATCCCTTTCACTCTGGTCATATTTTTCCAGCAATGATTTTCAGGCAATTGGTTCAAATTTTCAATGAAGCCTAGGAGAAAAATCTATTTCTTCTGCTTTATCTTCACTCTCAGAGTTCAGCAGGTTGCTTAGTTATGCAGAATACTAAAATAAGTACAGGTTTGCTAGGCTGGGAATCAGGACTCCTGGGGATTTTTATTGAGCTGTGATGCTGGGAAAGTGCCTTGTATGCACATCAAATTCCCTGAGCTGGGATTTAATACAGATCCCTTGGATTTTCTACTGTGCCTGAACCTCTCTCTGTACATCCCAGAAAAGAGTAAAGGGCAGGATTGGAAGAAGGGACAATTTATGGGAGAGGAACAACTGTGAGATGGTAAGAGGATAGGATGAAGGAGGATAGCTCTTAAATTTAGCTGTGCCTTATAGATCCCCAAAATGTTGCACTTGGTCCCCTCCACTTCTCTCTTTTTTTTTTCTAGTGGAGTGGAATGAATACAGAGGTTACAGGAGGTGGAGAGAAACAAGATCTCTAAGCATGCAGCCCAAAGGCTTGAGGAAGCAGCTCTAGAATGTAGACAAGCACTTGAAAAAGCCAGGAGAGACTCAAGTTAGACTTAGGAGAAATGTTTCAGAGAGAGGGCAGAGAGGGTCCTTGGCAGAGGATATATTAAGGATGCCTGAAGGAACAAAGGTCAGCAGAGGGCTTCCTGGTAACCCAAGCCCTAAAGCAGATAGGAATATGTGGGTACCCAGCTTGGACAAGCCCCAGAAATCGGCAGGGAAAAAGGGACAGACACCTTTAGCTCCTATCTTTCTTTTCCTGATTCAAAATGAAAACGGTTAAAACTAAAGTTAGAGCAGCTGCCGTCTTCCCTCCAGAATCCCCATCTGTGCCCTGTGTCTTTCCTTTCACCACACCAGAATGTTCTTCTGCCCAGTCTACCCACCACCAGACAATACTGAAACCAGTAGGTGTTGCAGTTGATTCTCCCAGCTCCCAGTCAAAGCCTCTTCTTTATCATGCACCCAAATGGGGGTAATTTTGATTTTCCAGGGCCTCTCTCATCACTTTTATTCCTGTCTTACCCTGACTGTTACAGTTTCCTCCTACTTAACCACAAAGTCACCCACTCCAAGTCCCTTTCACTCTGTTGGCTTCTGGGCCCTCTCAAGGCTGAGGGCAGCTATTTTGTCTCCAAGAGATAAAGATATAGACACACAAGCACTTGCATGTTCATGCTCTTGCATGCATGTACACAAATTGCCAGCCCTTTAATCATCTCCATCACTAAGGTTGCAGCCTACCTCTTTACACTAGAAAGGTTTGAAAAGTCTCTCAAACTCCCAAGTAGTCAGGTGTGGTGGCTCACAACTGTAATCCTAGCACTTGAGAGGCTGAAAGGAGATGAAGAGGCTGAGACCAGCTTTGGCTATGGAGGCCTTGTCTCCAAAAAGCAAACCAGAAGAACAAAATCATACACACACACAGAACTCACCAAGTCTTCTACAGCAATTTCTGACCCCAAAGCTGGAGATAAGTGGCTGAAAGGGAAGGAGACAGAAGGTAACAGGCTGAGGGATGAAGGAAGAGGCTGGATGTGTGCTACACCAGAGGCAGGGGAAAAGGAGGCTGCAGGGGACCAAGAGGAACAGAGGGACAACTGAGAGGCCATCAAGGCCTAGGTATATTTGTGTATTTGGGGGGGGGGAGGAAGGTGGGAAAACAAGACTGAAAGAGAAGAGAGTGGGTAGACATTAAAGGGGTGGAGGAAGACAAGATAGACATCTGTAGAATCCTGTCACTGAACAGGGGAGAAAACACTAGGAGATGGCTGTCAAGTCCTTCCAGGAGGCCAGAGCCTCTGGGGCCTTCCCCAAAGCCCTGTAACTCTCAATATCTCTACATGAGTCCCTCCAACCCCTTATACCAGGCAAGATCAGGCCTTTTCCTTCCTTGGTTTACTCCCCAAAGAACAAGGCCAGGCTCAGGTCAGTGAGGCACTAAATACCTGTTGCTTGGCTTCCAGGGATGAAGAGGTAGGAGCTCATAAAAACAGACACTCCCGAGGAGGAGGCAGGTTGGCAGCGCTCCCCACCGAGTCCTCCGGATTGCCAGGGACCCTTGGGGTGGCAGCCGGAGAGGTTTGACATCGATCTCCCAGGGAAAGGTTAAAAAAAAAAAAACAAATTCCCCCCAAACCCCAGACATCGCCCCCTTCCCAGCCTTGCAAATGTCAGTACCGCGGGGCGCCCCCTCCAGCCCAAAGGCCCGCTCCCCTCACCCACTAATGAACACCGTCCCCCCCCCCAACCACACACACAACTTTAAGGCACCCAGCCTTGGAGCCCCACGTCTCCCAGCTCCGAACCTTCCCACTTTTAAAGACCCTTCTCTCCGGGCTCCAACTTCAGGGGTCCCTCTGCGGTCATGGGACCCCTCGGCAAGGCGCCAGGACCCCCCGACTCTCCGAGCCGCCCCATCTCCGCCCCGCCCGCCCGCCCGCCCGCCGGGCCGGCCGCGCCCGCTCGACGAGTGGGGGGGGGGGAGCAAAACCCTCCCGCCCCGCGGCCTCCGGCAAGCGAGCTTCCCGGCCCGCGCTCGGCTCCCGATCCCCGGTGGGTCGGACTGCTCTCCGCCAGACCCCCCCACCCCTGCCTGCCGCCTGCCGTGGCCGGGCCTCACCTGGAGCCCTCCCCGCGGCGGGGGAGCTGGGGGCGGCGGCAGCAGCTCCGGGCTCGAGAAGGAAGTGAGAGCGGGAGGCTGGAGGAAGTGGGGGGGTGGGCGGGCGGGCCGGTGGGCCGGGGCGGGGTGCGGAGGCGGGCCGGGGCGGGGCGCAACCAGGAAGTCGGCGGGCGCGCTCCCCGCCACTCTCCGCCCCGGCCCCTTCTGCAGGCTTCGCCCGCCCCCCCCAAGTCGTCAAACAAAAGTCCTGTGCTCCCCGCTTCCCCCTTCCCCTCCCACCACCTCACCCCGCGCCGGGCGGCCCCGGGGATCCTTCAGATCGGGCCTCTCAAGGTCAGATCTCCCCGCCTCCGCCTGGCCATCCTGCCTCCAGCCCGGGCCTCAAACTGGGCACTGGACGTTTGTTCTCGTCCTCTGGATCTCACCCCACCAACCTCCACGGGAAAGGCAGAGAAAGGCCGGTCCCCAGGCCTGGGTGTCTGCCGCCAAGCCCCAGCGGTGGAGCGAGCGGTGGCCGCGGCTGGCCGGGGAAAGGGGACATTCGTCCTGGGTCAGGCCGGGGCAGTCCCCACCCCGCTGCTCGGTCCCCGGGGAGCACTTGTGGAAGTGTGTGTGTGTGGGGGGGAGTGTGATTCAGCAACGGGTAGGTCTCAGACCCCTGGGGAGGGTGGGGAGGCTGGGGGGGGGCAGGGGAGCTGTCGTCAGCGCTTGATCAGCCAGAGGCGCAGGCGGAGCCGCGAGCCCCAAAAACAGGATGTCACGTCGTGGTTCCGCACCCCGCGACTCGGCGCTCTACGGGGGAGGGGACGGGGCGGACCGAGGCCGGGGGGTGGGGTGGGGGGCTGTCCTCACTCGAGGTCCCTGTCTTCAATGTTTGGAGCAGGAGGGCCGCACCCAGGCCTGAGGTCCGGCTTGGGCCCCGGGGACGGGCGGGCGGGCGGCCTCGTGGGCGCCCTCTGCCGCCTCTGCGCCCCGGCCTTCCTGGCGCGCGGAGTTTTGACTTGACAATTCACATCCTGGGTACTGCACGAACTTTCTGAGTGAGCGCCAACCACGTGCAGAGCTCGGTGCTAGGTGCAGTAGAGGAAAGGGGGGAGGAGAAGGGAAAGCAGCCAAACACCCACAAAACTGAGAGTTAAAGACAAGGGTCCCTGTCTTCTAGAAGTTTTCTACATAAAGATGAAGATCCATTCCTAAATAGTTGAGCCGTTCTGTCCTGGGTAATAATCATACCTTCTCCGTCTGAGGGTGGTCAGTGTGTTGCCAGTGTAAAGAAAGTGCAGTTAAAGGCTGGATCAGATGCAAGCTGCGTAGATGAAGGCATTCTTCCGGAGCCTTCTCCCCTCCCAAGCAGCCTGTGGGCTGCTCTCTCATTCTGGTCTTTAAAACCCTTCACACTCCTCCCTGGGGGAAAAGGAAGACAGGAAGAACAAGAGGGACCTTTTACGGACTTAGTGTTGGTGTTTAATGAAGAGAAGATTGTAAGTCCCATAAAATAACAAGGGCTCAGAGGTGGACCACACAGTTAAGTGGCTTCTATGAAACCATTAAAAATTATGTCTTACAACAAAGTTAGGGTGTTTTGTTGTTATTTTTTAGATGGGAGTGTACAGCTACCCAACCCAGGCTGTTTTTCATCTCCTGGGCTCAAGTGATTCTCCCTATTCAGCCTCCCAAATAGCTGTGCTACGGGTATATATACCACCATGCTGACTAAAGGAGTTGGTTTTATTTTGTTGTTATTGTTGTTTGTTGTTTTGTCCGTTGTGGGGCTTGAACTCTGGGCCTGCGGGCTGTCCCTGAGGAGCTCAAGGCTAGTGCTGTAGCACTTGACTCACAGCACCATGTCCGGTTTTCTGGTGGTTAATTAGAGATAAGAGGCTCTTGGCTTTCCTGCCTCTGCTGGCTTTGAACCTTGATCCTCAGGTCTCAGCCTCCTGAGTAGTTAGGATTATAGGCATGAGCCACCAGTGCCCAGCTTTGCTCAAAGAGTTTTGAGTTTGTGTTCCTTACAGTCCTTCTCAGGACTTGTATCTTTAGCATTTCTTTCTTTTCTTTTTTTTTTTTTTTTTTGCCAGTCCTGGGGCCTGAACTCTGGGCCTGGGCACTGTCCCTCAGCTCTTCAGCTCAAGGCTAGCACTCTACCATTTATGCCACAGTGCCACTTCCAGCTCTTTCTGCTTATGTGGTACTGAGGAATCGAACTCAGGGCCTCATGCATGCAAGGCAAGCACTCTACCACTGAGCCACCTTCCCAGCCCCCTCCTTTAGCATTTCTTTCTCAAAAAAATAATAGGAAAATAGGGAGGAAAATAATAGGCTCTGGACTTTTCCCCCTTTATCCAGTGTCCTGGTGTCTTGATTAAAGAGCTCATGACAGTTTTTTTCCTCAAACAAGTATTTGAAAGTCAAGCAGGAGATGTAACTCAGTAATCTAGCACATACAAGGCTGTATACTAGCACTGAAAACAACAAGATTTAAGCATATATATATATAAATATATTTGTATATGAAAAATCCATGTAGGGGTCATAGCAGTGAGAGCAGTGTATACTTTGTGATATCCACCTGTAATCCCATCAGGAAGGAAAGATGGAAGATGGAATGGATTGGCAGTCTAAGGTTAGAATGTAATTTCTGAGCCTCTGTCATAGTCTTGGCTCCCCCATCCCCCTAGATCAGGAGGAAGAACTACTCCAGGATCTCCAGGTTTAGTGGGTTATGGGACTGTTACACATGAAGCTACCACAGGAGGAAAGAGCCCAGGGCTGAGCTTCAGGAGTCTAGTCTTGGCTCAGCCAGTTAGACTAGTAAGATCTTACGCTAGATCCTATGACTGTCTCTGGGTCTCAGCTTCTTCCAGTGAAAAACAAGGATTAAACTAGATGATACCTTTGAGCTCTGACCTTCGATGATATACAGTGGAGAATAATAATTAAGTCATTAAGGTTTATGCATGGAGCATATTGCTCATAGTCCTTTAATATCACTTAAGTCATTGTGCTTTGTACAGTAGTAAATTGTATCTGTGTCTAATGTCTGTCTAGTTTACTGACTGAATCCTTTGAGGTTAGGTCTGATTCATCTGTGTCCACCCACTGGGCCTGCCATAGGCAAGCCCAAGCAAACATTTACTTTCAGTAAACATCTGTGGAATTAAATTACTTTAATAAATTACAAATATGTGTAAAACCACTAGCGTCTAGGTAACTTGGAGTACCTTTTTTTTTTTTTTTTTGTCAGTCGTGGGGCCTCAGTCCTTTAGCTCAAGGCTAGCGCCTTACCACTTGAGCCACAGCGCCAGCCACTTCTGACTTTTTCCGCTTATGTGGTGGTGACGAATTGAACCCAGGGCCTCAAGCATGCAAGGCAAGCACTCTGAGACACCTTCCCAGCCCCCTACTTGGAGTAACTTTTGTGGCACATTTGGCTCAATTGGTAGAGCATCAACTATGAGGAAAAAAGCCCAGTGAGAACATAAGGACTTGAGTTCAGGTATTGGAACTGTTACACACACACACACACACACACACACACACACACACACACACACACACACACACACACACACACACACACACACACACACACACACACACACACACACACACACACACACACGGAATGATAAGCCCTGTGTGCTTTGTGGAATTGTAAGATTAAGTGAAATTATCCATTTGAAATGGCTAGTAAATTCCCCAATGCTACAACAACTAAACATGACTTTCCACACCCTCATGATGTTTTCACTCTTTTTCCTTTCCTCTTTCTCAAAATGAAAGCTCGTAAGCTGACTCAGCCAGGTTGATGGTGGCTCATACCTATAATCCTAGCAACTCAGGAGGCTGAGATCTGAAATTGTGGTTTGAAGCCAGCCTGGGCAGAAAAGTCTGTGAGATTGTCTGTCTGTGTCTCTTTCTGTTTTTCTCTGTCTGTCTCTCTCTCTCTCCATCTCTCCCTGCCCCCTCCCTCCTCCCTTGAGACTGGGACTTGAATTTGGTATCTACTACTTTCAGTCATGGCTGGTGCGCTACCACCTGATCCAAGTCTGTGAGACTCTTACCTCCAATTAAACAGCAAAAAGCTGGAAGTGGAGGTATGGCTCAAGTGGCCTTGTGTGCAAAGGTCAAATGAGAGCATAGGGCCCTGAGGTCAAGCCCCAGTACCAGCACTAAATCAATCTGACTCCATTTCTCTGAAAGAGAAGTATGGACCGAGGCAGAGGAGTGAATGAAAAGCTTTGAGTGATCTCACCTGTTCTCTGCTGGCTTTCAAATAGATGTTCCAGGCTGGGAAGGTGGCTTAGTGGTAGAGCGCTTGTCTTGCATGCAGGCTGGGAAGGTGGCTCAGTGGTAGAGCGCTTGTCTTGCATGCATGAGGCCCTGGGTTTGATTCCTCAGCACCACATAAGCAGAAAAAAAGCCAGAAGTGGTGCTGTGACTCAAGTGGTAGAGCGCTAGCCTTGAGGTGAAGAGCTGAGGGACAGCGCCCAGGCCCAGAGTTCATGCCCACAACCGGACCCAAAAAAACAAAAAAAAACAAAACCCAAATAGATGTTCCAAGCCCTAGTGAGCAATTGAGCTCTAGTTCTTATAGTTTACCAGCTGCCCACAAAAGTCTTCGGCTTAGCCCTAGTCCCTAGCCTCTTCTGATACTAAGTCTAAATTCTTCTCTTGTTTCTACTGAGGCTTCATGGACTCTTCTTGATCCCCTTATCATATTTTTTTCAGCTTTTTTTTTTTTTTTTTTTTTTTGTCAATACTGAGGCTTGAACTCAGGGCCTGGGTGCTGACTCAGCTTTCTAAACTCAAGTCTGGCTATCATTCCAGTCATACCATCACTTTGGGATTTTTGGTGGTTAATTGGTGATAAGAGTTTTCTCTCCTGCCTCTGCTGGCTTAGAACCTTGATGGTCAGATCTCAGCCTCCTGTGTAGCTAGGATTATAGATGGGAGCCGCCACGGGCTCTCAGCCATTCTGAAGAGTAAGTAGTCCCTTTATTACTCTTCTATAGATACTGCCAACGATGAGCTCGATGTTTCATTTCATGGGATTTGATAGGAAAGACAGGAAACAGCAGTAAGTATTAATAAGGGAAGTGACAAGTTAAACATCCTTGAATCCATTGTTTAAATTTAAAAAAAATTTTTTTTTGTCAGTCCTGGGGCTTGAACTCAGGGCCTGGGCACTGTCCCTGAGTTTCTTTTGTTCAAGGCAAGCACTCTACCACTGGAGCCATACCTCTTCTTCTGGCTCTTTCTATTCATGTGATACTGAGGAAGACCCAGGGCTTCAGGCATGCTAGGCAAGCACTCTACCACTAAGCCACATTCCTAACCCGAATCCATTGCTCTTGACTTCCATGAGGAACTAAGAAGATGGAGGGAATGGAAACAATAGTCATGTCCTGTCCTTCAGGAGCAGCAGTCCCTCCTCCAAGGCAGGCAGTACAATAATTTTCCTGTTTACTAAAACATCTGTATATGTTTGATATTCTCCAAACTGGGTGATATACCCAGGTTATCTTGCATAATCCCTTCCTCCTCTATAGATGTCTAAATGATTCATGTTCCCTGTCTCTTCCCTGCCTTCTGTAATTTTTTTTTTTTTTTTTGTCAGTCGTGGGGCTTGAACTCTGGGCTGGGCATTGTCCCTTACCTCTTCAGCTCAAGGTGAGCACTCTACCACTCTACCACTTTTCTGGTGGTTAATTAGAGATAAGAGTTTCATGGATTTTCCTGCCTGGGCTGGTTTCAAACCACCATCCTCAGATCTCAGCCTTCTGAGAAGCTAGGATTACAGCTGGTGCCCGGCTAAATTTTATATATATAGTATGGGTTTTGAACTCAGGGCTAGGCCTTGGGCTTGTAAAGGAGGTATCATAGCACTTGAGCTATAACTCCAGTTCCTCCCCACCCCCTTTTTTTTGCCAGTCCTAGGGCTTGAAGTCAGGGCCTGGGCACTGTCCCCAAGCTCCTATTTCTCAAGGCTAGCACTCAAGCCAGAGAACCATTTCTGGCTTTTTCTGTTTATGTGGTACTGAGGAATTGAACCCAGGGGTTCATGCATGCTAGGCAAGCACTCTGCCACTAAACCACATTCTCAGCCTCCCCAGCCCTCTTTGCTGGTGGGTTTTTTTTTTTTTTTTTTTTTTTTTAGATAGAGTCTTGCTTTCTGCCTGGCTAGCCTGAGACAGTGAACCTCCTACCAATGCTTTCAGTAGCTGGGATCATAGGTGCGTACTACTATTATCTGGTTCATTGGTTGATATGGTGGTCTAACAACTTTTTTTTTACTGGGCTGGCCTTTAACTGTGATCTTCTTATTCTCTGCCTCCTGACTATCTGGAATGATATGACATGAACAGCATGAATATGGCATGAATAGCCATGTCCCCTTAAGAGAACATTATTGAATGTGTGTGTGTGTGTGTGTGTGTGTGTGTGTGTGTGTATGTGTGTGTGCGCGCGCCATACCTGGGGCTTGAACTCAGGCCCCAGGTGCTGTCCCTGAGCTTTTGTGCTATGGAAAGCATTCTACCACTCGAGCTACAGCTTCACTTCTAGCTTTTTGGTAGTTAATTGGAGATCACAGTTTCCAGAATTTTCCTGCCTGGGCTAGGTTCAAACCAGAATTCTCAGATCCTAGCCACTTTGAGTAGCTAGAATTACAGAATGAGCCACCAGAACCTGGTATTACTTTGGGCCTGGGTGCTGTCCCTCAGCTCTTCAGCTCAAGGCTAGCGCTCCAACACTTGAGCCACAGTGCCACTTCCAGTTTTTCTGGTGGTTAATTGGAGATAAAAGTCTCATGAATGTTCCTGCTTGGGCTGGCTTTGAACTGTGATCTCCTCCTGAGTACTAGCATTACAGGCATGAGGCACCGGTCCCTGGCAACACAAATATGTGCTACACTTATTGAGTAGCAACTCTATGAGGCAGATATTATAATCTCTATTTGATGGATTGAAAACACTTCCTGCTGGTGGCAAGTCTAGCAAGTGTGCAGACTTGGGTTTTATCTGCAGTTATATAGTGGGGGAAAGGTGGGAAGAACATTAGACTCGGAGAAGTCTTTTTTTGTTGTTGTCGTTGGTCATGGGGCTTGAACTCTGGGCCTGGGCACTGTCCCTCAGTGCTTCAGCTCAAGGCTAGCACTCTACCACTTGAGCCACAGCATGACTTCCTAGACTCAGAGAAGTCTTCATTTTGCTCGACACTGGTGATTCACACCTATAATACTAGTTACTCAGGAGCCTGATATCAGAGGATCGCAGTTCAAAGCCAGCCCAGGCAGGGAAGTCCAGGAGACTCAACTCCAGTTAACTACCAGAAAACAGGAAATGGAAAAGTCTTAATTTTAATCCTTTATAAGATGGATCTAAATTATGTTTCAACATCAGATTTCTGTAAACACTAATTATATGAGATAATACATAAGTTCCATGAGATCAAGAAATATCGCTTGATATAGTACTACATTCTCCCCAGTGCCTAGGATAGTTCCTGGTATGTAAATTCCCTGCATTGATGGAATGGATAATTGAATTTAGTATGCTTAACATAATACCTAGTACATAATGGTACTTTCTAAAATCACAGCTATTATAATCATGATTCATCTTCATTCCTCACCTGGTTAGCTAATTAATCACCATCTGTTTCTCAAATCGGAGAAACACTCTGTTCAAACTACTATTGCTTAGACTTCATAGTATGCCTCAGGTCTTGCCTAAGATTATACTTTTAATAAGAAGATAAAATTGGTTTTTAGCCCAGGTTTGTCTGACCACCTTACTTGTCTCCATCACATAAAAGCAGAATGCTTTAAGAGTACAGATCAGAGCCAACTTCTCAGGCTTAGTTTCATTTTTAAAAGGAAATGACAAATACCAAGTGATTTGTGGGGCTGTGAGGTTGAAATCCCCTCTGATCTGATCTCAGCGTTATCTCTAGAATGATCTCTCCAAATTACAAGTAGTCAGTTTTGGTGTAAATCTTCTTCTTCTCTTTTTTTTTAAAAAAAAAAATAGAAAATGGTTATTATGTTATATGTTTGAAATATGTGAATCAAAGGATACCAATGAAGAGAGAATTAATTAGGCCAAACCAAAAAAGCAGTCATGTGGCTTTGTCTCCCAAGGTCTAGAATATTTGAGAGACTCACTTATAACCGCTTTCCATCTTATGGCCTTTTAATTTAACCTTTAGTTACAACTCACCACAATGGGGAAACTGAAGCTCTCCCAGCTTGGAGAAGCTATTCTCATTCTCTGACCCATGGCTCTTTACATCTTCTAAGGCAGCCATGGCAGGTTAAGCTCCACCCTCTGTTGTACCCCCTTTTAATGGCTCTTTTGCTTCCTCTTCTACATTTAAGGACCTTCCACCACATTAGGATTACCATGTAAGGCTACATATTCACAGGCTCTGAATTTCTGGGGGCTCACTGTACACATACTTGAGAGTTAGAAACTCTGGGGTCCGGTCATAGGATGGCCTTTTACATTTTTGAGTTTGCCACTAGATTCTCACAGAGTGAAACAGGGGGAAAAAACCCACATGCTTCTATTAGGGATCCAGTTTCTGGTCCTGCTCTGTCCCTAGGAGGAGGAGGCTGTAAGTTGTCAGATGTATGAGCTGTTGTTCTCTATGAACAATGTTAGTAAGATTCCAGGCACTTGGGAGCACAGGCTGAAACCCCTGGGAAGTTCATTTAGTAGCAATTCCACTGATTGGTGGCCACATCATGATCAGGATCCAGATGGTCAGGACCTGAAGATAAAGTTCTTCTTCAAAGTGCATAGTTTGGGCAAATATCAGGGTGAATCTGGTCTTTTCCTCTTTCTTTCTTTCTTTCTTTCTTTCTTTCTTTCTTTCTTTCTTTCTTTCTTTCTTTCTTTCTTTCTTTCTTTCTTTCTTTCTTTTTCTTCTTGTGGAGGTCTTAGGGCTTGAACTCAGAACCTGGACACTATCCCTGAGCTTATTTGCTCAAGGCTTGTGCTCTATCACTTGAGCCACAGATCCACTTCTGGATTTTTTGGTGGTTAATTGGTTTTAAGAGTCCTTCCTTCCTTCCTTCCTTCCTTCCATTTCTTTCTCTTTGTGCCTGTCCTGTGGTTTGAACTCAGGGCCTGTGCTGTTCATGAACTTTCTTGCTCAAGGCTAGTGCCTATCACTTGAGCCAAAGCTCCACTTGTTTTTTTTTTTTTTTGGGGGGGGGTGCTTAATTGGAGATAAGAATATAACAGACCCCCCCAAAAGAAATCTTTCTTGGGCTGGGAAGGTGGCTTAGTGGTAGAGCACTTGCCTTGCATGCTTGAGGCCCTGGGTTCGATTCCTCAGCACCCCATAAGCAAAAAAGAAAAAAGCCGGAAGTGGCGCTGTGATTCAAGTGGTAGAACGCTAACCTTGAGCTGAATTGCTGAGGGACAGTGCCCAGGCCCAGCGTTCAGGCCCCACGACCAGACCCCTCCCCCCCCCCAAAAAAAAGAATATAACAGACTTTCCTGCACAGGCTGGCTTCAAATCATGATCCTCAGATCTCAGCCCCCTAAGTAGCTAGGGTTATAGGAAGGAGCCATGGATGCCTGGCAAAGACTCCAATTTAAATAGCTCAGAAATTCCTTGCAGAATATTAAGAGTCCACATTTACTGAGCATATTACTCTATGCTTGGCACTATTTGAATTGCTTTACAGATATTCTAAGCTTACAGAATATTCCATTTTTATATGGGAAACTGAGGCCAGAGAGGCTGTATAGATTCCTCAGGATCAACATCAGAGCTTAGATGGGAATCTAGGCAGTCCAATTCCAGACACCCCCCCCTACACCAACACACATGAAATCTGTATCCCTGCACGGTATCCTTGGCTGCTTTTAGCAGTTTGTCCCCTCTCTGATCCATTATCTACCCCTTTATCTCTCAAAACATTATCACTAAGTACTATCTACTCATATATGTATGTACAAAACTGCTTTGATGGCAGGAATGAGATTGTCATAAATAACCAGTAGATATTAAATGAAAGAATGAGTGAATATCGGCAGTAAGATTCTAGGTGTGGTATTAAAAGGGGAGATAATTCAGTTTCTGGAAGCCAAATAAGCCAGACGTTGGGCAAGTTCCCAGTAACAGCAATTCTTTCAGTTGGACAGCAAGGGGCGCCAGTAATAATGCTGCCCAAACAACAATTCCTAAACTTGTCTGAGCAGATAGATGTAGGACACTTTTTGTTTTGTTTTTGTTGGTTTACGGTGTTAGGGATCCAAACTCAAGGCCTGTGGAATACTAGGCAAGTGATCTGTCACTGAACTATACCTCCCAGCCTGAATCTCTTTATTTTAATCAAGTGTAATCTCCTGTTCAACACTTCTGTTTCTAAAGGATAATCAGAAACCCTACTGTATAGAGGAAGGACACTTAGTTTGCTGTACAGGGCATATCGTTTATCCATACTTTAAGCAAAATGTTTATGTACATGCTAGGTATGGGGAACGTAGCCTATGAGAATATAAAGATGTAGGAAATGCAGTACTTTATGAGCTCAGGGGCTGACAGGAGGAGATAGATACTTAGCTAATCAAGTCAAATGAAGAGAAGGAAGGGGAGAAAATGCAGTTAAAAATTCAGTGCATATCTTACAAAATTAAGAGAAGGGAGGAAAGGGGGGTGGAATTGGAGGGAGGCGTGAGAATGTTCAAAGGAATAACACTGACCAAAATGCATTTTTTTTTGAATGGCACTCCTTTGTACAACTACCTAAAAAATAAACGAGTTATATAAGTACTCTAAAATATAGCAGAAGGGCTGGGAAGGTGGCTCAGTGGGAGAATGCTTGCCTTGCATGCATGAGGCCCTGGGTTTGATTCCTCAGCACCACATAAGCAAAAAGAAAAAAGCCGGAAGTGGCGCTGTGGCTCAAGTGGTAGAGCGCTAGCCTTGAGCTGAAGAGCTGAGGGACAGCGCCTAGGCCCAGAGTTTGGCCCCACTACCAGACCCAAAAAACAAAACAAAACAAAACAAAAACAACAATAAAATATAGCAGAAGTCTGAAGAGATAGGACAAGTTTGGGAAGATACCAAAGGAACAGATGATGTTTTAAAGGTTTTTTTCTTTCTTCTTTTTTTTTTTGCCAGTCCTGAGGTTTGAACTCAGGGCCTGGGCACTGTCCTTGAGTTTCTTTTGCTCCATGCCAGCACTTTACTACTTGAGTCACAACGCTACTTCCTGCCTTTTCTGTGTATGTGGTACTGAGGAATGGAACCCAGGGTTTCATGCATGCTAGGCAAGCACTCTACTACTAAGCCACATTCCCAGCCTAAGTTATTTTTTCAATCTTCAAGTAGTTAGACAAAGACGGTTTTATTCAACAAAGCAGTTTGTGAAGACATGCATCTTGAGCAATGTCACTTCTTTCAACATTTTCACACATCCCTTCCCTCCCCACTCCTCCCATCATTCTTCCTAATTTTGTAGGATATACATTGAATTCTTTTTAAAATTAATATAATTTTGTTGTTATTGTGTTGTACAGAAAAGTTATTGTTTCCTGTCGGGTAAGGAGTACATTTCTTTTTTTAGACAATGATGCCAATTCCTTCGCTTTCCCCCATGTTCTCCTCCTGTCCCTGCCCACAAATTACATAGTTCATTTTCCACATACTGTATGCTGAATAGCATGATTGCATTTGTTCACTTTTCTTCCTTCCCTTTCTGTACCCTTCCTTTACTCCCCATTAAAAAAAAAACCCTAAAGCAAACAGTTGAATTTTTAAAGTTGAGTCTTCTTTTCCTCTTCCTCCTCCTTTTCCATCTTCTCTTTCTTTTTGAGTACTAGGGATTAAACTCAGGGCCTGATACTCTTGTGTGGCTTTTTTTTTTTTGCTTAAGGCTGGCATCCTACCACTTCAGCCATGCTAAGGGATAGTGCCTAGACCCTGAGTTTAAGCTCTAGACCAGCAAGAGAAAAAAAAAGCCAAAGCCAGCCCAGGCAGACAAATCCCAGAAATCCAGAAACTCTCATCTCCTATTAACCAACATAAAATCAGAACTACAGGCATGGCTCAAGTGGTAGGGTGCCAGCCTTAAGCAAAAAAGCCAACCAAGAGTATTATTTTTCTGCGTGTGTGGTACTGGATTTGAGCTTAGGACCTGGTCACTGACCTTTAGCTTTTTCTGAAGGCTGGTCCTTCACCACCTGATCTACAGCTTCACTTCCAGCTTTTTGGGTGTTATTTGGAGATAAGCATCCCAAACTTTCCTGCTTGGGCTGGCGCCAAACCTCTGTTCTCAGATCTCAGCCTCTTGAATAGATAACATTACAGGCGTAAGCCACAGGGGTTGGAGTTGGAATCATGATATATTTTTCTCTTGTTATTGGCTTATTTACTTATTTACTTACTTTTCCTCATCTATGTTCTATCATGTGTCAGAATTTACTGTACCAGAATTTTAAGGTTACAGAATATTCTACTGTATGTACTTACATTTTTGTTTATCCTTTCCTTATAGATTCTGTGGTTACTTTGAATATTTGGCTTTGTGAATAATGTTACTATGTACAAATATTTCTTTGAGACCCAACTTTCATTACTTTCAGGTATATACCCAAAGGAATATAAATTGGATCTTTGCTAATTCTTAGATGGATCTAATTTTTAGATGGAAAATGTAATTTTTTGCCTCACAGGAAATATAAAAATTTCTGAAAAATTCAAAGTCTTGATGTAAATTGGTAATTGGCTGACCCTGGTTTCTTGTTTCTAAGACTCAGACTTTTTGTGCCAAGTAGGTCATGTACTCATACACCCAAAGAAATCATGCGGTGGCTAAGGGAAATGATGTAGTCAAATTTGAAGGAAGTTGTGTTAAGCATGCTTTACTTTGCACTTAAAAAAAATTCTATTTTGGTGCTTTTGAAATAGGGTCTTGTTATGTTGAGATAGGGTCTTGTTATCCAGGATGGCTTCAAACTTTTAATCTTCTTGCTGCCACCTCCTGAGTGATGAGATTACAGGGATGTTCCAACACAGCAAGCAAAATGGTTTTTCTTTTCTTTTCTTTTTGATGTGGTACTGGGGATTGAGCCCAGGACTTGGCACTTACTAGACAAGTGTTCTACCAGTTTAGCTACAACTTCAGCACTTGCTCATTTCTCCTTCTTCCCTCCCTCCTTCCCTTCCTTCCTTCTTTCCTTCCTTCCCTCTTTTGTGTGTACAGGCCATATCTTCATTTCTGGCTTTTTGCTAGTTAATTCGACATAAGCATATCATTGACTTTCCTACAAGGCTGGCTTCTAACCTTGATCCTCAGATCTCAGCCTCCATGCTAGCTAAAGATTATTGATGAAAGCCACCTGCCCTGGAAGGAGTGCAGTTTCAAAGGAAGAACAGCTATGTGAAGAGCTGCAGGGTAGGGGGGAAAGTTTCAGGCAGAAGCAGCCGCACACAGAAATCTAGGCTGTGAATGCACCAAGAGTTAGGTGTGCATTGGCAACTTCACAGAAGGCTCTAGGATGGGGGTGTGACACAGTGGTGAAATGCTTGTTTAGCAAGCCTGATGCTTGGGTTTGATCCTCAGCACTACTAGGGAAGAAGGGGAGGGAGGGGGGAGAGAGAGAAAGAGAGCAAGCAGCGAGAGAGTGAGAGCAAGCAAGCCAGCCAGCAAGTCAGTGTCAGGGCCAGCTAGAGTGGGGAGAGTGGTAGTAGCTGACGTTGGATATGTATTTTTATATCAACAGCCTACCCATTAAGCCAGGCAGCTGTTGGACAAATCCACGCTCTAGTGTTCAAAGGCTTTCCTTAGAACAGGAGCTGGTTTATTACTGTCAGAGGAACGACTGGGCCTGATTCCTTCTCCTGCCTCCGGTGGCAAGGACAGGGTAGGGCACAGAGGTTTCAGTAAAGATTTGCTGACGGTATGCTTGAGAACAGGAAATGCAGCTTTGCTGAAGGAGGCTCAGGCCCGGCTTGCTCTTTCCTGGGGCTCTCATTCTCAAGTCGCTGCCACTTCCCCCCACCAGGCTCAATGGGCAGGGAGACTGAGATGCATGGGGGAACTGGCCACGGGCCCTTCCCGCAAAAACCTCAAGAGGGTGGAGACTTGAGGGGCAGGTAGGAAAACGGACAGGGAGTGTTAAGCAAGGGCATCCGATTTAGCTTGAAAAGGAGGGAAGGGGGGATGGGTGGGAGGGTGTCAAGAAGGCAGTTGTATAAGTGGAACTTTATCCAGAGTGGTCTGGACATTTTAGTTGGCTTTTTGCAATAATTTCCTTTGGAAAGACTCGCAGACTCTACATGAACCTCTAGGGGCGGATCCTAGTTTCTCACCTCAACCCTTTCTGCCAAGAGACCCCGGGCCTCCCGGGAGCTCATCTGGACTGGAGTACCTAGAATTTCCCACCAGAGGTCGCTACGTACGGGAGCCTACGTGCACTGGTTCCTAAGCCGCAGAGAGGCGGAAGCCGATTGGTTGTGAGGTCGTAAGGAGGGCGGGGCTTGGAAGGCCAGTAGGGGTGGTGGGTGGGTGGGTGGGGTTGGGGGAGCGCGCCCCCAGGCCAAACGCAGCGGGGCCGTGGTCACCTCCCGCGACGCCTCGGGCCGACTCTCGTTGCGTGGGGTCCTTGGTCCAGCTTGGGATCTAGCGCTGAGGCGAGTGGAGCAGCACCGCGGCCCGGGTATCCGGGCGGGGCAGTTGCTGTCACCGCCGCCGCCGCCGCCACCGCAGGCCTAGGTTACCTGAGCAACTGCGTGTCGGGCCCTCCGATAGGCGGGCGGTTAGCGCGGGAGACTCGGGGGGCGGCGGAGGGAGGCTGAGGTAGGGGTCCGGACGAAGACCTTGAGCTGGGGTGGGGTGGGGGGGGGCGGCCAGGAGATCCCGGCCTCCCACAGGTTCCTCCCCGCTGAGCCCCGGCCCTGGGGCGGGTCTGGGCTTGTCCAGGGGCCGGGCGGCGCGGGGCGGGTTCGACGGAGAGCACGCCCCCGGCCGCCCGCGGCCGCCCCGGGCCGCCCCGCCCCGCCCGCGCCCGCCCGCCCGCTCGCCTGTCGGCCCGCCCGAGAGCCGCTGTCCCGGGCCTGGCCCGTGTGCTGGAGCGGGGCAGCGCGGGCCCACTGGGCACGGGAGTGAGTGAGCGCACTGACCTCGGCCCGGGAGTCTGAGGATCCCGGGCACCTCCGCGCCCCCTGGGGGGGCCTGCGGGTCGCACGTTTTCCCTCCGGAGCTTCCGTGGCTCGGACTCCTCCTCGGCGGGGCGAGGTCAGGTGCCTTCCCGCTTCGCACCTCGTCTCCCTCGCGCTTCCTCCGCCACCCCGGCGGAGCCCGTGCGCCCCTTCCCGCGTCGGCCGGCTGCGGAGCTGACTGCGGCCCCCCGCGGCCACCCTGTCCTAACTCTCCGGAAGCGGCCGGAGTGGAGGCCGCCGCCGCCGCCCAAGCCCGGCCCGACCCACACCGCGGGACCCTCTTTGCGCCCAAACTTGGGAAAGCACTTGACCTTTGGCTGTCGAGAGGAGGCAGGCCCGCAGGTGGCTGGACAGCTGCGGCGCGGCGAGGGCAGCTTGCCTAGGAGCTGTGGGCTACGCTCCCGGGGCTCCTGGCTTTGCCTCCGGGATCCCAAGGTGTCCACACCAGGCGCATGGTGACTGAGACCGACAGTCATGGAGGTGTGCGCCCGTCTTGCCCTGTGGCTTCTCTGGGGGCTCCTCCTGCACCAGGGCCAGAGCCTCAGCCACAGCCACAGCGAGAAGGCGGCAGGAGCCGGTTCCGGGGCGACTAACGAAGAGTCCACTGCAGCAGGTAAGGCCTTGCTGCGCGGGCCGGACGGAGGCTGGGGGCTTTGACTCACAGCCCAGTGACCTGAAGCGGGCCGCTGGAATCTACTTGGATACCCGTGGGTTAGTGGAGGATCCACACATGGCCCTGCCTAGTCCTAGTCTGAGAAGTTTTGTTTTGTTTTTTGTCTTTTCTATTTTCTTTTTCTGTTTAGTTGCACTGGCTAATGGTACGTGTGTCTCCCGAATAAACTTTCTGCATCCCTCCTCAGAATGCCTTTTGTTGGCGGTGGAAAGCCTTTGGGGGGCACATCGCCCTAGCAGATCAGCAAGGCAAGACCCCACTCAGGACTACTTGTGTAAAGAATGCCCTGTCCAGATGATATGTTCCGTCCCCCCACCCCCCCAAGTTTTAGCACTTAGGAGCACGAGTGTGCTGGGGGGGGAGGACTGAGAACATTTGGGTTGGGCCAGCCGTGTTGTGCTCCTTGCCTATTGTTCAGGTGTGCCTTTCTAATCCTTCTTACTATGAGAATCGTAGTCCTTCCCTTTCCTTAAGGAGATCTGCTGTCTCTTAGCTCTGCCCATACGAAATATCAAAGCAAGTCCTTAGATGGAATCCTATTTACCAGTAGGGAGTGAAATGGCCTTTTTGACTTTGACATAGTATAGTTCTTGGAACCACTTGTTGACTTATTCTGGTTCTTCTGCCAGAGTAGGGAATTCCGTGTTATTTTTCGTATGTCCTGATTTCCTTCCCCTCTGCACTTGTGAAGCCTTGTCAGGCATTTGGATCCCTGGTACACGCTTGAAGTAGAAAGGAGCCCTTTTAAAATCCAGTTATATAGCAGAACATGTAGTTGATCTTTTCTCAGTTATTTCATCCCGTAACTGATCTGCCCAAAGTTGTGGCCTGAAGAGTGGTATTGTGCAGATGTGTGTGTGTGTGTGTGTGTGTGTGTGTGTGTGTGTGTTAGGGAGGGTAGAGGAGGGGGAAGTATAAGTAGGGTGGAGAAAGAGTTTATAGTGGATTGTTTTGACATTAAGCAAGCTCAAGTGAGGGAATGTCTCCTTGAGTATCTGCTGATAGAAGTAGGAAAAGGAAGTTCAGGTCTTCATGGGTGAGGTGTCTCATGTATGGATCCAGAGTCTGATATTCGAGGTAGACCTTTTCTTGGGAAGCCCCCCTTTAGTTTCCATGCCTGGGCTGGATATGATTCCATATCCCCCAAGAACAAACTTTCAAATGAGGCTAGGGTTGCCTTGTGTACTAATGTAGCACTCAGTCTGTTGCGTTCAAGATAGATCATTCTTGCAAATTAACCTTGCAGTTGCTCAGGCCTCTGAAACAGCTCAGAGCTTGGTTTCATTGGACTGTGAAAGGAAAGACAGGTGGAACTGTTAGGTAGGCCCCGAGTAGCATCTCTCTTGTCCCAGTGACAACTATTTTTGCTGATATATTTTTTTTAAACTTTAAAATATGAGTGCCTGACAGAGGAGGTGTTTTAGATTTTAGACATGAGCTAAAGGGATGAAGTTTTGAATTTTAGGTATCAGCTATTAGGAAGTTGTGTGTGTGTGTGTGTGTGTGTGTGTGTGTGTGTGTGTGTGTGTGTGTGTGTGTGTGTGTGTGTGTGTGTGTGTGTGTGTGTGTGTGTGTATGTTTTAAGTTTTACCTAGAGGGTCAGTCTGGCATTTCTTAGGAATATTGCAGAGGTTGAGCTTATAGGGACAGCACTCACATCATATTTCAGGGACCTAGCTCTGCTGATTCTACCACCTAGAATCAGCCCATCATCCAAACAACCGTGCTATCCTCTTCAATGCTCCACCACCACCACCACTGCTCTTCATGTCACAGCTTTGGGCAGAGATCACAGTAACAGGATGAATGAAACAAGGAAAAATGGACTTTTTCCTCTTTTCCACTCTCTCAGTTCAGAAACTGGCTCCTGTTGTTACAATAACAGTGAATTCCAGGGCAGAAAACGTCTTGGACAGAGACTGTAGGAGAATGCTTATGATTTGTGTGGGAACTTGTGTGCCCCCACTGTCGTTCTGGTAGGTTGTCCCTTTGGTTCTTTCTGGGGCTTTGACTCAGACTTACTTTTGTTAAGAGGTGGCTCACAGACCAGGCTCTGCAAAAGGGTTTTGAGGGAAGCACTTCTATGCAGCTAGACCCTCTTATAGACTTTTCAATTCCCCTACTTTTGTTTTGTGCTTGTTACTAGGGCTTGAACTCAGGACTTCATGGTCATGGTTTGCTTGCTCAGGGACTGTGCTCTACCACTTGAGCCACCCCTTTTTATCTTTAGAACACAGAAGTTGTAACTGCTCCTAAAGCTACCATTTTCTAAGTCATATTTAATATGTATTGAACATTTCTGTTCAAGTTTTCTGTAGAACTTCACAATGTCTCAATTAGAATGTATGGCTAGATAATATATTCCTATTTCTAGGGGTGAAAAAACTGGGTCCTGTTCTTGGTCTTGTAGGCAAGTCTTCTAATGCTAAGTCTTGGCCTTCTTCCATCTTCTCATGTCCTGTCCTGTTAAAGGAGTGCTAGGTGGGGCCTAGAGAATATTGCACTTCTTCTGGTAATTAGGCAGGCCCGGTAACACTATAGCTGAGACTCTAGAATAGAGATACCCTTTTCTCCACTGGAAAGTGTGTTTAGGGGTTCAGAGAATACATTTTTAGGGGGTGCCATTTCTGGGGCTTGAACTCAGGGCTTGGGTGTTGTCCATGAGCTTTTTTGCTCAAGGCTAGTGCACTTCCACTAGAGCTAGAGCTCCACTTCTGGCATTCTGGTGGTTAATTGGAAAAAAAAGTGTCATGCCCAGGCTGACTTCAAACCATGATCCTCATATCTCAGCCTTCTGAGAAGCTAGGATTACAGGGGTGAGCTACTGGTGCCCAGTGAGACTATATTAAAAACATCAATTAAAAAAATATGTTGTACTCATCTATTTCCTTTTAGTCAGTTACAGAATTTGATTTTTTTTTTTTGTCTGTTGTGGGGCCTGAACTAAGCATGAATGCTGCTCCATGGCTCTTCAGCTTAAGGCTAGTGCTCTGCCACTTGAGCCACAGTGCCACATCTGGCTTTTTCTGCTTATGTGGTGCTGAGCAATTGAACCCAGGGCCTTATGTATGCAAGGCAAGCGCTCTACCATTGAGCCACTTTCCCAGCCCAGAATTGGATTTAAAAAAAATATTGTTTTAGAGGTGATATATAACAGGGTTACCTTTACAGATGTCAGGTAATAAGTACATTTCCTTTCTTTTGCATAGTATCATCTATTCTCTTATTCTCTCCTATTCCCTTTCTCCCTACCATCTCAGCCCATGAGTTGTGTGGCAAAATTTGATTTTTAAAAATATTTTTTTTCCTTTCTTTTTTAAGCAGGTTAGTATTGTTTATTGGGGCGCAGCAAGGTGCCACAAACCTTCCTTCTTTACCGGAATGCAGGTTGTGCACGCCACTTTGAAAAAAACTCATTTTAATGTAGTTTTTTCTTTTCTTTCTTTCTTATTATTTTTAGCCAATCTTGGGGCTTGAACTCAGGTCCTGGGCACTGTCCCTGAGCTGCTTTTGCTCAAGTCTAGCACTCTACCACTTGAGCCACAGTGCTACTTCTGGCTTTTTCTGCTTATTTGGCACTGAAGAATTGAACCCAGGTCTTCATGCATGCTAGGCAAGCACTCTATCACTGAGCAACATTCTTAGGCCCATCTTTTATTTATTTTTTATGTGGTACGGAGGAATTGAACCCAGGGCCTTATGAATGGTAGACAAGCTCTCTACCACTAATCCACATTCCCAGCCCCAAAATTTGATTTTTTTGGCTATTAATTTTAACAAAATTTGATTTTTAAAAAAGTTTAGTTGCCCACGAGACCCCCATCTCCAATGTTTCTTTTTTTTTAATTTTTTTAATTTTTTTGGTCCGGTTGTGGGGCCTGAACTCTGGGCCTGAGCACTTTCCCTCAGCTCTTCAACTCAAGGCTAGTGCCCTACCACTTGAGCCACAGCGCCACTTCCGGCTTTTTTCTTTTTTGCTTATGTGGTGCTGAGGAATCGAACCCAGGGCCTCATGCTTGCAAGGCAAGCGCTCTACCACTGAGCCAACTTCCCAGCCCCTCCAATGTTTCTTAAGATGGCTTGAAATGGAGACTTGGAACCTCTGTTAGCCTGTAGGCTCTTTGTCTCTAGAAACTAAAAAACATTTTCTCTTGAATGTGTGTGAGGACTGAGGGATAGCTGCAGTTGTGGCTGCCATTGTTGAGAAGAAGCTGGGCATTGTGGCACTCACCTGTTATCCCAGCTATGACAGGGAGCTAAAATAGGTCCAGGCATGCTTAGGTAGGAAGCAAGACTCTCTAGGAATGTGGCTTAGTGGTAGAGTGCTTGCCTAGCATGCATGAAGACCGGGATTCGGGTCCTCAGAACCACATACACAGAAAAAGCCAGAAGTGGCACTGTGGCTCAAATGGTAGAGTGCCAGCCTTGAGCAAAAGAGGCTCAGGGACAGTGCCCATGCCCCGAGTTCAAGCCCCAGGACTGGCCAAAAAATAAAATAAGTTGAGCGCCAGTGGCTCAAGCCTATAGGCCTAGCTACTCAGGAGGCTGAGATCTGAGGATTGTGGTTCATAGCCAGCCCAGGCAAGAGAGTCTATGATACTCTTATCTCCAATTAACCACCTGAAAACTGGAAGTGGTAGAGCGCTCACCTTGAGCTGAAGAGCGCAGGGATAGTGCCCAGGCCCAGAGTTCAAGCCTCATGAACGGGGGGAAAAAAAAAGCCAGTGCATAAAAAAGGCTGAAAATAAGGCTTATTAGTAGAACACCTCCCTAGCAAGTGTGAGGCTCTGAGTTTAAAGCCCAGTAATGCCTCCTCCATTAAAAAAACAAAACAAAACAAACCACCCAAAAAGATTTAGTTTCAATATTTCTGGTAGGCTTGGAGGTATATAGTTCAGTGGCAGAGTGCTTGGTTAGCATGCAAAGGCTGTGGGTTTAGTCCCTCATACCATCCTCCTCACCAATACAAATGTTTGTGAAATTCTCTTGCATAAACTCAATACTGTTAAACCCATGACTCTGCTTGAAGACTGTCTTGTTGGGCAGAAGAGAACCCTGACACTTGCTGTCTTTTTTATACTTTCACACTTAGCTGTGCTAAATTGCTTTCTCAGTAAAGAACTGTGCCTGGTGCCAGGCTACTCAGGAGGCTGAGATCTGAGGATCTCAGTTCAAAGCCAGCCCAGGCAGGAAAGTCCATGAGACTCTTATCTCCAGTAAACCACTAGAAAACCAGAAGTGGTGCTGTGGCTCAAGTGGCGCGCTTGCCTTGAGCTGAAGAGCGCAGGGACAGCGCCCAAGCCCAGCGTTCAAGCCCCACGACCGACAAAAAAAAAAAACAACAACAAAAAACAAACTGTGTCTGGCTACTACTTTAGTGCCTACATTTCTGAGGATGACTTGAAATGGGTACTTGGAACCCCTGTTACTCTGTAGGCTCATTGCTTCTAGAAACTAAAAAATATTTTCTGTAGAGTATATGTGAAGACTAAGGAGCATCTGCAGTTGTTGCTGCCATTGTTGGAGTATTGAAAATTTCTAATCAGAAACTGTGGTTTGGTTCATTTAGCTAGAAGCAGGTATCGGAAGATAGGACTCTAGGCAGTGTGTATGGTGCAGGCTAGCTTCTCAATCATCTGATGGAGTGTCAGGCTCGAGCCCTGTCTGCCTACCCAGTTAGTTATTGCTGCCTCCAAGGCTATAAATGGGTTGGCCATCTTGGTAGCTATGCTAATTTTAGCAGAGGGTTGTTCCTAGAACTGGGATGGGGCCAAGAGCAGGTAGGTGGGGCTTGCCTGAAGTTAACACAGCTGGGGAGAGGGACACCCTAATCCTGGAACAGCCTGGATGTATCTGTTTGAAGGCCTCAGCTTTGACAATCACCTTTAGCTGGGTTATTTGATTCAGCAAGCAGAGAACAGTGCCAGCTCATGGCCTATTTACTCAGCAAGTATTTGAGTGACTGCTCTGGGTCAACTACTATCTATGTTTTCTGTGGAGAGTTAAGGATGAACAAAGCAGATGTCTTCCCTCCTTCCTAGAAGCTGGTATTGTTGGGAAGACAGAAAATAAACACATACATACATGCATATTGTGGTGTGGAAAACAACACAAATGGGAGAAATAGAGATCTAGCATTCAATGTCTAGTAAGGTAGTATCAAAAATAATCTTAGCAAGCTAACAGTTTTTTGTTGCTTATTATGTGACAGGCACGCTTATCAACAAATGTCTTGTGTGATAGATGTTCTTCATTTTATAGTTGAGAAAATGAAGTCATAGTGAGGTTAAAAACTGCCCAAGATTACACAGTTAGTAAAGAGAGTCAGAGACTGAGTCCAGGAAGACTCCTTACCTCTCCTTCAGCAATTAATCTTTATATCCTGTAACTCTATCAAAACTTTGTGATAATGCTGTTTTAGGTGTATTGTATGTGTACATACATATGTACACACACAGAAAACTGTGGGAAGCCCAGAGGAACAAGTGACTATATCTGGGAGAGTTGAGGGAGGCCCTATAGTTTCCCCTATCATTTTTCTAAGATTCTGAGGTGATAAAAAATGGCCATTTAGGGCTGGGAAGGTGGCTCAGTGGTAGAGTGCTTGCCTTGCACGCATGAGGCCCTGGGTTCAATTCCTCAGCACCACATAAGCAGAAAAAGCCAGAAGTGGCACTGTGGCTCAAGTGGTAGAGCATTACCTTGAGCTGAAGAGCTGAGCAAAAGTGCCCAGGCCCAGAGTTCAAGCCCTAGGACCGACAAAAAAAGAAAAAAATAGGCCATTTAATTAAAAAGTTAAGAGACTGAAATATCAGTTCAGCCTACTTGTTTTCATGTGTGAGGAAATTGATACTTAGGCATTAAATACAAGTTTCATAGTAGGTTAATGGTAGAACACTAGACTAGACATTTGAATAGGGATCCTGAATTAGTTACTGAGTTTATAAGTGAGAAAAATGAATGTTGCTTGCTTTGTACTGTGGAAGAAACTTAGGTCTACCAAAGAAATCTGAGTCTTGTAGAGCCATATATATTTAGGAAATAATAAATATAATGTAATGCCTAAGCTTATTGAAATGTAGGCAAAGGGCTGAAAGAGGTTTATATGGGCTGAGCTAGGCTAAGATGGCTAAGGAGGGCTTTTTTAGAGTGAGAGGTTAGGTGAAGGCAGAAGAGAATCAGGAGTAAGTCAGGTATTGTACATGTCTGGAGTTACTAGTATCACCATATGGTATCTCACTGTTTAGTGGCTGGTAACTGAGCAGAATTACTTCACTGTTAGCTAGCTACCTCTCATGAGTACCTGCAGGTAGGATGATTGCAGTCATGTGTAATTTAGTGGTGATTCTAATAATTACCTCAATTTTTTTTTTTTTTTTTTTTGTCGGTTGTAGGGCTTGAACTCTGGGCCTGGGCGCTGTCCTTGCCCTCTTCAGTTCAAGGCGACTACTCTACCATTTGAGCCACAGCACCACTTCCAGTTTTCTGGTGGTTAACTGCATTTAAAAGTCTCACGGACTTTCCTTCGCAGGCTGGCTTCAAACCACAGTCCTCAAATCTCAGCCTCCTGAGTAGCTAGGCTTATAGGCATGAACCACTGATGTTCGGCAATTGCCTTACTTTTTAAGATGAATGTCAATATTTTGTGATATCTTTTTTTTGAACTCTGGGCCTAGGTGCTGTCCCTCAGCTCTTCAGCTCAAGGTGAGCGCTCTACCACTTGGGCCATAGCACCACTTCTAGTTTTCTGGTGGTTTATTGGAGATAAGAGTCTCACAGACATTCTTGCCTGGGCTGGCTTTGAACCGTGATCTTCAGATCTCAGCCTCCTTAATAGCTAGGATTACAGGCATGAGCCACAAGTGCCGGCTTGCAACAATATATGGTATGGAAATATCTATATTTTTATCTGTGAGACTCTAATTTCCAATTAACACCAGAAAACCAGAAGTGGTGCTGTGGATCAAGTGGTAGAGTGCTAGTCTTGAGCTGAAGAGCTGAGGGACAGAGCCCAGGCCCAGAGTTTAAGCCCCATGAATAATAACAACAAAAAGAAATAAAATAAAAATACAGAGCTTTCTTTATTACCCCATGAACACTTTGTATAAATTTCTGATGTAACACATTGCACGTTCTCTATCTATCTGCTCCTTCAGAATTGTGAGATCTTGGTGGATTGTGTACTGTCTCACTTCTGTTACAATTTGCTGAAAAACTGCAATTAGGTCTAATAGATCTTAGTTTCTCTCCTTTATTTGATGTTTTAGAATACATTTGGGGCCTTTTCTCAGTCTTTGGAGATGTTGCTTTTTTTTTTTTTGGGTCCGGTCGTGGGGCCTGAATTCTGGGCCTGGGTGCTGTCCCTCAGCTCTTCAGCTCAAGGCTAGCACTCTACCACTTGAGCCACAGCGCCACTTCCAGCTTTTTTTCTTTTTGCTTATGTGGTGCTGGGGAATCGAAACCAGGGCCTCATGCATGCAAGGCAAGCACTCTACCACTGAGCCACCTTCCCAGCTCCGAGATGTTGCTTTTTATCCAGGGTGCTTGGCATTAAGTTTATGTCTGCCTATCCCTTTTCAACTTTTTTTTTTTTTTTTGGGTCCAGTCGTGGGGCCTGAACTCTGGGCCTGGGCGCTGTCCCTCAGCTCTTCAGCTCAAGGCTAGCGCTCTACCACTTGAGCCACAGCACCACTTCCGGCTTTTTTCCTTTTGCTTATGTGGTGCTGAGGAATCGAACCCAGGGCCTCAGGCTTGCAAGGCAAGCGCTTCTACCACTGAGCCAACTTCCCAGCCCTCAACTTTTTTTTTAAACTCTGAGTTTTGCCACTTTAAAGTCGATGAGTTTGTAGCAGAGAGATTGTTTTCTGTATGACATAGTTAAAAAGTGTCAGGATCAGTGGAGTTAGCCTGTGTTATTTTTACCAAAACATATTACCTGTCAGCATAACCTAAAGAAAGATCTGGCACTCAAAGCCTCAGTCCTCAATAGTCTGTCTATACCTGTATGGACAAAGATATTTGAATAGCAAAGTCACTCATTACAAAGCAGTGCTGCTTTGGAGGATAGATAATTGATTCTATAGGGTTAGCAGCTATGCTGTGCGGTTACCTCTTTATGTACCTGCCTGCATGCCTGCTCTTCTACACCCTAAACTCCTCAAGAGTTAGGTTAGTAGATGTTCAGCTTTTAAAAATTGTTATTATAAAGGTGATATACAGAGGAGTTACAACTATATAAGTCAGGTAAAGAGTATATTTCTTTTTGAACAATGTCAATCCTTTCCTTGGATGTTCAACTTTTTTACTGAAGCTCCTAGCACAATGTTTTGCATGTGGCATATTTCATGTACTATAAAGTCTGTAGAATTGAGTTAAACTGTATATATTATCTGGTTCTGACTCTATTATAATTTATGAAGTAATCTGATTGAAAGTTGAAAAATACTTCCTTTGAAAGGGGTTAGGTGAAAATAGGCTTTACATTTATTTATTATTTACTACTGATGCTTGATGAATGTAATATGGATGTATTTGTTTGAAAAACAACAATAACAAAAAAAAGCATCTGTGAAACTTTAATTCTCCAGAAGACCTATTTTAGGAAGTTGGGAAATTAGGGGGAAGGGCTGGATAGAAGCTTAGACGTATAAATTGTGATGTTGCTTTTGGTTTACAGAAAGGTCTAAGGTGGCCACACCCATATAAATATCCGATTTCTTGAAAGCTTTAGAATTCTAGACCCTTTCCTTATTAGCTCTGTTTATCCAGTGGATGATAAATCATTTAATCTCTCTCAACCTTAGATTTTTCTTGTTTTGTTTTTAAATTTTGTATTGTTATTATAAAAAATTTAAATTATTATCAAGGTGATGTACAGAGGAGTTACAGTTATATAAGTCAGGTCAGAGTACATTTCTTTTTGGACAGTGTCACCTCTTCCCTCTCTCCCAGTTTTTTCTTTCCATCCCTGTCCACAGTTGTATAGTTCATTTTCAACATTGTGTATAAGACTTTTCATTTGTAAAAAAGGAATAAGATTAACTAATAAAGTTAGTGGCTTGCCAGGTGCTGGTGGCTTATACATGTAATCCTAGCTACTCAGGAACTGAGATCTGAGGATAAAGGTTTGAAACAAACCCAGGCAGTCCATGAGATTCTTATCTCCAAATAACCAGCAAAAAGCCAGAAGTACAGGTATGGCGTAAGAGGTAGAACACCAGCTTTGAGAGAAAAAAAACCCATTTTCTGAGTTCAAAGCCTAGCACAGGGACAAAAAAAAGTTGTGGTGAGGTAAGGATAAAAAAAGACAATGTGGGCTGGGAAGGTGGCTCAGTGGTAGAGCGCTTGCCTTGCATGCATGAGGCCCTGGGTTCAATTCCTTAGCACCACATAAGCAGAAAAAAAAGCCGGAAGTGGCACTATGGCTCAAGTGGTAGAGTGCTAGCCTTGAGCTGAAAAGCTGAGGGACATCGCCCAGGCCCCCAGTTCAGGCCCCACAACCGGACCCCCTCCCCCCAAAAAAGACAATGTTCATGAAGGATCTTTATAAAACGATACATAGGTCGTTGAGTCATCTCAGCCTTTTTTTTCATTTCCGAAAAAGCTTAGAATTTATATATCTGCTTATAGTACTAGTCTCTGAGGGTAGTTGTACTCTGAATTACTGTAGTTCCGTTGTCTTTTTTTTCAAGTATACATACCCACTGGATATATAGGCTTTGGGTATGTCAAGCCAGGCTTTTCTTCAAGGCTTACTCTAGACCATAGGAAAATTGTGAATAAAGTCTAGGTGCTAGTATTTAACCTAATTTCTGGCCTATACTCCTTTCACTTTTCTGTATATAACCGCTTCCTTAGTCCCACCTGTGGTCTTGAAATGGCTGAGCAGATGGGCCAGGTCCCCACTTGGGTTGGTATTTAGTGGTGCATAGCAAATTATGACAAAATTAGAGGTTTAAGGTATTACTTTTTTTTTTCTTAAATCTCCTTGATTCTGTGGATTAGGAATCTGGGTGCAGTTTACCTGGGCATTTTTGGCTCAAGGTCTCATAAGATTGCAGTCAAGCTGTTGGCTGGAGCTGAAAACTCAACTAGGGAAAGAGTATTTGCTTTCAAGCTAATTTACATGGTTGTTGGCAGGCCTTGGTCCCCTGCCACATGGACCTCTCTACTGGGCTGCTTTATGACATGACAGTTGGCTTCCTAACCCCAAAATAAGTGATCCAAGAGAGCATGAGAGAGTGAGATGAATGTTCCAGTCTTTTTATTGTCTAATCTTGAAATCTGTATGCTACCACTTCTTCCATATTCTGTTTGTCAGAAGCAAGCCAGTAAGTCCACTTCAGAGTCAAGGAGATAGGATTACATAATAAGGTCACTCAACACCAGGAGGGCAGGAATTACTGGAGCCATTTTAAACAATACCCCCAGTATTACCAGAACCATTCATTTGGGGACAATAACTTCTAAGTATTGTGACCTTTCAGGTGTTTTTTTTCTTTTTTTTTTAAACTTTGCTTATTTCTTTGAGCTTCATGAAGTCTCTCTGTATTTCTTTGGTATCATGCCACTGGTTGCTTTGCTATATTCCCTCTATATCTCTTAGTCTCTCCTGAAGCCAGCCCAATCCTGAGTTAGTTTTAACTAGGCTTTAGTCCTGTCTCTCAACTTCTTTTTTGATAACTTTGATTATGATGTCTCTGCATAGCTATTGATCTTGGAGCCTTTACCAGTCCTACTTGGCTTCTGAAAATTAGACTTACAGATGGCATTGTTTTAGAATTCATACAGTAATAGATGATAGACTTGCTCAGAGCTGGTGATGTGGCTTAAGTATTAGAGTTCTTGCTTAGCACACGCATGAGGCCTAGGGTTCAATCTCTAGTATTGCAAAAAAAGAAAAAAAAAAGAAAGAAAAGGGAAATCTTTATTTATTTATTTACATTTGGGCTGGTCCTGGGGCTTGAACTCAGGGCCTAGGTGCTGTCCCTGACCTCTATTACTCAAGGTAAGTGCTCTGCCACTTTGAGCCAGATCTCCATTTCTATTTTTTAGGTGAATAAGTGGAGCTGGCTTCAAACCATTATCCTCAGCTCTCAGCCTCTTGAGTAGCTGGGATTACAGGCATGAGCCACCAGTGCCTGGCTACTTCCAGTTTTTTGGTGGTTAATTGGAGGTCAGAGTCGCACACAGACTTTTCCTGCTTTAGCTGGCTTTAAACTTTGATCCTCATAGCTCAGCCTCCTAAGTAGCTAGGATTGCAGGCCTGAGACTGGCTATCCGTGACTCTTTAGACCCTTGCTTGGTATTAGGTGTTGGAATGAAACATTCTAATATGTCATAGATAGAAGGGATTTTAGAGGCCATCTCTTCCAAACTTTTCACTGTACATATGAGAAGAGCAAACTTTCACAAGGCTTTGCTAAGTGAGGGCTAGGATCTTACTTTTCTCTGATTTTCAATTGTTGTTGTTGTCCCTACTTGGTTGTAGAGCCTTTCTATCTTTCATAATGTAGACACTTTGCATTGTTAGGGTCTGGGACCTACATAGAAGAGAAGCAGAAAGCTGTCCATAATATTGCATCATATTCACAGAAATTGGTGCTTCTAGGGTCCCAGCTAGGGAGCATTTATGTTAGGAAAAAATGCCCAGTAATATCCTTTGCTTATGGCAGCTCTGTGCCTCTCTTTTGGCATTATCAGTTCAGAGGAACGAGAGATCCCTCCCTAACAGGGGTTAGCATCTGAGTTAGCATCTGAAGGATGTGGGTCAGAGCCTTATGTCACATGTCTTACGTGCCATATGCCATATGCAAGTTGTATTACAGATTTGGAGCCTCCACAGCAAGGTAAGTGTATCTAAAGCCTTGTGGAGTTACTTGTGGCCACCCAGAAAATGCCAATGGAAGCTTTCTGGGTACTGAGAATTGCGTGGAGACAATTCTCCAGGGCAGGTGAGACTTAAATAGGGATGGCTGTGTGTCTGTCATATTTATCAGTGAAACAGATTCATTTTGTGTGAAAGGCCATGTAAAGAAAAACCTGAAATGAGCCAACAGTACTCTACAGCAACTTTGTTTTCTGCTGGGGAGCTTGAAAATCTCTTTGTGGGTAGTGGTTGCTTTTCCAAAATCTCAGGGTTCTAACCACAGAACACTCACTTACTTGATCTTTCTCTGTTACTGTCTGCATTCTGGGTGGCCCAGGTTTTTTTTTTTTTTCATATATGACTTGTTCTATAGAACACACCATTATTTATAATGCTTTTTTACTTTTTTCTTTTTTTCTTTTTTTTTTGTTGGTCGTGAGGCTTGAACTCTGGGCCTGGGCGCTATACCTTAGCTCTTCAGCTCAAGCTAGCGCTCTACCGCTTGAGCCACAGCACCACTTCCGGTTTTCTAGTGTTTATTGGAGATAAGAGTCTCAAGGAGTTTCCTGCCCAGGCTAGCTTTGAACCATGATCCTCAGATCTCAGCCTCCTGAGTAGCTAGGAATACAGGCGTGAGCTACCCGTGCCCGACTTTCTTTTTTTTTTTTTTTTTTATTGTGAAAATACTGTACAGAGGGGTTACAATTACATGGGCAAGATAATGAGTACATTTCTTATCAAACATTGTAGCCTCCTCCTTTGTTTCCCCTTCCCATCCCTTCCCATCCTCCACCCCGCCCCTCTGACTTTATTTTTTTAATGTATGTTTTTTATTGTAAAGATACTGTACAGTGGGGTTACAGTTACATGAGTAAAGAGTACATTTCCTATGAAGCATTGTTACCCCCTCCTTTGTTTTTCTCCTACCATCTCTTCCCTCCTCACCTCCCCAACTTCTCCCTATCCCCCAAGGCGTAAAGTTCATTTTGAACATAGTATCTGTACATCTCATTGTTACAATGGGTCAACCTGTTTCCTTGTTTCAGCATTTTATTATTTCCCTTCCCCTCCTCAAATTAGAAAAATGTACATACAAGATGCAGGGCATCGGAATCAAATACAGTGAAAACAGGGGTTATACCATGGAGGAAGAAAGTAGAAAAGAAACAAAAAAATCACATAGTACATTAAAAATAACAGCAAGAAAGATAAAACCTCTCGTGTCCCTAACTTGGGGTTCATTTTGCTTAGCATCATCTTATATAGTCATATGTACATAGCTTTTGACCTTTTCTGCTTGTCTTAGACGTATACTCGTTATTGCAAATAAGGGAAACCATGGGACTTATGTTTCTTTGGGCCTGGCTTACTTCACTTAATATAATTTTTTCCAAGTCTTTCCATTTCCTAACAAATGGGGCAGTGTCATTCTTTCTGATAGAGGCATAGAATTCCATTGTATATATATGTATATATATTTGTGTATATGTATATATACACACACACACACACAAACCATATTTTTTTGGGGGGGGGTCAGGTCATGGGGCCTGAACTCTGGGCCTGGGCGCTGTCCCTCAGCTCTTCAGCTCAAGGCTAGTGCTCTACCACTTGAGCCACAGGGCCACTTCTGGCTTTTTTCTTTTTGCTTATGTGATGCTGAGGAATCAAACCCAGGGCCTCATGCATGCAAGGCAAGCACTGTACCACTGAGCCACCTTCCCAGCCCCCCAAACCATATTTTCTTGATCCATTCATCTACTAAGGGGCATCTGGGTTGATTCCATATCTTAGCCATGGTGAATAATGCTGTGATAAACATAGTTGTGCTGGTAGCTTTAGTATGGTCTTGTTTGTGAGTGTTTGGGTAAATGCCCAAAAGTGGGATTGCTGGGTCATAGGGGAACTCTATGTGTAGTCTTTTTTTTCCAGAGTGGTTAAACAAGTTTACACTACCACCAATAGTGTAGTAGGGTTCCCTTTTGGCCACATTCCCTCCAGCATCTGTTGTTAATAGATTTCTTGATTATAGCCATTCTAACTGGGGTGAGGTAGAATCTCAATAGATGAAAACTAAAAACCTTGATGTCAGTATAACATGTGGAGGAGATGGGGACAAACAAGTCGTTTAAGGATTCAGGTGGACCTGTTGCAACAATGAGAAGTACAAAATGTCATGTCAAAACCAGCTTTACAATGTCGGTGTGTGTGGGGGGGAGGGGGGTATGATTGGGTGGGGGGGAGGGAGGAGGCTGGGAAGGGAGGTGAAGGGTAAACAAAGGAGGAGGCTGCAATGCTTGGTAAGAAATGTATGCATTATCCTGCCCATGTAATTGTAACCCCTCTGTACAGTATGTTCTCAAATAAAATAAAATAAAATAAAAAAAAAAACAAAAAAAAACTAAAAACCTGAAAAAGGAAATTAAAGCAGAACTAAGGAAATGGAAAAACTTCCCATGCTCCTGGATTGGGAGGATTATCTGTGAAAAGGGCAATACTGCCAAAGGCTATCTACAAATTCAATGTGACACCTATCAATATCCCAACCTCATTCTTCAGTGAAATAGAAGAATCAATCCAAAAATTCATATGGAACAATAAAAGACCCCTGAATAATTGGAGGAATATCAATACCGAATTTCAAACTCTACTACAAAGTCATAGTAATCAAAACAGCTTGGTACTGGCACAAGAACAGACCTGAAGACCTGAGGGCCAATGGAATAGAGCTGAAGGCTTTTTTTTTTTGTTGTTTTTGGTCGTGGGGCTTGAACTCTGAGCCTGGGCGCTGTCCCTTACTCTTCAGCTCAAGACTAGCTCTCTACCACTGAGCCACAGCTCCACTCTCCTGCCTGGACTGGCTTTGAACTGTGATCCTCAGATCTCAGCATCCTGAGTAGCTAGGATTACAGGCGTGAGCCACCTGTACCTGGCTTATTTATACTTCTTCTTCTTTTTTTTTTGTCAGTCGTGGGGCTTGAACTTTGGGCCTGGGCACTGTCCCTCAGCTCTTCAGCTCAAGGTGAGTGCTCTACCGCTTGAGCTACAGTACCACTTCCAGTTTTCTGGTGGTTTGTTGGAGATAAGAGTTTCACGGACTTTCCTGCCTTGGCTGGCTATGAACCATGATCCTCAGATCTAAGCCTTCTAAGTAGCTAGGATTACAGGCATGAACCACCGGCGCCCAGCTTATTTATGTTTCTTTTATTCCTTTTTTCCTGTCAATTTACATTCCTTATTGAGTGTTCTCCATCCTTCTTTATTTTCCCCCAATCTCTCAGTTCTCAGTATTATTCTCTCATCTTTGATTAGTTTCTGGTACTTACTGTCTGCAGTAGTCTGCATTTGATAACTTGCTTTGGCCTTTCAGTGAGAGGCAGTTTGATGGCTTTAGACCTTGCTGAGAGTGATTCAGATTCTCCTCGCTTGAAAAATGGAGATAAAAAAGTTATATATGTCAAGTATACACTATGTAGAAAACGAGCAATACAACTTGTAGGCTGGGACTGGAGGGGGAAACTGGGGGAAGTGAAGGAGGAGGTGAAATTGTCAAAAAGAGAAATGTATACATTCTCTGAATTGTGAAACAGTAACTCCACTGTACTATACCTTAATAATAACAATAAAGTTATATATGAAAAACAAAAAACAAAAAAAAGTTACTGTGTATGAGAGGGTTGTATAGAGCTTAAAGTTCTTTTGTTTATACATTTCCCTTTCTCTACAGGACAGGAACCATGTTAGTTTTTCTACCACTGAAGTATTTATACTCTATCACAGTGTATTACACAGTATTGGTCAGAGAATGTGTGCTGCCCAAGAGATGTATTTGTTAAACAAATTTGTTTATTTACCTTTTCCAGTATTGATTGAACTGAACATGATGGATTTTCTGAGAAGTTTTTTTTTTTTTTTTTTTTTTTTTTTTTTTTTTGTGGGTTGTGGGGCTTGAACTCTGAGCTTGGGTGCTGTCCCTGTGCTCTTCAGCTCAAGGCAAGTGCTCTACTGCTTGAGACACACCACTTCCGGTTTTTGAGTGGTTTATTGGAGATAAGAGTCTCACGGGCAGGGACTTTCCTGCCCGGGCTGGCTTTGAGCCGAGATCCTCAGATCTCAGCCTCCTGAGTAGCTAATATTACAGGTGTGAGCCACCGGTGCCTGGCTTCTGAGAAGTTTTGTGGGATGATTTTTCTATCTGACCTATTACTTTATCCTTTTTTTTTTTTTTGGTCGGTTGTGGGGCCTGAACTCTGGGCCTGGGCACTGTCCCTCAACTCTTCAGCTCAAGGCTAGTGCTCTACCACTTGAGCCACAGCACCATTTCTGACTTTTTCTGCTTATGTGGTGCTGAGGAATCGAACCCAGGGCTTCATGCATGCAAGGCAAGCACTCTACCACTGAGCCACCTTCCCAGCCCTACTTTATCCTTTTATTGAGCAACTACTTATTGTGCTCATTGATAGTTCTCAATCACACTATGGAATTATTTGGCTAGTGACTCTGGCCGGCATTTTCCCACGCACGCGCGCCCCCTACCCCCCTTGTGGGGCTCAATCTCTGGGCCTGGATGCTGTCCCTTAGCTCCTCATCTCAATGCTAGCACTCTACCACTTGATCGACAGCACTACTTCCAGTTTTCTGGAGGTTAATTGGAGATAAGAGTCTCACAGACTTTCCTGCCCAGGCTGGCTTTGAACCGAGACCCTCAGATCTCAGCCTCCTGCGTAGCTAGGACTACAGATGTGAGCCACCAGCATCTGGAATGGATGGCATTTTTGTACACTACCACAGTGGCTTCTGCAAGTGGCTACATTCTGAGTGGAGTAAGGAAAGACTTGACGCCTGAGGGCGAGGCCTCCTTGGATGCTGCTGCTCCCTGTCTTTAGTTCCACAGCCCACATGGGTTTACCTCAGGTCAAACTTGAGGCAGCCAAATGAACAGAATGAACTTTAACTGCTTTTCTTAGCCTGGCTTGTGGGATGGAGGAAGGAACCTTTTCTGGTTTCCACTGCTGGGCTTGTGTAGCAGGGAGATAGTATAGTCTTGGAATGATGTCTGTCTGCCCTTCTTTCCTTCTTTCCTTCCTTCCTTCCTTTTTTTTGTGTTTTGATATTGAGGGCTTTAACTCAGGGCCTTATGCTCTTTCTTAGCTTCTTCACTCAAGGCTGGTCCTCTACCACTTAAGCCACACCTTCACTTCTAGCTGTTTTGCTGGTTAATTGAGGTTAGAGTCTCTCAGATTTTTTTTGCCTAGATGACTTCAAACCTTGATCCTCAGATCTCACTGTCTTGAGTAGCAAGGATTACAGGTTTGAGACACCAGTGCCTAGCAAGATAGCTGAGTTTTTATTTTATTTTTGGTAGCTGGCTTAAAAAAAAAAAAAAAAGTTATCTCTGCTGCTGAGAACTCCTTGAGCTTCTGAGAATGCCAGCCTGAGCAGAGTTAGAATCCCACTAGCTTTTCTTCAAGGCATTAAGGAGGATCTTTTTTCCAGTCTTGTTAGAAGAGGTCAATGAGTAAGAGTCAAACTATCCTGTCAATGTAGCCTATGCAGGACAGATCTTTCCTTTTCCTCTCTTAGCCTATTTACAGAGCTGCCTCATGTTGAGCTTTGGCCTAGGTAATGACAAGAAATCTCACTGGCTGGCAGTCAGACAGACCTACAAATCTCATGTGTCTCTAAATTTTGAAGTGTGATTCAATAGCTTGCTCTTGTTTGGCCTCTCTGGGTTATCTCAGGCCTCTTAGGAAGCTCTCAGAACTCTCATCACTACAGTGCATGTTAAAACAAATGTGTCTGTATCTGCCAAGCTCTAAGAGCCAGCTTCTGAAATGCAGTAGCCAGGGAAGATGGGTGCCCCTCAGATACAATATACATATACAGATTAGCAAACAGTGTTTTGCTTTTGGTTTGTGTTTATTTTGGGGGGAGGTCAGATTTGTGGAGGTCTTGTTTCAAGAAACTTTTGCTGATCAGGGCAAAGGTCACTTGAACTCTTCTAAAGTGATACATATTCAAGTAACTTTAATGATAAGAATAATGATGATAGCTACAGTTCTTTTGAGCAACTGGATAAGTGATTTACAAGATAGGACAACTCTTATAGGTCAATATTTTTCTTCAGGAGTTTAAGATAATTTTCTCCAAGAATTTAAGGTAACTTTTAAGATATTTTAAGATAACTTTTCCCAAAGTTGGCTGACCCAGGATTTGAAGTGAACTACATCTGATCCCCAAACCAAAACTGTTTCTCTTTTTGTTTAATAACTTGCAGAGAGGGAAAGAAACAGCTATATGAATTTAGATAAGAGATAAACATTTTAATTAGAAACTATAGAACTGGGGGGGGAGGATTGGGGGGGAGGGGGGAGGCTGGGAAGGGATGTGAAGGGTAAACAAAGGAGGAGGCTGCAATGCTTGGTAAGAAATGTATGCATTATCCTGCCCATGTAATTGTAACCCTTCTGTACAATATGTTCACAAATAAAATAAAATAAAATATGTATATATAAAAAAAGAAACTATAGAACTGTTAGTGGCATTTGTTTAGTCCATCTTATAAGTGGCTTGGAAAAATCTAGAATTAGAGTTGGTGGGGGGGTTAAGGAGAAAGAAAGAAGGTTTGTATTTCACCTATGAATTGTGAGTGGATCATACCATGTTTGTGAAGCACTTGGCTACAGGGTTGTGTATATTCAGTTTGTATCTTCCAAAAATAGCACTCTGGTTGAGCTCCCCTTGGGACGGGGCTCTGAGTATGTAGCTTTTTTACCTCCTCTATCAGCATTTAGCTTGTTTGCTATTGGTTATATGACAATCCCTGCCCCATTAGAAGGACTCAATACAAGGGTTAAGATGTATATCTAAGCTGAGCATCGTGACGCATACCTGGGCTATATAATGATACCTTGCTGCTAAATGAAGTGCTTGATAACTAAATTTTACATTATAACAAGAGTTCTGTTTTAATGTGAACCTATACTATATAAGGACTGGGTAAGTACTCTTGCATACATGATCATATTTAATCCTTAAAACAGGTCTCCTATAGCTTATTGTGCAAGGCATTGTCTAGGTTCATTGTCCTATGGGTTGGTACTGTTAGTTCTGTTTGAAAGTAGAAAGGATCACTTCTGCCTAGAGAAGTTAGAAAAGCTTTGTGGAGGAAGTAGCAGCCTAGTTAAATCTTCTAGTACTTTAAGCAGAAATATAAGAAAGGCTGAGAGAAATATTTCAGAGGAAATGTCTCAAATGAAGGTATGGAAAGGGAAAAACTGAAGAGTTCTTGGAGGACACTAGTTCAGACAGGTATGTATCTGCAGAAAAATGCTATAAAATAAGGTCAGAAGATTAATTGAAGAGAGATTACAGAGAGCCCCAAATGTCAGGTAAATAGTTTAGACTTTATTATGTAGGTAATAAGTAGGGTTTTAAGCAGAGGAATGACATGATCTGAGTTTTAGCTTTAGGAAATATTAAATCTTACAGAACATGCATAATACATTGGTAGAAGATCGGAGGCAAGAGCCTAGAGAGGAGAGTTCAAAATTTTGAGTAGAGTGATCAGAGTGAATTGTGGAGGCTGAGTCAGTAGGAATTAAGGAGAGTTAAAGCTATATCAGTGTTTTGTTTTGTTTTGTTTTGTTTTTTTGGGTCCGGTCGTGGGGCCTGAACTCTGGGCCTGGGCGCTGTCCCTCAGCTCTTCAGCTCAAGGCTAGCGCTCTACCACTTGAGCCAGAGCGCCACTTCTTTATTTATTTTTTCTTTATTTGCTTATGTGGTGCTGAGGAATTGAACCCAGGGCCTCGAGCGTGCAAGGCAAGCGCTCTACCACTGAGCCACCTTCCCAGCCCCTGTATATTATTTTTGAGTATGGTAATAAGGGATTGGTGGTACCATTAACAAAAAATGTATGACAGTCCAAGTGTCAAGGGGCAATGAGTAGTTGACCTTATTTAAAGTACTAAGCCAGGGGCCACACTCTATAGTATTCTGGGAACCAAATAGTTCTTTCTGTGCTTGTTTCATATTGCTGTATTTTTACAGATAAGTTTTCTGGCATCGAAAGAAATGACGTGATTTTTTTTCCCCTAAACATCATACAGTAACTCCATGGTAAAATTTTTATTTATTTATTTTATTGTGTGAATACTGTACAGAGGAGTTACAATTATGGGCAAGATGAGTACATTTCTTTTTTTTTTTTGGTCAGTTGTGGGGCTTGAACTCTGGGCCTGGGCGCTGTCCCTCAGCTCTTCAGCTCAAGGCGAGCGCTCTACCACTTTAGCTACAGCGCCACTTCCGGTTTTCTGGTGATTTATTGGAGATAGGAGTCTCACGGTCTCTCCTGCCCTGGCTGGCTTTGAACCTCGATCCTCACTCAGATCTCAGCCTCCTGAGTAGCTAGGATTACAGGCGAGAGCTACCAACGCCCGGCTCACGAGTACATTTCTTATCAAACATTGTTGCCTCCTCTTTGTTTCCCCTTCCCATCCCTTCCCATCTCCCCACCAACCCCCTACCCCCCTCCCCCCGCCCCAGCCAAAGTTGTAAAGTTCATTTTTTGGCATAATGATTTGTACATCTCACTGTTGCAATGGGTCCACCTGTATCCCTAGTTAAACGATTTGTTTTTGCCCTTCCCCTCCACAAATTATACCAAGATCAAATACAGTGAAAGCAGGGGTTATACTGTGGGGGAGGAACATACAAAGCAACATAGAAATCATCTTATAAATATGTTTGAAACAATTGCATGAAAGAAAAAAAAAACATTTGAGTCCTTATCTTGGGGTCCATTCCCCTAATATCAACTTATCTGACCTTTTCTGCTTGACTCAGACATATACTAGTTATTGCAAATAAGGGAAAATTTAAGCTTGAGAATCCAAGCCTCTGCTTTTTATCTATTAAGCTTCATAACAAAGTTGGGTCTTCTCTTCACTCTAGGATATCAGAGAGAGAAGTCTTAGAGATAGATAAATTGAGTTCAGCTCCAACTTTGCTATTTGCTGTTCTATGAATTCTTGAATAGGTTACTTTTTTTCTCTGAACCTCAGTGTCCACATTGTATAAATCCCTACCTCTTGGAGGCAATGGAAGAAAGGTACTTTGTAGAACTTGTTTTATTAATTTTTTGGTGTCATTCTGGGGACTGGGACTAGTGTGATCATCTCTTTGGCTTAATACACTGGTTTCTGAGTCAAGTAGGCTGCTTGTTAGGTACCATGGCTGTGATTATCTCAGCTCTCTGTCATCTGAAAGGGATAAAATGACTGTTATGTCTGATATCTAGTCACATACATTCTGTGTTTCTGTGTGAGAGAAGGAATACAAGAAGATTTTTCTTTTTTTGGTTGGTTGTGGGGCTTGAACTCTGGGTTTGGGCACTGCCCCTCAGCCCTTCAGCTCAAGGCTAGCGCTCTACCACTTGAGCCACAGCACCACTTCCGGTTTTCTAGTGGTTTATTGGAGATAAGAGTCTCATGGACTTTCCTGCCCTGGCTGTCTTTGAACCGTGATCCTCAGATCTCAGCCTCCTGAGTAGCTAGGATTACAGGTGTGAGCCACTGGCCGGTGCCCAGCTACAAGACTTTTTTTTTGGTCTGGTCGTGGGGCCTGAACTCTGGGCCTGTCCCTCAGCTCTTCAGCTCAGGGCTAGCACTCTACCACTTGAGCCACAGTGCCACTTCTGGCTTTTTTTCTTATGTGGTCCTGAGGAATTGAACCTAGGACCTCATCCATGCAAGGCAAGTGCTCTACCACTGAGCAAGCGCTCTACCACTGAGCCACCTTCCCAGCCCCTACAAGAAGATTTTTTAATTAACAAAATAGTCGATTATTCTCTTGTAGCTTCTGTTTAAATTTTTTTCCATTTGTTTCTCTTGAATTTTTCTTCTTAGCTTGGTTTTCTTGAGTCTTCCCAGTTTTCTTGGAAGAATATGTAGTTAAGAAAAAAGACCACTAGATTTGGAGTTAGGTAGAAATAGTTAGGTAGATATATGGATTATGATGCAATTGACCTGTCCAGATCTCAACATTGCTAAGTATTGTGGGGATATCTTACAAGATTGATATTTGCAGATCTTATGAGGTAATGTAACAAGCATTTAGTCTTTTTTTTTTTTTGCTTAAGTGGTGTTGTGGAATCGAACCCAGGGCCTCATGCATGCAAGGCAAGTGCTCTACCACTGAGCTACCTTCCCAGCCCCAAGCATTTAGTCTTACATGAGCAGTTCATCATCATCATCATCATCATCATCATCATCATCATCATCATCATCATCATCATCATCATCATCATCCACTTTTCCTTCTCTCCATTATCTGACTTTATTCTTCACAATTATTTGACTCAACCATTTGATTTTTTCTATTTCTTTTTCTTTCACTCTCCCTCCCTCTCCCTCCTTCCCTCCCTCTCAGCCTCCCTCCTTCCCTCCCTCTCAGCTTCCCTCCCTCCCTCCCTCCCTCCCTCCCTCCCTCCCTCCCTTCCTTCCTTCCTTCCTGCTTTTTTGCTGGGGCTTGAACTCAGGCCTGGGCACTGTCCCTGACCTTTGCTCAAGGCTAGCACTCTACCACTTGAGCCACAGCACCACTTTTGGTTTTTCCTGTTTATGTGGCAGTAAGGAATGGAACCCAGGGCTTCATGCATGCTAGGCAAGCACTCTACCACTAAGCCACATTCCCAGTCCTTTTCCTATTTCATGTAGCCTTGATTTTTTTTTTTTTAACTCTTCACTACCCCTAGCCCTGATCCATCCACTGCTGGGGATCTGATCAAGTCCTCAAGTGCTAGGCAAGTACTCTACCACTGAGGTATATTCTCAGCCCTTTGTTTTTTGAGACTGAGTCTTGTTATGTAGCTTGGGTGGCCTTGGTCTTGAGCTCTTTACCCATCTGCCTCAGCATCCCTAGTGCTAAGATTCTAGGTGTGTGCCACAACATCTGCCCATCTGCCTGTTTTATTTTATTATTATTTTTTTACGCTGATCCTGTGGATTGAACTCAGGGCCTGGGTGCTATCCCTGAACTTTTGAGCTCAAGGCTAGCTCTCTACTTCTTGAGCCACAGCTCTACTTCTGGCTTTTTGTTAGTTAATTGGAGATGAGAGTATTGTGGACTTTTTTTGCCCTGGCTGGCTTCAAACCCTGATCCTCATATCTCAGTCTCCTGAGTAGCTGGGGCTATAAGTGTGAGCCACTGGTACCTGGTTTATCTGTCTGTTTTTTAATTTTTAATAATTGGAAAAGTATGGTAACAGTGGTCTTGTTGAAAGGGGTAGACTTACAACTTGGAGGAAATATAAAATTCATTGGCTTTGGCATAATATGTCTTATTATTAACTTGAACACATCTTTGTACCTCTTTATGCCTCAATTTTCACATCTGTCATCAAGTTTATTACTATACTTCTTTTGAGTCTTGAATTCACTTTTTTTTTTTTTTGATGGATACTACCTCTCCCCCAACCCTTTTAAAATGCAAGTATTACTGTGTTGAGGTTTCCTTCTGATTTGAGGATTCACATTTGCCTTTGCTATCATTTTAATATGAATTAGGCTGGTGTATAGTTACTGGGAGAATGGGTCACAGCAGGACTCTGCATTCGGGGGATAGAGCCTGGCAAAAAGAAAGTTCTGTTAGTTGACTTCACCTGTACAGGAAAAGATGCCAGTGCCTCAGGGCATACTTTATGCTACCTATTAGACTGTAGCCAGCTGTTCTTCCCGAGCTGAACATGTGCCTGTATTCTCAGACAGAATTCAGAACTTGGTGAGTTTTATTCCCCAAAGAATTCAGTGGTGAAAATTAGGGCACTTGAATAGATCTAATTGACTGAACTGTGTGAAGGGCAGAGGCATTCCCGGGGGGCTCCTTTTAATCTCTTATGCTTATAGACTTTTGAGGTTGGACTAATTAAAATCTGTTCGCAGCTGGACTCAATACTTTCCGTGCACTAGGTTCTGTTCCAGCCTCCTGCAATATCAGCAGTTGGTACAGGGCTGTCTTTCCTGTGGAGCTGAGGAGTGGGTTTCCATTTCTTCATCTGTGAGGTGACACTTTTCAGAGTGGACTGCCAAACATCTGGTGGTGGAGAGTAATGTTGGCTATTACCTGGATATGGTCTGCATTTACTACTTCCAGACATTTAAGAGACCTTTTGGTTGATTCCCTATTTCATCTCCCACCTAACCCCAGTGACCTAATCTTTGAGCTTGCAGATCATTTCTATTGTCTTGGAGTATCCTTCCCTAGTATGTGTTCCTGTTCTAACCAGGGTAGATAAGATATTATGCCTTATCATGTGCCAGGTTGTGGCTAGTAGTTTACACAGCTATTGGTTGAAGTATGCTTCATAATGACCATTTTACTGATGAGGAAATAGATTTGGAGAAGGAAAATATCTTCATCATTACAGGAAACCTATTCTTTGTTCACATCTGAATCAGAATTCAAATCAAGCTTTTGGTTGTTTTTCTAAGGTAGTACAAATGACTCCCTCCCTTCTCTTTCTTGCTCCCTTCTGAAACAGGGTCCTTTGCCTAGGCTGGTCTTAAATTCCTGAGCTTAAACAATCCTCTTACTTGCTTAGCTTTCTAAGTAGCTGAGACAGCATGCTTACCACCATACCCGACTTTATGTCCTTTTATTCTTCTAAGCCTAGCTAAGTTCTCACCTCCAGAAAATTCTCTAATTCCTTCAGCCAGGAAACGATTCCTGTGCCTTTTTCATCTGACTACTCCCATTTCTGCAAGGTGTGACACTCTGGGTGTATTTGTTAAAGAACAGAATGAAATTGTAGCAATGGAATTTTAGGTGTCATGAATCTTGGCTACCACTAGAATAAAGCTAGGCTTGTGTCTTCCTGATTTGCTCAGTGGGCTGCTCTATTTTTGAGGCAATGAGTTTCTGGCAGGGGGCCTCTGGTTTCCTAAAGGTGCAGGCATTGCTTCATTTAGATTATTTTTCTTGATCTCTGTGGTTAGGATTTGTTTCTTTCTTGTAGTCTTCTTGCAACCAATAAAACTAGGCTCATGCTCTTAGAGGTAGAGTGGTGTGACAAAGCCTTGGCCTTGGTTGCTGAACTCAGGGCCTGTGTTCTTACACAGCTTTCTTTCTTTTTCCTTTTTCCCCCCTCTCACTGCTGGCACTTTGCCACTTTTATTACACCTCTACTTTTATCATTTGCTGGTTAATTGGAGGAAAGTGTCTCATGGACTTTTGTGAATTGGCTGGCTTTGAACCTCAATCCTCAGATCTCAGACTCTTGAGTAGCTAGGTTACAGGTATGAGCCCCTGTTGCCCAGCTTGGTTTTTTCTTTGTTTCTTTTTCTTTTTCTTTTTCTTTTTCTTTTCGTGTGTGTGTGTGTGTGTGTGTGTGTGTGTGTGTGTGTGTGTGTGTGTGTGTGTGTGTGTGTGTGTGTGTGTGTGTGTGTGTGTGTGTGTGTGTGTGTGTGTGTGTGTGTGTGTGTGTGCGCGCGCAGGCCCCAGGGCTTGCCTGGGTGTTGCTGTCTGTGAGCTTTTGTGTTCAAGGTAGTACTCTACCACTTGAGCCACATGTCTACTTCCACCTTTTTTGGTGGTTAATTGGAGGCAAGGGTCTCATGGACTTTCCTGTGCAGGCTAGCTTTGAACCACAATCCTCAGATCTGAGCCTCTTGAGTAGTCAGGATTACAGATGAGCTGCAAGTGCCTGGCTTTAACACTGAGGGATTTTTATTTATTTATTTATTTATTTATTTATTTATTTATTTATTTATTTATTTATTTATTTATTTATTTAATGTGTGTGTCAATACTGGGAATTGAAGTTAGGGCCTAGGTGCTGTCCCTGAGCTCTTTTGCACCGGGCTAGCAATCTACCTCTTGAGCCATAGCTCCACTTCCAGCTTTTTGGTGGTTCATTGGAGGTAAGAGTCTCATGGACTGGCTTTGAACCTTAATCCTCAGATCTCAGACTCTTGAGTAGCCAGGATTACAGGTGAGCTGCCAGTGCTGGCTCCAACACTGAGTTTTTTTTGGTTGGTTGTCGGGCTTGAACTCTGGGCCTGGGCGCTATCCCTCAGCTCTTCAGCTCAAGGGGAATGCTCTACCACTTGAGCTACAGTGCTACTTCCAGTTTTCTGGTGGTTTATTGGAGATAGGAGTCTCACGGTGTTTATTGGAGATAGGAGTCTCACGGTCTCTCCTGCCCGGGCTGGCTTTGAACCGAGATCCTCAGATCTCAGCCTCCTGAGTAGCTAGGATTACAGGCGAGAGCCACCAGCGCCCGGCTGAACACTGAGTTTTTAATCCAGAATTTGGGTTTAGTTTTTGTAACCTTTGTCTACTGGAACACATCACTTCAAAGGAAAAAAAAGGCTTACTTGGAGAAAGGAAGCACATGTAAAAGCACTTTTAAAGTTGAATTTTTTTCTCAATGACTTGAAAATTATTATTATAGTAAAGTATTTTTAGGCCTTTTCTATGCATATAGCATATATTTAAATTTTAATATATATTTAAGTATATATTAAACTTTTAATATATATATATATATTTAAATTTAAGTTTGTTCCTTTGGGAATAAATGTCTAGTGTGAACAGAGTAAAATACACTTAAATGGGGAAAGTGGTAACATACTAATGAAAATTTCACAATAGGATGAAACAATGTGGGTCTTTTTTGTTTTTACTTGTTTTGTTTTGATGCAGTATTAAATCTGAAATAGTTTAGTCAATGGGATGAATTAGATAGTGACACAAGACTCCATTGGTTTCTCTGATGGGGAGAGTAGGGTCACGGAATGTTCTTAGGAGAAGGGGAGAAGAATGCATTCTGAAACTGGGGGGAGCTGCTGTAGTTTGGTATGTCCTTGTGTTACTAAGCTTTCTAGATGTCAGATAAAGGGGAATAATACCTACCTTGTTTAATTTTATGAGAAAGTGAAAGTATCTGGTTAACTCTGAAGTACTATTTTCTTACTAACTCGGTGGCTGGAGCTCACTAACACTGCAAGGAAGCTTTTGATTTAAGATATGGCTTGACGTAAGAAGGAAGGATGCAGAATTGATGGATACACCGTTAAATGCTGTTTGGGCAGCGGCTGAGAGGAATTCCTGTGAGGCGATGGAAAAGAATGCACTCATTTCTCCAATGTGTGTTTATTACTGAGGCCTGCCTAGTGGGTGAGAGATAAATCTACCCACTAAATATGTCATGCTAAACTATAGAGGTGGCTTGGTGTAGAAGGAAAACTCTAGAGAGTTTTTTTTCTGTCTCATATGTTGTAATATAATCACCCAGGAGTAGTACCTGGCATGTAGTAATAGCTGTCAATAGGTCTCTGTTAAAACAAACACACAAATGGTTAAATTTTGGAAATAATAAGGACTGGGTTTATATATGACTAGAATTTGCTAAAACACAGTATTATATAACTTATGAAAAACGAACTAACAGTTCTACCCTCGCTTCCAGCCTTTCAGTAATCGTTAGCTATGGCTGTGAAAACGTGGGTTCAGCGTGACTCCTGTTCGGGATCAGCTGTAAATTCTCTCTTTTTTTTTTTTTTTTGTCGGTCGTGGGGCTTGAACTCTGGGCCTGGGAGCTGTCCCTCAGCTCTTCAGCTCAAGGCGAGCGCTCTACCACTTGAGCTACAGCGCCATTTCCGCTTTTCTGGTGGTTTATTGGAGATAAGAGTCTCATGGTCTTTCCTGCCCGGGCTGGCTTTGAACCGGGATCCTCAGATCTCAGCCTTCTGAGTAGCTAGGATTACAGGCGTGAGCCACCAGCGCCCGGCTGTAAATTCTCTTAAGACTTAGAGCAAACTTGGGTTAACAGGTATTTCTGAGTTGACCTTTCCTAGTGAAAATCTAATTTCCCCCTCATGCCTGAGTGACTCCAGTAGGTTCAGGGCCTGTTTGTGGGCATTCTTGGAACTAGTAGAACTGTGGCAGAATTGCCTGCCTTTGTCAGATCCTCACAAACTCCATTGAAATTTATTCATCCTTGAGCAAGGAGCCACAAATTTTATTTATTTATTTTTGTTGTTGTTGGTCTGGGGCCTGAACTCTGGGGCTTGGGCACTATCCCTCAGTCTTCAGCTCAAGGCTAGTGCTCTACCACTTGAGCTGGAGCATCACTTCTGGCTTTTTTTTTTTTTGCTTATATGGTGTGGAAGAATTGAACCCAGGGCCTCAGGTATGCCAGCAAGCACTCTACCACTGAGCCAACTTCCCAGTCCCAACTTCTTTGTTTTATCATATAGCTTTAAAGTACTGGGAAGACTACTGTCTTCTCTCTGACTAGCATTTTAGATGTTCGGAGAATGAATAAGCAAGAGAGGAATTATCCATCAGACAGAAAGGGCTTTTTGCTTGTGAATTGAAGACACTTGTAAGAAATATATGAGCAAAATTTCTGGATAGTAGTGATCAAGCATTGGCTAAATTAGAGAGTTGGTTTGGGACTTACTGGGTCTGATGCTCTGTAAGTATGGGATCAGTAAGTGTCTGGTATGTCTTCTGTGACCTCCTTGGGGATCTGAGTATTGTCACAGGGGAGATCTCAAATTGGACTGGGAGAAGGGGAAACTGTTTACCATGCTAGATGATTTATATCATTTTTTCTTTCATTTTAATGACAGTCTTATGAGGTGTAGATATAATTACTTTTGTTCAAAAAGTGATGAAGGTTAAGGGTATAACTTGAGTGGTAGGACACTTGTATAGCAAGCACAAGGCCCTGAGTTCAAACCCCAATACCACCAAAAGAAATAATATTTTTTAAAAAGGTGATGAAACTGAAGCTCAGAGAAGTTAAATAACCTTTCCAAGGTCACAGAGCTAGTAAATTATATAATAATAACAATAATTATTATTACTTATTGGACACTTGGAAGGCAAATGCCAAGTTTTCTTTTTTTTTAATTCTGTAAGAGAGGAAAATTTTTTTTGTATTAGAATTAGCTTTGGTGCTGTGGCTCAAGTGGTAGAGCGCTAGCCTTGAACTGAAGAGCTGAGGGACAGCACCCAGGCCCAGAGTTCAGGCCGCACGACTGGATACCCCTACCCCCCAAAAAAAGAAAATAGAATTAGCTTTGATTACTAATGGAGTCACTCTTTTAGCACTATCAATGAGGTAAGGGGGGGGGGATACTGGAAACTAGGTCTGTCTGATTATAAAACTTACTTTCTTGATGGCAGTGTTATTCTGCAGGAGGAAGAGCAGGAATTCAAATGCAGAGTCAAGAGAGCAGAACATTTGTCTTACTTTCATTTGTATTCCCATAACCTTTGACAATGCCTACCACGTTGCTGACACTCAGTAAATGTTTGCAATGAAATGTAGCCCTGCTGTCTGCCAAAGCTCATGTTATCTGCAGTAACTCTCTCCCTCTACCAGCCTCTAGCTTCCTCTCTTTACTCCCTAGTTTTACATTACCCTCCCTATTCTTTGTGAACTCCCTGATTCCACTGCAGCACTGTTACTCTCCTGCTTCTCCTCCTCTTTTGTTTATCCCTGTCTACATTTGTTCCTGCCATTGCTCTGCATCACTCTCCAATCTTGTCCATTCTTTCATATTTTTTTCTGTAGTTTCTCTGTTTAACCCCAGAGATTTCTCTTTTCAGACTTCTTGGTCTGTACCATGTAATTTGGTACCATGTTTTCTACTGTTTCACTTTGTATTGGTCACAGGGACATCTTCTCTCCAGGCAGCTGATGACCCCCCAGATGGATTTGTTCTCTGCGCTTTACCAGGCACTTCTGTACTCAAGATGGGTCTTTGTTCAATATACCCACAGCAACTTTGAGATATGACAGCAGAGAATTGTTTTCTCCATATCATAGTGGAAAAAGCAACTAAAAGAAGACAGGTGGCAACTTCCCAAGGCTATATATCTGTTGCAGAACTAGTTCTATTGATTCCTGGTTTAATATTTTGTTTGCAGTCCCTTCCATAGTTGTGATTGTGCCTGATTTTCCCCCTTCAAGGGCCATTCAGAAAACTTGGTGAGTTTCTTTTGGATTGGTTAGTGACCCTAGGAATGGCAGAGTAGCTTAGATAGCAATTTCAGATGTCACTCAGTGGCATCAGTGTCAGTCCTGGGTTACTGTTAGCCATGAGAGGTTCTGTCCTTGTGGCTGTAACTGCTAGGATTAAGAAGCAGTGAATGCCAGGCATTGTGTAATAGAAACATGCTTGTAATCCTTGAATTCAAGAGGCTGAGGCAGGGGGATAGCAAATTTAAGGACACCTTGGGCTACAAGGTTTCCTATGCCTCTTGAGGGCAACCAAAACAGCTTGTGGAAAGCTGGGGGCATGGTTTCATGAAACATTGGTAGCTAAATTCTTTTTTTAATGAAAGACTTTAGCTTTAGGAGTATTGCTTCTGGAAAGTCAAGAACCTAACTGTTATTTAGAAATTTTAGTTATTGCTGGAACTAGATATGGCTCTAAAGCCATGCTTCCTGAATTCCCACCCTCCCCAAAAGGAAGATAATCAGATCCAGACCTTTGTGTGATGTTGGCAGATTTGGCTTTCAACTGCTGCTTCAGGAGAGGTCAGTCATCTCCTTTCCCATTTGTGACCTGTCGGTGCTGCAGAGGAAATAGGGTGAAACACAAACATGGATCACTTGGACCCTGTTTAAAAGGGAGCTTTCCCTGGGTGTTGGTGGCTCATGCCTGTAATCTTAGTTCATGCCTGTAATCCTAGCTACTCGGGAGGCTGAGATCTAAGGATAGCAGTTAAAAGACAGTCCCCACAAGAAAGCTTATGAAGTTCTTATCACCAATTAACTACTAGAAAACTGTGGCTCCAAGTGGCAAAACTCTAGCCTTGAGCAATAAAGCTCAAGGACAGTGTGCAAGCCAAGTTCAAGGCCCAGGACTGGAAAATAACAACAACAGCAACAACTAAGGAGCTTTCTTTCTCACGGGATTTCAGACTACCTGACATACTGGAAATAACTAGAAACTCTAACCAAGGGAGCATAAGTCATTGCCAAAATGGCAGATTCAGATGTCTATGGGATGAGAGGGCCTAGGTTCCCTGAAGGGAAGGGTAGCTAGATAGAAAATGTATGTGACTTGAATTTTCCTTTTCATGTAAGGTCATTCTTTTAAAAATTGAGTTGAAAGTCAGATGATATAAAATGAACTATCTTGTAGTGCACAATTTAATGGCATTTAGTTAATTCATAATGTGTAGCTATCACCTCTATCTAGTTGGATGCCATTTATATTATTTCAAAGGAAAGCCACACTTTTTTGGGGGGGGTCTGCTTGTAGGGCCTGAACTCTGGGCCTGGGTGCTGTCCCTCAGCTCTTCAGCTCAAGGCTAGCACTCTACCACTATGAGCCACAGCACCACTTCTGGCTTTTTTCTTTTTTCTTATGTGGTGCTGAGGAATCGAACCCAGGGCCCATGCATGCAAGGCAAGCACTCTACCAGTGAGCCACCTTCCCAGCCCCTGAAACCCACACCTTTTAAGCAGTTGCTTCTCATTCTTTCCTCTTGCTTTCCCTCTGGCAGCCTGCTTTCTGTCTCTGTGGATTTACCTGTTACTGCTATTTTATATCAATGGAATTATGTGATATATGACCTTGTCTGTGTGGTTCTTTTACTTAGCATAATGTTTTAGAGGCTTAGCTAGTTGCTGCTTTTATTTCTCGGCCTGCCTTTTATGCACATACACATGTATGTATGTATGTATGTATTGTGCTCAAGGCTAGTGCTCTACCACTTGAGCCATAGCACCACTTCTTTATCTTCTTTATCTTCTCAAGCATAATTTCCTTATAGTGAGAATATTTAAAATCCTTTCTTCTAGCTTTTTTGGAAAGCGTAACTACATTATTGTTATCCATAGTCACCCTATTCTTCAATAGAACACCGGAACTTATGTTTTCTGTTAACTAAAACTTAGTCTCCACTGACCAGCCTTTCCCTAACTTTACCTACTCTCTACTTTCCCAGCCTATGCTAACCGGTATTCTGTTTCTCAACTTATATGAAATTAGCTTTCTTTTCTTTCTTTTTTTTTTTAGTTTATCTTTCAATCATTTATTCACAATTTTCTCCTAAAAGAGCAGAGAGAGCAAGAAAAGAACAGAGAGCGAAATTAGCTTTCTTAAGCTCCACATATTTTTTGGTATTTTGCAGTGTTTGTCTTTCTGTACCTCTCTTTTTTTCACTTTCATGTAATGACTTCAACTACTCATGCTTTTGCAATTACAGGATTCCTTTTTAAATGACTGAATAGTATTTTACAGCATTTCTATATAGCATATGTACAGCATTTCTTTATCCACTCATTAATTGATACCTGGGAGTTTTTCTTTGTTTGGCTATTGTTAATAGAGCAGCAGTAAACTAAGTAGCGCAGATGTCTTTTTGACATATTGATTTTATTTCCTTTGGACACATATCAGTAATGATTGCTGGGTCATTTGATAGTCTTACTCTTAATTATTTTTTATTTTTATTTTTTGCTAGTTCTGGGGTTTGAACTCCTGTACACTGTCCTTGAGCTTCTTTTGCTCAAGGCTAGCACTCTTACCACTTGAGCCACAGTGCTACTTCTGGATTTTTCTGTTTATGTGGTGCTGAGGAATCGAACTCAGGGGTTCATGCATGATACACAAGTACTCTACCACTAGGCCACATTTGTAGCCCTTACTCTTAATTTTTTCAGAATCTTTTATACTGTTTTCCATAATGTTTCCCACCAGTAGTATATAGTATATGAGTTCCCTTTTCTTCCCATCCTTCTTTTTTTTTTTTTTTTTTTTTGGTCGGTCATGGGGCTTGGACTCTGGGCTTGGGCACTATCCCTCAGCTCTTCAGCTCAAGGCGAGCGCTCTACCACTTAAGCCACAGCGCCACTTCCAGTTTTCTAGTGGTTTATTGGAGATAAGAGTCTCATGGACTTTCCTTGCCTGGGCTGGCTTTGAACCATGATCCACATATCTCAGCCTCCCGAGTAGCTAGGATTACAGGCGTGAGCTGCCGGCACCTAGCTTCACATTCTTCTTAACCTCATTATTTTTTGTCTTTTTGATAATAGCCATTTTCACTGGAATTAGGTGATATTGTGGTTTTGATTTGCATTTCCCTGATGGTCAGTGATGTTGAATATTTTTTCATCTTTAGAGAAATGTTTGTTGAAATCTATTGCCCATTTGTAATTATATTATTATTCTTGCTATTGATTTGTTTATGTTCTTAGATAGTGTAGATGTTAATTCTTTGTCAGATAAATAGTTTGCAAATATTTTCTCCCCTGTTGAAGGTTGTATCTTCAATTTCTTGATGTTTCCTTTACTATGTAGAATCCTTTTAGTTTAGTGTAATTCTCTCTATTTTTGCTTCTGTTTCCTGTGCTTTTGAGGCCTCATGGTTTTGATATGCATTTCCTTGATGACTAATGATGTTGGTCATCTTTTAATGTGCTGTTGACCATTTGTTTTTATATCTTCTTTAGAGAAATGTCTGTTCAAGACCTTTGTCCATTTTTAGGCTTTTTTCCTTTTTATTGTTGAATTGTAGTCTTCTAGATACTAGATTGATTTATCTTATCTGTCTTTTCCTGTGATACTGAAGTTTGAACTCAGGACCTGTACTTGGCTATGAAAATAGTAGTTAAGCCATATCTCCAAGTCCTTTTTGCTTTAGTGTTCTATTTTGGATATTATTTTGGATTTTTTTTCTAGGCTAGACTTTGACAATGACCCTCCTATGTAGCTGTGATTACAGGTGTGTGCTACCATGTCTGAGATGAGATCTCACTAGTTTTTTTGGGTATGTGTGTGCTTATACCTGGGGCTTGAACTTGATCAAGATTGATGATCTATCACTTGTGCCACAGCTCTACTTAAGGCTTTTGCTGGTTAATTGGAGATAAGAGACTTTCATTGCCTGTGGCATCTTGAACTTAAGTCCTAAGATTTGAGCCTTCTGAGTAGCTATGATTACAGGCATGAGCCAGGGCACTTAGCTAGAGCCCATATCTTAAAGGTTGCATTACTTCAACTTTGCCATATTGGAAACCAAGCTTCTAATTTGTAGGGGACAAACCATATCTAAACCATAACTGTGAGCATTGTAGCTCAATAAAAACAAAGATCCATTGAATCTGCTAAAACCTATTCATTTTAACACAATTGTAGGAAATAATATTTTATTTTCTCTTCTAATTGGAGATCTTCCTTTAGGACGTTAGGATTTATTGGCCTTATTCTAGTTTTGCATGTGAGCCTGAACATGATTTTAGGTATGAGCCCACCAGTGGGTAGGGGGAGAGCAATAGTACTCTGTTTGGCTCAAGGGAATGTTTTCCACCTTTGGCTAAGGATGGCATGGATGAGTCATTCTACCAATCTGAAGGTTGTGTGATGTGAAGAATAGGTTGTTATCTCATTCTGATGACATCTTGTGTATCATATAGTTGTAAGTCATATATAGGTTCCAAGCCACCTGGCCTGAATTCTTTGTGGAGAATTCCTTGGGAACATCTGAAGAAATGGAAAAGATAATTGAAGCTTGCGGGAACAACCAGTGAGAGATACCAATGATATATTTTGTTTTTGGTTTTGAGGCATGATCTTGTTACATTGCTAGGTTAGTTTCAAACTCATGGGCTCAAGAGATCCTTCTGCTTCAGACTTTTGAATAGTTGGAACTACAGACACATTCCATTGTACCCAGCTGGCACATTTTTAGATTACTTTTTCATAGATCAACAGTTACAGGCTGAAGGGAAATTTTTTTCCCATCTGTCTACAGCTATTGGTGGACTTCCTGTGTTTTCTGCAATAAGAGAGAGAAAGGCATCAGGTGCTGGTGGCTCAAGCCTGTAATATTAGCTACTCAGGAGGCTGAGCAGTAAGAGTAGTTTAAAGCCAGCCCAGGCAGGAAGTCTATGAGACTCTTATCTCTAGTTAACTACCAGAAAACTAGAAGTGAGGCTGTGGCTCAAGTGGTAGAGTGCTAGCCTTTAGCACAAAAGCTGAAGGACAGAACCCAGGCCCAGAGTTCAAGACCCGGGACTGATGAGAGAGAAAGACAGAGAGACAGAGAGAGAAAGACTAGTTCAGGACTGTGCACAGTAAGAGGAAGGAGTTGATTGTGATAATAAGAGAAGTAGACTGGGAAACTTGTTCTCAGCTAGAGCAGCATGCAGGGTGTATGCCTCCAGGAGAGATGTCAGGATGTGTGTGCTTCCTGTCGTGTTACAATTTTCTGCTCAGCTTTGCTGTACAACTAACATCTTTTCTGAGCCTGGCTCTGCACTGGTGGAACTGGAAGCATGGGCATGAAACTTGGGCTCTGCCTTTAGAAGAGCCTAATGTACTATGGAAAACAATGAACTCTACAGTTATAGGTCAAGGGGTATAGTAGACAAATGGTAGTCTTGGTATTTAAGACTAGACTGACTGACTTGGAATTAGGTAAGCCTACTTTTGAGTAGGCATTAGGAGAGGGCCTGGAAAGGATCATCTTCTCTTTTGGCATTAATGCCAGAAAATGAAGAAGATGAATGCTTCTTTTGAGGTTTGAGCTACTTCAGATTTGGTGCTCAGTGTTCAGAAATCTTTTTCTCCATCGTGCCTTCCAGCAGTGCTGGATGGACTGCAGAAGGCCATTTCCTGTTGTGCACTTGCTCCAGTGATGTTTTGGAAAGATGAAGTCTGAGAGTTGCCAGAGTTATGCCAGTTGCCACAGGGCCGGAAACAGGTGAGACTTCTATCTCTGAGTTGAGGAGTGAGAGATTGTCTTCTTCAGCCAGCGTAAGATCTACGTTTGCCATGAAATTGGATAAGTAGTCCACATGGCTTGTTTCTCATTTGGGGCTATTTTCAGCCTTAAGCCCAGCAAGGTGGAATGATTGAGATGCTTTTGTGGGGTTCAAGCTTTTGTTAGATGCTGTGTGCTAGGGTTTGTGCCCAGCTATTTCCCAGGAGTACTAAAGGGAAGAAATACTTCCCTTACTTTCAATGGGTAGTATAGGAAATGTGAGGGTGCATATTCAGTTTACCACCAAGCTCCTAGACAGAGCGGTGTCTAGTTTGAAACATTGCCTTTAAATTGCCATTAGTCTTTTTTTTTTTTTTTTAAAGAACTGTATTTTTTTTGTCAGTCGTGGGGCCTGAACTCTGGGCCTGGGTGCTGTCCCTCAGCTCTTCAGCTCAAGGCGAGCGCTCTACCACTTGAGCTACAGTGCCACTTCCGGTTTTCTGGTGGTTTATTGGAGATAGGAGTCTCACGGTCTCTCCTGCCCAGGCTGGCTTTGAACCGTGATCCTCAGATCTCAGCCTCCTGAGTAGCTAGGATTACAGGCGTGAGCCACCAGCACCCGGCCTTAAAGAACTGTATTTTTTTGTATTTTCTTTTCTTTTCTTCTTTTTTGGTACTGGGGATTGAACCTAGGACATTGCACTTGCTAGGCAAGTGCTTTAGCCACATCCCAGCCCTGCCACTAGTCTTTAAAGAAATGTTGAGGGGTTCATTGGAATCCTTGTTTTTTCTTGACACTCTAGTGGCTAGGCTTTACTCTGTGTGTGTGTACGTGTGTGTGTGTGTGTTTGTGCATGCGTGCATGTGTGCATGTGTATATATGCGTGTGTGTGTGTGTGTGTGTGTGTGTGTGTGTGCATGTGTAGTTCTGTATCCCTAACCCTTTCATTTTTATTTTGTTTTTGAGGCATAGTCTAACATTGCCTGGGTTGGCCTCAAACTTATAATCCTCTTGTTTCTGTCTCCTGAGTAGCTGTGATTACATGTGTGTAGCACCTTGACTGGCCTGACACTAAGGTTTTAAGTTCAAGAAGATACTGTATTGGTTTATTTTGAGACAAGGTCTCACTGTGTAACCCATGCTTGCCTGGAACTCAAGATCCTCTTGTCTGTGCCTCCCAAGCGGTTGGGATTACTGGTGTGTGCCACCACACCCAGCTTTAAAGACATTTTCTACTGTGGTTTCTTTCATTATTTGTTGGGTCAACTAGAGATCATGGTTTCTTGATTTTACCTCTGGAAGGTATAGTTTGAAAAGAGAGATTGCACTTCATTCTTTGGATTTTTACCTTTCTAGCACTGGGATAGAAGTTTAAGTTCTGGGGGGGAAAAAAAGTCTAAATTGTGCCAGGAGCTGGTGGCTCACATCTGTAACCCTACCTACTCAGGAAGCTGAGATCTGAGGATCATGTTTCAAAGACAGCTCTGGCAGGATAGTCCATGAAACTCTTATCTCCAATTAACCACCAGAAAAGGGGAAGTGGCACTTTGGCTCAAAGTAGTAGAGGGTTAGCTAGCCTTGAGCAAAAGAGCTCAGACAGAACCCAGGCCCCCATTTCAAGGCCTATGACCCACAAAACAACAACAATAAAAAATCTATATTTATAAAATAATCAGTATGGGTACAACTTGGTTCTTTTGGGGGGGCACTACCAGGAAATCATAGAAATTCTTAAGGTACCACCAAGTCCACCACTAATTAGACAATTAATATGATTAATTCTGACAAAACCAGATGTAGGTAGAATATTTGTCAGATAGCATTATACTTTTAAGTCTCATAACAGCAAATGACATAGACATTATTATTATATCATTTTATAGATGGGGAATGTGAAGTTATGTTATCTAGTATTGGTAGAACTAGGACTGAAATCTAACTTGGAATTTCATGTTCTAATCCTAAAGCCTCCTTTTTTTGTTTTGTTTTTTTGCTTTTTGTTTTTTGTCCAGTCCCAGCCTTGAACTCAGGCTTGGGTGCTGTCCCTGAGCTTTTTTGCTCTATGCTAGCATTCTACCACTTGAACCACAGCTATACTTCTGACATTTTTGATGGCTAATTAGAGATAAGAGTCTTATAAACTTTCTAGTGTGGGCTGGCTTTGAACCATTATCCTTAAATCTCAGCTTCCTGAGTAGCTAAGATTACAGGTATGAGGCACTGGTGCCTGGCCCCTAAACTCTGTGTTTTTGTTTTTTTTTATTTTGGGTCCAGTCGTGGGGCCTGAACTCTGGGCCTGGGCGCTGTCCCTCAGCTCTTCAGCTCAAGGCTAGCGCTCTACCACTTGAGCCACAGCGCCACTTCCGGCTTTTTTCTTTTTGCTTATGTGGTGCTGAGGAATTGAACCCAGGGCCTCAGGCATGCAAGGCAAGCACTCTACCACTGAGCCACCTTCCCAGCCCCTTTGGAGCTTGAACTCAGGCCTGGGCACTGACCCTGAGCTTCTTTTGCTCAAAGCTAGCACTCTACCACTTGAACCACAGTGCTACTTCCAGGTTTTTCTGTTTATGTGGTACTGAGGTGTTTATGTGGTACTGAGGAATAGAACCCAGGGCTTCATGCATGCAGGGCAAGCACTCTATCACTAAGCCACATTCCCAGCCCCCTAAACTTTTTTTTTTTTTTTTGGTCGGTCATGGGGCTTGACCTCTGGGCCTGAGCGCTGTCCCTCAGCTCTTCAGCTCAAGGCAAGCGAGTGCTCTACTACTTGAGCTATAGCACCACTTCCGGTTTTCTGGTGGTTTATTGGAGATAAGAGTCTCACGGACTTTCCTGTCAGGGCTGGCTTTGAACCGCAATCCTCAGATCTCAGCCTCCTGAGTAGCTAGGATTATAGGCATGAGCCACCGGCGCCCAGCTCCCCCTAAACTTTTTATTTATTTATTTTTTATTTACTTCTTTTTTTAAAATTTTATTTTATTTGTGAACATACTGTACAGAGGGGTTACAATTACGTGGGCAAGATAATGCATACATTTCTTACCAAGCATTGCACCCTCCTCCTTTGTTTACCCTTCACCTCCCTTCCCAGCCTCCCCCCTCCCCCCCACCGACATTGTAAAGCCCCTTTTTGACATGACAATTTGTACTTCTCACTGTTGCAACAGGTCCACCTGAATCCTTAAATGACTTGTTTTTCCCCATCTCCTCCATAAGTTATACTGACATCAAATATATTGAAAGCGGGGGAGGGACAACAAAGCAACAAAGAAATAAACTATAAACCTAAACTTTTTAAACTAATCCGTTATGTGGTCTTTCCAGCATACATGGATATATGCTGATTATATATTTGTGGGTCAGGTTGCTTCATTAGGAAGAGGATAATATGGTTACTGTCTCATCAGGCTCTTTCAAGACATTTATTTTTAGAATTCTTGTTTATGAGGTACTGGTTAGGGACCACAGATACTAATTTAGTTAACATTTTTCTTATTTAAAATTTTACCATTCATTTGGGCTGGGAAGGTGGCTCAGTGGTAAAGTGCTTGCCTTGCATGCATGAGGCCCTGGGTTCAATTGCTCAGTACCACATAAGCAGAAAAAGCTGGAAGTGGTGCTGTGGCTCAAGTGGTAGAGCACTAGCCTTGAGGTGAAGAGCTAAGGGACAGTGCCGAGGCCCAGAATTCAGGCCCCGTGACTGACAAAAACAACAACAAAAAAATTTACCTGTTCATTTATCAAGGTATATTTTAACTATCTTGTCTATAAAAATTGGCTTTGGACTGGGAAGGTGGCTCAGTGGTAGAGCGCTTGCCTTGCATGCTCGAGGCCCTGGGTTCAATTCCTCAGCACCACATAAGCAAAAAAGGAAAAACCAGAAGTGGCACTGTGGCTCAGGTAGTAGAGCGCTAGCCTTGAGCTGAAGAGCTGAGGGACAGCGCCCAAGCCCAGAGTTCAGGCCCCATGACCGGACCAAAAAAAAAAAATTTTTTTGGCCTTGCATGCCTTCCTAGATTATTCATTTTTCCCTTTTGTGCCATTGCAAAAATTAGCATAGCCCTTAACTGTAATTCTTACTACCATTGTAAAATAATTATTTACTTTTATTTCTTCCTACCGGGGTTTAAATTGCTAGAGAGCAGGAACTGATTACTATTTATTTCATTAAAACATATTGTATGGCCGGGCACAGGTGGTTCACGCCTGTAATCCTAGCTACTCAGGAAGCTGAGATCTGAGGATTTTTGTTCAGCCTGGGCGGGGAAATCCTTGAGACTCTTATCTCCAAAATGACCACCAGAAAACTGGAAGTGGCACCGTGGCTCAAGTGGTAGAGTGCTAGCCTTGAGCTGAAAAGCTGAGGGTCAGTGCCCAGGCCCAGAGTTAAAGCCCTACGACTGCTACCTCCCCCCTCAAAAAAAAAAAAAAACACCAAAAAACATATTGTTATAGCAATAACAATACAATAAAATTAATCAAATGCCTGATGAATTTTTACCAGTATATACAGATCTGTAATGTCTCTCTAGATCAACATACAGATATATTTCTGTATTTCCAGAGTCTAATAAAGACTACACAAATGTTTTCTGTTTAGGGCCAAATAGTATTTCAGAACTTGATGGAGCCACATACCAAGTTGTAGCAGGACAGCTGCTGTAGAAAATAAGTAAATTGATGTGTAGGGCTCTGTTCCAATAAAAATTTATTTACAAAAATAAGTTTTGGCTATCCTTGAGCAAAAATGCTCAGGCCCTAAGTTCAAGCCCAAGGACCAGCACACACACACAAAAAATAGACGGCAACAGACATGTATATTTTAGCCATTTTGATCATATGTAGCCATGTGTCTTTTTTATTTTTTTATCGTTCTCATTTCTTTTTCTTCAAATATTTCTTTATTGAGATTACTTGACTACATAAATTTCATATTTATACTTAGCTAAAGCCACAAACACATTTTAATCTTTACAATGATAATCATCATCTTAATCTACAAAGCTTAGAACTCTACAAACTTTAACATCGAGTGATATGTATACCTCTTTCCTTTTATTTAGTATCAGCTGTTTCCTCTTTCTCTCTCATTTGTCTTTTAGAAATGACATTTATTTTAGTGATCTGAAAAGTGGACGGAGAGGTAGATGAGGCTGATAAAAGTCATCTTTCTCACAAATCTTTTTGAGATAGAGATCTTGCAAGGCACTGCAGCTCTGGCATCCATTGTATAAAATTCAACGTGTGTATTCATAATAGTTTAAATTTACATACTGCTTTACATTTTATAAAAATGCATCCATATGTTTATTGTATGTGGAGAAATGTACCTCTAGGATCTGAGTCCTGATTTGATTTTGTATATGGGCTGTGTGCTGTTTATTCTTTTCAGTGTATTTCTGTTTTGACCTAAGTTTTCTCCTTTATTTCTGAACTGTGGTATTTGTAAATCATAGGATGCTTAATTTTGTGTTTTTTAAAAAAATAAATTATTTGGTATTGTTCTTACTAAAGAAAGCATTAAAAAAAACCCCAAATAGGTGTTGGGATGATTTGTCCTGAGGGGCCACAGCCTAGTCTCCAATGGCAGAATAGAAATTCAGTAAATGTTTGTTGGGTTATAGAAAATGACCTTGATCTCAGAAATCTTTTACCCTTTCTCTTCATCCCTTCCTTTTTTCCTTCTTTCTTCCCCTCTTCCTTCTCCTTTTTTTTTTTTGGTCCGGTCGTGGGGCCTGAACTCTGGGCCTGGGCGCTGTCCCTCACCTTTTCAGCTCAAGGCTAGCGCTCTACCACTTGAGCCACAGCGCCACTTCCGGCTTTTTTCTTTTTGCTTATGTGGTGCTGAGGAATTGAACCCAGGGCCTCGAGCATGCAAGGCAAGTGCTCTACCACTGAGCCACCTTCCCAGCCCCTTCCCTCTCCTTCTTTTTCCCGCTCTTTCCCTCTCTCTTCCTCTTTCCCCTATCCCTTCTTCTTTCTCCCTTCTCATTTATTTAGTACTTGGCCTGGGGCTTGATCTCAGGGCCTGAGTACTGTCCCTGAGCTTTTGCTCTACCACTTGAGCTACAACTCCACTTGCTTTTTTTTTGGGGGGGGGTATGCTTAATTGAAGATAAGAGTCTCACAGACTTTCCTGCCTGGACTGGTTTCAAATCAGGATCCTCAGATCTCAGCCTCCTCAGTAGTTAAGATTACCGATATGATTCACCAGCATTTGACTGTTTTTTGTTTTGTAATTTTTTGTTTTTGTTGGCTGTGGGGTTTGAACTCTGGGCCTGGGTGCTGTCCCTGAGCTCTTCAGCCCAAGGCTAGCCCTCTACCACTTGAGCCACAGAGACTCTTATGGTTTTCTGGAGATTAGAGTTTCATGGCCTTTCCTGACTGAGCTGACTTTGAATCGTGATCTTCAGATCTCAGCCTCCTGAGTAGCTAGGATTATGGATGTGAGCTACTGGCGCCCAGCTTGTTTTGTGATTTTTTAAATTGTTATACAGTTCTTGTACAGACTTTTTTTTGGTCAGTCATGGGGCTTGAACTCAGGGATGTGCTATGTCCCTGAGCTCTTTTGCTCAAAGCTAATGCTATAGAGCCACATCTCCACTTCCAGTTTTCTGGCGGCTCATGGGAGATAAGAGTTTCCTAGACTTTCCTGTCCCAGCTGGCTTTGAACCTCCATCTTCATAGCTCTGCTTCCTAAACAGCTAGGATTACAAGTGTGAGCTACCAACGCCTGGCTTTTTTTTTGTTTTTAAGGCACTGTTGTGTCACATAACCTAGGCTGCCTAGAACTCAGGATCCTCCTGCTTTTGCCTTCTGAGTGCTGGGATTGTGGGCATGGCTGGAGAAACTCTTTTCTTAATTTTCCAGCTTGTATATTCAGGATAGTTTTGTAATTTTGAAGGGGTAAATTTCTGGTGTAAGCTGCCGTTTGGCAAGTTATTTATGTTCCTAAAAGGATAAACATGTCACCTCCTGGTCTCAGGAACCTTAGGGTTCCATGAAATCACTAGGGCAGTATGTTCGTGTGAATTCCCTGAGGCCATGGACTATTATGTCTTATTAATTTTGTCCCTAGTGCCTAGCTAACATTGATAGACAATAATTCTTAGTAATTTTTTTTCTTTTGGTACTAGGTATTGAACCAAAGGCCTCCCAAAGGTTATGTTCCACAACACTTGGCTATTGGAGGCTTTTTTTGTTTTGTTTTGTTTTGTTTTTGAGACAGGGTCTCACTATGTAGTCCAGGCTGGCCTCAAACTTACCATCCTCCTGACTCAGCCTCCGAAGTGCTAGGATTGCAGGTATGTGCCACCATAAATGACCAAAAGACTTTTTTTTTAAGTTAAAAAAATTAGTGAAGTGTAGAGGGGGCTATTATTGGGACATGAAGAACCCACAGCTCTTCAAAATGTTTTACTTCTCCAACATAATTCCATGCTGATTGATTCTTTGACCTGACATTTTTTTTTTTAATTTTATTTATTTATTTTTTTATAATTTTTTTTTTTGAGTCTGGTCATGGGCCTGAACTCTGGGCCTGGGCACTGTCCCTCAGCTCTTCAGCTCAAGGCTAGCGCTCTACCACTTGAGCCACAGTGCCACTTCCAGCTTTTTTCTTTTTGCTTATGTGGTGCTGAGGAATCGAACCCAGGGCCTCAGGCATGCAAGGCAAGCGCTCTACCACTGAGCCACCTTCCCAGCTCCTTGACCTGACATTTGACAGGACATAAACCTGTTCAGTGAGTGAATGACCTTGAGTATAAGTATTGAGTCAAAATAAACACCTGGTAGCCCAATGCTTCAGTGTTTGTATGTTTACTTTCATTTTTTTTGTTTATTAGCAATATTAGCCCTTAACAATGTTATCAGGAAGCTTTGATACTTGTGTATGGTTGGTTAAAATCTGGATCAACATTTCTAAAAGAAAAGTAGTGATAATAAACACAGCTGGATAGGTTGAATTCTTTGCCAGTAAATATACTTTATTTATAGACAAAATCCCTCAAAATACGAGGAGCTGTGGAGGATAAACTTAAGTGTGGATAATGGAGAAGTCTTTTTTTTTTTTCTTAGTCAAGAATAGGCAGTTAAACTCTGTCACTAAGCCTAAGTATTTTTTTCCCCTAATAGACAGCCTTTATCACAGTGCCTTTTTCTTACTAGGTTTTATGATTTGGGACTAAGTGTTTAGAAACTTGGGTTCTACACTGGGAAGCAGTGGCAGAAGAAAAGGAGTTTAAGGCTAGCCTGGGCTACATAGCAAGTATAAGGTCAGCCTAAACTACATAGCAAGTGGCCTCTTTCTCTCAAAAAAAAAAAAAAAAGCCCTGAAAACAATGACTAGGAACGTAACTCAGTGGTAGAATGCTTGACTACCACTATACTTAGCACCAAAACACCAAACCAAACCAAACCAAACCAAAAAACATTGAGCAAATGAAGCTCAGGGACAGTGCCCAGGCCCTGAGTTCAAGCCCTAGGACTGGCAAAAACAAAAAACATCCCCCCCCCAAAAGCCCCATTTGTCCTTAAGGACAAATTTAAACATATTTTAAACCAAGGAGGTGTTATATAAATATTATGTAAAAACTATTATGTAATATGTATAATGAACCTTCATGTGTCTATGAGTCATCATCTACAGTATGTACTAATGATCAATCTTATCAGTTTTGTTTCATCTTGACTCTCCTACTTTATTGGATTATTATTATTGTTACTGGGGATGTGCTCTACCACTCTAGTCATGCCTCCAGCCCATCTTGGATTATTATTGTTATTATTATTATTATTATTTATTTTGTTAGTTGTGGGTCTTGAATTCTGGGCCTGGGTGCTATCCCTCAGCTCTTCAGCCCAAAGTAAGTACTATTCCACTTGAGCCAGTGTCACTCCAGTTTTCTGGTGGTTTATTGGAGATAAAAAAAGTCTCACGGATTTTGCTTGCCTGTGCTGGCTTTGAGCCATGATCCTCAGAACTCAGCCTCCTGAGTAGCTAGGATTACAGGTGGGAGCCACCAGTACCTGGCTAAGCTAGCACTTTGAACTACAGCTCTATTCCAGCTTTTCAGTGTTTAATTGAAGATTAAGAGTCTCATGGACTTTCCTGCCTTGTTGGGATCTGGCAGCCATCATCAGATCTCAGCCTGCTGAATAGCTAGGATACAGGTGTGAACCCAAGGTCTTGCTAGTGCTACTAAGCACTTTGCCACTGAGCTATATCCTGGCCTTTAAATCTTAAATCTCTTTAACTTTATAGTTTTTCTTTCATTGCAATTTTATATTGAAGAAGCTGGTCATTTGTTTTGAAGATTTTGTAGATTTCTTGGTTTAGCTGATCATCTCTCCATGATGTCATTTAATTTAATATGTCCTCTGTCTTTTCTGTAAATTGGCAGTTGGATTTTAAGGCTTGATCAGATTTATATTTAATCTTTTTCTTCCTTCCCCCTTCTTCCTTCTCTCTCTTCTCCTTCCCTCCCATTTTTTTTTTTTTTTAATCCGTCGTGGGACTTGAACTCTGGGCCTGGGCGCTGTCCCTCAGCTCTTCAGCTCAGGGCGAGCGCTCTACCACTTGAGCTACAGCGCCACTTCTGGTTTTCTGGTGGTTTATTGGAGATAGGAGTCTCATGGTCTCTCCTGCCCGGGCTGGCTTTGAACCGTGATCCTCAGATCTTAGCCTCCTGAGTAGCTAGGATTACAGGCGTGAGCCACCAGCGCCCGGCTAAACATATAGATTGTTTTGTTTTTTCTTTTTTTTTGTCGGTCGTGATGCCTGAACTCTAGGCCTGGGCGCTGTCCTTCAGCTCTTCAGCTGTAGACTAGCCCTCTACCACTTGAGCCTCAGTCCCACCCCAAGCCTTTTCTGCTTATGTGGTGCTGAGGAATCGAACCCAAGGCCTCATACATGCAAGGCAAGCACTCTACCACTGAGCCACCTTCCCAGCCCCTTCCCTCCCATTTTTTAAAGAATGTCCAATCATATCTAATTTGCTTTTGTTTTGTGAAGATTGATGAATGAGCTAAGGTATTATCATCCTGATCTGTTCATTTAAGTATTTCCTATCAGCTCTTTTTTTTTTTTAAAGGTATGATATTACCATACAGCTCAACTGGTCTCAAGTTTGTGATTCTCCTGCCTCAGCCTCCTGAGTGCTGGGATTACAGGCTGGTATCACAACACCTAGCTTCCTATCAGCTTTTTTCTCCTGCCCCCTCAATGGCTTTAGGAGACTCAGTGTCCATTAGTAGGTGAAGGGTTACAGAGAACATGGTGTGTGTGTGTGTGTGTGTGTGTGTGTGTGTGTGTGTGTGTGTGTGTGTGTGTGTGTGTGTGTGTGTGTGTGTGTGTGTGTGTGTGTGTGTGTAGTGTCACATTTTTCGCTCAGTTGTGGAATTTAGGAAAAATTTAAAAAAAGGCATGGTGTGTGTGTGTGTGTGTGTGTGTGTGTGTGTGTGTGTGTGTGTGTAGTGTCACATTTTTCGCTCAGTTGTGGAATTTAGGAAAAATTTAAAAAAAGGCATGAAAGTAAAAGGAGGATTAATTGGGAGGTGGAAGGAAAAGAAAATGGGAAATAAGAGTAATGGAAAGGGTAAATATGATCAAGGTATGTATGGAAATGCCATGATGACATCTCTCACTTTGTGTAGTAGCATATGCTATAAAATACTGTGTAGCATGAAAAAAGAAATTTGTGAAAACTATTGTCTCAGAAACCAGGAACTATGAAATAGAAACAGAGACAGTGGCTAACTTGTTAAACTTTTTAAACCTTGGTTTATTTCCTCATGTGTGTTGTTTTTGGCCTTCATTCTTTCCCAATCAAACAGTTAAACCCTTGCAACAGAAAGAGCCCATGTGTGTTACCTTTTGAAAGTGGATGTCATCTCACTTTAGAGCCAGGCTTGGGAAAGGGAGTAGGAATTACACTTTAATGAGCAAAGGAAGTGGTTAAGTCCCTAGGGCCTATATAGCCAGAGGAGACTGAAAAGTGACCTTGGGAGCAACTAAATTTAGATACTGTTAGCTGAGCATTGCTGGACTATTCTTTCTCTCTCTCTCTCTCTTTCTCTCTCTCTCTCTGTGTCAATACTTGGGTCTGAACTCAGGGCATTGAGCTTGCTTGCTGACATTCTACCACATGAACCATGCATCCAGCTTGTCTTTTTGCTGGTTATATTGGAGATGGAGTGTCTTAGACTTTTCTTTCAGTTTTCTGAGTAGGATTACAGAAGTGAGCCTCTGACTGGTACCTGGCTTCAGACCCTATTCTTTACTCAATATTCCATACCCTAAGATGGCTCCCTCCTCTATCCAAAGGTACTAGCATCAGTTGTGTCATACCTGACATGTCCCAGGCCCAGGTTCAGGTAGAGATGAGTTTTAATGGCTTGCTAGGAATCTTGAGTAGGTAATCTTAGGTAAAGGAGTGAAGGGCTCCCAGTTTTCACTCTGTTCTAAGGAAGAGCAAGGGCATGGGCTTCTTAGCAATAGATTTGGGTGATACTTGGCCAGCAATGCCTTATGTCACTCTGGCCAAGAGGAGAGCTTCTGTGGAGCACTTAGTGTTCCCTAGCATTTGTAGAGGTCATGGACAGGCAGGGCAAGAGAGCAAGGCCTTAATTAGCTAGGGACTCCTGGAACAAAGCCTCTTGGCAGTGTCATTCCTCAGCTACTTTGTGGGACTGGCTCCTCCTCTTAGTGACAGTGCAAATATACCCTCCTTTTATATCTTTTAGATCTCTGAGAGTTAAGTCTTAGGAGCTTTAAAATTCTCTGCATGGTGGTTTAGGACTGATTTTATAAACCAGAAAGGTAGCATGCTAGCACTACTTAGCCACTCTGGAAAGTTTAATTTGCTCTGAGGTAACAGTTCTATGAGTTGCAGATGAGGATGTTGAAGGTCAGAAGAAATTCTTAAACTGAGATTATTGATAATTAGACTCTGGATTTCCAGACCAGTGCTCATTCTGCCAGCATATATAGAAAGGGAAAGAAGGATGATACATGAAATTGAGCAATTTTTACATGTGAGGCCCTATGTAAAGTGCTTAACTTAGTATTTTTTTCTGTGTTGGGATTGAATTCAGAACCTTGCACATGCCAGGCAAATATTCTTCCACTAAGCAACCTTCCTAACCTTTAGCTTATTTTTTTCTTTAATCACTGTATGGTCAAAAATTTAATCTCCATTTTAGTGATAGGGACACTGAGTCTCAGAATGATTAAGTCACTTTCCCAAGATACAAAACTATGACATAGCTGAACCTGAATTCCAATTTCAGTCTTTGTTTTTTTTGGCCTGTCCTGGGGCTTGAACTTCTTTTGCTCAAGGCTAGCACTCTACCATCTGAGCCACAGTGCCACTTTGGGCTTTTTCTGTTTATGTGGTACTGAGGAATAGAACCATAGAACCCAGGGCTTCACGCATACTAGGCAAGCATTCTACCACTAAGCCACCTTCCTAGCCCCCTTTTTTGCTTTTAAAACTTAAAACCGATTTTTTTGGTGTCACTAGAGTTTGTACTCAGGACCTCATGCTGAGCCATGCCTCCAGCCCTGAACCTGGGAGTGTTCAATGTGATAAGGAAAGGTATGCAAGATTACCTCCATTTTTTTTTTGATCATGGGATTAAAAAAAAAATCTTCAAAAAAAATCCCCACAATACCCTACTAATTGACATTTGATAAGTCAACAGTGATCCATGGAACCCAGTTAGGCAATGAGTACATTGTGGGCCCTGTGTTTTGTTAGCAGGTTTTGGAGAAGCATATGGCAAGCTGTCTTTTGCCTGGTAAGGTGCCTTCGGGGATTCCCTTCTTTTCCAAGACTTGGTTTTGAAGTTGGAGGTGTTGGTTAATCCAACAGCCCTTCCTTATGTTTCAGACTCAATAGCGGGTTCTTTAGCTAATATCATCCATAATTGGTCTGAGTCTAGAAGTGAAGAAAGTGTCCTACCTCAAGGAAACAATACCAAGTTCAACCTGGGCTGTGTCTCTAAAGTTTTGGGAGCTTGCATTTACCATTTCAGTTTGCTCTGAGTGAAATATTTCTATTTTCTGAATCTTGATTTTCTTGTAGAAAGATGAAGAGACTAATTACATTTAATAAATACTTATTAAACATTTACTATGATCTATTCCCTCTTCTATGGTAATGAGGATATAGTGACAGAAGACATAACTTCTTTATGGGATTAAATCTAATAGAGATGATTGAATGGTATGCAGGTGGAAATGTATGCTAAAGATTAAGACTTTAAGCCGGGTGCCAGTGGCCCTTGCCTGTAATCCTAGCTAATCAGGAGGCTGAAGATCTTGGTTCAAAGCCAGCCCAGGCAGGAAAGTCCATGAGACTCTTATCTCCAATAAACCACTAGAAAACCATAAGTGATGCTGTGGCTCAAGAGGTAGAGTGCTCGCCTTGAGCTGAAGAGTGCAGGGACAGCGCTCAGGCCCAGAGTTCAAGCCCCATGACCAAAAAAAAAAAAAAAAAAAAAAAAAAAAGATTAACACTTTAATACTTGAAGGACAGCAGACACTTATATGAGTCACTGTAGACTTCCTGGTGATGGTGTCACTTAACTAGTTCCTACAGTCTTTTCAATGTTTTTATACTGCAGAAGCGCAGGGAGACAGTTGCATAGTGAATTTGACCTGGGAGCAGGTAGTAGAGAGCATAGAGAACAGACTCCTCAGGAGAAGATGGTGTTCTGCTTACTACTTTTAGGCATGCCATTATATGTGGGATATTATTGAAGGAGATAGTTCTTGGTTAGCTGAAGATAGTATTGCCAGAGAGGGAATTTACAGCTAACAATGGAGGGAGGAGTTGAGTGGATAGCAAACGATGTTGTGGGATGTAGAGGCAAAGGTTTATAAAAGAAATCAGAACTTACAAGGACTGTGAGCTGGTGGATTGTATAATGAGGCATAGGAAAGGCAATAATTCTCTTTCCAGAGTATGAATAACAGAGGGTCTTGAAACATGAACAGCTTTACAATATAATTTACTAAGTTCTTATTATGTATCAAGGATAATTCTTAGCATGTTAATGGTAAATTTAATTTTTATTATTAGATTATTTGGTATTACATTATTAATCTTTATAGCAGCTATTGAAGGTAGGTACTATTATTTCATTGTTTTATACATGAAAAAAACTGAGGTCCAGACAGTTTAACTTGCTTAAATTCATATGGTTAGTAGATGATAGAGTTGGAATTCAAGCCTAGGTGATACATTTTTAGAGTCTCAGAGTTTTTTGCTTTTAATCTCAGTTATACAGTTTTAGGCAATGAGAAGTCGTCATAGATTTCTGCCTAGTATAGTAATTTGTTGTAAATATTGTGATACAGGCCACTATCCTAAGGGATGAATTGAAGGCAAGGTAAGCCACAGGCTGTTGTAATTATCATCCAATTGCTTTTGAAGGTGTATAAATGTCTTAAAGTTATTTCAGAAATTGGTTCCTGAGATGTAGCTGGCAGTGTCTTTCCAGTACTCGGCTAATTTCAGAAATTATTTTCCAAAGAATTTTAACCTTTTTTTTTCAAATGGGCATGTTTAAAATCAGTGTCTAGCAATCTCACTTGGCTTGTTTGTTCACAGCCAGTGTTCTACCACTTGAGCTATACTTTCAGTCCAGCTCTTTTTGCTGGTTAGTTGGAGGTAGACTCTCTTGGATTGCCCTCCCCAGACTGGCTTCAAACTGTTTCAAGAGCTCAGACTCGTGAGTAGCTAGGATTGTAGGCTTTATTCGAAGTCCCAACAATATTTTTAATCTTAAGGAAATTCTCTGTCTCACAGGTGGTTCTTGGCTGAAGGACAGTGGGATTTTAGTTAGGAATAGCTCCTCTGAGTCCGTGTAGCATCTGGGAACATTTGCAAGAGGGGAAGTAGAACCTATTGAGACTTTCTGTTGCCTAGAGTTTGCTATCCCTGTACTGGAAGTACATAGGACGTTCATGTAATATAGTGTCACAAATGCTATAATAGAGGAAAATGAGAAAAATCAGAGAAAAAGGAAGTGGGGGTCTAAATACTAATCAAGACAGAGTTAGGGAAGAGCTGGGAGTGGGGGTTGGGTTCATGCCTATAATCCCAGCTACTTGGGGGGTGAAGGCAAGAGGATCTTGAGTTTGAGGCCAAATTAGTTTGAGTGAGTCCCTTTCTCAAAACCAAAACACAAAGGACTTGAGGTATAGCTTAAGTGGAAGAATACTTGTGTAGCGTGCAAAAGCCCTGGGTTCAGTCTCAGGAGAAAGGGGGCTGGGAATGTGTGTGTTAGACAAGGTGTCAAAGCTAGATCTTAAGGGTGATCATAAGCATACTGGGCAGAGAGGGCCAAAGAAGTAGGGGAATACTGAGGATGTGAATATAGAAAAACATGGCCTTTTGGGGGAATGGTAAGTGGTTCCTTGAGCCAGAGTCAAGGTGCTTAGAGCAGCAGTAGATGAACCTGGATGTGTAAAGAGTGTCAGATCCTGAATGGCTTTGTATTTTATGCCAGAAAAAACATAACAATTTTTACTGGAGTTGAACTTTACTATAGATAACTTAAAGATGACATGACAAGTAGGGTTCTTTAAAAAGATATCCCTTATACTTGTTCTTCGGGTGAAAAGATTAAAAGTAAGTAGAAACAGGGAAGCCAGTTGGAACACTGAACACTGTTGCAGTAGTGAATGATAATGAAACAAAGGCAGTAGTCATGGCAAGTGAATTAATTGTAGGACTGGATGATGAAGAGGTAGTATGACTATGACTGTGATACTATTAACACATGGAATATGACAAGGGAGAGAAAGAGAGTTAGAGATACAGCTTATTAGAGTTTTATAGGTAATGTTTCTGAAATACTTGCAAGTGACAATCAGAGAAAACATCTGCTACCTGGGGGAGGAATATGGATATAGGAATGGGGCATGTAAGTGATAGTGGAAACCATAGAAGTAGATGAGATAATCTGAGTAAAATTTATAAGAAAGGGAAAAGCGCAGGATGTGGATAGAGCACAAGGAACTTTGATGTGATTAGACAGAAAAGTTAGGGAGTCTAAGGAGGAACAATCAGAGAGGCAGAGCAAGTACTTCCTGGGAAGCCAGAAATGAGGAGTGTTTCTAAAAGAGAACAATAGTGTTGTCTCTTGCAGCAAAGAACAAGTAGGGTGAGCTTTGAGATGAGGATACTGAGTCATTGGTAACTTTACTGATAATAGTTTTTGTGGAGGGGTGGGGACGGAAATGACACTGCTGTGGCTTAGGGAGTATGAAGTGAGAATATAAAGGCACCTAGAGACTTCTCATTTGAGAAGAACAGGGGTAGGAGAAGAAGAAAGAAAGGGGTTAGTGGCTTGCACTATCATGTATATGCCATCATTCCTCCCCCAAGTAGCAGATGTTTTCACTGACGTCACTCATAAGCATCTCAGAAACATCAACTTTCCCAAAACATTTTGAAGCAGGGGAAGGTTTAAAGGTTTTAGTTTTTCAAAGTTGGGAGACTGGAGTGGAGACCTGATCTGATAAAGATTCAAAGGAGGAAAGACTGAACGTACAGCCAGTGAAGATTCTATTGCTCTCAGGGTACTGTATATAATGGTGGGAACATTATACATAGCCCTAAACAGTGCTGCTCTCAGAAGTCTGCTGTGGCTAGGGTGTGGGCAGATTGGGGAAACCTTGTCTTTAATAATAAGTCATCACAGCAGCATTTATTGGTGCTTTGCCTCTCCATGCCAGGCATTTCTCTAATGTTTACTACAATTCCAAGAAGTAAGCATTGTCACCATTTTTCCAGGTGCAAAAACAGATGAGTTAAGAAACATATAGCTAGCTAGTGGTGGAACCAAAATTTCTATCAGGTCAGCAGGACTCCAAGGCATGTGCCTTATGCCTTGTAGTGTTGTTTTTCCATTAGGGGCTTCATGTTGAGACTCTAAAGATATCCTTACTGGGGGCAGGAATTGGTGGTCCAGAAGGTCAAAGACAGAGGTCGGAAACTAATGTTATCCTGGAGAAAACATGGCTTCATTTTTGTAATAAGAGAGGAAGGTCCCGATGTGCCATTTCTCTGCCATCTCTTCGCTTAGACGGTGGTCCTAGTGACTATAGGCTTTTGTTTTATTTTGTCTCCATCTTTCTGTAATTTCTAATGTCTAAAGTCCCAGCTGCTACATGTTGTAGACTGTTCACAGTCTCTCACCCTCACTTTACTCTCATGATGCTACGAATAGGACTCAGGGCCTCTGTGCTCGGTAAGCACTCTATCACTTGAATTATACCCACAGATAAGATGTTGTGCTAAATTTGCTGGGGCTGGCTTTGGACTTAGATCCTCTTATCTTCACCTTCTGAGTAGCAGGAACCACAGGTGTGTACCACCATATCCAGTAGTTTAGTGTTTTTGAAAGACCATTTGACCATAAAGAAAGAGCATAACTGAGTCCTGAAGGGGCCAGGATGATACTCTATTTGGCATAGGACACATGGCAGGCACAAATACTCTTCCTGATATGTATTTTTGTTTGAATTGAATTATTTTGGGATTATTGAAAGAGCAAAAGAACTGAGAATTGGAAGACATGAGTTCCAATCTAAGTGATCAGTTGATCACTTACTCCAGCTAAGGCCTTTCACTAATCCATTAAAAAAAAGTATCTGTCCCCTTCCTCAGGGTACTGAAACTTCTTTTTCTCTTACTCTCCACCATCTGACATTTTTTTTAGCCTTTATGCTTAGTAAATATTTACTGAATAAATGAAGAAATAGAATGAAAACCTACTCTAAGTAGGCCAGGTATATTTGTCAATGATTTATATATGTATTTACTTTTCTTCAGAGGATCCCTGCAGAATACTACTGCTATTCCCATTTTACAAATAGGGAAAGTTATTTGCCCAAGATTGCATGACTAGAAAGTTGTAAAACCTATGACTCTTCTGTTTAATACACTGCCAAGTTAAAATAAAATGTTATTGAGGGATGGCATCTCAAAATTATTGCTCTGCTGTCCACAGGCCTACAAACCCAAGGAAAGCCAAAGTCTAAATGTCCTAAATTGGACCGTGCTCATTTATTTTACACACTGCTTCCTCTGACTCTGCTACATCTAGAAGCTATAGACCTTTTGTGTTAGACCTTCCTGTGCACCATTAGACACATTTGAATTGTATACCCAGGAAGCCAGCAGAGTTTGATTAGTTGGAAGATTTTTACTTTCCCCAAAGGAGACCGCTTTTGCCTGCTTTGGAAAGATACTCGAATTACTTTGGGCCAATTGCTTCATGTCACTTTTTTTCTTTTCTGTGTATTATCAGCCAAGACCAGAGTGTGTAATATCCCTAGGGATTGCTGGTATATGACTTTCTCAATGATATAATGTTTGGGGTGGTCAAGATAAAACAAGCAGGTGCTGGTGGCTCAGGCTTGTAATCCCAGATACTCAGGAGGCTGAGATTTGAGGACTGCAGGTCAAAGCCAGCTTGGATAGGAAAGTCTGTGAGACTCTTATCTCCAATTAACCACCAGAAAACCAGAAGTGGAGCTATGGCTCATGGAGCACTATCCTTGAGCAAAAGAAACTAAGGAAGGGCCAGCACTCAGGCACAGAGTTCAAGCCCCAGGACAGGCAAAATAAATAAAGGCATTTGGGGTGACAACATCATCACCAGGGTAAGAGGGGAAAAAAATAGCATGTTTGGTCAGCTATGAGTAAGAAGAGAAACATAATGAAAGGAAAGAATGTGAGGGTAGCATGTTTGAGAGATGAGGACAGGGAACTATGCACTTGCCAGATGATAGAGAGCCCTGTAGGTCTTGTTAAGAATTTGAGAATTTATTCTTTGGGCAATGCAGAAACATTGAAAAGTATTAAATACATATATATGTATATGTATATGTATACACACATATATGTTGGCTTTTGGTCACAATGATCTGAGTTCCTTGGGAAGCTGACATCAGGAAAAGCTAGAAAAGGTATGGTAGTCTAGGACTAGGAAGATGCTTGCGAAAAACCAGAATATCAGGCCTATTAGTCTTAGTAGAGATATCTGGGAATGGAATAAAATCGGTTACATGTGAAAACAACAGAGGTTTTCCTAGGTCCTTGTCAAAAACTAAGAACTTCTATCCTGGCATCATGGTATATCTATAGTCATAGCTACTGGGGAGGCAGAAATGGGAGAATCAGTTGAGTACAGGAATTTGAGATCAACCTGGGTGATACAGTGAGTTCCTCTCTAAAAAATGCTTCCAAACAAAAATCTGAGAACCTTAGTGAATGCACAATATTGTTATTATTTGTTATCTGAATTTCACTTCAATAAAAAACACTGGAAACCAAAACTAAGGGCCTCATCCTTCTTTTCTTTGTAGGAGTGGCTTATCCGTGGTGGCATTGGTCAGCTAAGGACAAGAATAGCAGCAGAGAAGCTAGTCCAAGCTATATCTTCTTGTCTATCCTTCCAATTGGCTGCTAGAGTCATCTTTCTAACAAATTAGTCTAACGGTAGCCCACTTCTATTCAGAAGTTTCAGTTGCTTTCCCATTCCCAGAGACTATAGAATCCAAGCTCCTTGTTCTGTGTTCATTATATTTTATGTTTTGGGTTCTATATACGGTCTTTTAAACTAAATATTCTCTGCTTTTGTTCATGCTTTCTTTCCATTTTGCTAGGAATGTCTTAAATTCTTTATCTAGTAACACTCAGCTTCAGTGTTGCCACTCTTCAAAGTTTTCAAAAGCAGGCAGACAGTTCCCATTTACTTTATATGTCTGTTAGTTATCTTGCTGCATTGTGGTTGCTGTGTATGATTGCCATACAAGATTGGAAGTGTTTTGAAGAGAGTAACTCTTGCAGAGATAGAGGCAACTCTCTGTCTGTCTGTCTGTCTTTACACAGAGATTTTATGTCTATGATAATTAATGTCAAGTAAAAAGGCTATTTTGCTTTTGATCAGTATTGTGAGAGGAAGTGTACCTTTTCCTCCCTCCCTTCTTCCTTTCTATCCTCCCTCCTTCTTTATCTCTTTCCCTTTCACCCTCTTTTCCTTGTTACCTTCCTTCCTTGTTTGTTTGTTTGTTTATTTGAGGTGAGTGTGAAAGATTCTTTGCAAATATTAACTCATTTTTTTCCTTAAGAATAGAATACCTGAGTATGATCAGAACACATAGCTGCCCTGCCTCCCTTGCTCTACTGAATTATGGTTACATGTCTAACTCGTGGAGTCCGAGTAGAAGTTGTTATGTAGGGTATGCCATTATAAAGAATACACAGTGCTTCCCTTACCCCCTTTTCCCTTCCTTCTGGCTGGGAGATGGTGAGAACTACAGCATGGTTGGTTTGTTGGTTTTTTTTTTTTTTGTCCCAGAAATGAAAACTTAATGTTGAGCAAGGAAGGCAAAGTTCACTCAGCCTCAGGCTACTCAGCACCAAGCTGTTTTATTTGCCAGTCCTAGGGCTTGAAGTAAGGGTCTGGGCACTGTCCCTGAGCTTCTTTGGGCTCAAGGTTAGCTCTACCACTTGAGCTACAGCTCAACTTCAAGCTTTTCCTGAATAGTTTATTAGAGATCAGAGTTTCATGGATTTTACAGCTTGGGCTAGTTTTGAACCATGATCCTCAGATCTCAGTCTCCTAAGTAGTTAGCCACTGGCACCTGGTTGGCACCAAACTATTATATCTATTTGGTTTAATCTAGTATATTTAAGAGTTTCTTTATAATGGAAGTTTTACCTCTATCCCTACCAGTACACCTGAGGCATTAGGTCACTTTACTATCAAGGTGCTTTTTTTTTTTTTTTGATGGGTTGTGGGGCTTGAACTCTGGGCTTGGGCACTGTCCCTGAGTTCTTCAGCTCAAGGCACTCTACCACTTGAGGCACATTGTTACTTCTAGTTTTCTGGTGGTTAATTGGAGATAAGAGTCTCACAGGCTTTCCTGCCTAGTGTTTGAACTGTGATCCTCAGATCTCAGCCTCCTGAGTAACTAGGATTACAGGCATGAGCCACCAGTGACCAGTTTCAAGTTGGTTTTTATTGCTGCTGTTCTTAGGTATCAGTCAGTTCAACTGCTTATTGGGTTCCTTAGCCATAATTCCTAATGCTAAGACAATTCCTTGAATTCCCTTACATACTAAAATAATTATTGAGCAGGATGCTGGTGGCTAATGCTAGCTACTCAGAGATCTAAGGATTGTGGTTTAAAGTCAGCCCAGGTAGAAAAGTTCATAAGACTCTCTATTTCTAATTAACTACCAAAAACTGGGACTGGAGCTATGGATCAAGTAGTAGAGCATTAACCTTGAACATAAAAGCTCAGGGATAGCGTCTGGGCCCTGAATTCAAACCTAAGGACTGACACATATACACACCCTCACTCTCTGTCTCTGTCTGTCTGTCTGTCTGTCTGTCTGTCTGTCTGTCTGTCTGTCTGTCTGTCTGTCTGTCTGTCTGTCTGTCTCTGTCTCTCTCTCTCTCTCTCTCATACACATACAATATTATTGGGGTTATACTTCATTTAATATAAAAATAGCCATTTAAAATTGAACAAATTTGGTTGTACCTAGTACACAAAAACTCCAAAGCAGTTTCTCCCCCATTTTCTTTTTCTTTCTTTCTTTCTTTCTTTTTTTTTTTGGTCGGTTGTGGGGCTTGAACTCTGGGCCTGGGCGCTATCTCTCAGCTCTTCAGCTCAAGGCTAGTGCTCTACCACTTGAGCCACAGTGCCACTTCTGGCTTTTTTCTTTTTTGCTTATGTGGTGCTGAGAAATCGAACCCAGGGCCTCATGCATGCAAGGCAAGCACTCTACCACTGAGCCACCTTCCCAGCCCTCCCCCATTTTCTTATACCCTAGCAACTACTTCTGAGTGTTTCGTATCAGTGAGTTTGTACCTTTTGTGACTGTTTTCTTTACTTTAGAATAGTACTTTGCTCTACTACATCTACAAATGTATCAATACTTCATTCCTTTTGAAAATACTTTTTGGTGATTGAATATGTCTGTCATTTTAATCACTAGTAGATATACACAATGTAATGATGCTATTTATATTTATAATGTTGTGCAATTATTACTGTTTCCAAAACTTTCATCCCAAACAGAAACTCTGTACCCATTAAGCAATGACTCCCCATTTCCTCCCTGCCAAGCCATTGTTAACCTGTAATCTATATTCTATCTCCATGAATTTAGCTATTCTAGATATTTGTAGAAGTGGAGTCACATAATATTTGGCCTTTTAGGTTTGGTTTATTTCATTTAGTATTTAGCACGTGTTTTCAGTTCTTTTGAGTCTATACCTAGGAATTGTGAAGTCATATGGTAATCAAGTTTTTGAGGGACCAACAGACTCTTCCATAGTGGCTGTACTGATCTGTATTCTCATCAACAAAGTATCAGAGTTACAGTTTTCCCACATTTCTCACCAAATTTGGTGTTTCTCTTTCTTTTTGTTTTTATTTTTAATTATAGCCATCCTATTGGGTGATAAATGGTATTTCATTGTGGTTTGATTTGTACTCCTTATGACTAATGACTTTGATTATATTTCCACTTGCTAGTTGGCTATTCATGTCTTTGGAGAAGTTATACAAATGCCTTCAGTATTATCAGATACTTTGTTTAAAATTAGGCTATTTGAATTTTTGTTAAGTTGCTAATTTTTTTTCTAGTCCTGAGGTTGAACTCCAGGCCTGGGCACTGTCCCTGTGCTGCTTTTGCTCAAGGCTAGCACTCTACCATTTGAACCACAGTGCCACTTCCAGCCTTTTCTGTTTATGTGGTATGGAGTAATTGAACCCAGGGTTTCAAGTATGCTAGGCAAGCACTCTACTACTAAGCTGTATTACCAGCCCTGAGTTGCTTGCTTTGATTTTTTTTTTTTTTTTTTTTTTTTTGGTCGGTCGTGGGGCTTGAACTCTGGGCCTGGGCGTTGTCCCTCAGCTCTTCAGCTCAAGGCGAGCGCTCTACCACTTGAGCTACAGCGCCACTTCCGGTTTTCTGATGGTTTATTGGAGATAGGAGTCTCACGGTCTTTCTTGCCCGGGCTGGCTTTGAACCGCAATCCTCAGATCTCAGCCTCCTGAGTAGCTAGGATTACAGGCGTGAGCCACCAGCGCCCTGCTTGCTTTGATTTTGTATCTGTCTGTCTGTCTGTCTGTCTGTCTGTCTGTCTGTCTATCTATCTATCTATCTATCTCTATCTGATTATATATTTTGCATATTAGACCATTGTCATGTATATGATTTGCAAATATTCTTTCGTATGGTTGACCTTTTACTTTCTTGATAATTTCCTTTGATGAATAGTAGTGTGTTACTTATTTACTTTTTTTGTTTTTTGGAGATAGGTTCTCACAATGTAGCCTAGGGCTAGCTAGCACTTGCTATATAGCCTAGTCTGGCCTAGAACCCACAGTCCTCCTGTTTCAACTTATAGATGCTTGGATAATAGGCATGTTCCACTATGTCCAGTTATTCTTAAGACTTATTTTCTTCTAACACTTTTTATGGTTTTAAATGCAGCCTCTTACCCCAACCCCTCCAGTCCCTTGCAATATTCACATATTGGGGCCTGAAGTTGGGGCCCAGAGCTTTTGCTAATGTTTTTTTTTTCTTTCATAGGTGGGGGGGAAAGGTGGGGGGCTAGGGCTTGATTTCAGGGTTTGCGTACTGTCCCTGAGCTTTTTTTTTTTTTGCTCAAGGCTAGTGTTCTGCCACTTGAGCTACAGCTCCACTTCTAGTTTTTTTTTAGTGGTTAATTGGAGATAAGAGTTTGTTTCATGGACTGCCTAGGCTGGCTTAAAGCCATGATCCTCAGATCTCAATTTCCTGAGTAGCTAGGATTGTAGGCATGATCCACTGGTGCCAAGCAGGTAGATCTATTTTTAGATCATAATGGTAGGTTCTTTCTGCTTGCCTGTCCTTCCTTCCTTCCTTCCTTCCTTCCTTCCTTCCTTCCTTCCTTCCTTCCTTCCTTCCTTCCTTCCTTCCTTCCTTCCTTCCCTTCTTTTCTTCTGTCCTTCCTTTCCTTCTGTCCTTCCTTTTCTTCTTTCCTCTCCGTTCCTTTCCTTCCTTTCCTTCATTCGTTTCCCTCCCTCCCTCCCTCCCTCCCTCCCTCCTTCCTTCCTTCCTTCCTCCCTCCCTTCCTTTTCCTCCTTCCTTCTTTCCTTTTCCTCCCTCCTCCCCTTCCTTCTTCCTTCCCTCCCTTCCTTTTCCTCCCTCCCTCCCTCCCTCCCTTCCTTTTCCTCCCTCCCTCCCTCCCTCCCTTTTCTTCCTTCCTTCCTTCCTTCTTCCTTCCTTCCTTCCTTCCTTCCTTCCTTCCTCTCCCTCCCTCCCCTTCCTTCTTCCTTCCCTCCCTCCCTTCCTCCCTCCTTCCCTTCCCTTCCTTCCTCCCTTCGTTCCACATGTTCATCCATGTATCCATGTAATGTAAAAGATATAACAGATTTGAAAATTTCTTGTACTGGGTAATTGAAAGAGACAAAGGTGGTAATTCTACTACTGTTGAGAGCTGATACCTCTTTTCTCACCATTTTGAATATGATTTTGGCCTTAGCCATGTGCCCACCCCAAAGTAATCACTGTGGTTGGAGAATCAAGTCTACCATTGGCTAACAGAATTATGTCCTACTCATGGTAACCTGGAGAGGCTTTTCTGAAACCATGTGGAATGAGAGTAGGGAAGGGATAGTTTCCTATGGGAAGAAGATCAAGATGTACTTGCTGAAAGAGGGATGGGAAATGGGGAAATTGTCAACACAATTTATAGATGTCTACTATCTTACTATTTACTTGAGACATTTTTATTAATTAAAAAATGTGTTCTGAATATTTAAAACTCAACAAAAGTACAATTGCTCTACTTGAAAAAGTAGATATTACCCAGAAACCTGTTAGGAGGTCTGAGGAGTCTGCAGAGCATAATTTGAAAATTGCTGGACAGTTTACCCAGTGAGTATTTGCGTGAGGTGAGATAGTGTATGAATTTTTTCTTCTATCTCTCTAGGCCTTTGTAATAGAGATGGTCTTTTCTTTCTAATCAGAGAAAGGGAGGGAAATAGCAGAGCCAAGTACTGTCTTGGATTGAAGGTAGTAAGGAACTTTTTATCCTTTAGTCTTGATCCCAAATTGTATGTTTTTGTTTTAAGAAGCTATAAGTAGTCTACTTTAAATAGAAACTCAAAGAGAACAGGAAGAAATTATTTTACAATATATTGCCTAATGTGAGTGATGAAATGTGCTTCTATCTTAAGTGTTTGGCAAGGTTTAATGCTATGTGTGCTATCAGTTATGATAAACTGAGTGAGGTCAAAGCTACCTGCATACCAGCCAGAGCATCAGATAGTGAACAACTAACTATTCAGTATTTTTTTAGATAAAATTAACATAAGGTTTTTATTATTTAGTATATGTAATTTGTAATCTTTTTTCTTTTTCTTTCTTTTTTTTTTGCAGGGGGTAGGCAGGGTCTTTCTGTTACAGCTTAGCTGGGCCTCAAGCTTGAGGTTCTCTTGTCTCAACCTGCTGAGTGCTGGAATTACAGGTATATACTACCATGTTAGGCCTAATTCAGTGGTTTATAAAACAACTTCACACAACCATTACTACTGTCTAATTCTAGATCATTTTTATCATTCCAAAAAGAAACTCTATACTCATTAAAGCAGTCATTCCCCATTTACTAGCCCCTGGAAACCATTAATCTAGTTTCTACTTCTATGAATTTGCTTATTCTGGGCATTTCATATAAGCAGGATCATGTCTGGTTTTGTTCATTTAATATAGTGTTAATATATATTTATCTTGTTACTGTATTTATGACACTGTTAAGAAGATTATCCCCTAGACCTACCAAGTGGTCATTTTCCCTGTCCTCAAGTGTGTAATTGGAACTGACAACCTCAGCAGTTAGAGCAGCATCCACATCAGGTCCTTGGCTTACTGAGTAGCTATCATAGTAGAGAAGGCCAACTAGAAGCCTTTGAAAAATTCCTGTCTGCTTCTTGGTTAAAGCAATGAATTAGGGCTGGGGTGATGGAGGGGTTTAAGAGGCAGAGTGCCTGCCTAGCAAATGACAGGACCTAAGTTCAAACCCTAGTACTGCCAAAATAGTGAATTAAAATCAATATAATGGCTTGGCACCAGTGGCTCACAATTCCAATCCTAGTTCCCCAGCCCAGCAGGAAAGTTCACGAGACTCTTTATCTCCAATTAATCACCCCCAAACCAGAAGTAGCATTGTGGCTCAAGTGGTAGAGTGCCAGCCTTGAACAAATAAGCTAAGGAATAGCACTCAGGCTCTGAACACATACCAGAACACACACACACACACACACACACACACACACACACACGCACGCACGCACGCACGCACGCACGCACACACACACACACACAAACACAAAATCATTGTCACCTTCTGGCAGAGATTAGTGTTACTCTAAGGATACTCTAAGGATTCAAGATGGTGAATCCTATTATGTCTTCACTTAATCAATTAGTTTTCATCCGGAAAAGGTGGATTGATCCAGGAGAATGACTAGACTACCGCAAGTTTTAACTTAGTAGCTGCATTGTGACTTCTGTAAAAAATGTGGTGTCTTTGCTAGAGTAGGTTATAATGTGGTATGTGGCCATTGACTTGGTGATTGCCTTCTTGTCTCAGTTGGAAAAAAAAAGATAAAAAAGAGTTTTATTTTTTCCTTCCTGTCTTCTTCCTGCCCTGCAGTTGCCTTCCAGTTTCCTATTCTTTCCCTTTTTGTTTTATTTTAAGACAGGATCTTTCTGTATAGACCAGGCTGGCCTGGAAGTCAGTCGTTCATATCCCAGGCTGACCTGAAACTTATGATCCTCTTGCCTCTGCTTTCTGAGTGTTGGAATTGTGGGTGTGTGCTACCATGCCCAGCTTTATGATAGTTTCCTAGCTATATGATATATGTATAAGATATAGTCTTTCTCTTTTTGTTGTTATTGTTGTTGTTATTATTATTATCATTATCATTACTATTATGCTGGTCCTGGGACTTGAACTCAGGCTCTGGACACTGTCTCTAAGGTTTTTTCTCAAGGCTATCCCTGTACCCCCTGAGCTCTAATTCTGTCTTTTTAATGTTTTTAGTTGGAGATAAGAGTGTCTTGGACTTTTCCTCCCCAGGCTGGCTTCAAACCACGATTCTCAGATCTTAGCTTCCTGTTTGGATTACAGGCGTGAGCCATCAGATAAAAACAAAGTGTGTGTGTGTGTGTGTGTGTGTGTGTGTGTGTGTGTGTTTGTGTGTGTGTGTGTGTGTGTGTGTGTGGCGTGAGCCATCAGATAAAAACAAAGTGTGTGTGTGTGTGTGTGTGTGTGTGTGTGTGTTGTTGAGGAGCAAACCCAGAGTCTTGTTCATGCTTGGCAAGTACTCTTATCACTGAGTTTATACCTTCAGCGTCTGTTTTGTGGACTTTTTTTAGTTGTTGATTTTTTTTTTTTTTTTTGGCCAGTCCTGGGACTTAAATTCAGGGCCTGGGTACTGTCCCTGAGCTGCTTTTGTTCAAGGCTAGCACTCTATCACTTGAGCCACAGTGCCACTTCTAGGTTTTTCTGTTTATGTGGACTGAGGAATCTAACCCTGGCTTAATGCATGCTAGGGAAGCATTCTACCACTAAGCCATATTCCCAGCCCTCTTTAAGTTTTTTTTTTTTTTTTTTTTTTTTTACCAAGTTTTCCAGGGGGTTGTTTGTTTGTTTCTTTTTTTTGGGTAATTTAAATTTTTATTGTTATAAAGGTCATGTACAGAGGGCCTACAGCCACATAAGTCAGGTAATAAGTACATTTCTTTTTGAACTAGTGATCCTCCTGCCTCATATTCCTCGTTGATTACAGACGTGTGCCATCACAGACAATGTACATTTTTTTTGAACGTACATTTTTTTCCCTTTCTGCTTCCCCAGTTTTTTCTTCCCATTCCCACCCACAAGTTGTTTAGTTCATTTTCAACATGGTGTCTAGTGAGTATCATGCTGCATTTGTTCAACATGGTGTCTAGTGAGTATCATGCTGCATTTGTTCACCCTTTGTCCCTCCATTTCAGTGTGGTTATTTCTTAACATGTTTTCTATGCATTCTGGGCCATATATGCATTGTGAACATTTTAGTTTATAAATTTTTTCTTTAATATTTAGACCTTTTTTTTGCATCCTATTCACGAAACTTTTACCCGATTCAAGATCATAAAACTTCTTTTTTTTTTTTTTTTTTTTTGGGTCTGGTCGTTGGGCCTGAACTCTGGGCCTGGGCACTGTCCCTCAGCTCTTCAGCTCAAGGCTAGTGCTCTACCACTTGAGCCACTGCGCCATTTCCGGCTTTTTTCTTTTTGCTTATGTGGTGCTGAGGAATCGAACTCAGGGCCTCAGGCATGCAAGGCAAGTACTCTACCACTGGAGCCACCTTCCCAGCCCAAGATCATAAAACTTCTAATTTAAAAAGTTTTTAGCCTTTATTATTTCATCTTTCACATTAGATCTGAAGTCTAATGTGAAGTTTAGTGTGTGTGTGTGTGTGTGTGTGTGTGTGTGTGTGTGTGTGTGTGTGTATTGGGATAAAAGTCAAGGTACTTCACTGTGTTGATGTTCTGTTGATTCAGCACCATTTATTGAAAACACCATTCTTTTCTTTCTGTACTGTAATGTCTCCTTTTTCAAACCAGGGGATAATATATTTAGGTTTATTTTTGGACTATTTTATTCTATTGGTAATTTAAAAAAAATTCGGCACCACTACCACATTATACACATTTTTTTTTTTTTTTTTTTTTGTCGGCCGTGGGGCTTGAACTCTGGGCCTGGGCACCGGCCCTCAGCTCTTCAGCTCAAGGCGAGTGCTCTACCACTTGAGCTACAGCGCCACTTCCGGTTTTCTGGTGGTTTATTGGAGATAGGAGTCTCACGGTCTCTCCTGCCCGGGCTGGCTTTGAACCGCGATCCTCAGATCTCAGCCTCCTGAGTAGCTAGGATTACAGGCGTGAGCCACCAGCGCCCGGCATTATACACATTTTTATTGTAAGTGTTTTTGATATTTGCTATTGTAAGTTCATCAGCTTGTTGTTCTTCAGGACTACCTGACTGTTCTTTCCTTCCTTTAAAAGAATTGCCAGTATTGGGGCATTTAACTCAGGACCCTGGTGCTTGCTGTGCTGGTGCAATACTATTGAGCCACTGCTGGACAGCAATTCACCTACTTTATTTAAGCTTCCTTTTATTGCTGGGATCACAGGCATGTACCACTGAGCCCAGCTTCCTTTCCTGGAAAGAGTCTTGAAGACTTTTCCTGCCTGGCCTGGCCTGGCACTATTATACTCTCAGACTCAGTCCCTTATGTATCTTGGGATGACAGATACATGCCATTGCACTACCATGAGCAGCTACAGGTAGAGCATCAGGGGCCCAGCTATTCTTAGGTTGAGTTCAAAATCTGGGTTGCTTCTTTGATTTTTTTTTTTTTGGGTCCGTTAGTGGGGCCTGAACTCTGGGCCTGGGCATTGTCCCTCAGCTCTTCAGTTCAAGGCTAGTGCTCTACCACTTGAGCCACAACGCCACTTCTGGCTTTTTTTCTTTTTTCTTATGTGGTGCTGGGGAATCAAACCCAGGGTCTCATGCATGCAAGGCAAGTGCAAGTGCTCTACAACTGAGCCACCTTCCCAGCCCCTCCTTGATTTTTTTTAGCCCCTCCTTGATTTTTTTTAGCTGTATATTCTTGGGTAAATTTACTTAGTCACTTTGTATCTCAGTTTCTTCTTATATATTAAATAGGGAACAATAGTATCCAACTTACAAAGTTGTTATGAAAACTTAGTTAATCCATATTAAATGCTTGGAATAGAATATGGCACTTGTGAAGTGTTCAGAGAGGATTAAAAGTTAACTTTTTGCAGGTTTAGATTTTGACAATTCACTGAGAACATTTTTGTTATATTTACCAAGTTCATTAGGCTGATGTAACAAAACTAAAATGTCAGCTTTTCAGTTTTCCTTAACAGAGAGAACAATCACATACTGGATTATCTATATGAATGTGACTAATATATTTTCTGCCTTGAGATGGCAATATTGAATCCTAATTATAAAGGTTGTGGTGAACATAGACTGAATTAGAGATGTTACTCAGATAAGTTTATTGTTTTGAATATATGCTAATATGACTAAAACTAATATTTATTACTCTTTCCTGTGTTTCCTGAAAAATTTCTTCAGCTAAAATACCAGATATTACTTTCAACCTCTTTTTCAGCTTACTCTAGGTTCTTTTAGTCTGATCTACTCCCTGTGGACTTTGACTCTTTGAAGAGCTTGGATACAAAGAAGTAGGATGCTGTGGTAATGATGTATGTAGCAAGACCCAGTTCTTGGAGCAATCATGGCAGTGATGGTATCCTGGATTAGTGTAGGTCAGCATTAGAAGAGAGATGCTCTAATCAAACTAGTTCTGCTACCTGGTTTTAGGTGTTGTTCTTGGGCATCCATCTCTAGTTTTCCACTTCTCTACATGAGTTTGAATAACTCTTTTGACAAGTTATTTTTCCATTTTAGGTAGAATCTGTTTCAATTGCTGAGCTAGCAGAGTAAGTTTTTCTCAACTTAGTTGATTGAACACCTTCATTAGCCTGATGCTTTTGTGTCTCACAGCAGGGCAGAAATGTCATAGAAGTGAAACTTGAATGTTTAAACTTAGATTGAGTCCTTTCCTGTTGAGAGTTTCATGACTACTGTATTTCCAGGACCTATGATAGTGCCTGGGAAGATGTAGGTTCTTGAAAGAACCTACATCTTTGTAGAATGATGGATACTGCCAAATATGTATCTGTGACTTGGCTTTTACTCAGCTTCATGGGTGACCAACTTCCCAAATGAAGAACACTGTGTGTGTGTGTGTGTGTGTGTGTGTGTGTGTGTGTGTGTGTGTGTGTGTGTGTGTGTGTGTGTGTGTGTGTGTGTGTGTGTGTGTGTGTGTGTGTGTGTGTGTGTGTGTGTGTGTGTGTGTCTCGTAGGGCTTGAACTCTGGGCCTGGGTACTGTCCCTCAGCTCTTCATCTCAAAGCTAGTGTTCTACCACTTGAGCCACAGCGCCACTTCCTGCTTTTTTTTTTTTTTTTCTGCTTATGTGGTGCTGAAGAATGGACCCAGGGCCTCAGGCATGCAAGGCAAGCACTTTACTACTGACCCACATTCCCAGCTCCATGAAGGACACTTTTTTTGGTATGTGGATGCCAATCCTAGGGCTTGAAATTAGGGCCTGAGTGCTGTCCCTTAGCTTCTTTACTCAAGGCTAGTGTTCTGCCATGCAACTCTCCTTCCGACCTTTTGGTGCTTATTTGGGGATAAAAGTCTCCTGAGATTACAGGTGTAAGCCACCAGCACCTGACATCTGAAGGCCTTTCTAGAGGCAAATTGAAATCCCAGAAAAGGCTAAGCCCCACCTGAGGTGTACTGTACAAAAAGCTAGCAGGGCTGGGAAGGGTCCAGAGTTTAATTCTTTGTTTCCTTCCCTGCACCAACACCTCTGGATATTTTTAAAAATAAGTACACATATATTTTATTCATTTATTTAACAAGTATCTCACCATGTAGCCCTAGCTAGCCTCAAATTTGTCATCCTCCTTCCTCAGCTTCTGAAGTGTAATATAGCATCCCCAGTACTACAATATTTTGCCATCCGTTTAAATTTTTTTTAATGTAAAGATACTGTACAGAGGCCCATTGTAAGAAGGATATGTACAAGATACTGTGTTGCAAATGAACCTTACAACTTCTGAGGGGGAGGGAGGAGTTGAAGAGGTGGGGAAGGAAGGGATAGTAGGGGAAAAACAAAGGAGGGAGTAAAAATGCTCAATAGGAAATGTACTCATTACCTTCCTCATGTAACTGTAACCCTTCTGGATATTTTTTTAAACTTCTGTTTGCTTTGATTTGATCCCACATTTCATTATTCAGATGGAATCTGAGCTCCAATTTTGTTCTGAAATGCACCCCAGTCTTAAATTGCTTGTCTTGTTCCATAGATTAGCAAGTTTGCAGATAACAGTTCTTCGCCTCTCTGGACACGTGACCAAGCTAATAATAGATGTGAAGTTCTGGGAGCCTCTCAGCTTCCCCCACATCCTCCTTCCTCTTTGCCCCCAGCAGCCTGCCTGCTGAGAGGTTTTTTTTTTTTTTTCATTGCCTTGGCAGCTGGATACAGAATGGAAACAGGGCAGTCTGCCCATCCCCTTTTAGGAGGCAGTGCAGGTCCAAGTCTATATGAGTAGCTTCTGACTTCATGGGTCTCTGTGGTGCTTCAGGTCAAGTGAAAGTACCTAGTGTTTAGGAGGAAATAATACCCTTATGACCCCCATGCAATTATGCCCTGAATGCCATCCTTTCCCCCCCTTTCCCCCTCTCCCTCTTTCTTCCCCTCTCCTTCTTCTCTTCTTTCATTCATTTGTGTGTGTTATCATAGTCTTCCCTATAACGTTTTGAATAGGTTATTCCTATTTTTCAGGATTTCTAAAACTCAGAAAGAATGATGAAATAACCAAATGTCGTGTAGCTGGCAAGACTTGATTCTATCATTCTTAAAACAACAGCCTTCACTTTATAATGTTCTATAGGAAAATTGGGCTATAATGATTGGGACAGACTTGTTTTTGGAGACACTTATATTATTGAATTATCTCATATAGCTCAAGAAAATGGGGCAAACCTGAAAGGTCAGAAAGAAAGCTTGTAACTGTGTGTTACAAAAGTTGCCCAGTAGATAGGAGATACTACTATAGGTCCATATGAGCCAAATTCTGCAGTTAATACTCATATTCCTTTAGCATGGCACATACTGCTTTCAGAGGTGAGCTTTCTGCTTTATAACCCTAATCTCTCCTCATTACTGTCAAACAAATGCTATTTGTTCTATTGTTCACTAAATATACTGTCCTCTTTCAAGCATGGGCATGTGTAGGCTGTTAGGATTCTAGTCAAAAAAGAACTATTATAGTTTCAGACTGAGCAGACAGTTTTGAATCCTAGAGCTATTTTAGATTAGAGTTCTGTCATTCATTCATTCATTCATTCATTCATCTATTCTGCCTTTTAACATTTGGTATTACCTCTGTGCCAGATACTGTCTTATGCAATGGGAATCAGTGTAATGAACAAGACATATATGGTTCCTGTTCTCCTAGAGCATATGGTGTAGGAGGGAAGGCAAACATGAAATGTAAACACAGTAAAGTCTGATGAATGTCATGAAATGGAAATCCAGGATGTGATGAGAGCGTACTGTAGCAGGGGAACTTAATACTATTTATTGTGTCAGGAAAGAGCTGACAGTATCTGAGGAAATGACTTAAGACTTGTAAATTGGGAAGAACTGGCTAGGTAAATGTTAAGAAAGACAATAGTGTGCGTATGGGTGTGTGTGTATGTGTCCATATGTGTGTGCATGTGTGTGTGTATATGTGCGTACATGCTTGCACACGTGAGCATGCGTGTGCTGGTACTGGACCAAGTTCAGGGATTTACTCATAACTGATGATTTACCACTTGAGCCACATCTCCAGTTCTGTTTTTTTTGCTGATTAATTGGAGATAACATCTCAACAATTTGTCTGCTTCATTGGCTTCAAATTGTAATCCTAAGATCTCAACCTCCTGAATGGCTAGTATTAGAGATATGAGCCACTAGCACCCAGCAAGGAAAATAGTTCTGGGTAGCAAGAAGAATATGTAAAAAGACGGAAAGGCCAGGCAGTAAGGATAAAAACCATGTTCATTTATTTAGCAACTGTTTACATCTGTATTACATAATGCAGCATGCTAGGTTCTGAGGACATAAAAACAGACACAATCTTCTTATCTGCCCTGGAGAAACTCAGTCAAGAGAAGTGATGTCAATTCTTGGTAACCATGGTGCTAAGGTCACCCTAGATCTTGGACTAAGTCTCCTGGGTCCCATGTGACAGGACTTAACACCATTAGGGAAACTACATGCCCTTAAGTGTTTGGTCCACCTGTCAAGAAGAGAGGACATGGACCTCAACTAGAAACTTGTAGCCTTTTCTCTTAACCCTGGATCACACTAGATCCTTGATTGATAGGACTCTGCTGCAGGCTGAATGTTTGTGCTACTGAATTCCATATTCATATGTTGAATTTTTTTTTCTGTCTGGTACTGGGGCTTGAACTCTGGCCCTGGGTGCTATCCCTGAGCTTTTGTGCTCAAGGCTAGTGCTCTACATAGCTCCACTTCCAGCTTTTTGTGGTTGCTTAGAGATAAGAGTCTCATGGACTTTCCTGCCCAGGCTAACTTCAAACCACGATCCTCAGATCTCAGACTCCCAAGTAGCTAGGATTACAGGTGTGAACCAGCAGTCCTGGGCTCCATTAGTTTTTTTTGGGGGGGGAGAGATCCAGTCATGGGGCCTGAACTCTGGGCCTGGGTGCTGGCCCTCAGCTCTTCAGCTCAAGGCTAGCGTTCTACCACTTGAGCCACAGAGCCACTTGCGGCTTTTTTCTTTTTGCTTATGTGGTGCTGAGGGATTGAACCCAGGGCCTCAGACATGCAAGGCAAGCACTCTACACTGAGCCACCTTCCCAGCCCCTCAACTAAAGTTTCTTGAACTATTGGCCTTAGACTGAGGGTTCTGTCCTTTTGGTGGTGTCCTAAGTATCTATGATATAGGAGAAGAATATATATATATGTAAGACAAAATTCAGGGAATGATGGGAGAAGATGTGGGGTGTGTTATTCATGCCATCACCTACTTTTCAGCATTCTTTTTCTCTTCCTTTCTTTTGAAGACTTTGCCTGGTCCTATATAGCACATGATGTTAAACTCACATATTCTGTGTTCCAACCCTACTAGTTTACTTGCTGTTCATGGACTATGACTTATCTTTTTATATCTCAAGCTTCTCTGTACTTTCTCTTTATCAGGCATGCCCTTCTCTTCTTCAATTTATTCAAGACCCAGTTTCCATGCCAGCTTTTCATTGACATTGCCTTTGATCTCTTCCCACTATGGAGGTAGTCATACCCACTTTTGTGCCTCCATAGTACTTTATAGTATTCTTATATTATGATTACTCATGTAGCTGTCTTTCTCTCCCCATGTTTTGTTATCCCCCCCTCACCCCATAAAGGAAGGTCTCTCTGTGTTGCCCAGGAGAGCTCAAATTCTAAATCCTCCTGCCCCAGCTTTCTCAGTGCTGTGTGTGCTACTATGTATAGCCATCTTTAACCTCTTATATCCTCAAAATTAAGAAAAGTGAGGGAAGGGGTAGGCTGGGAGGGATAGGTGAGTAGGTTGAAAGGGGTAATATTGATCAAGACACACACACTGTATTCATAAACTGCTTTGTTGAATGGCAACTACTTTGTACAATTACGTAAAGATAATAAAAACATAAAAAAATGTTACCCAAAAAGAGTAAGAGGCTGAGTTAGTTTTATCTGTCTTCAGCAAGCTCAGGTTGAGAGAGATTAGAATATCAATAATTACTAGTTTGAATAATTCAATTCATTATAGTATATCTGCACATCAGTGTTCTGATGCTCAAACTAAAAGCAGATGGTTGAGTGCTCCTGTGTCATGTACCTCCATAAACCAAAAAGATTCACTGAGTTGTATATCATCAAGGCCCCACAGTCTTCCCAACATGAATTGCAGCTGTTGACTTCCAAAGAGACCAGATGTCATCTTTGCCTGGTTTGCCTTACCTTGCCTTTTACCTTGTGAAGCTCTTCTAAGCTCCTGGGCCGAGCCCAGGGAATGAGTAGGAAGGAAATGCCAGGAATGAGCGTTTCTTGGCAGCCTGACTCTTTGGTTCACAGGCTTGGCCTTGTGTGGCCATGCAGGGTGCGAAAATGGAACTGAACCCATTCCCTGTAGTAGCAGCTGAAAGGGAACTCCTTCAGATTATTACTGCAGTTGTGTTGCTGATGCACAAAGAAGCACTCCCTGAGTTATGTTCTGGTCTAAGACCAGCCCTTCTGCATTGGTCCATTTTGCTTAGCCTGAGATTTCTCACAGGTCTGAGGGTCTGAAGTAAGTGGTCCTTCACTTCACATTTTTTTTTTCCTACCTGTATTAGGGCATGGGCTGTGAGGTTATCTTTTTTCCTTTGCATATCCTTTGGATACCAAGATTCACAGTGGGCATGATACCAAGATTCACAGTGGGCATGAAGTTGTTTGGCTTGTTTCACTTAAGGCCTGACACTGGTCTTCTAGCTCTCTGCAAGGCACTCCCTTCACTGTATTTTCCCTGCTTGTAAATAATGTAGATGGTAAAGTTTATGAGGATGAATTAACCAGGAAACCTGCTATCTTTCCCTTCTGTCTCCTACTTCCTATACATCTGGGCACAGAAGACATCCAGGATAAACTTAGAGAAGGGCTGAATAAAAAACAAATTTGAGCCATGTTCTGGTGACTCAACCTGTAATCCTAGCTACTAGGCTGAGATCTGAGGATCACAGTTTGAAGCCTGCTGGGGCAGGAAAGTCCATGAGACTCTTATCTCTAATAAACTAATCAGAAAAAGCCAGAAGTGGCACTGTGGCTCCAGTGGTAGAGCACTAGCCTTGAGCACAAAATGGCTTAGGGACAGTACCCAGGCCCAGAGTTCAAACTCCAGGGCCAGCAAAGAAAAAACAAAACAAAACAAAAGGCCAAAGTTGACAAAGTGAGACCTTACAGTCTAAGCCAAAGAAGGCTAATGCAAGCAGATTCCTCCCAGTTTCACTAGAATGTCTTTAATTGTGATGATATTTCCGTGCTTTGGCTTTCCCTGTGTCAAGTGCAACCTTTGCTGGAGCACTGAAGAGTTATAGTTTGTCATGCTAGTATTTTACCTAGCAAAAGCTAGACCTGTAGTAAAACTTCTGGGTATGTACCAATATCTGAGCAAGCTGGGGAATGCTTGTGGGCCTTCAGGTCATTCTTCTTTATTCCCCAGAAGCAAACACAGCACACACACAGTTGTGAGGGACTGAAAAGTCTTCTACAAATACATAATACTTGTTGAGTTCTTTACTAGGTTTTTGGATATTTTCCAATTCCAAATTCTATTTTAATCCTCACAAACTTCCATGAGTAGTAACTACATTAAAAAAAACTTCAACCCAGTGCTGGTGACTTAGGTCTTTAGGAGATTGAGATGTAGAGAACTGGGGTTTCGATTCAGCTCAGGCAGGAAAGTTTGCTAGACTTCATTTTCAAAATAATCAGTGAAAAGCAAGACTGGAGGGAGGCCTGGCTCACGTGGTAGACTGCCAGCCTAGCAAGCATGAAGTCCAGAGTTCAAACTTCAGTAAAACCTCTCCTCCCATTTTTTTCCCAAATTGATTTCCTGCTAATTAAAAAAAATTGACATTGTTCAGATATAATTTACATAGAAAATGCACTTATTTTATGTGATTGAGTTCTGAGAAATGTTTATCCTGTGCAAGTTCTTTCCTACAATCAAGATACAGATTTAAAAAAATCTATAGTTACTATTATTGAACTCATTATACAAAAGGGAAAACTGGGGCAGGAAGAAATTAAGTGACTTGTAAGCAATAGAACTAGTATTTGAACACTGGATATAAGGCTCTACATCCCATGTTCTGAAGGGTCTTTCTATATATCTAGGCAAATTTCAAACTCCTGGGCTCAAGAAATCCTACTGCTTCCGTCTCCCAAATAGTTGGGACTAAAGTTTACCCATTGTTTCAAGTTCTGTACCTCTATTCTTAACTACTATGCTTTTCTACTATTTTTTTTCTTTTTATTTGTTGTCCAACCATTGCCCTTTTTGCTCCGATGAACAAGTACATTAAAAGGAATTAGATGATTTAGCCTTTAAAGTCTTAAGCACTAAAGGAAGGTTTTGGAGAACAAGATGTTTAGAGATAGGCAGTGGGGAGAGGGATGAGATAGCCCTGACAATTCACTATGCTTAAAGATCAGGCAGACTTGCCTGTCTTTGTCCAGCCTTTGCCTTTTTAGGCCTGTGAAGAAAGGGGTGGATTAGGGAGCCAAGACAAGTGTGATTATAGTATCTGATAAAGGGGCTGGCTTCTAGCCTTATATAACTAAGGTACAAATGTATAGAGGATGAGAACAGATGATAGTCTCATGTTCTGTAAGTGATCTTGGCAGGAGGCTGCAAGCCAGTTCTGGCCGTGTGGTTGTAGACAACATAGATAGACCAAAATATTTGTGAAGGGGGGGGGGGGAAATCGAGATGGGAGAGGCCTTGAAATCAAATCATTAGAGAAGGGGCTGAGGGAGCCAGGATTGGATGCCCTGAAGAAAGAAATGTAATTCATTGTCTTTATTTCCTTGAAAGGCTATTCTTCCTCAGAAGAGAAAACTAACTTATTTTTCTTTGTGGCTTTAGAAGACAGAATTAGAACTCACAGGGACAGTGAAATGTATTTTGGAAAAATTGGACATAAGTGGATATGAAATATATCATCATCTTGGACTAATGTCTTTTCAGTTGTTAAAATGAATTTCTTTTGTACTTTAGTTGTTTAAACGATACAGCTGGCCAGGTACCGGTGGCATATGCTTGTAATGCTAGCTATCCAGACGGCTGATATTTGAGGATATCTGTTTGAAACCAGCCTGGGCTTCAAGTCTGTGAGACATAGCCATTTAACCTAAAAAAGCCAGAAGTGGAACTGTGGCTCAAGTGGTAGAATACTAACTAGCCTTAAGCAAAAAAGCTGAGGAACAGCACCTAGGCCTTCAGTTCAAGCCCTAGGACTGGCACATATATACAAACACAAAAAGATACAACCTTATCCTTTTTTTTTGGGGGGGGGTCAGGTCGTGGGGCCTGAACTCTGGGCCTGGGCGCTGTCCCTCAGCTCTTCAGCTCAAGGCTAGCACTCTACCACTTGAGCCACAGTGCCACTTCCGGCTCTTTTCTTTTTGCTTATGTGGTGCTGAGGAATCGAACCCAGGGCCTCATGGATGCAAGGCAAGCACTCTACCACTGAGCCACCTTCCCAGCCCCACAACCTTATTCTTTGTTCCACAATAGTAGCCTGTCCTTTCTCATTTGACTCAATAAATATTTTCTTATGTTGGCAATATAGTGCTTAGTAAGGTCATTTTATTTATTTATTTTTTATTTATTTATTTATTTATTTTGGGTCCGGTCGTGGGGCCTGAACTCTGAGTCTGGGCACTGTCCCTCAGCTCTTCAGCTCAAGGCTAGCGCTCTACCACTTGAACCACAGTGCCACTTCCGGCTTTTTCTTTTTGCTTGTGTGGTGCTGAGGAATCGAACCCAGGGCCTCAGGCATGCAAGGCAAGCACTCTACCACTGAGCCACCTTCCCAACCCAGTAAGGTCATTTTAGAGAGGAAGAAATTGAGGTCCGGGGAAATAATTTACGTGGTACAAATTGCATACCAGGTTGGCTAATATTCTTATTTCTTTCAATAAATATTTGTTAAATAAATGAAAGACTCAGAATTGGATCCCAGATTTTGTGATTCCTTGGGCAGTATTTTTCCACTCATATTTTTCTTAGCCCCTTTGGGGCATACCGGGTGGTATACCTTTCTGGTTGGCTGTGTTTTGTTGATCTTCTCTTTGGGATTCCCTCATCTGTAGCTGGAGCTGTGTGTACTCTTAGAGATCATCATCTAAGTTGTGTTTCCCACTGAGTGGGAAGGGAAAAAACACTACACCCACTGAAATTCTTTTTTTGTTACTTGTTTTCTGGGATCTTCATATCATTGCTGACAAGAGTGACTCATAGACTTGGCTATGTGATTTTTCTCAGTTAAGAGAGTTTTTTGTCTTCATTTTAAAAGAAATTCCTAATTTTTATATATGGTTAAGATGCAGTTGTTTTATTGCATTATGCAGGACACCATCGTTCTTTCTTCTAGCTGGGCCTGGACCTATGGATTGATAAAACACTGGGCCTAACTACGTGTTAGGATTATAGGGGAAGCTTTTGGGGTGAGGAAAGAGGTATTTAAAAATCCAAGCCGGGCGCTGGTGGCTCACGCCTGTAATCCTAGCTACTCAGGAGACTAAGATCTGAGGATTGTGGTTCAAAGCCAGCCCGGTCAGCAAAGTCCGTGAAACTCTTATCTCCAATAAGCCACCAGAAAACCGGAAGTGGCGCTGTAGCTCTAGTGGTAGAGCGCTTGCCTTGAGCTGAAGAACTGAGGGACAGCGTCCAAGCCCAGAGTTCAAGCCCTACGACCGACAAAAAAAAAAAAGAAAAAAGAAAGAAAGAAAGAAAAAAAATCAGGGAGATAAAACACATACATAAATAATGAAAGAGTTTGAGATAATTTTCAATAAAATGTAAAATCAGGGTATATACATATAAGTATTTACACATGGAGAATAAGTCATAATATAGTGGAAAGGACACATGCTTTAGAGCTGTGGGCCACCGACAAGTAAATATAACTCTTAGAACTACCATTTTTTTTAATCTGAAAAAGAGAGTAATAATAACCACATCACAGGGTTGTGAAGATTAACTGAAGTAATGTAGCATAAAGCACCAACACAGTGACTTGTACATGCGATACAGAAAACTCTTGGTAAATCCTTCCCTGTTCTTTTTCAAAGAGCCTTCCTGGAGGAATTGCACTTGAAAGCTTGATCAGCAATTTGAGAGAACATAGCATGCTGTGAATGAAGGGGTAGGGGTAGTTTCAGCACAGTATGTCAGTCTGGTGGAAGTTGAGGGGTACATGAAGAAAGTTTGGATTTTATTTAAAAGACATATTTTGTGGCATATTTCCTGAGAAAAATGGTCTAAGGTGCCTGATTAGCACATTTTCTAGCCTCTTTGCAACATTTCCAGGTTCCACAAGGACCAAGTTGAGCTGAGATTCTGTGGGTAGAGTTACCAGTGTGTGAAGGGTATCATGTTTACTACTACCCTCTTCTGTTTGGATAATGCTTTAGAGGAAGGCCTGAAAACCTTCCTCTATCCTTCTTTGCAATGCTGTCTGTGCTATGTACCTATCTTGAGCCTAACTAGAATGTGAATTTAGTGCGTGGTAGGATGGGAGAGATTACTGGATTTGAGGTATTTGCTCTGTATTTATGTAGCATTAAAAAGCTTTACCTTCATCTTTTGCCAGTTTAAGATGAAAACCTCTAAAAGTTGCATTTGATGCTAGATGTATCATGTTTCCTAAGTCAAGCTATGAAAACCTCTTTTGGAAGCCTTTCCCTGATTCCCACAAGAGTGTTAGGAATCTTGCTTCCACAGAACCTGATATATCCCTTGATTATAGCTTCACTACAAGATGGTAAAGGCTAGTAGGCTAGAAACTATTTTTTCCTAAGAAGAAAGATATTATACTTTAATTTAGAAATTATTCACTATTAGCTGGGTGCCAGTGGCTCATGCCTCTAATCCTAACTACTCAGGAGGCTGAGATCTGAGGATCATGGTTCAAAGCTAGCCCAGGCAGGAAAGTTCTTGAAACTCTTATCTCCAATAAACCACCAGAAAACTGGAAGTGGTGCTGTGGCTCAAGTGGTAGAGCACTAGCCTTGAGTTGAAGAGCTGAGAGACAGCGCTCAGGCCCAGAGTTCAAGCCCCATGACTGACACACACACACAAAAGTTATTCACTATTAAGCATTTTCCCCCCAAAAAGCTATATAGTAATTCTGATTATTTTTTCTTTTTCCTTTCTTTTTTCCTTTTTGGCACTACTGAGATTTGAACTGAAGGCTTTGTGCTTCCTAGGCAGATCCTAGGCTGAGTCATGCCTCCAGCATGAATTCAGATTTCTAAAACAAAAGACAAAACTTTTTCTGGAATAGATGGGGAAGTATAGTAAGGAACAAATAGTAATACAACTTTCCATTCATTCTTTCTCTCTGTATATAGGCATTATCACTGACTTGAGAAAAAGCAAATTGTCACTTCTGTACACACAGTTCACATAGGTAATAGAAGCAAATGAGTTACTCAAAGCATGGCATTACCTAGGGTCTGTTGCTCTCACTTGCTTTTTCATTCAAAGCTAGCACCTTGGCTGACTTTGAACCTTAGTTATTGGATCTAGCTTCCTTGGCAGCTAGGGTTATAGGCATGAACCACTGGATCCTAACTTAGGTAAGTTTTAGGGTTTTTTTTGATCATGGGGCTTGAACTCAGGGCCTGGATGCTGTCCCTCAGCAATTCAGCTCAAGGCAAGTGCTGTACCACTTGAGCCACAGCACCATGTCCAGTTTTCTGGTAGTTTATTGGAGATAAGAGTCTCATGGACTTTCCTTGCCTGGGCTGGCTTTAAACCAGATCCTCAGATCTCAGCCTCCTGAGTAGCTAGGATTACAAATATGAGCCACTGGCGCCCGGCTAGGTCAAGTTTTTTTTAAGGCAATGAAGTTGGGTGACTCTAGAACCTAACAAAACAAAGGCTTTATATAGAACAAATATTAATAATGAAGACTATAAGTTAGTGTTGGATTTTCAGCACTCTCTTTTCTTGTTTGGAGCTTAAAATCTCAGCTCAGTTGATTTGGTGGATAGAAATAAAGCTGGGGCCAAATTCCATCTTCTGTACAGGCTTAAGATAGTATGAAATGTTCTCTTCTCACCGGGTGTTAGCCCTAGCCTTTCCTTTTTTAGCGTTCTTCTCTTTTCTTTAATTGATTTGTATGCTGTGGATGAGCTGACAGAGGAGAATGTTTCCCTGAGGACGTGGCTTAGAATGGCAGCCAGGGTTTTGTGGGCTGATTAACTCACTGATTGAATCACTGACCTCTGGAGACACACCAAGGGAGGGAACCTCTGTCTATTTAAGTAGGCAGAACTTTGGTGGGAGCAGAGAGGGGTGGGGAAGGGAATGATGGTAAAGTGAAGAGAATGGTCAGAGAAAGCTAGAGTCAAGCTTTTCCTCAGCATCATTATTTAAAAAATTTAAACCATGTTTTAGACTTCCTTGCTGTGAACTCATACAAAAGGCAGAAGCCCAAGAGAATGTTTTTTGTCACTAACTTAGCTGTACCACCACAAACACTGCTGCTCTGTGGGATTTATTTTTTTTCTGTGTCAAGTGTGATCAGCAGTCTTTGCCTTGTTTGACTTCATGGTCTGTAGTGAGGATTGGTGAGATGTTGGATGAGAAAGCTCTGCATAACAAGTGAAGGTATAGTAAAGGAGTGTTGTACCTCTGGTTGCCATCATTACCAGAACCTTCCTGTCCTTGGAGGAGAAAATCATTGGACTCTGTTCTTGGAAGATCATTGATCTTATTTACTCTCATTCACTGTCTCCATTCACCCCTTCCACTATGTTTTGCTTCCCAACAGAGCCTGTTTAACTTTTCTGTCATTTTAGTGTATACTAATAAAAATTATAATAAAAAAGAATATGTTCTGGCTGGGTGTGGAGACACCCATGCTTATAAGAGGTTCATGGTTCAAGGTTAGCAAGACAAAAATTAGCAAGATTCCCATCTTAACTAAGAAACAATGCATGGTGGCTCATGCTGTAACACCAGTTACATGGATGTATAAATAGGATTGTGGTCCAGAATGGCCTAGGCAAAAAGGCCTACAGCCCAAACTACAAGAACTTATCTAAAACAAAACAAAACACTTAAAGTTCCCTCCTTCTTATAAAAAGGACTAGGGGCATGACTCAAGTGCAAGACTCTAGTTTAAATGCCAGTACTACCTGTACCAGCTATGGGTTGAAAACATTTCTGTTAAAGCACCCTAAGTGGCCAGGATTACAGGTGTGAGCAACCAGTGCTCTTCCCCAGGGACTATGTTTATTTCATTATCATACTTATCACAGAGTTGGTATAGCAGGCACTTGATAAGAATTTCTTGAATAAAAATATATACATTGGAATAATAGATCTGCTGTATACAGTACAAATTTTATGACGATGAGCAAGAGACTTGTCTTCTCTAAGCTGTAGTTTAGTTTATCTCTTGAATGGGAATCATAATCCTTGTCTTACGAGGCTGGAGTGAGCATCAAACACAGATGAAATGCCAGATGGTATGTAAATATCATTCCTTTCCCCACCTGCCAGGTATGACGTGTGGGGCCCAGTCATTTGCTAGGTACTGTGTTACTCCCATAGTGGGCTGTTCAACCCAGGCATGCTTGTGTGTGTGTGAGCTGCTATTTTTTGTATACTTGGCTTAGGAGAGAGGAAAGAAGAGGTACCTCAAGATTATCTTTAGCATTTCTAGCCTTTTCTTCCTTGCCCCCTTTTTTCTTTTTTAAGACAGGTCTCACTGTGTAGCCTAGACTGGCCTTGAACTCATGAACCTACTGCCTCAGCCTTCTGAGGATTGTAGGCATGCACCACCATTCTGGCTTTTGCTGTCTGACTGCCTCTTATTCTTCCTTGAACTCTTAGTTCCTAAAATAGCCAGAATATTTCTTTACCTCTCAGTTTTCCAAGTGTCTTAAGCAACCAGAAGCAGTTTTATTTTGGCTCTTTTAAACAGGCTCTGTTTAGTTCTTGTCATTCTTCATTAACCATTAGCATATCCTGCTTATACTGAGTTTCCTGACCTGAATTTTTTCCAGGACCGAAATAACACCACATCACTTTATCTGCTTCTCCCTACCCAGGGGAGGCATACTGGCCTGTGAGGTAGAAGACTTGAGTTCTGCCAGTATCTGACTGTGTGGCCTTGGGTGAGGCTCTTGTCTTCTCTGTGTTTCAGGCTTTTCATCATTAAAAATTAAGGATTTGAACCAAGTAAGTGGTTCCTAAGAGTCCTTACATCTTGTGTTTAATTTTTAACAAACTATTTCTCTTTTTTCGGGGGGGGTGGTCCTCATTTTTCTTATATATAAAACAAGTAAATTGGCCTGAATAAATTATAAAGTCCTACCTAGACCTGAATGTTTTTTCCTTTTTAATTTTTTTTTCTGTCTTGAATTGCTTTCTGGAGAGTTTCTGTGACGGTTAACAGTTGTGAACAGGAAACCCTTGAACACTTCTAACTTGGCAAAGGTTGCTGCTCCTGCTGAACCTCATCCCAGCCCATTTCCTGTGTTTACAGCCTTTGAGTTTTGAGCTTAGTGACAGGCCTGACAGGTTGTATTCTAGTACTTACTCCACAGCCTGGTACAGGGTAGGCCAAAATGGGTGCCAACTTGGGAGGCAGGAGGCAGGAAGCAGGGGGCAGGAGGCAGAAGGCAGAAGGCAGAAGGCAAAAACAAGAAGCAGGAGGGAAGGTATCAGTCTCTATTGTGATGTGTGGCCACAGGCAAATGACTACCTCTCCTACAGTTCAGTTTCCTCATTTGAAAAGCCAGAAAGATTAGCTAGTGAGATTTTATGACTCCAGTGTTGAAGGATGTGACTATCTGCCTACCTTCTATTCTCCCTTGAGGGCTTTTTATTTAACCTGTTTTTTCCATACACTCTACCTTGGAAAGGAGCTTCTTTGCTTTTTTTTTTTTTTTTTTTGGTTAGGGGGCTTAAGTTCAGGGCTTGGGCACTTTCTATGAGCTCCTTTTGCTCAAGGGTAGTGCTCTACCACGTTGAGCCACCTTGCTACTTCAGGTTTTCTAGTAGTTAGTTGGAGATGAGTCTGTTGGACTTCCTGACTGGGCTGGCTTCAAAACTTGAGCCACTCGTGCCTGGCATACTTTTATTCTAATCCAGACTTTGGAGACAGTTCTAGCCCTGCTTTCAATATCTATATGACCTTGGACAGCAATTTAGTATATTGGGCCTGTTTCCACACATTGGGGATAATAAAAGCACTAGTTTCACAAAATTGTAAAAGGAATAACTTATGTGGAAGTATTCCACACAATTCCTAACATGTTCATCTTCCTTTCCTTCCTCAGACATTATAATGTACTTATTTCTGTTCTTGCGAGAAACTAAAGAGTCTCTCAAGTCCAGCTCCAGAAGATTGAATAGGCCAGCTGGAGACAGAGTTCCTTATGGTTTGAAGAGCCTTTGCAGCATGGGAAGTGTAGCCTAGGCTCAGCAGTCTGATCTCAGAGGGGTCTCAGAGAGCCTCCAGTGCTTAACGGTTTCCTAACGACAATAGTTCTTTGTTTCTGTTTTATTTTTCAAGCTGGGCTTTGAAGGGCCAGCAAGTCTTAAACATGAGGAGCTAAAAGAAATAATTCTAGGCAACCTTCTACCCTTCCTCAGGCTTTGGTATTTTGTTCTCTTTCTCTCTTTCTGTCTTCCTCCCCTGCTTCTTCCCTCCCTCCATCCCCCCTCCTTCATGTAGATGGTTTTCCAAGGGACTTTTCCTTTTTTTTTTCATCCTTCTTTTCTTCCTTCCTTTCCTTCCTTCTTCCTTCCTTCCTTCTTCCCTTACTCTCTCTCTCCCTCTCTCTCTTCCCCCTCTCTCCCTTTCTCTCTCTCTTTCTTTCTTTCTTCATCAGTCATGGGCCTGGGGCCTGTCCCTCAGCTCTTCAGCTCAAGGCTAGTGCTGTACCACTTGAGCCACAGCACCACTTCCAGCTTTTTCTGCTTATGTGCTGCTGAGGAACCGAACCCAGGGCCTCATGCATGCAAGGTAAGCACTCTACCACTGAGCCACTTTCCCAGCTCCCCCATTTTATTTTAAGAGAAAAAAATCTTAGGGGAAAAGCCTGATTTTATTAAGAACAAATTAGTTTTACTTTAATCAGTGGACAATGTGATTTACTTGCATAATCTTAAATATTGAATATAGTAGTATTGTATTTATTTTGTAGATGGAAAAACAATGCCTCCAAAGGTTAAGTAACTGTTTGGGTTCCATATTAACAAATTATAATGATGAATCAAATGGACCCTACATAATAATTGGGAATATTTTGAGCTAGTGTATATAATAATAATTTAGCAGTTCTCAGTTGTGCTTATATATTATTGAAGTTTTAAATGTATAATAGAGTTTTTTTGAGTGTGTGATTGTGCTCATGTTCCAAAGATGTTTATCTTATTCCTAGTCCAACTTATACTTAACTCCTGCTCTTAGCAACAGTATTATGGCTCCAAATCTCAAGTTCTACCAATGACTTAGCCTTCTATCACTCTACCCCAACCTTAAATCCTGAGGTATTTGCCATCCACTATATGTCAGGCTAACGATGAAGTCAAATACTAGTTCTTGCTTTGGTCTTGTAGTGGTTAGATGGACAGTTATAACAAAAATATCATGGTAATAGTGTTTACTATATGCTTCACTCCTATCTGAAGTACTCTGTGTATTAACTTCTTTAATTTCCACAACCTACAGGTTGTGTACCATTTTCTCTTTATTTTACAGATAGAAACAGAAACAGAGAGTTTAAATAATTGGGCTAGATGTCATAGAGAGAAGCACAAAAGCTATAAGAGCACAAAAGAGGAGCTCCTAGGGCTAGAGGAGTTAGAAAAATCTTGAGTGGTTAATTTATAAAATCCAAGCACAGGGCTGGGAGGGTGGCTCAGTAGTAGAACACTTGCCTTGCATGCATGAGGTCCTGGGTTCGATTCCTCAGCACCACATAAGCAAAAAGAAAAAAAAAGTGGTACTGTGGCTCAAGTGGCAGAGCACTAGTCTTGAGCTGAAGAGCTGAGGGACAGCGCCCAGGCCCAGAGTTCAGGCCCCACGACAGGACCCAAAAAAATATAAAATCCAAGCTCACTGGTAACAGATGCATCACTAGTTCAAGGCCAGGTGGGATGTAAAAAGACTTTTTCTTTCCAATAAGCCTTGTATGTTTTGCTACACAATACCCATTATATTATAGACCAAGGGTTTCCAATTCCAACCTTGAAGATTTGAAGCCTTTGGAAAGGGATCTTGTCTATGGCCATACTGCCCTAAATCTGCCTGATCTCATCTGAAAGGGGCCCTTGAGGGAATCCTTATTATTTCCTTAATAATTTGCAAGGAGCTAGGTGCTGTTGGCTTACGCCTGTAATTCTAGCTACTCCGGAGGCTGAGATCTGAGGATCGTGGTTCAAAGCCAGCCCAGGCAAGAAAGTCTGTGAGACTCAGATCTTCAATTAATCACAGAAGTGACTCTCTGACAGAGCTAGCCTTGAGCAAAAAGTTGCTCAAGATAGCACCCAAGTCCAGAGTTCAAGCCCCAGGGCCAGGAAAAAATTCAAACATATTTATAAGATGAATCCTTTGTTGCTTTGTATGTCCCTCCCCTGCGGTATAGCCCCTGCTTTCACTGTATTTGATGTTGGTATAATTTGTGGAGGGGAAGGGAAAAAACTAATCATTTAATAGGGATACAGGTGGACCCATTGCAACAATGAGATGTACAAGTCATTATGTCGGAAAACGAACTTTACAACTTTGGCTGGGGGTGGGGGTGGGTGGGAGATGGGAAGGATGGGAAGGGGAAACAAAGGAGGAGGCAACAATGCTTGATAAGAAATGTACTCATTATCTTGCCCATGTAATTGTAACCCCTCTGTTCTGTATTTTCACAATTAAAAAAAAAGAAAAAAATTTAAAAAATTTAAAAAATTAAAAAAAATCAAGTAGATGCTAAAAGGACAATTATTATTATTATGGTTGTTATTGTTGTTGTTGTTGTTGCTGCTGCTGTTGCTGCTGATTTCCCTGCCTCTGTTCTAGTGTCTCTCAGATTTATCTTCTAAACCATCATTGTTTTTTTTTTTTTGTTGTTTTTTTTTGGTCATAGGGCTTGAACTCTGAGCCTGGGTGCTGTCCCTGAGCCTTTTAGCTCAAGGCTAGGGCTTTACCACTTGAGCCACAGTGCCACTTCTGGTTTTCTGGTGGTTTATTGGAGATTAGAGTCTCATGGACTTGCCTGCCAGGGCTGGCTTTGAACCTCGATCCTCAGATCTCAGCCTCCTGAGTAGCTAGGATTATAGGTGTAAGCCATCGGCACCCGGCTCATCAGTATATGTTCTAAACTTCAACTCTACCTTGTATATTCTACTAAAATTCATATATTTTGTAAAATTTAAATCTGTTTAATTCCTGAATGAATGAATCCTTTGATTGAGAGGATTCTGTTCTTTGCTATGTTAGGAATAACTGTTGTAGGAGTTTGGGAACCTTGAAATAATTATAAATTTACATCAGTTTTAAATAGTATTGGGAAACTGTAGTTTCTTCTATACTAACATTTAAAAAAAAACCTCTATAGTATAATTTTACTACCAACTTATTGGCATTGGCACAGTCCCCTTATCTTGTTCAGATTTCTTCAGCTTTACATGCTGTGTGTATGTGCACGTGTGTGTTAACACCAAAGGCTTCTTCCTGCCCTTTTAGAACTACTCTCATCTCCCTCTATCCCTGTCTCTGTCTCTAAATCTTCCTGCCCTCCATTCCTTTTTTGTTTTTGCCTTCCATTTGGAAAAGTTGTTCTTTCAAAACAATGTTATATAAATTGATGCACAGAGTATGAACCTTTTGGAGTTAGCTCATTATAATTTCTTGGAAAAATCACCAAAAATGTGTGCATTAAGTTCATTCCCTTTTATTGCTTGAGCAGTGTTATATTGTATATAAGTAACAGAGTTTAATCATTCATTGGTTAAGAAATATGTGGGCTGGTGTTGGGCTCAGGTGACTCATGCCTATAATCCTAGCTACTAAAGAGGCTGAGATCTGAGGACTGCTCAAAGCTAACCTGGGAGGAAAGTCCATGAGACTCTTATCTCCAATAAATCACCAGAAAACTGTCAGTGGTACTGTTGTGGCTTAAGTGGTAGAACACTTGCCTTGAACTGAAGAGCTAAAGGACAGTGCCCAGGCCCAGAGTTCAAGCCCCACGACTGACAAAAACGAAAAACAAAAGAGAAATACATGGGCTGATTCCAGGTTTTCAGCTGTTCTAAATAAAGTTATTATACATTTGTATACAGTTGTTTCCCGCCCCCGCCCCCCCCCCCCCCCACCATGGGTGAATCTGCAAAGGAGTTTGTTCAGGAGAGTTAGTTCCGGCTTTGTTCTGGGCTGGGTTGTGCTTTGCTGTATAGCTTTTGCCTTCAGAAATCATACCAGGCGGGGCTGGGAAGGTGGCTCAGTGGTAGAGTGCTTGCTTTGCATGCATAGGCCCTGGGTTCAATTCCTCAGCACAACAGAAGCAGAAAAAGTCAGAAGTGGCACTGTGGTAGAGCACTAGCCTTGAGCTGAAGAGCTAGGGATAGCACCCAGGCCCAGAGTTCAGGCCCCATGACCAGAAAAAAAAAAATCATACCAGGCTTGGGGTGATGGAGGACAGGCCTGAGCTGTAAGGATATTCCATAACACTTCGCTCTGGATGGTCTCCATACAGGGTAGATTTAATTTTTTTTTCTACTGCAGCAGAATAAGGTAATCAGGGATAGCTACTATTTATTTTTTTATTTTTTATTTTTTTGGGGTACTAGGGTTTGAACTCAGGGCCTTACTAGACAAGTACTCTATCACTTAACTCACTTCTCTAGTACTAGGAAAAGCTACCCTCAAGCTACACCTGCTTCTCAGAAGAATCATTCCGTTTAGAAGGTTTCTCAGGCTGTGTTCTCTCAAGTGAACAGGAGGACCAGTTATCTTTTATTATTTTAGTGAAAGCAGAACCATAATAAGAAGCGCTTTCCTAGTTCTGGTGTCATTTGGAGTCCAGGAATGTGTTCTCTGATTAATCAGGCAGCCACAGGCCTAAAAGACATTTGAGGCCGTCCTCTTGTTGCTATGGAAAATGGAATCCACATTGTTTTTACCCCACACAGTAGTGTGCCTGATTCCTCATTGTTTACATCTTCAAGGCATTTGTCATTATATTTTAGGGGTTGGTGATTAGAACTAATGATTGGAGCCAGCCTCATGTATGAACTCAGAAGAGTATAGTCTTAGCAGGGCAACTCATGGGTTGGACATCTCTCTTAGGCACTATGAAAAGTCCCCTTGTCTGGGCCAGTTCTTGAGTACCTAAGCTAACACTTTTAGAAAACTTTTCCCATCATGAAGCTATCTTGTGTTGATTATAATTATTATTTTGGCTGTCTGAGAGCCTGATGAGTGCTGGCTAGGACACAAGAATGTTTGGGTCAGGCACCAGGTCAGAGAGCTTGGGGTGTTTTTTGAGCAAGTGTGTACGGATTTAATTCCTCTGGGATTGTCTTGAATTTTCTTTTTTTGGGTCCAGTCATAGGCCTGAACTCTGGGCGTGGGCATTGTCCCTCAGCTCTTCAGCTCAAGGCTAGCACTCTACCACTTGAGCCACAGCACCACTTCCAGCTTTGTTTTCCTGCTTATGTGGTGCTGAGGAATCTAACCCAGGGCCTCATGCATGCAAGGCAAGCGCTCTACCACTGAGCCATCTTCTTAGCCCCATTGTTTCTTGTCATAGGCAGTTTTGCTTTACAGTGTGAAGACATGTGGCATGTGGAATCCCAAAGCTGGGAAAGCAAACCTTGAAAGTCAGTTCACAGCTTTCACTTGTCTCTAGATCAGGGTTTGTTTTGCCTAGTACTGAACTAGCCACCAAGGAACACCAGAAAAATCAAAGACTCCTCCTACTATCTTGGCAAGATAAGACTTCCAAGTGAAGTGGAAAATAGAAGACTGAGAAGTGAACAATTAGAAGGCTTTACTGTTTTTCCAAGAACTTTCCTGATTTTTCAGATAAGAAAATTAATCCTTAGGAGTAGACAGTTTATAGGAAAGTTGGAATTCAAGGATTTGCATTTTTGTAACTCAGCCTATATTTCAGTAATTGGAAGGTGAGAGCCGAAAGGATTCTGAAGGCCAAAGAAGTGTCTTTCGCATGTATGTATGTATGTATGTATGTATGTATGTATGTATGCATGCATGCATGTATGCATGTATGCATGTATATTTCCAATTGCCTTTGGCTAGTTAAGCTAGTTCTGTTTTTAGCAAAAACTTGAAGGTGTTAAATGAATATTGAAATGGGTGTTTCAACATATGAAAACTGAACTGGGGGTAAGAAACTTTTAATTCAATCAGAAAGATTATAGAAATAAAAAGGCAGGCAAATAGGTTGTCCAGCAGGAGACTGCAGCCCCGTGGGAGACCAAAGAATAGGCAGAGGGAGTCAACAGCTAGAAGATTCCTACTCCAAATGCCTAAGTTACAGAGGTGGTGGCTTGCTTGATGGTGACCAGCTTTAGAGATTAAGCCTTTTCCTTTGGAAGGTAGCTTCTATTGAGGTCAAACTGTGGAGAAAATAGTACTGAGAGGCAGTAGTAGATAAATGTGGAACAAGTGGCTGAGTGCCTCCCTAAGGGGAGTGGCTGAGGATTTCTTCCAGCAGATGATTAAGTTTCATATACATTTTCAGAAGCATCTTTCTGTTTTGCTCCTCCCTGCAGTATGCCAGGAGCTAGTTATTCCTTCTCTAGTAACTCCTCTCCCCCCTCTCCCTTTCCCCTTTTCTCTCCTCTCCCAGCCCAGGTGTAAATGTGAGTCCCAATTAGAAGAATAAAGCAAAAAGGGTGGGGGCATGGCTCAATAGTAGCATGGATGTGAAGCAAGCATGAGGCCTTGAGTTCATATTCTACTACTGCCAAAAAAAAAAAAAAGAAGGGAAGGAAGGAAGAAGGGAGGAGGAGAGATCAAAAGAGAGAAGGAAGGAAGAAAAAAGAAGGAAGAAAGGAAAGAAGAAAGAACATTTGTATTTTTAGAGTAATGAGACTTTGTGTGTGTATGTGTGTGCTGGTTGTGAGGCTTGAACTCTGGGGCTGGGCACTGTTCCTGAGCTTCTTTGGCTCAAGACTAGTGCTCTGCCACTTCAGCCACAGCACAACTTCTGGCTGTTGCTGAGTAGTTTACTGGAGTTACGTAAGAGTCTCATAGACTTTCCTGCTTGGACTGGCTTCAAACAGTGATTCTCAGGTCTCAGCCTTTTGAATAGCTAGGATTGCAGGTATGAGCCACCAGTATCCAGCTAATGAGACTTTTTTTATTATTATTATTTTTTGGGCCCAGTTGTGGGGCCTGAACTCTGGGCCTGGGTGCTGTCCCTCAGCTCTTCAGCTCAAGGCTAGCACTCTACCACTTGAGCCACAGTGCCACTTCCGGCTGTTTTCTTTTTGCTTATGTGGTACTGAGGAATCAAACTCAGGGCCTCATGCATACAAGGCAAGCGCTCTACCACTGAACCATCTTCCCAGCCCCATGAGACATTTTTTGAAGAGTTACAAAGGGTAGTAACTAGAGTGGTATTCTACAGGTGGTCACTAGCGTTGCCTGTGGCTAGCATTCCTGCTGATTAAACATTTTCAGTTTTCAGAATATTTCCTCTAGGACTGGTATACTGTTCAGAGAATAGCATTTGGAATAGTTAAGGAGTAGTGAACTAGGACTGGTAATTGCTTAACTTGGGGAGGAGGAGAGTGACATGTTAAGATATCTGACATAAACAACTGTGCAAGTTAGGAAAGTTGGGGGAGAGAGAAAGAGTCCAGATTCTGAAATCAAGAGTTTAGGTACCTGAGAGACATCCATGTGGGAGTGTTCAGCAGGTCCTTGGAGTCTATGGGTTTCTATGAATCAGAAGTGCAATTAATCAGAAAAATAATTAGGGGAACTGGCAATAAATTTATTTCCTTGGTGGTAGTTACATGGCTTTTCTGGGGCTTGAACTCAGAGCTTGGGTGCTGTCCTTCAGCTAGCATTTTACCACTTGAGCCATAGCTCCATTTCCAGCTAATTAGAGATAAGAGTCTCATGGACTTTCCTGTTTGGGCTGGCTTCAAACCTCAGTCCTCACATCTCAGCCTTCTGAGTAGCTAGGATTCCATGCATGATCCACCAGTGCCCAGCTGTTACATGCCTTTTTTTTTTTTTTTGGTTGGTCCTGGGGTTTGAACTCTTGGCCTGGGCGCTGTATCTGAGCTTTTCAGCTCAGGGTGAAAATTCTACCACTTGAGCCACAGTGCTATTTCCGGTTTTCTGATGGTTAATTGGAGATAAGAATCTCATGGATTTTTCTTGTGAGGTGGGGGTGGGGTAGAGGTGTGGGGGGGTAGGGACTAGCTTTGAACCACGATCGTTAGATATCAGCCTCCTGACCAGCTAAGATTACGGGTGTGAGCTACTGGCACCTGACTTACATGCTTTTTTTGAGACAGGGTCTTGCTTGTATAGCTCAGGCTAGCCTTGAACTCATAATTTTCTGCCTGATAACATAACAGGCTTGTACTCCCTATATCTGAGTTCATAATTTAAGTAATAATTGAGAAGAAGTAAAATGAGAAGAGGAAAAGTCATTTAGGAAATTGTAGTATGAAAAGTGGTAGCCATTTTTTTTTTTTAAAGCTTGGTGTGTATCAGTTACATAGGGGGAAATTTCATTGTTATATCTCCACACATGAAACTAAATTCTTAAAACTCTTGACATTTATATATATTGTTTTCATAAAGTGCATTGTTAAATGGTAGCACCTTTGTACAGCTACTTAAAGAAAATAACAAAATCAAATCCAAACAAAATAAAACAGACATTTATAAGTCAGGTAGAAAGAAGAGGGGCTGGGAAGGTGGCTCAGTAGTAGAGTGCTTGCCTTGCATGCATGAGGCCCTGGGTTCGATTCTGCAGCACCACATAAGCAAAAAGAAAAAAAAAAAGCTGGAAGTGGTGCTGTGGCTCAAGTGGTAGAGTGCTAGCCTTAAGCTGAAGAGCTGAGGGACAGCGCCCAGGCCCAGAGTTCAAGCCCCACAACCGGACCCCCTCTCCCCAAAAAAGAAGAAACTTGCCTTGCATTATAGAAAGTGAAGACATTTCCATTTAACACATTCTCTACTGAATGCCTGCTAATATGTCCGATATTTATACAGGTCCTTGAGGATACTGAAGTGAACAGAGAAGTACCTGCTCTGTGGAACTTCTAGTGGAGGGAGATAGACAATAAGTAAATAAAGTAATAAACAGATCATATCCAGGTAGAAGACACTATACTCTCAGAATTCCTCAAACAACTGTTGTAGAAAGCTGGTTGAAATAAAATTGTAAGAGAGACAAAGTCAAAGCTCAGGCGCATCTCCTCATGTTGCTCACTACGGAGATTTATATGTAGTTTGGTGCTGTGAATTAGATTTTGGTAAATGACCCCAAGGAGAGAGAAGCGAGCTTGTCAAAAGTCACAGTTTTGAATCTGTGTTCATTTGTGTCAGTGCTGCTTGTGCAATTGAAACTGGTACCAGTTTTGTCTAGAAAATAAGCTCTTCTGAATTTCATACTCCTTGCTGTTTCTTCCTGGATATAAGGGCATGATGTTCTGACAGGCCTGTGACAGGGACATCTCCCAGGGATCTGATCCCTCTGTCCTCTGTGGCTAACCTCAGAGACTGTACTCAGCTGAGATTTTGACTTTCATTGGAGATCTTTTTCCTGCCAATACCAGGTCTTAAACCAGTTCCTCTTCTCAGTCTCAACACTTGTATCCACCTTTCCCTACCCTAGCCTTCCCCCATTCTGGTGAAGTTTTTGTTTTGGGCCAAGTTTGAGAGACTCTCTAGGGATAATGCCCTCAGTCAAATCCCTTTTTGAGGTCTGATATGAGGGTCCATTTGTTCACCAGTTTTTACTGATTCAATTTTATGCTTTACATGGTGGATGTCAGTAGTAGTAATAGTAGAGGTAGTACCATTCTGGACCCTAGGGAATACAATGAGTTAAGCTTATTGCTCTTTTCTGAATCTCAGAGCATGAGAATTAATATGACAGAGTAATATTCAAAGAGCTTTAAGCATGGACCAGTAAACAGTGAATTCCTCACCTAGTAATAATTTGGGCAAGATTTGGACATAAGAGAAAGGACTGTGTGAGAGTGTTTTTCTTATTTTTGCTTAATTTTTAAATTGTTATTATAAAGGTTACAGTTACATAAGTTAGGTAAAGAGTACATTTCTTTTTGGATAGTGGCACCTCTTCCTTAGCTCTATTATTTATTTTTTGAGACAGGTTTCACTATGTAGCATAAGTTGGCCTCAAACTTGCTATTTTCTTGCTTCAGCCTCCCAAGTCCTGAGATTCCAAGTAGGGGGTATCACACTTGGTTTGGACTTTGTAGTTTTGTCTGCCAAACGAATATTAAGCCGTTATTTGCTTATGTCTTTATATACTTTTGTCCTGACTTTGCAAAAGCAGTGGTTAGTGTAACTGTTTATCCCTTATACAAATGAAAGCAGAAGAACCAAAGTGCCCTAGGGATCATTGTATTCTTCACCTCTTACACATTTTCAGTTTAAAAAGTTTTGAATAAACACAATGGTTTGGAGGAAAATACTCAATCTCATCTCTCCCCTGCTTTCACTCAACAACCACATTTGTGACAGTGGATGTATTGGGGTTTTTCCCCATACATCAATTTGGGTGTTATATAATGTATATAATTGTGTTCTAAAAGCATCTCGTTGAAGAATGTGTCATATCTCATAAGTTGAAGGTTTATTCCTCAAAACTGCCTCCTCTTACCACTTTAATGACAATCACATGTCCCAGGTTGTGTATGTGTGCGTGCGTGTGTGTGCCGCGCATGCTCCCGCGCATGTGCTACTCCTGAGGCTTGAGCTCTGGGCCTGGGTGCTGTTCTTGAGCTTCGTTTTTGCTCAAGGTTAATGCTCTACCATTTGAGCCACAGTGCCAGGTCTGGCTTATTCTGAGTAGTTTATTGGAGATAAGAGTCTCACAGACTTTCCTGCCTGGGCTGGCTTTGAACCATGATCCTTAGATCTCAGCCTCCTGAGTAGCTAGGATTACATGTGTGAGCCACCAGTGCCAGGCTCCCAGGTTTTCTTATCTATGCTTATGATCTATCAGCTATAAACCTCAATAACTGTTCTTGGGCCTGATTAATTCACAGAATAGCTCATAGAACTTGGGAAAACACATATATTTGTTGGTTTGTTATACAGGTTATTTATAGGATACAGATAAAGAGATGCATAGGGCAAGATATGGAGAAGAGGCATACAGCTTTCCAGCCTTTTCCCAGTGCACTCTCTTGGAAACTTCACATGTGCTGTCTTCTGGAAGAGCTCTGGGTGCTGCCCTTTGGAGGTTTTATGGAGGCTCCATCATATGAACATGATTGATTGTCCTTCTGGCCCCTCTGAATTCTTCCCTGGAGCTAGAGGGAAAGGACCAAAAGTCACAAGGGCAGCCAACCAGCAGTATTTCATTCCTGTACAGAGATGCCATTTGTCACTTCATAGATGCCAAGGATTTTAAGAGTTGTATGCCAGGAAATAGGAATGAAGACAAAAATACATTTGTTTTACTAATGTCACAAGTAACAAACTATTTATTATATTAAATTGTATCTCATGAGTACATGCCTTTAGATATTCTGTGTGATGAAATAGGAAGTACACACAACACTGCTGCATGAAGCAGTTTGATGTTATCTCAAGGAAAAACACTTGTGCTATTGGATTATAAATGGAACCACTTCAATTTCCAGGGAACACAATTTCTACTTGAAAAAACAGCTTAAAATTATGGTTATTCATACTTAGATGTTTAGCAGTCATCTTGAAAGTGAATGAAATGAATGTTTTGCTTTAAGGAAAACATCTTGACAGTATTTGTGGCCAGTGATAAGATTCTGTCTTGTAAGTGCAAATTAAATTTTGGAGGATTTGTATCTGTTACTTTGAGTTTGACAAGTTCCCTGGATTAAAAGCTTTTCTGGTGAAATCTGTAGTGATACTAATAACTATGATTACTTTTCTATTGTCTTAATAAAATGTGTCAACATTTGGGTGCTTTACATAACTCAGTGAACCAGTAGTTTCCAAATGACCTGAGCATCATGTCACACAACCATTGATATGGGCTAGGAAGGTGTCTCAGTGGTAGAGTGCTTGCCTTGCATGCATGAGGCCCTGGGTTTGATTTCTCAGCACCACATAAGCAGAAAAAGCCAGAAATGATGCTGTGGCTCAAGTGGTGGAGTGCTAGCCTTGAGCCGGAGAGCTGAGGGACAGTGCCCAGGCCCAGAGTTCAGGTCCCACAACCGGCAAAAATAAAAAAACACATTGATATATAAAAGATTCATTCCAAGTATAAGATTTTAATATTGGATTTTAATATTACAAAGCACAGAAAGTTCATGTACATAGTTTCAGATTTCACGTCTCAACTAATCTTTAGTTAACCTAACCTTGATCCCTTGTCACATTTCGATATCCTGTCAAAGAAGAATAACAAGACTTTTCTGAAAAGGCTATTTGAAATGTGTCTCCCCTTTTCAACTGCCCCATCTGTGTTTTGATCTTGAATAAAAACAATACCCAACAGATTGAATATGTGAGAGGATGACTATAGCTGTCATCTGTTAAGCCACATATTAAAAAGATTTTACAAAAATATAAAATAATCCCACTTTTCTTGTGATTTCCCTCCCCCCAGGAAATAATTGTTTTTATAAACATACTATTTTTATCTGAATTTTTTAGAGACTTGTTATAAAATGAATTAACAACTAAATATAAAATTGTTTTAAGCTTTTTCTGGTGGCTCACCTCTGTAATCCTATCTATGTGGGAGGCTGAGATTGGGGGACTATAGTCCAGTCATAAACCTGGGCAGGAAGTGAGACCCTATCTCAGAAACAACCAATGCAAAAAATAACGGAGGGCTATGACTTGACAGTAGTACACTGGCCTAGCAAGTGTGAGGTCCTGCAATTACCCCCATAACCCACACAAAAACAATTTTTTAATTTCTAATATGATAAATTACCAAAAAGTTTTTTTGTTTTTGTTTTTTTGTTAGTCATGGGGCTTGAACTCTGGGCCTTGGTGCTGTCCCTTAGCTCTTCAGCTCAAGGCAAGCGCTCTACCACTTGAGCCACAGTGCCACTTCCAGTTTTCTCAGTGGTTTATTGGAAATAAGAGGCTCATGGCCTTGCCTTCCTGGGCCGGCTTTTGAACCATGACCCTCAGATCTCAGCCTCCTGAGTAGCTAGGATTACAGGAGTGAGCCACCAGCGCCCCAGCTTCCAAAAAGGTTTTTTTTTTTTTTTTTTTTTTTGGGTCTGGTCGTGGGGCCTGAACTCTGGGCCTGGGTGCTGTCCCTCAGCTCTTCAGCTCAAGGCTAGCGCTCTATCACTTGAGCCACAGCGCCACTTCCGGCTTTTTTCTTTTTGCTTATGTGGTGCTGAGGAATCGAACCCAGGGCCTCAGGCATGCAAGGCAAGTGCTCTACCACTGAGCCACCTTCCCAGCCCTTCCAAAAAGTTTTTGAGATTAAAATTTTCAAGTGTATAAAGGAATCTTGAGACCAAAAGTTAAAAATAAAAACATAGGCCTATGTTGTCCTTTTTTGCCTAGAATTATTCTCTTATTTGCTCTAGAAAATCATATAGATGATTGTAGATTTGATATTTTAGGCAGTCATTAAAAAAATTATAGAGAATTTACCAAGAACTTGGCTTTTCGCTTGCTGCTGGGGCCCCGGGCCCAAACCTAATTTGTGGAAATTACAGTTTGGTGGTGATGATACATTGAACAGACAATTATAATACAATGTGATATTACCGGTTATAGCACTTAAATATGAAAATTCAGGCTATTTATTGTCAGAATATTGCAAAGACTCTGCTCATTCAGACTATATGTCAGTTTGATTGAACTAAAAACTTCCTGTACTTGCTTCTTTATAGTCAAGGGAAATGGCTAACATTAATAGAAGATGCAAACTGTTCACTGCTTCTCTGAAGGGAAAGAAAAATATTGTGAATATTTTGAATGTTAACTTTGTACCAGGTTCTGTGTTAGGTGTTTTAAGAACAGCTATTCACTTTTACTTAATTCTCACAAAAATCCTTTGTGGCATCTTATTATTCTCCTTTTGCAAATGAATTTAAGAGATAACCTCCATTTCACCCCTATGCAACTTATCAAGACAAATGTAGAAGAAATTTGATGATATTTCTTTTTATAAAAAATTCATTTTAAAATTTATCTTTAAATAGTTGTACAAAGGGGTTCTAATTCAATATGTCAATGTGTCACCCCTTCTGTCATTCTCCCTTAACATCTCTTTCACCCCCACCTATCACATAGTGACATTTCTTTTGCATACACACAAATTCATCTTACTTTTTTATTTTATATTCTTTTTTTGGCCATGCTGAAAATACAGGGAAGGCCCTGTATGTACTAAGTCAACTACTTTACCACTGAGCTACATCTTCAACCCTGAGGGTTTTTTTTTTGATGCAGGGTCTTGTTATGTAGCTCAGGCTGGCATTGATCCTGTCTCAGCCTCCTGAGTGTTGGGACTATGGGATGAACTACCATACTTGGCTTGTTTTTTTTTTTTTTTGGGTCCGGTCGTGGGGCCTGAACTCTGGGCCTGGACGCTTTCCCTCAGCTCTTCAGCTCAAGGCCAGCACTCTACCACTTGAGCCATAGCACCATTTCCGGCTTTTTTCTTTTTGCTTATGTGGTGCTGAGGGCCTCATGCATGCAAGGCAATTGCTCTACCACTGAGCAACCTTCCTAGCCCCTTGGCTTGTTTTTGTATTTTCATCTGCATTATTATTTGTGGTTTCTAGAAGATGAAACCAGCTCCTCCTCATCTTCTTCCTCCCTTTCCTTTCTTTCCTTTCCTTTCCTTTCCTTTCCTTTCCTTTCCTTTCCTTTCCTTTCCTTTCCTTTCCCTTCCCTTCCCTTCCCTTCCCTCCCCTCCCCTTCCCTTCCCTTCCCTCCCCTCCCCTCCCCTCCCCTCCCCTCCCCTCCCCTCCCCTCCCCTCCCCTCCCCTTTCCCCTTTCCCCTTTCCCCTTTCCCCTTTCCCCTTTTCTTCCCCTTCCCCTTTCCCTTTCCCCTTTCCCCTTTTCTTTCCCTTTCCCTTTCCCTTTCCCTTTCCCTTTCCCCTTTCCTTTCCTTTCCTTTCCTTTCCTTTCCTTTCCTTTCCTTTCCTTTCCTTTCCTTTCCTTTCCTTTCCTTTCCTTTCCTTTCCTTTCCTTTCCTTTCCTTTCCTTTCCTTTCCCCTCCCTCCCTCCCTCCTTTCCTTCCCCCTTCTTTCCTTCCCTTCTTCTTCCCTCCCTCCCTCCCTCCCTCCCTCCCTCCCTCCCTTCCTCCCTCCCTTCCTTCCTCTGCCTCTTCCTCCTTGTTTTGCCACCACCACCACCTCCTCCTCCTCCTCCTCCTCCTCCCCCCCCCCTCCCCCTGCCCTGCAACTCCCCTCCTCATACAGAGCCTGAAGGAAGGCTGTGGTGGACTCTGCAGTCTAGGAAGAGATTCCTCACAGAACTCAATAGCGCTGTCATCCTGATCCTATTCTTCCAGAATTCATAACTGTGCAGATATGCAACTCTCTTTAAGTGCTGTGGATCCAGGCACCAGTAAGCTCATGCCTGTTATCCCAGCTTCTCAGGAGGCTGAGACCTGGAGAATCATAGTTTGAAAGAGTCCAGGCAGAAAAGTCTTGAAAACCAGAAAAAAAAAGCCAAACTGAAGGAGTGGCTTAAGTGGTAGAGCCTCAGCCTTGAGTAAGAGCCATTGCTCAAGGCCTTGACTTCAAGCTCAGTATCAGACATAAAAAGTATTACATAATCAATCTCTGAACTGCAAAGAAGAGTATTTCTTTGATATATACTATAATTCGCCATTTAACTAAAATTACAGCTTTTTATCTTTTTTTTTAAACAAACAAAAAGTGAAAGTAACCAAAAGTCACCTGAACAAAAAGATGAAGTGCTGGCATGAGGGTGAGCAGACCTTAACTTTCACTGACTATCTTCTGCTCTTTGACTTTAGGCACAATTTGTTTTTGATATCTTTGAGCTTCAGCATTCAGCAGCATACTTCTATAGAGTCATATATGCCACACTTTGCAATGTAATATTTATATCCCTTTCTTATTTTGAAAAGAATTTGAACATATGGCAAGAGATGTGACCTGTCCTGTCCTACTGTTGTCTCTGGCAGGCAGACAAGTAAATCATTAAATTGATGAGGGTATTTCAGGTCATGGCTAACCTTCACAGCTTTAACCTGACCTTACTTTGTCTTTCTTTCTTTCTCCATCCTTCCCTCTCTCCTTCCCTCCCCCTTCCTCTGAGTAATGTTTTATCTCCCTTTTCTTGTACAGAATTTTGCCGGATTGACAAGCCCCTGTGTGACAGTGAGGATGAGAAGCTAAGCTTTGAAGCAGTCCGCAACATCCACAAGCTGATGGATGATGATGCCAATGGTGATGTGGATGTGGAAGAAAGTGATGAGGTGAACTTCTTACTTGCCTTGTCTCTCTTCTCTTTATGTGTGTAACAATCCCTGAAAGCTGCCTAGAGTATTCCCCCTGGGAAGATGCGCTCTGCTGGCTTGTTCTCTGGGAACTCATTCCCACTGGTCAAGGTGGCTCTCAGCAGAATAGCTCTCTTAAGAGCTAGCCAGGCAGACTGCAGTCTTGTGCTTGTGTCTGTGCCTACTGGCTAGTACCATTACACTGACTACCATGTTATTTGGGAGAGAGTTTTCCTGAGCTGTTCCCTATAATTTCCTTAGTTAAAAAAAACAAACAAACAGTTATTAGTCCAGGGCCTCATACTTGCTAGGCAGGCACTCTATCACTTGAGCCATAGCCCCAGCCCTTTTTTTGCTTTAGTTATCCTTTGAGTAGGGTTTCACTTTCTTTTTTGATGATGTGGGACTTGGGACCAGCTTCAGACCTCAGTACTGCGTTCTACAACCTCCTTCATATCTGGGATGACAAGCGTGTGCCACCTTCCTTTTTGAGTTGAAGTCTTGCTGACTTTTGAACTGTGATTCTTCCAGTCTCTGCCTCCCTAGTAGCTGGTATTGTAGGGATGAGCCACCACACCAACCTCTCTGATCTGTGGTGTAATCCTGCTGTTTCAGTCTTTATTCAGCCTATGTTGGCATGTGGGGAAAAAAAGCAAAACAAATCCCACCTAAGGGAGCTTCATACTTTACTTTGGAGATATAGTTGCAGGAGCTAGTTTGACTGGTCCAGATAGACCAAAGGAACTAGAGTAATCTCTAAATGGGTAAAGCTCTGTTATTCTGTGAAAAGATTGAAAGGTTTCATGATTTCAAGCACAACATGAATAAGCCATTTGGTGAAGCTTCCAAGTTATGCCAAATCTTCACAGTGACATACTGTGTATTATAAGAGTCTAGTCTCTCACCTTTGCTGGCTGTACCTTTGAGTTTTGGATGTCACATTGTCAGAAGGATTTAGAATTGCAAGGACTATAGATAGAGAGGTAACATAAATGAAGAAGAGTATGAAAGTATGTTATCAAGAGCATTCAGCATAGTTAAGTATTATTAAGTATTATGTATGTGCCATTTACTGTACTAGGTAGAAAGATGAGATAGCATATCAGACAAATATATTAGGTCTTCATACATTTTATGGTCTAGAGAAGAAAGTTGAGCCTGAAGGAGACTGTTAGTTTTTTTATTTTATGAAAAAAACAACTTATGAGAAAAGTAAATTAGGGGAGGAGGGATCATTGTGGCATATAATTTTAACAGTTTCAGCCACGTTCCGTTGTTTCATTGTTTCTGGGCCTGTAGTGAGTCAGAATCATCATGGCTGGAGCACATGGCAAAGAAAAGCTGCTTATCTCCTGGCAACCAGGAGAGGACAGAGAGGGAGTGTCTGGGGAACAAGATACATCTTCATAGGCCAGACAGTATTAAGCATTTTCATATAGTCATCCAGTTTTCTTAACATATTATAAAGTTGATTTCATTACCAGGGAAAGGAATCTTGGCAATACTAAGCATTTTGTTTAAGGAAATGCTGGATGTGAGTTTAGATCTGAATTCAAAGTCCATCTGTTTAAGTTCTGCTATATTGTTTCTTTTATTCTTAGGGCAAATCCAAGTGGGGAAAGTAATAAGCACACATAGTAGTCTTCTAAAATAAAAAAATTGCTTAATACTTAGAGCAATTTGTTACGGGAGAAGCTTCTTTATTAAATATTGAGCTACTTGTCATTGAAGATGGGCAAATAGAAAACAGAACTCCATTAACTGGTCAGCAGAAGGAATTCTTCTGTTAGGATGAAACATATAATGTATGAGGAATTTAAGGAGAGAGATAGAATAAAATGGGTAAGTTTAGCTGAGTAAGAACCAGTGTGAACAAAGGTATAGAGATGGTATGGTGAGTTGGTTTAGTTAGAAAGACTGTGATAGAAAAATCATCAGAATATTTAAAGTATAGCCCAGGAAACCAGGTTGAAATATGTAAACTTTTGTTGAGACAGTCAATAAGTTCTTGAACAAGAATGACCACCACAATAAAAGTATCTGAATTTTGTAATCCTAGCCACCTCAGGAGGCTGAGGTTTGAGGATCACAATTTGAAGCTAGCCTGGGCAGACAAATCTGAGATTCATCTCCAGTTAACTAGCAAAAAGCTGTAAGTGGAGCTGTGGCTCAAGTAGTAGAAAAGCTTAAGTGAGAGTGCATGGCCCTGAGTTCAAACCTCAGTACTGGCACAAATAAAAAAGTATCTGAACTTCTGGTTATATTTAAGAGTGTCATTGGTCTCCAAAGGGGGTCAAAATTTGTTTTGTCTATGTTTGATGGGGAGTGAAATCTAGAGGTATCCTGATCACTGCTCCCGGGCATTGCCCTAGGATGGTAAGGGATAGCACAACGGTTAAAAAAGTGATATAATCCAAGATCTATAAATGCCTGGATATCTTTGTCATCCACTCCTCCTTTTTTCACATTCTGTTGAATTGCTTTGTCAATGAGGGAAGGAAGAAAATGTTCTTTTTAGAGGAATGTTACCACAACAAAAATTTCATCAGCACAAACTGTTCAGAAATAACACAAAAGCTGTCATTCTGCTCTCCTTTGAGCCAGTGGTGAGATGTTCTTTTTCAGCATAGCTTCTGCCTTGCGTTGCTTCCCCTGCTTTCTGCTGCAACCCCAGGCCTCTTGTGGTTGCAAAGGCCTGCTAGTCTGGGTTTTACAATCACAGGCTACTGTCCTGGAGAGAGTAGTAAAATATACATGCTGAATTCCATCCAACCATACATGAGACAGCCTTGGCATTTGGGATCTAACTAGAAAGTTGGGTAGATAACTCAGAGCCTAGAATATTAGGTAATGAATGGTGAGATATTATGAGAAACTGGTTATGTTGGCTGTCAAAGACCTGCGATTTTATGACCCATCTAAAAACATTGTTGATTATCCTAGGACCTTAGTAGAAATTTGCCGCAGACCGGGTTAAATTTAAAGTTACGCTCTATTAAGATCTCATTTACTCAGTCTCATATTGGCAAGTTTTCCAGGTAAGTACAGTGAACTTGAGGGCTAAATGTTAAAACTTTTTGCCATTTTTGGCCACAAAAATGAGTAACTTACACCTATAATCCTAGCTATTTGGGGAACGTAGATTGGGAGAATTGCCAGCTGTGGGGACAATGTTCTTGAGACCCCTATCCCAACCAGTAGCTAGATGAAGTGATATGTACCTGTCATTCCAGCCATATAGGAGGCCAAGATTATGAGAAGATTGTGGTTCCAGGTCAGCCTGGGTGAAAATGTTTGAGATATCCTAACTCAGTAGAAAAAGCTGGATTGGTGGCATGTGTCAATTCTCAGCTATGAAAACAGGAGGATTGTGGTCCAGGCCTGCCTGAACAGATCAAGACCCTTTTTCAAAAATGACTAGAGAAAAAATGTCTGGAAGTGTGGCTTAAATGGTAGAGCACCTGCCTACTACTTATGAAGCCATGATTTCAAACCCTAGTTCTTACATACAAATTTTTTTTTTTAGTTTTTATTTATTTTTCAATGTGAAAATACTGTACAGAGGGGTTACAATTACATTACATGGGCAAGATAATGAGTACATTTCTTATCAAGCATTGTAGCCTCCTCCTTTGTTTCCCCTTCCCATCCCTTCCCAGCCTCCCTCCACCCCCTTACAAAAAATTTTTTTAAGCCATTTTTTTTTTTTTTTGGGTCCAGTCGTGGGGCCTGAACTCTGGGCCTGGGCGCTGTCCCTCAGCTCTTCAGCTCAAGGCTAGCGCTCTACCACTTGAGTCACAGCGCCACTTCCGGCTTTTTTCTTTTTGCTTATGTGGTGCTGAGGAATCAAACCCAGGGCCTCAGGCATGCAAGGCAAGCACTCTACCACTGAGTCACCTTCCCAGCCCCTTTTAAGCCATTTTTGAAGTCTTTCTTTTTACAGACTACTGTAAACCCGAGTGTTAGCTTTCTTTGTATCAAAGTATATATGTTATCATATTAGTACCTAGAGTCCAATGTGATTATTGTGCTTGCTTCTTACAGTTTTTTCCTTCTCTCATTCATTCTTATTGACTAATTGCTATATTTAATCTACCAAGAGATGTGAAATGAGGCTTAGCTAAACTGAGACTTAGACATTTTGTGGAAAATAGTAATCATTTGTTGGAGAGGGTCAGGTAGTCTGGCTATTCAAATGCTGTTTTTACCTTTTCTGGAGAGCAGAAGCAGTATATAGTAGGTTCATCAGATAAGCAGGTTGGCACTGTTGGTATTGGTCTTTTCTGGCAAAGCTAGCTGGAGGTTCTGCCAAGTTAGCAGTCTGAGCATTTATGACTTATGTTCTTCACAGATCTGTGGTGACAACACTGCCCATAGTCAAAGGTGTGCTGTGGTGTGGAACTCTCAGATTGTCTTCATAGTCTAAGGTGGTCATACAGTGCTCTGCTTAATTGGATTAGTCTTAGAGAAAGGAGTTATTTTCTTTTCTGGACTGTAAATATAAAATGAAAGCATTTACTCAGTCATTAAACAAATACGGTATTTTATTTTATTTTATTTTTTTTTGTGCTCGTACTAGGGCTTGAACTCAGGGCCTAGGAGCTCACTGCAAGCTTTTTTACCCAAAGTTAGTACTCTACCACTTGAGCCACAGCTGCACTTTGAGGCTATTTGGCCTGAAATTAGAGTCTCACAAACTTGCCTGCATGGGTTGGCTTGTGATCCTCAAATCTCAGCCTCCTTGAGTAAGTAGTATTTCAGGCATGCCTTGCTTAAACAAAAAAATTTTAATACCGATTTATATGCCAGGTATTGATTAAGAAGGTTTGGGATTCCTTGGTGAGCAAAGCAGAAAAGATTTGTGTTTATGTTGGGCCTGTGTTCTAGTGATCTATGTATCATAGGTGATTAAATGATAAGAAAACCTTGAAATTAGGCAGAAAAGTGGTGATATTATGTTAGTTTAGTGGCTTCCTCTTTTGTTTTCTCAGGATAAAATAGTGGTTAATGATTCCTACCTTGGTATCCTTTTTAGTATTAAGTGAGAAAAGTACTGTTAAAAGCTCCCTGTTAGCTGGGTGCTGGTGACTCACACGTGTAATCCTAGCTACTCAGGAGGCTGAGATCTGAGGATTATGGTTCAAAGCCAGCGGGGCAGGAAAGTCCATGAAACTCTTATCTCCAATAAACCATCAGAAAACCAGAAATGGTGCTGGGCCCAGTGGTAGGGTGATAGCCTTGAGCTGAAGAGCTGAGGGACAGTGCTCTGGCCCAGAGTTCAAGCCCCACAATTGACAAGAAAGGGAAAAAAAAAGCCCCCAGTTTACTCAAGGCAAAAAAAAAAAAAAAAAAAAAAATCCTAAGCTATTCAGAAGGCTGAGATCTGAGGATCAGGGTTCCTATCTACCCTAGGTAGGAATGTCTGTAAAATTCTTATATCCAATTAACCACCAAAAAGTCAGAAGTGGCTCAAGAGGTAGAGCCATAGCTTCAAACACAAAAGCTCAAAGACAGGGCCCAGGCCCTGAGTTCAAGCCCCAGGACCTGCGCACAAAGACATAAAAGTTCCCAGAATAATGTATATAATGTTACAGTGAAACCTTCCTTGTGTAACTATTGTATACTGTAAAAAATCATATCAAAAGTTTTAGCATAAAATATTCAAACAACAATAGAAAACAAGTAATTAGACTAAAATATGAGGAAAGATTTAAGGATATTTTATTAAGAAAAATATTATGAGCAAGAAATTAGAATATAAAAATGTTCTCAATATTGTTATCAGGGAAATGAAAATTTAAAACACAGTACTACTGCACACTTATCAGAAAGGCTAAAATTAAAAAAAATTAGGTGGATAATTCCAAATGTTGGTCAATAAGATCCCCTAGAACACGGCTGATGGAAATACAAGGAAAGCCTTTCTGGACAAGTGAGATAGTTCAGCATAGCTTACCACAGGCTGCCAGAAATTCTACTTCTGGCTATTGACCCCTACAGAAGAATTTACATTTAAATTCATGCTAAAGTTTGTACTTGATTTTTTTTTTTTGGAGGGGGGCAGGGCATGGATTCAAACTCATAGTCTTCACCTTGCTAGACAGATGCTCTACCACTTGAGCAAGCCCCAGGTTTTTGTTTTTTGTTTTGCTGTTAGTTATTTTTCTTATAGAGGCTTTTATTTTTGTTCAGGGCTGGACTCTAATCACAATCTTTCTGCCTATACTTTTTCTGAACGTGGGTGCCACAAGCATCTACTACCTTTCCCACATTATTGGTTGAGAAGAGGTCTTACTAATTTTTTTTCCTGCCAGGGGGCCTCAGCCTGTAAAACTCCTGAGTAGCTTGGTTTAAAGACATGTGTCACCATGCCTGGCTGATATATTTGTTTTTTTGTTTTTTTTAGACCTATTCTTCCAAAGTCCACAGTGGCATGGAACTCATGTAACCCATACTGGCCTCCAGCTTGTCATCCTCCTGCCTCAGCTTCTTGAGAGCTAGCATGTTAACTTGTCCATGAATATTTATAGCAGCTTTAGTCACAATCTTAAAAAAATGAACCAACCCAAATGCTCATCTGTTGTGAATGGATAACCAAAATATGAAAAATTACTCAGCTATAAAAAGGAATGAACATTTTTTTTCTGTATGTGTGCCAGTCCTGGGGCTTGAACTCTGGCCTGGGTGTTGTCCCTGAGCTGCTTTTGCTTAAGTCTAGTGCTCCACCACTTATGCCTTTTCTGGTAGTTTAATGGAAGTAAGCTGGGCTGGCTTTGAACCATGATCCTTAGATCTCAGCTTCCTGAGTAGCTTGGATGACAGGTGTGAGCCACTAGCGCCCAGCAGGAAGGAACTGTTGTAGCATACCACATAGATAAATCTCAGAGACGTGATGCTGAGTGAAAGAAACCAGTCTCAAAACTTACATACTTTATGATTCCATTTTTATGGTAATTTGAGGAAGGCAGAGTCTATAGGGATGGAACTAAAGTCAGTAGTTACCAGGTTAGCAATGTAGTGGAAGTTTGACTGTAAAGCATGAAGGGATTTATTGGATAAAAGAATTATCCTTTGCCTATTATGTGAATCTAAATATGTATTAGGACTCATAGAACTATATACACACACAAAGTTAATTTTGTATATTAACTAAAGGAGTTTCCAGCATAGTATCTGACTTACAATTCAAGTTTAGTAAGTGCGAGTTACTTTTCTTTTTCTCTTTCCTCCCTATATCTGTTTCCTCTACATATCTGACAGTTGTATTTAGCATAAGTCTGATTGGTGTGTTTCTCTTACCAAATTGTGAACTCTGTTAGGACAGGGACTGGCTTTTGTCACAGTTGTTGTATAGCCTGTAACAGAGAATGTACTTAACTGTGTCAAATAAATGACCAGTGCCACTATGGTAACAGTATCAGGCTAACATAGGAGTTCTGAGTAAAGATGTGCTCATTTTGGGAGGTGAGAAATGAGTAGGTAGTAGAATGAACCCAGGAAGTTTTGCACAGCTCTGTATGATTCTGTTAGTACTTATCTCTACTGGTGAAGTATATATAGTGTGTGCTGCAGGCACACACACCTGACTCTGCTTCCTTATATTAGCTGTGGGAACTTGGAAAGTTACATAATCTCTACCATCCTGTCTCTTAATATTAGCAATTAGAGTAATAATGAAGTTAGGGATCTTATAAAATTTTTGCAAAGATTAAATGAATAATGCATATGTTACCTTGTACAATGCCTGATGCATATACAAAGTTTAGTAAAAGTTTTTGTGGTTATTTTCTTCTTGTCATCAGAAAGAGCATACATTTTGATGAAAACAGGTCTGCATTCAAAATTTTGTTTTGCCACTTACTGGCTGTGAATGTAGGCAAATAACTTGTCAGTAGGGTCTACTTTTTTTGAGCTGTCTGAGAATAACTATTTTCAGGATTGTTGCGATAGTTTAATGTATGCAAAGCCCTAAGCAAAATACCTGGCACATGATAGGTGCTAACTTCATGTTCCCCTCCCCCCTAATATGACAATAAGTTAGTGAGAGTTGGCCTATTTAGCAATAGCTCTAAATTAGGGCTAGGGATTCAGCTCAGTGGAGGGGCACTTGCCTCACATGTGAAAGGCTCTGGGATACATCCCTACCACCATACAGTAACAAAACTGCAACAACCAACTCTTAAAACAGGAGACAGTTGGGCTAACAAGGAAGACGCAAGAGGATGAATGCAGTCAAAATAGATTGCATCTATGAAAACAGAACAATAAAGCCCATTGAAATTGTCTTGGGAAGGGAGAAGGGAGATGATAGGATGGGTTAGCTTGATTGGACTGTATTGTAAACATATACAGAAAGGTAACAATGAAATCCCTCCCCTTTAACTAATGTAAGCTTAACTAAAAAAGATAAGAACCTCCTAAACACATTCATACATACATACATAAACAATTTGTTGTCTTGACCTTGTACTTCCAGGCTATGAGCAACAAATCTTCTGGTGGTGGTGGTGGTGGGGGGGGTGGGGGGTGGTGGGGGGTGGGGGGTGGGGGTGGGGGTGGGGGTGGTGGGGGTGGGGGTGGTGGGGGTGGGGGTGGTGGTGGTGGTGGTGGTGTGTGTGTGTGTGTGTGTGTGTGTGTGTGTGTGTGTGTGTGTGTGTCCAAAATAACAACATCAATAAGAGTTCCAAACGAATTCTGTCATCATTCTGTGTGTGTGTGTGTGTGTGTGTGTGTGTGTGTGTGTGTGTGTGTGTGTGTGTGTGTCCAAAAAATAACATCAATAAAAGTTCCAAACGAATTCTATCATCATCCTTGACACCCTCAGCAGTGTGGCTGACTTGATTAGGGTTAGGGCCAGGACATTACCAGAGGCAGTTATGTTATTTCCTGTAGTGTTGATGTTAAGGAAGAGGTAATAACAGAACAAGGACATGTGTTTCTAATTTTTTTTCTTTTTTTGGGGGGGGGGGAAGTCTGGTCATGGGGCCTGAACTCTGGGCCTAGGCGCTGTCCCTCAGCTCTTCAGCTCAAGGCTAGCACTCTACCACTTGAGCCACAGCACCACTTGCGGCTTTTTTCTTTTTGCTTATGTGGTGCTGAGGAATCGAACCCAGGGCCTCATGCATGCAAGGCAAGTGCTCTACCACTGAGCCACCTTCCCAGCCCTGGACATGTGTTTCTAAAGCTACTGTTTCTCTAGAAGCTCATTTAGTCTTCTACCTATGCTTGTGTATTTTCTCAAAGGTTTGGGTTTAGATAGGCATCCAGTGGCTCATGCCTGTAATCTTAGCAACTCAGGAGGCCGAGACCTGGAGGATTGCAATTAGAAACAATTCCTGGCAGAAAAATCTGTGAGAGACTCCATTTCTAAAAAAGTAGGGCTAGAGATGTGGCAGAAATGGTAGAGCACCAGTTGAAAAAGTAAGTCATGCTATATATGTGTGTGTTGGGGGCGAGGGGAAGATTGGAGGTGGGCAGGGAGATCTGGCTTTAATGGAAGGTTTGTGTGAGATCTAATTTTTCCTTACCCATCTGGGAAAATAGATGATTTTGAACAATAAGGTCATTTTATAGTACTGTTATGAGATGTACTTAGACTTTTACTTGGATAAAAGCAAACTTCTTTCCTCTTGTTTTTCCTTGTCCCACCAAGTAAGAGAATGGTAGGTCCTGGGAGGCAGTGAGGGTGGAGCAGTGTTGGAAGCTGGCACCAGTTGGAATGTGAAGAGCATGGTCATCAAGTTCACTTGCAGTAATCCAAAAGACCAGCAGAAACTAGGACTTGACATGAAGAAGTGTGTAGGGAGATGAGGGAAAGTCAAGTACTGTGGTTAGCTTGGGTTAATCTAAATGAAAGTGAGCATCAGGGTTATGTATGAAAGTTATTACCATGACTGGGAACTATTGTTACTTCTTGGGCATTGGGCCTCATTTCCTTTATCCAGATAACTGTAACACTATGCTGGAAAGGGATTATTTCTGCCATGTACCAAGTCTTGTGCTGGCTGATTACATATGCAGCATTTAGTTCTCAAATATTCTGTGAGCTAGGTGCTATTAATTCCATTTAAAGATTATTAAACTAGGCCAGGCATGGTGGTGCATGCCTACAATCCTAGCACTTGGGACCTGAAGCAAAAGGATTTCAATCAAGTTCCAGGGCAGCCTGAACTGAATAGAAAAATTGTATTTCAAACACACACACACACACACACACACACACACACACACACACACACACACACACACACACACACACACACACACACACACATCTTGATTATTAAACTCTAAATCAGTGACCTTTGCTTATTTAAAATTAATCTAAATTCTATCCTGCCCTCAGGTCTCTCACAGTCTGGTGGTAGCTGATCTGGCTAGTTCACATTATGCCACATTCATTCCCTTACTCTATGCTACAGCTATGCCAAACATGTTCTTCATATCCAACTCTTGTACCCTTGCTCCAGATAAATGTTTATCTTGGCATCCTCTGCCTCCCATTTTGCCTCCACCAAGGCCTAGATCAAGTTTCTCATCCTCAGCATTATTAGTATTTTAGGCCATATAGTTCTTCACTATGGGGAGCTGTCTCTGTGTGCAGTTAGTAGCTTCCTTTCTCTGCATACTGTATTCCAGCAGCAAATCTCCCTTCTATAACCTTTGTAGCTGTTACAATTGTTAATTTCCCTGAGAAAAAGAATTAGCCTCAGTTGAAAACTTCTGGTCTAGATTAATGTTTCTTCTAAGAAGACACTTCTACTGTGGAAAATAATCCTTCACCTTTGGGGTCTCTAGAGTACATAGCCTGAAACTCCCATTTGACATGTGGCTCTATTCTGCATTGTAATTTAGACTCTGAGATCCTCTGAGGGCAAAGAACCAGGGCTTTCGGTTGTTAAGTATTTATCCTTTATGGCAGGTTTTTGTTATGTAGCCCCAACTGACTGAACATAGAATCTTTTTTCCTCAGCCTCCCCAGTGCTGGGATTGTAGGTTTGTGTCACCATGCCTGGCAAAAAACCAGGTTTTATTCTTCTGTTTCTCCTACAGTGTTCGATGCAGCCCTTAGATATAAAGGTACCGAGATGAATTATTTTGAATTTTGAACTTGAGTAAGAAAACAGAGTTGCTTGGTCAGTGTTATGGGGATAGAGTACTTTGGATTTATGAACTTCTCCTTAGGAAAGATTTATGAACTTCTTAAGAAAGAAGTTATTTATGGGTTTATGAACTTCTTAGGAAAGAAGTTGAGTCAATGTGGGTTGTTTCTCTAGAGTTTCTCAGTTCTGGGCTCCTATATATTAGTGTATGACCTGTAGATGTGTCTATCTCTCTCTTTTCTGACCTCTCTTCCCAGTATTTGAATCATGTGCAGAATCTGGCTGGAGGCCAACTCACTTTAGTTAAAACAATAGGAAAGACTCAGAGAAAAGCAAAGTAGAGGGATATAGGTACACAATAAAAAGATGCTGAAAATGCTGAAAGGTGATGTGGAAAGCAGAAGTATAAGGCTTTGGGGGCAAGAAAGATGATGTTGGGAGGTATTTTTTCCCCAATGATTACGCATATGACCTTGGAAAACTTCTGAAACTTCATGAACTATTATTTCCTCACTGTAAATGGGAGTAGCAATTACATCCTTAAAAGGATTATGGCAATGATGAATTGAAATCATGTAAGGCGTCCAGACTGTGGTCTAGTTTATAGTGCAGAATTACAGTTTCTCCTCCTATTAGCACTGCTACAATATGCTAGGCCTGTGCTAGTCACTCTGACATACACTTCTCTCATGCAATCTTTTTAATTTAATTTTTTCCACATTTTTATTAGTATCAATTAGTCATACAAGGATGTTTTATTTGAACATGTCCATATCTACCTACAGTGTACTTTGATCAGATTCACCTCCCCTTATCATGCAATCTTTATAATAAATGTATCAGGAAAATATTAATTTTTCTCATATAATCAAGAAAACAGATCGAAATAGTTCTTAGATATATATTTTTAATTATTGTTTCTCAGATTGGCATCAAGCTGGTAATAATGTTCTAAATTTAGATTGTAGAGATGATTTCCTTATATTCTCTGTGAATATACTAAAAACTACTGAGTCTTACACTATAGTAGATATGTGCATTATATCTCATATTAAAAAATATATCAGCTGGCATCTGTGGCTCATGCCTGTAATCCTAGCTTCTCAAGAGGCTGAGATCTGAGGATCAGGGATTAAAGCTAGCTGAGACAATAAAGTTTCTTTTCTCACAGACTTTGAGAATTGGAGCTATGGCTTAAATGGTAGAGCAACAGTCTTGAATGAAAAGGCTAAGGGACAGACAGTGCTCATATAAACAGTAATGGCACAAACAGTTTTTAAAAAGTGTCATTGCTCTGAGTTGACTAGTAGTCACCTCCCACTAAACTTTCTGTAACCTAGCCCTTACTCATTAGGATGCAGTGACACTTTGAAAGCCACGTTGATTTCTGTCCGTATTTCTCTCCACCCAGCTTTGATAGAGCTATTGGGGTACTTCTGAATCTGAAGTACCATGATTACTACAATCAATCTGTTGTTGTTTGGATGGATATCTATGATTTTTAAAGACACAGAATGATGAATACTGTGGCATTCTCTTTAGGAGAAATAGCTCCTTCCATCACTTTCTTTCCTTTCTTTTCTTTTTTTCCCTTCCTCCCTCACTCCTTCCTTCCTTCTTTCCTTCTTTCCTTCTTTCCTTCTTCCTCTTCCTCCGTGTGTGTGTGTGTGTGTGTGTGTGTGTGTGTGTGTGTGTGTGTGTGTGTGTGTGTGTGTGTGTGTGTGTGTGTGTGTGTGTGTGTGTGTGTGTGTGTGTGTGTGTGTGTGTGTGTGTGTGTGTGTGTGTGTGTGTGTGTGTGTGTAGGTCCTGGGACTTGTACTCAGGGATGGGGCACTGTCCCTGAGCTTTTCTGCTCAAGACTACCACTCTACCACTTGACCACAGTTCTACTTGCAGCTTTTTGGTGGTTAATGGGAGATAGAATCTCTCAGACTTTCCTGCAAGGGCTGACTTCAAACCGTAATCCTTATGTCTCAGCCTCCTGAGTAGCTAGTGAGCCACAGGCACTGGGCCCTTCTCCCCGTTTTAAGTTGGCATTGCATTCAAGGAAGTTAAGATGTCAAAGAAGCTATGAGTAATTCCCTCTTACCCACATACCAGAGGCCTGATTCAATTTCTTGATCCTTATGTAACATTTTGTGGAAAGGTCTCAAAGCTATCTGGCCCAAGAGCCCTGATTTTGTTTCTTCTGGATTAACCTTTGTTCTCAGTCTCCCTCTGAGTCCCACTGCTTCAGTATCATTCCAAGGAGCCAGCCCAGCCCCTGGGAAGTAGAACTCTCCCTTTCATCCCTGGCTAAAAAATTCTGGGTGTAGATTTTCCTTCTTTGGCACAAGTTTGGCAGCCCTCCCACCCTTTTCTTCTTGGTGTTAGTGGTGTTTGAACTAGAGACTTCGTACTTGGCCAGCCTGCTTGCTTGGCTAGTGCTCTACCATGTAACCCATGCCTTCTGCCCCGCTTTTTTCTGGGGGGTGTGCACATACGCATGTGTATCAGTTCTACTACTTACCATGACTCCATTTCTGACTGGTAGTTAATTTATAATAAACTACTCATGAATTTTGCTGCCCTGCCTGGTTTGAACAATGTTCCTCTGATTTTAGCCTCATGAGTAGTTAGGATAACAGGCATGAGCCACTGGTGTCTGACTTTCTGGTTATTCTAGAAATGGAGTCTTGGAGACTTTTCTACATATGCTGGCCTTAAAACAAGATCCTCTGGATCTCAGTCTCTGGAGTAACTAAGATTACAGGTATGAACCATTGGTACTCAGTTAGCCTTTTTTTTTTTCAAAGTTTCACTGTATGCAAAATAAATTCAGCTTAGTTATTTATCTGATGTAGCATTTTTCTTGCTGCAGTAATTCTTTGACCTTAGTTTTAGAGGCACCTCTCTGCTTTTCTTCTTTCTAGCTTACCATCCTAGCTCCTTTCTTGCAGAACATTCTCTGCCCTTAATATAAGCTGGGTACAAACTGAAGTCTGCTTAGGTTCTTGAGACAGAATAGAGATAGATGATCAAACCTTCATGTCATTGTTCTTCAGGTGAAATCTGCTCCTTAGGTTAAGGAAATGGCCTGTCCCCATCCTTATGAATACTTAACTATAAAGGAGCTATACCATCACTTATCAGTAGGGGCTCACAGTTTATAGATGACAACTTGGATGGAGTTTAAGTTCTGTGGTTCTGCTAATACATTCAAACCTTTCCTGCTTTGTGATTCTGTCATTTGAACTCAGGGCCTTATGCTTGCTAGGCAAGTGCCCTCTCACTTGAGCCATACTCCATGCCTTTTTTGCTTTAGTTTAATTTTCATACATAGTCTTGCATTTGCCAATGGCTGGCCTTTCAACATGATATTCTTACTTTTTACCTCCTGTATAGCCAGGAATACAGGCGCATGCCACCTTGCCTAATTTTTTTTTTTAGATAGATCTCACAAACATTTTTGCTTAGCTGGCCCCAAACTACAATCATCCTGTCTTTGCCTCCTATACAGCTGGGATTATAAGAGCATACTACCATTCCAGCTCTGTCCTATTTTTTTTTTTTTGTTGTTGTTGTTGTTGGTCATGGGGCTTGAACTCTGGGCCTGAGTGCTGTCCCTCAGCTCTTCAGCTCAAGGCTAGTGCTCTACCACTTGAGCCACAGCGCCACTTCTGGTTTTCTGGTGGTTTACTGAAGATAAGAGTTTCACAGACTTTCCTGCCTGGGCTGGCTTTGAACTGTGATCCTCAGATCTCAGCCTCCTGAGTAGCTAGGATTACAGATGTGAGCCAACAGCTTCAGTCCTAATTTTTTTTTTTGGTCAGTTTCTTAGAATAAACTATTTGGACCTGGATATGTATGTATGCATGCATTTATGTATTCATGCATGTTTTTTGAGACAGGCTCTTGCTCTGTACACAAAGCTAGCAAGAGCTTTTCTGCTTTCAGTCTCTAGAGTGTTGTGATCACAGCATGTAATTACAGTGCTCTCCATGCCTAGCTAAGTTCACTCATGAGATGGACTGTTTCTGTGCTGTCCAGGATGATCACGAACTCCTAGGTTCCAGTGATCCTTCTTTCTCAGCCTCCCAAGTAGCTGGGACTTTATAAATGTCATCAAACACAGCTTGGATATTAAAGTTTTAGAAGTTTAAGCAGGAGCTTTGGAGTCTGACCTGAATTCAAGTCTAGTCTTGCAGTGTATTAGCAGTGTATTAGTTTGAAGACCTGATTTTCTTGTCTATGATTTCAGATGAAAATGAGATAGTCTTACAATTGGAAAGCCCTTGGGCTAGAGAGGCATTTCTAGACACAAGCAGTGGCAGTAGTGCATCTTAAGTGTGTAATGGTAGTCCTTAAAGTGGACTGACTATATGAGTTTCAAGAGAGATCAAGATGGTGGTGTAAAACTGGTAGTATAGCAGAAGATACATTGTCAGCTGGCACTCAGGCAAGAGTCTCAGTTGCCAGAGAAGCTGAGCTACACATCAGTGAGAGTAAGCATAGTTTGCAATCTGTCCTAGTGCCTTAGCCAGCTACAAGATGAGGCAGCAGCTCCCCCAGATGGTATCCCTCATGTTTCGAGGAAAACCCAGACGGTGACCTGCTTTGACAGACAGGGAAATTATTTCTCACTAAGCAGGCTGTTGTTTTCCTTCCTCCCTTCTTTGTTGTGGAGTCTGTATTGTCTATGCTGGAAGGCAATCCTGTTGATGACAGGGATTTGTTATAGTCATAGGTTTTTGTTTTCTTTTTTTTTTTTTGTCTTTATGTGTCTTTTTCTATTTGTGTCTTCATTTGTTTGTTTTGGTGTCAGTCCTGGGGCTTAAACTCAGAGCCTAGGTGCTATCTCTGAACTTTTTCTGCTCAAGGCTAGCATTTTACCAGTTGAGCTTTAGTTCCTCCACTTCCAGTATTTTGGGGGTTAATTGGAGATAAGAGTCTTACGAACTTTTTCCTTCCTGAGCTGCCTTTGAACCATGATCCTCAGATTTTAGCCTCCTGAGTAGCTGGGATTATAGGCATGGGTCCCTAGCAGCTGACTTTTTTGTGTTTGTTTTTATGTGAATATATCATTTTGTGTTTCTGTGAGTATGTATCTTTGTGCATTTAGATATGACACTGAAGGAAAGAGAAGAACACTGAGCCCAAGGAAGGAGGAGCTAAGAGAAAGCCCATCAAGTCAGAGAACAAGGACAAAGTTAGGAGCAAAAGTATAGTATGCAGGACCAGAAAGTAAAAGCACAGTCCAAAGATGCTGTTATTCTAGGCAAAATCTGGGCCCTACAAAGTGGTAGGCAGATGCAAGGATCAGCTTGCAGCTTCTGATCTTCCCTCTCTCCCTCCCTCCTTCCCTCCTTACTCTCTCCTTCCTTCTCTCTTTTCTCTCTTCTTTCTTTCTTGCTAGAACCAGGGATTGAATTCAAGCCCTTGTGTTTATTCAGCTTGTTTTCTTGGCTGGTACTCTACTACTTGAGTCAGGTCTCTGACTTTTTATTGGTTATTTTGGAACTAGAGTCTTGAAAGACTTATGCTTAGTCTGACTTTGAACTGTGATCCTTCAGATCTCATTTTCCTGAGTAGCTAGGATTATAGGCATGAGCCATTAGAGCCCAGCTCTGACCTTTTAGGAATTGGCAGCTGGGTTCCATATGTTACTGGTATTTTTGTTTGCTTTTCTCTTTGTATAGTTATTAAAATCACTCTGTGTATGCTTGTATCTGTATATGTATCATATTCAGTGTACATCATAATATTAAAAGAATTGGTTTGCAATGCAATATCTAATTCATTGGATTCAAAGGATTGATTCCTTTTTATTTGTTTGTTTGAGACAAAGTTTTTCTATGTAACCCGCTCTTTTTTTTTTTTTTTGTCAGCCCTGGGGCTTGAACTCAGGGCCTGGGCACTGTCCCTGTACTGCTTTTGCTCAAAGCTAGCTAGCACTCTACCACTTGAGCTACGGAGCCACTTCTAGCTTTTGCTGTTTATATGGTGGTAAAGAATCGAACCCAGGGCTTCATGAATGCTAGGCAAGCACTCTACCACTAAGCCACATTCCCAGCCCTGTAACCCACTCTTATCTGGAACTTAGTTTGTAATCCTGGCTGGTCTTTAACTCTTGATCTTGCCTCTTACTCTCTCCTCCCTCCATGCTGAGATTTACAGGCATATATTACTATATCTGGCCTTTTATGTGTTCTTGTTTTGTTCTCTCCTTACCTCCTTACCCCTGTTTTCTTCTTTCTCTAAATATATTTAGTGTCTTCTCTGTCCTGGGTGCTGGATATGCAAGACTAATAAGGCAGACACATTTTTCTGCCTACAAAGATTTCTTATATTATTGAGGCAGAAAGACAAACGTGTCCATTTCTGATAGGTGCAGTGACAAAATATGAGCTTGGCATGCTCTGGAAATACAGAAGCCATACAAATATGTCAGGCAAGACTATAATCCTAGTTACTCAGGAAGATGAGATCTGAAGGATCATATTTCATAGTCAGCCTGAGCATAAAAATCTTCAATACTCAATTTCCAAAATAACCAGTAAAAAGTCAGAAGTGATGTCTGCACTGAATTTTGGGAAAGGAACAGTAGTCTGCCTGGGGAGAGGACTGAGAAGGATGAGCCAGCTAGAAGCACAAATATGATTTCCTTAGAAACCTTGAGTTAATGGCGTTTAATCTTCAGCATGGAATGTAACAGTTGGGCAAGGAGGGAGAGGCTCAAAAAGCAGGAATGAGGCACATCTGTGCCATACTGAGGAACTTGGGTTTTATCCCAAACAAAATGAACTACAAGTAAACAGAGCTGGCTGTAAATTCTGGCTGAAGGTATGTCAGGAGCAGGCGTTACAGAAGAGGTGGGACAGGAACTTTATTTTTAAAGATTAGCCAGAGTTTATCAGCTAAAAAAAGGAGAACATTTCAGGAAAGGGAAACTTTATGAACAGGAAGATAGGAGGCAAAAATGTTTGCAAGTTTGGGAGAGTCATAGGGAGATTCAAGAGATTGGGGCACTAGTAATGTGCACATTCAGTGAGTGGTGTGAGCCTCCCCCCCCCCCCCCCCCCGATAAAACCAGAACAACAAAATGAGAGTCTTTCACCACTGGCTCATGGTTATAGTCCTAGCTACCCAGGAGGCTGAGATCTGAGGATCACAGTTTAAAGCCATCCTGGGAAGAAAAAGTCCATAGATCTTATCTGCAGTTAATCATCAAAAAACTGAAAGTAGAGCACTAGCTTTGATAGCACTCTGGCCCCTAAGTTCAAGTCCCAGTAAAGGCATAAAAAATGAATATAAAGAATTCAGCTTTCCATGTAGTTTGGGATGACAGGATCACACTACTCTGCCCAGCTAGGGATTGAGAAGGGGTTCTCTTGAACTTTTTTGCGTGGTCTGGACTCAAACTTTGACCTCTTCCCCATTCTTAGCCTTGTAGGTGGCTAGAATTACAGGCATGAGCCATCAATATCTGACTAGGACCACTGCTTTAAAAAAACAAACCAAACAACTGCTTTTAGTGATAAGAAACATAAAAATAATTTTAAGGTGGCATAAATTTCGATGTAGAGTTGATAGCAACATGAACAGGATTTTTTTTCATACAAACTCATGTTTTTTATTTTAAAATTACAAGTAGTATGTGTTAATTTTATAAAATGGGAGCCTTCATTATGGTATATCTGCATATACATACATTTTGATCATTTTACCCTCTTTTTATCTCCCTTCCCTTTTTCAGCTTTCCTACTTTTTGTTCTTTTTGGCATTATTGGAATTTGAACTCATACTCAGGGCCTTACACTTGATAGGTAGGTAAGCACTCTACTACTTGAGCTACAGTCTCTTCCTTTTGGGCTTTAGTTATTTTTTAGTTATTAGCTGTGTTTTTGCCTCAGACTGCTATCGTGCTACCTATGCTTCTTGAGTAGCTGGGATTATAGGCTCAAGCCACTGCACCCAGCTCACAGATGGCTTTTTTGTTTGTTTTTGGTTGGTCATGGTTTTTGGTTGAACTCAGGGCCTAGGTGCTGTCCCTCAGCTCTTCAGCTCAAGGCAAACACTCTACCACTTGAACCACAGGGCCACTTCCAGTTTTTTGGTGGTTTATTGGTGATAAGAGTCTCACAGACTTTCCTGCCCTGGCTGGCTTTGAACTGTGATCCTCAGATCTCAGCCTCATGAGTAGCTAGGATTACAGGTGTGAGCTACTGTCACTTGGCTCACAGATAGTTTTAAATGAACTTCATTGTGAACTTTTCATCTGATGTGCTTTGATCATTTTATCCTTCCTTTGTTTGCTTTCCCTCCCATCTTCCGCTGGTACTCTTGCTATTGATGATATATGTAAGAATCTATTGCCAAATCTAAGGTTATAGTTACATACTCCTGATTTTATTCCAAGATTTAAGGAAATTCGAAGTTTAACATGCATCAGTTTTAAATATTTTCACCTAGAACATGCTTTTCCTACAACTTTCTCAGTTGAAGGTGCCTCTCTTGTTTGAATTACTTAGGCTGAACCCATTCTTAATGTGTAATTCCTCTTACACCAAATCCATTGGTAAATATGCCCCAAATACACTTTTTACTACTTCTCAACTGTAGGTACCAAGGCTTTATAATCTCCTAACAGTTAACCAACCATACAATTTCCTCTATTTTCAATATAGCAACCAGTGAGTTTTCTTTTCTTTTTGAAATACATACCAGATCGTTGCACTCCTTTGCTCCAAACTCTGAAATAGCTCTATGTTTCACTCAAGGTGAAAACTACAGAGTCAACAGAATCTTGTTTGATCTGGCTCCCACTCATCATTTTGTTTTCTTTCCTACTTCCATCCTTCCTGGTTCCTTACTTTGACCACATTTCTTCCTGTCTGTCAAATATTCTGCTTCAGGGCCTGATTCTAGCTCTTATCTCTACTTGGAATAATCTTACCACAGATACATATTTCACAAACTTCTTCATGTCCTAAATACCTTGTAATTTGTCATATTTATTTTATCCACCAGAACTGTTTCAGAACTCCCCATTTAATAGTGAAAATTATTTTGTCCTGCTCTTGGCTGCCAGAGAGAGAGAGAGAGAGAGAGAGAGAGAGAGAGAGAGAGAGAGAGAGAGAGAGAGAGAATACGTGCATGTGTGTGCGCATGCACCTATGCATGTGATTGTAAGCTCGCGTTGCTTTGGTAGTATTGGGTTGGACTCAGGGCCATGAGCTCTCACTTGGATTTCTCAAGTGGTGCTCTACCACTTGAACCACACTTTCAGCCCAGCTTTTTGCTAGATAATTATAGATTTGGGGTCTTGAAGGCTTTTCTCTCTGGCCTGGATTCAATCCTCAATGCTTTAGATCTCAGCTTCCTGAGTAGGTAGGATTGTAGGTATTAGCCATAAGTTGCCTGGCTTGGGTATCATTTTTAAGTTTACATTTGTTAAACAGAAATTTAAGAGCTTAATATATTCTGTGTTCTATAATTTAGCCATTTAAAAAATTATTGTCTAGAATATAAGCTCTGCAAGGGCAAGGGATCTATTTTGTTTACTGTTGTGCTTTAGCACCTTAGGTCTTCTAGCTTCTGGTCTTCTGGCTTGCCTCTTCCAGAGTAATATCTTATAAGCTAGGGTGGTGCTGCATCCAAGGTAAGCTTCTGTCTTATGACTGAGGGCTAAGCAGAAGAAGACGGGCCTGCCTCTTGGCTACAGTCACCTAGAACTGAATCCCCTAGACAGGTAACTGGGGGCAATGAGAAATGTTGATTTTCTCTGTCTGTTCAGGCAGTTAACTTTCCAACTGGGAGGGAAGAGGGAGCCCTGTGTTCTTGCCTGAAGTGTTTATTCTCCACTGAGTGGGTGAGGAACAGTCTTGTTTAAATACTATAGACTCTTGCTTTTCTTACTAAATTTTAGCAGATTTTATTTGCTTATATTTCTTTATTTGTTATAATCCCCTAAAGCCATTTCTAGGGACTTCACTTAAGGTAGTAGGTATTGAATTCAATACCTTAAGCTTGCTGGGTAAGTGCTCTATATTTGAGCTATTCCCCTTGACCTTTATGTCTTTAGTTAGTTGTAAAAAGGTCTCTATATTTTGCCTAGACTTGCCTGGGGCAATGATTCTCCTGCTTTTAACTTGTTTATGAGATACTCTCATTAACTTTCTTGCTAGGCTGGCATCAAACTATGATCTTCCCATCTCCACCTCTTTAATAGCTGGGATTGTAGGTGTGCACTATCATACTGAACTATTTCCAGAAACTAAATGTCTGTGGAACTTATGCTATAAAGACACAGTCACTTCACTTAATATAATTTTTTCCAAGTCTTTCCATTTCCTAACAAATGGGGCAATGTCATTCTTTCTGATGGAGGCATAGAATTCCATTGTGCATATATACCACATTTTCTTGATCCATTCATCTACTGAGGGGCATCTGGGTTGGTTCCATATCTTAGCTATGGTAAGGCTGCAATAAACATAGTCGTGCTGGTAGCTTTAGTGTGGTCTTGTTTGTGAACATTTGGGTAAATGCCCAAAAGTGGGATTGCTGGGTCATAGGGGAGGTCTATGTGGAGTCTTTTGAGGAACCTCCATACTACTTTCCAAAGTGGTTGAACAAGTTTACACTCCCACCAATAATGCAGTAAGGTTCCCTTCTGACCACATCCCCTCCAGCATCTGTTGTTATTAGAGTTCTTGATTATAGCCATTCTAACTGGGATGAGATGGTATCTTAATGTTCTTTTGATTTGCATTTCTTTTATGGCTAGAGAGGTTGAGTATTTCTTCGTGTGTCTATTGGCCATCCTTCTTTCCTCTTCAGAGAAGTTTCTCTTGAAGTCTTTAGCCCACTTATATCCCTCCCCCACAGTATAACCCCTGTTTTCACTGTATTTGATGTTGTTATAATTTGTGGAGGGGAAGGGAAAAAATGAATCGTTTAAATAGGGATACAGGTGGACCCATTGCAACAATGAGAAGTACAAGTCGTTATGTCTAAAACGAACTTTACAACTTTGGTGCGGGGGGGGGGGGTGTTAGGTGGGGAGGGTGGAGGGAGGATGGGATAGGAAGGGGAAACAAAGGAGGAGGCTACAATGCTTGATAAGAAATATACTAATTATCTTGTCCATGTAATTGTAACCCCCCTGTACAATATTTTCACACACACACACAAAAAGACACAGTCACTTCTAATCCACCAGATTCTGCCCCCCGCCCCCCTCGGTCATGGGGCTTGAATTCAGGGCATTGTCCCTGAACTTCTTTTGTTCAAGGCTAGCATTCTACCACTTGAGCCACAGCTCTTTTTCTGGCTTTTTGTTAGTTTAGTGGAGATAACGTATCATGGACTTTCCTGCCTGGGCTGATTTTGAGCTGCAATCCTCAGATCTCAGCCTCTTGAGTATAGGCATTAGCTACTGGAGCCTTTTCTTATGCATTCTGTCCAGTGCTATCTTACACTATGTAAATGTGTCACTATTGAACCCAATTAAGAAGATTATCTTTTTTCTCTGGGGGAATATTGTCTAATTAGTAATCTATTTCTGTACTTTTGTCCTAAGACAAAGGTTCCCCAGCCAGTTTCCTAGGCTCCTTTTGATATTTGTGTTCTGATAGTTTCAAGACTGGAGATGCTAGGGTAATGCAGTTTTTGCCATTCAGTTCAGATTCTTAGCAATGAACCCTTAGGTTTGGCCTTTAGGATTTAACATGTATCATATGTCCAATGTCATGGTGAGTTATCAAGGATGGTTCCCATGTAAGGGCCAAGCTTTATCAACCTCAGAGGGATTTTCTGTACAGAGTTCATTGTGCAGGGTTCTGTAAATATGAGGTAAAAGGAAAGGTGATATTGTTGCCTTAGAAGAAGTTCCTTTCTAGTAAAGATAGCTGTAAAATACCCAAGGGTACTATAGCATTTTCAGTGAACACTTTGATAGTCACAGAAGAGTACAACTTAAGTTAGCTTTACCTGTGTCCAGTGCAATTGACACATAACCTTGGTCTGAATAGATGACTAGGTAAAATCAGATGAAGGATCTACTGCTGCTGTAGGGCTAGGCAAAGTGGTACACTTCTGTAATCCCAAGAGGCAGAGGTAGGAGGATTGTAGTTTGAAGCCAGCCTGGGCAAAAGTAGGAGACTCCATCTGCAAAACTAACTTAAAAAATGACTGTGAGCATAGCTCAAGTGGCAGAAAGTTTGCCCAGTGAGGTCTGGAGTTCAAAACCGTAGTACTGCCAAAAAAAAAAAAGAAAAAAATCAATGCATACTGTGTATACCAAATAGGAGAAGGATAAAGGCATATGCACTATGAGACATTCGAAAAAACAAAGATAATTAGTTCAAAGCCAGAGGGTTACAATGACTTGGATTCAGTGTAGCATGATTGGTGCTTGGTACTTTGAGACAATGGGAAGGAATTTTGTTATTGGCAATGTGAGGAAGTCGCACTTTATACATTAAGGAAGGCAGGAAGGGGCCAGCCAGTTAAGAGTCTTTCAGAGGGCTGTGAAGTTTCAGTTTTAGGTGAAGTTAGAGATAGAGATCATATAGTTATTATGAAACTAAGATATTGTATTTAAAATATTTGTACAGTGTGTTTTTATTATTACTATAAAGGTGATGTACAGAGTGGTTACAGTTACATAAATCAGGTGAAGATTACATTTCTTTTTATACAATATCATCACCCCTTTCCTAACCTTCTCCCAGTTTTCCTCTCCAGTCCCCACACAGGAGTTAAGTAATTGATTTTCTTTTTTTGGGGGGGGGAGGGGTCCGGTCGTGGGGCCTGAACTCTGGGCCTGGGCGCTGTCCCTCAGCTCTTCAGCTCAAGGCTAGTGCTCTACCGCTTGAACCACAGCACCACTTATGGCTTTTTTCTTTTTGCTTATATGGTGCTGAGGAATTGAACCCAGGGCCTCAGGCATGCAAGGCAAGCACTCTACCACTGAGCCACCTTCCCAGCCCAAGTAATTGTTTTCAACACAGTGACCAGTAAGTAAGGTATTGTAATTTTTTACATAGGATGAACCTCAACACCACAGTCTATCTACTTACATCTTCCAGATAGCTGGATGACAGGAATGCACCATTAGGCCCAGGTTCTTTGTTGAGATAGGGTCTCACTAACATTTTACCTAGGATGGCCTTGAATCACAGTCCTCCTGATCTCATGAGTAGTTGGTATTATAGATGTGAGCCCCTGTACTTGACCTGACTTGAATGGCATAAACAGAATGTATATAACAGAATGCATATAACAGAAAGGACCTACTATGTTGTTACAATGCCTTGCGTTAATTATCTCCACTGCAGATCTCCTGGCACATTGATATTAGATTGATATTAGACACTTAGGACTGGGCAAAGTGGCTCATGCCTGCAGTCCCATCAATTTGGGAGGTGGTGATCAGGAGGTGGCGATTAGGAGTATAGCAGTTTGAGGTCAGCCCAGGCAAAAAAAGTTAGGGTAAGTCCATCTCAACAAATAAGCTGGATATGGTGGCACACGCTTGTCGTCCCAGGCAGAAGAGTGGCTATAGGTAGGAAGATCATAAGCCTCCTACCTGTATCTAGAGGCCAGGGATTACACCAACTGGGATTCACTGTGTCATGGAGCTTGATTCTAAGGCTGGCTGCTGGGGTTTCAATCTTGTTCTACCACTTACTTTTAATGCATCACACATATCATCGTAAAACCTCATCAGTATAAAACCTCATAATAGCCTTACATCTAGGACACTGAAAATGAGTCAGTTCACACAAACAGCTTAGGATGGTGTCTGACACAAAATCAGCCTGTGTGTGTGTGTGTGTGTGTGTGTGTGTGTGTGTGTGTGTGTGTGTGTGTGTGTGTGTGTGTGTGTGTGTGTTAGACATGGTAAGATGGCTAGAATGTGTGCTACTGGGATTCACTCATAAGGTGCCAGCACGCTCATATGTAAGGGAAATGAGACCCATAGAGAAGATAGAAATGGGTATTTTCTAAGTTATACTTTTTATTTATTTATTTGGTGGTGGTACTGGGGTTTGAATTTAAGGCCTTGTCCTTGCTAGTCAAGCAGTTTACCACTTAAGCCATGCTCCCAGTCCTTTTTGTTTCAATTATTTGTCAAGTAGGATCTCATGCTTATTTTAGACTAGGTGATAATTTGAGTATATTTTTCTTCTGTTTGGTAGACATAATATGCATTGACTATTTATTTGAAAATTTAAATTTTTATTTTTTATTCTAGCAACAAATAATAAAAAAACTTAAGAAAATACTTTTATCATAAAAATGCTTAGCTCTTTTTGCCTAAGCATTCTGTTCCATATTGAAGTGCAAACTCAGGTATGAGACCCCCATTTGGGTATTTAATTACTAACTGCATACCCTGCTTTGTATAAGGCCCTATTGCTTGGACATTTATAAGATAAATAGGTGAATAGATAAGTGAGAAATAAAATACAGTTTCTATTTTTAAGTTGCTTAGGGAAAATAGGAAGGGGGTAATTAGTAATTTCAGTATAATGGGAGAAACAGATGGATATTCTGAGAACTAAAGGAACAAATAATTAAAATGAAATGAACTCACCTGGAAGATGTCTAAAAAAGTCTTTAAAGGCAAAAAGTGGCCTTCAAAAAGAAAACATATTATATCAGGCACCTTATACAAAGATTGTGTGTGTATGTGTGCCAGCACGTGAGCCTGAATTCAGAGCTTCAGCACTGAGTCTCTTCTCCACTCAAGGCTGGTGTGCTACCACTTGGGCCATACCTTCCCTATGGCTTTTGAGTGGTTACTTGGAGATAAGAGTCTCATGGACGTTCCTGCCTGGACTATCTTTGAGCTGAATTCTCAAATCTCAACCTCCTGAGTTGCTAGGATTACAGGTTTGGGCCACTGGCAAAAATATGAAGATATAAAAGTGTATGTATTATTTAGAAAGCCTGAAATGGTTTGATGTGTCTAGAGCTGAGGTTAGAAAATTAGCAACTTTTTTTTTGTAGAGCCAGATATATTTTAGGGTTTGCTGGTCATAGAGTCTTGATCATACTTACTCAAGTCTATCTTTGTAGTGTGACATTATCCACAGATAATATATCATGAATAAGCCTGGCTATGTTTCAATAAAACTTGATTTACAAAAGCAAATGGCAAACTGGATTTGGTCATGGGCATAGTTTTCTGACCTCTCCTTTGATGTAAGCTCTCAGTCTGATAGGGAGAAGAAAGTCGATGGCCCACATTATAAGAAGTCTGAATTCCAGGATAAGAAACTAGAGATTCTCCAGTAGGTAGTGGGAGCCGTGTGTGTGTGTGTGTGTGTGTGTGTGTGTGTGTGTGTGTGTGTGTGTGTGTGTGTGTGTGTGTGTGTGTGTCTGTGTCTGTGTGTCTGTCTGTGTGTCTGTCTGTGTGTCTGTGTCTGTGTGTTGATAATGGAGTTGAACTCAGAGATTTACATGCTTGTTTGGATACCTTCCCCCTGCCTGCTCCCTTTTTCTTGTTCTGCCATTTGGACCATGCCTCCATTTCCAGATTTTGCTGGTTAATTGGAGATAAGTCTCTCAGATTTATTTTCCTTGGCTGGTTTTGAATCTTTTTTTTTTTTTTTTTTGCCAGTCGTGGGGCCTGAACTCTGGGACTGGGCTCTGTCCCTCAGCTCTTCAGCTCAAGACTAGCGCCCTACCACTTGAGCCACAGCACCACTTCTGGCTTTTTCTGCTTATGTGGTGCTGAGGAATGGAACTCAGGGCCTCATGCATGCAAGGCAAGCACTCTACCCCTGAGCCACCTTCCCAGCCCTGGTCTTGAATCTTGTTCTAGAAATCAGTTTCTCAGATCTCAGCCTCCTGAGTAGCTAGGAATATAGGCATGGACTATCATTGCCTGGCTACCATGAACTTTTAAGTAAATGAGTTGGTCTAGTTATAAAGGTCATTCTACTGTTGATATGATAGGTCTAGTGTTTATATTGCAGAAGTGAGACTTAGATGTTCAAAGGTGAGTGAAAATGTCTTCTCCCAGCCTTTGAGCAATAGTTTCTGATGTGACTGGAGACATGTATTTCACCCTTGAAACATCTATATCTCAGCTCTATGTAACTTTGGTAGTGAATGTGGATAATCCCAGCACTGAGGAGGCTGAGGCAGGAGAAGCATGAATTTGAGGCCAGCCTGGACTACAGAGTAAGCCCCTGTCTCAGAAAACAAAATCGAACAAGTGAGACCTTGTTAGATGTTTTAAGAAGTGCACAAAAATTGGAAAGTATGAAGCATAAGACTTGTGGGCTTAAAATACTGAGAAGAGGGTGTAAGCAGGGGAAGTGGGAGTGGGGGTGGTGATTTGGTTTGGAAGAAATGGAAGATAGGTAGCAAGATTGGATACTAGAGGAGGAGTCATGGGTTCTAAGGTAGAACCTAGTAGAGCTGCCTAGATCCTTGCACCCAATGAAAGATGTTGATCTGGCTTTGTGCCTGAAAGGAGCTGGCTGAGTCTGTATTGTGGTAATTCTGTGGGGATTCTGGGTTGAAGTCTTTTTGTCTCTGCTCCCACCCACATAACTTCACTACTGCTGATTTACTCTGGATGGGGTTGCATGCTTTGTGCTGCCTCTGGGAGATCAGTGTTCTGGGCTAAATATACCTAGTGACAGCTGGTGCCTTGGAGCTTAGGCAAGCTATTGAGCTATCGTTCTAGCCAATGCTGCATTCCACTGGGTAAGGCAAGACTTTAAGGGAGCCTCTTTGGACCTTCTTGAGAGAGGAGCTGCATGTTCTGAGTCTAAAACTGTAAATCCGTGTTATAAGAGCCAAAAGCTGCCTGTTTTGTTTTCATTTTCCTTTTAAACTTTGTTTTAAATAAGACTTTAGTTATTAGCTGTCTGTGGGGGCAGTGTTCATGTTCAGACTGATATGTGGTAATGCTTCTGTCAGATATGTTGGGCATTACAGTTCTGGTTCAATGTAACATTCCTGCACTCTTTGTTTATGATGGGGTAACTGAGAGCTTCTACCAGCAAGTATATGGTTTGTTAGGGAAGATCGACATACAACTTGACTGACAAAGGAATGTCCACAAGCTGTGGGAGCATGGAAAAGACAATTCTTTATCAAGAATTGATTTTTTCTTTTCTGTCCTTTTCTTGACCTCCTCCAGTAAGAATCACAATTAACTTTTTTTTTTTGTCGGTTGTGGGGCCTAGATGCTGACCCTCAGCTCTTCAGCTCAAGGCAAGCTCTCTTTGAGCCACAGCGCCACTTCCAGGTTTTTCTGCTTATGTGGTGCTAAGGAATCGAACCCAGGGCCTCATGCTTGCAAGGCAAACACTACCACGGAGCCACCTTCCTAGCCCCCACAATTAACCTTTGAGGTGGGCTTTAAAACTTTAACAGAAGACAGGCACCGATGATGCACATCTGTAATCCTAGCTACTCAGGAGGTTGAGATCTGAGGATTGCAGTTTGAAGCCAGCCCAGACAGGAAAGTCCATGAGGCTCTTATCTCCAGTTAACCTAAGTGGTAGAGTACTAGCCTTGAGCAGTGGGGAGGGGACCCAAAAACCAATAACAACCTAAAAAACCTCAGGGACAGGGCTCAGTCCATGAGACTTCAAGTCCCTAGGACCGGTACACACGTGTGCGCATGCATGTGTGTGCACACGCACACACACAAACACAAACAAAAAACCAACTTTAACAGAATGCTTTCCTATATGGCAGGAATCCTAAAGTCTATTCCTCTGAGGGCATAGACATATGTGTGAATACTTGCCTACACCTGTGAGTGGTAGGAATATTGGAAAAGGAGACCATACTCTCTCTTCAGGGGGGGCAGCTGCAGTCAGCTCTGGCCATGTTTTTGCCAGGTAGATATGGGAATCCAGGAGTGAGGCCTTTGTTTGCGGCCAGAGCTCCAGTTGCTGCCATCCCATATATGTGTCCCTGGGAGAACCAGGTGGAATCCCTATTGCCTTTTCTGACCTTTGGAGTCATGCAACATCACTGTTGCCACATTTCTCTTAGCTAAAAGATGAGTATATTGTTCAGTTTTCTATTATTGTAGGCAATTATCTCATAATGAGAAATTATTTTAGCCAGTGGTTCTAAAAGCTCTAGACTAAAATTCAGTAGCTTCATTGCTTTAGCCCTCACAAGCCAAAGAGCAGTAAGAAAAGGAAGAAGAAGGCAGTAGGATACTGCAAACACCTTTCATTGTATGCCTCAGCAATTTAAGTACATCTCACAGGCCCACTTCTCAAAAGTTCCACTGTCTCCTATTGATACCCTGGGGACCATGCCACATGGACTCTTTTTTTTGGGGGGGGGGGTCCAGTCATGGGGCCTGAACTCTGGGCCTGGGCGCTGTCCCTCAGCTCTTCAGCTCAAGGCTAGCGCTCTACCACTTGAGCCACAGCGCCACTTCCGGCTTTCTTCTTTTTGCTTATGTGGTGCTGAGGAATCGAACCCAGGGCTTTGAGCATGCAAGGCGAGCGCTCTACCACTGAGCCACCTTCCCAGCCCCAACCACATGGACTCTTGAAAGACACTTATCCAAACCACAGCAATTAGTTACTAATGACAGCTTATATTTTCAAGGTAAGGGTCATCTACCTTTTTTTTTTTTTTTTTTTGTCGGTCGTGGGGCTTGAACTCTGGGCCTGGGCGCTGTCCCTCAGCTCTTCAGCTCAAGGCGAGTGCTCTACCATTCGAGCTACAGCGCCACTTCCGGTTTTCTGGTGGTTTATTGGAGATAGGAGTCTCACAGTCTCTCCTGCCCGGGCTGGCTTTGAACCACGATCCTCAGATCTCAGCCTCCTGAGTAGCTAGGATTATAGGCGTGAGCCACCAGCGCCCGGCTTCATCTACCTTTAATTGAAGGACTGTCAAAGAATTTGTGGGCATGTTTAAAATAATCACATCAAATAATTTCACTTATCTAAACTCAATGTGACTTAGGGAAAAGTCTGCTGTTTCTGAGAATATTAGTCTCATTTGTTAAATAGGTATGGTAATTCATTGTTTTTGAGGATTAGATGAGAAAATGTTATGGAAGTCCTTAGTATGTAAAGAACCCCCAAATTGTTCATCCTTTTCTTCCTTTCTCTCATTTTAGAATTCCGATCAATTATCACTTATCTTTCTCTAATTAAAAATGCATGAAGAAAGAATTTCTAATTTATTTGTTTATTTCAGCTGTAGGGGATTGAACTCAGTGCCTTGTGCTTGCTAGGTAGGTGCTCTACCACTTGAGCCACTCCTCCAGCCCTTTTATCCATTCATTATTTTTTAGGTAGATCTCACTTTGTGGCTGGGCTGGCCTGGACCACTCCTGTCATCCTCCTGCTTGTGCTTCTTCCTGTTGCTTGAGATGATAGGTGCACACCATGATGTAGAGATGGAGTCTCAAGAACTTCTTTTTGAAAAGACTGGTCTTAAACCATGATCTTCTGATCTCTGATTCCCAAATAGCTAGGATTACTGTCTTAAGCCACAGTAAGTGGGAGATTGCCTTATGCCTCAAGCTAAGCAAGTTCTTTGCCATTTGAGCCACTCCCCTAGCAGTTTTGTTATTTTGTTTTCTGATACAGAATTTTATTACCTTTTGTGCATGTATCCTTGGACACTAAATCACTCTGCCTCTGTCTCTTGAGTGGTTGGGATTACAGGTGTACACCACTGTGCCGTATTTATTAAGCCTACTTATAAGTAGGCCTCCTATTTTTTAAATAAAACATGTAATAAAGAAGAAAGTGTGGTCTTACTGGCAACTAATACATATGGAAAGATATATGAATGATATGATACAGTTATGCATTTGTCAAGTAAAATGTGCATGGATATCTGGAGGCAGATGATCTGTGGAGATTTTGGTGGGGTGACTCCCACTTGCTATTATGACTTGTGTGCTTTTTCTTGCAGTTCCTAAGGGAAGACCTCAATTACCATGATCCAACAGTGAAGCACAGCACCTTCCACGGTGAGGATAAGCTCATCAGTGTGGAGGACCTGTGGAAGGCTTGGAAGTCCTCAGAAGGTAATAGGCGGGCAGCTTCAGTGTCAGTGCTAGTTATTGGGAAGTTTGGAGAAGGGAGAAAATGGATAACAGCTTGGTCTTACAAGGACATGAACATAAAATCCTTAATAAAAAGTTGATTATTGAAATGATTCAGTGAGCAGTCACTGAATAAGAATGATTATAGTCACTGCTGGGAAGGGGGAAGGGCCTTCCAACAGAATTGGAATTGTTCTTTCTCAGAGTGGTTTTTGAATTCCAGCTTATCTGTTTTTCTTCTCACATCACCCCTCATAGAATCTCCTATCTTCTACTGCATTATCTCCAGAGATGAGGAACTTGAGGCAGCCCCTCTCTTCTGTAGCCCCTCACCTTGGGCCAGCTCTGCTGTGGTCCCAGATTATTCAGAGATTAGGTGGATGATGAGTTCTTTTCTGAGTCTTCTCTTTTTTAAATTAAGTAGCTCTAGTTCTTTGTAGAAAACATGTTCTCAGTCTCTTTCTTGGCTTGGTTCCCTGCCTGTAAACATCTTTGTTAATATCTTTCTTAGTTCCTGGAGTTAGACACAGACTCCTAAGTGCAGTTTTATTTTTACAGAGTTGACATAATCAACTAACTCAGTTGAACTGGATTATCAACTTCTCAGTTCTGGACACCATACATCTGTTAACACAGTTAGATTAGATGCTGGTACCTTCAGTGGGCACATCAACCTACTGGCTTCTTTTATTAGTGAAAACATTAGGTCCTTTTCACATGTAAAAACTGCCAAACTATGACTACCCTTTTCTAGAACATTTTCTTTTTCTTTTTGTGCTGGTCCTGGGACTTGAACTCAGGGCCTGGGTGCTGCCCCTGAGCTTTTCTGCTTAAGGCAAGCACGAGTGTTTTCTTCAGGGTTTTGAGTGAAAGCAAAGGTCTAATTGTAAGAGTCTTGACACAGTGGAAAATAACAGGACTTTAACTTCATCTCACTTGTATGTATAGTTAGAGCTTCCTTTGATATTAATAATATTGGAAGCATTCTCTTCCCAGGGACTTGTAGTGCAGGCCCTGATGCTAAAAAAGGTTAAACATAAGTGGTCATCAGGCTAACTTGTATTTTATTTTTGTTGTATATTTAATTAAGTAATTATTATTATTTTGCCATTACTAGAATTTGAACTCAGGGCCTTGTACTTTCTTGCTTGGCTGGTACTCTACTACTTGAGCCATATTTCCAGCCTCACTTTTTATTATTATTTTGGTGATAGAGTCTCTTGGACTTTTCTGCTCAGACTGGCTTTGAATCTTTGTTCTCCAGTTCTCAGGCTCTTGAGTAGCTACAGTTTTAGGTGGGAGACACCAGTGCCCAACCTTTTTTTTTTTTTAATTAAGATAATTTCCCTATGTTGCCTATACTAGTGAAATTCCTGGGCTCATCTCAGCCTCCTGAATAATTGAAACAACAGGCATGACAGGCATGCATCATTGTGTGAAGCCTTCCTAAATTTTAGGTAAGGAAATTTAAGTTTTGGCTTATAAAATTGATTGTTCTTTGCCATGCATTTAGTGGAGCCAGAACTTATACTTGGGTTCTCTGATTTCTAGACCAATGTGTTTTCTTTTCTTTAAAATTTTTTTTGTGTGTGAAAATACTGTACAGTGGGGTTACAATTACATGGGCAAGGTAATGAGTGCATTTCTTATCAAGCATTGTTTCCTCTTCCTTTGTTTCCCCTTCCCATCCTTTCCCAGCCCCTCCCTCCCCTGCCCCCACCTGGCCAAAGTTGTAAAGTTTGTTTTGCAACGTAACGACTTGTACATCTCATTGTTGCAATGGGTCCACCTGTATCCCTATTTAAACGGTTTAAAAATATGGAATGCTTCACGAATTTGCGTGTCATCCTTGCGCAGAGGCCATGCTAATCTTCTCTGTATTGCTCCAATTTTAGTATATGTGCTGCTGAAGCAAACACTTTTTTTTTTAAAATAAGTTTTTTATTGTGAAAATACGGTACAGAGAAGGGGTTACAGTTACATGAGCAAGGTAATGAGTACATTTCTTATCAAGTATTGTTGCCTCTTCCTTTGTTTTTCCCCTACCATCCCTTCCCTCCACAACTACGCAACTGTGTACAGCATAGAGTATTGTACATCTCATTGTTGCAGTAGGTCAACCTGTGTCCTTATTCTTTTCTTTTCTTTTTTCTTTTTGTCAGTTGTGGGGCTTGAACACAGGGCCTGGGCACTGTCCCTGAGCCTATTTGTGCTCAAGGCTAGAGCTCTACCACTTGAGCTATAGCACCACTTCCAGTTTTTGAGTAGTTAATTGGAGATAAGAGTCTCTTAGGGGGGCTGGGAAGGTGGCTCAGTGGTAGAGCACTTGCCTTGCATGCTCGAGGCCCTGGGTTCGATTCCTCAGCACCACATAAAAAAAAAAGCCGGAAGTGGCACTGTGGCTCAAGTGGTAGAGCGCTAGCCTTGAGCTGAAGAGCTGAGGGACAGTGCCCAGGCCCAGAGTTCAGGCCCCACGACCGGACCCAAAAAAAAAAAAAAGAGTCTCTTAGGGACTTTTCTGCCTGGGTAGGTTTCAAACCTTGATCTTCCTATCTCAACCTCAGGAGTGGCTAGGATTACAGGTAGGAGCTTTGGGTTGTCTTTGTTCAAAGAACTTCTCTGATGATAGAGAATATTATTTTTTGTAGGAATGAGGCAGTTTCTATTTTTATTTAAATTCTTATTTAAAATATCTACAATTCTAGAATTTTAGATCTAGTAGAGATTGTGTATAATGTGGGCAGATTAAACTTGTAGTTTAATTTGGTTCTGGGATGGACAGGGTGGTACTTCTAGTTAGCTATTTTATCAGTTGAGGAGAACTTAGGAGGAAGCTAGAGGAGAAAGCTTCTTGGAAATCTTCAGAAGTCTAGTTCCTTGTGGTGGTCTTGTTTTTTGTTTTGTTTTTTGTTTTAATAGCTGCTGAGCATCTCAAGTTGCTGATGAAAGATGAAGCAGTGACATGCACTTTGGAATTATATCAGCATTGACATGAAAATCTTTCATCAGTATCATTTAATTTTGGCTTTCTTCTTTAATAACATGAGGTTAAGATGCCTAGTTTTTGAGGATAGGTTTTCTAAGTAGGAGTATATAATGCAAAATGGCAAGGAGAACATTCCTGGCCTTTTCTGAAACTCACAGCAAAACAACTAGAAGGAGAAATTACCAAGAGAAGGCAGAAATAGAGGGATTGAATCATAGTACTAGAAACAACTCCAGACAATCTTCTGAACTTTATTTCTAGACTTAGTAACTATTTGGAATACTTCCAGTATATTACAGGAAAGTAGGATATAATAGAGTTTTTGGGTTTTTTTTGGTTGGTCATGAGGCTTGAACTCTGGGCCTGGGCGTTATGTTATCCCTCAGCTCTTCAATTCAAGGCAAGCTCTCTATTACTTGAGCCACAGTGCTACTTCTGGTTTTCTAGTGGTTAATTGGAAGATAAGTATTTCATAGACTTTCCTGCCCAGGCTGGCTTTGAACAGTGATCCTCAGATCTCAGCCTCCCCAGTAGCTAGGATTACAGGCATGAGCCACCAGCGCCTGGCAATAGAGTTTTTGGAAGTGAGTATCCTTATTACCCATTAGCAGAGAAAAACATTTTAATACATAGTAATTAATGTAGTTCACAGCTAAAATAGGAGAAGTAATACATTTGCATTTCTAGGATTGGCTCACCATGTATTATATTCAGTGATCTGACAGACTAAAAGTAAGCGTTTTCTTGTGTTCTGTTCTTACCAGTAACTTGTTGTACTATTCAGAAAATGGCTCTTCATCTCTCTAGAGTGACAATTTCCAGAATTACCAAAAAAATGTAATATATTCTGGCACTGGCTCAAAGTGGCTGGCCTGAATTTAGCAAGCTGATGTAGACATCAGTAGTGGTCACTTGTGTTTGAAACATTAGCGGGCTCATGTCTGTGTGATTAGTGTTGTTAGCATTTTCTGACATGTGGGAAACCAGTGTTTTTTCCTCGGTGTTATTTAGATCTTTGCTGAATAGTCTGCTAATCTCTACATTAATCAGCATGGATTTTAATAATAAAAACAGTAGTAATTCAAATCAACTTTGACATATATATATATATATGTAATAATAAACTTGACTTCTGTGATTTCTAGACCAATTTGTTTTCTTTTCTTTTTTTTTTGTCAATTGTAGGCTTGAATGCAGGGCCTGGGCCTCTCTGGGCCTGTCTCTGAGCCTCTTTGTATTTAATATATGGTAGGGACTATTATAGGAGTTTTATGCATATTAAGAAATATACAGTAAGTATTAAGAAGTATAAATGCTGTGGTTATCTCCATTTATAGATGAGGAAAATGTGACAAAGCGATGGGTTAACTGAGGGAGAGGTAGTTTCTAACTACCCAATGTTACTTCAGACCTCACAAGTTAAGGGTATGGTTTTCAACAAGATTACGTTCACTACAGACACCAACCATAAGCTCTAGGAGATACCACAATCTCCTTGGGTTCCATAATTTACTAGGGCTACTCATGGAGTTTAGGCAAGCCATTTATTTATCATTATAGTTTTATTATAAAGGACACAGATTAGGAGTAGCCAAAAGACTTAGAGATCTGGGAGAGTCCTGAATGTGGCACTTCTGTGTCTTCTTGTGGAATCAGATCACATAGTCCACCTAGCACATCACTGTATTTGTCACTCAGAAAACTCAACTAAACTTTGGTTTTGCTTTCTTAAAGTTTTACTTTTATCTTTCTGGTGACTAGCCCCCTTCCTGATTCATCTCATTAGTATGAATCCAAGTGTGACCCAAGAGGCCAACCATGAAAAAAAAGGTTTTCCTGGCCTGGGGATGTAGCTCAGTGACAGAGTCTTGCCTAGCATGTGTAAGGCACTAGATTACATCCCTACCACCACAAAGGAAAAAAAATACTCCTATCTTCAGGGAATTTCTCAAATTTTATGTCCCCTCCTACCTTTCTGTGGTGCTTTGAATACAATCCAGAGTCTTGTGTATGCTAGCGAAGCACTCTATTTCTGAGCTACATTCCTGGATTCTCCATCATATCTGATCTTTATGAATCAAATAGCAGATTTGATTAAAAAAAAATCTACCCATTGTTTACATTCTGTTGTGGGTTAATCTTGAATTGATTAAAACATACACTAATTATGATATATGTCTTTCAATATATTACCTGTATGTCACATTTATTGAATAAATAAAAGATATTAATCTCTGATCTTAGATAAAAGGATTCAGATACAGACATTTGCACAGAATAACATACCTTTAGATATAAAGAACCATCAAGAACACCATAAAGGCTGTCAAGCTAACATGATAGAAAATAGTCCTATTGCAAAAAAAAAAAAAAAAAAAAAAAGAAGCACAGTCCCAAGCACAGGATCATTCTTTCCTCCACCACCCCCACAAAAATAAATAAATAAATTTCCAATCGAATAGAGGATTTCTGCCATTATGAATCTTTCTTTCTCTCTCTCTCTCTCCAATCGAATTAGAATTTCTCTCTCTCTCTCTCTCTCTCTCTCCTCTCTCTCTCTCTCTCTCTCTCTCTCTCTCTCTCTCTCTCTCTCTCTCTCTCTCCTCTCTCTCTCTCTCTCTCTCTCTCTCGTCCGGTCGTGGAGCCTGAACTCTGGGCCTGGGCGCTGTCCTTCAGCTCAAGGCTAGCGCTCTACCACTTCAGCCACAGTGCCACTTCCAGCTTTTTTCTTTTTGCTTATGTGGTGCTGAGGAATCGAACCCAGGGCCTCTGGCATGCAAGGCAAGTGCTCTACCACTGAGCCACCTTCCCAGCCCTGCCATTATGAATCTTTATAAACTCCACTGAAAATATTCCTAGAGCACACATCTCATCATAAACAAATGGTGAGAGAAAGGAAATTAGAAAGTGCCCAACTTAACCTGTTAATTTTAAAGCTGCAGAAACTGAGGACAAGACCTGAATTTGTGAAGCAAGTAAATGCAGGAGCTCATGGACAGCCATGATAAACAGTAGATAGTGGAAAATTATTATTTAATTATGCATATGTTGCAATTATAATAAAATATTTTTGTTAAAGTTAAAAAAAAACAACTAGCAAGAATTGAACAGGATGAGCTAAGGAATGACCAAGAACAAGAGAATTCCAGAGATCCCTGCATCAGACCTTAGAGATTGGATTGGCCTTTTCTAACTGCCTCTTTACTGATAATTCATCCCTAAGTATCTTTACTCTGGAGTCAGACATGGCCAGGGGGTGAGAGTGCCCATGGAGAATCAGATTTGTGTAGGGTGGATTACAGGTTTACGTAGGGTAGTGATTAATCTGAGGGAATGTGAAGCAATTTGAGATGATCTGTAATTTCTTGTCTTTTCAGGACCATATAAGATGGAAGAGTGGCCGGGAGATAGGAGTCTCACGGTCTCTCCTGCCCGGGCAATTTATTATATTATTAATATAATATAATATAATATAATCCTACCTGAGTAGCTAGGATTACAGGCGTGAGCCACCAGCGCTTGGCTAGTCCATGAGACTCTTATCTCCAGTAAACCACTAGAAAACCGGAAGTGGCGCTGTGGCTCAAGCGGTAGAGCGTTCGCCTTGAGCTGAAGAGTTGAGGGACAGCGCCCAAGCCCAGAATTCAAGCCCCACCACGGATCAAAAAAAAAAAAAAAAAAATAGAAGAATGGCTGTTCTTGAAAAGAAGGAAGAAATACTGGATAGATTTTGCAGACTTTCTTTTTTTTTTTTTTTTTTGTCGTCGGTCGTGGGGCTTGAACTCTGGGCCTGGGCGCTGTCCCTCAGCTCTTCAGCTCAAGGCGAGTGCTCTACCACTTGAGCTACAGCGCCACAGCCTTGGCAGGAAAGTCTGTGAGATTCCCATTTCTAACTAACCACCCTAAAACTGGAAGTGGAGCTATGGCTCAAGTAGTGGGGCCCTAGCCTTGAGTAAAACAGCTCAGGGACAGTACCCAGGCCCTGAGTTGAAGCCCCGAGGACCAGCAAAAACAAAACAAAACAAGCCTCCCTCAACACCTCCCCCCGCCCCCACTGCAACTCCAACAAAAAATATTAATTAATTAATTATGATCCTCCTTTCTTTGCCAGCTGAATTCTGGGTCACAGACTTATCTATACTACCATCCTGCTCATTTTTGTGTGTGTGTGCTGGTCCTGGGGTTTGAATTCAAGACCTGGGATCTATCCATGCTTTCCTTACAACTTTGAGCCGCAGCACCACTTCTGGTTTTCTGGTGGTTAATTGGAGATTAGAGTCTCACTGACTTTCCAGCCTGGGCTGGCTTTGACTGTGATCCTCAGATCCCAGCCTCCTGAGTAGCTAGGATTACAGGTGTGAGCCACTGGCACCAGGCTGTCTGGCTAATTTTATAGTAACAATAACATTATTATTATTATTATTATTCAGTCATTGGGCTTGAACTCTGGTCCTGGGTGCTGTTCCTCAGCTCTTCAGCTCAAGGCTAGTGCTCTACCACTTGAGCCACAGCGCCACTTCTGGTTTTCTGGTGGTTAATTGGAGATAAGGGTCTCATGGACTTTCCTGCCTGGACTGGCTTTGAACTGCTATCCTCAGATCTCAATCCTCCTTAGCTAGGGTTCTAGGCATGAGCCACTGGCGCCCGGCTTATTATTATTATTTTGAGACCAGGTAGCTTTTGAACTTTAGAGTTCTTATACTTCAGCCTCCTGAGTGCTAGAATTACAGATATGTACTACTGTGCTTGGCCTATTGCATCATTTTTAAGCCTGTGTGTCAGTATAAAAACTGTATATTGTGTGTTTATTTAAATAATATGGTATATTTTCTATTTATAAATTGCTTAGAAAGATAACTGATTATGATATATAAGGAAAATATAATTGAGATTTTATAAATGATGTAATATATAAATTAGCATGCAATAGTTTTCTGCTGTTTCTTATCCAACTCTAATATTGGCCTTAAGAAGTAGTCTTTCTCGGGCTGGGAAGGTGGCTCAGTGGTAGAGCGCTTGCCTTGCATGCTCGAGGCCCTGGGTTCGATTCCTCAGCACCACATAAGCAAAAAAAGAAAAAAGCCGGAAGTGGTGCTCTGGCTCAAGTGGTAGAGCGCTAGCCTTGAGCTGAAGAGCTGAGGGACAGCGCCCAGGCCCAGAGTTCAGTCCCCACGACTGGACAAAAAAAAAAAAAAAAAAAAAGAAGTGCTATTTCTCTTTAGTCATTTGTGCAAACATTCCTACATTAAGAATATTTTACTAATTAACTTTGTTTGCCAGGCCTTGTACTTGATGAATTTAGCATGTAGGCTCATGTTTATTTCCTTAGCCACTTATTTATTTTCCACTACTCTTCATGAATGTCCTCTGTACTCACACTGACTTATCAGTGGTTCCTAGGATACCTCATCCCTTGCATCCCCTCATGGGTTCATATATGCTGTTCTTTCTGCTCCTCATTTATCCTCTGTTGATATTATTAAATCCTACTTGCCAATTCAGATTCAGTTTAACTAGCTTCTTCTTTACCAAATCTTTCCTGAAAACCACAGGCTAAATTGGGTGTCTTCTGTGTTCCCACAGTCTCCTATGCTTAACTCATAGCATTTAGAGCAGTAATTGCAGTGATCAGCCCCCCTATCTATTTTCCCATCAGTCTGCTTGAGGGCATCATCTAATATGATTCCTTCCTTTACTGTAGCACAGGTCCTACCCCAATGTAGAGAGATAAGAGATAAAACTTTGCCATTGTCTCTAGCACTGTGTGATCTTACAGTTCAACATTTCAGGGCTCCTGGATTCTCTTACTATTCTGCAGCCATGCTACCAGTCTTTCCCTAGGCTGGCTTTTCCTAGCCTTATTACTCTTTGGATAGCCTTCAATAGCATGTCTGGTGGGCCCTGAGAGAACTGGTTTTTGTGCATAAGCCTAATGAGCTATCACATGAGGCCTAGGCACCATGCCCATATTATTTTTGTGGTATTGATAATTCAGTATTTGATATTAACATGATAATAGAATGAAACTGCTCAGATTAACTAGTTCCAGCCCCCCACTGTCTTTAGGAACAGCCACTTTGAAAGATTATGAGCTGCCCTGGAGTGTGCAGTGAGAAGTCAAATAAGAAGCCCAATTTGGGGATGCTTTTCCCTTTATCTGTGTCCTGATATCACCTTCCATTGTTCTCTGATCTAGCACTTGTCATTTTTTCCTTTGTACGTCTGTCTACTTTTCTAGAAGAGAGCCTTTAAGGATGGAGGTCATGGAGAATCATCTCTGTTGACAACTAATCAAGGACCTACATTTAGGAAGTGGCAGATCTCAAATCAAACCACCTGTTTCCAAGGCCCACATTTGTAGCTGCTGTGCCACATTTACTAGCTGACCAAATGTGACCAAAGTCTGACCAAGTGGTCAGATAATTGACTAGTAGCTGTGTGAAGGAGACCAAAAAATGATACTGGAAAATTTCCTGCCAGACATATTTCTCTTGGGATGTAGATTTGAAACCACAAAAGTATATGAAGGCTTCATCTAGAGGCGCCGCCACAAGTCCATTATGGGAAAGAGATTCTGACTCAGGAGCCCATTTTGTATTGCTCTTTTTTTCCTGGCAAGAGGAAGAATTAGCGTGGTTCAGTATCTGCCTTGGCACATCTGTGGAGGTATTGCTATAGCTCACATGCTAGGTACAATACTTATTGTTTCTTCTGTGGCATGTCCTTTTTCCAGGTATCCACATGGCTCAGATGTTTTTCATTATCTGCTCATATGTCTCTTCATCAAAGAGGCCTTCCCTAACCTAAAACCACTGTCCACTGTTCTTTTCCCTTATACCCTTTTATTACTTAAATTTTTCTTCATTATACTTCTCATTTTTTGACATATAATTACATGTTTATTGTGGCTTTTTATTTTTGTTGTACTAAAGATTGAACCCAGGGTCTTGCTCATGCTAGGAAAGCACTACCACTGAGCAGCTTCCTCAGCCCTTGTAAAAGTTTTCATTTTGAAACAAGATCTTATTAGGTTGTCCAGCCTGGCCTTGAACTTTCAGTTTTCCTTCCCCAACCTCCTGAGTGACTGGGATTACGGGCATGTACCATCATACCTAGCTCTTGTTTACAGTGTTTTACTTCTTTTCTTTCCCTCAAAACAGAAACAACATGAGAACAGTGACTCTACTTTTTATACTGTTGTATCTCTAGCTCCTACAGTGGTGCCTAAGTAGTAGGTATGTAAAAAAAATGTTTTTTTGTCAGTCCTGGGGCTTGAACTGGGCTTGGGCACTGTCCTTGTGCTCTTCAGCTCAAGGCGAGCACTCTACCACTTGAGCCACAGCACCACTTCTGGTTTTCTAGTGGTTTATTGGAGATAAGAGTCTGACAAGGAAGTGGCGCTGTAACAGCTCAAGTGGTAGAGCGCTCGACTTGAGTTGAAGAGCTGAGGGACAACGCCCAGGCCCAGAGTTCAAGCCCCATGACCTACAAAAACAAACAAACAAACAAAAAAAAACTATAAGGGGCTGGGAAGGTGGCTCAGTGGTAGAGTACTTGCCTTGCATGCTCGAGGTCCTGGGTTCGATTCCTCAGCACCACATAAGAAAAAAGCCGGAAGTGGTGCTGTAGCTCAAGTGGTAGAGCGCTAGCCTTGAGCTGAAGAGCTGAGGGACAGCGCCCAGGCCCAGAGTTCAGGCCCCACAACCGGACCCCAAAAAAAAAAAAAAAAAAAGAGTCTGACAGACTTTCTTGCCTGGGCTGGCTTTGAACTGTGATCCTTAGATCTCAGCCTCCTGAGAAGCTAGTATTACAGACATGAGCCACCAGTGCCTGGCTATAATATATATATGTGTGTATATATATATATATATATATATTTTTTTTTTTTTAAATCCAAGACCAGGACTTGGAACTTGGTATCTGATGCTTGCTTGTACTTATTGGCTGGTGCTCTACTACCTGAGCCATGCCTCTAATCCTTTAATAATTTTTTTTCTCCCAGTAGATAAATTTTTTTGAAGTTTGAGACTACCTGCTTTTCTTATGTGTGCATGTCAGTCCTGAGACTTGAACTCAGGGCCTGGGCATTGTCCCTGAGCTTCTTTGGCTCATGGCTAGCACCCTACCACTTTAGCTATGTTTCTACTTTCAGATTTTTATTTTTGGTAGTTTATTGTAGATAGAATCTCATATACTTTCTTTCTCAAACTGGCTTTGAACCATGATTCTCAGATCTCAGCTTCCTGAGTAGGATTACAGGTATGAACCACAGGTGCCTGGCTTGAGACTACCTGCTTTTAAGGACCATTATCATTTGATCCAGCAATATCTGATTCTCTTTGTCTTTACTAAGTGACCCTAGGACTCCATACAAGCTAGAGTGATTGTTCTTTGTACATGTCTACACCGTGTCTTTGCTTATAAGTGAGCCTGTGATCATTTTTTAACATGTTCTTTTGAATGAATATATGTATAAAGAAACAACTCTTACTAAATTTATATTAAATCCTAGGTATTTTCAAAGTTATTTCCATGAACTCACTTATTAAACAATCCTGGGAGGTAAGTGTTGCTAGATTGTAAATTACATGAGAATAAGGACTTCTTTCTCCTTCACTGCTCTGTTCCTATGTTTGGCATGGAATAGTACAAAATAAATAACAGAATAAATACTTTTTTGTGCTGGTACTGGGGCTCGTACTCAGGGCTTACACACTGACCCTTAACTTTTTTGCTCAAGGCTGTGCTCTGCTGCTTAAGCCACAGCTCTATTTCCGGCTTTTTAATTGAAGATAAGATTCTCAAGATATTCCTTCCTGGGATAGCTTTCAATTACAATTCTCAGATCTCAGCTTCCTGAATTCACTAGGATTACAGGCATGAAATATTGGAACCCAGCCAGAGTGAATATTTAACAGAAAGTGAAATTGAAGCTTATAATGGTCAAATGATTCATTCAAGTTGGTCCCTAATAGCTAAGGTAGAAATCAAAGTCTTTCAGCTTCCAATTCTAGTACATTTAACAATAAAAATCCAGTTTTCTAAGGTGCTCAGAAATTTGTCAGTCTTCAATAATGTTATTTTTCATGGTTTTGAGACTAGCCATGGCAAAAGTTTTTAGGACCCTTATTTCCACAGATTAGCTGGGTGCAGCGGCATGCATCTGTGGCACTAGCTGCCTAGGAAGCCATAGGTAGGAGAAGTATAGTCCAGACCAGGCCCGGGCAAAAACACAAGACAGTGTCTAAAGAATAACCTATGGGGGGCTGGGAAGGTGGCTCAGTGGTAGAGCGCTTGACTTGCATGCATAAGGCCCTGGGTTCTATTCCTCAGCACCACATAAGCAAAAAGAAAAAAGCCGGAAGTGGCGCTGTAGCTCAAGTGGTAGAGCGCTAGCCTTGAGCTGAAGAGCTGAGGGACAGCGCTCAGGCCCAGAGTTCAGGCCCCACGACCAGACAAAAAAAAAAAAAAAAAAAAAAGAATAACCTATGGTAAAAGAGCTGGAGGCACTGGCAGAACACCTAGCTAGCAAACACAACGTTCTGAGTTCAGACTACAGTACTATCCCAATCACTTAAACAAACAAAACTCAACCAAAGCATACTTTTTTTGGTGATTACCTCATTATAAAATAGAATATTTTATTTATGTAAAATATTTCTCAAATACAAAAGCCCCTTTCCCAGGGCTGGGGCTGACTATACATACTAATTAATATTAATTAATAAATAATGATAATGACAATGAGAAAGTAAGATTATTCATCTTGTGTGGTCTCTCTTTTGATGGAATTTCCAGAGATTGACATTCTCTGATTCCGTGTAACCTTGTTCATTATTTTGTCCAGAAATGTAGTCTTTGATGTGGCTAACAACCACAGATCAGGCTTTGAGGAGGCTTGTGACTTCAATAAACTGCTCTTGCTTATATGTCCTCCTAGGATTTGGACACAGATCATTTGGAATCTGTATCTGTATTATTTTCTTATAAACTCTCCTTGTCATATTCTGTAGCCTCTTGCTAACAGTGAGCTCTGTGTACTTGGTGTTGCTTTCTCTGTGGTCCAGGGATTTTTCCCATTTCCTCTGTTGGAATGAGAATGCAGAACAAGACTTAACTTCTAGGTATTTGAGTCTTAGGAACAAGAGGCCCTGATAGCTTCATTGCCCTGTTGTTTGTGAATCTTGTTAGAACTTACACTGTCTGAGATACACTTAATATATATGATACAGCTTGTTACAGATTATTTTGTTCAGACTACAGTGACTGTGGGTGGATGACACTATGTTGCCAAGCCCTACTAGATAGGGCTGCTGCCTAGGTAACAGAATGAAATGTAGAGAATAAACCAAACAAACAAAAACTGCCTTGAGGTTTGGTGTGATACACTGGGCCATTGTCCCTTTTCCCTGTACTTCAGCTACGTAGGGGCTAGTCAAAGTCCATCTGCTTTGGAGTACAGTGTCCTCCTTAGAGACTCTGTTTCTTAATACCATGTTTAGAGCAGTGATTGTGGCACAGTTTTGTCTCCCAGGGGACATTCAGCAGTATGTGGAAACATCTTTGATCATCATAACTGGCAGTATGCAACTGGCATCTGGTAGATATATGTTAGAGATGTTAATCTTGCAGTAATACATAAGACAAGTCCCACAACAAAGATGCTTCCATCCCAAGTGTCACTGAACCCTGGGCTAGACTGGCTGTTGCTTGTCTGTGCTGGGGCGGGTATTGATCAAGCAATTCCTCTGTGCCAGTTGTGTGCCCGTATATGCAAGTTCTTGTAGTAAGGTAGCCTCCTAATAGACAGAAGTCCCTTGAAGCACCGCTGGCCTCAGGCCCTTCTAACAACAAAAAGAGTGGCCTTCTTTCCTCTCCCCACCAAGGAGAAAGGCCGCTTTGTGCAGAGTTAGGCCTCGCTCCAGTAGCAGCACAGATAGGAGTGTGTTGTTTTCTGCCCTTTACAGGCTAGCACTTGTCTGTCTGCCTCATGTAGGCGTGCCACTCTTCTCTGACTTCATTACCTGACTCTCCAGACCATAGTCAAAGACCACATTTATAATGTGTGAGAACATATTTTCATTATCAGGAATAAGCTATTTTATTCTACTTTCCTCAACACTTCGTTAACCCTAATTCCATTATCCTCTTTTCCCAAGCCCTAGAACTTGAATGCATCTCTTAGAAATTAATTTTTTTCTTTTTGTCTAATACATTCTTGTTTGAGACCTACAGACTTAACTTAGTGGTATTTACACACCCTTTGCCTAAGCTTCTAGTGTCTTGTCTTCCAGGATGTGGTCATAGAACACACTATACTTATTTCATTCCTCCCTCTTCACACCTTTCCCTTTTTACCTGTCATGTCTCTGAATTATGCCTACCTCTATAGCCACTCAGCACTCAGCAAACATGCTTTCGTCCTGAAACCTGGCATATCTTGTGGAGGACCTTAAGATTGGAACATTTTTGCCTTCAGCGTTTTCTTCATACAAGATGCTTCTGAATCATGAGAGAATATGAGAGTGACAGAAACACTACCAGAGTTATGTATATATATTTTTTTGAAATAGAGTCTATGTAGCCCAGGTTGGCCTCTCAGCCTTCCAAGAGCTGGGGTTACAGGCATGTGCTACCAACACCCAGCTTTTTGGTGGTACTTGAATTTGAAGGGCCTGGGCACTGTCTCTGAGTTTTTTTTTGCTCAAGGATAGCATTTTACCACTTGGGCCATAGCACCACTTCCAACTTTTTCTGTTTATGTTGTTCTGAGGAATCAAACCCAGGGTTTCATGCATGCTAGGCAAGCACTCTACCACTAAGCTACATTCCCAGCCCCACTGAATTTGAACTCTTAATCCTCACAGTGCATTGTACTGCTGGGCCATGCTTCCAGCTCTTCTCCTTTTGCACTAATTCTTTTTGAGAAGAGGTCTCACTTCCTGTATAAGGTTGTGTCTGGACCTCAATCTTGTTTTATTTCCCCCTGTAGTTGGCATTGAGATGAGAGGTCTCACAAACTTTCCTGCCCAGGTTGGCCTTGAATGGGAATCTCTGGATTAGCTAAGATTAGAGTCTTAAACTATTTCATTCAGCCTCTTTGAGTAAATTCTCATTGATACCATGTATATGATCTTTTATTTAGAAACAGTGACTGAGCAAAAGTGAACAGGACATATTCTTATATGGCTCCTAAGGGGTAAGGGGATGAAACTCATCATTCTCCTCAAAACTGTTTTGGCTTTTTGCTGGCCACAGTGCTTTTTAAATGTGAGGAAAGTACACATTTCTTTTGGAAAAAAAATTTATTTTGGACCTGTAGTGTTGACCTAAATTATTTTAATGTTATTTAAAAACATGTTATATACAAACATATATGGAGCTTTAAGTTGTTATACAAAATTTACTTAAATATAAGGAAAATCAGGTTCACATTTTAAGTACCAGTAAACTTCTCATCCAATTACATGGTATCTTTTTGCTGAAATTCAATTGCTCTCAGGCTTTTAAGTTCCACATGTCTGTATTACTGGGTGCCATCTGATGACTCATTCCTCCCACCGTTTTTCACTATTTCAGCTTCTGCAAACTGTGATTTGTATAATACATCATGATCTCATTTGACCCCTACTTGGCTTGAACATATTCCTTCTATAGTAAGTCCACTTCTGTTCCTTAACACAGTGTTGATTTTTTTTTTTTTTTTTTTTTTTTTGTCGGTCGTGGGGCTTGAACTCTGGGCCTGGGCGCTGTCCCTCAGCTCTTCAGCTCAAGGCGAGCGCTGTACCACTTGAGCTACAGCGCCACTTCCGGTTTTCTGGTGGTTTTATTGGAGATAGGAGTCTCACGGTCTCTCTTGCCCGGGCTGGCTTTGAACCTTGATCCTCAGATCTCAGCCTCCTGAGTAGCTAGGAACACAGCGTTGATTTTTAACAGAGTATAGTCTTCAGTTTGCTTTCTATGGAGCTACATACACAAGATATAAAAATTATTTCCAAAGGGTATTTTTACACAACATTATAATCATTGAGGTTTATAAGCCATAGTGCTCCAAGTATTAGTGATGATATGATTTGCCATGTTTTGAAGGATCACTCAATAATTATTTCAGTTAGAATTGGCTTCTGTTATGACAGAAAATCCTATTACTCTGTTGTAATCAAAAGAGGAAATTTACTTGTACAAAACTGAAATATCAATGAATAGGGATGTTTGCAGGCTTGTTCTGATTCAGGACCTAAATGATTCCATCTGGATTCATCTCTGCTCGGCTTTGCCTCTGTAGGAAGGCTTCTAGCAGCCTTAGGGAGGAGAGATAGATGGGCAGATTGATACAGAGACAGTTTGCCTGAGATTGAATCTTTATCCATTTCTAGCTGGGTAACTTTTGTGAAGTTATGTAATCTTTCTGTGCTTCAGTTTCATCATCTTAAAATGAGGATAAAATGGCCGGGCGCTGATGGCTCACGCCTGTAATCCTAGCTACTCAGGAGGCTGAGATCTGAGGATCGCGGTTCAAAGCCAGCCCGGGCAGGAAAGACCGTGAGACTCCTATCTCCAATAAACCACCAGAAAACCGGAAGTGGCGCTGTAGCTCAAGTGGTAGAGCGCTCGCCTTGAGCTGGAGAGCTGAGGGACAGCGCCCAGGCCCAGAGTTCAAGCCCACGACCGACAAAAAAAAAAAAAAAAAATGAGGATAAAATGGTGTCGATTTCACATTGTGTTGGTGAAGATTAGTGACTTAATACATCTGAGGTGCTCAGAACAGTACTATCATATGTTTATGTGACTGCTTCTCTTGATTTTATTAACCTGGTAGTTCAGGACTATCATATACCAGTGTCATAGATGAACAAGTCTGTCCTGCATGGGCCAGGAAAAAATCATGAAATTGAGTTTCTTTAGGCTCACATTGGGTTGTATGCTCATTTTGGAATTAAGCATTGTAGACCTCAAGATGGAATATACTGATTGACTGAACCTTAGTTATATGCTCTACTTTCAGTGGTTGATTTAGCTTTCCCTGAACATACTAGCTGAAAGCAGGAGATGGGTGGCTCTCCTAATAACTTCAGCATACTGCTGCCTTCACAAGGGGAAGGATATGGTTGGTGATAAAAATGACCCTGTCCATCATAGTGCTATCAAATAGATTGTAATAGGTTGTCATGTTATATTATGGCATTCTTTCTGGGGATGTGGTGGTTTTAGGTTTTAATGGGAAACATTTGGATTGTAGTTATAAAAATATACTTGTATACAATATTAGTTTTGATATATGGGTTTTTTTGTATTAAACTACTTAAATTTGAGTGCTTACTTCAACAGCGCATATTCTAAAATTGGAATGATTCAGAGAATCATGGCTCCTGATCAAGAATGACATGCAAATTCATGGAGCATTCTACATTTTTAAAAACTCTAAATTTAAGATTGATAACTTTTTTTTTTAATTAAGTAGTTATACAAAGGAGTTTCAGTTCTAGAAGTCAGGTTATGAGTACAATGCATCTTGACCCATGCCATACCTTCCATTGTTCTTCCCCCATCTTTCCCCATCCCATCCCTACTTTCAAGTTACATAGTTCAATTTTTATATAATATACATTGAATACATAGACTGTATTTGCTCATCCTTCCTCCCTCCTTTGTGTACACCCTCCATGTTCTCTCCTCCCATACAGAACTTGTTACAGCTTCCTGGTATTCATTTTGTTAAACTGTTAGTTGTTCAGTAGAATTACACCATTGGACTCATCCCCTAAGTATTTGATTAATTAGTCAATTTATGCATGTATATGCATATAACCCTGTGTATGTTTATATTTAGACCTAAAACTTCAACATAGGAGGGAAAACATGCATTGTTTGTCCCTTTAAGCCTGATTTACTTAACATAATTTTTTTCTAGGTCCATCCATTTCCCTGCAAATGACATAATATTCTATCTGATAGATGAGTAAAATTCCATCATATATATGTATCATCTTTTCTTGATCCACTCATCCACTATAGGGCATCTGGGCTATTTGCATAATTTGGCTATTGAGAATAGCGTAGCAATGACCATGGATGTACAAGTGTCTTTATTGTATCTTGATTTTTAATACTCTGGATAGATGCCCAAGAGTTATATAGTTGGATTGTAGTGTAGTTCTATGCTTAGGTTTTGATTATTAATAATTTATATAAAAGATCATGTTCTAAAATTCAGGCAAATATTTTCTATTGTAACTATTCTACATGAACACAATTGAAAACTCAAATGCAAAATTCTTACCAAAGTTGATAGCCTGTACCTCATATATTTGTATGACCCACCTATACTCTTGATTTTGACTTGTAGGTTATTTTCAAAATAAAGATATAAAGTTGAAACATTCTCATAGAAAATTATCTTCATCAGTGTTATCCAACAGAACTTTCTAATAATAATGAAACTATTATATGATTGGTATTGTCCAATGTGGTAGCCACTAGCCACTTCTAGCTACTATAAACTTGAAATTCTTAGAGACACTGGAGAACTGAATTTTTAATTTAAACTACTTTTTTAATAAAATTACATTTAAAGAGCCACTTGTAGCTACTACTTTTTTGGCAGTGCAGCTCTGTCTAGCAACATTAAATAAAATAATATTTATAAAGTGCTCAAAGGCTTTGTAACAAGTTCTCAATAGATGTGAGACATGGTTAGTTCTCTAACTTCTGACCTGAAAAGCAGTAGATCTCCTTAATTGGCTAGAGCAACCTAAGGCAGGCTTATTTCAGGCAATCCCAGTAGTTGTGTTAGCATGGCAGGCAAGAACTTTCATGGCATGTCTTCAACTTTGTTCTGCCATTGCATTCCATATTCTAGACAAATCCAACTTCACATCTTTTCTTTGCACCTTCATTCTAATAGCAAGTACTTATTTCTCTCACATCCGTGAAGTATTGCACACTTGGATAGGTTCCTTCACACACAGATAGACTCTTCTCTTTTATGCTGCAGTTTCAACATCTTTTCTCAGGTTGTCCCCAAACCACTAGGCAGTCATTCCCTTTCTCTTCTGTGCTCTATGCATATTTCTTTATCAAGTTTTCTACTCCATGCCTCACTGATGTTATTTAGTTTTACTCTTTCTAACTAACTTCTTGTGTGCTTGGTATTAAGTGGGCCTTTGCCTTTTATATATGCTTTATGAACAGATAGATGGATGGATGGATCCTTTTCAATCCTGGTCACATTTATGATTAAAAATACTTCAAGATCAACCTTACTGAGATATCACAAAGATATCCAGTTTGATGAGTCTTGTGGGTGTTGTAATTTGTATGACCATCATTGTACTGAATATAGAATATTTTCATTAACCCAAAACACTTTTGAGGTAATGGTTGAATCTATACTATAAATTTTAAGATTTCATATAAGTAGACTTGCACAGTGTGTACTCTTTTCATACTTGGGATGTTATGGGTAAAAGACATGTTAAACACACAAATGTGGAAAATGTTAAAGTCAGTTTGATCAAACAGTTAAATGCAAGCAGTGCTTGGTATTTTGGAGTCATGGTGTGCTTGTCTCTTTTCACAGTGTACAATTGGACTGTGGATGAGGTGGTGCAATGGCTGATCACATACGTGGAGCTGCCTCAATATGAGGAGACCTTCAGGAAGCTGCAACTTAGTGGTCATGCCATGCCAAGGTCAGGAGGGGGTCTGGATTTTACTCACTTGAAGATGGAGGGAGGTGGATATGCTTCCAGGTTGTCCTGTCTGGTTAAGTGAGATTTTACAGGATAGTCTGCAGGCGTCTCTTCTTCACACATCTGTTGTGTGCTTTTATAAAGCACGATGAGCACTTGGTGTTCATTCTCTAATTTAATGTTTCTATCAATCCTGAAAGTTGCTTCAACAGCTTTCCCTTATTGAATGCTTAGTACATGCCAGACGACAGGCTACTCAACACTTTATATATAGCATCTCATTTAATTGTTAGATCAGTCCTGAAGGTAGGTATTATTGTATATAGATGATGAAATTGCTTAGGCAACTTTCCCAATATAAAGGTCATAAACATGGCTAAATCAGGGGTAAAACTGTGATACGAATCTAGAGCTGTGATAGATGCAATAGATTCAGTCTGCATTATTTGTTTGTTTTTGTTTTTGCTGTTTCCCCAGTGCTGCTGTTGCTGCCACTGCCACTGCCACTGCCGCTGCTGCCTCCTCCTCCTCCTCCTCCTCCTCCTCCTCCTCCTCCTCCTTCCTCCTCTAGGAGCCTTAGGGCTCTTTTAGCCTCTCTGTGTTATCCAAATACAGTAATAAAAATGGTACAGAGGTGCTGACTCCCATTATCTCACTCATCTCTGGAACGACCTGTGCAGCAGATATGTCACAACTGCTTGCCTGTTTTCTGGGACAGTACACTAGGGCTTGGATAGGAGTGGAGAGGGTTGGAGTGCTGCTTAGACTTCTTGTTATGTCAAACTAGTATCAAATGCCATGCAGTCCTTAATCTTATTTATTCATTCAACAAGTATTTACTAGGTACTTAGTCTGTACCAAGCACTTGTACTGGATACTGGGCATAGACAACAACTTTCCTTGGCCCTCAGAAGTTTTATTATCTGTTAAGTTCGGATAATATATTATGTAGAAACATCTAGTTTTGAGCTTTGGCAAAGAATAAAGGGGAAGGGGAAGCCATTGGAATGCTTTACACACTGCTGTCTGCAGCCACCGCGTTACCAGGAGCTGCTGTCCCAGCCTAGCTGGTTGAGCTGGCTGTTCTCCCTTCTGCTACCTATGATCTCCTCGTCACAGCTTTTTCTTAGTCTTGAGGGAGTAATAATCCCAATACTTCTACCTCTGGGTATAGAGTACCAATACTTCTACCTCTGGGTATAGAGTACTCTGGGTATAGAGTGAGCAAATTGAACTCCAGTAAATCTTATTTATCTAAGATGGTAGGTGGCAGAGCTAGGATTTGAACCCAAGTCTGCCTAATTCTAAGTGCCCCTCCTTTATTTTTCACTTCCTTTTCCTCATATATTGTGTGATTGAAAATAGGCTTCCATGTAGTATTCAGTTTAGTTTTTTGTTTGTTTGTTTGTTTGTTTTGTCGGTCCTAGGGCTTGAAGTCTGGGCCTGAGCACTGTCTCTCAGCTCTTCAGCTCAAGGATAGTGTTCTACCATTTGAATTACAGCACCACTTCTGGTTTTCTGGTGGCTTATTGGAGATAAGAGTTTCACGGACTTTCCTGCCTGGGCTGGCTTTGAACTGTGATCCTCAGACCTTAGCCCCTGAGTAGCTAGGATTACAGGCATTAGCCACCGGCACCCAGCGTTAGTTCTTTTTTAAAAAAAGTTCACACACATACCTACCATATGCCGTACTCCTTGGACCTTGAAGACAAAGAGATTTATGAGACCTGGCCCTTGCCTAGAGGAAGTGTATATTCATTGGAAGAAACGATGAAATGAATAGATGATTGACCATAAAACTCAGGATGTGGGATTTTTTTCTTGTTACTCATGGATATAGCAGTATTGCCTTGTGGATTCTTAGGCAATGTAATTAAATGTAATGGTTATGGCTTGTGTTAAAACTGCAAAGCATAGGATAAAAAGTGAGTTCTCAGGTCACAGATTCACCTAGCCCTTCTGAGGCTAGGATTAGAGCCGCCAAGAGCAGGTCTAGCCATGCTGAGTACAGGAGTAGAAGATAGCAAGCTGTGGTACCTTAGTGACAGCAGGAAGTATGTAGCCCCCTTCAGTGCATGAGGGGGAAAAAGAATGGTTCTCAGAACACAATTAGCTAGGATGGTATAATAGGAAGAATATAGCAGATTGGAGTTTATTCTCAGCTTTTATTGCTTACTTGTATGTGACTTAGTGCAAGTTACTCAACTCTCAGTCTCAGTTTCTTATCTGCAAGATGGAGTGAATAATAGAACTGCTTTCTTTTCCTTTTTTTCCTGTACTGGGGCTTGCACCTTGCTCAGCTTGTTTGCTAGACTGATGCTCTACCATTTGAGCCTTGCCTTCCCTCTACTTTTTGCTGGTTATTTTTTGCCAGTCCTGGGGTTTAAACTTAGGGCTTGGGCACTGTCCCTGAGTTGCTTTTGCTCAAGGTTAGCACTTTGTCATGTGAGCCACAATGCTGCTTCTGGCTTTTTCTGTGTGTGTGGTACTGAGAAATTGAACCCAGACCTTCATGCATGCTATGCAAGCACTGTACCACTAAGCCACATTCCCAACCCTGCTGGTTAATTTTGAGATAGTGTCTTACAGACTTTTCTTCCCAGGCTGGGTTTAAACCATGATCTTCCATATCTCAGTTTCCTGAGTAGCTAGGATTACAGGTTTCAACCTTGGTGCCAGGATACAGCTATTTTCTTAAGGTTGTTCTGAGGACTAAATGTACTTTTGTATGTAAAATATCAGAACAATATGAGATACACAGTAGTTGTTTAGTAAATGCTAGCTCCCTTCTTTTTTCTCTCATTGTATAGACATAGATAGCATTTCAGTTTGTAGGTATCTTTGAGAAATAGACTACAGTCTATTTCTTTTGATTAGATAAGAATCCATCACACCTTGCAGAAGTGACTTGAAGAGGAGCCCAAAGAACTCCCGGGCTTATAGGAAGCATCTAATTTTATGTAAGTTTGCATAGAAGGAAACTGAGGTCCTAGGAGAGAGACCAACAGCTTATAATCAGACGAGTTACTAGTAAATAGGTATCAGAAGACAGCTCTCTTGACTGCTTCCTAATCACAGTGCTTCACTGCTCGACTTGTAGGTAGGCTTGATTGCTTTTTAAGACCAGAAGAGGAAGTAGGTATTCCTGTATGCTTAGACAGGAATATAAACCAAACACTGTAATGTAAGCTTTTCTTCTACCTGAGGAAATAAAACTATGAATCAGAAAAGAACACCAACCTAACAGTAATATTCAATATTCCTTTATGGGCTTCCGGCAAGTGTTTTTCAACCTTTTGTATCTTATACCCCTTTTCTCCTGTACCCACTGTGTTCCAGCAGTAGAGAAGCAAAGTCCAGTTCTTCCTATGTCATTTTCTTGTTTACAGACATTGTGGTTAAAGGTCAGAAAAAATTACAGTAATTTTTTGGGACTAAATTACATTGTAATGACTCAGAGATGAACTCAATTTTTGTCATCAGCAGGTTGATTTATAATGACAGTGGGTTAGAATTAGGGCAGTTCAGAAATTCCATGTATTGGGCTGGGAAGGTGACTCAGTGGGAGAGCACTTGCCTTGCATGCATGAGGCCCTGGGTTCGATTCCTCAGCCCCACATAAGCAAAAAGAAAAAAGCCAGAAGTGGCGCTGTGGCTCGAGTGGTAGAGTGTTTGCCTTGAGCTGAAGAGCTGAGGGACAGCGCCCAGGCCCAGAGTTCAGGCCCCATGACCGGACCCCCCCAAAAAAGAAAGAAATTCCATGTATTACTGGGCCAAATGGCATGAAATTTTAGTCTGGACTGGACAAGAGAATGTTTTTTATTGTATTTAGTGAAACATGATGACAGATATATAAAGGATAATTCCTGGACATGGAAGCATAAGAGAAAATTTGTAGTTGAGTATGGGAATTGTCATGAATGGGTAGTCCTTAGAAGGAAAGGTACTTAGGAAATGGTGGGGATCAGGAGAGAGAAAATTCAAATTTTGATAATGTTTTGTGTCCCTCAATACTGCCTGTTTAGACTTTATTGATAAAGTTTGTATTCTAAAATGTAAAGAGGAGCGGTTACCAAGAGCTAAAATTGTTCCTTAGGAAGTGGATAATCCTACTTGGATCCTTTTGCTTTTGCTGTCAGGGTCCTAACCCCCAACTCTGTCTCAACAGGCTAGCTGTAACCAATACCACCATGACAGGGACTGTGCTGAAGATGACAGATCGGAGCCACCGGCAGAAGCTGCAGCTAAAGGCCCTGGACACAGTGCTGTTTGGACCTCCTCTTTGTGAGTCCTATTTAGAAAAGGCCTACTACAATGCCATGGAACCCAATGCTGTTTGAGTTTCTGGGCTGAAGCAGAGTCTCATAGGCATATCTGCAGGGCAGCACCTTCACTGTTTCCACTGGTATTGAAATACAAAACAGTCTTGTATTTTAGTCTAGCCAAATAACAACTTTTATTCCTGTCATTTATTAAATATTTTAAAGGAATAGCTACTTTGTGCATGTACTACGCTGGATTCTGTAGGAGGACCTAGCTGAATCATGTTCTACCCTAAAGGGAAAAAAAAATGAACATTCTATCTAGGGTTATATCTCAGTAATAGAGCACTTGCCTAGCACATAAGCCCTGGGTTCTGTCCCCCCCATAAAGACAAACAAGCAAACAAACAAAATGCATATTATAGAGCTGAAGATAGAGTTCATGGTAGAGTGCTTGCTTGAGGCTCTGGGTTCAATTCCTAGCGCTGCCCCTCTGCTCCCCCATGAAAAGTGTTCTAGACAGGTATTCAGTGCTTCTGAGGGCCAGAGGAGAGACAGAGTTTTATTCTGTGTTCCTTTATTCCATGGCAAAATAGGCCATTTTAGATGGACAGAACAACCCGAGCAAGCGTACAAAGGCTAAAAAAATATGAAAAATATGCTCAGGTATATCAAATAACCCTAAGGGATTGATACTACTTACCTGCCTTCACAATGTACAGAGTGAAGGTCTGCTTGTTAAACATTTTTGTGTTGGTGGTTGACAAAGGAAGACTTAGCAGGCTTTGACTGAAGCAATAGAGACCAACTCAAGCCTAAGGAAAATTGAACTCTTCAGCCATGAGAGAGTAGTAAGTTCATTTCATTCTCTGTGGATCTGAATGGAAGGAGTGGTCCTACCTGGCCATCCTTTGATTATTTTAAGTGAGTCAAGGGTGGGGGGGAACAAAGGAAGTAATATTTGTTAAGAAATTCGCTTTGACCATACAGTTCTTAGGGCCAACTCTACCTTTTGGGAGATGATAGTTAACGATGTCACCAGTCAAATGCTATAGAGATGTGACCTAGTCCAGAGAAGCAGCTGGCTTACAGGGTCAAAGGTAGTACATTTCTTTTCCTGTATTTGTGGACTGACAAGAAAATGTCTAAGCTAATGTGTCAATACAGGTGGGTTTAAACCTTTTTAAAGGTATAGAATAGAGTAACTTAGAAGATTTCCTACCTTCTTTGTTGTCTTCAGGGAATTCTAGGATTCATTTACTTTCTCATTCATTGTCAAGTTTTAACTAAAGGACACAATGAATAGCTTACTTTTTATGTGAGGCTGCACTATATACTGAGCACTGACCTGTCATGCATTCACTCATGCTTATTAAGCACCTACTGTGTACCAGTATAAATAATAGAATAGAGTTGCTGATCAACAACTATAATAAATGTTGTAGCTACTCTGTCTTTTTAGAGTTCAGTTGGGGATACAAAGTAGTTATGAATTTCTTATTGGAGTCCAAGAAATTTTTTTGTGTGTAGGGGTGTGGAGCTGGGGCTATGCCTCTGTGTATTTTGTATTTTTTTTTAAAGGTAGTGACAGTTGAACCCAAGGCTTTACTCTTCAGTCACTTGAGCTGTATCCTCAATCTCTCCAGGAAGTTTTATGGAGAAAACACTTTAAGCTGAGTTGAAAGATAGGAAGCTGGGTTGGGAATGTGGCTTAGTGGTAGAGTGCTTGCCTGGCATGCATGAAGCCCTGGGTTTGATTCCTCAGTACCACATAAACAGAAAAGACGGAAGTGGCGCTGTGGCTCAAGTGTAGAGTGTTAGCTATGAGCAAAAGAAGCTCAGGGGTAGTGCTCAGACCCTGAGTTCAAGCCCCAGGACTGGCAAAAGAGAGGGGGGGGAGAGAGGGAGGAAGGAAGGAAGGAAGGAAGGAAGGAAGGAAGGAAGGAAGGAAGGAAGGAAGGAAGGAAGGAAGGAAAGAAGAAGATGGGAAGTGGCCTTATTAAACTCTAACTTTGACAAGCTTATATGCTTTTGTGCACACACCAGCAAGAACATTTATAGCAGAAGAATTGTACCCAATGAAAGCTAGAGTACTTTCACATACTCCTGTTATCCCCCAAGAAGGGGAGGCCTTTGACAGTCTTAAAGTCTTTCTTAGTCTTTTAAGATACATTATTAAAGTAGAATTTACCATATCTGAAAGACTACATCAGTGGTGCACACTGGGGAATCCAAGGCAGTAAGATCACCAGTTCAAGGCCAACCAGTGAGAGCATGTCTTAAAAAGAAAGAACAGGACGGGCGCCAGTGGCTCATGCCTGTAATCCTAGCTTCTCAGGAGACTGAACTCTGAGGATCACGGTTCAAAGCCAGCCTGGGCAGGAAAGTCTGTGAGACTCTTATCTCCAATAAACCACTAGAAAACCAGAAGTGGCGCTGTGGCTCAAGCGGTAGAGCACTCGCCTTGAGCTGAAGAGCACAGAGACAGCACCTAAGCCAAGAGTTTAAGCCCCAAGACCGACCAAAAAAAAAAAAAGAACAGTGAGAGCATGTCTTTAAAAAAAAAAAAAAAAAAAGAAGAAGAAAAGAAACTATTAAGCAAGAATTCTATCAGTAAAAATCAGCTAATGTGGAACCAGAATCCTGGCTGGGTCTGGGGATTGGAGTAAGCAGGAGGAGCCCTAGTAGAGCAGGTTAGACTGGTATTTTTCTTGAAAAATAGAGGCTGTGTACTGTGCGTGATCTAACCTGCATATCTAAGATATACAGAACAGAGATTTCAAATGCTAAGGATATATTTCACACTACCTGGGATATCTGTAATATCTGTAGTAATAGTAGTAATAATAATAATAAATGTTGGTGAAGATATGAAACCTCTGATCCTTCTTCATACATTGTTGGTCAGGATGTGAAATGGTTCAGTTATTGTGAAAAACAATATTGTGGTTCTTTAAGACTCAAACAGAGTTACTACAACCCAGTATTTGCATATCTAAGTATATATCCAAACATTGAAACAGGTACTCAAGTAAGTACATCTACACATGTTCAAACCAGTATAAGACACCACAAGCAGTAGAAGGTAGTGGGCACCAGTGGCTCATGCCTGTAATCCTACCTACTCAAGGGTCTGTGATCTGGTTTGAAGCCAGCCCAGGCAGGAAAGTCTCTGAGACTCTTATCTCTTATCTTCAATCAAGAGCTGGAAGTGGAGCCACGAGTTTAGGCCCCACAACCACTCCCCCTCCAAAAAAAGAATATACTGTATGCTCTTGAATTGTTCACTTTTGTATTTATTTATTTGAGTTTTACCTATATTACTTTTTTTTTCTTTCAGAAAAACCAAGCAACGAAACAGCATTTAAAATTCAGTTTAAAAGTTTTGTACTTCAAAGGACATATCAAGAATTTGAAAGGGCTGAAAGTACAGTTGAAGGTCCTGAGTTTACACCCTAGTACTACTCCCTCCCCCCAAATAAAGAATTTTTAAAATTGAACAACAACAACAAAAAAGATAACCCAATTTAAAAAAATGGGCCATGGCTTTCAAATATATTTTTCCATGTCCAACTATGCACATGAACTGATGTAACAGAGTAAACTATAAATCAAGACTATATTGAGGTATAATACCTCACCCAATGATACATCAGTAATAAAAAAGATAGACAATAATAAGTGTTGGTATAGTATAGAAAATTAGAATATTAGTCAAAAATTGGAACATCAAAAAATGGAAAAAATAAATGTGGTATATGCATATAACAGAATAATAATCAACCCCAGAAAGTATAAAAGAAATACTGATACAACGTAGACAAAATTGAAAATCATCATTCTAAGGGAGAGAAGTCAGTCCCAAGAGATCACATAGTGTGTGGTTTTATGATTTTGATTGTATGAGGTATCTAGAATAGGCAAATCCATGGAGACAGAAAGTAAACAGATTTGGACTGGGAAGTGAATGCTAATGGATATAGGATTTTTTCAGGGGTAATAATAATTTTATAAAAATTATGCTTATGATTGTGAAGCCTTGTGAATATACTAAAACTGTTACCTTGTATAATTTAAAAGAGAATTTTAGAATTTTAGTGTTTACAAATTATATCTTAAATATATAACCTGAATTTTTGTAACTCATGGACTTCTATTCAGAGAACTTGTTTATAAACTTTGAGAAAGAACCCTAAAGTGACAGTCAGGAGTCTGTTTCTTTTTTTATAATTGCTACTTACTGTGTGATTAGGTAGATTCCCCGCTCCCCCCCCCCCCACTTTTTTTTTTTATGTCAGTTGTGGGGCGTGGGCCTGGGTGCTGTCCCTCAAGGCAAGCATTCTACCACTTCAGCCATAGCGCCACTTCCAGTTTTCTGGTGGTTAGGAGATGAATATCATGGACTTTCCTGCCCAGGCTAGCTTTAAACCACGATCCTCAGATCTCAGCCTCCTGAGTAGCTAGGATTACAGGCGTAAGCCACTGGTGCCTAGCTTCGTAGATCCTTTTTCTCCAGCGTGTTTCTGATGTATGAAGGATCCTGTAACATTCCAAGGTTTGGGGAAGAAACTTCTCCTTGATAAGGGTCTTGTATTCCTTTGTGAGGTCTGTGTCCTGTACTTAGGGAATACCATGGTTGGTCCTTGTGTCATCATGTAGCCTTTGGTAGTTTGGTACTGCCTAGATTTAGGTTCTCTTATGTGTAAAATGGGTGTGGTAAGCAAAAGCTCTTATTAGCTCTCTCATTCAAGGTTCTGAGAGTTTGTTGTGCTGGGTGCAAAACTTTTAGAAACCAACAGCCATCCTGATGGCAAATACTGTTTTCTATATTTTTCTGCTTGTTAAAGGAAAACTTTGAAAATTGCCAACTGGAATTTGAGGAAAATACTAGGTGACTGTATGCCAGGAGACTTATTCAGAGTAGGCTGTGCCAGCCGGGTGCCTGTAAAGAGTCCTTTGAGCTTTGCTCCTTGGGCTCTGATTTCTTTTATTAGTATGGACTGAAATTCCTCCTTCAGTACTGTTCTCTGTTCAGCACACTTGGTGGACAGAGAGTGACAGTCTGTGCTGGCGCTACCCTGTATTCTAAACCTAGCATGGGTAGATATTCAGGCTATAAGTCAAGTAGCAAATACCCCAGAGAACAGCCACAGCCACTTTGACCAGCCATAGTGTAAACCCTGCCAGTTGACCTGAGATAGCTTAAGAGCCTGTGGAGGGAGTAGATTCCACCTGGCCAGAGCAGCCTCAGAGCTTGGGAAGGGGACAAAGGGTCGGACTGGTTCTAACTCAGGGACCATTTTCTGACAAGGAAGGCATGCTCAGGCCTCTTGTAGCCTCTGAGGAGATCATGGTCCTTTATAGTTTTTTCCACTCTCAGAGTTGGCTCTAGGCTTACAAGCCAGTCTGGGCCTCTGAATGTGAAAATTGTCACATGCCACATGACAGGTGTTAGGTGTGCTTAGAGGATCACACCTAGTAGAATGAGTGTCCATTTTGAGGCCTAAGCTATTGTCTTTCTTTTATAGATATTATCTCAGAAAAATTAAGGCTCAGAGAGATGAAATGTGTTTTTAGAGGACATTTGTTTTTTAAGTGACAACCATTATTCAAAAATTAGTTTCTGTTTTTAAGCCAAGCAGACTGGCTCTATAACTCAGTAGCTTCGGGATCTTGGGCACATTCCTAAGGTTCTCTGTGCCTCAATTTCTCCTAAACAAGTGGCAGCTACTATTTTTAGAGTGTGCCTACTGTGTCTTGGACTAGGGGATAAGGTTCCATTTGTGTTTTTAGCAGGATGCAGTTATGTAGAAGAAAACACTACATCTTAACCTTCTGTGGTTCAAATGAAAGCAGAAAGTTTTTACAGAGCAGGAGTGGTAGAGCTTATCCTTGTCTTTGTTGGCATATTCTTCTTTCTGCTATGCTCCTACTTACCCTTTAAACCTTCTCCAGGATTCTTTTCTTCCCTCCTCTCAGGCAAGCTCAGCCCTTCTCTTCTACCCTTCTATGAACATTGCTCCTTTGTACTGGCTTTCTTTTTTTCTGTTTTTCTATTTTTTACTTTTTTTTTTGGCCCAGCTGGTTTGCATGATCCTCACAATCCTCCTGCCTCATTGATTACTGGTGTGTGCCACCACAGCTAGCTGTTGTTTACCTTTTTAACTTGGTTTAATGAGGGTAACTTTGTTCATCTATCATCAGCATTCAGCTTAAAACCCAGCTAGAAGTTTATTCTTGCTTCTAAAGGAGATGTATGTTAGGAGCTCTACAGAAGGAGACTCATCTCTGTCTGGGGTTTGACTCAGGGCTCTATTGAAAGGACTTGATGATTTTCTTTTTTTTTTGGTCATGGGGCTTGAACTCTGGGCCTGGGCACTGTCCATGAGCTCTTCAGCTCAAGGCTAGCACTCTTACCACCTGAGCCACAGTGCCACTTCCGGCTTTTACTGCTTTATGGTGATGAGGAATCAAACCTGGCCAAGGCTTCATGCATTCAAGGCAAGCACTCTACAACTGAGCCACCTTCCCAGCACTGGACTTGATGATTTTTTTTGTTGTTGTTCAGTCATGGGGCTTGAACTCGGCCTGAGTGCTGTCCCTCAGCTCTTCAGCCCAAGACAAGCGCTCTACCACTTGAGCCACAGCACCACTTCCAGTGTTTCTGGTGGTTAATTGGAGAGAAGAGTCTCATGGACTTTCCTGCCTGGGCTAGCTTTCAACTGTGATCTTCTGAGTAGCTAGGATTACAGGCGTGAGCCACTGGCACCTGGCTGGGCTTGATGATTTTTATATCTGTTTCTCCAGCTTCTTCTCTTCCTCAAAGTACATGTCTATATTATTAATTACCTCCTGGATAGGTCCATTTGAGTATTTTTAAGGCACCTCAAAGTATGGTACTTTTATTTATATCTATGCATTCTGTATCTTCAGTAATATGTGATAATACTTTTTAGAATGGAGGAAGCTGAGATCCAGGCAGAAGTGAATTTCACAACTCACTGGGGCAGATGCTAGCATAGAACCTAGACCTTATATCAATGCAAGACAGTTGCTATTACCACATGTGAATTTCTCCATTTGAGGCCTTATGTTTAACTTTAAAGGTGAAGCATTTGGCTATTACTCTCATAGCAATATAGACATCTCTAGGATGTCCATAGGTTGTCACTTATGTATTCTTTTTTTTTTTTTTTGGTCGGCTGTGGGGCTTGAACTCTGGGCCTGGGCGCTGTCCTTCAGCTCTTCAGCTCAAGGCAAGCGCTCTACCACTTGAGCTACAGCGCCACTTCCGGTTTTCTGTTGGTTTATTGGAGATAGGAGTCTCACGGTCTCTCCTGCCCGGGCTGGCTTTGAACCACGATCCTCAGATCTCAACCTCCTGAGTAGCTAGGATTACAGGCGTGAGCCACCAGCGCCCGGCTAGGTTGTCACTTATGATACAACTCATAGACTTGTGCTTGTAGACTCATACTCAAACTTTATCAAGGAAACATAGATATGTTGAGAGATGTTTGCTATAACAGCATATAGAGTTGCAGCATAAATATGAACATAGCAATGAGAAAATATGGTATAGAGGAAAGACAATGCAGCCGGCAAATCCACATTTGAATCTGCTCTGTCACTTTTTTTCCTTCATTGCTGGGTATCAAGCCCAGGACTTCATGAATGCTAGGCAAATACTCTGCCACTGAACTACTCTCCATATATATACCCTCTCCCCCATTTTTTTGATACTGGTCTTGGGGCTTGAACTCAGAGTATGGTGCTGTCCCTGAACTTTTCTGCTCAAGCCTATCACTCTACCACTTGAACCATAACTCTGCTTCCAGCTTTTTGGTGGTTGAAGAAAATAATCTCATGGACTTTTCTGCCTAGGCTGTCTTTGAACCACAATCTTCAGATATCACCTTCACAGGTATGAGCCACTGGTGCAAGGCTTATATAATTTTTTATGAAAAGACTCCAACAAGTTAATATTCATTACAGTGCTTCAGTTTTCTTACATTTTCCGCTGTTTCCACTTTAGTATGGATTAAGAGGAGGGAGATGCCATAATGTTCTGAGGCTTAGCAATACAGATTAAATCCTATTTATTGAGTGCATTCTGAATGCTGTTACATAATATTTTGGGCACAGGCATACAAGCAAGTGATGATCACTGAAACCAGAGAGTAAATCAGTTGTTCTTTTGGTAAGTTTGGTAACTTGTGAGATGTGGCCAGGTACATACTTGGGTCCTGTTAAATTTCCGTCAGCCCATATATGTAACTTGACACTAACATGCTGCCAGTCCTACCTTTTCCTCTCCCTAACCAAGGGCAACTTGCCATGCACAGAGGGCCATTAGGCTCTGATTTAACTCCCATTTTCACTTATTCCCAGGCCCTCACAGCACAACCCAAACAGATTGTAGCAGTAGGACCTTGAGACACATGGAAGGGTTAAGTAGCATGGAGAAGGTATTAAGAAGCCCTTATGGTGCCTCTTTCAAGTCTCCTATGCTATGGCCTAGAGCTCAGATCTGAACAATGCCAGGCCTCAGGAGCAGCCTTCTACTGATTGGATAAGTTCTTGGGAGTGACTTTTGCTTTTTATCATCTGGTGATGTTCCTTGTTTAGCATCCAAAATTTTCTCTATTGACTGGACGTTTCTCCAAACCCCAGCTAGTGACTGAAACCCTTGCACTTCACTAACTTACTGCCAGTAATTCTCTGGTGGTAGATCTGTCTTTCAGTTCCTGACGTGTGTAATGTCATACACACACACACACACACACACACACACACACACACACACACACACACACACGAATACCTCTCTCTCTCTCTCTCTCTCTCTCTCTCTTTTCTTTCTCCCTCCCTTCTTCTTCCCTGTTCCTTTCTTCCTTCCTCCTCCTCCCTCAGGAGGATTTATTTTGGATCACAGTTTCAGAGATTTTGGTTCACAGTTCTCCATGTTTCTGTACCTGTGGTGAGGCAGAACAGTGTGCTAACACAGAGCTGTTAAATTCATGGCAGCCAGGAAGCAGAGCAATGAATTTCTTGATGGTACTCTGGGTTTAGCTGATCTCCATTTGAGCCATAGTCCAGAAGTATTCTTCATAGACTGAGAATTCTTCCAGACCTTTACTGAATCTGAGCTTTGGATCTTTTGCTTAGAATGGCATAGCAGTTCAGGATACTCAGCTCCTACATAACTTTACCCACATAGCCAGATCCCTTGCTCTAGTGACATTGATTTGCACCAGCCAACTCCTTTTGCCTTACCATTGCTTTCCCCATAAGATGAAAGTCACTCTGTCTGGACACATGGGCTCATCCCTGTCCAGAGATGGCTGAGAATGTTCTAAGAGGCACTGTTTTCTTGTGTCTAAGGGAAATATGAGTTAATAAATTTCTATTATAACCAGGCCTTGACTAGTGGAGGGATAGACACAAAACTTATTATGATAGTTTGTGGCAAGTATGTATCTAAGAAGAGAAAGGTTGTGTCTCTCAGGGAAGACATCATAGAGGTGGAGATACATTGAGTGTTCAAGGCCAAGTGTGCTGTGGACATCCTGACTCACTATGCCCTCCCTTTTCTGGCAGTGACCCGCCATAATCATCTCAAGGACTTCATGCTGGTAGTGTCTATTGTTATTGGTGTGGGCGGCTGCTGGTTTGCCTATATCCAGAACCGTTACTCCAAGGAGCACATGAAGAAGATGATGAAGGATTTGGAAGGCTTACACCGAGCCGAGCAGAGCCTACATGACCTTCAGGAAAGGTAAGGCCCTGCCTCTTTCCCCACAGCCCTGGTTCTTCCAACACTTGAGCTACAGCACCACTTCCACCTTTTTCTGCTTATGTGGTGCTGAAGATTCAAACCCAGGGCCTCATGCAAGGCAAGCATTCTACCACTGAGCCACCTACCTGGCCCCAATTATTCATCTTGAAGAGAAGCTTGTTCCTATCTTTTTCCCTCTGAGCTTCAGAGGGAGAAGTAAGTAGCTGTCTTGAACTTTCCTTGGTTGGATGGCTGCCATTCCGTTTCTTTCTCTTTATTTATCCCACCTAAACAGATACAGTTACATGTTTTGTACTGCCCACCTCCCCCCCCCCAAAAAAAAAAAACACCTCATGGATCTGTCTTTCCTATAGACCACAGGTTTTCTTTGTATGGAGTCTAAACCATGCAAATATTACTTATATGAATTTGGATCATATAAGTCAATATCATCATACAGCATTGACTTACATGACTCTGGGGTCAGCCCTTTCTTTCCTTCCACTTAATTCCTTATCTGTAACACAGGGCCTCAATGAGGAGAACACCATATTTTCTTAGAAGAAAACTTTCATCTCTACTAGTCTGATTCTGTTGAAAATGATTAAAAAACTGACGCAGAAGATTTAGCTGCAAAAATAGCAGCCAAGTTTGTGCTGGAAATCACAAGGAACCCATTGCTCTTGGGGCAACAAAGCTCTCGTTAGGGGCAATGAGGTCTCAATATAGACTCATTGCCATCCTATGGCATTAGAACTCTAGGAAATAGGAAACCTCAGGTTCAGGAGCAGAATAGGTCTGAGATTTTGAGGAAAGATGGGTAAGGAATTGAAAGATGGGCAAGAAGGTTCTGGGAGTTAAGGTTGAATATTTTGGGAGGAGTCAAATCCCTGGGACCTTGGGGGCACATAAAGAAATGTTTAGTAGTCTGACAAAATCAACAGTCAGTGCAGGTTTTATTTTTATGTTACTGATACTAGGCTTGAACTCAGGGCCTGAGCACTGTCCCTGAGCCTTTTTGCTCAAAGCTCCCCCTCTACCACTTCAGCTCTGCTTCTAGCTTTTTAGTAGTTAATTGAAGATAAGAGTGTCATGGACTTTCCTACTCAGATGGGCTTCAAACAGTGATACTCAGATCTCAGCCTCCTGAGTAGCTAGGCTTACAGATTTGAGCTACCAGCCCACAGCTTATTTTATTTTATTTTATTTTATTTTATTTTTTTTGTTTTTTTTTTTTGGGTCCGGTCGTGGGGCCTGAACTCTGGGCCTGGGTGCTTTCCCTCAGCTCTTCAGCTCAAGGCTAGCGCTCTACCACTTGAGCCACAGAGCCACTTCCGGCTTTTTTCTTTTTGCTTATGTGGTGCTGAGGAATCGAACCCAGGGTCTCAGGCATGCAAGGCAAGCGTTCTACCACTGAGCCACCTTCCCAGCCCCAGCTTATTTTATTTTTGAAAAGGGGAGAGGCCTACTTCAAGACTTATTTTTTAGAAAGTGACTTTGGCAGCCTAGAAACTATAGTTGGAAAGTCTTTGCTGAAATCTCTGTAAAAGGAAATGAAGCCTGGCATTTTTGTTTTTGTTCCTTTTAAATGGTAGATACTATTTCCTTTGCCAGAGTGGGGTAAAGATTTCTTATGAGCCAGGTATTTTTTATTTACTTAATTGTCTTAATGCTTTTAGTCACCACAACTTTTTGAAGCATTTACAATGAACTTATTTTAGAGAACAAATGAAGGCTTGGAGAGGGTAAGTGCTTTGCTGAGGGTCACATGTGTGTAACAAGCTAGGAATTTGGATACTCCTGAGGCTTTACCATATAGATTCATTTCCATAGGCTAGGCTTCTAGGGGGCAAAAAGGGGCTGATTTTTAAGCTGATTCATGACTGTTCTGCCGGGCCTCTTGTTCCTAGACACTTTGCCAGCTAGGGTCTAACTAGTGCTGTTTGAACAATCCCCAAACTTCATTTGTCTGAAAAAACATGTTCTGTTTTCATTCCAAAGACAAAAGAATCTTAGCAGGAGACATTCCAAGTTTGGGGATAAAACTAAGCTCCCAGCTCTCCTATTCCCCAAGGCTTCCTGAGCTTAATGACCTCTATATGGCACTTAGAAGGAGACACCCCTCCCCCCCAGGCTTGAACACAAGTACACACATACCCCCTCTGATGGTACTCAGAGCCCTCAGGCCACTTTGCCCCTTCTTCCTTCTATAGACCTTCACTGCCACCACCACAGAGCTTTATCTGCTGAGTTCCTGATATTTCATGTGAATAAATATAATGCTACATGCACATTCCAATTAGGATTTCACTGGGTTTCAAAATAATTCTTTTGGGCAGGCAGGAATTTTGTTTCCCTTTTTGTTATGAAGAAATAGGCAGAATTTTCACATAGTCCCACAAATGATTAGAGCCACAACCCAGAACTTAAAATTAGGCTACTCAATTTTCTTCCTTGTACTGCTAATGGATTGTTGCCTTGGAGTAAAACAAATTTATTTGCTCATTTTTATAGCTTTAGTAATACTTATTGATCCTAGTCTCCACTACTCTATTGGGAATATGGAAGTGAGTTCGGCTTCAGTTCTACCTTGAAGGTCCAGTCTATTATAGAGGACAGACATATCATAGCATTGGATTTTACTAAGAGGACAGTATTTCAGTAAATAATTGACATTTCTTACACTTGGGTCATGGAAGAGTACAAGGAAAGGGATATTCTGTAAGGAAGGGAGATGGAGGCAGGAAATGTGGCTCTAGTTGTTTTTTTTTTTAAACTTTGCAAGTAGCGCCATCTAGTGTATGACATGAGGACTATCAACTCCCTTTTTCTTCAGAGGTAAAATAGGTAGAAGACTCCATTTGTAAGCAGACCAGGAAACCTGTAGCTTAATATTTCTTTGTATTCCCTATCTGTTCCAGTATATTTTTTTGAGACACTACTCTGGACTTCAGTGGGTTTTTTTGTTTGATTTTTGTTCTGTTGTTGATTGTGGGGCTTAAACCCTGGGCCCGGGTGCTGTCTGTCCCTCAGCTCTAGGCAAGCACTCTATCACTTGAGCCACAGCGCCACTTCCGATTTTCTGGTGGTTTATTGGAGTCTTATGGACTTTCCTGCTTGGGCTGGCTTTGAACCGCAATCCTCAGATCTCAGCCTCCTGAGTAGCTAGGATTATAGGCGTGAGCCACTGGTGCCTGGCTTAAGTGGTTTTCTTTGTTTGTTTGTTTGTTTGTTTTAAGAGGTTGTGTTCTATTTCTGTCTTCTTAATTCAGTGGCCAAATGCTTTTCTCTGTGGATTCTTCTTGTTCTAGAGACTGTTACTTTTCCATACCTCAGTTTTATCTCTTTCCTGCCCTTTCTCTCTCCCTTCTTCACTGCCTCCTTACCTTCATCTCTCCCTGCAAACTCGAGCCTCTTGCCTGCTAGGCAAACACTTTACTGCTAAGCTACATTCCCTCTCTTCTTCATCATCCTTTTATTGTTCTGTTCCAGTGTTGTGGTAACTTGATAATTGCTATTAAGGCAAGAAGGACTTTTCAAAGAACAGCCCTTTCCATTTTCAAAGGGATTAGTAAACTGTTATTCTTTCTTCTGGATCCAGTTTGATATCCATTTCCCCTAGTCCTCATCCCTTCCTTTATCTGCCTTCAAGTAGAGTTTATTTGAACATCTTTTGGCTTTACCGTATGTGTATGTATATATGTATACCTTTATTGTGAAACTGCCACACTGCAGTTTTCAGTTTGTCGTTAGCTCTAGTGGAAGGATTAGTTTCCTGACTTGTTTCCATATATATATTTCCATAAATTTAGGCTTAGTGAACTTAGTGACTAAATGGATGAATGAATTAATGGATTAACACAAGTAGATATGTGGAAGAAAGAAAGCTTGTAGAAGGAATATATGGGTAAGTACAAAAGTAGTTTTTTAAAATTATAACTGATGCCTTTGAAATTTTCCCTACTATGAAAGATACTTAGGAGAGGAATCTCAGGGAATCTCCCAAGCCCAGACCAGCCTAGTCCAGCCCATCCTAGCCCAGCCCAGCCCAGCCCTACCTAGCCCTGCCCCAGCCAGCCCCTTTGGCATAAATTTCATTTTTCTGTGCTTCTTGAGTAAGCACTAAGGATCCTAGAAGGTCTAGCTCAATAATTCCTTTCTCTTCTGTTAGTTGACCTTCTACTACTATCTAGGTCACATCTCAACAATGAGATTTTTTTTCTTGGATTTTGCCTAGTTTTCAGGGTTTTCTACATTTTTTTGAACCTGCCAGATACCCCAATATGATGGGAATAATTATGGAACACGAAGTAAAAAAGATTTGAATTCTAGTCTTGGTTTCTCCTGTAATTTCCTTCCCTTCTCCTAAGCCTTTAGACTCACATCTCTCTCAGGCTGATAATGATATCAATATATCATTATCTATCAGTATGTCATTATCTGCTAAGTAGACAAATGTGAAATGCCTTGTAAATTGGTAGTTTACAAGTTATGTGAAATACTTTAGGGGAGGGATTCAGATTCTTGTGAACCTGCCTTAACAGCAGAGTAATTACTGGCAGCAAAATGATGGTCAATATGAGAGTTGGGGTAATGACTGTGGTTTCTGTTGGCCCTGAGCTAGCTCAACACTAGTTCTGCCTCCTCAGAGTAGGGAGAACTTACTTGAGATCTGACACTTGTATTTCTTCCTTGTTGCCATGACTTATGGCATGTTGGCCTGCACTGCCTTGCTTGGCCTCCTCCAACATCTTACATTGCCCCCCAGGCTGCACAAGGCCCAGGAAGAGCACCGCACAGTAGAGGTGGAAAAGGTCCATCTGGAAAAGAAGCTGCGTGATGAGATCAACCTTGCCAAGCAGGAAGCCCAGCGGCTGAAGGAGCTGCGGGAAGGTACAGAGAATGAGCGGAGCCGCCAAAAATATGCTGAGGAAGAGTTGGAACAGGTAGGAGAATATACAGATTCCTGGATCCCTAGTGGGGTGGGGGGTGGGGGGGATGGGGATAAAAGACAGGAGCCCAGGGTCTGGCTAGAAAGTTCTGTGTATAAGGGCTTTGAAATATGGTCTCAAACTTGCTATGGAGCCCAAACTGGTCTTGATATCTCAGTCTTTCAGCCTCAGTTTCCTGAGTGCTGAGATCACAAGCTTGGACCTCCATGCCCCATCCCTTCTCTGGTTGTTTTTTTTTTTATTTTTAATTTTAATTTTTTTATTTTGTCAGTTGTAGGGCTTGAATTCTGGGCCTGGACGCTGTCCCTGAGCTCTTCAGCTCAAGGCTAGCACTCTACTACTCGAGCCACAGTGCCACTTCTGGTTTTCTGGTGGTTAATTGGAAATAACAGTCTCACTGACTTTCTTTGCCCAGGCTGCCTTTGAACCATGATCCTCAGATCTGAGCTACCTGACTATAGCTAGGATTACAGGTGTGAGCCACCAGTGCCTGGCACTTCTCTGGGTTTTTGGCTCCTGTAATCCACTGGTTCTCAAATTTTCTCATCTCAAGATCTTTTAAGTCTTAAACATTATTTAGGACTTTAAAGAAGTGTGTGTGTGTGTGTGTGTGTGTGTGTGTGTGTGTGTGTGTGTGTGTGTGTGTGTGTGTGTGTGTGTGTGTGTCTGTGTGTCTGTGTGTCTGTGTGTGTCTGTGTGTGTCTGTGTGTGTCTGTGTCTGTGTCTGTGTGTCTGTGTGTGTCTGTGTCTGTGTCTGTCATGGGGCCTGAACTCTAGGCCTGGACACTGTCCCTGAACTCTTCAGCTCAAGGCTAGCACTCTACCACTTGAGCCACAGTGCCACTTTCAGCTTTTTCTGCTTATGTGGTGCTGAGGAATCAAACCTGGCCAGGACCTCATGCATGCAAGGCAAGCACTCTACCACTGAGCCACCTTCCCAGCCTACTTGAACTCTTTTATTCAAGGCTAGTGCTCTACCACTTTGAGCCACAGCTCTACTTCCAGTTTTTGGGTGGTTAATTAGACTTTTCTGCCTGGACTGGCTTTGAACTGCGATCCTCAGATCTCAGGTTCCTGAGTAGCTAGGATTACAGGTGTGAACCTCTGGCACCTGGTTAAGGAACATTTTTGTGGGAGCAATATTGATATTATTAGAAATGAAAATGGAAATGCTGGATGTAGTTCAGTGTAGAGCACTTGCCTAGCATGCACAAAGTTCTATCTTCAGAACTGTAAGAAAACAGAAATTAACATGGAAAGATTTGAGCACAATGTATCTTTATTAGTGTCACCTTTTTCACCATTATCCTCTATCTTTCCTAACTCTACCCATCCCCTGAATCTTCTTAATTCCATTTTCACATATATACATTGAATATTATGACTGCATCCTCCCACCCTTCCTTTCTTCATTCATCTACCCCCTCCTCTTGATCTAACTTCTACCTGACCCCTCACATTCCAGCTTTCTGGTATTCATTTTGTTAGACTATAGGTTAGTTTCCTTCCTTCCTTCCTTCCTTCCTTCCTGATCAGTCGTGGGGCTTGAACTCTGGGCTTGGGTGCTGTCCCTGTGCTCTTCAGCTCAAGGCAAGCGCTCTACTGTTTGAGTGACAGCGCCACTTCCAGTTTTCTAGTGGTTTGTTGGTGATAAGAGTCTCATGGACTTTCCTGCCCGGGCTGGCTTTGAACTGTGATCCTCAGATCTTAGCCTTTTGAGTAGCTAGGATTACAGGTGTGAGCCACCAGTGCCTTGCTGTAGGTTAGTTTTCAAAGGAGTTACACCATTGGAATTCTTCCCTACATATATTATACTTTAGGTAATATGTTTGTGTATATATGTAAATGATGTAAATGATCCCATATATGTTTACACATATTTATAAATTACATCTAATTTCCACATAGGAGAGAAAACATATGGGCTTGACTTACTTCACTTCACTTAAATGAAAAAAGTAACTTTTTACAATTTTGCACTGTGTGTGTGTGTGCACGTGTGTGCGTGTGTGTGCGTGTGTGCCAGTCCTGGGGCTTGAACTCAGGGCCTGAAACTGTCCCTGAGCTTCTTTTGCTCAAGGTTAGTGCTCTACCACTTGAGCCATAGTTCTGCTTCCCAATTTTGCAAATTTTTTAAATATCTGGCATTAAGACTAGTTAGTTCTTACATTAATGTCTGCATTAAGTCTGTTACAATTTCACACACCATGTATCCTCTGGAGAACTCCATGGTTCAGTTGTAAGAGAAAGGGAATAAAAAAAAAGTAGTTAATGTCTTAGTATTATGAAAATAGTTTTGACCTTATAAATGCTCTCTGGAAGGTCTTTGAGACACCTGAGAATTCCTGAATCACTTAGTGTGCTACAAGTCTAGTCATAATTGTTTCTACAGCTCTCTGATATTTTTGGAAACTCAATTATAATAATTTATACAGCTTTCTTCCAGATGTGTTCTTTTACCATGACATATAGTATATCCTACTGGAAAGTGAAAGTAAGGTGATACCACTTTAAAATATGTCAGTGATTATGAACTTTGACTAGTTACAATGACTTAGGGAACTACTTAATTAATTAAGTTATTTAAATTTTTTTAAGAACTGGGGTTTGAATTCAGGGCTTTGTGCTTGCTACACTGTGCCATACCTAAGAGCTATCTGTCTATCTATCTATCTATGTTTTTAAGATAAAAGTCTTGTAGTCCACGTTGGCCTACAATTCATATTCTTCTTGTCTCTACTTCCCAAGTGTTAGTATTGCAAGTGTGAATCACTGTGCCAAGCCTAGGAAGCATTTTAATACCCAGTTAGTACCCCAGATCAGTGAAATCAGAATTTCTAGGTTAGGGCCCAGATATCAGTATTTTTACCACATTTCTAGTATGTGAAAAGATTGAGAACCATATTATAGAATAGGCCCAGTGTTGTCTTACTTGCCTATTTATTGTCTTCTATCCTTTAAGCATTTGTTGCTTACATGTGGCAAGATATATCTTTTTCTAATCCTCTGTCTCTGGTCTCTCCATCTCCTATTTTGTAATTATTTCTCTCACAACATTTTTTAACCTAGTGCTCTAGCCCCTTTGTGTGTCTTTTAGTCAAACTTTCCTCTATTTACTTTTTTTCTCCTTAGTGATCTTGTTCCTTTAATTGCTTTTAGTGTTGAACTTAATCATAAGTTGTTAGTCTCTAAGGTATCTATTAGTCTCTAAGGTATCTATTCTTCATTTAAAAATCTATAAAACCAGAAGTGGGCCATTTTATTCTTACAAGAGCCACAAGCCAAGTGCTTTCATTGGCTCTCAAATAAACAAAGGTGTCTGTCCTTAACTAAGACCCTTCTGATGTAGTTTGCACTATGGAGAGGATAGGGCTTACTATAGGATACATACATGTTCCAGTGGCTGAAATTGGGAATAATCAGCCTGTTTCTCAATCCCTGTTCCCTGGATTCTGTCCAGATGAAGGTTAGTGTCCAGTTTGAGAAGTTGGGAATCACTTTTACTGGGGGGACTTGATGAGGTAGCAGGATATCTAATGTCTACATATACTTCCAGATCTCTCACACCTGAGTGCTTTATAACTGTTTGCTGAGCTGGGTGCCAGTGGCTCATGCCTGTAATCCTAGCTACTCAGGAGGCTGAGATCTGAGGATCACAGTTCAAAGCCAGCCTGGGCAGGAAACTCCATGAGACTCTTTTTTTTTTTTTTTTTTTTTTTTTTGGTCGTGGGGCTTGAACTTTGGGCCTGGGCGCTGTCCTTCAGCTCTTCAGCTCAAGGTGAGCGCTCTACCACTTGAGCTACAGCACCACTTCCGGTTTTCTGGTGGTTTATTGGAGATAGGAGTCTCACAGTCTTTCCTGCCTGGGCTGGCTTTGAACCGTGATCCTCAGATCTCAGCCTCCTTGAGTAGCTAGGATTACAGGCGTGAGCCACCAGCGCCCGGCTTCCATGAGACTCTTATCTCCAATAAATCACTAGAAAACTGGAAGTGGTGCTGTGCCTCACGCAGTAGAGCGCTTGCCTTGAGGTGAAGAGCACAGGAAAAGTACCCATGCCCAGAATTCAAGCCCCACGACTGACCTCCCCCCGCATATATATATATATCTGTTTTCTTTTTTTTTTTTCTTCTTTTTTTGTCGGCCGTGGGGCTTGAACTCTGGGCCTGGGCGCTGTCCCTCAGCTCTTCAGCTCAAGGCGAGTGCTCTACCACTTGAGCTATAGCGCCACTTCTGGTTTCCTGGTGGTTTATTGGAGATAGGAGTCTCACAGTCTCTCCTGCCCGGGCTGGCTTTGAACCGAGAACCTCAGATCTCAGCCTCCTGAGTAGCTAGGATTACAGGCGTGAGCCACCAGCACCCGGCCTAGCTGTTTTCTTTATAGAGAAAGTCAGTGAGGAGTTTTCTGGTTATATGTCGATCCTATCATGTCTTGGTTTCCGTTGGCAATGCTTGTGTTAAATGTGTGCATACTCATTGTCTTTCCATTTTATAGAGAGTACTTTTTCAAAGGTTATCTGCTCTGTTCACTGAGAGAATCATAGGCACAGTACTTGGACTAGAGGAAACTGGGCTCATTCAGGCCAGTGCCCTTCTGGAGTATTGAATACTGAGTGTCGAGATCTCTTTGATGTGATTTCTTTTCTTCTTCTTCTTCTTTTTTTTTTTTTTCTTGGTCAGTCCTGGGGCTTGAACTCAGGGTCTGGGCACTATCTCTGAGCTTGTTTTGCTCAAGGCTAGCACTCTACCACTTGAGCTGAAGCACTACTTCTGGCTTTTTTCTGTTTATGTGGTACTGAGGAATGGATCCCAGGGCTTTGTGCAAACAAGGCAAGCACTCTACCACTAAGCCATGTTCCCAGCCCTGATGTGATTTCTTCATATACCTCTTATGACAGTTGTCCCACAGTCTCCCGAGATCACTGTTACTGATTGCTTTGATTTGCATAAGCAAAAGCCCTACCACATAGTGAATTAATAATGTCTGAGACCTAACCAAATACCAGAACCAGATTTTCAGATTTTTGAACCAACTGCTTTTTCTGCTGCATGGTGATATCTTGAGGTTCACACAGACCCCAGTAAGAATCAACTTATGTAGTAGAAAAGAGTGCCTAGAGTGGGAAAAAAAATGTTAGTTTGAGTTCTGGTTGACACAACTGACAATGTGACCTTGAATAGGTTACTTCCTTCTCTGAGCTTAGGTCCTTGCATATAAGATATGGAAAAACAAAATCCTTATCCTATCTCACTCTAGATGAAAACTGGATTCTGAAGCATCATTCAGAAGTGTTAGGGAGGGTTTTAGTATCAGAAACAGACTTGCATGCTCTTGTCTGCATAGGTTCGGGAGGCCTTGAGGAAAGCAGAGAAGGAGCTGGAATCACACAGCTCATGGTATGCTCCAGAGGCCCTTCAGAAATGGCTGCAGCTGACACATGAGGTGGAGGTTCAGTACTACAATATCAAGAAGCAAAATGCTGAGAAGCAGCTGCTTGTGGCCAAAGAGGGGGTGAGACCTCCCCTCCTGCCTTCTTTCCCCTTGCCCCTTTTCCTTTTCTCTGTCCCACTCTGTCCCTCCCTTTGGGCCAAGAGATAATGTGGTGGTGGGTTCAATTTCTTTTTCTAATGTGCAACTCCTGATACTTCCTTCAAGCTTCTAGATGAGGGAATGAGGGTGTAGGGATATTCCCTCCACCTGTCTCCGGGGAAAGATGAAGCAAGTGGAAACAGGCAGAGGGAAAGCTCTTCTAGTCCCAGGCTGCCATGAAGACAGTGATTCTCCCGGGGGTAGGGTACCGACAGGGGAACCTTTTGCTTCTTCTCTGGTTCCCTCTAGTCCCTTTGCCACTCCCTGCCTTTATCCCTCCCTTTCTGTCCTCCTTTTCTCCTCCTCAACCTAAATTGTGCTAGGGAGAGAAGGACCCAGCCACAAGAATGCCCTTCTCACTTCTCCTAACATCTAAGCCCTGCTCTTTTTAAGATGGGGGCTTCATCTTTGCAGGCTGAGAAGATAAAAAAGAAGAGAAACACACTCTTTGGCACCTTCCATGTGGCCCACAGCTCTTCCTTGGATGATGTGGATCATAAAATACTAACAGCTAAGTAAGTAGCACAAGTTATCCATTTGGGCAACATTCATACTATCATTAGAATTTGAGGGTACATAGAACTTCTAAGAACCCCAATTCTGTTTTTCCACTGATGGACTGAAAGCTCTAGTCTAATGCTCTAGTGGTGATCCAGCTCTCACTTTGCTCAAAAGTTTATAAATTTATTGTATTTTGTATCACAAATATCTCTGTAACTTGTTCTCTGAGAAGATACCTTACTCTTTCTGGGTCTCCTACCCAGTCCACCCCTGCAGTTATTTTTCCATCTACCTTCAGGCAAGCACTGAGTGAGGTGACAGCAGCACTGAGGGAGCGCCTGCACCGCTGGCAGCAGATTGAGATCCTCTGTGGCTTCCAGATTGTCAACAATCCTGGCATCCACTCTCTGGTAGCTGCCCTCAACATAGACCCCAGCTGGATGGGCAGTACCCGCCCCAACCCTGCCCACTTCATCATGACTGACGATGTGGATGATATGGATGAAGAGATTGTGTCACCTTTGTCCATGCAGTGTAGGTGATCTCTTTGGTAGAGATGGGGATTTTCATTAGTAGGAATGAGGGAAGTAGTCTTTCATTTGTACTTCAGAAGTCTGTGGCCTTTGCTGCGTTTAAATAACACATGGGGCAGATAACCAAGAAAACAGTTGACTTCTGACATGGGTTATTAAACACAATTCACATCAAGGCATTTCTTTTATAGTTGTCCTTTTGATGGTTTTCCCTTGCTATATACTGTATCCTCATAGGTCTGTTGTGTTAAGTATGTTTTCCTTTACTCTTTGTTTTTCTGTTCATTTTCCCTTCCCCCCATGTTATCTACCTTTGTAAAAAATAATCTCATCTGAGATTTTTATTTACAATGTAAAAATGGCATTCATTTCGAATATTTTTTGCATTTATTTATTTTTTTGTTTCTTATTTTTTAATTGCTTAAGTAGATGAATGGAATGATATCTCTCTTTTTCTCCCTGCCTTTTTGTGTGAGGATGCTTATAGCAACATGTCCTTAAAGTGATCTACCCCCAAAGCCTCAAGTTTGAAGGCATTCTTGGTCAGGAGAGAGCTCCTGCACACACATGGCTGGCTCTCCACCTGAACTGTTGGAACCGATCCTCTGTCCTGGGTCTTTCCTCTCCCTTCTTTTCCCTGAAAGTGATGTGGACTGAGTAGAACAGTGTCAAAAGGCACAACATTATGTGGGTATTCTTAAGGAAATTTTCCTTTACTGGCTCACAGTTGAAATTTTCTTTTTCTTTTTTTTTTTTTTTTTTTTTGGGTCCAGTCGTGGGGCCTGAACTCTGGGCCTGGGCACTGTCCCTCAGCTCTTCAGCTCAAGGCTAGTGCTTGAGCCACAGCACCACTTCCAGCTTTTTTTTTTTTTTGCTTATGTGGTGCTGAGGAATCGAACCCAGGGCCTCATGCATGCAAGGCAAGCGCTCTACCACTGAGCCTCCTTCCCAGCCCAGTTGAAATTTTCTTTAGCTGAGAAGTTTTTGTTTCATTTTTAAAGTAAATAAAATAGGTCTTCTAAAGGTAAAACTATTGTTCCCACCTGTGCAGTGGGGATGGCAGAAATCCAGGGCTGCTTTAGGGGGAGCAAAGAAGGCTGGATTCCCATTCTCTAATAATACATTGTCCCTAGACAAGCCTCTTTACCTCCTTGATCTGGTATCTTTTATGTGTGTACACATACCAGTACTAGGGCTTGAACTCAGGGCTGAGGGCCTGTCCCTTACCTTTTTTGCTCAACCTTAGTGCTTTGCCACTTGAGTCAAAGCTTTACTTTTTGGTGATTAACTGGAGAAAAGAGTCTCATGGACTTTCCTGCCTGGGATGGCTTTGAGCCTTGATCCTCAGGTCTTAGTCTTCTGAGTAGCTAGGATTACAGATGTGAGCAAGTGATACCCAGATTCTTTGTATGTTTTTGGTCAAAAGTCAAACAAGGTTTGGATCACTGATGGTAAAACAGACCCTGACCTATTGATCCAAAAATTCCTGTGTCCCAGGAAGGGAAGGACTTTCAATACCTTAAACACCTCCTACTCCCTGCCTTTCTCATAGCCCATTGATGGGCAGGCTGAAGCCCTCCATAAATCAGATTTTCTTCTCCTTTTGGCCTGGCTTGTTGACCCTAGATGCTGCCTGGCTGATGGGGCGTAGGTCCAGTGACCGCTCTCTCTGCTCTACATCCGCCGGCTCGGATGATCAGTCCCTCTGGAAATACCCGGGTTTGAGGAGCCCCTTTGGGGCTTTTGTTTTTTCCAACTTTTGGGACTAAACCAACACTCCTACCCATGGGCCCCTTCCCCTGCCTGTGTCACACCCCATGCCTGCTCCCTATATCCCCTCAGCACTTTCCCTACTAACTACAGGGAGGGGTTCGGGGGTGAGAAGAATCAGCCTACTTGGTCAAGAGCTGGAGAGAGAATATCCATGGTTATGGAAGGCTTTAGGCTTTTCCCTTCAACTCAGCTACACAGTATCTTGATGGCCCTTCTTCCAACAGGACTGGGAGGAAAAGAGGGAAGGCAAAACCACCCCTCTTTTTAAAAAATATTTTCCCCCTCTCTTTCCTGATTCTGTCTTGTTTTTACCTCTTCCCCGTCCTATTATGGGTTTCTTCTTCCTCTGAGGCCTCCTTTTCATGACCTGAAAGCCACTAGCTGCAGAAGCCTTGCCTTGCAACCCCATTCAGTGGAAAATTGTGGTCTCTCTCTGAGAGCCCTTCCAACACTTCTGTCACCCTTATACCTTACACTTTCCATCTTTTTTTTTTTTTTTTTTTTTTTTTTTTTTTGTCGGCCGTGGGGCTTGAACTCTGGGCCTGGGCGCTGTCCCTCAGCTCTTCAGCTCAAGGCGAGCGCTCTACCACTTGAGCTACAGCACCACTTCCGGTTTTCTGGTGGTTTATTGGAGATAGGAGTCTCACGGTCTCTCCTGCCCGGGCTGGCTTTGAACCGCGATCCTCAGATCTCAGCCTCCTGAGTAGCTAGGATTACAGGCGTGAGCCACCAGCGCCCGGCACACTTTCCATCTTTAAGTAGATAGCTATCTACCACAGTGGAAGGAAGGGTGTAAGATTTGCATTTTTTTTTTCATCTTGGATATGAGATTGAGCCCACGGGGTTGCTCTGTCACAATTCTAAATAACCTAGTGCCCAAATGGGCATTATAGTTATCATTTTCGGTATTGGCATAATTGGTCCAGGAGCTAGATTCTTTTATGCATATTACAGGAAATTTGGAAAATTTAAAAGGTAAATAGTAGGATAAGAAAGGCATTCATGGTTCTACCATAGTTGAATACCTGTTCTTTCTGTATTTTGTCTGTAAAATAGTTTTAAATGTATTTAAGATAATGACCATCATTTATGGAGTGCCATGACCTGTGACAGATACATACATGATTATGAAGTCTCAGAATAACTCTTCAGGGTTGTACAAGTTGTGTAATAAAATGGGGATATAAGCTACTCAAAATATAGTTCCAGGTAAAAAGGCTTTGCTTGCAATTTTAGTGTTTTACATTCCAAAGCTCAAGGCTATTCTATATAATTTTGTTTACGTCTTCTTCCCCTGAACATTTTAATAGGAATTTTCCCATGCTCTTAAAATCATTTTACTGCTATCTCTGTAGGTTTTTTTGTGCTGGTCCTGGGGCTTGAACTCAGGCCTGAGCATTGTCCCACAGCTTTTTTGCACAGGGTTGGCACTCTTATCACTTGAGCCACAGCTACCTTTCCAGCTTTTGCCCATAAGAGATAAGAGTCTCATGGACTTTCCTGACTGGGCGGGGTTTGAACAGTGATCCTCAGAACTCAGCCTCCTGAATAGCTAGTATTACAAGCGTGAGGCACTGACACTTAACCTCATATCTCTGTAGTCTCTCAGAAAATAGATAGGTTATCATTCTTCCCTTATCCCATCTTTTATGTTAACTTTCATACAATTATTAATGATGATCCAATGGATATATTCATCATAAGTCCTTGTTTAAGTTGTGAATTATTTCCTGATGTTGGTTTTGCTGAAAAGGCTGGTTCTTAGTGCTCTCCCGGACCTTGCCCCAGTCCCCTATCCTACCCTGTCCTGCCTGTGTCCTCCCACTAACTGCCTTGCTACCTCCCTTTATAGTGACATTGGCCTTAGGTCTTTTCCCACTGAAGTTGCCATTAAAATTGCCCTAGGCAGCTCATCTTCAATTTCCCATCCCATGGTGGGAGGTTTCTGGGAGATGATGCCCCTTTCTCCAGATTGGGCATCAAAGGCCCAGCAAAGTCTTCATCAGCCATTTCTCTATGGGTTGCTTGCCTGCCAGCCCAAAGCATGTTGGCCTTTCCTCACACCTTTCTTTACTTTCCTTGCAGCTCCCAGCCTGCAAAGCAGTGTTCGGCAGCGCCTGACAGAGACACAGCACGGCCTGGGATCTCAGAGGTTGGTAGAGGGCGAGGCTGGCCACTTCTTGACAAGCCGGGTATCTCTGCGGCGAATGCGCAGCCTTTCATCCGGACAGTCTTTCAGTTCTGAAGGCCACGGGACCAGTTCTCCACCTGCCTCTACTTCTTCCTGTTCCTCTTCTACCACCACCTCCACCATCACCACCACCACCACCACTACCACCACTACCACCACCGTCCATGTCCACCCTGTTTATTACCACCACAGCACTTCCTATTTCCTCCAGATGGATCCCTACCCTGACCCATCCCCTTCTGACAGCACCGCTGTGATGCCTGGGCATTCAGAAAGCTTGGGGTATCATCTGTCTCTCTTTTCTTTTCCCCTTCCATTCCTTTCCTTTCCATTGCTTTTCCCTTGGCCTCTGCCTGCTGGCTGCTGCTTGGTTACCTCTGGGTGTGTATTGTGGGGAATCTTCTTGATGTTTCCTTTACCATCTCTGGAACTCCTTTTTAAGGTCAGCTTAATTTCTCATACCTTTCTCCCCGTCTCTGTCTGGGGTTTGCTGACTCTAAAAATGAGTATCTAACTCTTCCTTCATAATCCTATAGCACTTTTGCCTAAACTATGTACTTTATATCGGTTATCTTCATGGGGTCCTCACTTCCTTTATTCCTTCACCAAATATTTGTTGATGTTTACTCTGTGCCAGGTTCTTCTGGGCATAGGAGTTCATAGATGATAAGATACAATCATAGTCATCACAAACTTCAGTCTGGGAGAGGTACATAAATAATTATGTAAAAATTTGATAAGTGCTATGTGGGTGTTGAGGGAGGAGGAGTAACTAACAGTGTGTACCTGGGTGGAATGCTTCACCAATGAGATGACATTTGTGCTAACATCTTATACAGGGAAAAGAGAAAGTGTTTTAGACAGAGGAGACATTATGTGCAGAGGCATGGAGATGTAAGAGCATGTGATACAATAGATTCACAATTAAAATATTGGATATTGTTAGTGGGAAGAAGAAGTAGATATGAAACTAGAATGATAGGCTCAGAAAGTCTATTGTTTTAGGAGATAGAGAACTACAAAAGAGTTTCTGAAAGAAAGTATACTGATCCTACTTACATTTTAGAAATAAAATTTTATGGGCAGTGTATAGGAAGGAGATTACAAGAATCTAGAAGTTATCATACACCTGTAGGGGAAGTACTATGATCCTGGGATAGAAAGAAAATGATTAACCTAATACATGGACGCAGAAGTGAAGGAAAGGGAAGAATCTAATATAATACATGTTTCTAACTTGAGTGACTGAATGAATCTAGTATCATTCATGTAACTGGAGTATAGAAAAGGGGAATCAGGTGTGGGGGTTTTAGACAAGAACAGTTGGGTAGGTTGAAAAGTTCAGAGTAGGAAGCTAGAGTAAAATAATTCATAATATTCATAGCTAATTAGGAACAGAACACAGACAGGAAGTTGGCTTTCCATTTGAAGACACAGTTTTGGGTATTTTTGTCCTTCTACAAGGTCTCAGTAAGTGAACTGGAAAAGAATTGGTGAGAAACGTTGTCCCATAGTCTGCTCTGAGAGCTTCAGGGATTTCCCCTGAAGGTGAGAGCTAAGGTTAGAGTCTGGAACAACCTTAGGGCACTCTCAGAAAGTCTCTGGTTGGGGAGGCAACTCAGTGATAGCTTGTTTGCCTAGCATGCCAAAGGTCCTGTATTTGATCTTCAGTACTGTGGGGAGGAAAAAAGCTTCCCCTACTTCCTCTAAAATAACCTCTCCATCTGTGAAGTTAGGACTATGGCCCAGTCCTGACTTTTGGACTGTAATCTACTGATTTCATTGCTTTATTGTTGTTTGTTTGTTTTTGTTTTATTCTTGCCTCCTTCTGACACTCATAATTTTAGCTTTGTCCCTTGAGCCTCTGGATAATTATCCTTGAGGGCTATTCCTTTCCCAAAGGGGCTGTCCTCACTAGGATTATTACTCAGCAGAGCTGCATATCTTCACTGTCATCCTCATTTTCATCCAGAAGCCTAGAAAGGGAGACTATGACTGAATTAGGGGTGGGGATGGTGGAGGATGCTGTATATCTTATGCTCCAAGACCTAAGCTGAGGGCAGTGGGGAGGAAGGGTGGAAAGCAACTTGCATCTACTTGGCCTGTTTACTACTTAATTTTCTTTTGCACCATGCACCAGAGGATCATCTCTAAAGGCAAACAGGCTCTCTAGTAAGGTTAGTAACTTGGGATGGGAGTCCAAAGCAGTCCAGCCTTTGGGGAGGGACACCTCTAGTCAGAGGGTCTCAACACTTCAGGGAGGGAAGGTGATCCTGCTTCAGTGGGCCTTCTCCCTCCTATATCTACTCAGGCTTCCTCCCACACTTGTATCTTTCTTTGGAAGTCTCACCTTTGAGCTGATGAGGGCAGGCATAGGTGGATGGCAATGAAGACCAAATGGGACTGGGGGCTAGGAGAGGTAAGGCTAGGAGGGCTCCAATATTTTGACCTCTGCTTTAGTTACTATTGACTTGCTGTGACCAACTATGTGACAAAAACAAATTAAAGGAAGATTTGTTTGACTCATGGTTTCAAAGGGTTCTGTCCCTGGTCATTTGGCTCTGTATTCTTGCTCAGAACATCCTAGTAATGGGAGTCTTTGGCACAGGATGTTCTTCATTTCTCAGTGAACAGGAAGCTAGTGGCGGGGGCGGGGGCGGGAGGGGGAAAGGGAGAGGGAAGGAGGGAGGGAGATGGGTGAAAGAAGAGACTGACAGGGGCTGGGGAGGTGGCTCAGTGGTAGAGTGCTTGCCTTGCATGCATGAGGCCCTGGGTTTGATTCCTCAGCACCACATAAGCAGAAAAGGCCGGAAATGGCTCAAGTGGTAGAGTGCTAGCCTTGAGCTAAAGAGCTGAGGGACAGCGCCCAGGCCCAGAGTTCAGGCCCCACGACTGACAAAAAAAAAAGAGAGACTGACAAAAAGACAGATACTGGTTACAAGATATAGCTCCCAAGAACCCGACCCTAATGACCTACCTATTTCCTTCAGTTGGGTCTCAGGCCTCCCAAAATAGTCAAAATTTGTGTTGCTAGCTGGGGAACACGTGGTCTATTGGAAACATTTCATATTCAAATGATGACAGTTTCTTTTCCTTAGTGTTTGAACTGTCAGTTCTTTGGATCCTCACCTTTTGAGTTTAGAGGGTACTTTTTCTAAGTGTGCTGCTCCCTAAAACTTCCTTTGTACCTTGTTGAGTGCTTTGCATGTGTGTGGAAAGGCAGAATATGTCAAGGATAGACATGGAGCTTACAGAAACAAGGACACATTTGGATAGAAACAAGGGCCAATGTCAGAATATGGAACCAAATTTAAGACTGAATATTTGTAAACATTAGCTTCTGTGGTTAAAACAGTATTTGTGGCATGGAAACTATAGCCAGAATTGTTCTCTGCTATCCTGGGTCCAGGACATGCGCACTGGAACATGGATGGCAGCTTAAGTTAGTTTTCCTGAGAATTAAACCTACAATAGCTATCAACCAACCCCGCCCCCCCCCGCCCCCCCCCCCCCACTTTTGCCTGTCCTTTCTAGAAATCTCTCTTTTCCCTTAACTTCTGATACTTGCCCTCCCTCTTTCTGGATTTTGTGGTGCTCTCCTCTTCCACTCATGACTTTTTTTGCTGCCTGACTCAGATATTTAGACATTTCCTTTAACCTTTCCTGTGGTTCTCAAGCCTCTGGGAAACAGAAAGAGAGTTTGGGATTGGGAATCTTCTTTTGTCTGTAGAGGCAGGATCAATGACATCTGGAATTGGTTTATGGTCTTCCTAGGAAGAGCTAGACCCCTAAAGGGTCTCAGATTCCTGGAGTAGCTCTTTGTGTGCATGTCCAGTTTGTGATGGCAGGTCCTCAAAACTTAGCTTTGCAAAGAAAGCCTCTTGTGAGTGGTATTTCATATTCTAAACCTCCAAATTGTCTTGGAATATAACTGAACTGGTATTGTCTAAATTAGGCCAAAATCAAGGACCCGCAAAGATAGATAATTTGTCTAAGATCACACAGAAAAAAGCCTAGAGGTCTTCTGAACCCTACCCCTCATCTCAATCCCAAAGGCCAACATCCTGATGCCACCCTGGACTCTGGTTTACACTCTCACATTTCTCTGTGATCTCCTTTAAATCATGTGAAAAAGTGGGACAAAGCAGCATCTTGGCCTTTGGAGTGGGTGAGGGATGTTTGCAAGGCTGTTCTAATCTCCCAGCCTGGCTCAGGCTCGCTGACTGCATGTACCCTGTACCTTGGAGCCTGGCCCAGAGTGAACATGTCCCAGGGTGTGACAGGGATAAGTGGGGGAGGAAGGCATGGAAAATGGTGACTTAGAGCAGCATGCAGTTTCTATGTTACCTTAAGTTTGTGTCTTAAGAAACCTAGTCAGCTATGGGAGGCAGAGATCTTACTGAGGATGTTGACTGTAGAATTTAAGCCTACAATTGCACTAATTTAGATATTGGGCAGGTTTGGGGCCCAGATATTGCAAACCCTTTTGCTTGACAGATTATGGTATAATGACATTTGTTTTTGTTTCCTTTTTATCTATCTCTTCTTTTCCCATCACTTTCCCCTTATTTCTCCTCTTGGTCTTTCTTATTGCTACCTGCTTGCTTATCTTTTTGTTTTTCTTCCTTCATGTTTTATGCTTTCTTTCCTTGTATCTCTCCAATCTATCCCCATTCTCTCTATTCTCCTCTGTAAACCTGTACTCAACTTTCATTACTCATACTCTATCTTTCATCTGCCTACTCATCCTGTTTCTCTTTCCTGTTTATGTCTTCTCACATTGTTTTCCTCTCCTCTTTGCCCTTTCCCTTGTTACTATCCTGCACATGCCTGTTTCTCTCTCCTCTTTGCCCTTCCTCTTCTTCCTATCCTTTTCTTCCGTTCTGCCCTATGTCTTGCAGGGATTTGACCCATTCCGATTCGGAGTCCTCCCTCCACATGAGTGACCGCCAGCGTGTGGCCCCCAAGCCTCCTCAGATGGGCCGTGCTGCAGATGAGGCTCTCAATGCCACGACTTCCAATGGCAGCCAGCGGCTGACTGAGGGGGTCCATCCAGGATCTCTGGTAGAGAAAGTGCCTGACAGCCCCGCTGTGGCCAAGAAAGCATTACTGGCACTGAACCATGGGCTGGACAAAGCCCACAGCCTGATGGAGCTGAGCCCCTCAGCTCCACCTGGTGGCTCCCCACCTTTGGATTCCTCCCGTTCTCATAGCCCCAGTTCCCCAGACCCAGACACACCATCTCCAGTTGGGGACAGCAGAGCCCTGCAGGCCAACCGAAACACACGCATTCCTCACTTGGCTGGCAAGAAGGCCATGGCTGAGGAGGATAATGGTTCTATTGGTGAGGAGACTGACTCCAGCCCAGGCAGGAAGAAGTTAACCCTCAAAATCTTTAAGAAGCCTCTTAAGAAGTAGACAAATAGGGGTAACAGTGGTGAGACAGCTTTTCCTTCCCTGGGTCTTCTGCCTCCCTGTCCTTCCCTTTGTTCAAGATATCTGGCCCCTAGACTGGGGACTAGAGGGGCTGGCCCAGAGGCTTGGGCACTGTACATACCCACCTCCCTCACCCTTGGGTCCTTCATCATTATTTATTAACTGACCACCATGGCCTGCTTGCCCTGCTTCCCTCTCAACCACAGGCTGCTGCTGCCACTCCCTCTCCACTTCAGTGCATGTCTTAGTTGCTGTTCCCTCAACTTCCAGCTCCACCTCTGGGGTGCAGCTTCTGTCTCTGCTGTCCCAGTTTGAGGTTTGATTTTTCTTTTGTTTGTTTTGTTTCTGTCTCCTGATTTTATGCTCCTCCCTCCCACCACTCCCCAATTTCCTGTAGCAATTGTGGGGAAAAAGGAGGAGTAACTTCTGACACCTGCTTATACCTCAGATATGTTCATCCCACCTGCAGTCATTCTGTTTGCCACAGACGGGCCAAAGGTTTACTCTTAGGAGTTTGTTCTTTGGGAATATAGTGGGCTGGAGAGAACCTCATCCTGGCCTCCAGTAGTTTAGGGGTGGGGGGGAGATAGTTAAACCAATTTCCAGGAACAAGCCACCAGAGCTTAAAGTGAGGCTAGGTTTGGGATGGATTGGGAGAGACCTCGCTTAGAGGATAAATGGATGCCAAAGCTGTGGCCTATAAGGCCCTCACCTCTCCTCTCTTATCCTGCCCACACCTGCCTTTTTCTTACCCCTTTTACTCCATACTGCAGGAGCATTAGTCTCTATGAGGTGCTGCCCCAAAGCAACCCAAAGCATCAATACTCCTGGAGCTCAGGACAATTGGCTCCCCTGGCTGTGTGAGCCACCAGTCATGACTCAGGGCTCTTGTGAAACCCTGGAGTCGTTTGGCAAGAATGTTGTTGTATTTGAACCAAAAGATACAAGCTTAAACGTGAACAAAAGGAAATCTCCTGAATTTCCCAAGTGCCTGCACAGTGTACTCCCCTTGTCAGATTCCCCTGATTTTCGTGTACACGTAGTCTGGGCCAGAGGCTCAAAAAGGACACAACTGGTTTGGAAAAGAGGTGGTGAAGGAAGATGGTATATATGAAAGCTGCTGTATGACCACTTCCCTCTACCCTTCTCATCTTCTAGACAACTCTCTCCTTTACCTATTTTTGCTATGGCTGTAAAGGTATTTTTCCTCTGCCCCACTCTGCCATGCTGAACCCTATTGTGGGTACAACTGGGACTGGTCTTAGGAGCGTGCCAGGCTGCAGACTGCCTTGTGCCCACTGGACACCCTCACTTGGGTTTTTCCGTGTTATTTCATAAGACTCTTTGAAGTCCAATAAAGCATGTAGGAGATTTTAGCCTCTATTGTCTTTGTCTGTCTTTGTGTCTTGTGTGTTCTCTGTGGCTTACAAGACTAGATGAAGAAGAGATTGTTGTTCTGACATGGGAAAATGAAACTCCAGTGCATCAGCCTAAGAGCACTCTGGGTAAAGTTAAAGACTGCCTAGGTAAATTTGAACTGCAGATAAGTAACTTTTTAATTAAAATTATGCCTTATACAATATTCGTGACACAGTTTTATTTCCTAAATTTGACAATCCTGTTTCTGGGTCATCTTGAGTCTATGGGGTTATTTATGACTTCCTGTGACTTGGAATGAATGACTTTACAGGGATCTTGAGCAGCATCTGGAGAACATCAAGGCACCAGTTAACGTTGTAAAAGGTTTTTGGGGGAAAGATGCCATAGAAAAATTAATGAAGGTAAGTTTGTGTAGCTAAGACCAGAAGCTTTCAATCAGCCTTGCATATTAAAACTCTCATCTGTTCTTATCCACGTTTAGACACCAATTCTAACCTCCACAAGGCAACAGCCGCCTTGTCTCAGACCCTGTTCCTACAATCATCCATAACTGGAGTCTTAGGTCAGAGACCTGATTTAGGGAGTTCCAACATGTCAGTTACCCCAAAGAAAACAAACAGAAGTAAGGTAAAAAGGCAGTAAATGATTTATTCAGCATAGATATGCTGAGAGGAAAACTAAACATTTTAGCTTAGCTTTGGGATGAGGTATTGCTATAAAATTTAGGTATGGTTTTGTGTGTGTGTGTGTTAGCCTGGGATTTGAACTTACACTTGGAGGCCCTCTACTGCTTGAGTCATGCCCTCCCCCCATCCCTGGGCCCATCTTTAGGTTTAAGTAAAGATTGGGGAGAGGGGGGCAAGAGGTTTGAATAATTAACCTTTTTTTTTTTTTTTTTTTTTTTTTGGTCCTGGGGCTTGAATTCTGGGCCTGAACACTGTCCCTGTGCTCTTCAGCTCAAGCCTACTGTTCTATCACTTGAGCCACAGCACCACTTCTGGTTTTCTGGTGGTTTATTGGAGATAAGAGTCTCACATACTTTCCTGCCTGGGCTGGTTTTGAACTGCAATCCTCAGATCTCAGCCTCCTGAGTAGCTTGGATTACAAACGTAAGCCACCGCTGCCTCCGGTGGCTGGCAAACCTTTCTTGTTCATAGTGTGGTAAGGTTGATCCTTAGTTCTGGTCCTGCAAAATGGTTGGAAAAAGTCCATATTGCTTGCTCAGACAATTCAGTTACTATGGGATTACTGCTTCTCCAGGTGCAGCATCACCATTATAGGTGACTGCCTCATTTGGGGATTGATGTGCCCTGAGAGGTTCACTGTTGCTTGGGGATTGAGAGTAGTTTTGATTTCCTGTCATACATATTATCAACTAGTCCTTTTATCAGAATCCAAGGCTCAGGAGGAAAACACAGCCAGAGAGGGAAGAAATGGACCCACTAATTATCCCATTAGGGATGGGAGGGGTTAGGGAGGAAGGTGTTATGGTCATTTTCTTTAGTAGTTACTTCCTGTTGATGGTGCTATAGGAATCTTGGAATGAGAGATTTGCACAGAGTCAGAAATCTCCTGTGCCCACTTGGGAGATTAGATAGGAATCTTCTATTTTTTGGATACTCTCTGAGTGATTGAGTGAGCATGCATGTGAAATGAAGGCAATGATGCTAGTACTTTTTTTTTTTTTTTTAGGGAGAGAAAATAGCTTAAAAATTTTTAGTATCTTGTAGTTGTACATAGGAGTTGCCCTTCACTGAATAAGTTTATGAATATAGTGCATCCTGATCAGTGTTACCCCTTTCAACATTCCCACCTACCCTTCCCAACCCACCTCTTCCCATATTCTTTACTTAATTTTAGGTTATGTTTAAATTTTTTTTGCCACTTAAACCAGACTGTACAATACATCTTGATCTGTGTCACCTGTGTCACCTCTTCATCTTCACGCCCCCCTCCCCTTATATTTCTTTCAATTCTGTGATAAATACAACAAGTTTTTGCCTGCAAGATGCCAGTCTTACTCTTCTCTTATTTAACTTGTAGACTCAATTGAGGAGTCAGTGCTTTTTAGGTCTGAGAACCTATTATCCAACTACTGGAGAAAAGGCAAAAAGATTATGTCCCTACTTAAAAAATCTCCCAGGTCTCTAAGGATAAAATCAAAACACCATTGGCCCACTTTGGCCTTTCTCCCACTCTGGAGAGCCAGGATTCTGGCCAACCTAAATGCACTCCGCTGAGCTGCCTTGGCCCGTGGGTCCTAGAGTAGAGCTCACATCCAAAGCTCATGAAAATGCATCGATCAAAACAAGAAAAAGTGTTCTGGACGGTTGACTTTTCATTGTGAATTCAAAAATCCTTGCCCGGTAGGACTTTAGGCAGGAGTCCCAGGCAGGAAGGACGAGGACAGAACTGGCACGCTCCACCAGGGTACCCGGCGGTTGCCCACATCAAACATGGCGGCGGGAGAAAAAACGTGCCCGCCAGCCTGCCTGCCCACATCCAGAGAGCGAGAGTCGCGGTTTCCGGGGTCTTGCCCACACTCAACATGGCGGCCGCAGAGTGACGCTGACTTTTGCCTATTCAGATCCGGGCGTGGGCAGCGTCTAGTCGCGTCACTCGAGCTCCGTCGCCCCGTTTTGTGCGTCACGGGTGGCGGGAGCGGGAAGGAATTCGGATTGTCGCGCCTCTGCCCGGGCGGAGAGAGTGCGGTCTGCACCCCAATTCCGGACCCTTAGGCCTGTGAACCCTGCTGCAAGTCCGAGCCTTCCCTCTCGGCCTCCGTCTCGGTCGTGCCGGCGCCTCGCAGCTGCAGCTCCGCCTCGAATTACCAGCGCCTCAGCCACTAGCGACGATGCATGTAATCAAGCGAGGTGAGGGGTCCGGGAAGGTGGGTTGGGTGGGTGAGGAGAGATGGAGGAAGGGGCTGTGGGTGGCTGAGGCCGGAGCTGGTACCCTCGTCCGCCCACCGGCCGGCTGGCCGGCCTCTGCGGCTTCCCGCCCTGCCTTCCCGCCCTGCCTTCCCGCCCTGTCAACCATCTCGGCCTCCGCAGTCAGCCTCTCTCTTTTCTCCAGGCCTTCAGTACGCGCTCTCTCTCGTCTTTGTCATTATGCTGTCGTTCACCATAATCACTGCCCTGTATCGAGTGGTTTCCAGGTGCAGGGTGATTCCCCACCACAACCCTGGTCGTTAGCTCCACCGGCACAAGTGAAGAAACGAGCTCAGGGAAGGGTGACTGACCCAAAGCCCTTCAGCGAGGCGCTGGGGAGGCCAGGGTGGGATCTCAGAGTGAGGACTGAGTTGTTTGAAAATTAATTGTGAGCTTGGTAACCAGTGCTAGGCATAACAGGAAACCAGGAAAGACAGGACTTCGGGGCCCAAAATAGGCACCTGTTATTTTTCCTGGTCAGCTTTTGGGGGTGAAAAGAACATCCCAAACACAAACGGCGTTCCGGAGTTTGCTCTTTGAACCAGGTTGTGTTGTCTTCCAACCCCAGTCATAGCCCCAGAGAAGAGCCTGTGTGACAGGCACTGTCTTCCTTTCTCATGGGAAGACTGGGTCAAAAAAAAAAAGGAGGCCAGGGGCTGGGAAGGTGGCTCAGTGGTAGAGTGCTTGCTGGGTTCGATTCCTCAGCACCACATAGGCAAAAAGAAAAAAGCCAGAAGTGGTGCTGTGGCTCAAGTGGTAGAGCGCTAGCCTTGAGCTGAAGAGCTGAGGGATAGTGCCCAGGCCCAGAGTTCCGGCCCCACGACCGGACCCCCCCCCCAAAAAAAAAAATCCAGTAAAATAAAGGAGGCCGTGCTACTCAGGAGGCTGAGCGGTTCAAAGCCAGCCTGGGCAGGAAAGTCCATGAGACTCTTCAATAAGCCACCAGAAAACAGGAAGTGGCACTGTGGCTCAAGTGGTAGAGTGCTCACTTTGAGCTGAAGAGCTGAGGGACAGTGCTCAGGCCGAGTTCAAGGCCCACGACCGACAAAAAAAAAAAAAAAAGGCCATGGCCAAGGGTTTTGACAGGGTGGGGGACTTGTACTCATATTCAGCAGTTTCCCATTAGATTTGTGTTCAGCCCTTTGCTAGCAGTTTATGAGAACAAACAGTCCCTTCCTTGGGAATAAGTTGGGAAAAAAACAACATATTTAGAACAACACATAATTAGAACAGAGTCACATGAGACAAGCAGAAACAAATTTTGAGTTGTAACTACTTGCTTCTGTAAAAATGAAGTTTAAGCCAGACACTGGTAGCTCATGCCTATAATCCTAGCCACTCAGGAGACTGAGATCAGGGGTTAAGGTACAAAGCTAGCTCAGACAGGAAAGTCCTCGAAATTTATCTCCAATTAACCACCAAAAAAGCTGGAAATGTAGCTGTGGTTCAGGTGATAGAGTGCTTAGTCTTGAACAGAAATACTCAAGGACAGCACCTAGGCCCTGAGTTCAAGGCCCAGGACTGGCACCAAAAAACAAAAAAGCCCTCCAAAACAAAGGTATTTCAAAAATACAGTAATTTAGTAAATTCTTAATGACTGAATGGATTATTGGAATAGGTAAACCTGTGTTGGATTTTAAACCATTTAAGTCAACTTTAGAATAACATAAAAAGTACTATCTACAGTAAGCAGGATTGATATTGATTCTCATTCCTTCGGTTTCTTTTTGTTTTGGTGGTACTGGAGAGTTTGAACCCAGGGCCTTGCACTTGCCAGGTGGGTGCCCTATTATTTGGGGATCATGTCTTCGATCTTATAGAACATAATTTGATCCAGATGGCTCTTATTCTAGATTCTGCCACTGTAGCATTCAGCAGAACTTGTTAATATTCAAAGTGTATTAAGATTTTTGTTGGATTTTTTTTTGGGGGGGTCCAGTCATGGGGCCTGAACTCTGGGCCTGGGCACTGTCCCTTAGCTCTTCAGCTCAAGGCTAGCGCTCTACCACTTGAGCCACAGTGCCACTTCGGGCTTTTTTCTTTTTGCTTATGTGGAGCTGAGGAATCGAACCCAGGGCCTCAGGCATGTAAGGCAAGCGCTCTACCACTGAGCCACCTTCTCAGCCCTTGTTGGATTTTTTTTTTTTAATGTACATAATGTTTTTCTTTTTTTCCTGCTGTTTTCTCCTACTTTCATATGCCAGTGAAATAGCAAGACTATTGAGGTTTTTCATTATTATTATTTTTTTGTTTTTGCCAGTCTAGGGGATTGAACTTGGGACCTAGACATTGTCTCTGACCTGCTCTTTGCTCAAGGCAAAAAGCTGTGGCTCCACTTGCTGGTTTTTTGGGGGGTGGGGAGGAGGAGTGGTAGTTGTTTATTAAAAGTAAGAGTCTTATGGACATGCCCAGACTAGCTTTGAACTGTGATTATCAGATCAGCTAGGATTACAGGCATGAGCTACCAGTGCCTGAGGAGTTTTTGGTTTTTTTTTTTTTTAAGTTTGTTGTTGTTGTTGTTATAAAGGTGATGTACAGAGAGGTTACAGTTACATGAGTCAGGAAAAGAGTAAATTTCTTTTTGGACAATGTCACCCCTTCCCTCACTCTCCCCCAGTCTGGCAAAGTTTTTTATTTATTTTAATATAAATTACTCAGAAGAAAAAGCAACGATTTACTTAGTAGGCTAATACTTTGCTGAACACTATGAAGATAATAGAGAAAGCAGCTCCATCTTCACAGAACTTAAAGTTCTTAGGGATTTAGAAATAATCCATAGGAAAATTGTTAGATAAAGGAAGGGAATAGTAGATGAGTTTTTCCTTATTTGTTATCTTGAGTTATTTTTCCTAGTGGGAAATACACACACACACACGCACGCACGCACGCACGCACGCACGCACGCACGCACGCACGCACGCACTGGGTGCCAATGGCTCATGCATATAATCTTAGCTACTTAGGAGGCTGAGATCTGAGTATTGTTTTTCAGAGCCAGCCCGGTCTGGAAAGTCTATGAAAGTCTTATCTCCAAATAATCACCAGAAAGTTGGAAGAAGTTGGAAGTTGAACTGTTGCTCAAGCAGTAGAGCTCTAGCCATGAGCAAAAACACTCAGGGACAGTGTGTGCAGGCCTTGAGTTCAAACCCCAGTACCTGCAAAAAAAAAAAAAAAAAAAAAGTCGAGAGCCATTTGTAATAAATAGTAAAAGTAACTGATTGAATTGTAACCAGTGCTTTGGAATTTACTGTTGTGTGTCTAAAACTTTGGATTGTAGCCCGAGTAAGAAATAGATTATAAATACATGTATAATATATATGTATGTGTATATATGTATACATATATATATATGTATATACGTATACACACACCTACATAAATCTGAAACAAGTTTATAAACTTGTATCTTTACATCTGTGACTTATTCCTTATCCTGTCTTCCCTTCCTTTTAATTTGTTCTGTAGCCCACTGTATTATAACTACTGGATACTATGCTGGGCACTTGATTAGAGTGGTGAGTTGGCAGGTATTATTGTTGCTTCCAGAGATCTTAACTGAGAAACATGAACAAGTAAAATATAATAAAGCAGAACAGCTCACACCATGATGTCTAGGAAGCAGAACAAGAATGCTTGTACTAGCAGGCTACCTCCTTCTTCCCTGCTTAATTCTCTCAAAATCCTCTCTCACAACACAGAAGTGTGCTTCTCTCAATGCAATCAAGTTGACAAAAACATTACATACACGAAAGTTGTTATGTTGGGTGCCAGTGGTTCATACCTGTAGTCATAGCTACTCAGGAGACTAAGATCTGAGGCTTGCAGTTCATAGGCAGCCTGGGCAGGGAAGTCCGTGAGACTCTTAATTCCAACTTACTACCAAAATAGCTGGAAGTGAAGCAAGTGGTAGGTAGAGTGCTAACTTTAAAAGAAGCTTAGGAACAGCACTCAGGCTATGAGTTCAAGCCCCAAGACTGACACAAAGTTTTTTTTTAAATAAATAAAATTGGTATAACGAAAGTATAGATAAAGTAAACAAAACTGATTATGTAGTAGCCTTTTAAGGAAGGCTTAAGGCTATGTGGTACTGGGGTATATCTACTATTCCAACCAAGAATAGTGACACCTGTTGTTTGAAAGGACAGAGAGGAAGGTGATCTAAGTTCAAAGTTATGGAAGGACTAACTAGATAAAGTCTACATATATTGACTTACCATATCCTCAGCATGTTAAAATTAATAGATTGCCTCTGGAAATTTGTCTTGAATTATAAACGAAAGGTTCTTCTTTGCATAATATGAAGTATATTACCCTAGGAGGGTATGCAAGCCAGATTTACTATGAAGTTATTAAAATTGTGACAGGTTTAGGAATCATTTAGCACTCAATAATATTTGAGTGCTTATTTCACACTAGGCCTTGGTCTCTTGCTTGGGCATTGGAGAATACATTGACAAGAAAGTGTAAAAATCTTCATCCTTTTAGAAATTTTGTTTAATTTGAATGAGTAGGAGGAGCTGCAATAAGCAAATTATAAACATGAATAGTATACCATGGTAATAAGTGGTATGGGGAAAATAAATCATAGAGGGAAAAGAAAGGATAGGAAGAGTTAGGCTATATATGTGGTACTGAAATTTAAACAGAACTATCAGGGAAAGCCTAGTTGACCATATGACAGTGAATAAAGATCTAGAGGAGGTGTAGATAGCATGATGATAGGGTTGCCAAGATAGAGTAGGGAAGGACGGGGGAGATGAGGTTGGACAGACATAGGACATAGGACAGGATAAGACATAGGACAGGATAGGATTTTTTGGACTGTTTTAATGATTTGGACTTTTATTTTGAAGGAGATGAGATGCTATCTTTAGGGTCTTTGAGGGAGGTAAAAATATGATTTTGACTTAAGCTTTAAAGGATAATTCTGGCTGCTTTATAGAGCAGTAGATGAGGATCAAGGCAGAACATCATTTGAGAAGGTAAGGCTTTCAGTACAGAATCTGCTTTTTGAAGATGACATTAAAAAAGAGAAAACAATCTCTGTTGGTAGTATGAATCTTTTTTTTTTTTTTTTATGGTCAGTTGTGAGGCTTGAACTCTGGGCCTGGGTGCTGTCCCCCAGCATTTCAGCTCAAGGCTAGCTCTCTACCATTTGAGCCACAGCACTCCTTCTGGTTTTCTGGAGGTTAATTGGAGATAAAAGTCTCACAGACTTTCCTTCCTAGGCTGGCTTTGAACCAAGATCATCAGATCTCAGCTTCCTGAGTAGCTAGGATTACAGGTGTGAGCTACCAGCTCATGGAAGTATGAATCTTTTATGTTGGTCAATTCAAAAGTTCACATACTGGTTAGTTACATTTGATTCTTTTTTGGCAGCATTTTGGTTTGAACCAGGGACTTAAGCTTGCCAAGCAGACAGTATACTGCTGAGCCACACCTCTCCCTCACTTTTGACTCTTAGACCATGCCCTCTTAATTGGTGCTAGCATGAACTCTCTGGTTTGATTTTTCAGATGGCCGCCAAGAGCGAGTTATGTTTGATAAAATTACATCTCGAATTCAGAAGCTTTGTTATGGACTCAATATGGACTTTGTTGATCCTGTAAGTAAATATAATTAGTATGTTGGGTTCCTTGCTTCCTTTGATTTTTTCTACTTGTCTCTTACCTTTGACCTTTCACTTACTTGATCTACTTCGATATTCTAGCTATTTCCTTAGAGGTAAACTGACTTTATCAAACCTTTTTTTAAAATGTTGATTCTATCCTATGAATTCTTGCCTTTCTGTGAACCATGAATGTGAGCAAAGAGGAAAATAATTATCAGAGATTTTATTGAGTAAATTTAGTGTGTGTATGTGTGTGTAGGTGTAGGTGTGTGTAGGTATGGCGCTGGGGTTTGAACTTAAACTTTCAAGACAAGCACTCAGTGCTGAACCACAACTCCAGCCCTATTTTTTTTCTGATTATTTTTTGAGATAGGGCATTGCTTCCTGTCAGGGTGCACATTTGGACATTTTCTGTGTTAGACTTTCTATCACAGATAGAATTGTGTACCACTGAGCCCAACTCTCAGTTGAAAAGGAGTCTCCAACTTTTCTACCCTGGCTGGCTTCAAAACTACCATCCTCCCAGTTTCAACCTCCTAAGTAGCTAGGATTACAGACATGTGCCATGCTATCTGGCTACCTTGAGTTAAAAAAATAAAGTTTTTTTTTGTGCCAGTTCTAGGGCTTGGACACAGGGCCTAGACACTGTTCCTGAGCTGCTTTTTTTGTTTGAGGCTAGTGTTCTACCACTTAAGCTATAGTTCTTTCAGATTTTTTTAAAATTTTATTTTTTTTATTTTGTGTAGTTTAGTGGAGATAGAGTCTCAAAGACTTTCCTTCCTGGGCTGTTTTATTTTATTTTCTAATTTTTTTGCCAGTGATGGGGCCTGAACTCTGGGCCTGGGCGCTGTCCCTCAACTCTTCAGCTTAAGGTTAGCGCTCTACCACTTGAGCCACAGTACCACTTCCAGCTTTTTCTGCTTATGTGGTGCTGAGGAATTGAACCCAGGCCCTCATGCATATGAAGCAAGCACTGTACCATTGAGCCACCTTCCCAGCCCCTATTATTATTTTTTATAATACTGAAGTTTAAACTCAGAGCCTCATGTTCACTCAGTCAGTACTCTACCACTTGAGCTATCTTCCAGGCTTCTCCTTTTTGCTGGTTAATTTGGAGATGGAATCTTGTAGACTTTTTTTTCCCTGGGCTGGCTTCAAACCACTGTCTTCCAGGTCTCAGACTCTTAAGTACCTATTATTATAGGCATGAGTCACTGGTACCTCACTGTAGAGGACAAGCTTTTATATGCAAGTTACTCTGTTTTTTTTCCCTTAATATTGTAGTACCTCTGCTCACTATCCCTTATCTGGACTGCTTTAATAGTGGTCCTGGAAATTCTCTCTCATTTTTCTGATCATGCCCACTGCTTGTAAAGTGATCTTCCTAAGATAAAAGTCTCAAGAAACCCTTTTCCAAGCCCACCTATATTTCCCTGGTATAAATACCTCATATTTTTTGTCATCTCCAAGGATTAAGAATTTCTTATTCTTTTGTTGGCATATGTCTAGTTAGGTGCTTGGTAAATGTTAAGTTGACCAAAGTGAGAAAACAGCTTACCCGCCCACCCCACCTCCCATACTTACACATAATGTGTTTTAGTTATCTTTTCCCCCTCTATTTCTCTTTCTTATCCCCTCTACCCAAAAGTGCCTAGGTAAAATAATATTATTGTGAAATGTTAGTGATTGAAAGGTTGAAATACTTCACACTTTGCAAAAGAAATACTTTACACTTTACAAAAGAAAAGAGTAGTCATTATTTATGACTTTTACATTCCCACTATGCTCCCTGCACTCCCACCCCTAGTGCTTGAGATTGAAGTTGGGGCTTCACACATGCTAGGCAAGTGCTGTGTCCCCAGTCTGAGAGTAGTCATTTAGATGACTTAGCTCCAGTCTGAATTCATGGTCATTTCCTTTAACTGGAATGATTAAAACTTTATTCATTTTATTTCCCCTACTTGTTCTTAAGTGAAATTAGGGGAAAGTGGATGAATATGGAGCTGGAGTCCTGATCATATAGTGATAATTTAAATAAAAGATAATACTTACAAAAGCCATTGGTCCACTTTTAGCTATTTCCTTGTGAGACCACTAATTTTTATTTTATTTTATTTTATTTTTTGCTTGTCCTGGGGCTTGAACCCCAGGCCTAGGCTCTGTCCCTCAGCTTCTTTTTGCTCAAGGCTAGTGCTTTACCACTTGAACCATAGTGCCTCTTCTGGCTTTTTCTGAATAGTTTATTGAAGATAAGAGTCTCACAGACTTTCCTGCCCAGGCTGGCTTCGAACCACAGTCCTCAGCTCTCAACTTCCTGAGTAGCTAGGATTACAGGTGTGAGCCACTGGCACCCAGCTCTCCATTAATCTTTTTTTTTTTTTGGTCGGCCTTGGGGCTTGAACTCTGGGCCTAGGCGCTGTCCCTCAGCTCTTCAGCTCAAGGCGAGCGCTCTACCACTTGAGCTACAGCGCCACTTCCGGTTTTCTGGTGGTTTATTGGAGATAGGAGTCTCACAGTCTTTCCTGCCCGGGCTGGCTTTGAACCGCGATCCTCAGATCTCAGCCTTCTGAGTAGCTAGGATTACAGGCGTGAGCCACCAGCGCCCGGCTCCATTAGTCTTTTTAAAGATGAAGCTTTTTTCTTTCTAAAGTGACACTTCTTTATTGTATATATAGTATATATTACTGGCAGTTCTGTTGGTTTATGAATTTTTATTACCAAGTTTCCCATACTCTGAAAATTGTTCAGAGGAGAAAGGTGTCTGTATTATGATATAAATTTGATTGTTTTAATTGTTATTTTAAGGAAGCACTAGTTTCTTGGGAAAGTTGAGGTAACTCTTGGTTTTACTTTTGTAGGCTCAAATCACCATGAAGGTAATCCAAGGCCTCTACAGTGGGGTCACTACGGTGGAACTGGATACATTAGCTGCTGAGACAGCTGCCACCTTGACTACTAAGCATCCTGACTATGCCATCTTGGCAGCAAGGATTGCAGTCTCCAACTTACACAAAGAAACAAAGAAAGTGTTTAGTGGTAAGTCAGGTGAAAAATGTTAGAAAGTTAACAGTGGTAAAACTGCATGACTTTAAAAAGTTACAGCTTATTTTATTTTTTATGAATTATTTAATGACTTTTTTGTTTATGTGGTACCATGGAATCAAGCCCAGGGACTTATACATACCAGGCAAGCATTCTACTACTAAGCCACAATTCCAGTCCCACATCTTATTTTAAAAAGCAAAGAAGATAAAATAATTAGTGGCAGAAATAGAAGAATAACTTTCTGTTTTCCATGTTTTATGGAAATACGAATGGATCTTTATATGTTTTTGCTCTCATTTCTTTTTGTCAGTCATAGGGCTTGAATTCAAGGCCTGGGTGCTGTCCCTAAGCTTTTTTGCTCAAGGGTAGTACTCTACCATTAGAGCCACAGCTCTACCTCCAGTTTTCTGGTGGTTAGAGACAAAAAGTCTCATGAACTTTCCTGCCCAGGCTGCCTTTGAATTTCGATAGTCAGATCTTGGCCTCTTGAATAGCTAGGCTTGCAAGGGTGAGCTACTGGTGTCTGGCTGTTCTCTTTTCTTGAAGCTCATCTTTTGGCTTGTTGGTGTGGTTGGAAAAAATGACAAGTTCTGGGTTAAACAGAATGTTAAAAGACTTACGTAGCAGGAGATACCATAATCAGTGGTTTCCCCAAGGCAAGGCTTACTTACTGAACTCTGGGTGTGCTGACCTTTGAAATTTCCCCACATTTGGAAAACTTAACTGCAAACTTAGGGTAGTGCGTGGAGCTGCAGTTAAGCTTTCTCTTTCCTTCCTTTTTTTTTGGTCTGGTATTGGGGCTTGAGCTTAGGGCTTGACTCTCATTCAGCTTTTTCCCTTATGGCTAGTGCTCTACCACTTAAGCCACATTTCTATTTACAAATAGACAGCAAAAGCTGTCCGTTGGATTTATCTTTCTGGGCTTACGTTGAACCTCAGTCCTCAAATGTCAACCTCCTGAATCACTAAGATTACAGGTGTGAGCCACTAGCACCTGGCTCCCATCACTTTTATAGCTAGGAATGTGGACAAAGGAATATTACATATATTTTCCTTGGTAAGCTGAATTTAGAAATTTTTTGGTTCTCAATTCCAGATCCATTATATGAATCTAACCACTATATCCTTTTTCTCTATAGATTTATTATGAAGATCCCATTTCTCCTAAATGGATCTATAGATCCAACTTAATCCAGCCAATTCTATTTTATATATGTAGAGGTCCCAAATACTGCTGTGACATCTTGAAGAGCAGGCAAAGCTTATCATGTGTGCTTTTATAGAAAGGAACCATTTGGGACAATAGATTTTGGGTTTCTGTCCTGATGGAATAAAAATTGATGAGAAATTTTGATTTCCATATTTCCTTACTTTCAACCAATTATCCTCAAATGGGCGTTAGTATCAAGATCATTTGCAATCTTAATTTTTTTTCAGTAGTGGATTTCTGCCTTCTAAATCACTGGGATTGTAGGCCTGGCCTAATCTAGAAATCTTTTAAACGACAAGAGTTTACATTAATTCTAACTCCGGAAGATATTTATCCAATAAGGATATGTTTATTGAGCACTTTCAATAAATTACTGAAGTGGATTGATATAAAAAATATAAACAGTGGCTCTCAATCTCATTAGTTATTAATAGCTTTAACATTTTTATTGTTTTATTATAGATGTGATGGAAGACCTCTACAACTACATCAATCCACATAATGGCAAACATTCTTCCATGGTGGCCAAATCAACACTGGATATTGTTTTGGCCAATAAAGATGTATGTTCAGTATTTTTCTGGTGCAAAGTTTCTATTTTATTTTGTTTTTTTTTTTTTGATAGAAAAATGTTAATAGATTAAAAATATATTAAAGAAAAATTTAAACACTCCAAAAGGGTTAGGTGAAAAACTTATCTCTTCTGCCCTGAATCCTAGTTTTCTTCTGTAAAGCAACTATTTTAAAGTTGTTCTTTTTTGTTTTCGTGGTGCTGTTACTGTGGTTTGAACCTGGGGCCTGTGTGTTGTCCCTTAGCTTTTTCACTCAGGGCTGGTACCTCAACTTCAATTCTGGCTTTTTTTGGTGGTTAATTGGAGATAAGTGTCTCATGGACTTTACTTGCCTGACTTGGCATCAAACTGATCCTCAATTCTCAGTCTCCTGAGTAGCAAGGATGACAGATATGAGCCACTGGCACCTGCCCGTGACTGCATTCTTTAACCTTACAAGGCTGTTCTGAATATGCATCCAGGAATGTGTTTAACATACTGTGCACTCTTTTTTTTTTTTTTTTTTTGGTTGGTCGTGAGGCTTGAACTCTGGGCCTTAGCGCTGTCCCTCAGCTCTTCAGCTCAAGGCTAGCACTCTACCACTTGAGCTATAGCACCACTTCCTGTGCATACTCTTCTTATTGATACTTTTTTCAGTTACAGGTATACCTTAGAGATTGTATTATATCATCATTTATGAACCTTTCCTATTCTTTCTAAATAACATACCTTTTTTTTGGGTCAGTTGTGGGGCCTGAACTCTGGGCCTGGGAGCTGTCTCTCAGCTCTTCAGCTCAAGGCTAGTACTCTATCACTTGAGCCACAGTGCCACTTCTGGCTTTTTCTGCTTATGTGGTGCTGAAGAATTGAACCCAGGGCCTCATGCATGTGAGGCGAGCACTCTACCACTGAGCCACCTTCCCAGCCCCTAACATTTCATTTTATAGATGCAGTCATTATATCTATGAGCAAAAACTTCCCTATTGATGAATATCTGTTTCTTTCAATGATGGTAGATCTTTTGCCAACAGATGAATATATTATAAGATAAATTCTTAAGAATAATTGCTGAGTAAGTGTTATCTGACATTCGTGTTTTTATCATCATTTATTGTTATTAAGGAGTTGTACAGTGAGGTTAATTCCATAAGGCAAGTAATGAGTACAATGCTTCTTGGATAATAACATGCGTGTTTTTAAGCCCAATTAGTATGCTCAATTTACATACTTTTTTTTTTTTTTTTTTGTCAGTCATGGGCCTTGAACTCAGGGCCTGGGTGCTGTCCCCAAGCTCTTTTGTTCAGGGCAAGTGTTCTACCACTTTGAGCCACAGCACCACTTCTGGTTTTGAGTGGTTAATTGGAGACAAGAGTCTCATGGGGACTTTTTCTTCCCAGGCTGGCTTTGAACCACAATCATCAGATCTCAGCCTCCAGAGTAGGTAGGATTACTAGTTAGGGGTGAGGCACAGGCATCCAGCTATTCTCTTTTTTTTTTTTTTTTTTTTTTAAATTTTTTTTGGGTCCAGTCGTGGGGCCTGAACTCTGGGCCTGGGCGCTGTCCCTCAGCTCTTCAGCTCAAGGCTAGCGCTCTACCACTTGAGCCACAGTGCCACTTCCGGCTTTTTTCTTTTTGCTTATATGGTGCTGAGGAATCGAACCCAGGGCCTCAGGCTTGCAAGGCAAGCGCTCTACCACTGAGCCACCTTCCCAGCCCCTCAGCTATTCTCTTTTAATGTTAAATGTTTTTCTGTTATATAGCAGAAGATACTGTTATCTATTTAGTATTGTGTCAATTTTAGTTCTGGAGTCAAGGCTAAAAGATCAGATTTTATTAAAATATCCATTTTAATTATGGCTACTCTTTACCTTCTTTAGCGCCTGAATTCTGCTATTATCTATGACCGAGATTTCTCTTACAATTACTTTGGCTTTAAGGTAAGTAAATAATGGATTTCAAATAAGTGGGATTGATTCCTCCTTAAATCAGGAAATGCAGGGTTTTTTTTCTTAAACATCAGAATTTTATTGCTTGATCAATAGAGCATATAAATCACAAGAATGTCAATGAAAAGTAAATAGGCTTTAAATGTATCATACATTATCAGATGAAGTAAAATATTAATTAACCTGAACTCTGCATTAGAAAGATGTATGGAAAAAATGAATTGTTTACTTGGGAAATAGATACTTAAAATAAAATGTTATTGTACAAATCAGAAAAGGCAACACCTACTAACTTACTATTTTGCTAGATTAGACTGCCTTTGGTACTAAAAACAAAACAGTTCCTTTTGTGTTATACAAGCACACTTCATGGTTATGATATCCAGGAAGTAACTTGAAATAACTTCAACTTAAAACATTCAGCAAAATTATTCCCTCTTCATTATATTCCCTCTTCATTATCCAAGGGAAATATATTTGATTAAGATGTAACAATATTTCCTTTTTCTAAACTTGTAAAATATTATTATTAAGAAATCTAATACTTATAAACTTTACTCACTTAGCTGTCCTAATTAAAATTGGAATCCTGGCAGCTAGACTCTTTGGGAATGGGAATGTAGAAATTTAAATGACTTGGCAACTGACACAGGATTTAATTACTTCATACTATCTTAAGTGGTTTTTCTATATACTAGATTCCTATAATAATCACTACTATATTGAAACTAAATTAAAGCTTCTTTGTAATGAACAGTTTGAAACTACTTGCAATTTCATATAGGGCAAATATGTTATGACACACTTTCTTTTTTTTGGGGGGGGGGGTCCGGTTGTAGGGCCCAAACTCTGGGCCTGGGCACTGTCCCTCAGCTCTTCAGCTCAAGCCTAGCACTCTACCACTTGAGCCACAGCGCCGGCTTTTTTCTTTTTGCTTATGTGGTACTGAGGAATCGAACCCAGGGCCTCATGCATGCAAGGCAAGTGCTCTACCACTGAGCCATCTTCCCAGCCCATGACACACTTTCTTTTTTTTTTTTGGTCAGCCGGGGAGCTTGAACTCTGGGCCTGGGCCCTGTCCCTCAGCTCTTCAGCTCAAGGCAAGCACTCTACTACTTGAGCTACAGCGCCACTTCCGGTTTTCTGGTGGTTTATTGGAGATAGGAGTCTCATGGTCTCTCCTGCCCGGGCTGGCTTTGAACCACGATCCTCAGATCTCAGCCTCCTGAGTAGCTAGGATTACAGGCGTGAGCCACCAGCGCCCGGCACATGACACACTTTCTTCAGCAAACCAAACTTTAAAAAACTTTCCAAAGCTACCATTTAAGTTGGAGAAAATGATACTATGACAATAGATAGCATTGGACTCTAGGCTATCTAGTCAAGATTTACTTATGTTTTAGCTGAGTGCTGGTGGCTCATGCCTGTAATCCTAGCTACTTAGGAGGCTGAGATCTGAGGATCACAGTTCAAAACCAGCCCAGGCAGGAAAATCTGTGAAACTTTTTTTTTTTTTTTTTGTGAGCCTTTTATCCCCAGTTAACCATCAGAAAACTGGAAGTGGTGCTGTGGCTCCAAGTAATAGAGCTATAGCCTTGAGCAAAAAAGCTTAGGGACAGTGCTTACGCACTGAGTTCAAGTGCCATGACTAACAAAAAAAAAAGATTTATGTTTTGATGATACAGTTATAATTGGCAGTAAGTTGCTGATGTTGGAACGTAGCTTGGGGATTGTTGGGGTTAAGGTAGGAATGGTTTGAATTAAGGTAAGAGTAGCTTTATCTATATTTACAGTTTTTAACTTTCAAATATTACTTCTGGGTTACCTGAATTATGCAGAAAATATGCTAGAATTATCTTACACTATTATACTATTTTTTCGACATCTGTTTTATTGAATTCTTAATAGATGCCAAATGTTAAGTGTGTGCCAAGTTTTGTGTTGATAGTATAATGTAATAACTGAGAATATAAAATGTTGGTGTCTTGGGTTCAAGTCTCTGCCAAATTTCTTTCTTTTTTTTTTTTTTGTCGGTCATGGGGCTTGAACTCTGAGCTTGGGCCCTATCCCTCAGCTATTCAGCTCAAGGTGAGCACTCTACCCTTTGAGCCACAGCGCCACTTCCGGTTTCCTAGTGGTTTATTGGAGATAAGAGTCTCATGGACTTTCCTGGTGGGGCTGGCTTTGAACCATGATCCTCAGATCTCAGACTCCTGAGTAACTAGGATTACAGGCATGAGCCACTGATGCCCAGCTCTGCCCAATTTCTTATTATGAACTTTTTTCATCTTTCTGGGTGTCAGTTTCCTCATTTTTAAAATGAGGAAATTTCAACTAATTAATTCCTATTGAGTATTCAATCTGTATTTTATAAGCACTTTATAAGTGTTAGTATGAGATGAACATTTGTGTTGATGGTAATGTTCCTGATGATGAGTACCATAACTTATGGTATTAATATATACAAAGTTGGCTTTTTATAGGAATTTTCATGCAATCTTTGCTCAAACAGAACAAGTAATAATATTCCTGATCTGAGATCGGAAAAATAAATGTGCTATTATTTTAATTTAAAATTACATGAAATTGAGAAGATTTAAATACCATCCTACTGCAAATGATAAACTATGTCTGTAAAAACTGCTCTGGAAATATTTTGGCTACTTTGATTTTCTAGACATTGGAGAGGTCCTATTTGTTGAAGATCAATGGAAAAGGTGAGAAATAAAAATGTTTCTGTATTACATTTTCTGTTCATTATATTGAACATGGAGCTTTGCACTGTTAGCCTTAATGTTTCTTGTTTTGTTGCTTTTCTTTCTCTTTTTTTTTTTTTTCTTTTTGTCATGGGGCTTGAACTCTGGGGCTGGGTGTTGTCCCTTGAGCTCTTTTGCTTAAGTCTAGTGCTCTATCACTTTGAGCCACAGCTCCATTTCAGGTTTTCTGGTGGTTAACTGGAGATAACAGTCTCATGGACTTTCTTGCCTAGCCTGGCTTTGAACTGTGCTCCTCAGATCTCAGCCTCCTGAATAGCTAGGACTACAGGTGTGAACCACCAGCACCTGGTGCTTTTTATTTTCTTGTAGTGCCTGGGGATCAAACTTAAGACATTGCTCATGCTGAATTTCATTCTCAGCCCATAGCTTAACATTTCTATTTAGAATCTAGATAACATTTTTAATTTTAGGTCTATTTTCACAAGTCATTGTTTTGCCTATTCATATAATTTTTGATGTATTTTTGTTTTTCTTTTTAATTGTTTTTGTGTGTGTTAGTCTTGGGGTTTGAACTCAGGTTACTGTCAGGGCACTGTCCCTGAGCTTTTTTGCTTAAGGCTAATACTGTTTTGGGGGTTTTGTTTTTTTTTTGGTCCAGTCGTGGGGCCTGAACTCTGGGTCTGGGTGCTATCCCTCAGCTCTTCAGCTCAAGGCTTGCGCTCTACCACTTGAGCCACAGCCCCACTTCCGGCTTTTTTCTTTTTGCTTATGTGGTGCTGAGGAATCGAAACCAGGGCCTCAGGCATGCAAGGCAAGAGCTCTACCACTGAGCCACCTTCCCAGCCCCTCAAGGCTAGTACTGTATCACTTGAGACACAGCTCTACTTCTGGCTTTTTGGTGGTTAATTGGAGATAAGAGTCTCATGGCCTTTTCTGCGTGGGCTGGCTTTCAAAGTGGGATCCTGAGATCTCAGCCTTCCAAGTGAGTAGCTAGGATTATAGTCAAGAGCCACTGATGCCTGGTTTATTTTGTTGTTGGTTCAATTATGTTTTGGTCTAGTTTTCTGAAATGTCTCATCCTGTGAAAACTCCTGTTTCGTTTACAGTGGCTGAAAGACCACAGCATATGTTGATGAGGGTGTCTGTGGGGATTCATAAAGAAGACATTGATGCTGCAATTGAAACATACAACCTTCTTTCTGAGAAGTGGTTCACTCATGCCTCACCCACTCTCTTCAATGCTGGCACTAACCGTCCACAGTTGTCAAGGTATATGTTACAGATAACTGCTTTTAATATTTTGAAATAATTTTGACTAGGAAAACCCAGCTGACTAAGAAACCCAGCTGGGAAGCCTGGCTCAAGTGAGAGAGTGCTTACCTAGCCAGTTCAAGGCCCTGAATTAAAAAATCCAGTACTGCCAAAACAAACAGGCAAGCAAACTTATTATCATGTGCTCTGATTACATGAATTTGCATTCTGAAATGACCTCTGACTGCAATGTAGTAAATGAATTGGAAGAAGGCAAATGCTGGTAGTGAAAAATTTCTAGAATTGATTGTAATGGTGGTGGGTGGGCAAATCCTAACATTCTAAAATCCATTGAATGGTGTGTGTGTGTGTATATATATATATATATATATATTTATTTATTTCTTTATTTATTTATTTGTGTGAGTCCTGGGGCTTGAACTCAGGGCCTGGGGTGCTACCCCTGAGCTTTTGTGCTCAAGGCTATTGTTCTAGCACAGCTTTTTTTTTTTGCTTTTTTTTTTTGGTAGTTAATTCTAAGTAGGACTCTTACGGACTTTCCTGCCCAAGCTGGCTTTGAACTGTGATCCTTACGTCTCAGCCTCCTGAGTAGCTAGGAGTGCAGGTGGGAGCTACCTGCACCCAGCTAAATAGTATATTTTAAATAGGGAATGGTATCATATATAAATTATATTTTGTAAAGCTGTTTAAATAATAAAGTTGGGCTGGAGGTGTAGCTCATTGGTAGAGCATGTGCTTAGCATGAGCAAGATCCTTCCTGTTTGAATACAGGATGCTCATCATGACAGAAAAAAAAAATGTAAGAAGTTGAATTATACCATTAACTAGTTGGTTATTCTAGGAATTCAAAGGTCTGTCAAAATAAAACATACATTAACATAATACATTTTATTGTATATATATATGTGTGTGTGTGTATATATATATATATATATATATATATATATACCTAACATACTTTTATATAATGTTCTTTCATAATAAAATATGTAAGAAATTACTTCCTTAATTTGGTCAAAGATACCCACTTAAAACATAGATCCATCACCTTTTCTTTTTTCATTGGAGTATGGGAGTCTGAGCTAATATTGTAAGTTAGAAAGATTGGAAATGATTCTATATATAACTATAATGATTCAGAGATGCCATGTTTACATAGGGAATTATTAGAATTCAAAACATTTCAGGAAAATATCCAGATACATGTTTGTTATAAATTAACCAGTTGAGTTTCTATAGTTTGAGAATTAAGGTATTAAGTTTAAAACATACCATTTAGGAGTATGTTTTAAGTTTTAAAATATACTTGGTTCAAGTATTAGAGAGCTTGACTAGCAAGCAAAAGGTCCTGAGTTCAAACACTAGTGCTGCCAAAGAAACACAACTTCAACGTGGGCCTAGTGGTGCATGCTTGTAATCCCAGCACTCAGGAGGCAAAGGCAAAAGGATCAAAAGTTTAGGGACAGCCTGGGCTACACAGTGAGACTATGACTGGAGACAGAGAGAGAGAAAGAGAGAGAATGAATGAATGAATATGTGTATGTGTGTTCAGGCACTATGGCTTATGCCTGCTGTAAACTTAGCTACTCAAGAGGTGGAAGTTGTAAGAATTATAGTTCAAGATTAGCCTGGGCAAAAATAAACAAGTTGATAAGGTGGTACACAGCCTAGTACACAGCTTACTCTAGAGACATAAATGGGAGCCAAGACCAGCTCCTATTTTGCCTTTAAAATAAAGAAAAAAATATCTAAAATTATGAAGGGGTTAAAGTGGGCACAGGTAGCTCATGCCTATAATCCTAACTATTCAGGAGGCTGAGATTGGAGGATTCCAGTTCAAAGCTAGCCCAGAAAGGAAAGTGTGTGAGACGGTATCTCCAGTTAATAACCAAAAAAAGTGAATGGAGCTGTGGCTCAAGTGGTAGAGTACTAGTCTTCAGCACAACAGCCCAGGAACAGTGCCTAGGCCCTGAGTTCAAGCCCCAGGTTCAATACCAAAAAAATAAAGAGGTTGAGAATGTAGCTCAAACGGTAGAGCATCTGCCTAGCAAGCACTAGACCTAGAGTTCGAACCCTAAATTACAAGAAAAAGAGAAGTATAATTAGATACCTTTTTTTCATGTCATATATAGACACATTTTAAGAAAAGTCTAATATGAATGTAAACGATGTAGAAGAACATATAAAGAAAATAGGTAGAGGGGCTGGAAGGTGGCTCAGTGGTAGAGTGCTTACCTTGCATGCATGAGGCCCTGGGTTTGACTCCTCAGCACCACATAAACAGAAAAAGCCAGAAGTGGCGCTGTGGCTCAAGTTACCACTCAAGTGCTAGCCTTGAGCTGAAGAGCTGAGAGACAGTGTCCAGGCCCAGAGTTCAGCAAGGCCCAGGACCGACCAAAAAAAAAAAAAAGAAAAGAAAATAGGTAGATACTTTTTCTCAACTTTTTAATATGAATGTCAAACAGAAAAGTTTAACAGAAAAGACAGCAAACACCCATACATTCATGACTACCTAGAATGAAAAATTATTAACATATTTAGATTTTTGCCTTTAAAATAAAGTTTTGTTCCCATATCATTTGAAAGTGGTTTATAAACATCGTGACTCAACTTATGTTTTTCCTTTTTTGTTACCAGGGATTGAACCCAGAACCTCTAATTCTTACTTGGCTTCCTTGCTCACAGATTGTGCTCTCCCATTTGAGCCATACCTCCAATCTAGCAGTGCTAGAGTTTCTAAGACTTCTTTGGGCTGTCTTCTAACTGTGATACTCCAGGTCTCAGCCTCCTGAATAGCTAGGATTATATATATGAGCCACTGTTGTATAACTGAACTTAAAACTTTAAAAAAAATCTTTTCATTCATGAAGATAGAACCCAGATCCTTACTATGATACCAGGGCCTCTATTTCTTTTTTTTTTTTTTTTTGGGGTCCGGTCATGGGGCCTGAACTCAAGGCCTGGGCGCTGTCCCTGAGCTCTTCAGCTCAAGGCTAGCACTCTACCACTTGAGCCACAGTGCCACTTCCAGCTTTTTTTCTTTTTGCTTATGTGGTGCTGAGGAATCGAACCCAGGGCTTTGAGCATGCAAGTCGAGCGCTCTACCACTGAGCCACCTTCCCAGCCCCAGGGCCTCTATTTCTTAGTTACATCTCCACCTTCAACTTACATTTTAATAAACTCTATGAACTCTATAAACTCTACTTACATTTTAATAAACTCAATGGTGAGGGAATTTTTTTTAGTCGGTCCTGGGTCTTGAACTCTGGGCCTGGGCGCTGTCACTGAGCTCTTCAGCTCAAGGGTAGTGCTCTATCACTTGAGCAACAGTGCCACTTTCGATTTTCTGGTGGTTAATTGAAGGTAAGAGTCTCATGGACTTTCCTGCCCGAGTTGGCTTTGAACAGTGATCCTCAGATCTCTGCTTCCTGTAGGATTATAGGTGTGAGCCGCTGATTCAAAGCACTGGGGAAATTGTCTACATTAAGATTAAAGGTTCCTGTGAGTGAAAAACAAAATAAAAAGCAAATATTACCCTGGGAAAATAATAATGTTAACTATTGACAACTTACAAGAAAAAGACAGAAAACCATACAGAAATAAGGACCAAAGATAGCAATAATTAATTGATAGAAGAAAGCTGATTCAGTAAACATCTGAGTTGTAAATAATTTGCTGATAATGAGGAAAATGAGAACCTGTAATAAGATTTTATGCCCCTCAAATTTTTTTTCTCATTCTTTATTGTGATTGATTACATAATTTCCCAAATTTCACAGTATTATGGGCTAGTGATGCTTAGTTAAAGTCACAAACACATTCTTTCATGGGACAAATTGTCTATTGTGGTCTATAAAATTTATGAGTTCTATGAGCTTTGCAGTATAGTTATTTCTTCCACATTGGATGGTATGTACATTTCTTTTGGTTTGTATAACATCAGCTGTTCCCTCTTTCCCACTTGTTCCCTCCCTCCCATCGCTGTCATTGAGTTGCTTAGTTCATTTTGATCAATGTCCAGTGTAGCTGATGGGTCCCGCTGTTGTATGTTTTCCCCTGATTCCTTCTAGTTCTGTGTCGTCTTCCTGGTTTCCCTCCAGTAGGCACATATATACCATACATGTGATCAGCAGCATGGGGTTATTTAGTAGTAATTCAGCCAGATGAGTAGAAGTCCTTTGTTTCTTAAGCCTTGTTAATTTTGTCGTATCACCTTACATTTTGGATTTAACATCCACTTATCAGGGAGACCCTGTGCCTTTTGTCTCTTTGCTCTTGGCTTACCTCGCTCAACATGATTTCTTCTAGCTCCTCTATTTCCCTGAAAATGCCATTATTTTGTCATTTCTAATGGCTGCATAGTATTCCATTGTGTATAGATACCACAATTTTTGGATCCATTCATCTGTGGTGGAACATCTGGGTTGTTTCCATATCCTGGCTATTGTGAACAGTGCTGCAATAAACATGGAGGTGCATGTGTCCTTGTATACTGTTTCCTGTTCAGGATAGCGTCATAAAGGAGGTCAATATTTAGCTTTCTGAGGACCTTCTAGACTGCTTTCCAAAGTTACTGTATAACTCCCCTCCAGCATTTGTTGTTGGCTGACTTTAGGATGTGGGCCATTCTGACTGGGGTAAGGTGGTATCTCAAGGTTGTCTTTATTTGCATTTCCTTTACAACCAGGGATGGTGAACATTTCCTCATGTGTTTCTTTGCCATTTTTATCTCTTCTTCTGAGAAGTCTCTCTTTAGTTCCCTTGCCCATTTAGTAATTGGTTTGTTAGGTTTGGGAGGGATTAGTTTCTTGAGTTCCCTGTATATACTGGATATTAACCCCTTGTCTGATATATTGCTGGTAAGTATTTTTTCCCAATTAGTTGGTTGTCTTTCTAGCTTGGTTGCTATAGCTTTAGCTATGCAGAAACTTTATTTTAAGGTAGTTCCATTTGTTGAGTCTCTTTCCAATTTGTTGTGACCCCGAGACTCTGTTCAAAAAGTTCCTTCCTGTGCCTATAAGTTCAAGTGTGTCTCCTACTCTGTCCTGGAGTAGTCTCAGAGATTCAGATTTGATGTTAAGGTTTTTAATCCATTTTGAGTTGATGTTGGTGCATGGTGATAGGCGGGGTCCACTTCCAGCTTTCTGCATGTGGCCTCCCAGTTTTCCCAGCACCAGTAGTTGAAGAGGCTGTTTCTTTCACTGTAGTCTTTGGCTACTTTGTCAAATATCAGCTGACTGTAGACGTGTGGTTTTATTTTTGGATCTTCTTTTCCATTGGTCTTCGGGTCTGGTTTTTGCCAGTCCCATGCTGTCTTTGTTATTATGGCTCTATAGTAGAGTTTGAAGTGCTCCTCAAATTTTTAAAAATTGGAAGGCAGGCAAGAATATGCAGTACAGGAAAATTATATATGTTGTGAGATTATAGTATTGATCTTTTCACTTTGGAGAATCTTTAGAAAAGTGGAACATGAATGTCATTTATTTTTCTTCAGTGCTAAGGATCAAACCCAGGACTTCATGTATGCTAGGAAGGATCTATACTACTGAGCCATATCTTCCCATGTCTCTATTCTTTTGACTCACTGTTTCCCTCCTGGTTTATGCCATATAGCAGTACTTTTAAAAAAAAAAAAAAAAAGCAAAAAGTGTTATATTTAAGAATTTTTGGGCTGGGAATGTGGCTTAGTGGTAGAGTGCTTGCCGAACATGCAGGAAGCCTTAGGTTCGATTCCTCAGTACCACATACAGAAAAAGCCAGAAGTGGCACTGTGGCTCAAGTGGTAGAATGCTAGCCTTGAGCAAAAAGAAGCCCAGGGACAGCGTCCAGGCCCTGAGTTCAAGCCTCAGGACTGGGCCCCCGCCCCCCCCCCTAAAAAAAATTCATAGCAGGACTGAGTATGGTAAGGAAATGTAAGTGGTACACGTATAATCTGGGGAAAATGTTAAGACCTTGTTCTAGGCTTAATATCTAGGGTAGGTAGCAAGATGATTTTACATATTATGTTGATGATCTTCATTATGTCATATCCAGTGACAGTTCCCCTTGTAAAAATGCTTGGGAACCCTGTAAACTTCAAATTTTAATTTGCTAGCTTAACTAATTTTGTATTGTCTAATCATTTTTGTGACTTGCCCTGAGTTATCCCTTTTTGTCCCCCATAGTTGCTTCCTTCTGAGCATGAAAGATGACAGCATTGAAGGAATTTATGACACTCTAAAGCAATGTGCATTGATTTCTAAATCTGCTGGGGGAATTGGTGTTGCTGTGAGTTGTATTAGGGCTACTGGCAGCTACATTGCTGGGGTAAGCATCTATCATACAACTTGGAAAAGGGAGATTGAAATCTAGAACCAACCATGCCTATGGTCCAGAGGAAACCATTTTCATAATGCTGATGTTTGGGAGACCTGGGTTTTTGTTCATTACTAGCTAGTTGAGTGATATGGGTATGAGTCATTTCACTTCTGGCTTCATTTTCATCTATTGGAGGCTTAAGTTATTGTAGATGATCTCTGGAGTCCTTTAAGCTAAAATTTTGTTTTTAACAATATTAGAAGATGTCATTTTTTTATTGCTCTTTATGTGCCAACTGTCATGTAATCCTCATTAAAACTCTATTCAAACTCTGTCTACCCTTATGGACACATTATTTTTTACAATAAACTTGTGAGTATTTTATTTTACAAATGAAGAAATTGAGGCTTAAAAGTTAAGTTTCTTTCAGGCATCAAAGTGATAGAGCCAGCATACAAGCTTTAAATGTTGGCACATTATAGGCCACATAACCTTTGTTAATTTATTATTTTTTGGGAATCAATATAGTGGTTTTGGATGAGACTTGGATTTAAATCCCAGCTCTACTGCTTGCTAGTAGCATAGCCTAAGGCAAGCTATTTTATATCTCTGAGTTGTTTCCTCATCTATAAAGCAAAGAAAACACTTAACCATTGGACTAAAGTAGGTTTTTTGTAGTTATTGTTATATATACTTAACATGTTTACAACAATAAGATGAGCTATTGCTCACTTATCTTTCTCTAATGTTGAAAGAGTTATCTAGGGATTAAAAGGATGAAAGAAGTAATGAAATATTCTATAGACATAGCTTACAGTCATAACACTTTTATTGGCATTGTTCTACAATCTATTAACCTTATTTATTGCTTTGATATTTCTATTTCATATAGTTCCTATGTAAGTTGTTTTAAATCCAAAGTATCCAGAAGTATATCTTTATATAGTGATCTTTAGAAGGTTGTAGAGTTTATATTTAGCTACCTTGATTTTCGGTTTGGTTGGTAATGGTTATACCTTATTGTAAATTAGAGATGTGATGGAGTAATGATACTCAGTTGTGATTTATTGAACATTTTGTTGATTTTATGTTAGTCACTTGTAACAGATGGAGAAGAGGTAAAACTTCATCAGTTGCTACCTAGAAGTTAGGCACTAACTTCTAGATTAAGAAAGAGTTGATCACTTTTGGGCCATTTTGTTCTTTTGCTTGCAGAGCCCTTCCTTTCTCCTCTAGATCACTTTATTCTTGACCTTTCTTTCAGACTAATGGCAATTCCAATGGCCTTGTGCCAATGCTGAGAGTGTATAACAACACAGCTCGATATGTGGACCAAGGTGGAAATAAGGTTTGTTCTGTTACTTGAAAGTACTGGAAATCAGAGCTAAAAATCTTTAGCCATGTATACTTCGGTTCAATTTGATATATTTTCTAACTTATTTTTTTTTAGGGGGGTACAGATTTTGTTTTGAAATAGGATCGCTATGAGGAGGCCCAGGCTGGCCTCAGATAATATTTTTTCCCTTAACTTTTAAAATCAACTTAAGGAGACATAAATTACTCCTTTAAAAACATAAACATTTTATTTTTATTTTATTCTATTTTTTGGTCAGTCATTGAACTAGGCAAGCACTCTACCACTAAGCCATAGTCCCAGCCCTCACTGAGCTCTTTTTGCTCAAGGCTAGTGCTCTACCACTTTGAGCCACATCACCACTTCCAGTTTTCTGGTTGGAGATGAGAGTCTCATGGACTTGCCTGCCTGAGCTAGCTTTGAACTATGATCCTGAAATCTCAGCCTCCTGAGTAGCTAGGATTACAGGCGTGAGCCACTAGTGCATGGCAAAGTACACACTTTTTAAATATACAGTTGGTTGGGTTTTGAGTAATCACCACACCAGCTAAGATACAGAGCACTTCCATTACCCCAAAATGTTTGCCCTATGCATCTTTATATTCTATTTCTCTGTCACTCCCACCCACACATAACTTTATCCCTGGCTCTCGCAGCCATTGATCTATTCAGCATTTTTATATCATAGTTTATTGGTAAAAAATTTCTCAAGTTGTGACTCATATTAACACTTACTCTTCACATGGAGTTGTAATATGTGTTCTAGGTTTTCTTAAAAAGCATAAACAAAAGGTCACCCAAGAGTTCACAGAACTGGATTTGTTTACCCACTGTTGTCATCATCTTATGAATTTGTAGACACACTAATGATCTATTTATGAACTGTTTTCTGATGGACTTCAGTGATCTTGATGAGACAGATCACCCTTATATTAGTTGTTCTTTCTTACTCTTAGAAATGTAAGAGAAAACTATTACTTCAAGTTTTATAGTACTTTAATTTATTTTATTTATAGTACTTTTTATTTAGTTAATTCTAGTGAAGAGCAAAGGAAATATCTTTGAAAATATGAAGTTTATTTTCATTCTGAAAAGAATGATGATTTATTTACTTCTAGCGTCCTGGGGCATTTGCTATTTACCTAGAACCTTGGCATTTAGACATCTTTGAATTCCTTGATTTAAAGAAGAACACAGGAAAGGAAGAGCAGCGTGCCAGAGATCTTTTCTTTGCTCTTTGGATTCCAGATCTTTTCATGAAACGAGTGGAGACTAATCAGGTGAGAGGGATAAGTACCTGTAGGTTATAGTGACTTGATTCATAGGAGCTTTTGTCATCTTCAATCATTTTATTATGCTTGGAAAGAATCCACTTGTATGTGATTCCACAGAATGCTTTCTGTGGAATGGCAAACCTTTCTTCTTGAATTTCTATTCTCTATATAGTAGATGCTACCTGTACTTCTCTATGTAGTAGATGCTACCTGACCTAAGTACTTAAAGGTCATGTACAAATAGTAAAACTAGAGTTGGGCTTAAGCCTAAAATGATTATTTTTATAGCAAATTTCCTACAGAGTCTATGAAAACCACCTTTCTGTCATAATGTTTCTAATGAGATATGTATGGTTGGCTATTTGAACTTTCTAGTACTGTTCTTCCCTTGCAGGAGTGGTCTTTTAAATTTTTATTTTATTTAGTTGTACAAAAGGGTTATAATTAAACAAATCAGTTATATAAACTGATATACATAAACATATACACACACACACACACACACACATATACACATATATCTGGATCAATGTCACTCCTTTAGTTGTTCTCCCTCAGCAGGATGGTGTTTTAAATTTTTTTTTCATTATCATAAATTTGTTGCACAGAGTTTCATTGTGATATTTACATACATTGTTTACTTTGATTCACCATATCCTTATTACTTCTTTAGGACTGGTCTTTGATGTGTCCAAATGAATGTCCTGGTCTGGATGAAGTTTGGGGAGAGGAATTTGAGAAGTTATATGAAAGGTATGAGAAAGACATGGAAGTAACATATTTTAAAGATGTCGTCTTTGATTTGAGGGAATATGAATAGCAAATATATTTAATTTGAGTTGGGGTGAGACTCAGAATACTTGCTTGACTGAGGCCCTGGTTCACTGCAGCACTGCATTAAAAAAAGTATTTAAATCAATATCTTGTTTTTAGGAATCTTTGGATACATCTAGAAAACGGTATGTTTTATAGTTTAACTTTGGTCCTGATTTGTCATAAAAATTATTTTTTGTCTTCTTTCTTAAAACTTTTGGACATGTTGCTAGGAATTTTGGTTTATAAATAGATCTATGTATAATCTGAATAAAGACAGCAGGGTTAGAATTTTCTGATTTTTTTTTCTCCCATTACCTGGGCAAACTCAGGGCCACAAGCTCTCCCTCAGCTTTTTCATTCACTTTAGTCACATACCCAATCCAGCATTTTTCTAGTTAATTGGTGATAGGGTCTTAAAAAAAATTTTATTGTTATTTTAGAGGGGTTACATTTACATGAGTCAGGTAATAAGTACATTTCCTTTCATACAACGTCATCTGCACCCTCATTCTCTCTTACTCCCTCTTATCTCTACTTAGGCGTTATGTGGTTCACTTTCATCAATGTTCAGTGCACTCCAGTGCTGCACTTTTTCACCCTTTTTCAGATTCAGTGTCCTCCCCACCCTCCCACAGATAGACTTTTCTGCCCAGGCAATCTTCAAACTGTGATCCTCAGATTTCAACCTCCTCAGATTAAAGGTGTGAGCCATTGGCATCCCTTTCGGGTCAAAATGTTCCTTGTGGTAAAAAAGTTATACTTTATATTATACATAGTTATCACAAGTGATTAAGATACATGTTTTAATAGTTCATTAAAATTTCCTAGTTTTAAGAGATTTTGTGTGTATGTGTGTGCCGGTCTTGGGGCTTGAATTTAGGGCCTAGGCATTGTCCCTAAAGCTTTTTCTGCTCAATGCTAGATAACGCTCTACCACTTGAGCCATAGCTCCACCTTCACCTTTTTGGTGATTAAGTGAAGGTAAGAGCCTCATGGGCTTTTTTGCTCAGGCAGGTTCCGAACCTGCATGATCCTCAGATCTCAGCTTCTGAGGAGCCAAGATTACAGGTATGAGCCACTGGTGTCTGGCATAGTGGTAAGAAACTTTTAGGGTAGATTTTCTTTTCTTTTTATTATGAAAGGTATGATTGATTTGGGGTTGGGGTTCATTTAAAAGTAGAGCTCATGCCTGTGATCTTAGTTCTCAGGAAGCTGAGATCTGAGATCATGGTTGAAAGCTATCCTGGGCAGGAAAGTCCATGGGATTCTAATTCCAATTAATCATCAAAAAGCTGGAAGTGCAACTGTGGCTCAAGTGGAAAAATGCTAGCCTTGAATAAAACAGCTTAAGAGCAGTACCTAGACCTGGAGTTCAAGCCCCAGGACTGGCATATACACACACACAAAAGTATTGAAAACTGTCTGGTTTTATGCAGAACACAATGAATAGTATATTCTTCTATTTCCTTCATTAGTAAAACAGTGAAAATTTAAGAATTTATATAATTTTATATTTTAGTACCATCAAATTGTCTGTAATACTTTCCTAGGAATACATATTATAGGGCTGAGAATATGGTTCAAGTTGTAGGTGCTTGCCTAGCAAAAACTAGGTGGGCCCTAAGTTCAAATCCCAGTACCACAAAATGAATGAACAATACTATTTTTGTCTTTCAGTTATGAGAAACAGGGCCGTGTCCGCAAAGTGGTAAAAGCTCAGCAACTTTGGTATGCCATTATTGAGTCTCAAACAGAGACGGGCACCCCATATATGGTCTACAAAGATTCCTGTAATCGGAAGAGCAACCAGCAGAATCTGGGAACAATCAAATGCAGCAACCTGTGTACAGAAATAGTAGAGTATACTAGCAAAGATGAGGTGAGTAGAAAAACTGCCTAGAATACTGAGAGAAATATCTTAGGTAGTTCACTTTAAATGGCTGCAGGGAGTTTTCATTTCATTGAAGCAAGAGTGCCAAAACAGGCTACAAAGGAAAGAAAAGATATCATCTGTACCTGTAAAGGTTTTTTGTTTTGTTTTGTTAGTGGTGGAGCACTAGCTTTGTACACAAAAGCTCAGTGATAGCACCTAGGCTAAGTTCAAGCCCCTAGGCTGAGGAGGACCAAGAAACCACCAACAAACAAATAAAGAGAATTACCAGTGACGGTGAGGTGGTATTTTAGAAGAGCTTTCTGCAGTGATGGAGATATTTTGTCTTATGGCTTTGGGGCACTTGACATTGATTTTACAGTTGTACTTATTTTTTCCTTTCGACTTTTAAACTTTTCCTTTAGAAGGGCTTGCACTTGCTAGGCAGGTGCTCTAGCACTGAATCACACCACCAGCCCTAAAATTTTATTTTTTATTAAATAGTTATATGTTGCTAATGGCTGCAGCACATACTTACTTGAATATGAAGATCTATACCGAAGAAATTAATTATATCACAATGTGCTATAGGTTTGTTAATAGAACTATATGTTATAAAACAATTGTCCCTTCACCTTACATGTATCTTACAACTCATGTCACTGCATATTGAAGAGAGTTAGAAATATACTGATGAATTGTAAAGACAAGTTAGAGAGACACATTACAAATTTTCATGTCTGAGCGTTAGAGGTTTGCAATAGTGTCATTGACATAGGGAGAAGAAATTAAAATTGTGTGATCCTAACCCTCTTTTATTTTCTTTCTAGGTTGCAGTGTGTAACTTGGCTTCCTTGGCCCTGAATATGTATGTCACATCAGAACACACGTATGATTTTAAGAAGTTGGCTGAAGTCACTAAAGTCGTTGTTCGTAATTTGAATAAAATTATTGACATAAACTACTACCCTATTCCAGAGGTATGAATAGATTTCTGTCTTTATCAATAATTATTGAAATCCAAGAGGGATTTCAAAGTCTGAAATTCATAAATTAAATGGTTGTTATTAGAATGGAGTGAGAAAACTGAAGTTCAGAGGGATTGTATAGCCAGGTATGGTGGTGCATATCTGTAGTTTCAGAACTTAGGAAGCTAAAGTAGGAGGATCCCGAGTTTCCAGGTCAGCCCTGTTTATCAGGTAACACCCTGTCTTAGGAAAAACAAACAGGTATTATGTTATCAATGTTGAATGTTATTTTTTGTTTTCAGTGATGTTTTCTCTTTTTTCTTTCTAAATCTTTTGGCACAAAGGCAAGCTTATCAAATAAACGCCATCGCCCCATTGGAATTGGGGTTCAAGGTCTAGCAGATGCCTTTATCCTGATGAGATACCCTTTTGAGAGTCCAGAAGCTCAGTTATTAAATAAGCAAATCTTTGAAACTATTTATTATGGAGCCCTGGAAGCCAGTTGTGACCTAGCCAAGGAGTATGGCCCGTATGAAACCTATGAAGGCTCTCCAGTAAGCAAAGGAGTAAGTACATGAATGAAATTTCTTTTCTGTGAGTACGTATATACTGGACCATATGACCCACTTCTCAGAAGACCACATCCTAATCCCTGGAATCTGTGAACATCATCTTTATGTGTTCATGAAGGAGTCTTTGTAATTTCAATGAAGGGTCTTAAAGAGATCATCCTGGATTATTGAAGTGGGCCTTAAATCTTATGACAGTTGTCTTATTAGAGGGACTGAGGAAAAGGGAAAGCAAAAGGATCATGATGGCAGAGATTGGAGTGATACAGACATAAGGCTCAGAATGCTAATGGCCATGGCAATTAAAAGAAACAAGGACTAGAATCTCTGGAGAGAACATGCCATCCCAATATGTAGATTTTGAGCTGTGACTTCCAGAAACATGAGAATACATTTTTTTGTTATTTTAACTACCAACATATTGTGTCATACTAGCCATAGGAAACTTCAGTATCTTTCTCTTATGGAGTGAATAGGATACTCAATTTTAATCTCTTGAATTAATTAGTCATTGCTAAAATAACTGATGAGGGATGCTACTTTCTATTACTAAATTTAGTGGATTAAAATAATATACATTTGTGCCAGGTGCAAACTTACAATTGTAATCCTAGCTATTAAGAGCTAAGATCTGAAGATTGAGGTTCAAAGCCCAGCCTGGGCAGAAAACCTGGGCAGAAAAGTCTGTGAGACTCTTATCTACTATTACCCACCAAAAAGCTGGAAGTAGAGGTGTGGCTCAAGTGGTGGGGCACCAGCCTTGTGCATAAAAGCTTAAGGGACAGAAAGTGCTAGGATTACGGCATTAAGCCACCAGTGCTGGGTACTTCTGAGGAATTTTATCTGACCAAGTTAGTTCTTCTCTTTTTGTTTGAGTCAAAATTAACTGATTGTAACCTTAATTACATGTTTACCTTTACCACAATCATGGGCATGGCTTGCATTGCATTCCCAAGTCCTATCCACATTCTCCTAGTTTGTGGCCTGTCTACAGGGACTAGCAATTTTGGGAGCTGTCTTAAAATTCTGCTGTTGCACTGCCTTTTTTAAAAATCAGTAGTATGATTCTCTTCCATGTAAAATTTTAGTTTTGACATTTCTGCTGATATTTAGGAATTTTCATGTGTCATTGTTTGAAATAAGGTGTTTTTACCTAAGTAAACAATCAAAATAATGACCTGAAGTAAACATCAAGGTTGGAATATGTTTTTATTATAAAAAGAATATCTCAGCAACATAGTTTCATGAGTGTTAAGATTTCCTGGTTTATAGGCATCAAATGAATAAGAAGACTCAAGGGGCTATAGGCGAGAGACCTTAAATTTTCTTAGTCCACTTCTGACTGCATGTTAGCGTATCATGTTAGCTGGATCATGTGATTGTTTTATATAGGTTAACTAAAAGATAGCATTTGTTGGGATGTGGGAACATGGCATGTTTTATTTTTTTGGTCATAGTTTTAAATTGCTATAGAATGACATCATTTTGGGCTCTTTATCTCTTAGATTCTTCAGTATGATATGTGGAATGTTACTCCTACAGACCTATGGGATTGGAAACTTCTCAAGGAGAAGATTGCAAAGTAAGTAAAGTTAGAATTAAGTTAGGAAGACATGGATTTTCTTGGCTCTTAAGAAGTAAAATATATTATTGTAAATTCTGAAATTTATATTTTCTCTGTTTTTTTTTTTCTGGCTCTGGCCTTGAACTTAGGTCCTAGGTACTATCCCTGAGCTTTTTCAGCTCAAAGTTAGCTCTCTACAATTTGAGTTACTGCTCTACTTCCCATTTTTTTGGTGGTGAATTGGAGATCAGAGTCTCACAGACTTTCCTTCCTGGGCTGTCTCTGAACCATGATCCTCAGATCTCAACTTCTTGAGTAGCTACCAGCTTATTTTCTCCTGTTTTAAAGTTATTTATTTTAGAGCTGATTTTGGAACAACACTTAGTAAGAAAATACAGAATAGCCCGCAAGTGAAAGCATTTCAAAACGTGACTTGTTGATTTTATTTTAGGGGCTCAACACCTTAATTTTTCCAAATATTCCTGCTTTTTTTTTTTTTTTTTTTTTAAGTTTACTAGTACTGGGGGTTGAACTCAAGGCTTTGCCTGCTTGGTAAGCAAACACTCTACCATTTGAGCCATACCACCAGCCTTATGTTTTTGTTTTTGCTTTTTTTTTTTTTTTTTTTTTTTTTTTGGTTGTGGGGATTGAACTCGGCACTGTTCCTGAGCTCTTGTGCTCAAGGGTAGTCCTCTGTCACTTTGCGCTGTCACTTCCAGGTTTCTGGTGGTTAATTGGAGATAAGAGTCTCACAGACCTTCCTACCCAGGCTGACTTTGTACTGTAATCCTCAGATCTCAGCTTCCTGAGTAGCTAGAATGACAGGTGTGAGTCACTAGTGCCTGTAATATTTATGCATATTGGATTTACAAATGAATTGTTTTAGTTGATGGTTATAGGAATAAGTTAAAGATTTTGAAAGAATAATGAAAGGGCAATGTAGGAGAGAAATACTAAAAATGTAATCTTTGGGCTAACACATAGCTTAGTGATAGAGTGCTTGCCTACCACCTTGGATTCAAATCCCAGTCGTCCTAACCCGTAAAAGGAGTCACTGTAGGCCGTTCAAACTAGTGAGGAAACACAGTGATGTGTTTCCTGAAATGGTCTAGCATGGTGATCATATAGGTTCTTATAAAAGACTGAGGAGTACCAAATATGGCTCACGCATATCATGCCAAGTATCTCAGGGTTTGTTTGTTCTTTGTTCAAGGCTGGTTCTTTAACTTGAGCCACAGGTTTATTTTAATCTGTTTTTGGGGATTAATTGGAGATAAGAGTCTCAAAGACTTTTCCTGACTGGACTGGCTTCCAACACTGGGCCTCTGATCTCAGCTTTCTGAGTAGCTAGGATTTTAGGCATGAGCCACTGGTACCTGGTAATCTCAGCTACTTAGAGGCAAAAGTAATGAAGGGAGGATTGATAGTTCAAGACCAGACTGGACAAAGTTAACAACACTTTATCCCAAATACAAAATTAGGAAGCCTGGTTATATGGCACAAGCTGCAGACACTTGCCTGGCAAGCACAGGGCCCTGCATTCAAGCCCCAGTTCGGCCAAAACAAGCAAACCAAAAAATACAAAACAAAGGTTGTGGTAGAGCACTTGCCTAGGAAGTACAGGGCCCTAGGTTCAGTGTCCACAAAGAATGAAAAAAATGAGAAAAGAATGAATGTACCCTGATACAGGTGGACAACTCTTCAGTTCTGATTTGTGTATTTCCTGAGTGCCACAGTGCAAGTGGCATAAGTTAGGATATTATAAGAATTGCCAGCAGTAAAAATTTGTGCTAATTCTATTCAAGAATCACGAATTTAAGATAGGTGAGCTATAGGGTCAATCCTGTGTGGATCCACATCCTAATAAGAGTTTCACAAGTGAACATGTTAGCCAAATGCATGTATATGATATGTCTGACATCTGCATATGCTACAGTGACTTAAAGCAGCTTCCTTTCTGGGAGACTGTAGTTTTTAGCACCAGCATATAATAATCTTTTTCTTTAGGTATGGTATAAGAAACAGCTTGCTTCTTGCCCCGATGCCTACTGCTTCAACTGCTCAGATCCTGGGAAATAATGAGTCCATTGAACCTTATACCAGTAACATCTATACTCGCAGAGTCTTGTCAGGAGAATTTCAGGTGAGAAGTTCATAACCACATTTATAGAAAGATATTTTAAAGGTTTGAGATCAGCAGCGAATGTCCACATATATTGAATATGCTTTTTCTTAGTTTGGGGGCAAAGCTTTGTCTAGTCCTCTTTTTTCTTTAATATTGTGCTATATTGTTTCAGAAAATAATAGACATTTAATATTTAATAGATATCTGCTGAAAGAATGAATGTTTAGGAGATGACTATGAAAGTAACTTATTGATATTAATGTGGACATTGATGTTTTGTCTGTTATGTGATTATAGGGTTGTATACTACAACCTCAGCATGCTCAAGTCGGGATACTGAAGATGTATATAGAAGCATTAGCCCAGCACATTGGAATATACCTATAATTCCAGTACTCATGAGGCTGATGTAGGAAAGATTATAAGCTTGAGGCCAACCTGGTTTTTACAACAAGACCTGGGTTTTTTGTTTGTTTGTTTGTTTAATAAAAGAAACATTTAAGACTGGTTCTCAGACTTGGCTACTAATTAGAATTTCTGGCAGGTGAGACAAGTGTGGCTGTGTTTGAAAGTGCCCTGGTAATTTTTTTTTTTTTTTTTTGGTTGGTCGTGGGGCCTGAACTCTGGGCCTGGGCGCTGTCCCTCAGCTCTTCAGCTCAAGGCTAACGCTCTACCACTTGAGCTACAGCACCACTTCTGGCTTTTTCTGTTTATGTGGTGCTGAGGAATCAACCCAGGCAGGGCCTCATGCATGCAAGGCAAGCACTGTACCACTGAGCCACCTTCCCAGCCCTCCCAGTGATTTTTATATGTAGCAAGGGTTGTAAACCAATAATTTGAAAGATTTTTTTTTTAATATGTGAATTTCCACACATCCTGAGTAAATTTTTCTGCTTGGTTTAGGGAGGTAACATTTCTTCCCCCCACCCCCACCCCCAGTATTAGATTTAATTAAACTTAGAGTCTGGAACTTACTAGTCAAGTTCTCTACCATTTGAGCTTGCATCCTAGCCCTTTTGTTTTTTCATTATTTTTGTTATAGGGTCTCACTATTTTACCCAGATCATCCTGGACTTTGATCCTCCCATTTACTTTTCCTATATAACAGGAATAATAGGCATACACCATGTCAACTTTTTTTTTGCTTGGGATGTGACCTAATTTTTTTAACCAAAAATATATTGTACATTTAGAAAAAATAAAGCAGAATCAGTTCATATAGTTTTATCTAGCTTAGACGATATTGTTCTTTTCACTTTTGCAAACTACACGGTATGATTTTTATATACATTGCATTATGATAACCACTATATATATATTATTTTATTTTATTTTTTGCCAGTCCTAGGGCTTGAACTCAGGGCCTGGACACTGTCCCTGAGCTTCTTTTGCTCAAGGCTAGCACCTTTACCAATTGAGCGACAGCACCACTTCTGGCTTTTTCTGTTTATGTGTTACTGAGGAATCAAACCCAGGGCTTCATGCATACTAGGCAAGCACTCTACCACTAAGCCACATTCCCAGCCCTATTATGCTTTTTAAAATAATAGATTTCAAGATGTTGATGATGATGATGATGATGATGATTCATGGTATTGGGGATTGAACAGAGAGCCTCATGCAGCTAGGCAAGTCAAGAGCTTTACCACATGAGCTATGTCCCCAGCCCTTTGGCTTGTATTTTGATTTTGGAACAGGATCTTGCTGTTGTCTTTCCCATGTTGGCCCCAAACTTGATCTTCCTGCCTCTGCTTCTGAGTAGCTAGGGTTGCAGGTATGTGCTATTGTGTCCAGCTTAGATATCAGGTTCTTAAAAGAATATAAATTTCATGTAGTAAGATGGACCTCTTAGTTTTGTGAAAAATAGTTTACTAAGCAGTTTAGTACTAAATAATTCACTTATTTTGAGCTCTATACTTGTGGTTCTGTGTAGGCAGTCATTGTTAAGTTTCTTCACAAGTTTTCTGCTTTTCCATTCAGATTGTAAATCCTCACTTATTGAAAGATCTTACTGAACGGGGCTTGTGGAATGAAGAGATGAAAAACCAGATTATTGCTTGCAATGGCTCCATCCAGGTACAGAATGAAAATGTGGCTCTTCAGAAGCCAATTTGAACATTGTAGTCTACCTCTTTTATCCCAGGCAGTGAAGAGAAAACTTCTCATTTGTTGTTGTCATAGAGACTCTGCTTATGTAGCTGTTACTTCTGCTTTGTTGTACTAGGAATTGTACACATCTTTACATATCCCTGATCCTCTTATTTGTTTAGTAAAACATTGGTTCCTAACTTTTCTGTACACTTGAGGAATTTAAAAAATTCTATAGTTTAGGGCTCATTCCCTGCTAGTAAAATAAGAATGTGTGGGAGAGATGGGTTAAAGATTCTTTTTGCAGTTCCAAAATGCTTGAAAATTTGGGGAACACTGATTTTTTTTTTAAAGTCTAAAATTAGCACTAACCTTAAAAAGCTTGATACTTTGAAGATTGAGGTATCAGAAGACAGTCACAGAGTTGTTTTTGTTTTGTTTTGTTTTGTTTTTTTGGTCCTGGGGTGTGAACTCTGGGCTTGGGTGCTATACCTCAGCTCTTCAGCTCAAGGCTAGCACTCTACCGCTTGAGCCACAGCACCACTTCCAGTTTTCTAGTGGTTTATTGGAGATAAGAGTCTCACAGACTTTCCTGGTAGGGCTGGCTTTGAACAGTGATCCTCAGATCTCAGCCTCCTCATTAGCTTGGATTACAGGCGTGAGCTACCAGTGTCCAGCACAGAGAGGTTTTTTTAATAACAAAGTATTTTCAGTTGAGAATCAAGAAGCATTTAATTGTAGGTAGAAATCTAAATGTTGGTCTGCTTAGCAACACAAAAAGTCCTAAAACATTTTATTTATTTATTTATTTTTGGTTGGTCATGGGGCCTGAACTCTGGGCCTGGGCACTGTCCTAAGCTCTTCAGCTTAAGGCTAGCACTGTACCACTTGAGCCACAGCGCCACTTCCAGCTTTTTCTGCTTATGTGGTACTAAGGAATCGAACCCAGGGCCTCATGCATGCAAGGCAAGCATTCTACCACTGGACCACCTTCCCAGCCAAACATTTTAATTTTTGATGGCAGAAACTAGCATTAGTTTGTCATTTTAAAGCAGATTAACTATAGACCTAAGAAACCCGACTTATTTAGATTCCAAATGGAGTTTGTGGGTTTATAGCTTACTTGTCTCATTGCTTATTTTGATTATGTCTCTGTGAATTACATCACTTATTACTATTTTTCTCTGAATGTTCCTTCCTAAGTATCTCTAGAATAATGAACATTTTGGTTATATATGAAATAGAGATGGATACTTAAATCTTTGGATGGATGATTGGTTAGTGGGTTGACTTTCTAAACAAGCAGTAGGCATAAGCAGTCTGGAAAAACTTGACAAGGATCATCATGTACTGAATGAATTGTAAGGTTAAATCTGGTAGGAAGACTAGACGCTTTCATTCTTATTCTGTTAGTCATACTGGTTTCTTTACTAGGGCAGAATAGAGATTTGTTTTTCCCTTTTCAGAGCATACCAGAAATTCCTGATGATTTGAAACAACTTTATAAGACTGTGTGGGAAATCTCTCAGAAAACTGTTCTTAAGATGGCGGCCGAGAGAGGTGCTTTCATTGATCAAAGTCAGTCTTTGAACATCCATATTGCGGAACCTAACTATGGCAAACTCACTAGTATGCACTTCTACGGCTGGAAGCAGGTTGGTAGAGGAAGTTTAAAATAACTTAATTGTTGGCATGGGATGGGATTTTTTTGGTGTTTTCTTTCTTTTCCTTCCTTCCTTCCTTCCTTCCTTCCTTCCTTCCTTCCTTCCTTCCTTCCTTCCTTCCGTTCTTTCTTTCCTTTCTTTCTTTCTTTCTTTCTTTCTTTCTTTCTTTCTTTCTTTCTTTCTTTCTTTCTTTCTTTCTTTCTTTCTTTCTTTCTTTCTTTCTTTCTTTCTTTCTTTCTTTCTTTCTTTCTTTCTTTCTTTCTTTCTTTCAATTCTGGGCCTATGCGCTCTCCTTCAGCTCTTCAGCTCAAGGCTCACACTCTACCACTTGAGCCACAGTGCCACTTCCAGTTTTCTGGTAGTTTATTGGAGATAAGAGTCTTACGGACTTCCCTGCCCGGGCTGGCTTTGAACCATGATCCTCAGATCTCAGCCTCTCAAATAGCTAGGATTACAGGTGTGAGCCACCAATGGCCAGCTTGTTTTCTTTTTTAGTAGTGGAGTTTGACTTCAAAGTCTCATGAGCCAGTCCACTAGCCCAGGAACAGTTTTTTTATCCTAGCTACCTATTAAATATTACCATCTAGAAATTCTTTTATTTCAAATCCAAATGTATTAAAACCAATCCATGGTTTATATACCATAACAGCTTTGGATTTTTGTTTGTCTTGGAATTATTTCATCCTAGGTTTGAAAACTTGGAGTTGCTACTTAAGATCCTTCCCATCCCCTTTATTGTCCCTGCAATTCTTTACAAAATTATATTGGTTATTCTTTGTATGTTTCTTTTTTTTTGGCGGGGGGGTGGGGGGGGTCCAGTCATGGGCCTGAACTCTGGGCCTGGGTGCTATCCCTCAGCTTTTCACCTCAAGGCTAGCACTCTACCACTTGAGCCACAGCACCACTTTTGGCTTTTTTTTTTCTGCTTATGTGGTGCTGAGGAATCAAACCCAGGGCCTCATGCATACAGGAAAACGCTCTACCTCTGAGCCACCTTTCCAGCCCTCTTTGTATGTTTCTTGAATGTCTTCTCACCTCTTCCATTGGCATTATTTTTAGCTGATATTTTTGGTTTAGTGTATTGTTTCAAACCATCTTGTTCACTGCTGCCATTCCTAAATGAATGCTTTGTCTATGTCAACCCATATTCAGAATTATCCATTTTTTTCCCACAGTGTAAAGGCCAACTGTAAAGTTCTATGAATCTGAATTCTATTCTTATTCCTTGGCAATATGATGGATTTTTTTTTTTTGTACTGGTCCTGGAGCTTGAACTCAGGGCCTGAGTGTTGTCCTTGAGTTTTTTGCTCAAGACTAATGCTCTACTACTTGAGCCATGGCTCTACTTTTGGCTTTTGCTTATTAATTGGAAATAAGAACCTCATGGACTTTTCTGCCTGGACTGGTTTCAAACCACCATTCTCAGATCTCAGCCTCCTGAGTAACTAGGATGACAGATATGAGCCACCACGCTGCCTGGCAATGTGATGGATTTTTATGTACAATCATAAATTTGTTTTCTTATGTAACATACTTTTCTTGAGCTGCTACAGTATACCAGCACTGGGATACAGAACAGAAGATGATCCTTATCCTAAAGTATTTATAGTCTGTTACACAGACACTTACTTTGTCTCTGAAAATAGGTAGAATTTAAGGCAAATGTGTTGTCTTTGGCAAACCAGAAGTCTCAATAAAAGCAAATACAACTGAATAAAAATATGTGAGAGTACCACCTAGAGAAGATAGAATTGCAAGTTTAAAAATAATATTTATAATCATTAAGTAGTTGTACAAAAGAGTTTTAATTCAACATATCAGCTTATAGGTTTAATGCATCTTAAAAAAAATTTTAAATAATTGTATAAAGAGGTTTCAATTCTGTATGTCAGATTATGAGTACAGTGTATCTTTTTTTTTTTTCCAGTACTGGTTCTTGAACTCAGAGCCTGGGTACTTGAGCAAAAGAAGCTCAAGATTATCACTCTACCACTTGAGCCATAGTGCTACTTCCAGCTTTTTCTGTTTATGTGGTACTAAAGAATCAGACCCAGGGTTTCATGCATGCTAGGCAAGCACTCTACCACTAAGCCACATTCCTAGCCCGAGTACAGTGCATCTTGACCAATGTCACCCTAGAATTTCAAATTTAGTAAAGAGTTTAACCTGGTTTATGAGAATATTGTTAAATTAAGTTGATGTTTTAGCATGTAAGAGAATGTCTTTTAAACATTGACCTTGAATGTCTAGTGTTCTCACAAAATTTTTCCTAGTAGTTTTATTTACTTCCTTACAGGGTTTAAAGACTGGGATGTATTATTTAAGGACAAGACCTGCAGCTAACCCAATCCAATTCACCATAAATAAAGAAAAGCTGAGAGATAAAGAAAAGACATTGAAAGAAGAAGAGGAGAAGGAGAGGAACACAGCAGCCATGGTGTGTTCTTTGGAGAACAGAGATGAGTGTCTGATGTGTGGGTCCTGAGGAAAGGCTGAAAAGAGATCAGCACATCATCCAGAGCAGACCAACTTGATTGAGTGTAGATAGACATAGTGGGTTTGCTTGAAATGGTAAGGCTTTGCTGGACTTCACTGCAACAAAAGGAGCAATTGATTTAAAGTAGTTTCTACATAGTGTGAAGATAATGATTTTTTTAAAAGTAAAAAACACCAAAATATTTTGGGAATCAAAGTGGAGTTTTAGGATTGCAAAAGAAGTCATCGTGGAAATAGGAAGTGATTTGGTAAGGTTTCATCAACCCTTCTAGCATTCCTTTTCTGATGATTTCAGTTTGGGTAAGGACACTGATTTGAGTTTTGTTGCTTCTACTGGTTTCCTGGACTCAAAACTCACTGATAACCCACGAGAAGTATGGATAAGGAGTCAAGTTCTATAGGTCATTCTGAAATAAAGACGAACATTTCTAAATGATTGTGTGATGATAATTTTTGTTACTTTTTTTTTTTTTTTTTTTTTGCTTATTGCTTATGTGGTGCTGAGGAATCGAACCCAGGGCCTCTGGCATGCAAGGCAAGCACTTTACCTTCCCAGCCCCATTGTTACTTATTTTCATACATAGGTCATATTTGAAAAAAAATTTTGAGAATTAAATGAGATTTTTTGAGATACTATTAGACTATATAGATGCTGCAGTATGTCCTTTTCCTCCACTGTACCCCTGTAGTAAAATTTCTGTAACATCAAATTTACTGTTTGACCCATTTTTAAATGTACAATTCAGTGGCATTTAGTACATTCACAATCTTGTATGGCCATCAGCACTTTCCATATCTGTAATTTTTCAATCTTTCCAAATAGGAACAGGACTCATCAAAACATTACAACTAAGCTGGGTGCTGGTGGCTCAATGCCTAAAATCCTAGCCACTCAAGAGGGTAAGATCTGAGAATAACATTGGTATACAATGTATTGAATTAATTCCTACATTCAATTGTTTGGGTTATGTACATTGAAAAAAGGTGTAGGAATATATGACCATTCTGTGTTTAACTTTGAGGAATTACCTAACTTTTCCATATCAGCTGCACTGTTTTATATTTCTACCAGTGAGCTGGGCGCTGGTGGCTCATGCCTGTAATCCTAGGAGGCTGAAATCTGAGGATGATGGTTCCAGCCCAGGCAGGAAAAGCTGGGAAATTCTTACCTCCAATAAACCACCAGAAAACAAAGTGGCACTGTGGCTCAATGGTAGAGTGCTAGCCTTGAGCTGAAGAGCTGAGGGACAGTGCTCAGGCCCAGAGTTCAAGCCCCATAACAGACTCTCCCCCCACCCCAAAAAAAGTTATCTTTCTACCAGTGATCTTCAAAGGCTCTAGGTTCTCTACATCTTCACTAACACCTGTTTTTCATAATTTCTATACTAGCCATGCTCATGGCTTTGACGATTTTAGTCTAATGTTTCTTTTTGTTGTTGTTGTTGTTGTTGGTCATGGGGCCTGGGCCTGAGCACTGTCCCTCAGCTCTTCTGCTCAAGGCTAGCGCCCTACCACTTGAGCCAAAGTGCCACTTCCAGCTTTTTCTGCTTATGTGGTGCTGAGGAATTGAATCCAGGGCCTCATGTATGCAAGGCAAGCATTCTACCACTGAGCCACCTTCCCAGCCCTTCTAATGTTTCTTGACCTGGTTATTTGAGATGGTTGTTTTGGATTTTTTTCCTCCTTAGGCTTCCTAGATCTATAACTACATTTTTTTTTTTATTAAATTGGAAATTTGGGACATTTGGGACTATTATTTCTTCAGATAAAGCTTTTGCTTCTTTCCCTGTTACGGAGCTCTCATAATGTAATGTCACTATTGATGATTGGCCTATTGATGGCCCTTGGGTCTCTAGGCTCTATTCAATTTTCTTTTTCCTTTCTGTTTCCTATTACATAATAATTTCTGTTGCCTTGTCTTCAAGTTTGTTGATACTTCTTCCTGCTGTTAAGCCCCTCTCAAGAATTTTTTGTTATTATGCTTTTCAGTTCTAGAATTTGATTTTTTTAAGTTATTTTTACCTTTGTTGATATGTTTATTTTTGTTGATAGACTGATTTTGTTGTTTTTCTGTATTTGTGTTTTCTTTTAGCTTTTTGAGTTTATAAGACAACTTTTGTTAGTGGGAATATAAATTAATCCAGCCAGTATAATTGTGTAAAGGTTCTAGACAAGTTTAAAAGGCTGGGAAGGTGGCTCAATGGTAGAGTGCTTGCCTTGCATGCATGAGGTCCTAGGTTCAATTCCTCAGCAGAAAAAGCCAGAAGTGGTGCTGTGGCTCAAGTGGTAGAGCGCTAGCCTTGAGTTGAAGAGCTGAGGGACAGCGCCCAGGCCCAAAGTATAGGCCCCACAACTGGAGAAAAAAAAAAATCTTTAACAAAGTGGAACTACCATCTGACCCATTTATACCAATTTGGGGGTATCTACCCACAAAATTCTGTCAATAGACAGTAGAGATACCTGTACACCTGTGTTTATTGGAATAAGCCTAAGTACCCATTACAGAAGAATGGATTAAAAAAATGTGTTGTACACAATGGAGTTTTATTTAGCCATAAGGAAGAATGAAAATGTCATTTGTATGAAAATGGGTATAACTGGAGATTTATCTTGTTAAGCAAAACAAGCCAGACTCAGAAGGACAAACTTTCTATCATGTGGAATTTAAATATAAAAGAAAAAGAAGACTTACTAAGGAAAAAGGAGGAGACCAATTGGGCGTGGACATAGTTATGAGAACAACCTGGGGGAACAAAACCAACAAACTTGGTAATATACTGTGAGAGACCCTAATGGGATGTTGCAAAATGGTAGGCAATTCTTGATAAAATTCTGGGGAAAAAACTTTTTTTTTTCATTTTTTTAATGAAGCTTGCAAAAATAGAATATTAATTAGATAGCTCTATTTGATATTTTAAAAAATCATGCTGGCCAATAGTTATAAACTTTCAATGATAAGATTAATGAGCTTGGGGGTCTAGTGTATAACATGGGAGATGATGGTCATTTTAAATGGATTTGATTGACATCATTACACAGTGTATACATAAGTCATGTGCACATTGAATAAATTTGAAAAGAAAAATGAAGCTTGGAACTTTAGAAATACATATATCTGCCACATGGTGATTATGTGTGTGCTTGTGAGCCAGTACTAGGGCTTGAACTCAACCTGGGCACTGTCCTGAGTTTTTGTGCTCAAGGCTAGAATTCTGTCACTTGAATCACAGCTCTACCTTCTGGCTATTTTGGTGGCTAAGTGGAGATGAGAATCTCATCAACTTTCCTGCCCAAGCTGGCTTTGAACTATGATTCTTGGGTCTTAGCCTCCTAAGCAGTTAGGCTTACAAGTGTGAACCAACAGTGCCTGGCTACATAGTGAATTCCTTTGTTTTTCTTTTTAAATATTATTAAATTGTATAAAGGAGTTCCAATTCTGTAAGTAAGGTAATGAGTATAATGCTGCTTGGATAATATCATCCACTTCATTTGAGATAAATATAGGGATCTGTTGTATTTTTTTTTAATAGAACTTCATATTTAGGTTTCATCAAACAGACTTCCATGAAATTGGTATCATCTTTTGTTTTAATTCACCCTTTTACATTATATGATCTAGTTACTTTACACCACCAAATATGCATATATTTAATCTTTCCCTGTGGGAACGATAGGGACCTGTAGCCTTTTTACCAGAGTGGCTGTATTGGGGAAAAGGAAACAAATCTTTTAGGATTCCTGGACACAGGCACTGAACTGACATGGGAAACCCCAAGTGTCACTGTGGTCTACAAAGTAAAAGCTTAGGTAGGTCAGGTGATAATGGAGTCTTTGCTCAGGTCCATCTAAGTGGATTTTGTGGATTCCAGAAACTATCCTATGTTTATTTTTTCAGTCCTATAATGCATAATTATAAAAGACATGCTCAGCAACAGGCAGAATCCCCACAATCATTCCTGCTTCTGGAGCAAGGGCTGTTATAACAGGAAAAGCCAAGTGTAAGGTCACTAGGAAAATGGTCAGCCAACATCTGTAATGTCTTTCTGGAAGGATGGCAAAGATTAGTGCCACCGTTGACTTGAAGTATTCAAGTACTTCAGGTACTGAGTGCTCAGGATTTTGCAGAAAAGGGATGTTGGACAGACAATGGGTTATTGTCCATTGAATGGTAATTCCAACAGGATAGGGTTTCATTAGCTTCATGTGTTTTCATTTGGACACATGGGGCAACACCCCATCCTCTAACGGAAGTGTTATGTACAAGATCTGACTCAAGCAGGCACTGAAGACATGAAGAAATGGCTCAAATGGTATGGCCCCTGCTCCTACTACATTTATCTCTCTCCCTAATCTCTATCTATGGCCTCACGAGTTCACTCTGGTCATTTGACAGAGAAAGAGAAGAATCCGTGGTTTTATGCAATGTAGGGCAACATAGCTCCCTTCTAGAGATGTCAGAGAAGGTTTTTTTTTTTTTTTTGATCGGTTGTGGGGCTTAAACTCTGGGCCTGAGTGTTGTCTCTGAGCTCTTAAGCTCAAGGCTAGCACTCTACTACCTGAGCCACAGTGCCTCTTCTAGTTTTCTGGTGGTTTATGGGAGCTAAGAGTCTCATGGACTTTGCTGCCTGGACTGGCTTTGAACCGAGATCCTCAGATCTGTCTCTTGAGTAGCTAGGATTACAGGCGTGAGCCACTGGCACCTGGCTTATAGAAGTCTTTTCGGCAAGGAATTTAAATTATTTTTTTAAGTTTTGACACAGGGTCTCATGTATTATCCAGGCTGCCCTGAACTTGACTCAGGAGATCTTCCTGCCTCAGTCTCTTGAGTAGTTGAGACTATACACTATTCTGACAAGGGTAGATCATATTAGCTACCAGAGGAAGAATGTACTGATACATGTGAATTGGAGTCAGACTCAGGTCTGGGTCTCAGACTAGGACCTTGTCTGGTCTTTGGGTCAGGTGGGAGCCAGTGCAGGACCTTGTGTGTATGCCTGAGGTCAGCCCAGAGGCCTCAGAGTTCTGACGGGTGTTTGGCTCATATTGGGCTTCAGGGGAAGGTCTGTTCTGATCTTTGGGCCAGATTACAGCCTAGAAGAAGATCTTGGAGTATCTGTCAGACAGGGGCCCTGGGAATAAACTAGCCTGTTTGTGTGAACTAAATGGGCCACCCTAAGGTCAGCCTGACCTGTGTGTCTATGTCAGATTTGCAATCTCAAGAAGGGCCTTTGCCTGAATTATCGAATCTAACTCAGTTCTTGAATTAGAATAGAAAACTCAAGGCTGACAGGCATATTTGGCCACACTGAACTTCATGTCTAAGTCTTAGGCTAAATTTGGGAGAGACAGCCCTAGGTAAGGGCTTAAACTGTTTGCTTGACACTAAAAGTTCAAGACAGGCTGTAATCTGATCTGGTCTGTGTACATCCTAATAAAGCTACATGCATTCACATATTAATTTGGGCTTTCCCAAGAATCAGAGGACAGAGAAAAATAAGGATAAGTAGGTACAAGCAGTTTTTTTATTGGGGTAAAGACAAAACATTCTAATAATTTAACAAACCATAGTTGACCAACAGTGGCCCTGCTGCTGAGCCTATAATGTCAGGAAATTGCAGCCTGTCTCAGTACTGCTTGTTTCGTTCTTGTTACTAGAGGTTACAGCCCTCTTTACCCTGGCAACTTCCTTTCTACTCTTGGGTTCTGTAACGTCTGTGGTATCTTTCCCACCTCCTGGGGTGGTTCCTTTCCACAAAGCATCTTTCCTACATGTTGCCGGATCTCCCTAGTCCTCACCCCATAGATGAGAGGATTCAAGGTTCCGGGCAGCAGCAAATAGATGGCGCTGAGTAGATTCTGAACATCCTGCGACACAGTCTTGGCTACTCGAAAGACAATGGAAGTGGAAAGACCAGAGAGGTAGATGGTAAAAATGACCAATAAGTGGGAGCCACAGGTGTGCAGGGCCTTGGAGCGGGCTCCTCCAGAGGAGATTCGGAAGGCAGCATAGATAATCCGAGTATAGGAAGTTCCCAGCAGGACCAGATCGAAGGTCACAGTGATCAGCCGCATAGCCAGTCCCAATTGGTTGTTGAAGGTCAGGTCTCCACAAGCTATGCTCAGCAGTGCGATGTACTCACAGGTAAAGTGTCGAATCACAGCTGTGTGGCAGAATCGAGCTCGTGCAGTTAGTATCACCAAGGGTGCTGCCACTCCCAGGCTCCGTGTCAGGGCAAAAATGGCCAGTGAGCCCAGCAGGCGGGAAGTCATCAGGTCAGAGTAACGGAGTGGGTGGCAGATGGCCACGTAGCGGTCAAGGGCCATGGCTAGCAGGAGATTGTAATCCAGAAGAAGGGTGAAGTAGATAAAGAACATCTGGGCCAGGCAGCCAGGCAGTGAAATGGGATTCGCATAATGTACAAAGCCTTCTAACATTTTAGGCATCACCGCTGTGGCAGCACAAATGTTCACAGCCAGGAGCAGAGCAATGAGTACATACATGGGCTGGTGCAGACTCCGCTGAGCCACCACAGTGTAGATGACCACAGCATTGGCAGTAATGATGGTCACATAGAGGAAGGTGAGAGGCAGGACCAAGAGGGACCGCCACTGTTGCAGTCCAGGGAAACCCACCAGGAAGAAGTTGATATAGGAGATGTTGACAGTGCTGATATTTCCATCCTCACCCATTAGGTTCAGTCCTGGGCTGGCACCAGGAATGGGGATCAGAGGCAGTTAGAAGGAAATAGTTATTTTAGGGGCCTGAGAATTTTATGAAAATCTGCCTGCCTGCCTGTTTATTACTTTGGAGCAGACAGTACAATGTGAGGTATTGTGGAAGCTACACAGATTTCCTTGTCCTCTAGGAGCTCATGTAAACTCAAGACCCTTGTTTATAACATCTTATAGGCATTTGATTGCTAAGTAAAAGGTAAGGAGAAAATGTAAATATGTTATATGAAGGGGGGAGGTAAAGTAATGATGGCTGAAGGTAACAGAAGAAAGGTTGAAGAAAAATGCTTTATTCAGAAGAGAAACTATGGAGAGCTTTGATTCAAAGAGCATGAGAAGGACAGATGCATTGCTTGGGAGAGAGGAACCCACTAGGAATGATGGGCTCACTGTGTGCTCAGGCACGCTGAAGCTAACTAAGCTAGAGGAAAGCTGCCTAGGAAGTTGGTCTTTCTGGACCAAAAGGAACCTGTTCTAGAGCCTGATCCTTTCTTAAGCCCCACTCAAATGGCCTTGTTCTCCTGTCGGGCCTCATCTTCAGTATCCTTGGTGATGACCTTGCTTTCCTCTCTCAAGGTGAGTTCTGGGAGGACATGCCTCTGGAGTGCTCACCAGAGCTCCAAGTTCAGACATAGGGTTTGTTGGAGCATTGCTTGTGAGTTGGTGGATGGGGAGTAGGAAGAAGATGGAGCAGGCCACATGTGTAATTGGATGTTTAGAACCAAACTTTTTGCGTAATGAAGGGAGTAGAAATTGAAAGATCGATGATTCAGCAATGCAGTCTTATCTTACCCAGATGTGATGACTGATATACACATATACAGCTAATGCTTATTGGACATTGAGTATCCACCTGGAAACATCTGAGATGCTTTTGTATATTAACTTTAAAAAATTCTCATTTATCCAAGAGGAAACTGAGACAAAGTAAAGGTTCAGTCCAGTTGAAGGTTTTATGGCTAGTAAATGGCAGAGTTGGATTTGAACCCAGGGACTCACACCAAAGTCTATTCTTTTAGCAATTTCAGGATGACAATTTGTTCTGCTTTTCCTAAGATTTGCTGGGTTGTAGGACTGTAAGTCTGAAATGTCAGGTACACTAGGCAGCTGTCCCTTTATCTATATTAATATTAGCTACACTGAAGATTAGAGATACTTTATAGATAGATAGTGGAATAATTTGGATATATTTTTCTTCCTTTTCACTAGGTTTGGATCTATGAAAATTACTGTTTGTGTTACCATAGCCATCCTCTGAAGACTCAGGAAAAAGGGACACGTGGATTTGATATTCACACTACAAGGAGAACTCAAGAGGAAGAGGACCTAGAATCCCAAAGGCCCCTTAGGATGTATTTCTGGAAATCTTAGAGTCTTAATTTAGAAAGCAGAACATAGATTTTGGGAGATGTATTTTTGTTGAGGTTGGACAAGGGTCAGTCAGCCCTTGTGGGAAGGTGGTAAAATCGATTCTTATGGTGGAGTTTGTGGAAGACCTTCTAGGAGGAAAGTGAAAATGGAAGCAGAGTGAGGTGAGAGATGGTGCATAAATGAGTGAAGAAATATGCGGGGCGCTGGTGGCTTGCCCTGTAGTCCAGTTAGGACTGGAGGCTGAGATCTGAGAATTACCATTTGAAGCCAGCCTCTGCAGGAAAGTTTGTGAGACTCTTTATCAAAAATTAGTCACCCAAAATGCTTCAAGGAGAGCTGTGAATCAAGTAGTAAAAGCACCAGCCTTGAGCAAAAAAGCTCAGGGACAGCTCCCAGGCCCTGAGTTCAAGCCCCACGACCATAGGCAGAATAAACAGATCAGTGCAAGTGACTAAAATAAGGGAAGCTGGGGAATGGGAGCTGTGCTCAAGTGGTAGAATGCCAGGTTTGAGTAAAAAAGCTCAGAGACAGTTGATTAAGCCCAGAGTTCAAACAGGACTGGTACACACACAAAGAGAGGATCATGTAAAGAAAGAAAAGAAGGGAAGCAGAGTGAGACCCAGTAGCAAACAGTGCTGGAAACCAGCGTTTGATTCACACCAGCGCTTGAAGAGATTTGATTGCTCTGGAGGCTTCATGGTATAAATAAAACTTAGTGACTAGTACAGGAGGAGTTGAAGGCGGCTAAATTACCCTAAAAGGATTACTGTTCTGAGCAGTAGAACAGTGGGACAGACAGGAGAACTGAAATGAGGATTCCTGTGGGAAGAAGCCTGTCTCCTCCTTGCCAAAGTCAAAGCCCCAGAAAAGAACTTCAGTGACCTCTTATCCTCACAAGCTGTTGCGCTACTCTCATCCTCTTTCTTCCTTCAGCTCCAGAGGAGAAGTCTTTTCTCTCTCTGCCTTCAGAACATCTCCCATATCTCGCTTCTTTCCCTTCAGTTTATGAAAAAGTTCACGTCTCTGTTGTTGGAGAAAGTACACGCTGTCTTAACTTTATATAGCCTTTGAGATCCCAATCTTTCTTCCCATTTTTAAACAAGCTCTTGGAATGTCTTTACCATGCTATAATTACTGGCTTCCTGATCTCCCTGCCAGATTGAAAGTGGGACTCATCTCTGCCCCAGTGTCCAGCATACAGCCTATTGAAGAATGGGGAGTCTCAAACAGTACTATGTTAGCCAGGTACAGTGTCTCAAACCTGTCATCCAAGCTATTTTGAAGATAAAGATCCAGGGGATCATGGGTTGAGGCCAGCCCTGGGGAAGAAGTTTTTGAGACTCTATCTTAACTAATGGCTAGGTGCAGTGGCACCCTCTTGCCATTCCTAGCAACACGGGAAAACCTAAGTAGGAAGATCACAGCCCAAATGAGGGTACCTTGGTTATAAAGCAATATATGGAATTGAAACTCCATTGGTCATTTCAGAAATAACTAATACAAAAAGAGGCTGGGGGGCTGGGAAGGTGGCTCAGTGGTAGAGCTCTTGCCTTGTATGCCTGAGGCCTTGGGTTCGATTCCTCAGCACCACATAAGAAAAAAGAAAAAAGCCGGAAGTGGCGCTGTGGCTCAAGTGGTAGAGTGCTAGCCTTGAGCTGAAGAGCTGAGGGACAGCGCCCAGGCCCAGAGTTCAGGCCCCACGACCGGACACAAAAAAAAAGAAAAACAAAACAAAAAAGAGGCTGGAAGGATGGCTTTGCAAGCTTGAGGCCCTGAGTTCAATCCCCAGTATCACAACAACAACAACAAAACCATGCTGTGTTGAAGGGATTAACAATTCTACAAAGTGATTTTACTAAACCTAATATGCCCTTTAGAGCAACTTGGAGGTTTACTGAATGAATGACTAGCTAACTCTATTGGGGATCAGTGATTTCCAGTGATATGCTTAGTCTCGCTTAGAAGGGAGAGCAACACCACAACTCTAGGTCTTCTCAGACCGTTTTCTTTACAGCTCTCCAGATCCCCAATAAATACAGCACTGGCCAAGCTTACAAGAATTCTTCATCTCAGCAGCAACATTGAGAGTTAGGATGTCCTGAGTACTTATTACAGGCCAGACATGTTCCAGGTGTTTTCCATGGGTTTAATGTCTCATGGTAACTGAGAAAACAATTCCACTTATTATCCCAGTTTGTAGATGAGGTCACTGAGGTTTAGAGAGGTTAAATAGCATATGAATTAAGGGATAGGACTGGATATGAACCTAAGTTTGCCAGTGGTAGAATTGGTTCCAATCTCAGGTTTACTTCCCTCCAAATACCCACATAGATCTTTCTTCTCACCGTGGCAGCTTCTGACTGGGTTGCAGTCTGCTGGAGCTTTTGTTCCGCTTCTGAAGAGGGAAAGCCCGAGGTCAGTGCCCAGCTCTAAGGCGGATCTGTGAGGCTGGGGAGGGTTAGGTAATTATTCCTGTCGCCCCAAGGAGGAGCAGAAGAGAATTCCCAGAGGAGCGTCAGTCATGCCTAGGGACTTAAAGGATGAAAGAAGGGGAACCTTCCTGTCATATTCCCATGTGTAAATATATTATGCATTGATTATGCCCATCTACCCTTTTCTATGCTTTAACCCTTTCTCCTTTTCTCATCTCAGACTACTTAATATCTGTCTGTCTATCTGTCTGTCTGTCTATCTGTCTATCTATCTATATCTATTTTTTGCTGAAGCATATTTGTTATTTGTTGTTTTTTACATTTAGGAACAATGTCATAGGCAGGCGCCGTTGGCTCATTACTATCATCTTACCTATTCCATGGCTAAGATTTGAGGATCTAAGTTTAAAGCCAACCCATACAGAAAAGTCCATGAGACTCCATCTCCAATTAACCATCAACAATCAAGGATAGAGGTATGGCTTAAGTGGTAAAGCATCAACTATGAACAAAAATGCCAAGCAAGGGTACAAGTTCAAGGGCCATGAGGTCAAGCCTTGGTAGTAGCATTGAAAAATAAAAAAACCAAACCCAAAACAATAATAACAAACCCCATAACAAGGGCATTGTGAGTATTCTTGTATGTGTATTTTTTGATGCTTATGTGTCTGAGATTTGTGAGACATGCATATTTTCAATTTTACTAGATAAAGATAAATCATCCAAAGTGGTTGTAATAATTTATAGTATCATCGATAATCTATGAGAGTATCATTGCCATCTTTAGGAGAATTGATATATATATATGTAATATATAATACATAAAATTTAAATTATATATCCATCTATTATGTCTGTATGACAGATATGGTGAGTGTACAGTGGACAACCTGGATATTTGTATGTGAGAGGTTTGAGATAACTTTATACATACTTATTTTTTTTTTTTTTTTACATACTTATTTTTTGAAATGCAAAGTCTTTTGCCTATTTTGTTATTGTCTATTTTTCTCTTATTGGGTTATAGTTGCTCTTTATATATTCTGCATAGTAGGTCTTCATTAGTTAAATTATTGAAACTATCTCCCCCAAATTTATAGCTTGCCTTTTAACTCCTCTCCTTTTTTTTTTTTTTTTCTGTTTTGTTTCAGTGCTGGAGATGGAACCCAGGGCAGGCTAGGTAGGTCTATGACACACTACTGAGTTATATATCCTCAACCCTTGCCTTTGCACTTTTATGACTTTTTTTTTTAAAGATAGGATCTTGCTATATAGCCCAGGCTGGACTCTAGCTTTTGATCATCCTGGCTTAGCTTCCTGGAGGTTAGAATTATAGGCATAGAACACCACACCCAGGTTTGTGGTATTTTTTGGTCAAATCCTGTCTAGTACATAGGGTATCTTTGTACAAATTACAAATCAATCTCTTTGAAGGTCTGAAAAGTATAGTGTGGATTGCATTTCATCTTCCAGTTGCTTCTAGTTACTCTTGTCAGATGCCTTTGTGCAGCTTAGTGCATAAAACCAACTACATAAAAGTGGTGGCACTGCCTTTTATTAACAAAAGTTCTTAATTTTAATGTAGTCAAATTTATATCATGTTCTTTCCTTTCCTTTATAAAATTGTTAGTACTTTTTGTGCACTTTTAATAAAAGTTTTAAACAATGAATATATAAATACATATTATTTATAATATATTCATAAATTTTCTTTTCAACAAGGTAGGTGTAGTGGTTCATGCTTATATCTAGATACTCAAGAAGTGGAAATAGGAAGGACTGCAGTTCAAGGCCAGTCCAGACAAAAATGCTTATGAGATCTCTTCACAAACAATCGTTGAGTGGAGTGGCACTTGCCTGTTATCTCAGCTACACAGGAAATGTAAATAAGAGGATCATGGTTCAGGCTGTCCTAGGCATAGACACAATAACCTATTTGAAAAATAACAGCCAAAAGGACTGGGGTGGTGGCTCTGTGGCTCAAAGTGGTAGAGCATTAGCTTTGAGCAAAAATCTCAGAGACAGTGCCCAGGCCCTGAGTTCAAGCCCCACGACTTACCAAAACAACAACAAAACAAAAACAATAACAAAAGGGCTGGGGTATGGCTCAAATGGTAAAGCACCTGCCTAGTAATTGCAAGTCCCAAGGCCAAAAAGTTTTAAACTACCCTCCCTCCCTCCCTCCCTCGCTTCCTTCCTTCCTTCCTTCCTTCCTTCTTGTTTGAGATCAGGGCTTCATGCTTGTGTAATTGTGGGGCCCCAATCGTCAGCGTGGCCCCGTGGTCCGGCCTGCTGGAGGGGGCGGGGCATCAGGAGGCGAGCCTCACCGCTCCACAGAACAGGCCACCAAACAGAGCCGGGCTGACGTCACAGCCCCACGGGGCCTGCCGCCGGAGGGGCGTGCCACGCCGCCGAAAGGGGGCGGGGTGTGCTACTGGAGGGGGTGGGGTGTCGAGCCCCACACGGCGAGCTGCCTATGGGGATTGGACAGGGGGCAGCTTGGGGGAGGAGCATGAATGACCATTCGTGGGGGAGGGGCGCAGCCTATCTGGGTATATATAAGCCGCATGCGCGCAGGCGCGCGGCCAGAGGTAGGATAGAGGAGTAGGGAGGAGGAGACCAGAGGAGACCTGGAGTCCTGAGAGGGGGAGAGTAGGGGAAAGACCGTGAGTCCTGAGGGAGGAAGGGGGAGCAACGAGGGGCCTGTGGAGGGGTGCCTACCTGAGCAGAGCAGGGCAGGGCAGGGCAGGGCAGGCCTGTGGGGAGCAGAGAGGCCTGCAGAGGAGGAGGAAGGGAAGAAAGGGAAAGCCTTCCCTTTGGAGGTTTGAGGTTGGAGGTGTGCAGACCAACTAATAAAGGTCAGGGGGTCAGGGCTGCCCACTGGAGGCTTGGAGGTTTGGTGGTTGAGGCTGCTCTTGGTTCTGGGTATCTAGCCCAGGACAAGGTAGGCTCAGGACCCCTTTCTGGTGTAAATAGTGTAAATAAACTTTGTCCACCTTTCACTGTGCCTTGATGGATTGTCTTGCTCTCTGGAGGTCATAGGTGTTGCTAAACAGATGTTCTACCAATTAAGCCATGACCTTAGCCTTTAGTTTTTTTTCAGAGACGTCTATAATTTTGCCCAAGTCTAGCCTCTAATTGTGATCTTCTCCCCAAGGCTTCCAACATAGCCTTATATAGGCTTATACTTTTACACCCAACTTATTTTGTTGAATATAGTCTCACTAACATTTTGCCCAAACTGGCCTCAAACTCTAATCTTCCTGATCTTTGTCTCTTGAACAGCTAAGATGACATGTGTACACCCTATTCCCGGCCTAGACTTTTTTTTGCTAAGGTTCACCAAATAATACAGTAATACAATAAAACTATGATTCATTGTGTTAGGCATCACAAGCAATCTAGATATGATTTAACATATATGGGAAAATGGGTACAGATTATACGCAAATACTCTGCCATTTTTTAAAAAGCAATTGGAACATCAAGTTTTGGCCTGATATGTGTGTGTGTGTGTGTGTGTGTGTGTGTATTCATGTACACATGCACAATGAAAGATGGCACAGTTTGTCTTTTCCAATTATCTAATCAACATCTTTGTGTAATGGTTACTTGCTTCCTTCAATGCAAGTGACATAGTCTCTATGTAGTCTAGCCAAAGTGAACATGATGATCACCTAGAAATATTCTACCTAGAAATATCCTTATATTTTAGTGTCTCTTTCCAGCCATCCTAGTCTGTCCTTCACACTTACTTTTATATTTCACAATCACTTCCTCTGCCCCTCTTACACCTGAGTGTCAGACATGTCACTTACCCCAATACGTTGTACTCTGACAACTGGATAAAGGCTATGCCTTGGCTGCTGTGTGTCTGACAAACAGCACAGCTGTGCAGTTCTGTGCTCTTCTCACATCTTTCCTTCCTTCCTTCTTTCCTTCCTTTCTTCCTTCCTTCCTTCCTTCCTTCCTTCCTTCCTCCCTCTCTCTCTCTCTCTGCAAATGTGTGTGCGTAAATGCGTGCATGCATGCATGCATGCGTGTGTGTGTGTGTGTGTGTGTGTGTGTGTGTGTGTGTGTGTGCTGGTACTGGGCCTTGAACTTGGGGCTTTGTGCTCCTGCTTGACTTTAACCAAGGCTGGTGGTTTACCATTTGAGCCACCCCTCCATTTCAGGCTTTTTTCTGGTTAATTGGAGATGAGTCTCTTGCATTTGTTTGCCCAAGTTGGCATTAAACCTTGATCCTCAGATCTCAGCCTTCTAAGGAGCCAGAAGTACGGGCAGGAGTCACTGGTGCCTGGCTCCCCCTCACCCCTTCCAATAAGAGAAGGATCCTTTCTTCTTTTAGGACTTAGCTTTCTTGCTTTTCACACATAGTACCTCACTGAATGGCTCATCCTGGACTTTCTTTTCTCTGGGCTCCTCATCTTCTCATGAAGCAGGTAATATTTTGCAGAAGACAAGACTGCGATTCAGAAGAATTCCAAGGTTGCTCCATAGTCTCCCAACCCATAAGTGGCTGAGGCAGGAATAAAACTCTGCCCTTGCCCAATTGAAGCCTCAAATTCTATTTTTCAGTTTACCCACATCCTCCTTGCTTTTCCTTCCCTCTGCTCCTTCCTACTTACTTCCAAACACTTCTCTCCATTGGATCCATCTAGAATCATGATGGTTTTTATTTCAGTCCTACCATTTCACTGCATTGAAATTGCATGCTATAGCATACTGCTGTCTTTTAAAAGGGTACATATTACATTATTAAAAGCACCAGGTACACAATAAGACAACAGAAAAAATTACTGATAACATGCCTTAAAAAATATCCAGGTGCTCATGGTTAAGGCCTATAATCCTAGGTTTTCAGGAAGCTATCTAATGTGGGTAGGGACCGGGCGGGACGGATAAACAGTAAGGGGAGAGGTGACATTGTCCAAACAGAAATGTGCTCTTTACCTGACATAAAACCGTAACCGCTCTCTGTACATCACCTTTATACTAACAATTTAAAAAATAAAAAATTTAAGAAGTAAAAAAAAAAAAGAAATTGTATGCTATTCATGCTCTACACTTATTAACTAACTTATTTGGTGGTGATGACGGGGGGATACTTGGGATTAAACCCAGAATACTGAGCAAGCTAAACATGTGCTCTACTACTGAGTCATATTCCCAGCTCTATCCTCTAAACATTATGTCCATTGAAGGCAAAAGCCAGGTGATGCTCAGTATGGTGTCTTTAGGGCTCGTCAAAGAAACTTCCTTGGCTAAAGTGAGCATCAGCAACTTGTCCATTAAAGTCAAAGGACTGGCCAGGCGCCTGGGCAGGAAAGGCTGTGAGACTCTTATCTCCAATAAACCACCAGAAAACCAGAAGTGGTGCTGTGGCTCAAGTGGTAGAGCACTTGCCTTGAACTGAAGAGCTGAGGGAAAGTGCCCAGGCATAGAGTTCAAGCCCCACGACTGATTAAAAAAGTCAAAGGATTTTGTCCCCATTCTCCTTGACCCATCTGAGGAGTTAACATGGCCAATTACTCCAGCCTTCTCTATTGCCCTGTTTAGCCATTCACCTTGTTTCCTTCCTGCCCCTGACCACTCCATACAATATCAGTCTTCAGATTCATCTTTCACCTGTCTACTTTCAGTCCCTAGTTAGGTTCAGGCCAGTGCTGTTTGGTCTGTACTGGTGTTACTGTTCCTAGGCTTGTGTCTCCTCCAATCAGCATACTAGCATGACAGTAGAGTGATCACTTAAACACCTTGTGATCTTGCCACTTCTGTGCTTTGAATTCTTTTTTTTTTTTTTGCCAGTTGTGGGGCCTGTACTTTGGGCCTGGGCACTGTCCCTCAGCTCTTCAGCTCAAGGCTAGCACTCTACCACTTAAGCCACAGCACCACCTCTGGCTTTTTCTGCTTATGTGGTGCTGAGGAATCGAACCCATGGCCTCATGCATACAAGGCAAGCACTCTACCACTGAGCCACCTTCCCAGCCCTGACTTCTTAAATGAGTAGTATTGCCTGGAGTGAAATCAAGTTCTTAAGCATGTCAGAAAAGGCCTTTCATCCTCTGTCCTCTCAGGACCCATCCATGCCCCCTTTCCTTTTCACAGCTCTGTGATCTCTCTAGTCTATGGTAACTGACCTGCTAGTGAGTGTCCTTGTCCGCCATGTTCATCCACACCTGTGTATCTTTCCCCAAGCAACTTCTTTCCTTTAAATGAGGTTTAGGTTTCTCCGACTCTTCTCCTCTCCCCTTCCCTCCCCTTCCTTCCTCTCCCAGAGAACATCTTATTCATCAAATAAAACTGAGCTATTCCTAGTTTACTTCTCCATGTTCCCAAAAGAAGTTTCTACTCAGAGCTATTATGGAAGATAACATTTCTAATAGCTTGCTAGACTGGGGCCTTCCGGAAGAGGGTGGTTTTTCTCTGCCTTTGCAAACCTATATGTATAATACATAGGTGACAGCTAAACAAGTGAATGAACGAAGGAAGCAGAGGGAAGGGAAGAAGGCTTAGAGACAGAAAGCCGGAGACAGAAGCTTGCTTTGCAGAGGATTATTATAGAACAAGGGCCTAGCTGCTGTCTTTCAGAAAATGGATAGAAGACTCTCAACACTGAAGGCAGAGAGCCCAGGCCAAACGCTGGACAGGGAGCGGTGCTTTCAGGACCCCAGAGAATCAACAAGGAAGCTCGCCGTGCGAGGGCAGGGCCTGGGGTTTCTCAGCCGAGACCTTCTGCTGGTTCCTGCGGAACAGAGCGGCGAGGTGCGGCCTGATCGCCTTGGTCCTGGCGGGGTTCAGCAGGCACGGGAGCAGCAGGTAGAAGGCGCCGAGCAGGTTGTGCAGGGCCTGGGAGGCCGCGCGGGCCAGGCGGTCGGCCATGGACGAGGACACGGTGGAGGAAAAGATGGTGAAGATGACCAGCAGGTGGGAGCCGCGGGTCTGGAGGGCCTTGGAGCGCGCCGGGCCCGAGGACGAGATGCGGAAGGCAGCGTGGATGAGGCGGGAGCAGGAGGCCCCGAGCAGCAGCAAGTCCAGGACTCTGTTGAGGACGCGCATGGCTTGGCCCACCCGCTTGTTGAGCCAGACGTCGCCACAGGCCAGCTTCCTCAGGGCCGTGCGCTCACGGGCCAAGTGACGGATGATACTGGAGCAGCGGCAGAAGCGCACCCGGGAAGCCAGCGCCGCCACCGCCGGGGCCACAGAGCCTGTGCGCCCGGAGGCCGCCACCCCGACCAGGGCGACCAACAGCGCCGGGACCGCGACTACCTCCGGGGAGCGGAGAGGGCTGCAGCTGGCCACGTAGCGATCCAAGGCCCTGACCAGGAGGATGACCTCCAAGACGATGAGGAAGTAGACGTAGAACATCTGGAGCAGGTGGCGAGGCGGGGAGATGCGGTGCAAGTGTGTGGAGAAGCTGGAGAGCATGGCGGGCACCACGGTGGTGGCGGCGGCGGCGCAGATGTTGACGGCCAGGAGCAGCGCGATGAGCAGGTACATGGGCTGGTGCAGGCTGGGCTGCCACCGTGCGGATGACCAGGGCGTTGGTGGACAGGATCACCAGGTAGAGGCCGAGGAAGGGCAGCACCAGGAGGGCCCCGGGACTCCCGGAAAGCCCACCAGGATGAAGCTGGTGGAGGACCCGTTGAAGCTGCCGTTGCTCCACCCTGACGTCATTCCTGGGAGGGCCAGAAGCCTGCTGTTCCTGCCCCAGCCGCCTCTCTAGGCTGCTCTAGGCGCTTCGTGCTTCATGATCTACTGGATTTCTGCAGAGAAAATGAAGAGTTCTTTGTTCACATTTAGTGGGATCTTTCAGAAACAACTGCCCATGAGCTCTTTAGGGCTTGCTTTTCTTTTCTTGTTTACAAAGAAAAACCTTTCCATACTTATTGAGAACTTACATTCCTCTAGTTTCAATGCTAGAGGGGCTTATAGCACACCCCAAATAATAGATGGTCTCTGTCCTGAGTGAACTTATAGTGTATTGAACAAATCCGAAGTGACAAGAAAGAAAGAAAAAATGCAGTAATAGGATGCTAGCATGGAAGCCCTGTCTGTCCTACATCCAAGAAGAAAACATAAAGCAAATACTTGTTCCTCATTTCAAAGTCGGGCGCTGGAGGAGAATTTACACAATTGGTTGCGATTGATTGCAACCTGTATACTCCAATGCCCACCTAGAAAGCACAGGAAGTTTGAGGAGTCTGAGAGACAGCACATGTTGGGGAGAGCTGGCATTTTCCTTTCCGCATCCTGAAAGGGTAGGGGTCAGGACACCAAAGGGGCTTCACCTGGAGCCCAGGAATTCAAGGCTTTGAAGAACACAACAGTGAACTAAAGTTACATCCCTGTACATACGCTATGACGTACCACTGTTAGCAATCCTATCAAAAATAGAGATGTATAAAATCTTCTGTTCTTGGTGAATTGATTTGTGGTTTCCTAGAGACTCTCTCTCTCCCTCTTTTTTTTTTTTTCTGTCAGTCATGGTACTTGAACTCTGGGCCTGGGTGCTGTCCCTCAGCTCTTCACCTCAAGGCTAGCGCTCTACCACTTGAGCCACAGCGCCACTTCCTCTCTCCTTCTTTTGTTGGTTGGTATTACATGCTACTTAGATGTTCTTTTTTTTTTTTTACTTAGATAAAAAATGAAATTTCCATTTCCGACTTTTTGTGTTGTCATTTTGTTATGCTTGTACAGACCCCTGCCCTCCCCCCATTTTTTTATTGTGAAAATACTGTACAGAGGGGTTACAATTACATGGGCAAGACAATGAGTACATTTCTTTTTTTTTTTTTTTTTTTTTTGGGTCCGGTCGTGGGGCCTGAACTCTGGGCCTCGGCGCTGTCCCTCAGCTCTTCAGCTCAAGGCTAGCCCTCTACCACTTGAGCCACAGTGCCACTTCTGGCTTTTTTCTTATGTGGTGCTGAGAAATCGAACCCAGGGCCTCAGGCATGCAAGGCAAGCGCTCTACCACTGAGCCACCTTCCCAGCCCCTAATGAGTCATTTCTTATCAAGCATTGTAGCCTCCTCCTTTGTTTCCCCTTCCCATCGCTTCCCATCCTCCCCCCGCTCCCCCCCACCCAATCCTCCTTCCCCCCTCCACCAAAGTTGTAAAGTTCGTTTTTGAAATAACGACTTGTACATCTCATTGTTGCAATGGGTCCACCTTTATCCCTATTTAAACGATTTGTTTGTTCCCTTCCCCTCCACAAATTATACCAACATCAAATACAGTGAAAGCAGGGGTTATACTGTGGGGCCTCCCTCCCATTTTTTTTTTTTTTTTTTTTTTTGCTAGTCCTGGGGCTTGAACTCAGGGCCTGGGCACTGTCCCTTAGCTGCTGCTGCTGCTGCTTCTGCTTCTTCTTCTTCTTCCTCTTCTTCCTCTTCTTCTTCTTCTTCCTCTTCCTCTTCCTCTTCTTCTTCTTCTTCTAGGCTAGCACTTGAGACACAGCACTACTTTGGGCCTTTTCTGTTTATGTGGTACTGAGGAATCGAACTCAGGGCTTCATGCATACTAAGCAAACACTCTACCACTATGCCACATTCCCAGGCCCAGATTCCTTTGTTTTGATGAGAGAGAGCGCATGTATGTGTGTGTGTGTGTGAAGAGGTGATTTCAGTGCAGTAAAAGCACTGTCGTGTTTTGCTTGCTGCGTCGTCCTTATCATGAGAGTCTTCCTTGTGAAGGCCCAGACCCTGCAACGGGTGGGGTCCCTGGAACGTGTCCCGGGGGTGTGCCCGCAGCCTGGATCTCCTCCAGCACTGGTCCCCATCACTGTTCCTGCCACAGCGCCCTAACTGACGGTGTCATCTTTTAAGAATCTAGAACATACTAGGTTATGGTAGATATTTAGTAGCAGTGAACTCGTGTGCAGGTTTTACAAAAGCCTAACAGGACCGGCATTGTCTTTTGCATTTGGTAATTGAAGAGACTAAGGTAAGCAAGGCCCTATTATAGTATGTAATATCTCATATAGGAACCTCATTGTTTCATTCCACATTCTTTTTCATGGGATCTGGCAAATTGAAGCTGAAGCTTTTGGCTGGGAGGGAAGGCAAGGGGAAGGCAAGATGAAGACTGTGAGAACTCACAACGTCTGTACTGGATAAACTATAAATCTAGTGTTTTTTTTTTTTTTTCTCTTCTGGTCCTGTGGCTTGAACTCAGGGCCTGTCCTTGAGCTCTTGTGCTCAAGGCTAGCACTCTTACCACTTGAGCCATAGAACCACTTTTTTTGGGAGTTAATTAGAGGCAAGGGCCTCACAGACTTTTCTGCCAGGATTGGTTTTGGACTGCGATCCTCAGGTCTCAGCTTCCTGAGTAGCAAGGATTACAGATGTGAGCCACCAGCGGTAGCTAGTGAGAGCAATTTTTTTTTTTTTTGGTCCAGTTGTGGGGCCTGAACTCTGGGCCTGGGCGCTGTCCCTCAGCTCTTCAGCTCAAGGCTATCACTCTACCACTTGAGCCACAGCGCCACTTCCAGCTTTTTGCTTTTTGCTTATGTGGTGCTGAGGAATCGAACCCAGGGCCTCTGGCATGCAAGGCAAGCGCTCTACCATTGAGCCACCTTCCCAGCCCAAGAGCAATTCTTGAGTAGGTACTAAGAGACAAACTCAGCAATGGAGCCAGTGGCCAGGGAAGGTTGTGTGACACAGGAGTCTGATGCCTGGCACTGAGTACAGGACGCTGAGGTTGACTTGGTTTTGTGGGAGTCTCCACTGTCCACAGGACAGAAAGTCAGGCACAATCTAGACGCACGTCCTAGCTCAGGGTCAAATCAAGCATTATTCTCAGAGAATGTAGCTCTGTACCTGGGCCTGCAGGTGGCATACAGGAAGTCGGGGGGGGGGGGCGGAGCAGACCGGCTGAGAGCAGAATTGGGGTACTGTGTGGGAAGGCAGCACCATCAGAGGTCTTCTGTTCAGCAGCCACATTTTGAGGAAGGGGGCCTCGCTAGGTCCTGAGTCTCATCCTGCACTGTGGGCTTGCAGGGACCTAGTGTTCAGAGCTTGGTTAAGGGATACTGGATACTAAAGCTGAGCTGCAGGTCTTCATAGAAACCCACACGTGGCTGGGCTGTGAGGTGATATAGTTCTCACCCTATGTGGGATTGGCTGTAATGCCCAGGCTGTACTCACTGGGCCAAGGGAGGCTGTGGGGGCAGGGAGGGGCTGCCGGCACCTGTGCGTGCACCTGCTAGTTTTCTCTTGGAGCCTTGGAATGCTCGCCACTGCCCACCCCAAAGGTGCCTTGTATTCCGCTTGCTTAAGTCTTTCTGATTCTACTTAGTGAAGTTGTAATGATCGGTTGTTTTATTGCTTTACTTTTGTGTTGGTCCTAGTGCTTGAACTCAGAGTCTGGGAGCTGTCCCTGAGCCTCTTTTTATGCTCAAGGCTAGAGCTCATGTGGCTTGAGCCACATGGACACTTCTGGTGTTTTTGGTAGTTAATTGAAGATGAGTCTCATGGACTTTCCTGCATGGGCTGGCTTCCATCTGTGACCCTCAGATCCCAACCTCCTGAGTAGTTAAGATGACAGGGGGTGAGCCACCAACACCTGGCAACATTTACTTATTTTTTTTTTTTTTGGGTCCAGTTGTGGGCCCTGAACTCTGGGCCTGGGCACTGTCCCTCAGCTCTTCAGCTCAAGGCTAGCGCTCTACCACTTGAGCCACAGCGCCACTTCCAGCTTTTTTCTTTTTGTTTATGTGGTGCTGAGGAATCGAACCCAGGGCCTCAGGCATGCAAGGCAAGCACTCTACCACTGAGCCACCTTCCCAGACCCACATTTACTTATTTTTAAAAGCTTTTTAAAATTAGCATACATCAGTTGTACAAGGGAGGGGGTTTTGTTACGCTAATTCCATACCTGGATGGAACGTATCCCTCCATCTCTCTCCTTCCTTCCCCTACACTTCTTAAAACAATTTCAACAGGTTTCATCATTCTACCTTCACACATGATTATAAATCCCTTCAGCCTCAGTCATGCCTCCCGTAGTTCCCCCTCCTGCATTGACACCTCCCCCCATACCCTGCTTTACTTCCTTCATTCTTTCCCCATTTTTCATGCATATTAATTGTACAAAGGGGTTTTACCAGCGTCTTTCACTGTGTTTATGTCATCATTTAGTAAGATTAACCCACTGTTCTCTTTCCTCATTACCCATACTCCCTATTGTTCAACAGCTTTGTGTGAGTTTCCTTAGGCCCTCTTCACACACAGACACAATGAATGTTATCTATCATTTTCTTTTCCTCTCTCACCTCCCCAATACCGCATAGTCACAATTGTGTTTGTACACATATATGTATATGCATACCTGGGTATATCTTTTAGGTCTAGATTCCATCATTGAGCAAAAATACATAATATTTGACTTATTGAACTTGATTTATGGGGCTCAACATCATAGTCTCCACATCATAATCAACATCCACTGTCCTGTGAATGATATAATTTCATTTTTATAGTTGAGTGATATTCTATGGTTTATGCGCATCATATTTCCTTTATTCATCAATTGTTGGGCACCTTGACTAATCCCACAGTTTGGTAATTGTAAATAGAGGCCTGAAGTGCACATGCACTCTTGTATATTGATTTACACCATTCAGATGTATGCCTAAGAGTAGCCTGGCAAGGTCATGGGGTAGATCTGTTCTGTTTTTTCTTTGAGGAACCTCCATACTGATTTTCATTATTGTTGCACTAGTTTACAATCTCATAAAGTATGAAGATTACTTTTCCCCCCTGCATCTTTGCTGTTTGCTTTTTTGATGATTATTATTCTAACTCAGATAGGATGGTGTAGTTTTGATATGCATTTCTCTTATGACTAAGGCTGCTAAACATTTCTTTGTGTACTTATTAGTCAACTGTATTTCTTCTTCTGAGAACTGTCTAATTCTTTGCCCACTTCTTAACTGGGATATTTGTTCTTTTACTACTTATTTTCTTGAGCTTTCTGTATATTTTAGATATTAATCTTTTATACATTGAATAATTGGTGAAGATTTTCTCCCTTTCTATGGGTAGTCTCTTGGTTCTGATAATTGTTTCTTTAAAAGTGCAGAAACTTTCATTTGTTAATTCTTGTTCTTAATTTCTATCTGCTCTGGAGGCTGTGATCTAAGAATCGCAGTTTGAAGGCAGCCCAGGCAGGAAAGTTCATGAGACTGTTATCTCCACTAAACTACTCCCCTGCAAAAAAAAAAAAAAAAAGAAAAAAAAAGAAAAGAAAGAAAGAAAGAAAAAGAAAAAAGAAGAAAAAGGCTAGAAGTAGGGCTGTGGCTCAAGTGGTAGAGTACTAGCCTTGAGCAAAAGAAGCTCAGGAACAGTGCCTAGACCCGGAGTTCAGGCCCTAGGACTGGCATACACACACACACACACACACACACACACACACACACACACGCACGCACGCACGCACGCACGCACGCATGCACACATTCATACATACATAGGACAGTCTGAGGTTGGAGGTGTGGCTCAGATGATAGAGAGCCAGCCAATGAATGAAATGTCAGGTAGTGAGTTTGAGTCCCAGTTTTGGATGAAAAGAAAATAGTTGAATAACTGGGAGCTGGGCACCAGTGCCTTATACCTGTAATCCTAGCCACTCAGGAGGCTGCAACCTAAGGACTGCAGTCTAAAGGTATCATGGGCAGAAAAGTCTAATGAGGCTTTTTTTTTTTTTTTTTTTTTTAAATCTCCAATTAGCAGCCAAAGAGCTAAGAGACAGAGCCCAGGCCTTGAGTTCAAGAGTTGGGGGAAGAAAAATAAAAAAATATAAATAATTACCTATGCTTCTCCCATCTCCCATTTCATGTAATCGTTTTAGTGTTTCAGATCTGATACTTAAATCTTTAATCCATTTGGAGTTGGCATTGTTCATGGCTCTCTTTTCCTGCATGTGCCTTAAATATTTTGACCATTTTCATTTTGCTTCACCCTCTCTGGTCACTACCCTCTTTCCCATGAGTGCTCACATCCTGGATCTGCTGTACATTCAAGATGTCCTGCCTGGGGGAGTAGACGCAGAACATCTGGAGCAGGTGGCGAGGCGGGGAGATGCGGTTGAAGTGTGTGGAGAAGCTGAAGAGCGTGGCGGGCACCATGGTGGTGGCGGCGCAGATGTTGACAGCCAGGAGCAGGGTGATGAGCAGGTACATGGGCTGGTGCAGACTCCTCTGCCCCGTGTGGATGACCAGGGCGTTGGTAGACAGGATCACCAGGTAGAGGCTGAGGAAGGGCAGCACCAGCAGGGCCCGGGACTCCCGTAGTCCTGTAGTCCTTTGTCCACTAGGCTGAAGCTGGTGTAGGACACATTGAAGCTTCTGTTCATCTTGACCCCAAGATAGAAGAGTGGTAGGATGTTTGGTTTTGGATCCCCAAGCTCTAACAAGGACCTGAACCTCCAGTACTTCTGGGATGGGGGAAGATATTTAGAGTCATAACCCAACAAGATTCATATCTTTGAATACATCTTGCCCTTGATTTCAAAGAAATTTCTCGAAGAAGATTTTGGATGTGGCATTCCTGAGTCACAGGATACCAGTGGTTTTGAAAGTATCCAAGTTGGTTTCCAGGGAAGTGAGACAAAGCTCGTCACTGACGCACTGGTGCTACTTTGGAATTGAAATGATTAAAAAAAAAAAACTGAGGAATGTAAAACATCTCATTTTAATGGATGCATTGTCTTTTTTGGATTTCTTATCCACAGACAGGTAGAGAATGGAGGGTCCTCTGCTGGCCAAGGCAGGTTTTCTGTTGGGGCCAGCAACATCTGGGCGTAGGGTTGTGACCTGAAGGGCCAACTTAAGGCTTTGGATATGGCAAGATCACGTGGCCTGGATTCCTGGGCACCTGGCCCTGCAGCGTGGGTATGCCCAGTGGACAGTCAGGGCTGGACAGTCCTGCAGACAGCAGAACCCCTACCAGTCCTGCTCGTACCCTGCTCCAGACCCAGGCGAGAAGTTTATCAAGAGGGGGGGCATTTTTACACTGGGTGGGACTCACTTCCTGGGACCCTTCCCTGGGCCAGCACCCCTAGGACTTGCTCCTCTCCCTGGGGTCCCCTCTAGTTTGCTCTTAAGTCATCCTCGCTCCTGTGGGCTACACCTGGGCCTGGCAGGCAGTGGCTGGCAAAGCTGGCTTCTCAGCTCCTCTCCTTTGGTGGCCAAGGATCATGGCATTTCCCCTTAGTTCACACCTCAGTCAACTCAGACCTCTGAAATGGGTTTGCTGCAGGCTCTGTGCTAGCGTCCTAAAGGCTCCACAAGAAATTACCACTTTTCTCTACAGTTCTGGTGACTAGAGGCCCCAGACCATGGGGTGTGCAGGTCAGGCTCGCGGGCAGGCTTTAGAGGAGAACATATCCTGGCCTCTTCCAGCCTTGGTGGTTCTACAAGTTCCTCAGCCTGTGCAGTGTAATGCCAGCTCTGCCTCTGTCTTTTCCTGTCTTCATTTACCACTGGATTTACGGCCCATCTGGGTCATCAAAGATGATCTCATCTGAAGATCCTGAAAGGAATTACATTCATCAAGACCCTTTTCCTAAACAAGCTCCTAAACAGGCTCCTGGACTCCAACACATCTTTGTGTGTGTGTGCGTGTGTATGTGTATGGGGGCACCATTCAGCCCATTTCAGTCCCCTAGGTGTGCAATTTGAAAGGACGTGAAGGGGAGGGGCAGTGACTGGGCCGTGTCCGGCTTGGGAGCAGAGGGCAGATGTAGGGGTGACTGTACCAGCTGTGGTAGGGAGCCAAGGCACTATGCCCAGAAAGCCCCTGTATTCCGTGAATAAAGTTCTGGACTCCAGGGGTGCAGTTCAGAAGGGGGCCTGGCCCACCCATGGGCTATGGCTGAACCAGAAAGCTTCATGCAGTAGCTAAGTTTCAACAGCTTACTGTAGGAAACAGATTCTCTGGATCATGAGTGCACAGACACCTTTCACTCTGAGGGGTCTTTTTCACACTAGGTCCTCTCTCCGTTGTGTCTTCTCTCAAGTCTTATCAGAGTGGAGTAGGCCTCTCTCAGGCTTGAAGATCCCCCTGCAGGGGCAGCATCCATTGAGGGGCAGATGGGTGGCAGAGTGCCAAGGGCAGGTTCTTTAGGTCATGACCAGGACTTGAAACCAGGTCAAGTAGGAAGGGGGAACAGAAGGTAGGCAGGTGTCTCCACGCCAGCATGGCCACCACCGGCCTCGCCCCCTCTGCCTGCTACCAGGCAGGTTGTCTCCTTTCATCTCTCTCTTTCCACCTGTGGCCAAGGCTCAGTTTACCTGGCCACACGCAGCACTAGGAAGTAGCAGTGTTGGGATTTAGAGTCAAGTCTGATCGCATACGACTATTGGCCCAGGGGTTGGAGGTGTGGCTCAGGTGGTAGAGCACCCACCAATGAGCAAAAGTGTTAGATTCCTTGAGTCCTGGTCTGGGGAGTGAGGTTGAGGGAGACTACTGGCCTGGCCTGGCTGAAGGACATTTTTCTGAAGGGGTACTCTGCATACAGAGTCCATGAATGCAGAACTGAGTCACAGCACCCTGCAGTTTTTGGTTTGGGAGGGGGAGGGGTTACTGAGAATCCAGTGGCCAGTGAGAGTCTGGGCCTTTGCTGTGTGAGTGTGGACAGGGCCCAACCCCTAAAGAAGGGGTGGAAACAATTCATTTGGGTGGTCCTTCCTGCTGAGCATCCTGGCCCCAAGAAATAAGGAAGTGGGGAGAGGGAAATCTGGTACATGGCTTGTGAAGTGGCTCCTGTGTAGGAGAGGCAAGTGAGAGGCAATCTGGGGTTGGTGTTCCAGAAAGACACAAGGCCTGAGAAGACCCTCTTGGACACAGAAAGCAGCCAGCTGTATGGCCTCAGTTCCTTCCAACCCATAAACAAGTTATCTGGCTGTAGCGGGAGGAGGAGGGCTTTCTGAGTAAACCTCTTGGAATAGCCTGTCCTTTGTATCTACGTCCAGGCTGGGGGAGACCTCACCCAGATCTCTGGACCTCTTCTGGCCTCCAGACTGGCTGGCCAGCAGCGCAAGATTCCTGGATGTTAGACTGCATTTCCTCCAAACGCCACCAGGTGGCACCCAAGCACCATACACTGCAAGGCAACCAGGGCTCAGGCCTGTGTCAGAGGGACCACGGCTTCACTGGCAGGGCTATGAGTTTGAGGCCCTTTATTCTCACACACCCTGGTGACCCCTCTGCACCCTCCACCGCTCTGTTGGTCCTGATGGTGTAGGGTAAGAGGTCTGGCTTCATGAAGTTCTGGAAGGTGCTTCCTTTCTGAGCCTCAGATTACTTTACTGAAAATTGTGTATAATGACAGCACCAACCTTTCCCCCCCCCCCACTTCTCTCTCTCTCCTTCTTTCCTTCCCTCCTTCTCCCTTCCCATCATATTTACTGAGCCCATGCCTGATTAGACCACACGGCTGTGGTCAACAAAAGCCTAAAAAGGTGTTCTGAGGATACAGTAATGTCTATAACTAATTTAGCACGGTTAGCTCACGCACAGCATGGCCTCTAATCATTGCAACAATCCTACGTGTGTCCTGTTATTATTATAATATCTAACATGGAGGAGGAGACAGGTAAAGACCTTTGCCTGGGGTCACACAATTGGAACATGGCCGAGGGCTGTCAACTCCTAAACCCAACAGATGCTGCTTCTTTCATTTGGCTTAGGGATGGATATGGCTCCCTCCAGGAGCCCAGAGGGCTTTGGACCTTCCTCATCTGTAGCTCCAAGTTCCCACTCCTCCTGCAGGTTTGGTCCTGCTGGGGTGGGGGCGGGGGACTGGTAAGAAGGCCCGTGGTCATCAAGAGACCACTGTTGATTCATGAGCCTCCAAAAGGTCCCGGCCCAGATCCCTTCTGCGAGTGGTAGGACTCAGCTCTGTTAAAGAACATAGGCCAGAGCCCTGCATTCAACTTTGGTGGTCCTGCACATGAACACCCGGTCACAGAGTGGGATTATTGAGCTAATGACTCTCTCCAGGAGTCAGTGGTGCGGGCAGCTGAGAGCTCCTTCCTGGTCAGAATAGAAGAGGGCGGGTTGAGACACATTCAAGGCTGTGTTTTCTAGCATGCTCTCTGCTTCTGTTAGGCTGTGGGCTTATTTGGAGTGATGGACGCAGCAGAGAGAGGGTCCTTGAAACTCACAGGTGACATCTAAAAGCAGGACCAGACAAGGAAGGGAGTCTGCTGCCCTCCACTCCCTCTGCCTGCACCAGGCCTGTGTTTCCCTCTCTCTGAGTCCTCTGAGCCCTCAGGCCTAAGACCTGCTGCTATGAGTTCCCTGGGAGGAGGTCAGGTCTGCCTCACGTGTGGCCTGCTGTGTGAGTGAGATGGAAGAGCTGAAGAAAGTGTGGCTGAGCCGCTCAAGCATTCTCCAGCAGAAAAAGCCCTGGGCTCCATTCTGGGCATGGCTGGTTTCCAGCTATCTGCCTTGAACAATGATCTCAGGTTTTGCAACCTCAGCTGCCTTATCTTTGAGATGGCACGGGCTATGTCTGTCTGGCTCTGGATTGTGCAGACCATGAGGTTGTGCGCAGTATTGAGCGCACTATTGAGCTCAGTTTTCACAGTAAGCTGCAAGGCAGGTAATGCTCCATCTCACAGATGGCAAAGTTAAGCACAGAAAGTCACACAGAGTCTCACCCTTGTGCCTGACACCCCCCCCCCACTTCACTGCACTTTCTTCCCTGTCTCATTCTTCGCAGACTCCATGCCTGCTCCCGAACCTGACATGGTGCAAGGGAGCAACACTTGGCCCTGAATTCCATGCTCTCTTCATTCCACCAATGTATCACACAGTATTGGCCACATCCAAATTGCCTGTGTCAGGCAATTAACTGATAGACACTGTCTTTAATCTTTTTTTTTTTTTCCAGTCTTGGGGCTTGAACTCAGGGCCTGGGCACTGTCCCTGAGCTTCTTTTGCTCAAGGCTAGCACTCTACCACATGAGCCACAGGGCCACTTCCAGCTTTTACTGTTTATGTGGTACTGAGGAATCGAACCCAGAGCTTCATGCATGCTGGGCAAGCACTCTACCAATAAGTCATATTCCCAGTCCACTGTCTTTAATCTTTACAACTTTATGCAATAAAGGTGGGGAATAACCCCCACTGCACAGATGAAGAAAAATCTTGCAGAAGTTAACTATACAATGTGCATAAATTTACGTAGCTGGCTGAGTAGCAGAGCTGGGATCCAGCCCAAACTCCACCAAACCTAATGTTCTGTGCAGGAACAGGTGTATGACCTGCTCATACACAGCTGGATCACCCTGAGTCTCAGTTCATTTATCTCTGGAATAGGCATGATAATGAACACCCCAAGGCACTTCTCTGGAGGGTAAGTGGGTGATGCACGTCTGACATTTAGCTGGGAAATAGCAGCTGTTTCTCACTGCCATCATCTTTACATCACCCTCCCTGTCTCCTTCCTGGGACCGCTGTGAGGAACAAATGGGCTCAGGTGGGTTGGTGGCTTCTGTGACATGACTGGGCTGGGGATGGGGTGGGGAGCATCCTCAGCTTGGTGGTCAGACATCTTGGTTCCTTCAGGGCTGTAGTGCTTGGCCCTGGGCATGTCTAGGCCGCACCGAGTGTTTCAGGGTCGGGTGGAGGGCAGAGCTAGGGCACTGTCTCCCACATGGAGGCCATCCTGTGATCCCGAGGAGCCAGTGAGGGCCTCAGATGGCCAGGGAGAGGCAAAGGTTTCTGTATGCACCTGGGCTTAGGTGAGCTGGAGAAAGCTGGGCCCCAGCAGGGGCCAACTATGTCCTCTAGGGCCGGAAAAAGTTTGGGCTGCTGCAGAGCAAGTTGTAGGCCCTGTGGGAGGAAGTTGTGCCTGCTCCAACTTTTCCCACTCTGCGCTCCGTGCTGTGTCCCTGAGGCTTGCCGAGTGATTTGCCGCTAATTAGGCCATAATGAGCTGGACCAAGGTGGCCTGTGAGGTTACTGAGGGCGAGGGGGAGGAGATGGGCTCAGCGGGACACCTGGGGCCCAATTACAGCAACCTGGCCCTGATGCCAGGCCCAGCTGACGCCCGAGCCCACGGGGCGATCCACTTGCCCCTGGTGCCCACTTTGCTAGCCTGGCCAAACTTTTAATGAGAAAAATGGCTGCTTCTCTCCCTGGCCTGCTGATTACCCTGGGCAGGCCACCAGGGCGCTGCCTGCTCCGTTCTTAAAGAGCCAGAACAATTTCTACAGTATAACTTGCCGTAGTTTTAAGTGGATTGATTGCAGGCAGGTCATGTGGGGTCTAGACACGGACCCTTCAGTGGGCCTGGAGGAAGGCAGGCCTCGCAGGCCTCAGTGCTTGGAAATAATCATCACAGGGTTAGCTCGAGGCCCAGAGGAGAGACTATGAACCCGAAACTGGTTACTTCGAATAGTCACCATTGTCCATCGCCTGGCTGAGACCTGGCTGGGGCCGGCTTCCTGGGGGACAGGAGGCGGCTCTGACCTGCGTGCTCACTGAGGCAGTGGTGCGGCGCCTCCTCCTCTGCTGGTCACTGGCCTGGCCTCTGCCTGCTCCCAGCTGGGCCCACCTAGCACCACACTGCTGACTGAGGTGGATCAACAGCTATTAGCTGTACAAGGAGGGTGTGTGTGTTCATTTTGACATGTCCACATACGTACATGCTGTACCTTGAGCAGACGCCTCCCCGCCATCAGGTTCCGTCTCCCTCCTCAAACAAGCTTCCTGGTTCCATTTTTCACACATATATGGGAAATACATTGGCTGTTTTCATCCTCATTTCCCTTCTCCCTTCACCTCTCCCCTACCCATTAGTTCCAACATCCTGGACAGGCCTGCCATTCATTTTCTGGTGAATGCTAATGGCTTCAATGGTTAAAACACAGGCTAGCTTCGTTCGCAGGTGTAATGTTACTTGTTATCATTCTCGCTCTGACATTCTATTTTTCTCTAGTTCTCTCCAACATTCCTACAGTAACAAATATGATGTATATATACTATATATTATATAGTATGTATATATGTATATAAGCATATGCATATGTATGTGTACACACACATTTATCATCTATGTATCTATGTATGCATCTGTGTATCTATGTATCTAACTGATCCTCTGTGTGTTTACATACATACTTACCTTTTGGTCTGTCTCTTCCAGCCCAGCCTTCCCCTCCCCCTCTCCAGTGTTCCTTAGACATGGACACAGTCACAGGTGAGGGGATGGGACCTGTTATTACCAAGTTTTTACTGCACAGATGGAATGTAGGCCCAGGGAGAAGAGGGCTTGATGGGTTTTCCATCCTTTTCTGGGCTAGTTACAGTAAACCATTATGTGCATACAGCCCTGTCTTATCTTTGGGTTGGATTCTCAGCAGTCCTGTGAGTGTAGGTAGGCCTCCATCTGCAGACTCCAGAGCCAGAATGACTGGATGAATGCACTGATTTTACTATTTGTTGGGTCCATCTTTGTGCCTTTGTTTCCTTAAATAGGAAAACACTAGCATTGACTGCCTATGCTGGTTGTATTAAGTGAATTAGAATCCACGTGACTCCATGCGAGATGTCTAGAACTGGGCCTAGGGTGCAGTGGCCTATCAATAATTAATACCAGCTATCTTTCTAGTTATTATGGTTCAGCCATTAAGTTATCATACATTTATTGGGCTCCTAGTATGTGCTGAGCTTGACGGTGCCGGTCCCTGGGCTAGGGCAGTGAGCAAGGCTGGCTGCTAGGAGCTCATTTTTATGGGGGAGACAGGCACCTAAGACCATACTTTCAAGACCAAAGGTATGGCAGGGTAAAGCACAGAGGACACCAGCCTGGGGATGGGAGGTCGGCATATTCATGGAAGGCTTCCCAGAGGAGTTGGAAGTGGGGTACTTACCATAGGCTGGGTCTCGTGCTAAGTGCTTTGCCATGGTGGGGTTTTTGTTTTGTTTTCTAAAGAACTAATGGTTACTTGTCTAAGGTCATGCAGCCAGTGAATGGTGAGATCAGGGTCAAATCTTGTCTTTTTTCTCCTGTGAGGGTATTCATGGTGGTAGTTACAGTAGATAGTGAGAGGAGGAATTAAGTAGACAAGACTGTTTTGTGTGTGTGTGTGTGTGTGTGTGTGTGTGTGTGTGTGTGTGTGTGTATGTGCCAGTCCTGGGGCTTGAAGTCAGAGTTTAGGCACTATCCTTGAGCTATTTTGCTCAAGGCTAGCTCTACTTCCAGCTTTTTGGTGGTTAAGGAGATGAGTCTCATGGGCTTTTTTCAAAGCCTGAACTGGCTTTGAACCTTGCTCCTCAGAACTCAGCCTCCTGGATAGCTAGAACAAGCGTGAGCCACTGGCACCCAGCAAGGAGAAGAGTCACTTAAAGGAAATCCTGTCTTTACTACTGAGGGCCTGGGCCTGGTGTTTCCTGTGCATGTGTGTCAGAGAGACAGGATAAATACTACAGGGGTACGAGCACAGGCCCTGCCCTTGGCTACCTGGGTTCCAGCTCACTTACTACTAGTACTAGTCACTGCATCTTGCTGCCTCAGTTTCCTTCTTTGTCAAATAGGGATGACAATAGCAAATACTCATTTAGTAATTCTAAGGACTTTTTAACATTTATTTTTTCTAAGGACCTTTTGATTCCTATAGATTTTACATCTATTATTAATTTAATCTTCAGATATTAGTGTGTATGTATACCTAGGTAATCTCAGAGATTAAAATACTTGAGAAGCAGAGGCAGGAAGCTTGCAAGTTTCACGTAAGCATGAGCAAAGTTAGTATGGCCCTATACCAAAAATAAAATACAAATAAAAGAGGCATGTGGCTCAAGGGGCAGGGTACTTGCATGAAACCCTGGGTTCAATTCCTGGTAAAGGGTGGGGGAGCAGTCAGTGAGAGGAACAGTTAATGTATATAAGCACTTAGATGAGAGTTGGCACATAAGACATGCTCTGCTAACGTTTGTTTGTTGTCAGTACTCAATACCACAGTTCCCCAAGGCCAAGGGCAGCATTCCTAAAACTAATGAACTTTTGAGAGGCCAGTGTGATCCAAGGTGTATTTCATGAATCAGTCCCTCTGGATGTTAGTATTTTTTTTTTAAGGGCTCTCTGTTCAAATAAGCCTGGAAAACTCCTAATTAAACCACGTTCAACAGTTTTCTTCCCAGAGACTGCAACTCACTAAAACGAATGGCCAGCCTTGCAAATGTCAAGGCAGTTTGCCGTGTTTCCCAAATAACTGGGCCTGAGGGGCGCCTGTGTGGGCGTGGCCTCTGTAAGACACTGAAAATTTGGGGGTTGGCGGGGGGGGGGGGGGATGGAAAAGGAGAGCACCCCCACTGTCCAGGCCAGGCCATGGGCCTCTGAGTCAAAGCAGGCCTCCCAGGTCTCAGTCTACCTAGGTAACAGGGGAACAGCTGTACACAGGACGGGGGCCCATCCCTGTGTGGTCAAAACAGAATAGCCAGGAGAAGTGCTCCCGCCCTATGCCCCGCGCATGCGCACGACGCACTCGCTGTATTCACTCAAAGCCCTATGGGATGAAAATCACTGCTGTCCCAGTGCTTCAACTTCGAGTACGGGAAGAACACTCACACCCAGGCCGAGTGCAGCGACTTAGGCGCTGCTTTCCCTTCCCGCTCCTTGGCCTCTGGCCACCGAGGACATCACTGGGCCTCAGGCAAGGAAAGATCAAGGTTGGGGCCGCTGGGCCTCCCGCTAGCCCACAAGGCACCGGGGAGCCGGCAGGGGCTGAGGCCTCTCTGCTCCGAGCCGGTTCTCTATGGCCACGCCGCCGCAGGGCAGCGTGGGAAGCGCCCCGCAGGAAGTTGGCCAGGCCCGCGCGGCCGGGCGGCCGGCACAGCCGCGGCCTACCGAGTTGCCAGGGCCAGGCCTGCTCGCCGCCGCGCTCCGGCGGGACTCGTTAGCTCGCCGCCTGGCCCGGGGGGAGCACCGCGAGTTGGCAAACAAGTGCGGCCTGCTGCGCCCTGACGAGGCCCCCGGGGAGGAAGGCAGCCCCGGGTCTCCGGGCCGCCGTGCGGACTCCGGCTGGCGAGCGCCGGGCCTCGCGGGACCGGCCTCGGGGACCCCGGGGCCGGCGCGCCGCCCCTCCGCGGCCGCGCGGGGGCGCCCGAGCCCACGGAACGAGCCAGCGGCGCGGCCACCGCGAGCGGGAGGCCAGGCCGGCCGGCGCACGGCTTTGGATGTTCCTTAGGTGGCACAGTCTCTTTTTGGTTATCTTTTTCAGTTCGCCATGAATGTTGACCACCCCGTCGGTCATTCTCCTTCCTCCAGTGAACCCACCCCACCCACCCGCTCAGGTTACCGGCTTCGATTTTCGCGTGTGTTCTCGGTTCTAGTTTTAAACCCAGTTATTCTTCATCCCTCCCCGAAAACAAAATCACCTGGGATGTCAAAAACACCATCCAGGGTTTGCACTTGCTCATGGACCCTCAGTGGCCCCTGAGAAAGTGCTGGGGCCAGTCAGATCTGGTAGGGGCCCCAGATCATTGCTGACTAAGGCAGGCCTGTGCCTGTGTTGTTGCTCTCTGGCCTCAGCGGCCCCAGGTGTGGATCGACCCCTGTCTGTCTGCCTTGGCCCAGCAAGCCCTAATGGTACTCATTAGCCAATAGCTCATCCCAACACCCCTCTACCTACTGTGTGCCCGCTATGGTGTCCGCTGCGTGCACTGTCAGACTGAGTCGGCAAGGAATAGTATCGTACCCAATCAGCTCTGACTGCTTTTATAAAATACTGACTAGGTAACTTAAGCATTTATGTCTCCCAGTCCTGGTGGCTGAAAAGTTCACCATCAAGGTGTTGACAGTTTCATCGTCGGGTAAAAAAGAGAAGTAACCCTTTTCATTTCTACCCTGGAATCCAGTTTAGTTAGGGTCACATGATACTTGTCACCGACAAGCAGGGCTCTTGTATTGGGACTTCAGCTTGAGCTGGCAGATATATCAGCAGGCATACAAGGATAGGGCAATGATTTGAGAGGGGGATCAGGCTGCTGATCAATAAAAGAGCAACAAGCTTTAATTGCCTTTTTTTTTTTTTGGTAGGTGGGAGAGGTGGCTAAAGTTTGGTGACTGTCATTGGCTATGGTTAGAATATGTTTTCTTTCCTATTTACGAGCACTTTCTGGTCTTGAGGTTTTCAAGCTAATGGGTGACCCAGGTCACTCAGTGATTGCAGTTACTCAGCACCTTGTATCAATAAATGAACCAGAGTTAGCCAAGTTAACTCAGCATTTTTGTCTTGGATAAAAACTTAAAATGCAGAGCCAAGTGGAATCTGAGCAAGGGGTAAGACAGCACGAAGACACAACACCGAGTCTTGTGTCCCATTTTAGTCACCCATCAGTTATCTGTAGGAGCTCCAATGAAGTCCTTTTTAAAATTTTATTTTAGCTAACTGGTAGCATGACCCACACACCACAGATGTTCTCTATAGTGAAGCCTGTGCGAAACTATGTATTGCGGAGCTGTGTGCACCAAAAAATAGTGATTTAAGGACAAATAGAATTTTGCTTTGACAGACTGATGCCAGAGTTGATTCTGGGTGCTTACTATGGACAATTCATTAGACAGGTATTTTTTCTTGGTGGCATTATTCTCCCTTGTCTTTCTTATTTGTCAGTCTGAATCCCACTAATTTTAGCTTGGCTTTGAACCAAGAGCCTCAGATCTCAGCTTCCTGAGTAGGTTTATAGGTGTGAGCCACTGGTGATTGGTTGAAAGCATGCTTTTTAACCAGGAACTGGTTAAGGGCACAGAGATCATTTGCCTTGTGCTGGTCACTCCTTGTCTCAAATAGACTAGAGTAGGATAGGGAAGATTTTGCTGCTATATGGCCTCTATTTATGGATCTTCAAAATTCTGTATTTTATGAAGATTTTCTATTTCCCTCTCAAATGTGCAGGCCACATTTGAACCCCACCTTGCCTGGATTACAGAAGAACTTACTCTGCTTTTTTTTGGTAATACTAGAGACTGAACTCAGGGCCTCATGCTTGCTAGGCAGGCAGTCATCCCTTGAACCACACCTCCTGTTCCTTTTTGTATTGGGTAGTTGTTTTCCAGGTAAGGCCTCACTTTATGCTAAAGCTGGCCTAGGCTTTGATCCTCCTGTGTCCCTGGGGATGATAGGCACATGTCACTATGCTTAGCCATTGTGCTTCCCTGGTAGCTGGAAAACAGGCACACGCCACCATACTCAGCTGATTGAGTTGGAGGCTCATGAACTTTTATGCCCAGGCTGGCCTCTAACAGGATTCCCAAGGACTCCAACTCCAAAGTAGCTAGGATTGCAGGCCTGAGATACTGTACCCAGCTCTTCCCCTTAAGTATCTCTGTTTCTTACTCAAGGTTGGTTGCTTCAAAGATCTCTTCTTGAGGCTGCACCTAGGATAACTGCAGTGTCCTTAGGAAAGGCCTAGTATTGGAAGCTTGACATTGTGCAATTGGGGAATAGTATGATACAATGCATGACAACTGTTTGGTGGCTCCAAAGCAGGGATTTTTATAGGAGGAAGGTTAGGCAATACCATGTGTTCCCACCCCTCCTGGCCTGCCCTCTAAGATTGCATTCATCACTGTGACTTCTGACAGCTGCACTGAAATAAGCATATCCACATGTAGTGGCAAGAATAGCTTCTCTCTTCCTGAAAGTAGAGAGATGGTATTGGAACCAGGCTGCTGTGTATAGGTGGCACTGTCTGCCTGACTCCCCCATACCCTATTCTAAGAAAAACAAAGCTGCCAACAAACAAAATCCCTACAGGAGCCCTACCTTCAGGCCAGCCCATGATTATCCTATCTTCAGTCTTTGTTTCCCAAGGCCTTAAAGTGGCCTACTGCTTGCTAACATCCATATCAGGGCAGGGAGCTAAAAAGCTGAGAAGCTGAGAAGGGAGGTTTGCTTCATGCTCAGAAAAGGGTTTCAGAAGGCTTTGCACAGCTAGTCTCATAGCTAGGCTATTAGGGAAATAAATGACATGGAAGTTGATATGGGTTCTACCACTTTGCTGAGTATCTGATTCACTGAGGTTGTGGATAAGTCAGTTTTCCATCCTTATCAGAATCTTAGGTAAAATAATCAATAAGAGAGCGTTCAGTTCTTTAATGCCCCATGTTCCCATCTGGGCCTAGTAAGGTAGGAAGGAAAAAAAAATGTTTGGCCTGAAGGAGGAAGGCCTTTTGTAAGAAATTGAGTAATACCCTGGGGTGGGACAGAAGGGGTGGTGATTGTGAGGCTGGAAGATGGCCCAGTGACCCTTGGTTCTCTCACGACTTTACAGAGGTGAAAGTGGGCCAAACACAGATGAGCTGGCTACAGCATCTGCGTTTGGTTGATGGATTCATAACCTGATGAGATATTGAGATGTGATGGCAACTTGGGAGGGGGGACCTAGTTGAGCAGGGAGTCATCAAAGGTGTGCTCTTGGGCTTATGTTTTGTCGTTCACCCTTTACTCTCTGCCTTTTCTTCTTTTTCTAGAACTCAGAGTCTGGGCACTTCCTTCAGCTTACTCTACCACTTGAACCACAGCTTCACTTCCAGCATTTTGGTGGTCAATTGGAGATAAGAGTCCCATGGATTTTCTTGCCCAGACTGGCTTTGAATCCTGATCACCAGCATCTCAGTCTCCTGAGTAGCTAATAGGTGTAGCCGCTGGTGCCTAGCTGCTCCCTGCCTCTTCGTCTGCCAAGAAATGAGCCCGCTGCCCCACCACATGCTCCTGCCACCATGTTCTGCTTCACCTTAGGCCCAAAACAATATAGGATAGCTGGCTAGGGACTTATGACACTGTGAGCTGCAACAAATCTTTTCTCTCTTGTTTATCTGAGGTATTTCATCACCATAACAAGAAGTTATGAAACACATCCTAGGAGCACCCTATGTGGGCTACAGGTAATGTCAGGAAGACCTCAAGGGCAGCTTGCTAAAAATATTAAGCTCATGGGCCAGGTATAAGGGAGCTTGCTAAAATAGTGAAATGTGAAGTATGATTTGGAAATGGCTGAGGTTCCCAGTCACCGTGGTCCTGGTGGCCATCAAGGGTTAGGACCGTTTGTCACCAATCCATATTCTGTTAGCTCCTGTAGTCCTCGGTCCCTGGTTCATCTCTGGGTATCCTTTTTGACCAGGGACTTACCCAGGGACAGTGTTAGCATCCCCAGATGAACTTCTGTCTCCTGAGGCTGTGGGTCTGCCTCCACTAAAGATGTGCATGAGCTGATGTAAGTACAGGTATGCCTTCCTTAATGGTGGAGTTGCATTCTAAGAAATTCCTATTAGGCAACTTCATTATGTGAACATTACAGGGTGTACTTACACGAACTTGGACAGTCTATTATACATCTTGGCTATATGGAATATTACATAAGTGTATTATTGCTGGTAACGAACAAAACAACATGAGATTCAATCAAACATGAGAAAATGATAAAACCAAAACACGGGGTAAATGCCAGATGCATGGGATTCTGGTCAGTATAACACTGATTACTGCTTACAACAAGTAGGGGCATGCTGTAAAATAACAATATAGGCTGGGGATGTAGCTTAGTGAGAGCACTTGTATAGTATGTACAATTCCCTGGGGATGGTCCAAATAGTATAACTATATAACTAGCAACATATTTGTTCACTATGATTGTAAAGGATCAGCACACATGACTGGATGTGCTATATACTGTTATACATCTGGCACTTATTTCACACAAGTGGTATGCTGTGCTTTGACATTACGATGCCACCAGGACAGGAAAGGTTAAGCTGTGTTGTAATCATTTAGGACCACTCTTGTACACTGGTGGTCCCTGACAGACATGTTGCTATGCAGTGCATGGTCATATAGCGACACTCACCCCAGGACTGAGGGAGAAGTTAGTAGGATGGGGGTTGTTCTGGGCACCTGGATTCTCCTCTCTAGTGACAAATCCTGACAGGCTTGCAGTCTTCCTCAGCTGCAGTGAGGAGAACTATGGGTGCCAGTTCACAGTCTAGTTCACAGGGGATTCTTGGGTCTCTGGTATCTACTCCCAAAGGTAGGCCTTGAGTGTTCAGCAGACTGCCAGTTTCTTACCTTCTCTTCTTTGCCAGACTTGGCATAAGCTCCCTGCACCACTCCTGGGAGCAGAGCCCTGCTGGGAGCCATTTCTGCCTCTGCCCTCTGTGGGTAGTTGGCAGGCCAAGGCTCCTTCTGGAGAAGCTCCAGCTTCTCTTGGCCAGTTCCTGCCACAGCTAATCTCCTCCCTGTGGCCATTCCTGGCACTGTGCCCTCCTTGGCAGACAGAGTACATGTGAAGTCTCCAGAGGAAGGTCTGCTTCCATCCTTGGCACAGCCTCCAGAATGCTCATCTTAGCGCAGTGCCTGATCACCCACATGGTTTCTCCCTTAAGTTCTGCTACTGTTTGCCAGGGGCTTCACAGTTCAGAATACTCTTTGATATATGATCTTATCATAGGGGAAAGCCTTTGTTTCTTGGAGAACCCTTCCTCAGGCATGTGGCTGGAAAAGGTGGTTGGCTGGGAATCAGTCAGATCAGGAGAATCTGGAGCTTCCTTTGTCCCCTTGGCTGCTGGACTGGAAGCTAAGAGGAAAATTCACTTATGAGAGAAATAGCTTTGGTGTTAAGTTAGGAGTGAGGAGAAAGGTGGGATCCCTAGCATCACAAGGCTGCAGGGAGATAGTTTTACTTTAAAGTTGGCACAGAAAACTATGTGATGAAGGGGCGCCCCCTAGAGAGAAATTTGGATATAGAGGGTGGGGCTGGAATCAGCCAGTAGATTTGAAAATTAGGTCTTTATGCTATCTTGGGTGCCAATTTTGGCAAAGTGTGGTTTCCCAAACATCAGTTAAACTAAAGCTGAGAAGAGCTTGTGAACAAGCCATTCCTTCGTTGTAGTTGGAAGACAGTGGGCCACCCAGACCATTTCAATGAGACTCAGTGATAACTGAGTCCCAGCTTTGCCTGGTGGGACCTAGGGCTGTGAAGGCCTTTGTGATTTCACCAGTACTCTAGTCTGCCCTTTAGCTTTGGCTCTGCTCTTCTGTTAGGCCTCCCAGAATGGAACTGGGACCAGTGGAGTGATTGAACTTTGGGAAGCTGGGGTAGGCTGTGGAGCCACTTTTAAGGGACAGCCTGCCTTCCTGTCACGGGGCCTCTATCTAAAGCTCCTGTGTTTCTTTCAGCAGAGTCCTGGGAAGAATTTCTTCTGGTGCAATTGATGTTCCCAGTATAGGAGAGGGAACAGTGCTGTGGCTTGAGGTTACCTGTCAAGAGGTTGAGAGATGAGGTCCAGGTAGGTTCTATTGTCCTGGCTGAGAGGAAGACTCTAGATCCAGAGGATCTTCAGGAGGGGGAATGTGTACACAGCTCACACAGATTGGCAAGACAGAGTTCTTTGTTGGCGACGATGAGCCCAAGTGAGACCCTTGATGCCTCTCCTTGGGCAGAATCCACCTCCCACTGGGTCTCCTTGCAGACTCACCTTGCTGACTTCTATGGTCTTTCATGGCGAGGCAGCTAGCAGCCTTGGTCTGCTTCTGCCTGGGCTCAGGGAGTCATTTCTAGCAGAGCTGCCCTCATGTGGCAGGCCCTGACGCACTTCCTATCCACTGCCTTCACTTTCAATGTGCATGCTCTGGTGTGTGCAGGTTTGGTGTAGGCATGGCCTGTACTGCAGGACCTTAGGCAACTGAGTTTGCTCTGATCATGTCATAGCATTTCTACTCATACTAAAGCCTAAAACCCTCTAGCAAAGTGTTGTGTCTTAAATATTCATTTGGCGGGTCAGTGAAATGACCCAAATGGGGCTGGGCATGAAGGAGTTGTAGTAATTTGTGAACTCAGGCCTGGGAACATGAGCTACAACTCCCTAGAGGCAGATGATTCTATGAAGCCAGTGCTATGTCCAGCCCTGTTATGGCTGCAGTGGGCACAACTAAAACTCTCTGTCATTTCAGCATCTGAAGTCTCTACTACCCTTATCATTATTCTGAAGCAAAGGAATGAAAAATCACATCCTGGGTCTATGGCTTGAGGGCTCTTGTGGGTGTGTGGGTACAAGGTGGTTTGCGACTCACACAATGATTAAACTCTATCTTCACTCCCATAACAAATGTCCAGGAAGATGTGGGCAGAGGTACTAGTCAGGAGGTGCAGGGCACCTTCTTTGCCATGATCTTTTGCCAGGGTTAGAGAGGTAAATAAGGCATGTCAAATTGCTCTAAGCTGGGAGTCTTTCAAAACTTTCTGATGGGTCCAAAATGAGTTTCGGTGCCTAAGATGATAATCTTGTTTCTTCTTTCGATGTGGACATCCCTGTCTGACTCTGGGATTGCCAGTCAACATGGACATGGTAGGGTGGAGAAGGCAGGCACCCATCCTCCTTTGAAGTGTCACTACCAAGAGCAGGAAAATGAGATGTGTGTGTGTGGAAATGTCTATTTTGTTTTTAAGTATCACATTTGAATTGCCATAACCCCACTCTGCCCACCTTCTACCCAGCTCTGCTTCCACCCACCCCCAGCCCAGCTCCTCTGTAGCCTGTCTTGAAGACATCACTTGGCTCATCTTTGGCCACTGCAGGGACAGGAAACAATGTTGCCCTCCGTCCTACTTGTTCTGGGGCTAGACTTGCACCAGAGCCAGCTACCTAGGCTGGTTCAAAGGGTAAACTCTGGGGCCACTCCTGAGGACAAGGAGTGATGGGTGAGGAATAAGCTGGTGGAAACTGCAGTGTACCCCTCCCCCCCCAGCTGACAAACTAAACTGAGGCTGTTGGCCATCTTAAAGCTGGCACAAAAGCTGTCATCATGCCAAGATTTCAAGAGATTCTTGGGGGGTAGTTCTTTATTCTATATTCTACCCTTTCCATTCCTTTAGTGAATATCCAACAATTTTCCACCTCTTTCTTAGGTAAGTATAGTATCAATCTTTCATTGGAACTCCCTTTTCTGAACCTTTTTTTCAGAAATTAGTCATTTTAGGTTCATTTTGCTTTTTGTCTTATTCATTTGTCTTTTAAGGACTTTTCATTTATAAATTTGAATAGCAGAAAACCTGTAAAAATTAGCAGTGTACATAGTACTTCCATATATCCTTATCAGATTCCATATACACTGCTGTTACTATGTATGCTGTATCCTTCTATTCCTCCACATGTAGATGTGGATAGGATGTAGACAGGATGTTGTAGACAGGACTCTGTATTACCTCTAAGTATTTTCCTGTTTATTTTGTAAAATATATTGATAATCCTTTATATAACCACCATAAATTATCAAAGTGGGTAATGAAGACACACTACTATAATCTACAAACCTAGTTTAAATTTTGTCGTGTTCTTTATGGCTAGAGGGGGATCTCTCTCTCTCTCTCTCTCTCTAATATATATATATATATATATATATATATTTCATTTAAATACACAAATAAAACCTATCTGGTCTAAGATGCCTGATAGAATATGGAGTCAGGCAATTAGCCATGCTGAAGAGGCCTGGGGACACTGGTCACTGTGGGAGACCCCAGTTTCTGTATGGGAGCCTGAAGGGACAGTTTTTCACTCTCATCTCCTCCTATAGTCCCATGCACAGGAGGCCCACAGGTCAGCAAAAGGGAGGGAGTTCTTGGCCGGGTGACGGTGGCTCACCCTGTAATCCTAATTACTCAGGAGGCTGAGACCTGAGGATCACAGTTCAGATTCAGCCTGGGCAGGAAAGTCCGTGAGACTCTTATCTCCAATAAACCACTAGAAAACTGGAAGTGCCACTGTGGCTCAAGTGGTAGAGTGCTCGCCTTGAGCTGAAGAGGGCAGGGACAGTGCCCAGGCCCAGAGTTCAAGCCCCATGACTGCCCCCCCCAAAAAAAGGGAGGGGTCCTTGTGATTATGCCATCTGGGGAAGAGTGGTTGCAGACAGCGAAAAAGAAGATATGCTTAGCAAAACACAGAATAATGGAAATGGTTTCAAAGAATCAGAAAACTGTTAGGAAATGAGGTTGAGAAAGGGCACTAAAGGAAAATGTATAGGGACATGGCAAAGAGGCCAGGGGGTAGATACAGAAATACAGAATGCAGGACAGTGGCTGGCATAAAGGCAGCAGAGGAGAGGGTCTTTTTCACTGAGAGCTTTTTTTTTTCCTGGGGCCTGAACTATGGGCCTGGGTGCTGTTCCTCAGCTCTTCAGCTCAAGGCTAGCGCTCTACCACTTGAGCTATAGCACCACTTCTGGCTTTTTTTCCTGCTTATGTGGTGCTGAGGAATCGAACCCAGGGCCTCATGCATGCAAGGCAAGAGCTCTACCACTGAGCCACCTTCCCAGCCCCTCATAGAGAGCTTTGAGCAGCCCAATCTTCGGGTCAGGAGAACATCAGAGAGAAACCTCATTACCTCAAGGAGGAAGTGCCTCTCCAGATGTTACCTAAACTGTCCTACCCTCATATGATGGCTTTGCTCATCCCACAGCCTTTGTTTCAATCACAGAAATATCTGTTCACAATGGGTGGACGGGGGTGGGGGGGGTGGGGCGCATAGATGACTTCATCCCTAAGGATGGCCTCAGTGAGAAACAAAGACATGCTGGGCACCATAAGTCCATCTGAGCAGCCAGACTTCCCAGCGTTAGTATGACAAAGAGGGTGACACCAAAGACTGTGCCTTAGAATCCCTTGGAGGGATGCATGAGCCTAGGGGAGAGTGGCCCCTAAGACCAGGTCAGATATTCAATTCTACTGTCTTCCCAATTCTGCAGCTTCTCAGACTCCCCATTATCAAGGTCTTTGTAAGCCCTACCTCATGACACAGCAGTCAGTATCATTTCCTAGGGAATTATGACTGGAATTGTAATCTGTCAGGTGTTTATTTTTGAGCACAGAGATTCTCTATAAAAGGCAACAGTGTGATGACAATCTTTTGGGCTGTGAAGAAAGCCATCACAGAGAGAATGTCTAGCAAACAGATATACCCTCTGATCCTATGAAGTGCATCAGTGCATGAGCCTTGTGGTCCCACTTTACTGCTTCCCAGGCAGAGCGCCCACAAACATATCTTAGCCTGAGACAGTCAGCAAACCACTCTGGTCACTGACTGTTTGCTGAGCTTTAGGATTAAGTGTTTTTCCCACGACTGTGTTTTCCATAACTCCCATTTCTCTATGACTGACAGGATCACGCCAGGTACCATTTGCTCATGCCTATAATCCTAGCTACTCTGGAGGCTGCAATATGAGGATCACAGTTCAAAGCCAGCCTGAGCAGGAAAGTCTGTGAGACTTTTATTTCCAACTAATCACCAAAAAGCTGCAAGTGGAGCCTCCCTACCACCCCCCCAAAAAAAATGACGGATCTAGGGAAAGTGGCAGAGGGAAGGGTGTTATTGGAAATGGGTGTGTTCAGAGAATCAGTCTGCTGATGGGATGAAGACAGCAGACCTGACAGGATGTCAGGACACACCCCTCTGAGGGCCAATAGGCTGTATGTGAGCAGGCAACCCTGAGGGGCATTCCCAATAACCTAACTTTCATTCCTGCTCTCCAGAGGCGTGAGAACATCTGCTGTGTGGCCAAGTTGAACAGTTGGCATCTGAAGTGTATGTGTGCGTGCATGCATGTAGGGGTACAGTTTTTCATTTAACTTTGGGGGGGGGGTCTGTGGTAATAACCCTGGGCAGTTAGTATTAGAGCTGAGTTATAGTACACCCAGTTGGCGTTTAATGAAGAACTAAGTTAATTTGTGTAGGAAAAAGCAACCACATAAGTTTTTCCAAGGAAATATCAGAGACATTGATAGTAGGAAATTAGTGGAGAAAATGAAGTTTTTTTGCTTATACATCCTAACCCAGTTTTGATAAGCAAAAATCTCTCTAGATCTTGAAAAATTGATCTGAGAGCTACTTTTCTTTTGTGTTATTTGAGGGATTGTATTCACAATGATAAAACCTATGCAATTAAAGATCAATGTTAGAAGCCCAGTATCTGAGATCCAACAGGGACATCATGTATGGACACAGATGTTTATTATTATGTTGTGTGAGTGTAAAAATGAGAAATCAAGAAATCCATTCTAGTGTGATAAGGTCAGGGGTTTCATTTCCAAAACTGGGGCAAAAACATGAAAAAATCCATTAGGATACTGATGGGTACTGGGATGATCTAAAAGTCTGATAACATCAACTTGATGGGAAGAGTTAAAGAAAAATGTTTGTTTGCCACTCACTGTGTGTGAGACTTTAGGTCAAATATTTTGCCCCTGTTTAAGCATTATTTATATACTTACTGTTCATTGTCATAAATACTACTATCTGCATTGAAAATGGATATGACATTATAAATTGTTACTCTATTTCTGGAATACTCAAAGTATGTGTATAAATTTTATTTGGAGATTTCTTGTCCTGTTTCTTACCAGTGATCTATGAAGGAAATTTATCCTTTGTACTTGGAACAAGTGTGGACATGGGAAAATATGCCTCCCTTTCTTGCCTGTTTTCTGATTGCACAGACCTGGTTGCTTACTTCATCTGAAGGGTGGAAGAAAAGAATGAAGAAAGGAAAAGGGTCTATGAACTTGTACAACAGAGCCTCAGAATATACACTTTTCTTTTTGTTAGTCGTGGGGCCTGAACTCAGGGCCTGGGCACTGTCCCTCAGTTCTTCAGCTCAAAGCTAGCATTCTACCACTTGAGCCATAGTGCCACTTCTGGCATTTTCTGCTTATGTGGTTCTGAGGAATTGAACCCAGGGCCTCATGCATGCAGGGCAAGCACTCTACCACGGAGACACCTTCCCAGCCCCAGAATACACACTTTTAAATACATTTTCCTGAGGCTCCCAAGGAGGCGCAGGCCAGACCTGCTTATGAAGATGAGGGTCATTTCTTCCTGCACTGCAAACCCTAATATAGGCATCTGAAACACACGTGCAAACAGAAAAAGGGGAAGTTTCATGGGAAACTGGGAAATACCATTCAAATATGTTATCACCCCATGTGCATATTTTAGATTGAAGTCTTAATTTATCTGATCCCTAAGGACCATGAGGCCAGGTCTTTCCTACAACCCTGAGTTAACTGAACTCAAGCAGAATGAGAGCAAGAGTGAATGAGAGCAAGAGCAGGTGAGCACACCAGCAACAGAGAGAACACTGTAGTGGTGGTGAGAGGAAAGACTTCCCACCTCCTTTGCAAGCCACTATAAAACCACTGTAATCCTGCCTTGAGGACATAGGGGCCCAGCCTGCAGGAAGTGGACCTGTGGTGTGTTTACAAATAGTGCAGGATGTTGGGGGTGTTGCATAGGAATAAGGACACCAAGATGAAAGGAGCTGGGCAAGGCAAACTTTACTTCTAAACCATCAGGCAAGCAAGCACAGAGCTGGCAGGCTGCTCCCTTTTTAATCCCTAACCCAGCAGGCTCAGCCTCTCTGCTCACATTGGCTGAGCTCAGGTCCACAATCTGCAAAAGGATGTGGTTTTGACAGGGTGTAACAAAAACTCAAGAAGCTTCTAACTAGCTGTCTCAATTAAAGTGCTCAGGGAAAGAAGGTTATGTAACTAAAGTGTAATTAACAAGGGCCAGGCCACACAGCCATAACAGGAGCCCTTTAGGAAAACCATTCTCTCAAGATGAACGGAAAGGAAGCAAACTACTTTGATAGAAAAGATGCCCTTTTCCTCAACTGGTGCCAAGTGAGGGCGCTAACCTTGAGCAAAGCAGCTCAGAGACAGCGCCCAGCTCGAACTCATCAAAGCCCAGGACCAGCACAGCGACACAAGCAGGATTGCCCCTGGGGCTGAGCAGCGCAGTCTAGGGCTGGAACGCCCAGATTTAGATTCTGAGGACGGAGGCTGTGTGCGCTCCCACGAACAGCTAAGAGCTAGGGCCTAGGCCTTCAGACCCACCTGCGCCCGGCCCGCCGGCCTCCCCAGCACCCCTCACCCCTGGCCCACCCCGCGGGGCCCCCGGCCCGCCCCAGCCCTCGCTTCCTCCCACCTCTTCATCCGCCCCTCACCTCCCGCGTTCTCCAGGACGGGCGAGGCCCGGGGCAAGGCGGAGCTCTTCCTCGCGACCAAACTCCAGCTGAGGAGGTCCCACGGCCACCTCTGAGTGACAAGGGGACAGGTGGCTGGGAAAAGGGATGGGAGGTGAAGACCGGAGGCTCCGACACCCTTTTAAATCACACTTTCGCCGCCCGCCTGTAGGCCTACTACGGAAGGAAGCCGGGATGCTGAGAACCGGAAGCGGAAGTCTCCTGGGGAGTGGGAGGGGCTCGTCCTCATGGGCGGGGCCAGCCCCCTTAGCTAAAGGCCAATCCACACACCGGTTTTGGAAGCCCAGAGGCCTACCACAGTCGAGGCCTCACTGCCACACTCCAACTAGGTCCTTCCCAAGCAAGAGGAACCGGGCACAAACCTCAGTCCTTGGCTCTCTAGCCATCCGCTTGAAACAACCTAAGTATCTTAAAGATGGGCTGACTTAGAGCTTGGGTAAATAAATGAATGGCCACATTTGTCTCATGTAGTACAAGGAGTTGTAAAATGATAGTAGGAAGTCTTCAGGTCTTGGTCACATGAAGGCTTGATGGGGAAAACTGGTAGGAGATGCTTTGTGAAAAGGTCTAAGTTAGTTCTGGTCCTAAGATCTAAAAAAGGAGAAGAGAGGTTGATTCTGGTACCTTGAGAATGTATTCTCCAAGGACATTAGAAGGCAAAGTGAGATCCTGAGGTAGGTTGCAGGAGCACTGGAAGGCTTTCTTCAGGCTCATCAGCAGAGATCTGCTAATTTTGTTCTTTACCACCTGCCTTAGGAGTGAGTAAAGAATTAGTACTTTACTAACTGAATTTCATCACCATATTCATGTCTGTTTCAGAAGATTATGTTTGAAGCTGGTGAGCAAATTAGACATCTGTGCATAGACCTGCTTGTAGGGTCAAGATAAGGCCTGGACTGGTGTTTTTTTCTTGGATAGAGGTTACAAGCCTCTTTGAACTGTTCGTATATGTGAACAAAGAGCAGTTTTATGATTTGAATGTGTCACCAAAAAGTTGATGTGCTGGAAAAGTTAATTCCTGAATTCATACATTGATAGTATTTGGAGGTGGGATATTTAGGAAGTAATTAAGGTTAAATGAGGTCATAAGGGCCCCTCTGGGTTGAGATTACTGGCTTTGTAAGAAGAGTAAGAGAAACCTGAGTTGACAGCTACATTACTCTTGCTGTGTTATAATGCAGGAAGAAGGCTCTTTCCAGATGCTGATGCCTTCTGTTGGATTCCAGAATCATGAGTTAAATAGTCTACTATCTGTCAATTTTTAGTCTGTGACATTCTAGTACGGCAACAGAAAACAGACTAAATGGCAAAACCCAGAGGCTCAAATCTTATTGGTTATTGCAGATGTGGAAGATAAAATCTGCAAATGAAACTGAGGACATATAAACCCAACTGAGGTTAATGTTGGAAAAATAGGTCATTAAAAAAAAAAATCAAGCCGGGCGCTGGTGGCTCACGCCTGTAATCCTAGCTACTCAGGAGGCTGAGATCTGAGGATCGCGGTTCAAAGCCAGCCCGGGCAGGAGAGACCGTGAGACTCCTATCTCCAATAAACCACCAGAAAACCGGAAGTGGCGCTGTAGCTCAAGTGGTAGAGCGCTCGCCTTGAGCTGAAGAGCTGAGGGACAGCGCCCAGGCCCAGAGTTCAAGCCCCATGACTGACAAAAAAAAAAAAAAAAAAAAAAAAAAAAAATCAGATGCCCTAAGAATTAGACTAAAATGTATTGGAAAAGCTGAAATGACATTGACTTGAACTGCAGACCCTCTTGGCAAGTAGAGCCCAGAGAAAGCTTAGGATCTGTGCTCCTTGCCCAAACCAGGGTATGGGTAGTGGCTTGGAGGAGGCAACCAGCCCATCCTAGTGGTATGAGAAGAATATGTGGGAAAGGAAGCATTTGCGTGGGGAGTTTTAGGTTGAAGATATGTTAGACCAAAATCATTCTATAAGGAGACCAGTGTTACAGGCAAATTCCCAAACTCTGAGTTCATTGGCTTATTTTTCTAGCTCTAGTTAATAAAATTTCTTCTGCTATTCCATTCCCCAGACATGGCTTTGTCAGCTTCTGTAGTCTTTCCTCCTCTCTGGCTCTGCCTTTTATTTTTGCTGGTTCTGAGGCTTAAATTCTGGGATTGGGTGCTGACCCTGAGCTTCTTTTGCTCAGTTCTCTACCACTTGACCCACAGTACCCTATCTGGATCTTTTGAGTTTATTGGAGATAAGAGTCTTACAGAGGTTTCTGCCCTGGGCTGGCCTTGAACCATGATCCTCAGATCTCAACCTCTTGAGTAGCTAGGATTACAGGTATAAGCCACCAGCAACCAGGTTGGCCCTACCTTTTTTGAATGTTGAATTATGTCTTTCCCTGACCCAAGACCTGACTGGATGCCTACATTATTGGCTCTAATGGAAGGGTAATTTCATCTAGTGCTTGGAAGAAGGTAATAGAAGCTGATTTGATTCTGCAGAAATAAAAATCAGAAGAAAATATAATGATGAGCACAGTTGTAAGTTAGACCTTTTAAGAGACTCTCATTAGAGAAAATATTTGATTCTCTAGTGAGGAATTCCAGTCATGCTCCTGAGTTTGCTTCACCTTTAAACCATAAGCTAGCTCATAGTACTTAAGAAGTAGGCTCTTAATCTCCAGTTTATAAAACAGTACCTGCAAAATAGTTAAAATATGCTTGCTGCCTGGTGCCTGTGCATCATCCCTGTAATTCTAACTACTCAGGAGGCTGATATCTGAGGATTGCAGTTTGAAGACAGCCCAGGCAGAAAAGTCTGTGAGACTCTTATCTCTAATTAATCACAGAAAAAGCTGGACGAGGAGCTATGGCTCAAGTGGTAGAGCACTAGCCTTGAGCAAAAGGAGCTCAGAGACAGCTACCAGGCCAAGTTCAAGTCCCAAGACTGTCAAAAAAACTTGCAAAATGACTGAGGCACTTAATAAATAAAAATACTATGATGCAGATTTTGCAGTGTCTTCATATCTAAAAAAATTTTTTTTGGGGGTCCGGTCGTGGGGCCTGAACTCTGGGCCTGGGTGCTATCCCTCAGCTCTTCAGCTCAAGGCTAGTGCTCTACCACTTGAGCCACAGCGCCACTTCTGGCTTTTTTTTTTTTTTTTTTTTTTTTTTTGCTTATGTGGTGCTGAGGAATCGAACCCAGGGCCTCATGCATGCAAGGCAAGTGCTCTACCACTGAGCCACCTTCCCAGCCCCCATATGTAAAATTTTTATACTGCACTTTTGAAGCATTTATTTTGAGGAAATAAAAGGGCATTTGTCTAACTACATACTTGAGGTGTATATATTTTCTGTCATTCTAAAACAAATTTGTGAAGCAAAGTTTTGCTGAATATTAAATTTAGAAATTTAATACTCCAGATTATCAGAATATTGTCCGTTAACTATCAGATTTTAAAAATAAAATGCTTCAGACGGTTAAAACTATATGTAGAAAAATCTTGTCTAATTGCAATTGAAAGGAAATGTTAAAATAGTAAAATGAAAATAAAAGTAATACTTTCCAAAAAAAAAAAAACCACTATGAGTTGGTTGCCAGTGGCTCACACCTAAATCCTAGCTACTCAGGAGGCTGAGATCTGAGTATCAAGGTTCAAAGCCAGCTTAAGCAGGAAAGTCCACGATACTGTTACCTCCAGTGGACCACCAAAAGGCTGGAAGTAGAAGTGTGGTTCAAGTGGTAGAGCACTAGACTTGAGCTAAAACGCTCAGGGACAGTACCCAGACCCCAAGTGCATGCATGTGTACCTGTGTGTACACGTGCACACACACAGACACACCTAGAAAACCAAACAGCCAAAAAACCCTCCAAAACCCCACCATCAAATAAATGATAATTTCCCAAACCACACTCTCCTTCATCCTCAAAATAATGACTCCCTCTTTCTAGTTTCAGTCCTTCCTAACCCTGATTTCATATGGCGTGACCATCAGGAGTGCCTTCCCTTAGGCTCAAATGTGTGAGCTGTACATGTCAAAGCCAGAGATTTAAAATCTCTGACTGTTATGTTTCTAGATGCATAATATTTTCCTCAATGGATTCATATTCATCTGTCTGTAGGAGTATATGTAATAAGATCTTTTTACCTTAGTTAATATATATATTAATTAGCCTGTCATTCATTGGAGGCAGAAAAATTTTTTATATTTACTACCTCTGAATGTTTTTGTTAAGAAACTCAGTTGGCATTTATTTTGACAAATTACCTGATCATTTTTATGTAAGCTATGTATTTTTTCAGTAAGCTGGAATTTTTTTATTTTTTCTGTATATAGTTTTATTGTAAAAATACTGTACAGAGGGGCTGGGAAGGTGGCTCAGTGGTAGAGTGCTTGCCTTGCATGCATGAGGCCCTGGGTTCCATTCCTCAGCACCACATAAGCAGAAAAAGCTGGAAGTGGCGCTGTGGCTCAAGTGGTAAAGCACTAGCCTTGAGCTGAAGAGCTGAGGGACAGCGCCCAGACCCATAATTCAGGCCCCATGACCGGCAAAAAAAAAAAAAAGCCCCAAAAAACTGTACAGAGGGGTTACAGTTACATGAGTAAGGTAATGAGTATTTTTCCTATTGAGCATTGTTACTTCCTTGTTTGTTTGTCCCCTACCATCCTTTCCCTCCTCACCTCTCCAACTCCTCCCTGCCCCCACCACCTAGGTTGTAAAGTTCATTTTCAACAAAGTATCTCGTATATCTCATTGTTACAATAGGTCAATGTGCATTTTGTTAGTTCCCTTCCTCTCTCCAAATTAGAAAAATGTATATACAAGATGCAGGGCACCTGAATCAAATACAGTGAAAACAGAGGTTATACCATGGGGAGAAAACATATAAAAGAAACAAAAAAATCACATGGTACATTATAATACATTAAAAACAACAGCTGTGAAATTCAGCTGTTATACCAACATGATGGTTTTAAAAGGAATGGTCAGTAAGAGGTGAGTAGTTATGAGGGCAACTCCCTCATTAAAGGGATGATGGATTTTTCTCTTGGTCATGGGGCTTGAACTCAGGGCCTGGGTGCTGTCCCTGAGCTCTTTTTGCTCAAGGTCGTGTTCTACCACTTTGAGCCACAGTGTCACCTCCGGTTGTTAAGTGGTTAATTGGAAATGAGTCTCATAGGGGCTTTTTTCTGCTTAGCCTGGCTTTGAACCATGATCCTTAGATTTCAGCCTCCTGAGTAACTAGGTTTACAAGTGTGAACCACTGGTGTCTGGCAGGGATGAGGACTTTTGACCTAGTTTTTGACCAGCTTGCCTTTCCCCTTCTACCACTTTAGGTTTCAGCAAGAAGACTGACGTTAGACAAGAGTTGATAGTGTCTTGGACTTAGGACTGTGAGAAATAAATTGCTATTGCTTATAAATTATCCACTTTTGCATATCCTTTTATAACATAAAAACAGAATAAGACACCCAGTCTCTGTGAATAAGAAGTGAAGTCCTGCTATATCTTTCCAGGTGTGGCTAGTTTAAACCATGGATGTTATTTAATCCTTTACCTGCTGGGCCTTCCAGGCCTGCAAGGTCAGTCCATGTGGTCTTCTATTCCTTCCTTCCTTTTCTTTGTCATTGTTTTACTTGGGAACTGCTCATCTTTGTTGTCTGCATGAAGCAAACATCTCCCTGGAAACCCAGGGCCATGTGCCTCTTCGTCTGCGTGCTGACCACAGAGGGCATCATCATTATCATCCTCCCTGTGTTCCAGGATCTTGCTATCTTCTTGGATGTCCCTGGATGGCTGCATCACTCAGTTCTCTTCATCCATTCCATCTTCATTTCCGAGTTGTGGATCTTGCTGACAATAGTGTTTGTTGAGTTTCGAGAGTGCATTGTGTATCATAGATAAAAGTCTTTTGACTCATGTGTGATTTACAAATATTTACCTGGGATGCTATCTTCCTATTTAGCTGCGGTGACAGGCATGTGCCATCATACCCAGGTATTTGTTAAGATGAGGTCTTGTGCCAGGTGCTGGTGGCTTATACTTATAATAGCTACTCAGGAGGCTGAGATCTGAGGACTGTGGTTTGAAGTCAACCTGTGCAGGAAAGTCTGTGAAACTCTCATTTCCAATAAACTCTCCCCCTCCCCCAAATTGAAAGTAGAGCTGTGGCTCATATGGTAGAGTCCTAGCTTGAAGCAAAAGAAGCTCAGGGACAATTCCTTGACAATGGGTTTAAGTCCTAGGATCAGCACATGCATGTGAACACCACACACACACACACACACACACACACACACACACACACACATACACACACACACACCCTCCTCCCCCACAAAACACCTACACACGTTGAGATCTTGGGAACTTTTTGCCTAAGCTAGCCTTGAACTGAATGCTTTTTTACTCAGCAAATAGTTGTTTTCTTTCACATGTAGAAACTTTTATTGTGATGTGATTCCATCTCAAATTGTCATATATTTGTGCATATATGTATATGTGTATATAGGTACATGCAACTATATATCCTAAAGATTAAAACAAGGGCTTCACATTTGGTAGGCAAGTAACTTTCACATATCCATGCAAACATTGTATTTACTGAAAATAATAGAATTTACTGAAAATAATACAAATGCAATCTAGGGATGGATCGTACTACTAGATGTACTTCTCTCTAGAGAGGGGGTGGGGAGGGCAAGACTAAAGAAGTGTAATGACTTGACCCAAGTGCATTACTTCTGAGGTCCCTTGTGTATTAACTGACTCTGCCATCTTTAGACAAATAACCTGAAATCTCTGGCTTCTGATGTTCATTGCTCAGTGTCCTTTGTGACTCATCCCACTCTAAACCATTAGGACTCCTTTTGAGGAAGGTGAGTTACTGCTTTCTTACTGTGGAATGAAATTTCCAGAGGAAGATTAGATGTTGTGAGGTAGTAGGCCCTAGGGTAGGTGGTTGAACATATTAGGACTTGGGTGTGGAGTTAAGTGGGTAGAATGGGAGTGAAAGAGCAGCTGTGTGCTGGAGTTACTTCGTTACAGTTTTTGAGAGTTGATTGTGTACATTTTTCCAACTCTACATAGAGGGACATTATATAGGTAGCTTGAAAGTGGACAAGACAAGTATTTTCATGTAAACAACTGCTAAACATTATAAGTCTTTCCTCCTTCCCTCCCTCTCTACCAGTTTACATATTTTTATTTTTTATTTTTTATTTTATTTTATTTTTTTGGGGTCTGGTCGTGGAGCCTGAACCCTGGGCCTGGGCGCTGTCCCTCAGCTCTTCAGCTCAAGGCTAACGCTCTACCACTTGAGCAACAACGCGATTTCTGGCTTTTTTCTTTTTGCATATGTGGTGCTGAGGAATTGAACCCAGGGCCTGAGGCATGCAAGGCAAGCGCTCTACCACTGAGCCACCTTCCCAGCCCTTACATATTTTTAAAATGGTATCTTTTTAATGGATGGTGATGTAATTCAGTAGGAGAACATTGGCCCAGCAAAAATAAAATTGTGTATGTTCATAAATTTATTTTTAATTTTTAAATTTTTTGTTGGTTGTGGGGCTAAAACTCAAGGCCTGGGTGCTGTCCCTGATCTCTTTTGCTCAAGGCTAGTGCTCTACCACTTTGATCCACAGTGCCACTTCCAATTTTTTGGTTGTTAACTAGAGATAAGAATCTCATGGACTTTCCTGCCCGGACTGGCTTTGAACTTCGATCCTCAGATCTCAGCCTCCTGAGTAGCTAAGATTACAGGTGTGAGCCATTGGCACCCAGCCACAACCTTATTTTTAATTGACAAATAATGACTATAGATTTGTGGGGGTACAAGATGGTGTTTGAATTTGATTATACATTATGGAATGTATATCCATCACTTCACATACTTAACTTTTTTTAATGTGAGAACTTTGAAAATCTACTTTCTGAGTAATTTTGATATACCATTATAATATTATTATTACATTGTTATATTGTATATCTTAAATATTAATTTTCTCATTTAGCCCAAACTAAGCAACTTGTTGACAAACATATATATTTCTCCTTTTCTCTCCAGTCCCAGAAACCACTCTTATGGTTTCTAACTCTGTAAGCTCAAGCTCTTTAGATTCCACATATAAGAGATTATACAGTCTCTTTCTGTGCTGGGCTTATTTGGATATGAATGCATTTTCAAGTCTCTTACAAATATGAACCATAAGAATTCTTTCTTTTTTTCGTAAGAATTATTTCTATTGGCCTCCCATATGAAACTATTTTTCTGTGTCACTAATAGTGAATAGTTTTATTTTCATTAGTTTCATATATGTGTATTTTATTTAGGGGACTGAGACTTTATTCAGAAAACAAGCCATATTTGATTTACTTTTATATAGCACACTTAAGGGGGTAGAATCTTTAGATTGGGATAGAATCAGACAGATGTGAAAATCCCCTTAGGAATACATGAAAATCTTCAGAGTATAATCTGGACTTTCTTCTATGACTAGGAGGTGAGGGTTCCAGGTGGCTAGCTTCACACATGACTACTTTAAATCACACTGGAATTAGCCACCCAGTCTTCCGGTTGCTAGGCATCCCTGGCTTAGAGGACCAGCACATCTGGATTTCCATCCCTTTCTTCATTTCCTATGTCACTGCTCTGTTTGGGAATGGCTTACTCATCTTTACTATCCTCACCAAGCGAAGTCTCCATGGACCCATGTACCTCTTCCTCTGCATGCTGGCGGGAGCAGACATTGTGCTCTCCACAACCACAGTGCCACAAGCTTTGGCCATCTTCTGGTTCCGTGCTGGGGAGATCTCCCTGGATCTCTGCATCACTCAGCTCTTCTTCCTCCATTCTACTTTTGTCTCTGAGTCAGGGATCTTGTTGGTGATGGCATTTGACCGCTACATTGCTATATGCTACCCGCTGAGGTACACCACTATTCTTACAAACTCCTTCATTGGAAAAGTTGGTGTGACTATCTTCCTGAGGAGTTATGGAACCATTTTCCCTATAATATTTTTAGCGAGGAGACTGACATTCTGCAAAAGTACTACCCTCCCAAACACGGGTTGTAAGCACATCGTCCTGGCTCATGCTTCCTGTGATGACATCCGCATAAACATCTGGTATGGGTTCTTTGTCCTCATGTCAACAGTGGTCTTAGATATTGTGCTAGTTTTTATCTCCTATGTGCTTATTCTCCGTACTGTCTTCCGCATGCCATCCCAAGATGCCCGCCACAAAGCTCTTAATACTTGTGGCTCTCACGTCTGCGTCATCATCCTTTTTTACGGGCCTGGCATTTTTACCACCCTTACTCAGAGATTTGGACGCCACATCACACCCCATGTTCACGTCCTCTTGGCTGATGTCTGCATTCTGTTTCCACCTATGCTCAATCCCATCATTTATGGGGTCAAGACCAAACAGATCCGGGACCAGGTGGCTCATATGTTGTTTCTAAAGCCGAAGTGACTGATGTTGGGTGCTGGCATTCTTTTTGGCTGAGCCATTTTCTCCGTGTCTGAGGTAAGCTTAAATATCAGCAAAAGGCAGCAGGTAAGATATCAGTTGAATTACTGTCAATGTTGTGTCCCAAGTAGTTTCATCAATGAGCTTTTAGATTCCAATGAGCTTTATTGATTCCAAAGCCTCTAATCAGACACCAAATATCAGTATCTTTGGGGTTTTAGTTTCCTTTTATTCTGCCCATAAATCTTTGCTGCCTCTGTAACCTTGAAGTAAATAATTGGATGACAGGAAGCCATGCCATGATTGCACTCATGACCTGACATGTTGAACTGAAACCCCTTTGTACAACTACTTGAAGATAATAATGATGGTAATAGAAAACAGTTGACCTGTTTATATAGTTCAAGAAATACCATATATTTTATGTACCTTCAATTTGTAGGTCACTGTTTTCTGCTCAGCTTCTATATATTATATTCTAGTTGGAATAAACAAATAGTGAACTTCAAAAAGAAAACAAATATTATATTATTATGACTCTACTAAGTACAGGTTCATTGAGATGTGTGGGTAAAAACCAAGTGAAGCCAAGCAAGGTGGTTTATGCCTGGAATCCATAGCCACTTGAGAGAAAGTATAAATCTCAATCCAGCCCAGCCAAAAATTGAGACCCCATTCAAAAAATAACAAAAGCAGGGAGGGCTGGAATCCTAGCTCAGTAATAGAGCACCTACCTAGTAAGCATGAGGCCCTGAGTTCAAACCCCAATAACAAAAAACAAATAGAGTGGAATCAACAGGAGAGGACCAGAAACTCAAATCTACAAAAGTAAAAGACATACATGATGCTTTACTGTAAGATGAAGAGTATAAATGAAGTGACAGTAAGTAAAGATGGATTCAAGAATTATTCCTAATTTTCTGTTATGCTATTATACTGGAGAAAGACTACCATGACAGGATAGGAATGAACTATAAAGAATAAAACTTTCAAATGTGGAGGACAAAGAGAAGAATGTTTTATGCATTGATCAGATGGATCAATGCATAAAACACACTGAGGAAGGATAGTTCTGCAATTGCCAGGAAAGTAACTGTCCAAAGGGGTTTCAGTTCAACATGTCAGGTCATGGGTACAATGCATCTTGATCAATGTCACCCCTTCGTCATTCCCCCCACATCTATCTCAGCCCCATCCATTCTCTCAAGTTACCTGGTTTCATTTTCTAAAGTAGGGCATGGTTTTCACTAAAGATCTATTCATCTTCACATTGCAAAATGAACAGTCAGTATCCATCTTCCCCTTATTCAGTGTAATTGTGGCATTATAACTAAACTTTTTCCTTTGAATGTATTTCTTCTTCTAGAAGCCTTTAATTTATCAAAGATAATTCTTTTCTTCAAATTGTTTGGGTTTCTCCTCATTGTCTTCCTTTCATGTGCTGTTTGGCTTTCTCCTTACATTTCCAGCCTCCCTCATATTGAGTATCTATTTTATCATCTCATTTTAACAATGCTATCAGGACATAACACACTGTGGAATCCATCATTTTAAAGTATGTGACAGTGATTTTTTAAGTCTTTCATAATATTGTAAAAGCACCACTATCATCTGATCCAGATCCATCCCATTATCCAGTTCTCTCAATTATTCTATATTTTAGGATGCTAGCATTGAAATGGGAATCAAAACAGCTTAATGTTCTAGCCACAGTGTCCTAGCCACACTACACTGGTGTAAGGGCTATCGTCCTTCCAAGGATTTAAAGTTTTGATTTTTGTCTGTGGCCTTATTTTTCTTCCTCCTCCTCCTCCTCCTCCTCCTCCTCCTCCTCCTCCTCCTCCTCCTCCTCCTCCTCCTCCTCCTCCCTCCTCTCCTTCCTCTTCCTCCCCCTCCTCTCCTTCCTCTTCCTCCCCCTCCTCTCCTTCCTCCCCCTTCACCTCCCTCCTCTCCTCCCTCCTCTTTCTCCTTCTCCTCTACTTCCCCTTTCCCCCTTCCTCTTCCTAATCTCCCTCCATTTTCTTCTTGGAGGTACTGGGGTTTGAACTCAGGGTTTCACACTTGTTCTGCTGACACTTGAGCTGTGCCTCCAACCTGGCTTTTCCTAATTATTTTGGAGATGGAGTCTCACGGAAAGTTTTTTTTTTTGGCCTAGGATGGTTTCAAACAGTGATTCTCCAGAGCTCACCTCCTGAGTAGCTAGGATCACAGATGAGAACCACCGGTGCCTGGTCCTCATTTTTAAGTTGTTGCTTCCTGCCTTATTCTGCTTGTATTGTCCTTGTCTCCTGGTTATGCCTTTTTTTTTTTTTAAAGTTTTTGCATTTTATTTTTTATCTGTAAGTTGTTGTTCAAATAGGTTTCCGGTCAACATGTCAATCTCTGAGAGGAGGATGGGTGAGGTTGGGAGAGAGCGGGAGCACGATGCATTGCACTCATCAATGGAGCCATGCAGTCAGATCGCTGATCTCCTGTCAATGTTCACTCCTTGCTTTTCATATCAGTGTTTCTCTCTCGCTTTCTTTTTGGTCCATTGTGGGCCCTGAACTCTGGGCCTGGGCACTGTCTCTGTGCTCTTCAGCTCAAGATTAGAGCTCTACCACTTGAGCCACAGTGCCACTTCCGGCTTTTTCTGCTTATTGTCGTGTTGAGGATTTGAACCCAGGGCCTCATGCATGCAAAGTGTTTCTCATTTTAAAATGAGTTCGCTGCTTATGCTTTTTATTCTGTTTGTCTTAGCCTTTAAAATGGAAATTCATTAGGTTAATAACATCTTTTCCTTAAAAATACTTTAAAAATTAATATTGTAATTCCAGATAGTCATTCCCTTGAAACATGATTAATATTTAGAGAATATGGTTGTAAGCTTTTCTTTATCTACTGACATATCACATAATGATATTTATTTCTTAAGAATTTTTTTATTAACGTATACTGATAGTGCAAAGAAAAAGCTGTCACCATGATATTTACAATCATGCTTATAATGTAATTTGGTCACATTTCTCCCCTTTAGTACTACTACTAGTCTTCTCCTTCCTCTTGCCCTTTTTACCTTCCCAGTAGTCCACTTCTTACTTTCACCAGTTTTAAATTCATTTATTTATTTAATCACTTATGTGTTTATTGTTTGAGCTTGAACTCAAGGCCTTGCTTGCTTGCTAGAGAAGTAAGTGCTCTACGACTTAAGATATGTTTAAAGCCATTTTTTCTTTATGTTTTCAGATAGGATTTTTGTACTTTTTGTCTGGGACAATCTTGGCCTTCCATCTTCCTACTTCCATCTGGAGATTATAGGTATGTGTTATAATATACCATGTCTGATAAGATGGAGCCTCTCTGGTTTTTGCTCAGGCTGGCCTTCAACAATGATATTCCCAATCACTGTCTCCCAAGTAGCTGAGATTGCAGGAATAACTTTTTATTTAATGTAATATAGCAATAATTTTCTTTGGCATGCAGAATTCTTCACAGTTATTTGAAACTTGATATTTATTTGATATCCAAAGAAATGTAACTCAGGATATAAGAAAGGAAGTGCATACTCATGTATGTTGCAGCATGGTAGTCAAGCAATGGAAACAGCCCAGATGCTCTACAACTGATGAATGGATCAAGATGTGGTACATCTACACCATGACAGTGGCCAGACATAAAAGAATAGCAACATGTCATTTTCAAGAACGTAGATGGGTCTAGAGGCCATTAATGTATAATATACAATAATACTATTATATAAAATTACACTATGTAATTCATATGATCAATCTGATTAAAGCATGGTATATGCATGTGTGTGATATCATGGTGAATCCCCTTTGAAAAATGAACATGCATTTTTTTACATGACCTTTTATTTTTTAACTTATCTTAAATCGTTAAGTAGTTGGGCAAAGGAGTTGCCACTTAACAAAGCAGTTTATGAATGTCATATATTTTGGTCAATGTTAACCCCTTTCATCGTTCTCACCCAAACATGCATTTGTAACAAAAATGTTAGATGCGGAAAACATGTCCTGTTGGATGTGGTGCTAGGTGTGGGGCAGGGAGAGAGGGCGAACCAAAAGAGAGAAAGAGGAAGAATAAGATCAAAATACTTTATATGTGTTTGTGATAATGGAGCAATGAAGCTGGTTGAGATTGGTTTGGGCCGGGGCATAGATGAGGAAGAGTGACACATCAAAGTACATCACATGCACATATGGACATGTAAAAATGAAATGCCCTGTACAATGAATTGATGTTAATGAAAAAGAACTTTCTTTGGTGTGCAAAATACTTCACATAAATATGATGCTTCAGGGGGCTGGGAAGGTGGCTCAGTGGTAGAGCGCTTGCCTTGCATGCATGAGGCCCTGGGTTCAATTCCTCAGCACCACATAAGCAGAAAAAAAAAAAGCCAGAAGTGGTGCTGTGGCTCAAGTGGTAGAGCACTAGCCTTGAGCTGAAGAGCTGAGGGACAGCGCGTAGGCCCAGAGTTCAGCCCCACAACTGGACCCCCCCCCCCAAAAAAATGATGCTTCATTCAGTATTGCATGATATATTTTATTTGATAATATATTCTAAAATATGTCTTCTATTTAGCCCAATACTAAATTCTTGTTGATGCTTTTCAAATGGTTGCTATTATCAATAACGTTATGGTAAAAACAATTGCCCTAAACCTTTATCTCTGTTTTCCGCTTTTTTTTTTTTGGCATAGGTGCTTTTCTCAGAATTAAAAAAAAGTGTATTTCATTTATTTCTGGCCAGAATAAATGTGAGCAAAGTGTTAAGAAAGTACACATTAGCCAGGAGCTTGTGGCTCATGCCTGTAATCCTGGCCACTCAGGAGGCTGAAATCTGAGGGTCAAGGTTTAAAGCCATCCTGGGCAGAAAAGTCCCCGTGACACTCTTATCTTCAATTAACCACTCAAAATCTTGAGCTGTAGCTCAAGTGGTAGAGCACTAGCCTTGAGCACAGAGAGGCACATGGAGAGCACCTACGCCCTGAGTTCAAGCCCCACAACCAACAAAAAAGAAAAAAGAGGACTGGGAATGTGGGTTAGTGGTAGAGTGCTTGCTTAGCATGCATGAAGCCCTGGGTTCAATTCCTCAGTACCACATAAACAGAAAAGCCTGGAAGTGGCGCTGTGTCTCAAGTGGTAGAGTGCTAGCCTTGAGCAAAAGAAGCTCAGGAACAGTGTCCAGGCTCTGAGTTCAAGCCCCAGGTCTGGAAAAAAAAAAAGAAAAAGAAAGTATGTGTTATAAATACTAAAATCATGTTTTTCACAGATGCTGAGAACAATCCTAGCTAGTGAAAGTAGAGATCTGAAGATTGCAGATTGAAGTCAGCTTGGGCAGGAAAGCTGGTGAAACTCTTATCTCCAATGAACTACCAAAAAGGCTCCTAAGTGGGGCTGTGGCTCAAGTGGTAGCGAGCTAGCCTTGAGCTAAAAAAGCTCAGGGATGGCGCCCAGGCCTTGAGTTCAAGCCCTAGGACTGACACATACAAAAACTGCAGATTTGTGAAGATAAAAATCGTTGAAATGGCAGTGCAGATTATGTCAGTCAGTAAAGCTTCATGGATGAGAGTGTTATAGAACTTAGTTTTACCGGATTGTTGCCAACCACCAATAGCTCCTAAGTTTGCTGTAGCTTCCCCGTGATGGCCCATACTGGTTGTTGGAATTCTCCTAAAGGCTAAAAATTGAAATGATTACATTCTCCCCTGCTTTTCACATTCTAAGAAGCTCTCATAGGGAGCCAAGCAGTGCTCTGTCTACCCTGTGTGAAGCTGCCTACAAACCGGTCCTATTTTGACACCCAGTCCAGTGAATGATCTTTTGACAGAGTAAGAAGTTGTTTCTAATGGACCTACTTCATCTTTGCATATTATTTTATTGTAGAAGTAGGATAAAATTATGTTCCATGATCTTGGTCCCTCATAATTTTCAACTGACATAAATAGTATATATTTATAAGATAATAACAACATTTGGAGGAAGAAGGTGAAGGATGCATTCATGAATTCATTGTATATACCTCAAAATTTACTTAATTAAGTAAATTAAACTGGGTGCTAATTGCTCATATCTATAATCCTAGCTATTCAGGAGGCTGAAAGCTGAGAATTGTGGTTCAAAGCCAGCCCAGGCAGGAAAGTCCATGATACACTTATCTCTAATTAGCCACCAGAAAACCATAAGTGGTGCTGTGGCTCAAAGTGGTAGAGTGCTATCCTTGAGCAAAAAGAGCTCTGGGATAGAGCTCAGGCCCCACGTTCAAGCACCACCACCACCACCACCACCACCACCACCAACAACAACAACAAAAGAAAAGTAAGGGAAGGTGTGGGTTGAAGGGGAGTGAGAATGTTGAAGGAGGTGGTAACACTGATCAAGATACATTGTATTCATAAACTGCTTTGTTAAATAACACCTCCTTTGTACAACTACTTAAAATAATAAATATTAATAAAATCAACACGAAATATAAACACACACACACACACACACACACACACACACACACACACACACACACACACACACAGAGTCTCCATATCAGGCTGTGCTCTTCTGTGATTTGCTCCCCATTCAAATGCATTCAAAGCATTTAGCTCTCTTTACACACCAGACCACACACTTTTTCTTGCCCAAGACTAGACAGACTCTATGTGAACCTCAACTTTGCCCTAAGAACCTTCCAAGACTTGTAGAAAATGCTTGTTTTTCTTTTAATATCGAATTCTCATGTCATCTCCTCTGTGACCCTCTCTTGAGCCCTAAGTCCTTTTCAATATTTTCAAATTGAAACTTCCTTCATGAGAAAAATAGCCTGTGGTCCACATTTCATGTTGTCATTTGACAAAAACCTGTGGGTTTGTTTTTGTAGAAAATAGAAATTATCAAAAGAAAAATCTGGAATGAACTCAGCAACCCATAATCCTATAACACCATTTTGTGATCACAACTTTCTTATAGATGTACATTTGTCTTTAGATTTATTTATCTATGTCTACATGTTTCTGTATGTATAACTATCTAGTTCTGTACTTTATTTCCATTTATATTAATTCCTCCATCTGTTTGGAAATACTATCATATACTATAAAAGATCTGTAACTTAATGTTTCCTCTTAAAATGATTTTCAGGTTTCTAGTTTAATTTAATTTATTCTCTTAATCCTATTGTAAATGGAATTTTTCTGGATTTCTTTTTCAGATACTTCATTGTTACCTACATAGAAATGCTACCAATTTTTTAAGTGGACTTTATATCCTACAACTTTTCTGAATTAATCATTTTGGTGTAGTATTTTAGTGTTTTTCTATATTTAATATAAAGACATCTGTAAACAAAGACTACTTATTTCTTTTCTAGTTGGATGTATTCTTTTCTGTTTTCTCATCTAATTGCTCTGGCTAGGACCTGCAGTACTATGCTGAATAGAAGTGTGGTGCAAATGGGCATTCCTGCCTTGTTCCTAAACTGACAGGAAAAGCTTTCAGCATTTTACTACTGAATATTATGTTAATTATAAGCAGCAATCACACCAACTTCTGTGTGTATTGCCCCAAAGAAATTCAATAGCTCAAAGAGAGCTACACTTCCATGTTTACTATACTGCTATCCACAATAACCAAGACATAAAAAGTATTCATAAGAAACATTACAGGATGGAATAGGCGGAACCCTAGGTCTCCTTGGCTCAGGCTGAAATTTTCTGAATAGAGACCCGGAAACACAACAAATCAAAGAAAGGTTGGACAAATGGGATTGCATAAAGTTGCAGAGCTTCTGCATGGCAAAGGACATAGCTAGCAAGATCAATAGAAAGCCCACAGATTGGGAGAAGATCTTCACTAGCCATACAATGGACAAGGGTCTCATATCTAAAATATACTTGGAACTCAAAAAATTAAATCCCCCAACAACAAATCCTCAAAGAAACAACTGCCCAATAAATAAGTGGGCTAAAGACTTAAAGAGAAACTTCTCTGAAGAAGAAACAGGATGGCCAATAGACACATGAAGAAATGCACAACATCCCTAGCCATAAAAGAAATGCAAATAAAAACAACATTGAGATACCACCTCACTCCAGTTAGAATGGCAAAAATCAAGAACTCTAACAACAACAGATGCTGGTGGGGATGTGGACAGAAGGGAACCTTACTGCATTGTTGGTGGGAATGTAAACTTGTTCAACCACTTTGGAAAGCAGTATGGAGGTTCCTCAAAAGACTTCACATAGAGCTCCCCTATGACCCAGCAATCCCACTTTTGGGCATTTACACAAATGTTTACAAACAAGACCACACTAAAGCTACCAGCACAACTATGTTTATTGCAGCCTTATTTACCATAGCTAAGATATGGAACCAACCCAGATGCCCCTCAGTAGATGAATGGATCAAGAAAATGTGGTATATATACACAATGGAATTCTATGCCTCCATTAGAAAGAATGACATTGCCCCATTTGTTAGGAAATGGAAAAACTTGGGAAAAATTCTAATAAGTGAAGTAAGCCAGGCCCAAAGAAACATAGGTCCCATGGTTTCCCTTATTTGCAATATCTAGTGCATGTCTGTCAAGCGGAAAAGGTCAGATAATGTGATGTTAGGAAAATGAACCCTTAGATATGTATTTTAATGTTTTTTCTTTCATGCATGTGTTTCTAATGCATTTATAAGATTATTTCTTTGTTGCTTTGTATGTCCCTCCCCCACAGTATAACCCCTGCTTTCACTATATTTGATGTCAGTATAACTTGTGGAGGAGATAGGGAAAAACAAGTCGTTTAAGGATACAGGTGGACCTGTTGCAACAATGAGAAGTACAAGTTGTCATGTCCAAAACGAGCTTTACAACGTCAGTGCAGGGGGGCGGGGAAGGATTGGGATTGGGATTGGGGAGGAGGGGGAAAGCTGGGAAGGGATGTGAAGGGTAAACAAAGGAGAAGGCTGCAATGCTTGGTAAGAAATGTATGCATTATCCTGCCCATGTAATTGTAACCCCTCTGTACAGTATGTTCACAAATAAAATAAAGTACATTTAAAAAAAAGTATTCGTAAGTGAATGAATAGATAAAATTACCTAGACATGTACAATAGAATATTATTCAACCATAAAAATTGAACTATTTGTAGCAACATAAACTTAGTGTTGAGGGCATTATTCAAGTGAAATAACTTACAGAAAGAAAGATGAATATTGTAGGATCTCAAGTAGTTATGGAATCTAAAGGAGTGAAACTCAGAACAAAGAGCAGAATGGTGGCTGTGATGGGATGGGAGAAATGAGATGTTAGTTAAAACATACACACTTCAGAGCTATAAGATAATAAGTTCTGGGGAGCGAACGTACAGCATGGTGACCATAGTAACAACAGTGATTTTATACTTGAGCTATGCTAAGTGAGTCTTTATCTTACCCATAAACACAATAAAAAATTTAAATATCGATATGATACACGATTGCCAATCATTTCACAATTTGTGTGTTCCAAATCATTATGTTATAACTTTAACTTAAAATCTATCCATCAATTATACCTCAACAAAGCTGGAGAAAACACTGGATTTAAAAAAAATGTCCCATAGAATCTGTAAACTTCTAGCAAGACTGAGAAAGATAAATGCAAGTCATTTATATACGTCGATGAACACCTAGGCTGATTGAATAATTTGCCTATTGAGAAACGTGTCAATTGTGAGAAAGGCACATTCTAGAGGAACAGATGAAATAGAATCCAATTTGAAGGAGATACTGACACACAAAACAGAGCAGAAGATACATAGTAATTTGTAAAGGGATACAGGCATAGAATATATGTGTCTCAAAAGGATGCAACTTTTTTTAAATTGTGAAAATACTGTACAGAGGGGTTACAATTATATGGGCAATGTAATGAGTACATTTCTTATCAAGCATTGTTGCCTCCTCCTTTGTTTCCCCTTCTCATCCCTTCCCATCTCCCCACCTCCCCCCCCCCCCCAAGACAGAGAAACTTTTGTTGTGTGCTTGATTATTAATCATAGACAGTGTGCCTGGAACTAGATTTTGTCACTGCTTCTACGATGACAAAAATATTTTAGGCACAAGACAGTTTTACACAGGTTGTTAAAATAACGTACCAAGAGAACATACTCATATAAAAAGTCTATGGGAGCGCAAAGGTAAGTGCCATTTGTTCTGTTTGGTTTTATAATCTTGTTGGATGTAGGTGAACGAGGTGAGGAATGGGGGTAAAGTACTCTGAGAGATTAAGAAAAGACATATTTCATGCATTAAAGCAGTTGTGTGGTTGTATGGTTGACCACATTACATTATGCAATGGTAAAAGGACAGAAACAAAAGTGCACCAGCTAGGATTACAGAGGAGCAAGGACATTATCTAGAAAGGAAATGGGCAACCACTGTGGATACTTCAGGTCTTGGACAGCATGAAGTGGATGTTTTGATAGTGGTAAAGGAGAATAGGTGAGAGGAGATAAATAATTAAATTAATTGATTTTTATTTTTATTTTTGTTGGTTCTGGGGGCTGAACTCTGGGCCTGGGCACTGTCCCTCAGCTCTTCAGCTCGAGGCTAGTGCCCTCCCATGTGAGCCACAGTGAGAAATAATTTTAAAGGAATGTGTAGTCTTTTCCTTGTTAGAATAAATATGGGATTGACACATTCATCTTTCTTACAATGAAATAAAATTCATAAAACAATTTTAAAATCATCTCTGTATCAGGCACAGGTATAAAAAAATGTATCACATAGAGTACCTCCTTTATTTTTGAAACAAGGCAGGGAAATAGATGTTATCTTTAAACTTTCAGAGTAAACAACTGAGGGTTGTAGAACTTGGTTCAGCCGGAAAGGAATGCAGTTTTTATTTAAAGTTTCTCAGTGTAGAATACACCATTTTCTGACCCGTGAAATGAATCAAAGGCAAGTGACTTTAGAGAACTGAGACAAATAGGCAAGTCTTATGGTTGGGGATAAAACTTTGAGGAGAGCCCCAAGTAGGAATGCAAGCTCTTAGTCTTCTTTACGTAGAACTTACTAAATACCACATACCACAAGAATTGGCAATAAAAATCATAGCAGGCTTTAATATTTCTGTTTTCTTTTCTGTGTCCCTTCAGTTAACTACCAGTAAAACTCTGGTAAAGGTAAAAAATAATTGTTTACCCAGGCAAGTTGAATGCTGAGAAACAGAAAAGGTTGTCCTTCACAGAGCACAAGAGAGAGGTGAACAGGTGTCAGCAAAGTACAAGGTCAAATCAACCCAATCTAACTAATAATGAGGTGAGTAAGTCAAGTAGATTCATATTTAAATGATCCAGAGGAGTTCCCAGGGATTTAATAGCCAGAGGATTAATTATTCCCCAAGAGACAATAAACCCCTTTTCATTTTCAAGGCCAAAGTCTGGGTTAGTAATTTTGTTCCTCAGTGAACATGTAGAAGTTTCTGGTGGCTTCTTGGTTGTCTTGGTTGTTTTCTCGTGGCATCTAGTGGGCAGAGACCAGAGATACTGCTGCATCCTACAGTTCATAGGCTACCTTTATAAACATTCAACTAGGTCAAAATGTTATTTGGACAAGGTTGAGAAGTTCTGGTCTAGGGCCTGCTCATTCTACACCTCATGGATTTGTATTAAACTTTATCTGCTCATTACCAGGCTCAAGAGATGAGCTTGATGTAGAGCCCCATGCACTGAGAAATTCACAGGTAATGAGACATTTGGGGAAGCCAAGAAATGAGGAAGTACTAATAACCACCTGCTAGATTCTGTGGTGATTTGGTGATGCTTGACTCTGTGCCTAGTGTATAGTGATTACACATTACCCCTAGGCCATTCCTATTCCACTCTGAGTAAAACCCAAAGCTATATTGACAAGAGAGCCACATAGCAGAAAGTCAAGACAGAGGCTTATGCTGGGGCAGGTTTAGGTGGGGACCAGTTGATCAAGTCCTCCTGTGGACTTTTGGCTACCACACATAGTCTAGTTCACAAACAAAATGAAAGTATATTCTCCTCTGATTTGAGAAAGACTTCCTTCTAGCCTTCCTTCTAGAGGAGTGACAGGGATTAAGACAGATAGGAAAATTCTAGAAGGGGTTGCAACCTAACTGTGTGAACAGAAAGCATTAGAAAAGGAGATGCAGATAAAACCAAATAACTGTGTCAATAAAGAGGAGCTATGAAAAAAAAAAAACTAGCTTCTACAAGTCAATGGATATTGAATGTTCTTGAAGAATGAAAAGGCTCCTTTCACAAGGAGTTAAACTTTCTATGAAAACCCCCACTTTACTTATTCAGTTTGTTGAGTTCTGAGACTTGTTTTTCTTCCATGCATTTTCAGAATGTTCCATGCAAAACATTGGTGACACAGTGAAGAAGTAACTCGATAAACACAGTTGTCAGGATCTAAACAAATCTACTTAGGAGGGATGCAGAGGGCCGTGGCACACGAGAGCTGAAAAGCTTCTCCCCTCCCTCCATAGCCATCCCACCCTCTCCTCCTTGGCATGGCGTTCCACTCTACTAGACTCATTCCTATTGAAGGTTTGACCTTTCACTTTTCCTGGTTAACTCTAGGCAAATCTCTAAATACTACTGGGCACCTATCATAGGTCATAATAAGTCTACCCTGTAGTCTTATTGTGATAAACATCTATTCCCTGGAAAAACGATTCCACACACATCAACCAGTAACTTTAAATTCAGTTTTCAAAGCCTAGAATGAAGCAAGTTATAGAAGAACTCAGCAAGGGAGGGAACAGAGGTTTAACAGACTTTCCTGAAGACCAGGCGAAGGTACCTTCCATCATATCCACACGTCATCACAGGTTTGCTACAGCACCTTCTCCTCCACGGGTTAGAAGTGCATATACATTATCTCCATTTCAATGAAGGTTAGTAAATATGAATCCGCTTGATGTCAGTGCACATTCAATAGCAATCCAAAATACAGAATGTTTATTTAAATTTTTATAATCCTGACAAATTTCACATCCTTTTATATTCTGGAAATAAAAATTTTGATTATGTCAGAAAACTTAATGCCTTCACTAAAATTAAAAATACAATGTTTTGGATACATTTATATAAATCAGGGTATAACAAAGAATGTCCACACTCCTCTTCTTTGTCAGTCAGTGAATGTATAATAAATGCTCGCTTACCACATTTCCCAGTATCATTTTGTTGGTGACATATTTCTACTCTCAAAAATATTCTGTGAAAACATTTTCTGTGTTCTGTCTTCCTTAAATTAGCAACAGTAAGTAATATGTACATACTTGTAAGGAAAAGACAAGTTTGTCTTTATATGTGTGTATGATGATATATTCATGGATTTTTATTTTAAATGGTGGATTGAACTTACTTAGAAAGAGTCTATGCCAGTCTGGGAATGTAGCTTAGAGTGCTTACCTAACATGCATGAAGTCCTGAGTTCGATTCCTCAGTACCACATACACAGAAAAACCTGGAAGGGGCTCTGTGGCTCAAGTGGTAGAGTGCTAGCCTTGAGCAAAAGAAGCTCAGGGACAATGCCCAGGCTCTGAGTTCAAGCCCCAGGACTGGCAAAAAAAAAAATTAGCTGGTCAAAAAAAAAATTGAACCGTCAAAGCTGCTAAATGCCTTCAGTTTAATTTCTAGTCTTTGATTGCTTATTGGCACTCCATGAGAGAGGATGTGTGATGAGTTGAAGGCAGAGCAGAGCAGAGCAGTCAGGGGACGGGGAGGAGCCAGACAGGAAAAGATCTGTGGGATGAAGTAGGGTTTTCAGCCACGTCAACTCCTACCTCTGGAAGTTATAGCTGGCATGGGAGATCATTAACTACAAAGCTACACAGAGGGAAATACTACTTCAAAACTTCTAAATTGAGACTGTTGTCCAGGTGCTGTGGCACAAGGAAGTTTACAGAGAATTCTAATACCCTCAGAAGAGTGATAGTCCGGAGCTATCTCAATGAAAACCTTGGCTTATGTTACACGTGACCCATCAGGTACGGTGACTTAACCTCTGTAAAAACCTGCCATATCTAACAGGCACAGATGGGCTAGGGAGATGAAGAACTGCGTTTTCTTGAACCAACCTTTGATAGTAATGCAGCATACACCTCTAAGTGGAGATGTATTCATGGGTTTCCTCATTTTTTTTGTTATTAATTTCTAGTTACAACTCTTACACCTCTGCTACTGGGTGCTATTTCTTTTTAACTAAAATAAGAGGTATTCTTTAACATAATTAACTACAAAAATACACTTAGATAATAACTCTGTAAAATCACTTTCTTTTACAAGAAGAGGAACTTTATTATTTTTAAACCATCAATCAGACAGACACAGCTTTCATTTGCCCAAGCATGCATAATCTCACCTGATTGTAAAATGTACTCAACTGGTAAATTGCACATGGAGTGGTTCCTTTTGCATGTCAACCCGCAATTATTCCATATATAAGGGCAGCCCAGTTGGGCAGTGCTTATTTATGTCCATTGTCTCATCATAAGCTAGAGAGAAAAATTGGAAATCTTCTTCAGAATCCCTCAATGTTGGTTTTTTTTTTTTTTTTTTTTTTTTTTTTAGCATTCTTTGGGTAGCCAGTAATCCAATTTGAGATAGTTCTCCAAGGCAAACTAACACTCTCAAACAATTGTACTTTACGAGTGCTAGCCATGTTTCCACAGCTACCACTTTCCTAAACTTTCCTTCTACCTGAGTACGTAGCACCTTTGCAGTTAACTCAGGGACTATATAACTCATCTGAATAATATCATCTCTGTTACAGTGATACCTAATGAAAGTGGCTTATGATTCCAAACTCTGCTGAAGAGCATCTGCGTCTGGCCTCCCATTCATTGAGTTCCACCTTTTGAGCCGTAATGATGCTCTGGATTGGCTTTTTTTTTTGCTAATACATTATCCTACACCAGACATACAGATTTACCATTGACTTCAACAACAACAACAACAACAACTCCTATGTCCATTTCTCTTGTAATGATCAACACTCTCACCCAACTTTTCTTTTTTTTTTTTTAATTAAAGATTTTTTTTTTTTGGGTCCGGTCGTGGGGCCTGAACTCTGGGCCTGGGCACTGTCCCTCAGCTCTTCAGCTCAAGGCTAGCACTCTACCACTTGAGCCACAGTGCCACTTTCTGGTTTTTTTCTTTTTGCTTATGTGGTGCTGAGGAATCGAACCCAGGGCCTCATGCATGCAAGGCAAGCGCGCTCTACCACTGAGCCACCTTCCCAGCCCCTCAACTTTTCTTTATGGTTGCCTTTAGTAGGATGTCACACCACTTAAGTTTTGGTAACTACCCACTGTGAGTCATCAGAGATGCGACCGTTTTGCTTTGATCACTGTTCTATTTCTGCATCTTGAATCTGGAACATATATATCCCATGTCATGTCATTGACTCGAGGTCTTCTCTGTGTATTATCATTTACTTAATCTTCATCCATGAGCTAGTTTTTTTGTGAGGATTGTTCATCACGGATGTGTGGATTATAGTTATTGTCTGCATTGACAAGGAAGTCAATGTTGTCACTCTTCAGGGGAAAAGCCATCAATGTCACAAGGAATCATCTAGTCATGTCTCATGACCAGACTGTTGTAGATTCTCCACAATGTTAATACTTTCTCAACCTGTACACTACCAGCCTGTCTGATCTTGACTGTCCTCTGGTTCACCACAATAAGGAAGACAGGCCTTGAGCAACTGGTGAGACATGTGTATCTGTCCTGTTATGTACTCACTTGTGTCCTGTCTTGTCCCTCAAAATGTGCATTATTAGTATGGTTCACTCAGCATTAATTTATGTTACTGTGAAAGAAGCGCCTAGATTTACCGAATTTCAAGTCTCACCTGCAGTTGCCTTGGCAACTGCCCCAAATGATATCATGGGCCTTTTAGGGCCTGTGAAGTCTGGGTCTCCCCCCGCCCTCCCCAAGATTTAGGGAAAGCACAGTTTGATTTCTGGTAGCCATTCTGTAATACTGGAAGCAACTTTGGGATTAGATTATGTAGTATGAAGATCTTTTTAAAATTAGGATATATGGACTACATATAGTGTGTGTGGGGGTTGTTAGGACATATCCACGTATATGTGACATATTTGTATTTGGATCATCAGCTGGATGGCACTGGATATCATATAGGATATCCACAAGGATGGGTGCAGCAGGTGTTCTGTCATCTGTGGAGCCTGGGGAGGGAGGAGACATGACAGTAAAAGGATTGCAAGGGTATGGAAAGGGTGGAGGAGTTGGGAAAAACACTGAAATTAGAAGCATCCCAACTTGACCCTCCCTGGGCAGAGCGCTCGAGAACCTGTGATGTTGTCACTGGTAAATGCATGGAAAAATGGACAGAAACCCTTTCAGGTCTCTAAATATCACAGATATATCAAAACATAATTAAATCTTTCAAAATCAGGAACTCCCTCATTGTAAGGAGGTAATATCCCATTGAGTTGTGAATGGCCTCTATCACCATAGTAACTGCTATGAGGCATCTTGATGTTCTTGACCTAGGCCATAAGATGTAAACACACAGAAGACCACTCCAGGTATGGGAAGAGCACGTGCAACATTAAAGGCACATCAACATGAGTGATGTATTTTCAGTCCCCTAAGGACCAGGATTGAATGACTGAATGGGGTAGACTTCTTAGGCTTTTTTGGGGGTGGGGGAGGCTCTTTTGATAACTTTGAAAGATATAATAAATGGAGGTCTGACCAAAGGCAATAGCCTGAAGGCAGAGAGAAGAAACAAAGCAACGCATAAAATGGAGGTAGAAACATTTTGTGTGTGTGTGTGTGTGTGTGTGTGTGTGTGTGTGCATGCTCGCGCCTATGTGCCAGTACTGAGGATTGAACTGAGGGCCTCCTGTTCTTGTTTGGTCTTTTTCATTCATGTCTGGTACTCTACCATTTGAGTCATGCCTCTACTTCTGGCTCTTTGCTTTGTTAAGTGGAGATAGCAATCTCATGGATTTGTCTGCCCGAGGTTGGCTTTGAACCCTGTCTTAGGTCTCAACCTCCTGAGTGGTAAGGGTTACAGGTGTGAGCCACTGGTGTCCGGCTAATAACAGGTTTTTTAAAAAATTGATTCACATGAGTTTGGGCCAAATCTGAGGCGTATGCTTCAGTAAATGGAATTATAACGGACTCTAGGACAGGAATATCGTGTTGAAGGTTTTTGACATTAACTTTCAGTGCTTGATCCTGATACCTCTGTAAGAAAAGGGGTTTGACAGTTAATGAGAAAAGGAGGCAGAGTTCGTGGCTGAGTAGGGATACCAACAGGAAGGGGGTGAAGTGTCCTGAGAAAGCCTTCAGTCATCAGCAGATTCTGGTCTTCCCATTTTGAGTGGACAAAGGGTTAGAGGGGCTGCGTTTCCTCCTCCATCATTGAAACCAGGGCTGAAGAAGGGCCGCAGAGGCCCATCAAAATTACATTCAGGGAAGGTGTAGATGAGGGAGCTGTGGTCAGTGATATTGTAGAAGGAGACAATACCAGCCTCATAGTCCAGGAAAATGCCGACTTGGCGTGGCACCACCTGAAGGTAGAGAGAGGACTGAGGGCAGGTGCCAGCCTCATACTTGTCCTTTTTCCACAACCAAATTGTCCAGAAGCCATTCTCAGGGCTGAGCAAAAAATGTCCCTTCCTCTGCACAGAGTTCCTACAAACCCCCAGGTCCCAGGACTCTTTTCCTGTCACATCTACTTCCCAGTAGAGTTTTCCAGAGGTAATGATCTGGGTACCTAGGACCATGGGGTAATTATCAAATCTCTCTTCGCTCTTGGGCACCTTTTGTTGGATGTTTCCAAGCTTCACTTGTCTCCGATCCTTAGAAAGTTCGAGCCATGGATTGGCTGTGTCTTGATCCAGAGTGATGTATACTGCAGAACGATGAGAAAGATGGTGATAGGGGTGTGTGTGTGGGGGAAGGGATGGGGTGGGTCTGTAACCAAGGGCCTGTGGATTTGTGTCCAAGCCAAAGGTAAGAGGGGTAACCTTGAAGTTTATCTTGTGAGAAAATGATAAACAACTCTGGCTCTTTCTTTAATCTTCGATGGAAATTTCCTTAATCTGTTTCTGCCCCACCTATCCCAACCCTTTACCTTTCCTCGTGTTGCTTTCTGTCTATTCTCTCTGAGCCTAGATCCACTCAGCGCTCCCATTCTCTCCTTCTGTTTCAGCCCCACAATTCTTAGAAGTTGCCTCACCTCCATATGCCCTCAACATCTTCTTTAGCCCTGGCACATGGCACACACTTCTTATGTCTGGGGAGACAATGTCCAGCTTCTTCAGGTTCCAGGACTCAATCCTGGGGGGAAAGAGAGTTTGAGACCCTTCTGAACCCTTCCCCCAGGGCCCAAGGACCATCTTTGTGGAAGATTTTGAGAATTTAATTCAATACAAATTTACAAACACCTGTTATACTCAAGTGTCCAGATAAAAGGCAAAAATAAAGTAGGATTTAGTTTAAATCGAAGAGTTCCTGGTCCAGGAATGTCTATAGTACATAGACAGTCCATCTGGTCTCTCTAAAGCTCAGGTTAACGTGCAAATGCATTCTATTTCATTTTCTCAGCTAGGCAGGCATCTGGTAACAGGCTGAGTTGCTTCTGTAATACCCTCAAGGACTCTTGTTCATGCTGCAGATCTTACTCATGGCTCATTCTGGGAGTTTTCCAGCTATAAAGAGTATCTTGCCAGGTTCTAGTAGCTCACACATGTAATCCTAGATACTGAGAAGGCTGAGATGTGAGGATCAGTTTCAATTCCAGCCTGGACAGGAAAGTCTGTGAGACTCTTATCTCTAATTAACCACTCAAAGCCAGAAGTGGAGCTGTGGCTCAAGTGGTAGAGTGCTGGTCTTGAGAAAAAAAGCTCAGGGACCGTGTCAAGGCCCTGAGTTCAAGCCCTAGGACCTACACAAAAACAAGCAAACAAAAACGAGTCTCTTAGCCAGGTGTGGTAGTTTATGCCCATAATCCAAGGTACTCATGAGGTACAGGTTGGGAGGATTGTGGCTTGAGGAAAAAGTTAGTGTGATTATATACCAATCAATAAGCTTAGTATAGTGCTGCATGCACTCATCTCAGCAGGAGGTATAGATAGGAGGACTAAGTCTAAGGGAGTCCTACTGAAAATATGAGGCTCTATCTGAAAAATAACTAAAGCAATAAAGGACTAGGTGCATGGCTCAAGTAATACAGTGCCTGCTTAGAAAATGCAAGGCTCTGAGTTCAAGTCCCAGTGCTTCTAAAAAACAAACAGAAAAAAAAGAGTCCAGGAAATTATAGACTCAGAAGTTTTCAGATGCCCTTATTTGTTGGACCAAACTATGTGAAGAAATTATAAGTCAGGGGAATTTTTCAATTGAGATGACTATTTATTAGTCTTCTGGGACCAGATTTTTTTTTTTTTTTTTGGTCAGTCATGGGGCTTGAACTCTGGGCCTGGGCGCTGTCCCTCAGCTCTTCAGCTCAAGGCTAGCACTCTACCACTTGAGCTACTGTGCCACTTCCGGTTTTCTGGTGGTTTATTGGAGATAAGAGTTTTACGGTAGGATTACAGGTGTGAGCCACTGGCTCCTGGCTCAGATTAAAAAAAAAAAAACAGAAGATCAGTTCTTTGAGAATAAATAGAAAGGAACAGGGGAAATTTCAGTGCACATATTCCCAACTCAATAACGCTTTTCATAGGAAGAGATGCCTTTTTCTACCCTCTCTGCTAAGGAAGAAAGCATATCCTTACCTTTGCAGGACAGTTCTCACCTCCTGAGGAAAAAAGAGACAGAGAGTTAAGTGCTGGAGATGCAGGTCCACTATTGAGATTTCACACATGAAAGTGACATGCTCCCGCCAGGTGGTCCTCAGGGCTTCGATCTGACTTCTCTAGACAAGTCAGACCAGCTTGTATCAGAAAGGATGCATGGATATTATAGAGTAACCAGAAACCCAGCATGAGTATGATTTATAACTAGAAAAAGACCCTCAGATTAAAAATTCTGATTCAGAAAACAAACAAGGAAGACCAGATTCTCAGTTGCAGAAACCCAGAGATGGCTGCTGGGAGAAACAGCCAAAGTCAGATGCCCAGAAATGGGTCCCTCTCAATTGTGGGCTTGAGTTCTTTGGGGAGAAAGGATTGGTTGGTTAATCTCTTATCTTGTACCTTATTGGTTGGTTATAGCTCTCTCCTGTATATGAAGTTAAACCAACTGAGAATATTATTTGGCAGGGATTGGGGCATCTTACATCTGAAAAGTACCTAAGCCCAGTCAAAAAGGCATCTAAAAATTCAATATGGGGCAGAAGAGAGCCTGGTGAATGAAATGAATACAGTTTCTTTGTACAGCCAGAAAGAAAAAAAGTCTTCATGACGCTAACCAAGGGACAGAAAGTATGGAAAAAAGAACTCTAGAATGTTAGAGGAGCATGGACTTCTGAACCCATGAAGTCCAGAGATTCCCAAAGTGAGGCCAACATATCACTGGTGGAGGCCAGATGATTTCCAGCAGAATGGGCATTGATGCTTTCTTAAAAAGTTATGTGAGTATTATAATCTGAACTCTGCCAATTACCACCCAATCAAGTCATTTAGCTTTAATGTTTCACTAAGTCTCTTTGTATCTCTTCTTCATTTTGTCATCGGCGAAATGGGATTCTTATTTCTGCCTGAATTCTGGAGAGTGTTAGCTAAGAATGCGCAGTTATGATTACTGGTAGGAATAAGTTAGAATGACTCTTCTTCCCCCTCCCCCTACCACCCGAGATCCAGTAACATTAGTAGATGATATCTTAGCTAGTACATCTTTGGGAAAAATTGTTTTAGGCTAAATTTTCAGGAAAAAACAATAAGATAATTTAAAGATATATGTTAGGATCATTTAGTAGTTCAGAGAAACAGGAAGTATAAAGATGCATGTATGACTAACAGGGAGAATTCTTGATTGTCTGGTCATTTCATTCTTTCAGAAATCAAGAAACTGTATTTAGGCAAAGAAAAAAAATGATCCAACTTATTTCCATAATGCATATGATGCAGAGAACTAGTGAATGAAGGTACTGACTCAATTTTCAGTTCAGTCTCTTTAGACTGAACTGAAAAGACTAGAACAATGAAATGAATTTTTATTACAGGCAGATATTCATTTGAAATCTTTAATGGATTTTCTCATTTAATTCTCTCACAGCACTTTTAGGCTTGAGATGTTAGAAAATATCCATTTAAGCTGGTCACTACTGGTGGTCCACACCTGCCATCTTTGCTATTCTGGAAGCAGAGATCTAAAGATTGCAGTTTAAAGCCAGCCTGGGCAGGAGATTCTTATCTCCAATTAACCATCAATAAACTGGAAGTAGAACTATGGTTTAAGTGGCAGAATGCCAGCCTTGAATGCAAAAGATAAGGGGCAATACTCAGGCCTTAAATTCAAGCTCTAGTATACCTCCCTCCCCTCTGTCTCTGTTTCTGTCTCTGTCTGTCTGTCTGTCTGTGTGTCTGTCTCTGTCTGTCTGTCTGTCTGTCTGTCTGTCTCTCTCTCACACACACACATACAGATAATCTGTTTAAGGTGTAAGAAACTTAATGCTTTCCCAGAAAGACTAAGGAACTTTCTCAAGTTTCCCACACCTGCTATATGTTAGACACTTTCCAAAGATGTTGGTTCCTGTTTTTTGCTGTGCAGAATATTTCTTCCTAAATCTATAGCCTTCTATTCCTTGAGTGCATACCATTTATGAGCTGAATTCCAATTTAAGACTACCCCAAGGATTAGGATTCTATTTGTTGTGACAGTTGCTTCAGAGAGCACTGGCTTTTCTCAGTTACTCCTTGAATCTCTCTCCTAGTGTTACCTGCAACATCTCCAATGCTGAACTCCGACTCCTCCACTCCAGCTCTGAGATTAGCTCTTGTAGTTCCTGGCTCTGCTGTGCTAGCTCCACCTCTGTCTCCCCAAGGAGTCTCAGCTCTTCTCTCTTATCCTGCTCCAGCTTCTGCAGCTGCCTCTGTTCCTCTTCAACCAGGAAGCTTTTCTGTTGTGCAAACTCGGCGTGAATCCTCAGTTTGTGTGTCTCAACCTTCCTCTTTGGTGTCAAGAAAAGGAAAGAGATAGCTTTTTTAATGAATGTTCATGATCTTTGGAGAGGGAAGTGTTTCTCTTGGAGACTCATCCTTCTGGTTATGTTTGGGAAAACATGGGACATTCAACTTTGCAGGGGAGATAGGCAGGTGAGTGGGTGAGGCTCCTGGGGTAAGGGAAAATGGCATTGGTGGGGCTCATTGATTTGTCTTACAACCACAGCTATACTAACTGCTGACACCAGCAGATTCTTTTCTAAACCTCTTTTCCAAAACCTAGTCACTACCCAAATGAGTCTCTTTTCTTTCAACCTCAGTGAGTTAGAGAGTAAAACCCATCCCTACTCCTGATACTATTTGTAAGTCCTGGGTTAAGGGTGGGCGTGGATATTCTTTGCTTGTCTGCTCTTGTTGGCAACTGGAGGTCACCTAATGACACAGAATGATCTCATTTGTGACCATGACCGGGCTCCAATCTTCCTCAATCCCAAATCTTTCTCTTCTGATGTTTACTGGTTGTAAATTCCTTCTATTCCTATCCTACTAGCAAATCACAAGTGCGGAACAGGCTTTCATTTTCCATTATAATTTAAACCAGTGATCTGGTCATGGCTAAGCAACCACGTGGCCAGACTGGTTTTCCTACCTCAATACTCGGCGGATCATTACAGTCTGTCTTTTCACAGTTGTTCTCTACCATTTTCTAAAAGGCCTAACGGCTGGGCTTTTCACTATACTCATCTGAGATTGGGCTCAGAGTGGTGGGGACTTTAAAAAAAATAGCTTGGGCCTTTCAGCATCAGAACCTTTTGCAGTTATTTCTGATATTTGTACCTCAGTGGGAGCTTTCTTTGAGAGAAAGTTTACTTCCCTGTATCTGGAGACCTAGGAGAGATGTTCTTGGAGAGCTAGATATATACCAACTCCATCACTACTTAGATAAGACAAAGCTTTGGTTAAGGGTTTCTTGAGCTTAAGTCCTTGGACCCTGCCCAGACTTTGGGCTCTTGCCTTCCAGTCTTCTCTCTTCATTGCAAGATCTGCTTCCATCTTCTCAGTCAACATCTGCTCTTGTCTCAGTTTTACTAAGGCTGTTTGGAGCTTCTCCTGTGGAATAAAAGAGATGGTCAATTCTCTTACAGATTAAGAAATTATGTGTGTGTGTGTGTGTGTGTGTGTGTGTGTGTGTGTGTAGGAGTATGGCTTGATCACTGTAATTCTTGGAAAAAACCTAATTGAGGGGAGGAAAGAAAGAGAACTAGAGTCTGACTGGAATAGGAATGCCGAAAGGCTTTGGAAAAAGTGTGCTTTACAAACTAGAGCTACCCCATTAGGGTGGTAGAATGGGGGAGGGAGGCACTACTCATTCTCAGCTCGCCAGGAGGCTGAGAGTAAACATGATCCTTCTAGCATTTCCTGATAGCAAAGCTTCTACTCAGAGGAATGAGAAGGTTAATGGTTAGCCTGAAATCTTCTCTTATTTCCCAGTTTCTCAACTCCAGAGGCAGCTCACTCCTATCCCCTCTTTGGGGGAACAAGGCATGTGTCAGGATTTACCTTTATACCTGTTTGTGTTTGCATTAGGGACTCACCTGGTATACCTGAGCAGCCTCCTCCATAGGGACCATGGTGTGATCTCGGTGTTTCCGGGATTGGACGCACACCCAGCAAAGGGCCTGTTCATCTTCCTCACAAAACAGGTGAAGTTTTTCTCCATGAGTCACACACTGTCTCTCTTGTGTGCCCTTCTTGGTATCATCCTGGCCTATTTGTTTAAGGTTGTCCACCATGTTGGCTAGGTGTCGGTTGGGCCGAAAGTTCTTGCACAGAAAGTGTTTCCGGCACACAGGACACACGCTGCCTCCATCTTTCCCGACCTGAGAGATGCATTCCTGGCAAAAGCTGTGGCCACAGTCGATGCTCACGGGCTCCACCATGGGATCCAGGCAGATAGAACAGGTGACCTCCTCCCACATCTTTGCCAGGGGCATTTCTGTGTCCATTGTGGTGATGTCCTGAGAAGGGGCACTGTCCAGACCTTGAGGGGTGGGGAGAGAAGACAGAGAAAAGATTTGCATGGGGGGGGGCGGAGGGGAGTGAGAAAAAACAAGCCAGGTGTGGTGGCACAGGCCTGTAATCTGAGCACTAGGACTTGGAGACAGGGAGGATCAAGGCTTTGAGACCAATCTGAACTGCACAGCAAGTTCCAGGCCAGCCTGGGTGACAGAGCCAGACCCTGTCTCCAAACACCAACTTCCCCGAAACAATGTAAAGAAAAACATGTGGGAGAATAAAAATGGAGAGGCAAAGACAAGGGAAAGCAAGAATATCAACCAGAGACTTTCCTCCATAGTCTGGCCCATTGATCCAGACCGACGAAAAGAGTTTCCAGAAGAATCAGAGAAAAGTGGTGGGAATGCCAGAAATCACGTGTCATATCCATCCCTGCATACATCCTCACTGTCCATGCTGACCCCATCCCTTGTCTCCCATCATACATCTGTGTTACAGATTGCTGTGCATCGTCCTTGTTTCACAGAGGTGCTATGCCATGTGCAGTCATGTGCCCCACGGCATTCTGGTCAATGATGGACTGTGTACAGTATATGATACTGTCATATACCCTATAGCCTAGGTGTGTAACAGCGATGTCTAGCTTAACCTAAATCTACTCCATGAGATTTGCCCAAATGCTAAATTTCTCAGGTTAGATCCTTGTTCTTAAGGTTGAGGGATGCATGGCTACAGAGCACATGCATAATACACACATATGTGTATTATCATATATAAAATATATGTGCATGGGTATGTACCTCTATAGGCGTATATAGGCACATGTGCTTATAAATGTACATATAAACGTGTATATGTGTATGTGTGCATGTGTGTTCACACATGCGTGTGCAGCGAGCAATTATCTGAGATTTTTTTTTTTCTGTGCTGCTCAAAATTTAATTCCTGGGCTGGGAAGGTGGCTCAGTGGTAGAGCGCTTGCCTTGCATGCCTGAGGCCCTGGGTTCGACTCCTCAGCACCACATAAGCAAAAAGAAAAAAGCCGGAAGTGGCACTGTGGTTCAAGTGGTAGAGCGCTAGCCTTGAGCTGAAGAGCTGAGGGACAGCACCCAGGCCCAGAGTTCAGGCCCCACGACCGGACCCCCCCACCCCCCAAAAAAATTTTAATTCCTGTCTCAGTTTCCTCTAGCCCTGAACTCACGTAAGTTTCTAGTTGACCACCCCAAGCAGGCCACCCCTCCCCTCCATCAGATTTCCAGCGGTCCTCTGGACTGGGTTAGGGTCTGGATTCCCTTCCCCCCCTCCCCCAAGGCAGTGTACCAGCTCAGATGCCAGCAGCAACCGGACAGCCAGATCCCTAGCAGCAGAGACTAAAGTCACACTCAGCGCCCAGCCCCCTCCCAGGCAGACAGGCCTGGATGGGGAGGGACGCTGGGCCACTTAGAGCGACCCTAGCTTCAAAGCAGGGACAAGTGGGAGGGATGTGATTGGAGGGGACCATACCCTCGGATCTGGGGCAGGGAGATGAGGGTCCCTAGGCAGGGCGGGGTACCACGATCAGGAGGCTTCACTCACCTTACCAGGGAACTCCGAGTCGGTGGCCAGCTCCTTATTTCACTTTCAATTTCCTCTCAGAGGAGTGTCCCAAAGAGGAGGAGCCTTGGCAGGGGCGGGAGGGAGAGGCGGAGAAGGGAGAGATGGAGGAGGGGAAATGGGAGGAGAGAAGGCGGAGCAGGGAGAGGGAGGGCTCCGAGGCTGGGCTGTCCTAGCTTGAGCTTCCTGGGTACAGGACGGAAGGAAATTTAGAATATTCTGTCTTTTGAGATCATAGAAAACAACATTTTACGAAATGAACTCCAAGGAATGGAAACAAGAGATTGCTGTTTTTGTTGTCTTTCTCCTTTGTCTTGTTTGTTCATCTGTCTTTGGGAAGGTGGGGGGGGGGTGCACAGGAAAGGTGGGACAAAGGGTGAACAAATACAGCAGTGGTCCTCACTTGACATTATGTGGAAAATGAACTATATGATTGGTGGGTGGGGGAGGGAGGAACAAACTGGGAGAGAGCAAGGGAAGGGGGGTGACATGGTTCAAAAAGAAATGTACTCTTGGGGCTGGGAAGGTGGCTCAGTGGTAGAGCGCTTGCCTTGCATGCCTGAGGCCCTGGGTTCGATTCCTCAGTACCACATAAGCAAAAAGAAAAATTCCGGGAGTGGCGCTGTGGCTCAAGTGGTAGAGTGCTAGCCTTGAGCTGAAGAACTGAGGGACAGCACAGCACCCAGGCCCAGAGTTCAGGCCCCACGACTGGACCCCCCCCCAAAAAAATACTCTTTACCTGACTCACATAACTGTAACCCCTCTGTAATCACCTCCACAGTAACAATAAAACATATTTAAAAAATCCTTAGAATGTCATTCTGGGTGCACATTCCAAGCCAAGTCCTCAGAAGACTCAGAACAAGAGACCAACCATTGGTGTATCTCCAGTTCAAGGCTGAAAACCCTTACAGAGACGGTGGTGGTAAGTCTACAACCAACGGTTAAGAGCCTGGAGTCCACAGGTACTGGCAAAGTTTGCATTTCCTAGATCCATAAATATTAATGAAGTTCAACTAATGATTTTTACTTATAGAGGACGGGAAAAAAAAGAAAGGTAAATGTCTAGGTTGGAAGGAACTGAGAAATTTGGCTTTGACACCCTTCTTGGTAGTTCTCAGTGGCACTAAACTGTTCATCTAAAAATTTCTAAGACGGACAGCTCACACTTGCAATCCTAGCTGCTCAGCTGAAATCTGAGGACCATGGTTCAAAAGCTAGCCTGGGCAGGAAAATCCTTGTGATTCTTGTCTATAACACCTGAAAATTGGATGTGGAGCTGTGGTGGCTCAAAGTGGTAGAGTGCTAGCCTTGAGCAAAAAAAACTCAGGGACAGCACTTAGAGCCTGAGTTCAAGCCTTAAGACCAACCAAAAACTTCTGAAATGGTCCAAGAAGAAGGGAGGGGAAAGGAGAGGAGGGACAGAGGGAACGGGTTTCATTGAGGTACATTATATGCGTATGTGGAAACATCACAACGAAACCCCTTTGTACAACTGATGTAGGCTAATAAAAATTGAAGAGACAAAGAAAAAACCTCGTGTGTCCCTATCTTGGGGTTCATTTTGCTTAGCATCATCTTATATGGTTACAGCTTCTGGGGGGTGGAGGGAGGAGTTGGAGAAATGGGGAAGGAAGGGATAATAGGGGGAAAAACAAAGGAGAGGGTAACAATGCTTGATAGGAAATGTACTCATTACCTTACTCATGTAACTGTAACCCCTCTGTACAGTATCTTTACAATAAAAAATTTAAAAAAAATTGGGGAGAGCTGGCGCTAATGGCTCATACCTGTAATCCTAGCTACTCAGGAGGCTGAGATCTGAGGATCATCAGCCCAGGCAGAAAAGTCCCTGTGAGACTCTTATCTCTAATCACTCAAAAGCTGGAAGTGGTGCTGTGGCTCAAGTGGTAGAGTGCTAGCCTTGAACACAAAGAGGCTCAGAGACAATGCCCAGGCCCTGAGTCAAGCCCCACAATGCCCCCCCCCCACCAATGGAGAATAAAGGGTTGCTAACTTTCATGTTCTATCTTATGACAATTAATATAGCCTGCAGTTATTCTTTACTATTTCAAGGTGTCATTCCTGCTTGTAATTCTTCTGATGAGCAAGCCTGCCAGCTGAGGGATCTGCTGTGTCTTCTTTGAAAGTAATTTCAAATTCTTATTCAGTGTGATAATGAACTCCATTGCTTTCTGCATTTTCCTTGTCTTTCTCCCCTTTTATTCACTTCTGATTGCCTTTTTTTTTTTAACCTCTCATTGGCTTCTAAACAGAGTATCACTAGTTCCATCTTCCCTCAACTTCTAGAGGCTCTGATCAACCTGTCTTCAATATTTGCAATGCATAAATCCAATTGGCAACCAGATTGTAAGAAATCCTGGGAACTCCAACAGGTGTAATTAGCTGTCTTGCAATGAAGAACAGAGCAGGGAAAAGAAGTGGATCTGAGAGCACATAGGCAAAAGACCTACTTAGTGTTTTGCAAATACCATTTAGTTTTACATAGTGGGAATGGATAAAATTGTCTTAGAGCTACTTGGTTAGTTAGGAACTTAGGTCTTGTCTGATTCGATTTATAATGGTATTAGCCATAATGATGGCCAGCCTTTTATTTTTACATATTTGAGGCCAACATACCCTTAAAATATGAACTCTAAATAATCCTTCCTTATATAAAGATTTCCTTACTTCCCTCTTACTTGCTATTCATTTTTTTTTACACATGGTCTACTGTCTTTTAGGTTCATAAAATACTTGAGATTGGTTTGGTACCTGGCTAACCTGTAGACAAAACACAGTAAGTAAAAGAACTCCAATTGTGTGAACCATTTAAAATAATGATTGGATAATATAGACTTCAGAATGAGCAGAGTGAAGGTAGTCTCTCCATGAGCAGACAGAATCAATATTGTGTTTTACCTGTTTACTTTCATTTATACTTTCTCCTTTCATCTAAGATTGAGAGACAACCAGGCTTTGTCATATTCATTTAAACATTATCTTTAAGCAGTTGTACAAAGAAGTTTCAATTCAACCTGTCAGTTTACAAGTACAATGCATCTTGATCAAATGTCCTTTCCCTTTGTTAGTTTTAAAGCCAAAAAAGAATCCTAGAGTAAAATTCTACAGAAACTGAAGGTTTCAGCAGAAGGTACATTTTAGTTAAACACAGATCTGAGTCATTTCAAAAATATTTTCTTAACTTTAGAACATAAAATATTTCTGACTTAAATCTCAATACATGGAAGTAGAGTGTATAATAGGTTGAAATCATATGTTGGTGTACAGTTCTTAGAGGGCAGATGGGATGCCAGGTGGGAAGAATGTGCTAGTGGCCAAATGGTGATCAAACCTGGATATACTGTTTTCTAGTTTTCCGGAAAAATTAGGGCATACAGGGGAATAAAAAGACTTTAGAACACCTGCATCACAGCATGTTACCTCTAGATTGTTTTCCTCTCCATAATGCAATGAGAAGGGGGCTGGTTCAAGACGGTGAATTAAAAACACTCACTTTCTATACAAGGCCTCCCTGGTACTTATCAAGATCCTCAAGGTCATGGAAGCAGGAAAAGATTGAGAAAGTATTACAGAAGAGGGGGGACTAAAGAGCCATAATGATGCATGCAATGTGATGTACTGGGTCAGATTCTGGAATAGAAAAAAAAAGTAATGGGGGAATCATGAAATTCAAATGAAGTCTAGACTTTAGTCATTAGTAATGCGAAGCATTCATTACCTCATAGTTTTGACAAATACACTGATGTACAATGTTCACATTAAGGAAATGGAGGCAATGACATACAAAAACTCTTTACCCTCTCCAGACAACTTTTCTCTGAATCTAAAATTAGTTCCAAATAAAAAGTTTATTAAAAATCCAAACCAATTCATGTGGGAAGGCTAGTGTGATATGTTGTGTATAGAAGAATCCAGTTCTTTCCATTGGGAAGTAAAAAGGGCAGATGTAAGCTTATCAGCCAATTTTTAAAAACCTTCATAGATCCTACTGTAATTCTAACAGTGATCCCACAAAGCAGCTATTATTCCAAGCTAACAAATAAAGACTAAGAGGGGGAAGTAATTTTGCTCATTATCACATAGCTAGCAAGTGACAAAAATAGATGATAGGTTTTCCACTACATCACACTTGATGCAAGATCTCCAAGGGTATTGCTGGGAGAGAAAGAGAGATTGCTTCATCAGAATAGCTTCCTTTTCAACCATCCTTATTCCTTAACTACAACCTTCAAGCCAGATGGAGAGCCACTCTTTTCCTAACATGCTTCCCCCATCTAAAGCATTCACACACATCTCTGGCTACATTGACTAATATCTTTTGGCAGAATTTGGCAACAGTATGCTCATTGTTTTTAGAAGTAGAAATTCCTTATGATCTCTGTTCCCCCAGAAGGACAGGGTGTGTCCCAGTTTCTAATTATCTTCTTGACCTCTGACTACCTTCATTCGTGACTACGCCATTCATAGGGATAGCTCTTTGGGAAGAGCATGTATTCAGGACTGGGAGTCTTAGTGCCTCCTAAGAAAACACATCAGATGCTTAACCGTCCCAATGTACTGCCTTTACTTCCCCCCAAGTCCCAGAGCTGCCTGGCCCAGAACTCAGGGGGCTCAGGAAGATCAGCTACGTAAATCTCGTGGATTTGTGTTTGGATCCCAACAGACCTGTTATTTCTCTATGTCTACCAGAAAGATTATAAGTTACTGGTGTTTTAAGACAAAACAAGACATGCTTTTCACAAGCAGAGGAACAGAGAAGAGGAGACATGAGTTCTGGAGCTATGGTACGTGCAGAGATGAGGGTATCAAGGCTGGGTCTGGGCTGAGGGCTGCCAACTCCTTACCACCGGCCTGTACCAGCATTTCTACTGCTGAGCAGCCACGAATGGTATCTCCTTAGGGCAGGCAACTTCCCCCTGGGTCTTTCCATAGTCTGAGAGGTAGCAGTTATCTTCAGTTCCTATAATATAATGGGCTTGAGTGGGCCTGTGTGAAGAGTTTTTCGCATCATGGCCTGTGTGGGCTTGGCTATTTTCCTTAATTGTCTGGGCCCAAGAACATGGTTATTTCATGCTGAACAGAAATACTGTCTCAATTCTTAATCCTCAACCAACTGGTTAAATCTATGCATAGTTCAATAGCAATTTATGCATGTTTCTTCAGGATCTTCTTCAGTAATTATACAAGCAGAACCGGACAGCTTTTTTTTTTAATAGATGATAAGTAGGAAAATATATATTCAAAGCTTGATGCCTTGTTTTTTCTTTGTTTTTGAGATAAGAACTCATTGAGTACAAGACTAGTCTTGTTCTCAAACCTTCCTGCCTCAGTTTCCTGAATGCTGGGATTGCAGGTATTATACCACTACACCCAACTTAGAACATACATGGTTAACCTGGGGCTGTCTACCTAGTACGCAATATATGCGATATGTCAATATGTTTCAGCTTCTAAATAGATAAGATGATATGTTTTAATAGAGTATATATTATTTATGCTACTGAAGATGTTCAAGGAACCTAATAGGAAACCACAATTGTGTATAGCTTAAACTCCCTTATTAAGACTTGTCTATTAATCCTGGAGAGAAGAGTGCAAGGCCCATTTAAAAAGTATTAACAGCTTCTAGTGATTTTTATAGGAGAAAACCTGTAGACCATGTTGATTCTCTTCTCTTCTCTTTCTTCCTTATTTTCTTTTTCTTGCTCTATCTATCTATCTATCTATCTATCTATCTATCTATCTATCTATCTATCTATCTATCTATCTATCTATCTATCTATTTCTATCTATCTATCTATCTATCTATCTATCTATTGATCATCTTCAGTATCTTCCAATACTAGATATATTTTGACTCATTTCAGATCTTGGTTTTGCTGGTTAAATATAATAAAAGATTTGTCACTAACTTTCAAACTAAGGTGATATTTATATGGTCAGATTTGAAGGAATCTAGAATAATGAGATCCATTAAACTATTTAGAAAGGGAAGAGAGGGAATATGAAAGAGTGATTAAAGGGATACATTTGATTAAAATACATTATATGCTTATATGGAAATAGCATAATAAAACTCCCTTATGCAATTAATGTATGTTAATAAGAGAAAAGGAATTAAAACAAATTAATTTAACAAAAATATTTGAAGTGATTAAATAGAACAGGAAAAAACCTGATAGGATCAAATTTATTTAATAATTGCAATTTTTTTCTTGTATCAATCCAAAATTCATAAAGAAACTAAGAAGTCCTTATGAGATACTCTGATTTTGTTCCTGTAATTAGATCTCATTAGAATTTTATCAACAACATTCGGGATCTAAATGTAGCCTCTGAGTATCTCCTAGTTTGTAAATGGTAAGAAGGAAGGAAATGTGGAGAACAAGTACCTTTCTCAGCTCCTGCATTCATTTCTTTCTTTCTTTTTTTCTTTTTTGTATGTCATGAGGCTTGAACTCAGGGCCTGAGTGCTGTCCTTGAGTTTCTCTGCTCAAGACAAGTGCTCTACCACTTTGAGCCACAGCTCCACTTCCAGTTTTCTGTGGTTAATTGGTAAGTCTCAGGGACTTTGCTGCCTGGGCTGGCTTTGAACCATGATCCCCAGATCTCAGCCTCTTGAGTAACTAGGATTACAGGTGTGAGCCATAGGCACCTGGCATTCCTGCATCCATTTCTAACACACACTAAGATCTAGAAAGCAGTGGGAGGTGCAATGCATTGTTTAGGAGGAGCTGAGGAATGGTAGTCTGTGAATTTCTGGGTAAAAATGTCTGGCTTGGACAGGTTTATGCAGTTCATCTCTAAGCGGTGCAGAGCAGAGCAGAATTAAGGCCATTTTGACTAAAGCACATTAGCATGAACTTTGAGGAAATTTGGGTTCCTAGCTCCTGATAGTTTTTGCTACGTTAGGGCTGCATTGTCATCATCTATTTTTATGGAACTTCCCTGTTTGGTCCCAGGATGCAGTTGGTGAAGCCAGAAGTTTAATGCCTCATATTTTCCCTTGAGTGTTGGAAACAGATGCTTGGTTGCTATAGAAACCTTCTGGGGTGGAGACTCTCCATTCATATCTAAGCTGGGTTATTTCTTTTTGGGACTTTTGGGGATAATTCTGATGAAAAAAATCATTGCAGCACTAATACTCTTCTGTAACCTACGTGAGCAAGAGAGCAGGACAGAAAGTATAATCTGTTTCTCATTTCCTCCGTCTTCACTGATTCTCTGTGTGTTCATTTATCCATCCTTCCTCATATCCCTTGGTTATCTATCATGTGTCTTTCTCTACCTTCTTCATTTTTCTCCCCACATATCGTTTTAACCAAGTATATAGGCTGTTTCTCAGAAAGATTACAACTTCTAGTAGAGAATTCTTCTTCCTAAGCTGGGTGCCTATAATTAAACTCACACAATATACACACAAGATAGTAAAGTACTCATTATGGTCTTAGGACTTTTCTATGGGGACCATCAAGGAATGACGCATGTGAGTGGCTGGGGAGAAGGTAGCAGAGGCACAGGAAGAGATCCTGCAGAGCTATAATGCTTTCCTCCCCTTTGGGGGTAGATATTTCCACTATTGTAATTGTTAATAATCCTGATGATGATTAACAGAAAGAAGCAGCATAATGTAGTACTTATTAAGCATGTGGGCTGTGACAGCTGGCTGGATTTGTATTCTGGCTCATTCATGTCCTAACTCGATGATCTTAGATACGTTTTCTAACCACTGGGTGCTTTAGTTTTCCCATGTGCAAAATAAATTGACAACCATATCCATTTTATGAGGTAGTAGATTTTCAATAAGTAGTGGCTATTTTAGTGCTAATTAGGTAGCAGGAATTGTTTTTAAACTCACTTATACACACTCATCTAATCTTTATAACCATCAAGCGATAAATAATTTTGAGAGGAAATAAATATTTTCAGGGATGAAAATGCAGAGGAGCAGACCCAGGCATGAGCTTTGGAGCCATATAACATGTCCTCTGCTTTCTCTAAATGGAATTACTGACATTTTCTGACTTTTCAGGCTGTACTTGCTTGTCTGCAGAAAGGAGATGATGCCACTCACATTGGAAGCAGGGAAGACTTCACAGGATAGTAGCTGTGAGCTGCTAGGCTACTGTCTGGTTATCATCACATTCTAGTAAGGGCCTACTTTTCCCTTCTTCATAAGGGCTCTTCTCAGTGCTATTGTCCTTTTATGACAAAAAAGAACTGAGTTTTTCAATGAACTTCTATGTTATCTCACAACATTGGAGCAGGAGGAGGAGGATGTGGTCTCCTTTGTATCAGGTATTGCTCATTCTTAGGGCTTGGATCCTGTTGGGTGGGACAATAGTTTCTACATTGTCTACCAAGAATGAGCCACAATATACGTGGGAAGGTGGGAAAGAAATTGGTGGTGATAGGAGTCAAGTTTTTGCTTTGTTTTGATTTTTGTTTTTGTCTGGATTGGACTGGAGACTATTCATTTTAGGGGCTGACTTTGTTCCTGTCTCCATCTTCTCAGGAGGTTGAAATCTGAGGATCATGGTTTAATCATGGGCAGGAAAGTTTGTGAGACTCTTATTTCCAATAAACTACTCAAAAAAGCCAGAAGTGGTTGTGGCTCAAGTAGTAGAGTGCTAGCCTTGAGCAAAAGAAGTTCAGGGACAGCTCCTAGACCAAGAGTTCAAGCCCCAGGACTGGCAAAAAAGAATTGAGTCATTCTTTACTAATGTGAAGCCATTAAGTGAATAGATTTGGCATTTAACTAACTTGGATTTAAATCCTGACTCTTCCACCTAGCTTCACAACTTTGGGAAAGACATCAAACCTCTCTTACTCGAATTTCCTTAACAGAAAGTAAAAAAATAACCTACAAGATTAAGGGATCAGGTAAAGTAATATGATTAAAGTACAAGTGTGAGTAAGCATGTTGCTTGTTGCTTACTGATTCTTACTGTTATTTAATAAACTAAAACATTAAAGATTTATCAGAGTCTGGAGCCTGTGGCTCAGGCCACTGTAATCCTAGCTACTCAAGAGGCTGAGATTTGAGGATCATGGTTTGAAGCCAGCCTGGGCAGGAAAGTCTGTGAGATTTTATCTACAATTAATCACCAAAAAGTCAGAATTGGAGCTGTGGCTCATGTGGCAGACACAAAGAGATGATCAGAAATAAAAAGCATGACGAAAAAGAAAAGAAATCGGGCAGATCATGGTAGCCTTAACTCTACCACAGTAAGAATCTTTAGGAACCACAAAGAAAGATATTATTCTTATTAGCTCAGGTCCTGAGAGGGCAGCTCTCTGCCTTTAGTTGGGATTGTGGACATGTGGTTATCACTTTGGGCTGCTGTGGATAAAAGGTAGGTCAAATCTATACAACACTGGCAGGTGCTGTGGTTGGTACTAGATGTGCAATGTTAAGGAAGACAAATAGTCTGTTTCCAGACTCAAGTGTTTCTTTCTGTTCTCATGTGAGGCTCCTCCCCTGACCTCTGTGAGTGTACCATCACATTCATTGCTTCCTCCCTTTGTTGTAATGTCTATTGTTTGACTTCTACCAATGAGGTGGATAGAATTAGCAGCACAGTTTCTGGCATTTGGAAATGGCCATCCACTGTGACATCACCAGCCGAGAACTACCCCTCCTGCAGAAGTCGAGTCTTAGAGGGCTCATTATGGAGTCTGACGTGAGTAGAGTGCCTTTTCTGTTGCACAGTATGGCCCTTGATAGATGGACTTGATACAAGATGCTCAGAATGTATGCATGTGTGGAATGATTCATGTGACAGGAGGCATAAGCAATGCAGGTGTGAACTCAGTTTGGGGAGACCATTTGGAGGATTCAGGCAGGTGACATGACTTACATTATGAACTTTCTGTCAGGCAGTTGTGTCCCAACACTATACCAAAAAGATATAGTTGAAGAACACGGGCAAAGGATGAAGCATTGGAATTTTGATATTATCCAAAGGATCTTTTATTTTTCTGGTTTTTCATATCATACCCTGCAAAGAGCCGTAGACCATTATTAAATGAGGAAGTGAGCTACCAATGTAAAGTTTTCACTGTGTATGAGGTTTTCTATTACAGATTAAGCTGCTTCATGCACAAAGATGTTACTAATAGGAAAACAGACTCAAGAAACAAAAACTTATAAAGGTTACAGAACATGCAGAAGAATTACAGTTAAAGAATGGCTCAGTCACCTAACGGAAAAAGGTGTGGTGGTTATTCAGAATATTTAAACAACTCATCCTAAGCAATATGAAAAAAGGAAAACAACACAGTAGAAAATGTGTAGAAGACTAAAAAAGGACTTTACAAAAGGAAATGTTCAAATAGCCAGTAAGTATCTGAAAAGGCACTCACTCCGTGCCTTAAAATGATAAAGCAATACCACCATAGCTGTAATTACAAGAGCCAATAAAACACAAGTATGGACGAGGATGTGAACAGTTGTCTCTCTGACAGTGTTGATGTAGGTATACATCATTTTTGAAAGCTGTTTGGGAGAATCTACCAGAGCAATTCTACTCCTAGGTATATACCCAACAGATATATATCCACACATATGAACATAAGATACATTGACAACATTCATGGCAGCATTACTCATATTAGCTCTGAAGTTGAAATTATTCAAATACCTACTAACAATAGGATGGATATATTATAGCATATCTCATAATAGAAAAATATGCATTAATGAGAACGAGTTACTACTACATGAGACAATACGGATGTCACATAGACATTAATTTGAGAGAATGCAAGTGAATATCATATGGCTACAATTGCATAAAGTTTAGAGACTGGTTACTCTGTGGCATTGGGGGTCAGGATAATGGTTACCCAAGAGAAGTTAGAGTGACTGGAAAGAGTCACAAGGAATTTTGGATGGCTGACAATCTTCTGTTACTAGCTCTGGAAATTCATCCCCTAATTTGCACTTGGTTGAATTTCATCAAGATTTATACTTTGGTTGACTTTGCAATGTATATATTATATTTTGCTATTTTTGGCTGGTCTTGGGGCTTGAACTCAGGGCCTAGGCTCTGTCCCTGATCCTCTCTGGGCTCAAGCACTCTACCACTTGAGCCACAGTGCCACTTCCAGCCTTTTCTGTTTATATGGTACTGAGGAATTGAACCCTGGGCTTCATGCCTGCTAGGCAAGCACTTTACCACTAAGCCACCTTCCCAGTCCTTATTTTGCTAATTTTTAAAGGATCAAATGTGTTGAATTTGTTGGGAGAAACATGTCTTGTGAGTGGAGTTTATAATACTCAGGGGAAAAGTCAAGAGATACAGTATGGACAAGATCGTTGCACTTTTAAACTCAGTATGAAGATTTTGCTTAGAAGTGATCCCATAGGTTTCATGGAACCATTGTAATCGGTAAGGATGGGAATCATATTCCTAAGACAAATTTGATCACTGCCATTTGCTTTGCTCTATTCATGTGATAACTTCTATGTTCATGTGTGTCTTTTCATAACTATTCTGAGAATAAATTCCATGGAAATTTATCCGATAAATCTGAATTCAGAAAGAAGGAAGAAAGTAGGACAGTCTGTCTATGTTAATATCCAGGGAATTACGGTGAATCACAAAGATTAGTTACCTTGGAATCTGAAAGGAAAGAAAGGAAGGCATATCAACAGTTACTGAGTAGTGAACTTTGGAGAGAGAGGAGAGGAATCACTTTGTGGTTTTCAGGATATTCAAACGAATATAAGCTTACAGTGTGAAATGCATAGTGGACTAATGGAGATTCAGTTCTGTTCTGAGGAGAGAAACCCTAAAAGTGTTGTGGGAAATTATGGAAATAGATGAGTTCATACATTATACTTTGGGCTCCTTTGTGTGACATATTAAATCTGAGCTTCTAGAAATTCCTGCTGCTTTGCTTTTCTCTTTAGGTGATGCCCCTGAAAAGCTATTTCTACTTGTAACTGCAATGAAATAATTGGCCTTATTCCAGCTTTTGTAGTAAGAACGATGAAAAAAGCCTGGCATTGGTGGCTTATTCCTGTAATCCTAACTACTCAGGAGGCTGAGATCTGAAGATCGTGTTTTGAAGCCAGCACAGTCAGGAAAGTCCCTAAGACTCTTATCTCTAAATAAACTACTCAGAAAGGCCAGAAGTGGCATGCTGTGGTTCAAGTGATAGAGCTGTAGCCTTGTGCCAAAGAAGCGTAGGTACAATGCCCAGGCCTTGAGTTCAAGCCCCAGGACTGGCGCGCGCGCACGCGCACACACACACACACACACACACACACACACACACACACACACACACACACACACACACACACACACACACTTCTAGAAAAGAGATATTTAAGAGGAAATTGCCTTCTAATTGAGCCTACAGACACAGGCCTGTTGTGAAGCCAGGGTCAGAATGAAATGTACAAGCCTTAAGTAGCCAATGAGCTGGAGGTAAGGTATGATATGATCATATAAAATGATGTTGATTGAAATGAACTCCAAGAAATGGAAACAAGAGTTTATTTTATTTTTTGTTTTTGTCTCCTCTTTTTTTGTTGCTATTTTTGATTTCTGTACTTTTTGTTTTATATGTAAGTTTATCTGTTTTGGGGAGGGCAAGAGAAAGCATAGAAATGAGACTTATGTCAAACAAATTCAGCAGAGATACACTCTGGACATTACGTTGAAAATGAATTATACATCTTGTGGGGGATGGGGTCGGGAGGGCAAAAAATGGGAGAAAAATGGGGGAAGAGGTGACAGTGTTCAAAAGGAAATGTACGGGGCTGGGAAGTTGGCTCAGTGGTAGAGCGCTTGCCTTGCATGCCTGAGGCCCTGGGTTCGATTCCTCAGCACCACATAAGCAAAAAGAAAAAAGCCGGAAGTGGCGCTGTGGCTCAAGTGGTAGAGCACTAGCCTTGAGTTGAAGAGCTGAGGGACAGTGCTCAGGCCCAGAGTTCAGGCCCCACAACCGGACCAAAAAAAAAAAAAAAAAAAAAAAAGGAAATGTACTCATTACCTATGTAACTGTAACCCCTCTGCATATCACCTTTACAATAAAAAAAAAAAAATGGCCTAAAACAGTAAGTACAGATCAACTCAGAAAACATACCCAATTCTACTAGGTTCAGAGAAAAAGAAAATCAAACTAACCAGGAAACAAAATGATAGCCAGGAGCTTCTAAGGAGGGTAGGGTGCCATGGATGGAATAGGTTGTAAGGCAGTTGTTTTCCAGCCCACACTTAGGAAGGATTTCATAAGTGATGACCAAATGAACAGATGCCTCTCACTCCTAGGGTGGACAACTTCCTCCTGGAATCACTATGTTCTCCTGCAACACCAGCACTTCTGGTCACTCTACCTTCCTTCTCACTGGCTTCCCAGGCTTGGAAGCCTCCCAGCATTGGGTTTCCATTCCCATCAACCTCATCTGTGTGATTTCCATCCTGGGTAATAGTATCATCCTCTTCCTGATACGCACAGAACCCGCCTTACACGAACCCATGTACCAATTCCTGTCCATGTTGGCAGCCTCTGATCTGGGCCTCTGTGCCTCCACCTTCCCAACCATGGTGAGACTCTTCTGGCTGGGTGCTCGAGAATTACCTTTTGATCTCTGTGCAGCACAGATGTTTTTCATCCACGCCTTCACCTACGTGGAATCGGGTGTGCTGCTGGCCATGGCCTTTGATCGCTTTATTGCCATCCGGGACCCCCTGCATTATGCCACAATCCTTCCCCACTCAGCAGTGGCAAAAGTGGGAGTTGCCATTCTGGTAAGAGCCATCCTACTCAACCTCCCTGGACCCATTCTCCTACGGCGCCTGCTCTTTCCCCAGATCAGTGCACTCTCTCACTGCTACTGCCTGCATTGTGACCTCGTGGGACTGGCCTGCTCAGACACCCGGACCAACAGCTTGGTTGGCCTGGTCTCCATTCTCCTCTCACTAGGCCTCGACTCCTCCCTCATCATCCTCTCCTATGCTCTTATTCTACGGACTGTGATGGGCATTGCCTCTCCTGGGGAACAGCTCAAGGCACTCAACACGTGTGTCTCACACCTCTGCATTGTTCTCATTTTTTATTTGCCCAAACTGGGGCTATCTGTGTTGCATCGAGTGGAGAAACACAACTACCCCGCTCTGGCCGTGCTCATGGCCAACCTGCACTTCTTGGTCCCACCCTTCATGAACCCGATTGTGTACTGCATCAAGTCTAAGCAGATCCGCCAGGGCCTCCTAAAACGCTTCCAGCACAAGAGGGTTGATGCTTCTTAGAACCCCATAATGCCTGCCTTTACTTATCAGGCCAAGTAACTACTGTGGAGCTGGACACGGGAGTTCTGAGAGTCTCTTAAAAACTTCGCTATTAGTTTACCCGGATAAAGATGATTAGGATGCAATATACAGTGGCTCTTAGGTTTTAGTATCAGTAAAAGTAATCTGCATATACCTAAAGCTTCCATTCTTAATCTTTCTGCCAACTTGAGTGCTACCAACCCATGTAGACATCCAAGTTTAAAAAACTCATTCTGCAATGAGATGTACAAGTCGTTATGTCGATTTACAACTTTGGTGGGGGGGCAGGGAGGATTGGGTAGGGGGGGAGTATGGGAAGGGATGGGAAGGGGAAACAAAGGAGGAGCCTACAATGCTTGATAAGAAATGTACTCATTATCTTGCCCATGTAATTATAACCCCCTCTGTACAGTATTTTCACAATAAAAAAACCCAAAAAACTCATTCTGACCCAACTCTCTGAATGGCCATTCCTTATCATAATTGGAAATGCTTGCCTCACAGAGATGTTGGGAAAGTTTAGTTTTATAATGTACACAATATACACTAAACAGCAGCGAATCCACCCATTTTTGGTGTGGCTACTCAATTAACACTTCCTTTTTTCCAATTCTAGAGCTTAACATGGCTTAGACTGTTGTAAGCCTTTTCTGTGTTCAAAGAACTTAATTGAAGGGCTGAATCCTTGACAAATGGTAACACAACTGATTATTTTTTCATTGAGTTCAATAGATAGGAACACTTGTAATTCATATCATTATTAACATCGTATAATTTTCATACAGTAGCCTTGGTGTGGAAAGACATAATTTTATATGGTTTTAAATGCCTATGCCTGACAAAGCTGTGAAGATTAAATAGGACCATATATGTAGCATATCAAGAACTACAAGAAAATGTAATAATGATATAACTGTTAATCTGAGATGTCCCCAGAGTCTCAAGCATCTGAGACAGTCACCTTGCATACTTCTCAGGCAACAACCTCCTCATACATAGATCAGATACCCTAATTTAATTATTCTTCATCAACATTCTAGGGAACCCCAAGAGAACTCTCCTGGCATCAAACACAAGCTTACGAGTCATTTAATTCCCAAGTATCTCAACTCCAGACAGAACTTCACAATAAAATTCATTTGAATTCATACCTACAGCTTAGAAGTATGTACACAAATGATATCTAATTATTGCAGAGAATAGGAAGCTGGTTTGTCTCTTGCCTTGTTTTTATAGTGAAGAAAATTCCTGTGGGCTATACACACTCTTTCTGAAATGCCTTTCTGAAAAATACGCTCCTACTTTATCAAAGCATATAGAGGAATCTTTATATTCCTTTTTATAATTCTATATCTTTATGTATAGGCATTTGTAAAGAATTTGTTACAGTATACTATCTTCTTGGTAGACTATGATTTATCACTAAGCAACATCTTTTTTCCCCTCAACTTTATTCTAGATACCATGGATGTATATAAACTTAAAACACAGCTGAATGACAGTTTCCTGACAGTTTAGATTTTTTTCTTGTGATCAATTATATTTGAAATTAAGATTCTGGCTGATTAGATCCATGTTCCTTTTGATTAATTTTTGCTTTGTGTTATCTTCAAATAACTGAGCAAAGGAGTTTCCATTTAACATGTTATATATATAATGCATCTTGATTAGAGATTAGAATCACTCCTTCCCTTTATCATTCCCTTCCCCTCACCTATTGTGTCTCCATATCAACTTTTCTAGTTCAGTTTTCACGTGTGCATGTAGTATTACAACTCTATCTATCTATCTATCTATCTATCTATCTATCTATCTATCTATCTATCTATCCCTTTCCCCATTTGTCTTCCTTCTTTCTTTTTGTCCCTCCCCCCCAGCCCTCCCAGTTAAGACATGTTTCAGTTTAAGGGATTAGACCATGGAATCTCACTCCTGCATGTATGTACTTTAGTCAGTTTAATCATGTGTATATGCTTATGGCTCTGTGTGTGTTTACCTAGTTGTTTATATTTTAGCTCTAACATTTACATGTGAGAGAAAACGTGTACCCTTTGTCTCTCTGAGCCTGGCTTACTTCACTCCATGTGATTTTCCCGAGGTCCATCCATTTCCCTGTGAACAAGCAGCTCTGATCCAGCAATAAGGCCCACAAGAGGCAGAAGTCCACATCTAGCGCCAGATACCAAGATTTTGTCTTTTCAGAAAGCATTTTTTTCTATTTGTAAAGATATAAACCTCAGTTTGGACCTCTGAAATATGACAATTTTAGCAAGGATTTATTCTAGTACTACATGGTTAAAATAGAGAAAAATTGAGAAGAGTGATAAACATTTCCTGTTTCTTATGCAGAAAATGGATATTAAAGACTCCTGGTTTTATTTTTATTTCTTTTTCTCTTTCTTTCTTTCTCTTTCTTTCTTTCTTTCTTTCTTTCTTTCTTTCTTTCTTTCTTTCTTTCTTTCTTTCTTTCTTTCTTTCTTTCTTTCTTTCTTTCTTTCTTTCTTTCTTTCTTTCTTTCTTTCTTTCTTTCCTTTGTCATGGGGCCTGAACTCTGGGCCTGGGTGCTGTCCCTCAGCTCTTCAGCTCAAGGATAGCACTCTATCACTTGAGCCATAGCACCACTTTTGGCTTTTTCTGCTTATGTGGTGCTGAGTACTCTACCACTGAGCCACCGTCCTAGCCTTGGTTTTAATTTTTTAAGATGCCTTTTTTTGGTAGTTTATTTCCTATGGTAGTTTCTTTTATCAATATCTTACTTTAATTTTAATCTATATCATCCTCTTGGATCCTCAGGAGAAGATGTGAGCCTTATTAATCTAATTGAACACTCATACCCCAGGCAGCTGGGTAGGTTTATAAGGTTCACTTTAGTCTTTGATTTTAAATAGAGGCCACCATGCTAGTCATCCTTGTCCATCTTCAGTGTCACAAACTCATACACATGCAGAATGGTACCTCCAGATGGCATAGTTTATTATAGCTGAGATGAGGAAGAAACAGATTTCTACATCTTACTGTTTGATCCTGCAGCCATTCATGGAAGAATAAGAATCTCAAGGGATCTCGAAGGCCAAATGTAATAAGAAACATATAATAAAATCAAGTTCATTCCTTTGTGTTTAGGTACACATATACTCTATGATTAGTACTAGTAAAATTTTTAGTCCCTAACAGAGAAAGTTGGTATACAGATTAACTCAAAGGCAGAAATCTCAATTAATTTTTCAGTTTTGATCTTTTTGCAAGAATCCTATGTTTCTGCCGATTTAAAACTCATAAGAATTTTACTCAGTAAAATGATATATATGTATATGTATATATTATGTTGTTATTTTCTGTGTTCATACCAATCTGACTTTTGGTTCTTTAACATAATTAAGAAGGATTTTGTCAATATTTTAAGGAATTCTACACTCCCAGTTCCATTCATTTGACAGAATTGGTGAGACTTTCTTTACTTTTCCCTAAGACACCATACTTTCTTGCTTTATGCCACTATCTCTCTCAGACATTTTACCTTTTGCTTCACTGTAAAAATTTAGATTGTATTAACTTGGATCCATACACCTCTAGCTATGATGGCTGTCTGGCCAGTCAGAGGACCCTAGGACCTACTTGTACTACTCTTGGGGTTGTAGGGTCAAGTGGTTCCTCTTGCTGTTGCTATGTCTGCCCAGGACTCCAGGGCCTGCTTCAGCTTCTGTTCCTTGTGTCTTATATTGTTTCCCATTCATCCTAACATCATTGCACCTCATGTCTCTGTAGGCATTATACCCATCTATATCATCTCAGCTGTTGTAATAGAATACTGTAGACTCAATGACATAAATAACTGAAATTCATTTTGTTATGGTTCTGGAGGATGGAAATCCTAAGTGTAAGAGTCTCCAAATAGTTGGGATCTGGTGAGGACTCTGTCCTGTAAAGGTCACCTTTCTACTGTGTCCTCATAGAAGGAGGAATGCACAAATGCACACACACACATACACACACACACACACACACACACACACACAGAGGAGACACCACATCACATCACACTTTGGGGTTTCTACTTTAAGGACAGTTATTTCATCATGAATTTCTACTATATAACTTCATCTACTCCCCAACTATTTTAGTAATGTCTCCCAATAAAGTTGAATTGGGGGTTAGGGCTTCAACATGGGGATCTCTCTGTCTCTGTCTCTGTCTCTGTCTCTCTGTCTCTGTCTTTCTGTGACTCAAACATTCAATTGCTAATGATACCCTTCAACTCTAACTCTGATATTTCCTTGTTGCTTCTGAAGAATAAAATGGCACTTGCTTGGTTGCGGACACATCTGTAACCTGTAAGTGTAAGATAATTAATTTATTATAGGCCCGGCCTTTAGTCAACAGAAGAAAAGGAGCAATCAGATATATTAGGTTTGCATCATAATACAGTAGTTCCACAGAGCCTTTTGGAAGGAATCTTGCCTACTGAATTATCAGTTTATAGCCAAGTTGGTAAGTTAGGATGTGGTAAAGGTGGAAAGAGAGGTGAGGGTACTTGATTATCACGAGGACATGGCAACTTTAAGGGTTATAGTAGGTTGGCTGATTCTGAGGGCATCTGGACCTTGTAGAGAAAAAATAACGGGCTTCATATTCATTACTGAAACAAACTTAAACCATGACCCAACATGTAGAAATCATCATTGGAAACTTCAATGGAGACTCTAGTTTCCTACAGCTAACACATAGACTGCTGAAATTCAGACCCAGAATATGACTTTAAAAGTATTAGGAATATAAAGACTGAATGTAAAGCTTTAGTAGATCACCTGTGTCCAATTTCCTGGTAGTGACTAAGAATGAGACTTTAGAAGCTTGAAATGAGACACTGGGTACATCAGCCTGAAATGACTGGATCCTCTACTTTTTCTGAAAATTGGGCTTGCAGATGCATAAGCTTCCCTCTGCCAAAAGAGAACCAAATTCCTTATGCCAAAAGAGAATTACGAAATGGTCTTGCAGGAAGCAGGTTGTCTTGTAAGAAGTTTCCTGTTCTCCTCAAGATCCACTTTCTCACTTGGCATTGCTTCTGGACCAATGATCTGTTTTCCCCTTATGGAGCTAGAGAAGAACAAACTAAATTAAAGAGATGAAAGAAAAAAATAACAGTAGAAGTCAGTGGAAGAAAAATAAGAAATACAGCAGAAAATTAAGAAGGTGACAATCTGGTTGTAGCCTTAATTCTGTTAATTAAAAATAACAATATGGGTATACCTCCTTCTCTCAACAGTATGATAGAACATAATAAAGAACACACAATCCATGTCAGAAATAAAAGTGTTGACAAGGACTACAGAACGGAAAGATACAGGGGTATTATGAACCATTTCATACTTATATTCATTGGTGTATTGCTTTGGCGATTGTATTGTTTTAGAGAATAGAGAAAATTGGAATATTTCAAAAGCAGAAAATGAGAATAGACTTATATTAATTAAAAACTGAAGGGAGCCAGGCCCTAGTGGCTCATGCTTGTAATCTTAGCCATTCATGAGGTTGAGATTTGGGGATTGTTGTTCCAAACCAGCAGGGGCAGGAAAGGTCACGAGATTCTTGTCTTCAATTAACTAGCAAAAAGCCAGAAGTGGAGCTTGGCTTAACTAGTAGAGTGTTAGTGATCTAAAAAGCCAAGTGAGAGTTTGAGGTCCTGAGTTCAAGCCCCAGGACTGGCACACACACACACTGGTACACACACACACACACACACACACACACACACACACACACACACACACACACACACACACACACTGAATGGGTAAATGTAGAAGAGGTACCAATAGAAGGGATGCTATTAGGGAATAGGAAGGAAGGGGACTGGTGGGAGAGGGGAGTGCGGATAATAGGAGCAGGGTGAATATACTCCAAATCCTTTAAATACATATTATGAAAATGTCATAATGAAACTTGCTGTTTTGTACAATTAATATACACTAACAAAAGGCTGTATTTTAAAAATAAATATAACAAAGCAAAAATATCTTACCAATGTAAAATGATGGATTTGACACTATATTTAAATAAATCACTGAGGAAAGAAGGGAGAAGTTATACAGAAAATATTTCAAAAATGATTTCTGAGTGTGGCATACTTCATGATTAAGAACATTCTAATATATAAACTTTAAGAAGTAATGAAAAATATATATACTATCTTTATCCATGTGGTTATATTGAAATTTACATACTTAAAAGAGAAATAATTGACTAAGGCTGCCATATAAACAAAAATATAATCCTTCAGTGCCCCATTTCTTTGTGGGATCTATACAATACTTAAGGAATGAGCAAAATGTATTTGTTTATTTTCAGAAGATTTGCTTTTGAATATACTTAAGAGGCAAGCAAAATTCTGATAGGAAATCTACTAAGGAAATTGCAGGAAAGAAAACTATAAGAACAATTTCTATCAAGTACATAGATATAACTCTCCTTATCAAAATATGAGCAAAGGAATGCAGCAGTATTTAAATATGACAATACATTAAGACTACATGTGCTTATTTCACAAATAATTATTTAAAAATAAGTTAATGTAATGTACTAATATATATTATATCAACAATATAAAGAATGAAATCAGATGAATATGTAAATATGTGAAGAAAAGTAATTTGAACAGATTGAACACATTTGAAGTGAAAACTTTCAAAAACAATAGGCAAAAGGGTATTTTCTCAACAGGATAAAGGTTATTTATGGGAAAAAACTATGATTATCATGCTTAATGATAAAAGACTGAATACTTTCCATATAAACTCAGAATAAAAGGCTACAGCTCTGTAGCCACACTCAAAGAGTATGCAGGCTTTTTTGCACATTAAGTATGCCTCAAGATAGCTACAAAGAGACTATCTCAGGCATTAGGATGAGAAAATATTGAACTTTCCTATACTTGTGGAAGTGTAAAATGGTGCAACTGCTCCAGAAAAAGTCTGGCAGCTTCCTAACTGGTTAAACAAAGAGATACCATACGTGTAATTTTATTCCTAAGAGAAATGAAGACATGTATCACATACAAAAATGTGTGCACAAATGTCACAGTCACATTCTCATAGAGTCAAAAGGCAGAAACAATCCTAATACGAATCAACTGGTAAATGGATAATCAAAAATGTGTTTTACCTAAACAATGGAATATTACTGAGATATAAAAATGAATGAACCTGCTGATACATTCTACAATATGGGTGAACCAAGAAAACACTATGCTAAGTGAAAGACACCTGTCACAAAATAGCACATATTATGTTTCCATTTACTTGAAGGTCTTGGATATGAAAGTCTACAGAGGCAGGAGGTCAACTATTTGTTGCTTAGCTTGTTGGGTGGGAGAGTAGAAGATAAAGAATGATAAGTAAGTAAATAAATATAGGACACATTTTTGAGGTGATGAAAATAGTCTAAACAATGACTGGCAGTGATGCATGCATCTGTGAATATACCAGAATCCATTGAATTGAACATTTTAAATGGTGGAACAATAGAGCCATTGACGTTTAATCTCAATAACAAAGGCACTAAAAAGAAAATCAACCAGAAACCAGGCAAGGAATCCACTTTACAGATGCTGTTCAGCGAGGTGTATGAATGAAATCCTAGTCAAAGAGAAACAAATACCATTTAATTAAAAATTTAGCAATAGTTTTTATAGAAATAAATAGATTCTATGTGTGGGGATGCAAAAAAGACTGGAACAGCAAGAGTCACTGAGATGAGCTGGGACTGGAGGACTTATAGATGCCGTTTTAGATTTATTAATATAATGGCATCATTGTTAAGGCAGTGGAAGCTGGGTAGGGGAGCCACACTGGTAATCTCAGCACTCAGGAGGCAGGATATGGTATTCAAGGTCAGCTTGGATACAGAGCAAATCTCCAACTCAATAAAAAGACAGTATCGTAGACATGAGAGTGTATTGACATGAGGACATAGGTAAACAGAGAGGATGAAGGAGGGTGAATATGGTTAGATACGGTATGTAAATGTGTGAACATGGAATAATACACCTTGTTGAGATTGGTTTGAAAGAAGCAATGAGATGGATCAGATGGGTCTGATCAAGGGATATTGTATATATATGGATACAACATATATATAGAATATGTCATACATATATGTCATATATATCCATATATATGGATACATCATGTATACATACATATATACACACACATTCACACAGATATGCCAACCTAAAATTGGCTTGTGCAAGTAATTGATCTAATGAAAATGTAGAAAGAGTGTAGTAGGCAAGGATAGACAAAAAAATCCTGAAACACACCACACATAAAGAACTGACTACTTGATAAAGTTACAGGTGCAATTGAATTAGGCAAAGGAAATATTTCTAGTAGTTTTGAAAAGACCAGATATCTATATGTGCAAAATGAATCTTCACATCACACACATTCATGTTGGACCATACCTCTAAAATTAACAACTAATTGCATAAAATCAAGCAAAAACAATAATTAAATAGATTATTTGTACATTGTAACCAAGTTTCTTTTCTTTTGTTTTTTCTTTTTGTTGGTGTGGGGCTTGAACTCTGGGCCTAGGTGCTGTCCCTCAGCTCTTCAGTTCAAGGGTAGCACTCTACCACTTTTGCCCCAGTGCCCCTTCCGGCTTTTGGAGTGGTTTATTGGAGATAAGAGTCTCACAGACTTTCATGTCCAGGCTGGCTTTGAATCGCAATGCTCAGATCTCAGCCTCCTGAGAAGTTAGGATTACAAGCGTGAGCCACCAGCACAAGGCTAAGTTTCTTTTTAATAAACAAGAAAAAAAATAAAACAGGCCATAAAATATTTTTGTGTGTATCTGACAAAAACCTTGCTTTCAGACTATAAATAGTGAATACAAGTCAGTAACAAACCAAAACTTTAAACATGGTCATAACACTTAAAAAATTCATAAAAGGAATATTCATGAATAATGAATGCCTGAGACACTGCACAGCATCAAAAGTGATCAGAAAAGTGCAAATAAGACTTCAATGAAGGGTCTGGGAAGGTGGCTCAGTGGTAGATTGCTTGCCTTGCATGCCTGAGGCCTTGGGTTTGATTACTCAGCACCACATAAGCAAAAAGAAAAAAGCTGCAAGTGGCACTGTGGCTCAAATGGTAGAACGCTAGCCTTGAGCTGAAGAGCTGAGGGACAGTGTCCAGGCCCAGAGTTCAGTCCCCACAACCGGACTCCTCCCCCAAAAAAAGACTTCAATGAAAATAGCATAATAAAACCCACTAAAAACTTCAAAATAAAGGAGGAGGATGGAAAACAGAAAGAATATGAAGGTGGTGAATTTGATCAAACTACAATATATGCATATATGGTAACATTACACCATTAACATTTACAACCAATGTATGTTAATCAAATTAGCATATAAGAATAAAAAGACCATAATAAATTACTAGCTTATATTTACTGCAATGGTTAAAATGTACAGAAATGACAACATCAAAAAGCGACCAAGGGGCAGACCAACTGAAATTCTATACATCGCGGGTGAGATTACAAAGTGGTACAATTGCATTGGAAAACCATTCAGCAGCTTTGCTAAAGTGCAACATAATCCCACCTTCTGTCCTAGCAACTGTACTTCTAGGCTAAAAAATACTTATAGCAGCTTTGTTCATAATAACACCAAATGGGAAACACCCAGGTGTTGAAAAATAGATAAACCGTGGTAAATTCATGGAATATGAATTACAAATGGAATATTTGTAATATTGTTTTTTTTTGTTGTTTGTTTTTTGGGTCCAGTTGTGGGGCTTGAACTCTGGGCCTGAGCACTGTCCCTCAGCTCTTCAGCTCAAGGCTAGCGCTCTACCACTTGAGCCACAGCGCCTCTTCCAGCTTTTTTCTTTTTGCTTATGTGGTGCTGAGAAATCGAACCCAGGGCCTCAGGCATGCAAGGCAAGCACTCTACCACTGAGCCACCTGCCCAGCCCTGTAATATTGTTAATAGCTAGCATAGACAACAGCTTGTGAATGAGGCTTCTTTCTCTTTATCAAATGAATAGCCATGTCTTCCACATTTGGTGAAGGTTTCTTGGAAGGCAGGGGTGATGTCAGACCATAGCATTTCTTTTCTTGTGGTCAGTTGTGGTGCCTGTACTCTGGGCTTGGGCGCTGTCCCTGAGCTCTTCAGCTCAAGGTGAGTGCTCTACCACTTGAGCCACAGCACCACTTCCGGTTTTCTGATTGTTAATAGTAGATAAGAGTCTCATGGACTTTCCTGGTAAGGATGGTTTTGAGCTGTAATCCTCAGATCTCAACCTCCTGAGTAGCTAGGTTTACAGGCATGAGCCACTAGCGCTGGCTGACCATAGCATTTCTAAGGGAGGCCATGGTCAGGCCCAATTTTCCTTTTGACAAGAGATTCCTGAGTTTTGTTTTGTTTTTTAGTTTCTGATAAGTGATGACAGTCACCTTTTTTTTATTATTATTTTTTATTGTGAACATACTGTACAGAGGGGTTACAATTACATGGGCAAGATAATGAGTACATTTCTTATCAAGCATTGTGGCCTCCTCCTTTGTTTACCCTTCACATCCCTTCCTTGCCTTCCCCCTCCCTCCCCCCAATCCTTCCCCCCCCCCGCCCACTAAAGTTGTAAAGTTCATTTTTGACATGACAACTTGTACTTCTCATTGTTGCAATGGGTCCACCTGTATCCTTATTTAAACGACTTGTTTTTCCCTTTCCCCTCCACAAATTATACTGACATCAAATACAGTGAAAGCAGGGGTTATACTGTGGGGGAGGGACATACAAAGCAACAAAGAAATCATCTTATAAATGCATTAGAAACAAATGCATGAAAGAAAAAAAAACTTTTAAATACATATCTAAGGGTTCATTTTCCTAACATCACCTTATGTGACCTTTTCTGCTTGACTCATACATATACTAGATATTGCAAATAAGGGAAACCATGGGACCTATGTTTCTTTGGGCTTGGCTTACTTCACTTAATATAATTTTTTCCAAGTTTTTCCATTTCCTAACAAATGTGGCAATTTCATTCTTTCTGATGGAGGCATAGGATTCCATTGTGTATATACCACATTTTCTTGATCCATTCATCTACTGAGGGGCATCTGGGTTGGTTCCATATCTTAGCTATAGTAAATAATGCTGCAATAAACATAGTTGTGCTGGTAGCTTTAGTGTGGTCTTGTTTGTAAACATTTGTGTAAATGCCCAAAAGTGGGATTGCTGCGTCATAGGGGAGCTCTATGTGAAGTCTTTTGAGGAACCTCCATACTGCTTTCCAAAGTGGACCTAGAAACTATGTAACACAATGACCACAAGGTTGTCCTACTATAGTCCTGTTCTCACACATGAGCAGGTGACATTTGAAGAGTGTGTAGGGAGCACAGTATTCTTGCCTGGCAATAAGGAGGTAAGAGTCGAGTTGTCAGCCTTAGAGATCTTGCCCCCTGGCTATCATCAATATTTGAATTAAACTTCATGGAAAACATGCAGGATAGGAAGATTGTAGGGCTCTTGGAAATGAGGAAAGCCAGGAGATGGGTTACTTCCATTTCCCTCTGATTTAGTGAGCTCTAGAATGAGGACTCAGGGCTAGGACTGCAGAACCCCTCCTCTATGGTGAGGTGCTACAGACTCCATCAGTGTTCTTCTCTCTAGCCATGAGCTTTCTACTATCTTCTAGTATTATTTTCATCTTCTATCTGCATCCTGAGATCAGGCAATCAGACCCCAGCCTCTTCTCAATAACTTTCTCCAAATAGTAGCTACTTGATTCTTCTTATCCCTCTTGTTTGTTTGAATTATTTTAGCAATTTATATAAAATGTTCTTACCTGCATAAGAACAGGAGCTCAAGTACCTGGAACAAAGTTGTGTTGCAAGGAAAGGAGCAAGGTTTTCATCCCCCAGGATGATGAACACCTGAAAGCTATTTGTCAACAATTCATCATCCATTAACAGAAGACCACGGACATAAACCAATTCAAATTCTTGCTCTATAACCCACCAGTTATGTGGTCTCTCAAGTCACCTAAACCCTGTCAACCTGTGTGTTTATCTGTGATCTGGATTATTATGAGAGTTATCTGAAGAAGTCACACAGCATGGATCAAAAAAGTGTGGCTCATTTGCAAATCCCTTTAATTTGAAGTGGAGACTGTCAGTGAGAAATTATCTCAGTGGCAGGCATGCTTATTGCTGGATTGAGCACACAAAAGACTTACCTGGTCTGATCAGGAAGTTAGTGAAATCCTAAGTCCTGCAGAGCTTACAGTTTTGGGAGCAAAAGAGCTGAAGTATTTACCTTGTCATTAGAGCCCTAGCTGAGAATAGAAATTCCCTGTGCAATTTCTAAGGGCCTCTGGGATCCTGGAAAGAGGCAGGAAATTGAAGCTGGGAAATTTAGACCTTGCTGTGTAGAGGGAGAGAAGTGAGTATAGGTGATCAAAGATGTTATACCACGAGAGAGTTCAGGATCTTCATTGGCCTTCTGATGCCTAAATACAGACTGGACAAACCACGAAAAGTGGAAGTCTATTGGAATGACAGTTCTAAAGGTTGGGAAGTCTAAGATCTGAGAGCCCCATCCAGTGAGGGCCGCCTTGCTGTGTTATTACATGGCAGGAAGGCTAGCGAGCATGGGTGAGGCAGAAGGAAAAGATCTAGGCAGAACTCATCCCTGTATTTTAAAATCAGGAACCTGCCCTGTAACAGTACCACGAACCCATTGCTCATCTCCCAAAGGCCCTACTATCGGTAATGCTATAATGGCGATTAAATTTCCAACATGAGTTTAGGAGGACACATTGAGACCATAACAGGTAGGAAGCAAGTCGCTGGAGAGGTCTCTGAACACAAATAATCAGCATGGATTTTTGGCATAGAAGCACATTTTAGAGTATTTTATTAATTTTGTTATTTTTTTTCTCTTGGTCTCCCTTTGCCTTCATCCAACATATTTGATTTTTTTCAGTGTTTCTTTTGATAAGCTTCTTCACTTTCCTAAATATGTCTTTATTTAAAACTGGGCCTGTGTGAAGATTTATTGAGATGATGTATACAAGACACTTACCATTTTTGCCTGTTCTATGTCAAGCAACCAATAAAAATCTTATTTTTAAAATCTATTTCAGCAATCATTATTGAACATATATTCTATAGAAAGGGCTCTGATAAACTTTATGGCATAGAATTGAAGGATCTTGTCCTATTTCCAAGGAAATCACAGTCCTGTTTAGAACACGACAGATAAATAAACATTAATTACAATTCAGTTAAATATTTGTAGACATTAAAAGAGGAAGCAGAGGTTTATTCAGCAAAGGAGGGTCTCATTCCAGATGGTTAAGTACTGATGGTTTAGAAATATGAGGTGGGCATGAAGGAGCAGCTCACATGCAGAAAATCATCATCATGGGTGAAAGATGGTGGGAACAACAGCAGTCAAGCCCAAGCCAACACTTCTGTGAGTGTTCAGATGGCATAAGCTACAGTGAATGGCTTTTCTCCATTTCCCCCAGGACAACTTATTAAATGCTGTCTGGAGGGCCTGGTCCACTGTAGTCTACTGTAAATCTTGTTGGTGTGATCTTAGGTAAGTTAAGTAATAGTTTTCAGCTGCTTGTTCTCCTTAAAAATGCGAAAGGTTTAGCCAGATGCTGCTGGCTCATGCCTATAACCCTAGCGACTCAGTAGGGTGATAGCTGAGCATTATTGTTTGAAGCCAGCTGGGGCAGGAAAGTCCATGAGACTCTTATCTCCGATAAACTACTCAGAAAAACTTGGAACTGGCATTGTGGCTCAAGCAGTAGAGTGCTAGCCTTGAGCACTCAGCTCCCAGGCCCTGAATTCAAGACCCAGGATCAGAAAAAAAAAAGCTGTCTTCAGTTCTCAGAGTAATATTTAGTGTTAGCTTGGGATACCACTGGGCAGATTTAATTTTACCAATAGCACTTATTCTAAATAAATGTGTAAAATTTATTCTAAATAAATGCTATATTACCAATAGCATTTATTGAGCACCTATCAGGGTGAATGTCTCTAATTACTGGGAATGTGGTTATAAACAAAGAAGACAAAGTCCTTTTTCTTGTGGAGCATCTATACTAGTAGGAAATATGTCCCTGTCAGCCAATAACCGAAATGGATGTTGAAATGCACTTGGGAGTTAGAATGGTAATTATAAAATAGTAAAACACTGGAGAGGACTTGGAGCCATCATGAAAACATTGTGGAAAATATAATGTATTTATATTGTAATTTATACATTAAAAGATCTACTATTTTCTCTTTTTTGACAGTACTATATTTGAATTCAGGGCCTTGAGGTTTGTACACAGGCACTTTACCACTTGAGCTACTCGTCTAGTCCTTTCTTGCTTTAATATTTCAGGTAGGCTCATATGCTTTTTGTGTAGGCCATCTTGAGACCTCAGTCCTACCTACAGCCTATTACTGTGTAGTTGAGATCACTGGTGCCATCCTGAAGACTAGACAGTGGGTCACACAAGGCCCCTGGAGTCATCCCCAGTGAAGAGATCAGGCCCTTGTGAGGCCCTGTCAGGATGTTCCTTAGAGGCCCGCTGTTTCCTTTCCTTTTGGGAAAAGAGTAGCTGACTAAAGATATAGCCAGACCTCTCCTGCCAACCCCGTCATTTCCTTTCTTCTCTCCCTAGGAAAGGACGACACCAGTTCTTCCTGCAACCTGTTGGAAGAGAATTGAGTCCCTTACCAAGGGAGTGAGAGTACAATGAGCTGTGGTGGTAGAAGAAAACGAGGAATACAAAGCTGACTGATGAAGGTAACAGGTCAGGCAGGGGCACTTATGCTGGTATCAGCTAGATAGAGGGCGTAAGAGTCATACCACCAGTAAGGAAGTTTTTGTTCTTCACATGACAAGATGATGATAATGTAAGAGTGCCCACCTCTCCAAAGCAAACACAATAATCAAGTGTGCTTCAGGAAAAGAGACAGAAATATATTTTATAAATGGCCATATTTACTAACGAATTAGATAACAAGGAAGAAGGAATGGATTGATGGGCCGATAGCAATATTCATGGAACTATTTCAGAAAGGAGAGGAAGTCATTGGTAGGGAGACAGTAAGAGTTTTTTTGGGTCTTTTAAAAAAAAAGATGCCATAAAACATCCAGGGATATCCAAAGACAGTAAAATTGAGAGCAAAGAACTCTCTTAATATAGATGACAAATTTTCTAAGAGATGAAGGAGAGAAATGTGAATCAAAGAAGGGAAGGAAAGAGAAGGAGGGAAAGAAAAGGAGGAAGAAGAGAAAAGAAGAGAGGGAAGGAGAAAGAAGCAATGACAAGAAATCAGAATAAGGGGAGTGGTGGAGGTGGAAGATTGGAAGGCATGGAAAGAAATGAAGTAATGAAGTGCAGAATAAATTTATTTTAAAATTTATTTTTTTAATTGATACATAAAATTTGCACATATTTATGGGGGTACCATGTGGTGCTTCAATGCATGTATACATTGTGTCATGTTAGATTAGATTAAACATACCTGTCTCATCAAATATTTATAATTTATATTTATAATATACTTCAATTCTTTCTTTTATCTTTATGAAGTATACAGTGTCATTATCTATGCCATCCTATAGAATCTTTTCTACCTAATTATAACCTAGCGGTCAACATGGTAAAGAAGTTTTGTTATGAAGGGGAACAGGGTTTAGGGGAATTCCATGCGGGAAGATATAAGGTCAAGGAATGCAGCATCACACTTAAGTTAATCATGATAAGCATTTTATAAAAGAGGACAGAAATGTATGAAAGAAGATTATAATGAGAAGTAATGTTTTATCTTGTTTACAAGGGCTACGGTCATCTATTTTATCTTTCCTCACACTGAAGCTCAGTCATTGGAGAAAGGATAGGTGAGAAAGTGGAAATCTTAGGAAAATCTGTGATAAGTGTTATTTTCTGTTGGTACACTGCTGGGCAAACATATTTATTCAGATTCTAAACCTATGCCTTTGTAATGAGTTTGTGTTGCATTTCTGTATGTCTACTGTGGATTTGATCTGCAAGTTGGGGGAAGCAGAAAAGTATAATAATTTAGGATGTGAGATTTGAAGGCAGGAAATCAGGGTTCTCAAAATTCAAGCTTAAACTTTGACATTTTCCAACCACATGACCGTCAGTGTAAACTTTTAGTTTTTTTTAAATTAAAAATATCACCCACATTTATGAAGCATTTTCTGTTTCAGATGTATGCCATGTGTTTTACAAGATTATCTCAAAATTTTCAAAAAAATTAAGGCATGAGCTTGACAAAATAAAATGGGGTACAGTTGAAAATTTTTTGCAATCAAATACAGTGAAAACAGGGATTATACCATGGGGGGAAGAACATACAAAAGAAACAAAAATCATATGATACATTACAAATACATTAAGAGCAACAACAAGAAAGATAAAACTAGTGTCTCTATTTTGGGGTTCATTTCCCTTAGCATCATCTTATATGATCATAGGGAAATAACAAAATGCTGAAATAAGAATATAGGTTGGCCCATTATAACAATGAGATGTATAAGACACTATGTTGAAAATGAAGTTTACAACTTCGGGGGTGGGGAGGGAGGAGTTGGGGAGGTGGGGAGAGGAGGGATGGTTGGGGAAAAACAAAGGAGGAGTTAACAATGCTCTATAGGAAATGTACTCACTACCTTATGCAACCCCTCTGTACAGTATTTTTACAATAAAAATATATACAAAAATAAATGAAAACAAAAAAATTGAAAATCAGTGTTTCTGCATTTCACAGGAAACTGATAGAAGGGTTGCAAAGGGAAATAGAAATATGAAGATCCCAGTTGGACAAGGAATACTGTCAAAATCAGAAGTTAGCCTTGATGGAATGGTCTATGTCTTTGAGCATCATGAAAGCTAGGAAGGAAAGTGGGTAAAGGGAGAAGAAAATAAAGATGGAAGTTTAACTATAGCCAGGTAAGGGAGAACAAGGGATGTCCCATGTCCTCAACTTAGATGGAAGTAGGGCTTTAGTTGGAGAGTGTTTCCATGTCAATTAAGGACCAATGGGACCCTCAATATAAAAATATCTATACAACTCAGAGAAATATTAGGAAATGCTAGACTTAATTATTTTTCAGATCACTAGGCTTAACATTTGAGAATGAAATGAGTTTGTAATAAGTGTAGTTTAAATCACTAGGAAACAAAGATCCAGAGTGTTTTTATATAAAGCTTAAGCAGGAATGCTACATCTTTTATAAAGATGTCTTTGTCCACATGTACCACAGAAAGTTCTTTCACACTTTGATATCTCAATAAGGCTTTTTGTTTGCTTGTTTGAGACAAGGTCTTGCTCTGAAACCTAGACTGGTCTTAAACTTATGATACTAAGGATTCTTTTGATGCTAGCTCTATTGATAGTTAATGTCTTAACCAATAAGTAATTCTATAAAGCATCCTGATAGTAAGGACCCTGCATAACATTTCATGGTGCATTTGATTATTTTCCTATTTCTTTTAAGGTGTACACAAATAGGAAGAAGGACAAATTCTACACATATGATCAGCATTTCAACTTGAATGCTAATATTGGATCCTCTTAGAAGACCTCTGTGGAAGCAGATAAGTAGGAAAGAATTCTTGGTGACCATGTTGGCCTATAATACCACCTTAATACATCCAGTGTCCTTCTTTTTGATGGGGATCCCAGGCCTGGAACACCTACACATTTGGATCTCTATCCCTTTCTGTTCAGCCTATTCAGTGGCCCTGATTGGTAACTGCACTCTCCTTTTCATCGTTCAGGCTGATGCTGGCCTCCATGAGCCCATGTACCTCTTCCTGGCCATGTTGGCAGCCATTGATTTAGTTCTCTCTTCTACCACACTGCCCAAAATGCTTGCTATTTTTTGGTTCAGAGACCGGGAAATCAACTTCTATGCCTGTCTCATCCAGATGTTCCTTCTCCACTCCTTTGCTATCATGGAGTCAGCAATGCTGCTGGCCATGGCCTTTGACCGCTATGTGGCCATCTGCAAGCCACTCCACTACACCACGATCCTGACCAAGTCCCTTATCATCAAGATCGGCCTGGCCGCCATGACTCGAGCTGTGACACTCATGACTCCACTCCCTTTTCTGCTTAGACGCTTCCACTACTGTCGAGGCTCAGCGATTGCCCACTGCTACTGTGAACACATGGCAGTGGTAAGGCTGGCCTGTGGGGACACGCGCTTCAACAATATCTATGGCATTGCTGTGGCCATGTTCATTGTGGTGTTGGATCTGCTGTTTGTGATCTTGTCTTACATCTTCATCCTTCGTGCTGTTCTACAGCTGGCTTCTCAGGAAGCCCGCTACAAGGCCTTTGGGACCTGTGTGTCTCACATTGGGGCCATTTTATCCTTCTACACACCCGTAGTGATCTCCTCGGTCATGCACCGTGTTGCTCGCACGGCTGCCCCGCACGTTCACATATTGCTTGCTAATTTCTACCTGCTGTTCCCGCCCATGGTCAATCCCATCATTTATGGTGCCAAAACTAAGCAGATTCGTGAGCGAGTCTTAGGACTATTTCTGAGAAAGAATGCAAAAGGAGAGTGAGGAGAAGCGTAGTAGTAGCGTGTCTCTGCACTTGCACTGCTGACTTGGCTGACCACTCAGTCTTTTTTTTTTTTTTTTTTTTTAATATGGAATACTTCACAAATTTGCCTGTCATGCTAATCGCTGTGTATTGTTCCAATTTTAGTATATGTGCTGCTGAAGCGAGCATCGCCCCTCAATCTTTTCTTCTTTCCTTCAGTAACCTGACATTATGACCCACTTGTCTCCTGATGATTTCAGAGAAATGCAAAGGGGCCCTCAAGTTCATTTGCATACGAGAAGTCTGTGAATCTGACTTTTTATCCCTCGTTATTGGGTATTTGGTGATTTATTGATCATAGGAAGTGAACAACAAGGGTACATCAATGTAGGAATCCTTCATCATTGCAGGTATGGTCTAGCTTATGACTGAGTTCTCCCAGTGTTGGAAAGTTTATAATATTCTAATGTGCAGATTCCAAGTGAGATAGCTTTGTGTATTAGATAGTTATTTCTTTAACCAAGCCAGTTTGTGTATTCTTGACTTCTTTTTACCTCTCTATTCTCCCAGCCATTTTTTTTCATTGGACACATTGAATAAAATATATCCTCTGATTTTCTTTATCTATTGTGAAACTGCTTTTGCATATTTGTGTTACATATGTTTTCAATAAAAATGTGAACTTCAGCTGCTGTTAGCTCATGCCTATATTCCTAGCTACTCAGGATGCTGGTTTGAAGCCAACCTAGGCAGACATCCTCATATTTTCTTTTTGTGTTGCAAAACCTTCACGTATTTGTGTATGTTTTCAATAAAAATGTGAATTTCAGCTGGCTGCTGGTGGGCTCATACTTGTAATCCTAGCTACTCAGGACCCTGAGATCTGAAGTTCACGGTTTGAAGCCATCCTAGGCAGGAAAGTCTGTGAGACTCTTCCCTTTAATTAGCCACCAAAACAGCCAGAAGTAGAGCTGTGGCTTAACAGGTAGAGTACTAACCTTGAGCAAACAAAGCTCAGGGACAGCACACAATCCCTGAATTCAAGCCCCAGGACCAGCACATAAAATTGAATTTCTTGTTTATTAGCTAATCAAGGGAAGTCTGGGCTATGGGATGGGGACACAGAGGATGTCAAGGTAAGATATATGCTTATGTTGTTCCCTGAAAAACCCATCTCAGAAGCTAATCCATAGGAGAAAAATGTGTAAGATGAACAGAGAAAGGGTGGAAATAGTGGACTGTATTTTTCCCACTCTTCCTTTGTTTTATACAAACATATGCAAGATTAATAGTAAGATCCATTTCCTATTATTTATTCATTGATACTTAGTTTTGAACTCAGGGCCCTGTGCTCCTCTGCTTTCTTGATCAGCTGGTGCTTGAGCAACTTCTCCACACTTTCGTTTTCCTCATTATTTTGGAGGTGCAATCTCATGGGCTTTTCTACCTGGGTTGGCTATGAACTATGATCCTCTAAATTTCAAACTCCTGAGGAGCTACAAATGTAGCTAAATTTCCTTACTATTAATTTTGACAATCCAAGTGGATCGGACAAGCCTTGAAATACTGTTTTCCTCAAGTGTAGTGTTTTACTTTTATCTTGTGACCTCTTTGTTTCTTTAAGTATTTTAGTCAGAAATTAAATAGCTTCATCTTTATTTGCACACACACATATGTATATGTGGACACAGAGGGAGAAGTAAAATGGTAAAGATTTATTGGAGAAAAATAGCAGAACTCCTTCTGGACAGGAGTAGTCCCAAGCGAAGGTACTCTCTGGGGTTTACAAGGTGTCTCTAGGAGAAATCTACAAGGCACCTAGATCATTGGATAGCCTGTGAGCCATTTCAATCCCCACCCCCAATCAGAGGCTCCATGCAGCCAGCACAAGCTCTCCATGCATTGTTCAGCTCCTCTGACTGGGTGCCAACTTTGACTTACACCTTGGTGGTCCAATAAATCCATTGTTCCTTATGTGGGTCTTCTGGGTCAATGGGCTATGATGTGATGGCTAAAGGTCCAGATGTATGACTTCCCAAGGCTGTGGGGGCTGTGATATCTAGCAGTTTGTATATAGGAGTGCTCAAGGCCATGGTGAGGGATATAACCCTCTGTGGGAGTGAGTTATCTATGTCTGCTCTTTTATTCTCTTATCTCTCATTGATTTTTGCCACTTAGGTTTTGGTGGAGTGATTTCCTTATAAGCTGAATCTTGTTGGCATGGCTCTGCATAGTTAGTTTAGGCTACCATTTTAAAGGGATGCTATAAGAACTCTACTTTCTTCTGCTGTAAAAAGTTTGGAAAAGAGGGACCTAGGAAGGGAGCTGCTGGCTTTATCCTCACAAACCTCTGCCCTTGAGGTACTGAAGCAGAAACTACTACCCTTGTGTAGAGCCTTCAGGGATTCCTGGAAGGTTTAGGCTCTCCTCTAGGATTGACGTGGAGAATCCCCTGACTCAGAGCTAGTATCCCAAGGGTCTCCTGCAGGCTATCCCTACTCCCCATTTAGTGGCACTAAATCATTCTTCCCAAAGGTCATGCCTTATGCCCAGAGGCTATGAGGACTTTACCTGGAGCTCACTTGTTTTTGTTCTACTTCTTGATTATACTGATTATCCTCCTTGTTTCCCTAGCTCAAATACATTACCACCAACTCCTGTCTGAGTATGACTTGGGAGGTTGGGGGTTCAGCCAAAGAGGCAAAGGCCATCCATTGGATATTTTATTGTACATTTGTCATGCTTATTGGTCTTAGCCATGCATTAATATCCAAGACTCTACTCAAGGGTAGTAGTTTCTGCTTCAGTACCTCAAGGGCAGAGGTTTGTGAGGATAAAGCCAGCAGCTCCCTTCCTAGGTCCCTCCTTTCCAAACTTTTTACAGCAGAAGAAAGTCTGCACTGGGTGTGCACACATAGAAGAGAAACGGCCCAGAACTGTATTTCAGACTGAGGTTGTGGACAGAGTTGGAACTGCGGGGAAAGGGGAAAGAGCTGGCAGGGCTGTGGTGAGAAGGATGGGGGTGGGGCATTCCATTATTTCCTACTGTCCTGATCTTTCCCCTACCCTCTCATTGCTTCTGTTTTTGCTTTACAAAAGGGAGGACAAAGCTTTTGACCCTTTTTGCTTGTCTAGATGTATACTAGTTATTGCAAATAAGGGAAAAATGGGACCTATGTTTTTTTGGGCCTGGCTTACTTCACTTACTTCACATAGGACCACATAAGATGATGCTAAACGAAATGAAACCCAAGATAGGGATACAAGAGGTTTTATCTTTCTTTATGTTGTTTTTAATGTATTTATAATCTACTATGTGATTTTTTTGTTTCTTTTGTATGTCTTCCCCCATGGTATAACCCCTGTTTTCACTGTATTTGGTTCTGGTGCCCTGCATCTTGTATATACATTTTTCTAATTTGGGGAGGGGAAGGGAAATAACAAAATGCTGAAATAAGGATACAGGATGGCCCATTGTAACAACGAGATGTACAAGACACTATGTTGAAAACGAACTTTACAACCTAGGCAGTGGGGGGCGGGGAGTTGGGGAGGTGGAGAGGGAAGGGATGGTAGGGGAAAAACAAGGGAGGAGGTAACAACACTCCATAGGAAATGCACTCATTACCTTGCTCATGTAACTGTAACTCCTCTGTATAGTATCTTTACAATAAAAATTGTATTTAAAAAGGGAGGACAAATCTTGGCAGTCCTACCCAAAAAATTTCTCTATGTACTCTAAGTATTCTTTCTCCCTATAAAGAATTCCTGCCTCTTCTCTATGCCAAACACCATGGGCCATCTCCAACAAGTCTTAGCGCTTTGTCCCAGTTTATGTTCAGCTGCTTCTCATCTCCTGTCATTGCTTTCTTTAACTTCATCACTATCTCCTCCCAGTTCAGAGCCTCTGTACTATGGACAGGGAGGAAGTCAGACCTGAACTAGAAAGACAGCAGGGAGTACTAAGGGACACATTTCTGTAAAGTTCTTCTATCACAAGCCACCTTATTATTTTTTTAATGTGTATTTTTTATTGTAAATATACTGTATAGAGGGGTTACAGTTACATGAATAAGGTCATGAGTACAGTTCCTATTGAGCATTGTTACCCCCTCCTTTGTTTTTCCCCTACCATCCCTTCCCTCCCCACCTCCCCAACTCCTCCCTCTTGCCCGTCCCCCCCCCCAAAGTTGTAAAGTTCATTTTCAACATAGTGTCTTGTACATCTCATTGTTACAATGGGCCATGCTGTATCCTTATTTCAGCATTTTGTAATTTCCTTTCCCCTACCCAAATTAGAAAAAGGTATATATAAGATGCAGGACACTGGAATCAAATACTGGGACAACAGGGGTTATAGTATAGGGGAGGAACATACAAAGAAACAAAAAAAATCACAAGTACATTATAAGTACATTATCAAGAACAGCAAGAAAGATAAGATCACTTGTGTCCTTATCTTGGGGTTCATTTTGCTTAGCATCAGCTTATATGGTCATATATACATAACTTTTGACCTTTTCTGCTTGTCCTAGACATATACTAGTTATTGCAAATAAGAGAAACCATGGGACCTATGTTTCTTTGGGCCTAGGCTTACTTCACTTAATATAATTTTTTCCAAGTCTTTCCATTTCCTAACAAATGGGTCAGTGTCATTCTTTCTGATGGAGGCATAGAATTCCATTGTGTATATAAATATATATCACATTTTCTTGATCCATTCATCTACTGATGAGCATCTGGGTTGGTTCCATATCTTAGCTATGGTAAATAATGCTGCAATAAACATAGTTGTGCTGGTAGCTTTAGTATGGTCTTGTTTGTGATCATTCTGGTAAATGCCCAAAAGTGGGATTGCTGGGTCATAGGAGAGCTCTATGTGGAGTCTTTTGAGGAACCTCCATACTACTTTCCAAAGTGGTTGAACAAGTTTACACTCCCACCAACAATGTAGTAAGGGTCCTTTCGGCCCACATCCCCTCCAGCAGCTGTTGTTATTAGATTTCTTGATTATAGCCATTCTAACTGGGGTGAGGTGGTATCTCAATGTTGTTTTGATTTGCATTTCTTTTATGGCAGAGAGGTTAAGCATCTCTTCATGTGTCTATTGGCCATTCTTATTTCCTCTTCAGAGAAGTTTCTCTTTAAGTCTTTAGCCCACTTGTTTATTGGGCAGTTGTTTCTTTGAGGATTTGTTGTTGGGGGATTTAATTTTTTGAGTTTTAAGTATATTTTAGATATGAGACCCTTGTCTGTTGTATGGCTGATGAAGATCTTCTCCTAATATGTAGGCTTTCTCTTGATCTTGCTAGCTATGTCCTTTGCCATGCAGAAGCTCTGCAATTTCATGTAATCCCATTTGTCCAACCTTTCTTTGTTGTGTTTCTGGGTTAGAGCTAATCTTTTGAATGGAATGTTCTGCAATGATGGTAATATGGTTACTAGTTATGTGGCTGCTGAGCAATTGAAGTGTTTTGTATGTCTAAAGAATATTTTGTTTTTAGGAAATATAAGTTTAAGCTGGGTTCTAGTGTTTCATACCTCTATTCCTAGCTACATAGGAAGCTGAGATCTGAGGATCATGGTTCAAATCTAGCACAGGCAGGAAAGTCCATGAGACTCTTATCTCCAATTAACCACCAAAAAGCTGGAAGTGAAGCTGTGGATCAAGTAGTAGAGCACAAGTTAAGCAAAGAAGCTGAGGGACAGCATCCAGGCTCTGAGTTCAAGGCCTCTGACTGGTACACACAAAAAATGTAAATAGTTGCATGTGACATATGTAGGACCATATCAGAAGAGACTCAGAGAAAACATACTCTGTTCTTAAAAATATACTTTTTTGACTTGTATGTGAACATAAGTCTGAGATTTAAAGAGAGAAAACTGGCTTTGGTATTTAGGACTTTATCTTGACTGGAAGATATAACTGCATGTGCTAAAGAAATGAATTAATATAAACATTTTGTTTTCCTTTTTCTCCCCCAAGATATCCCCCATATCAAGAAGAGAGAAAACATGGCCAGTTCTCCATTCCTTTATAACAGTTATCTTATGAATTCTGTGGCTATTTAATAAATTTCCTCAAGAATTGGAAACAAGCATTATGCATCCCTATTTCTATGAGAACTTGTAGTTGACTTTGTTGAAAGTCCAACAATGGGAACGGGAACAAGACCTAATCCTTGAAGGTGGCATATCAGAAGTTGAACTCTATCATGCATACCGTGAAAAGCACATATTGAAAGTGAAGTGATCAGCGTTTTCTGGGAGCCATGTCAGCCTTCAATATCACCTTGGGCCATCCACAGGCCTTCTTGTTGATAGGAATTCCTGGTTTGGAGCACCTACACATCTGGATTTCCATCCCATTCTGTATTGCCTATACTTTAGCCCTACTGGGCAATTGTAGCCTTCTCTTAATCATTCAGGCTGATGCTGGCCTCCATGAGCCCATGTACCTCTTCCTGGCCATGTTGGCAGCCATTGATTTAGTTCTCTCTTCTACCACACTCCCCAAAATGCTTGCTATTTTTTGGTTCAGAGACCGGGAAATCAACTTCTATGCCTGTCTCATCCAGATGTTCCTTCTCCGCTCCTTTGCTATCATGGAGTCAGCAATGCTGCTGGCCATGGCCTTTGACCGCTATGTGGCCATCTGCAAGCCACTCCACTACACCACGATCCTGACCAAGTCCCTTATCATCAAGATCGGCCTGGCCGCCATGACTCGAGCTGTGACACTCATGACTCCACTCCCTTTTCTGCTTAGACGCTTCCACTACTGTCGAGGCTCAGCGATTGCCCACTGCTACTGTGAACACATGGCAGTGGTAAGGCTGGCCTGTGGGGACACGCGCTTCAACAATATCTATGGCATTGCTGTGGCCATGTTCATTGTGGTGTTGGATCTGCTGTTTGTGATCTTGTCTTATATCTTCATCCTTCGTGCTGTTCTACAGCTGGCTTCTCAGGAAGCCCGCTACAAGGCCTTTGGGATCTGTGTCTCTCACATTGGGGCTATTCTGTCCACCTACACACCCGTAGTGATCTCCTCGGTCATGCACCATGTTGCTCGTACAGCAGCACCTCACATCCACATACTCTTGGCTGTCTTCTATCTTCTTTTCCCACCCATGATTAATCCCATTATCTATGGTGTCAAGATGAAACAGATTCGTGATCATGTTCTCAGCTTTTTTCAGAGAAAGGATGTGTAGATCGGTTCTTTTCTTTTCTACCAGCTTTGTCCTGAGTGGATGATAGATGATAGATTGGATGGAAAGGAAAAGCCTTAGGATAATTGCAGAAATTCTTTGTCTAACAATTCTCCAGAGAGAGACAGAGGGTTAGGGGAGGGAGGAGATCCCGTTCTTCAGAGGGCTCCAAGTCAGATCAGAGGGGGTGTGCCCCTGGAGTCCATCGCATAGCAAAGGTGTGACCATCCTATCTTTTCACACTCACGAATCATTTGATTAAGCAAGAATTCCTAAAATGACATTGCTAGCTACATGGACAAAAGAAGAAATAATTTCTGAGATTGGCTCAAGCTGATAAGATTGTGGTGCCTACTGCATCCAGAGTATGAGTGAACAAATAAATTACAAATTTGGTGACCTAAGGACTGACACACCATCAAACACCTTATCATCTCTTCTAATCAAACACCTTATCATCTCTTCTAATCAATGACTTTCAGCCTCTGCTTCTCTGCCTTTTGCCTTTCAATGCTATTGCCTGTGTACTTGGCCAGTGCCACTTATAATGAGCCTTATGCCTTCTACTACATCAAATTATTAAGTTCCTTTTTGAGATGTATGCACAGGCATACATACATCTGATGTACCTTCTATGTCCACCTATGTATATAATTTTTTATTTTTATTATTATGTACATAGCTTTTTATTGGTTGAACTTTTAGCCTGGGATATGATTCAAATTGTGATCTTCCTGAGCTCAGCTTTCTGAGTAGCTATGATTGTAGGCATGAGCCACTGCATGGATTTTGGGTGCCATATTTTAATTATGGACTATGGAAACCATAGTAATACCTTTCCCTCTTCAAGCTGAGACATCTGAAGGTAAGACTATAGTTATATATAGACCGTGATGGAATGTTAGGTTAACAACGAAGCTATCTTCTATAGTACTTCAGATCTTCAAAGGATTATGTACAACAGACTTATGAATGACTCCATTTCTACACAACAGTTTGAGAAAAAGGATCCTTCAGAAGTAAGCCATCCTAGCATTATGGATAGATACCATTCTTGCTGCCAAAAGGATTGGACAAGAAGATAATGAAACATTAAAATTGAGTTAAAAGTGATTTTGTGACTTTTCTAAAAACATGCACTGTCTTTAGAATTCTGACTATCATAGATTTAATTTCTGCCTTGGATTGGATAGGGGAGAGAATGCAGAAAAAAAGCCCGATATGTCAATGAGTTTGATCAAGAAGGCAGAAGCCCTATGAGTAAAATGAAATTAGGAGTTTATTTTAGATATTAGGCCTTAAGTCATCATGGTAAATAGACAGGAAGAAAACCTGAATGTGATTGATGTCTCAAAAAAGAGGAATGAAGAACAATCAATCAGGATGATTGGAATCTATAAGCAGAGCTGATAAGCCACTTATACTGAAGGGGATTTTAAGGAGCTACTAGTGCTTTTACCACAGAGATTTACAGCATCCCTGGAAAAGACTTGGAGGAATGGAAAGATGAGGTATAGTGGGAGATTATGCTCTAAGGTGCCAATGTAAATCTGAAAACTGGTGACAAGGAGCATAAACCAAAACAGAATCTGCACTCTACACTGACCTTCAGAAAATAATGATTGCTTTTTTGTTTCTACTTCCTGATGTTACAAAAATGTGTCTTCATGCCAGTCTTCACTGGGAATCACAGAGGGAAAACAATTCTGGGAAATGCAGTTTCAGCCTTGTACAAAGCCTCCACAGCATCAAACGCAGCTAGTAATAATGTTAATAATAATTGATAATGAACAGTGACTTTCTTTTAAAATACAAGAGCACAAGTTTATTTAGTTTTCATTAAATTCTGGAGGCATACAGCATCACATAGAATCTGTGTCCAATGGTTGCTTCAAAATTTAGCAGGAACCCTTGCACCGTTTCCATGAATGTGAGTTACCTTTCCTCAGATTACTCTGGTTTTGTTTGGTTTGCCACCAGGAGTCTTGCCTAAGTAGAAATTGGTATCACCTGGGGCATAACCACCTTCAATTCAAGGAGAGTGGTGTGTTCAGAAATGGACTTGCACCACACCCTTCCTGACATTTTGTCATTTAGAAGTCCTGTTCCCAGCCAGCTTCCATAGGCTCCAAGATGGCAGAGAAAACAATGACTTTTTTGAGTGAAAATCTGCCTGCTGACCTACCTCTTTTCTGTTCACCTATCTATGCTATCACAGACATGTCATTTTAACTTAACTTTAACATATTTGTATCAATTGTTTATGTACTCTATCAAAAGCTCACTCCCATTCACCTTTCCTTGCCAACAGGACTGAACCAGAATATATTCTGGGAAGGAGAAATCCTTGCAAAAAATCCTCATCCAACTCATTTTGGTAATAAAATAATTTTACATGTGGACTATGGTTGGTGTCTGTCATCTAAAACTAGCAATCCAGTTTCCTGAGCGGCTGAAAACAAAATTAATCAACCAATCATATTATTTCCAAAAAATATTTTCTTTAACAATACTGCAGTAAAGATGTTACACTGATTTGTGTTGTCCAGGTAAAGTTTCCAGAAGGTTACCTCCTTCAGGTCTTAGACCCCTGTTCCAAATCTTTTTCAGTGGCATTTCTTATAGTCAGTTCCTGTCTAACTGGAAAGTAATGCTATAGGTTTAACTCGGTGAGGCTGGCAAGGAAAAGAAAGAGAGAGAGAGAAAGAGAGAGAGAGAGACAGAGACAGAGACAGACAGAGAGACAGAGAGACAGACAGAGAGACAGAGACAGAGACAGACAGAGACAGAGAGACAGACAGAGAGAGACAGAGACAGAGACAGAGACAGAGAGAGACAGAGATGGAGACCGAGACAGAGAGAGACAGAGAGGGACAGAGGGGGAGAGGGGGAGAAAGCAAGAGAGCAATCATTCATTCTTTGTAAATTTTGTACAATGTACTTCTATCATACTCAACTTATCAGCCTCTCTTGTTATATCCCCCCATTCCAAGTTCCTCTTGTACATTCATATATTTTTGTTTGTTTGTAAAATCTGCCATGCTGACTGACCAAACAGTCAGGAATATTAAGTGAGTCACCATTTATAAGGGTGGTCCCATTATACTATGCATAGAAAGATAGTTACATCCTAAATGAGGACTGTTTTTTATTGCATAAGCAAGCCTTCCATGGCTTTAAGGCCTGTGATGTCTTAATTTATCCTCAAAGGTTTTGAAGGTAGGCTAACATCCACATTTATTATTACACATGTCAGGCACTGTTCCAAAGCCAATGAAATAGGTACAATTAGTAGTCATATAAGAGAAGCAAACAAAATACCTAAAGGTAGAATTGCAGAGTATAGGGTCAAATTTTTATTGAAAAACAAGGCCCCAGGGGCAGTATACCTCTCTTCCTTATGTGCTTAGAAGAATACCAGGAATCTATTGCTTAAAGAAGGAAGAAATCTCTGATCTGGAGGTTGTCGGGGAAAGTCAAATGGACATGGAACTTCTTCAAAATGACTCATTAAGTGAGGCCAAGGGGAGGGGGGCAGACAAATGGAGAGAAGGAGGGAAGTAAATATAGCCATAATATTCAAGACATGTATGTGCAAATGGATCTAGGAAATTTGACGTGATGCATGGTGTTGGGAGAGATGAGGAGAATTATGAAAGGGGTGGTATTGATCAAGATATATTGACATGTTGAATTGAAACCCTTTTGTAAACTACTTGAAGATGATAAAAATAAAAAAAAACAATAATGTGACTCTTTCTTCAGTCCTGGAAGACAAGAATTGAACTTCAGATAATGCCAGAAACATAATATCAAAACACCAGATCAGACATAAGCTTCCTCTTGTGATGTTCATTACCTTTTATTGTGAATCTCAAAACCTGGGTTGTGAGCTGGGTGCCGGTAGCTCATGCCTATACCTAGCTACTTAGAAGGCTGAGCTCTGAGAATCACAGTTTGAAGCCAGCCCAGGCAGGAAAGTTTATAAGACTCTTATCTCCAATTAACCACTAAAAACTCCAGAAGTAAGGCTGTGGTTCAAAGTAATAGAGCACTGAGCACAAAAGTTCAGGGGCAGTGCCCAGGCCCTGAGTGCAAGCCCCAGGACTGGTACAAACAAAAACAAAACAACCACAACCACAAAAACCTAGCTTGTATAGAAGTGGGAGAATTAGGTATTTCCTAGGGTGTTCCTCTCCTTTCCTCTATAACCATTCTCACTCTTTCTTACAATTCCCAGCCTCATCATTAATACCAAGGGTCAAATGATCAAATCAGGCCAAAGACAGTAAATTCTTCAGAGCAAACCCAGGAGATCCTATCTCCCAAATAGCTAAAGCCAAAAGGGTTTGGTATGTGGCTCATTACCTGGTAGAGTGCCTACCTAGAAAGCATGAAGCCTCCTAGTATCATCAGTAGAACACAGGAATGCTCCCTCATATTCATATTTTCTCTATCTTAAATAAATGTCATTTTTTGGGGGGGGCAAGCCAAGAGTACTGGAAAAATTTGCCAAAGCAGTAAAAAAAAAATCCTTGCAAATGTTTAACAAAACATGTAAACTGTCTTTAAGAGGGTGGTGGAGAAGAATTCTGTGTTATGGAAATTGATTTAAAAAAATAACATTCTTCATAGAGAAACTAGACCTCTTTATAAAAAAATAAAGGAGAGATCTCATTTATTGCGGTCTGTATGTGTATGCTCAGTGTATTTAATTTCAGAAGTAGAAAAGAGAAGGGATGGGTGGCACAAGAACTTATGACCTTACTTTCCCTTTCTGCTTTCCACATTCTGCTGTGTAAAAAGCCCATGATCAAACAGAATAGACTTTAAGATTGTTTTACGAGTCTGATCTCCACCATTCAGGTCGGACCCAGGTTATTTCCTAGGTCTTCCTAAGAGGACTCTCTTCTTATCATTACTAAATATTTACATGCCCCACAGACCTGGGCCAGTCATCTGGGCTGAGTCCCTGCTTTAATAACGTGGAGCAGTCTCTCTCGAATCTGCTTGGTGCGAACAGCATAGACGACTGGGTTGAGGATGGGTGGGATGAGAAGATAAAAGTTGGCCAAAAGAATGTGGATATGGGGAGGTACGCGGTGGCCGAAGCGATGGGTAAGGGATGAAACAGCAATAGGGATGTAGAAGACGAGGATGGCGCAGATGTGAGAACCGCACGTACCTAAGGTTTTAAGCCTGGCGTCGGGAGTGGCCAATCCCAACACAGCCCTGAAAATCATCACGTACGAGGCAGCGATGGCTAGTGAATCCAGGATTAACACTAGGAAGCCAATTCCCATTCCGTATAAATTATTGATCCTTGTGTCCCCACATGCCACGGTGACCACAGCCATATGTTCGCAGTAAGAATGCGCAATGACTTGGGTCCGGTAAAGGCGAAGCCTCAGACGGATGAGTAAGGGCAGAGGTCCAATGTAGAGCACCCCCCGGAGCAGAGCAGCCAGGCCTAAACGACCCACCACCGCGTGGGTGAGCACCGAGGTATGGTGTAACGGGTCACAGATGGCCACATAACGGTCAAAAGCCATGGCCAGGAAGATGCCTGATTCTACAGTGGCAAAGCAGTGGACGAAGAACATCTGGACCAGGCAGGCATCCAGACCAATGTGGTGAGCCCCAAACCAGAAAATGGCCAACAGTTTGGGTATGGTAGAGGTTGACAGAACTAAGTCAATGACAGCCAACATGCACAGGAAGAAATACATGGGTTGATGCAGGCTTTGTTCCATCTTGATTACTGCCAGGATGGTGACATTTCCCACCACAGCTGCCAGGTACATGGAACCAAAAGGGATGGAGAGCCAGATATGTCGGGACTCCAACCCTGGGATGCCAGTGAGCCAGAAAGAGGTAGGCACAGAGCAGGCATTATTAGAAATGAACATATTTGAGGAATGTGCAGGTATCCAGGCTCTCTTGGTTTTAGATTTCTTCTCCTTTGAGAGATGTTGCCTCTGACCGATATAGAGTAGATCTGCATTTCCATCGGGGCAAGTGGCAGCACCTGTGACAAAGAATTCTACACGTGAACTTAAAAATCATTACATAGCAAGTATTTTATAAGGAGTATTTATGTTGGTCAATGTAGAAATAGGCATGCTTGTTATTGCTGCTGCTAAACTGCCTGAGTGTATGGTAGAAATCTCCAAAATTCTGGGTCACTTTGCTCTAGAAATCTTCATTTGGCAAACTTTTCCTACATAGAGTGGAAAATACAGAAAGGTCTCTGTGAGTGTGGGTGGACCTGGCTTAGCAGGAAAATGCTTGTCTAGCAAGCACAAGTCCCTGAGCTTCAACCCTCCCCAATCCCCCCCCCCCACAAAACAACAATAGCAACTAAATAACCCCAAAAAAGTCTCTCTGTAAGTGCTCAATATAAATCCATACAATGTATTCATTTTAGTGCCCATATATACTTTCCTTAGCACTGACAAATAGCAATATTAACATCAATAGCAGAGTAATTAGGTGTTGGAAATCTTTATATTCATGTAAAGTTGGAGGTACAAATTGAAAAATAGAGTTGTGTAAGTTCTACCGTACACTCTCAATGAGTTGAAATTATGTTAATAATTTTAGATGTATGCATTTCCGGTTTAATTTTTATATATTACAATACATAATAGAATAGCAGAGGGCAAGTAAAAATGTGATTAAATTTTATTAAAATGTACATGTGATATAGAAACATGTACTTAAATAGAGAAGTATGTGGGGAGACTTACACCATACTTGAATTTGTTGATTTTGGTTCAATGGGATTATGAGAGTATTACATTTTCTTCCTTTTCCATGTATGTATATTATGATTGGAAAAATAAGCTTATAAAGGATCAAGGACTGACAAAATGCAAGGGGATAGTTTTACTAGAAAAATATATTAGTGAAATGGAATTATAAATATTTAACGGAGGACCTAATTTATTTCTGTCTCTTACTTTCTTCCTCCCTCCCTCCCTCCTCCTCCTCCTCCTCTTCTCCTCCTCCTCCTCTTCTTCTTCCTCCTCCTCCTCTGCCTCCTTGTCTTCCTCCTTTTCCTCCTCTTTTTCCTCCTCCTTGCCAATCCTGGGCTTGAACTCAGGGCCTGGGCACTGTTTCTGAGCTTCTTTTACTTAAGGCTAGTGCTCCATCACTTGAGCCACAGATCCACTTCTGGCTTGCTTTTGAATTTATTGGAGATAAATGCTCACATGCTTTCCAGTCTGGTCTGGCTTTGAAACATGATTCTAATATCTTAGCCTCTGAATTATTATGATTATAAGCATGAGATACCAGTGCCTGGCAGGACTCAATTTCTAAAGAAAAAAAAAACCCCTCTCATGTTTTAAATGCTGAAATAGGATGAACATGTAAACCATTTGATGAAAAGAATAAGCTGAAATAAAATGGATAGCAAGATCTTTCTAATAAATAGTGTGTTCATTTGTTCTTGTTTTATTTTGTTTTGTTTTGTTTTGGGATCAGGGAGATCACTAACGTACTGGCCATTGTTTATGAAATCCTTGTCTGCTTTTTGTCCTACCTTAAAAAATCTTGGTGCTTTACCACCTTAAGTTACAGAATCAGAGAACACAGGCCTGGTTACTGTCCTTTCCCTTTTCATCTTTTTCACCAGATTCCTAGCAGGGAAAGCAAATCTGATAACATTCCACATGTGCATGATGAGTTTCTTCACACATGATGAGTTTCTTCTTTGGCTAAGAAATCTCCTCATGCCCATCCCTCAAGACACATTCCAGATCATCTTTCTTCTGCAAAACCCTCAGTGGTATCTTTAGCTTACACCAGAGTAAGTAAATAAAAGGTGAAAACCATAGTCACTAAAGACCCTATAAAGTGTTTCAAAGCCCATGCACATTTCACATTTTGTCTCAAGTAGAATACCATTTTATATATGCATTTTATATATTTTATATGCATGTGTAGCCTTGGTTCAAGTTCCTATACACCAGTTTTGAGTTTTCTTCTTTAGTCACTAAGCATTGTGAGGATGCTTTGCAAGTTTTGTAGATCCTAAAATAATTCAAAGTTTTTTTTTCACTAAATCTGAGGCTTGGGTATTTAAATATGTAAATATATGATAGCACATGTAGAGTTCCTTCCTCAGGATATCAGTTGAAGTAGTTCATATAGGAAAGAGCTTAGATTTCCCATTCCAGACCTTCATCTCACTGTTTGAGCAAGCTGCTTAACCATATGTGGAAAGGGGAGAACATTTACAGCAAAGGAGAACTATAAAGAACAAACAAGACAAGGGTAAAACTCTCGGCACATGGCAGAACTTGTCTGTCCCTGAAATTCCCACTGTTCATTATGGAGAGTTGATATGGAAATAAACATTTCACAGAGTTGGAATTATTTCCCCATATTTATGTTACAGATGAGGACTGAAGGCACACAGGGGCATGTGTCGGAACTGTTCTTTAAATGCACTGTGATGGACTAGCATTGGAAGGCAGAAAGAGGCACAATTTACTCAGTTTTCAGGGTAGTTCAGGGTAGTGGCTACTCACCATAAGAAAATCAGTGTGTAAGGGTGCCCTGGGATCTAGATTTCTACCTCTAATCTGTGGTACAGCCAGCTCAGCCAATGAAGGTATCACTGAGTTTTAGTCAAGGACAAAAAGCATGTCAAATGCATGGATTAAAAATAACCAAGTTAAAATGGTTATTTTAAGTGGTGGTCTGAACTAGGTTGTGGCATCTAAATTGTGTCATTTTTATCTAGAGAATTCTAGAGAAATATTTTCTGTCAGCCAATAAAGGGATCCTTACCTGGATACAGGTGACATGTCTGCAAACCTCAGAGAGGCGTTCTGACAACCTGAGGCTTCTGGAAGAGACATTATTATGGCAACATAACCATGGATTAGAAGGAAGAGAGGTTCAAAGATTAATTCTATTAGTTTTCTAATATTAGACAACGTAATTTCTTTGCTTTTGGGCTTTTAAAAAATGTTTTCTCGTCTCTAATGCAGGAAAAACAGACTACCAGTGAGTTGCTTCATATATCAAATCAACTCTGTGTGTGTGTGTGTGTGTGTGTGTGTGTGTGTGTGTGTGTGTGTGTGTGTGTGTGTGTGTGTGTGTGTGTGTATGTAACCACAAAAGCCAAAATGTTAGGATGCCTTGCTTCTGAATTAGCACTGGATTCCTTTACTTCCTCCTTCTCTTTGGTCTTTTCCCTTCCACAAAACTCAGAGAGTTCTACTTCTATATGACTGTTAGGAGTCCATCTCCTTCTTTCCCAAGTGGATGACTTCATAACTAGCTTTAACTATTTTTCCTGGTCTTAGAACTCTGGGCCTGAGTGCTATCTTTGAGCTTCTTTTTGCTCAAGGCAAGTGCTCTATCACTTGAGCCACAGCACCACTTTGCAGCTTTTTTGAGGAGTTTATTGTAGATAGAGTCTCATGGAGTTCTGAACCGCGATCCTCAGATCTCAGTCTCCAGTAGCTAGGATTACAGGTGTGAGCCACTGGCGCCTGGCTATAACTAGCTTTTTAAAGCACCAATACAATCAGTTGCAGAGATGATGTTGAAATGTCAGGTTAGGGGAACAGATGGCCTGATCTTGGAGACTCAGTGTTTTTTCTCCTGGTCTAAAGGAAAATACTGGGCCACCAAGCCTTCTATCTTGGGGCTTCTGTTTTTCTCGACTCAATCCAGTATACTCAAGTTATTCCTTCTGCTTTTGGAATAGATCTTTCTGTGAGGAAAAGAAGCCCTGGACACACCAAAAGACAAATGCAGTCTTTGGAGCTTGAAGACTGCTTCAACTGACTATGTCTCCCTGTTTGCAGAGTATACTTACCCAGGGGGATGATGTCCAGAGACACAGTCTCCTTTCCTTACAGAGGTCAGCTCTTGTCTCAACGCTTGGAGAACCTTAGCTGATAAGGCAGGCCACACCTCTGATCTCTTTCTTCTGTTTCCTTTATTTAGGTTCTTTAAATAGCCAATTACTTCCCCAGGGTTGCACAGAGAATAGTTACCCCCTTAGGAGCAGGCTTTAGTCTCTCACCCACTTCATTTCCAAGGGATGGGACACAGGCATTTATTCCTGTCTGTTAGACCCTCAGCTGGCCCAAGGCTTCCGACTCCCCTCCCGTGAGCCTAAGGTATTACAAAACTTTATGAGTTAAATTGATAGAGTTCATATAAGCAAGATGGGGGACAAACCATTGGATATTGGTACAACTAATACAGATATTTTGCTTCTATTAAAAAGAAAACCAATAACAGCCTAAAATATGACCTATATAAAGAAGAAAATGACAAAAATGTTGACATTGTAATGCTGTATTCTACACATACTTTCTTCAGTCTATTTTCATTTAAAATGAATAGTTGTAATTTGAAAGAGATGTGTGTGATGACTTCACATAAACTTCCTAGAGTAGTGGGAAGACTAGTTTTAGTTTTACCACTATACCATAGTGGCACAGATATACTTGTCAATATATTTTTTTTCTGCCTATGCTTCTGATAGAGTCCTAGAAGGGAAATCATTGATGATTAGGTAGCTCATGAACCTTGTTTTGAAGTTGCCCCCTTAAAGCATTTTCCCAGCCTCTCTCTGTGTGTGTGTGTGTGTGTGTGTGTGTGTGTGTGTGTGTGTGTGTGTGTGTGTGTATGTGTGTGTGCCAGTTCTGGGGCTTGAATTCAGGACTGGGGCATAGTCCCTGAGCTTTTATATTCAAGGCTAGCATTCTACCACTTGAGCTACAGTTCTAGTGTCTAGAGATAAGAGTTTCAGATTTTCCTATGCAGACTGACTTTAAACCATGATCCTCAGCTCTTAGCTCACAGGTGTGAGCCACTGGCACCAGGCCATCCTTACTATTTGGAAGTTACTGTAACATGAAGGGGAATATTTCAAAAAATATTCCTAAATATGATCATATAAAATGATATTTATTGAAATGAACTCCAAGAAATGGAAACAAGAGGTTTTTTTTAATTTACTTTTTTGTGATTTGTTTTGTTTTGTTTTTGTTTTCCCCCTTTTGTCGCTGTTTTTGATTTCTGTAATTTTTTGTCTTGTATGTAAGTTTTTCTATTTTGAGGAGGGGAAGGGTAAGTACAGAAGTACAGATATAGTAGAACAAAGGGTAGACTAACTCAGCAGTGAAACTCACTAGATTCTATGGGGGGAAGGGGTTTGGGAGGGAAAATTGGGAGAAAATGAGGGAAGAGGTGACAATATTCAAAAGGAAATGTACTCTTTACCCAACCTATATAACTGTAACCCCATTATACATCATCTTTACAATAAAAATAAATTTAAGAGAAAGAGAAAAAAGAAGAACATATTGTTATGATTGTTTTCTACAGGAAGTTCACATACATATCAAGGAAATATTTTCACAGTCTCCTATCTTCTCACTTCTTTTTGATGCTGGGGGTTGGACTGAAGGCCTTGAGCATGCTCAGTATGTTCTCTAGCACTGGGCTATAACTGCAGCTCTATTATTATACTGATTGTGAGTTTCTTCAACTAGACTTCACAATTATTCATATGACATTTTCTCTTCTTTAGCTTAATTATATCAATGTGTGTGTGTGTGTGTGTGTGTGTGTGTGTGTGTGTGTGTGTGTTTGTGTGCAATGTCACTAGGGCTTGAACTCAGGGCCATGTGTTCTCACTTGGCTTCCTTGCTTATGTCTGACACTATGCAGCTTGAGCTATACCCCCAGTCTGGCTTTTTGTTGCTAATTTGGGGATAAGAGTCTCACAGACTAACTTTGACCTTCTAGGAATAGCCATCCCACACTTGGATTCTGTGCTCTTTCTTCTGGGACAAGTGTGGCTTTTATTCTACTATCTTGGACTCTGAACTTCTGAGAAGTGCACATGAGCAATAGATTATTACAGAAAAAGTGTCTCCCTAAGGTTGTTGGGAAAGGTATAAACCAGAAATTCAAATTCAACTTACAAATCAAAGAAGTGTGTTGATATCCGTGTTGGCTTGACCAACACATTTTCATCTTTGATTCATGAAACCTAAGCTGAGAATTGATTAGATGAAACTCAAGCTGAAGATTAAGTGGAATCATTTTACAAGTGAACGATTAATATAAGCAATGGCATCAATCTTGTTTCTCTTTTGTATTGTAGAGCCCAATCTGCCCCTGGTATCCTCTCGTTTGGAGGGTCAGATGCCCTCTCCTGGACAGTGTTATAATTACAATTGTTGGCTTCCATTTCAGATAGGTTTCCAAGGCTGAGTATATATATTTCTTCTGAAGTATTGATTTAATGAAGACTTAGTATTATCCCTTAGGGAAAGCTAATTCTTTTAGTGTTGTTCTTCACATTCTGTGCATATTCTCTATGAGCTAAAACAATGGAAAGGTCGAGTGTGGGTTCATGAAGATCAAGTGATAAGGTTTTACTAGAACCTTAAATGATAATGTAACAAGGGAACCGACTTGATAATTCATAGTTTTAAAATATCATATAAATATCAAGTTCCAACAATACTATTTCATCTGATCAATCTTCAGTTTATCAAAGACACAGTTCATTTATTGGAGGCAATAAAAACTAAGCCATGGTTCTAGCTAGATATAATTGTGAATGATAGTCCTATTTATTCCTTACTTGGTTGAAGGTAAAACATCCACACATACACAAGAAAGAACCTTGCACATTTTAGTAACTATCAGAAGTTTACACAGAATATGATGTTTTTTGTTAGGGCAGTCTTAGGTAAATTCTGGCTTCTCTTGAGATTCTGTAGAAACAGGATCTCCCCAAAGGAGAATGGAGGAGAAAATGAATCCTTCTTGGAATAATTTTGCTGCCTTAGCATTTTCCCCTGGCCACATGGACTCCTAATCTGAAGCTCTCATTTTTCTTGACTTAGCCTTCCTAAAAAACTCAGAAACAACAGCAGTGGTGGATTATGCTTTTTTAAAAATTATTTTTATTATTTTTATTTTTTATTTTTCTTGCCAGTTGTGGAACCTGAACTCTGGGCCTGGGCGCTGTCCCTCAGCTCTTCAGCTCAAGGCTAGCACTCTACCACTTGAGCCACAGTGGCACTTCCAGCTTTTTCTGCTTATATGGTATTGAGGAATCAAACCCAGGGCCTCATGCTTGCAAGACAAGCACTCTACCACTGAGCCACCTTCCCAACCCTGCGATTATGCTGTTTTAAGGCATGGTTTCCTACTAACATCTTTCTATCCATAATCAAGTTATAATAGCTACCAAAATACTTGGAAAATATGGAGGTCCACAGTAAGTGTATGATTGGCTGGCTTTGTACAACCAAGCCTTCAAAGACAATGCCTTATCACATATCCTAGAATAAGATGCCTAATTAATTGAAGAGTGTCTCATTAAGATACTGCTGCTTCCCAAGCGTGTCTTCTCCTTTGTGAGGAAAGAGATATGTAGTAATGTATTTCATAAAAATGTGGGTAGGATGGTTCCTGTCCTTCACAAGTCCACAGAATCCTCTCCTGACATTACCTACAGTGAAGAAAAACGCCTTCGGTATCTAAGTTTTTGAAGTGCTGCCTCTGAAATGCTGTGCTCTTAAATACCGTAAAGAGATAAAACATAGAGATTAATCCTGCTCTCCATTTCTAATCCCTTGTATTTGAGTCTGAGAAGACGCTTCATTGCAACTTCAGGAAAGCCTTTTTGATTTGTACTTGGTGTCCTCAGAAAGGCTGACAACTCTGGAGGGGCCAGGTATAAGACCCGAGAGTAGACTTGGACTCAAGAGATTATCACTCAAGAGGTCTGGCTTTTCCCTTAAGCCCTTTTGTACCAACCTTGACATGCTAGACATAGCGATCCCTCACACTTCCATTCTGTGCTCATCCTTCTGGGACAGTGTGGCTACTATTCTATTATATTGAACTCTGAACCTTTCCCTAACTCTCAGATGGAATTCCCTGGACTCTTGAGCAGAATGTTTATAAGTGCGGAACGTTTATCAGGCCTCTGAAGCATGCGTGGAGCCCCAAGCTCTTCCAACATGATCCAGCTCAGGTAAGAACATCTAATACAGGGAATGTAGAAACATACCAGGGGTCCTGAGTCATAAATATGCGAAGGCCCAGCACTCCTGGGCCTTCATCTTCTTATATTGTCTCCAGAGGTCCAGAGGGAAGAAACTCTCTTGCAAGGGACCTTAAAAGGTAGAGTCCCCAACAAATCACACTCAAAGATGTTGAAGAGGATTGTTGTTTACAGAGTCTAATGCAAAACTCTAAGACCCTTCTCCAGGGTCTGAAATAGGTATATTTTAATTGTCATTCAGTAGATCAGGCAGTGTGCTAGCTCAGGGATTTCAAAAGACAAGGCAGGCACAATCCTTACTTATTTGAAACTTCCATTCTATGTAGAGAAACATGCCATTCAGAGAGCTCTTCAACATAGAAATTGGCTTCCTTAAGAAGGTGGTGGTTGGCTGGGGCAGAGTTGATATGCTAGGATCTGTCAGTGATGGGGAAGACAGAGCTATTGCAACCCCAGGAAAGAACATAGATGATTAGAGGCAGAGGAGATCGTTCAGCCTCATTGGAAGGTAGTGAGAGGGCTGGGGCGTGATTAAAGCTGTGGGTGGCTATGATGAGTGTGTGTGGATGGGGAGCTCAGATGGCAGATTGCCCTGCAGTGAAGCCTTATACTTCATGATCCTTGCACAGGAGTGCAGGCTGTAGTCTCCTGATGCATTGAAGGGATGAGAACTGCTTCTTACTAGGGAGTCATAAGGAGATACTAAGGGGCTGGGAAGGTGGCTCAGTGGTAGAGCGCTTGCCTTGCATGCCTGAGGCCCTGGGTTCGATTCCTCAGCACACATAAGCAAAAAGAAAAAAGCCAGAAGTGGCGCTGTGGCTCAAGTGGTAGAGCGCTAGCCTTGAGATGAAGAGCTGAGGGACAGCACCCAGGCCCAGAGTTCAGGCCCCATGACCGGACCCCCCCATCCCCCAAAATAAGGAGATACTTATAGTGTTGGGGTCTCAGGACAGAAAAATCAGCTCAGCCTACCCTTATTTAGCAGGTGAGGTATATCTGTTCAGTTTCATGATGTGTTCACAAGTTGACAGGAAGAGATGAAATGGTGAAGGAACCATTCATCAGGAAGATAGCTCTCAGTTGTCAGGCATAGAGAAGGAATGAGGAAAAGTCAAGGCTACCTTTTCAGAGCTTTAGGTCAGATCAAAGGACTGGGGAATTTGGCTTGACCCTAACAAATCAGATGCCTTCTGATTTCCTTCCCTGTCCTTAATTCACTGAATGTGCATTTAACCTCTGTGTGACTTGGGGATGTGGGATTCTCTGACAACACCGCTTTCTTCCCTAAACCTAGAAGTGATCGACCCTGCTGAGCAGTAGTGAAGGGACTTTAGCCTCATCAGAAGGGAAGGAGATAGACTCTGAAACAACCAGAGAAGCCACGGTTGCTGAGGGAGTCATGAGAATTCATCTGGCAAGTCTTGCTGGTAGTTCCATCCAAAGACTCTCCCTTTCTGGAATAAAGCAAAGATATTGTTTTCCACATTATAGCTTTGTTTAGCATGACCTGTGCAAGTTATGAAAGCTACTTCATTAGATGCCATTAGGTGGAGGATGGGAGGAGAATGTGAAACAGTTTCTCTAATTTCTGACTTCAATGGGATTATAGCTCTTTTTCTTTCAATATACATACTGTGACTTGTCCAACTTCAGATACAGTGTCTTAAGCATTCTGCAAGAGGATCTGAACCTAAGCTAGAGGAAATCCTTGGTAGAGACTGTGAAGTGCTGGATATCCACAAGAAAACGTGTGGTATGATCCCAGAGGCAGCTGCTGGAACCAGTTGCAGAGGGGCACACAGGGTTGAAGAAACCCACAAGAGAAGGTGAAGTCCTAGGACTATGAGTGACCACCATTACCGAATCCAGGCCTTACCAGGTGAGGACATGTATAGTATCAGAAAATAGTAAGAGCTCATTTTCAGGTGTTGGGGTGTCTGGCAGAAGGCCTAGACACGGCTGGTGGGAAGAGAATTCAGAAGTCTCTGATGCTTAATATTCTCTGTTTTTTAAAAAAATTTTTTGGTTCCAGTCATGGGGCCTGAACTCTGGGCCTGGGCGCTGTCCCTCAGTTCTTCAGCTCAAGGCTAGCACTCTACCACTTGAGCCATAGCGCCACTTCCGGCTTTTTTCTTTTTGCTTATGTGGTGCTGAGGAATCGAACCCAGGGCCTCAGGCATGCAAGGCAAGCGCTCTACCACTGAGCCACCTTCCCAGCCCTTAATATTCTCTTTTTAAAATAACTGCTGGTGCTTGACATTGAATGAACTTGTGGAAATTAGAGAACAGGGATTTGGAACATCACACTGGAGGAGTAAATGGAGAAGAATCAGTAGATAGGATAAAGAAGCCAATCTAGGATCCTCTTAGCTAAACCTCTGTCTACCAGAATCTCAGAGACAGGCCAGGTTGTCTGTATGCTCAGCCTTCATGACAAACTTATTTTCACATTACAGCTATAGCCAATGTCATACGCATTTAGTATTCTTTGAAAACCTTTGGGTGAGCCTGGCTTACAGAGAGGAGTTCTGTAGGATCAAGACACTACAGAGAGTTTCCATGTGACTATCCTCTCAGCATCAATTCTCCCTGGAGAGAGTTTAAAGTTGTTTGAAGTTTCTGAAACATATTCTTGGTTTTGCATAGTGGTCTCAAATGCAGAAAAGAGCAGATGCTTAGTATTTGTGTATCAGACACTGCATGCAGTCTTCATGACAATTTCTTTGAGGCACAGCTTTTTAAAAATCAGTTCATTGTAAAGTGAGGTTGGTGGTGTTTCACTAGCAGGATTCATTTGTTTAAGTCCACACTGTCAGCAGGTGAAGTCAGATATGGGAAATTCCCAAGCCACACTACTGTTTCACCGTAGTCCATTTAACCAGGCTTAAGATAGAAAAGACAAAGTTTCTCCCATGCTCTTTAACCTTTCTTCTAGTTTCTTTGACATATATAAAAAATAGATTTTGCTTTGAACATTTAGACTAAGAAAATAAAGCAAAAACAAAGAAAAGACATACAATACAAACTCTTTCCATGCCTGCTCTGCAGACATCTCACTTTGAGCTAGTTCCTCTTATCTGAGCCAATACATGTCATAGGCAACATATTGATCCCTTAAACATCCTAGAATTTGGTATTGATTTCATTTTCCTTCTTTCTGATATTAGCCATCTCTGCTTCTAAAATCTCATCTTTGTATTCAGTCCCCGTGAAGGGAGAAGGAGGCTCTCGCTAGGTTCTGCCTTGGGTATCAGATCCACAAAGCAAGCTTCTGTTAGCTTGTAATTTCACCTTGTTTCTAACCTCTGAAAGTCCTGTCTTCCCCAGACAGGGATTTTGTGATTTTGGCCTGAACATTCAATATCCTTTCAGTTTATTCAAAAGTTGTTGCTAGTTCCAAGATTAAGTTTTAACTTACTACATATTGTCCCCAAACTTTTATCCTGTATTTCAGATCTATTGGATCTTCCTCGAGGAACTGTCACTCTATACAGCATCCCATCTGATCCTAACAGCAACTGTATCATATACACATGCAGAAATAAATGGCCCAATGGGTATATATCAGCCATAGGTCAATTGATTCATTAGTGTAACAATATAATTGGGTCAAGAGTCATGCTACTAAAAGCTGACCAAATCCTTTATATGTTCATTCAAATGTGTATTTTTCCTGTTCATTTTGAGGTTTCATGGATATTTCTATGTAACATGACATTTATACTATGAACTTCTACAATTTATTCTTAACACTTACTGTATTCATGATCTTATTAATGATCTTTAAAAAATTATATGACCGAAGAGTAAACGATTGTCCTCTCTTTTCTAGGGGGAAAACGTCTACATTTTCAGGCACAAATGGGAAGATATATTTCCAAATAGCCATGCTTACCTTTCATAATGTCTGCTCCGCACCCAGCTCCTTTCAGCTCCTGGGAATCCCAGGGCTGGAGTCCATGCACATCTGGCTCTCCATCCCCTTTAGCTCTATGTACTTGGTGGCTGTTGTGGGGAATGTCACCATCCTGGCTGTGGTGAAGGTAGAACGTAGCCTGCATCAGCCCATGTACTTTTTTCTGTGCATGCTGGCTATCATTGATCTGGTTCTGTCTACTTCCACTATTCCCAAACTTCTGGGAATCTTTTGGTTTGGTGCTGGAAACATTGGCCTAGATGCCTGCTTGGGGCAAATGTTTCTCATCCACTGCTTTGCTACAGTTGAGTCAGGCATCTTCCTGGCCATGGCTTTCGATCGCTACGTAGCCATTTGTGACCCACTGCGTCATGCCACGGTCCTCACCCACGCACTGGTGTGTCGTTTAGGACTGGCTGCTCTTCTTCGAGGAATTCTTTACATTGGACCTTTGCCTCTGATGATCCGCTTGCGGCTACCTCTTTACAAAACTCACATCATCTCCCACTCTTACTGTGAGCACATGGCTGTGGTCACCTTGACTTGTGGGGACAGCAGAGTTAACAATGTCTACGGGCTGAGCATTGGCTTTCTGGTGTTGATCCTGGATTCAGTGGCTATTGCTGCATCCTATGTGATGATCTTCAGGGCTGTGATGGGGCTGGCTACCCCTGAAGCCAGGCTTAAAACGCTGGGGACATGTGGTTCTCATGTGTGTGCCATCCTTATCTTTTATGTTCCCATTGCTGTTTCTTCTCTCATTCACCGGTTCGGTCACCAGGTGCCTCCTCCAATCCATACTCTGCTGGCCAACTTCTATCTCCTCATTCCTCCAATCCTGAATCCTATTGTCTATGCTGTCCGCACCAAGCAGATCAGAGAGAGGCTTCTACAAATCCTGACGATGGGAAGTAAGATAAGATGACTGTTGCTCTTTCCCTCTCTCTCATATAAGCTCGTTTAAATATGGAGGGCTGCTTCCCAACTGAGAACCTCTCAATCAGTGTGAGAGACTTCGATAATTCCAAGGGAATATTCTAATATTAAGTTCTAAAGGTAGAAGTTATCTATTCTGTTACGACTGGAAGACACTGAGCTACAAAGAGCATAAATCAACAATGGCAAAGACATCGGTAATAAATAGCAGCAAGTGCTTATTTGGCACTTTTCATGCAATTCTTACAAAAATCCTGAAATCTTCTGATATATTATGATTCATATTTTATATACAAGGAAATAAGACAAAGCACTCTTACATTACAAACTGTGTACAGTTATTTAAGCCTCTTAGCTCAGTGTTTTGGTATTATGTACCATTTATATTCTGTGTGTTTTCTGTATAATTCTTAAGATTTAGGTCATTTCAAAGTCACTTTAGCTATAAGACAGGTTTCCTAAGTTAACTGTTAACAAGTGAAATGCTGCTAAAACTACTTATACTAATAAAATTGAAGTGTTCTTCAAGACTGACCTGATGGCCATTAGGTATCACTCATGAAAGAGAATGTGGCCTGGGAAAACAAAGGAGGAGGCTACAATGCTTGATAAGAAATGTACTCATAATCTTGCCCATGTAATTGTAACCCCTCTGTACAGTATTTTCGCAATAAAAAAAGGAAGTGAAATGAGAGATAGATAATTTTTTTTAATATTGACCATGTTGTACTTGTTTGTTTGTTGGTTGGTTTGTTTTTCTCTCCAGGCCAGAAGCAACAGTGATACTCACAAGACAACATGTTGGAGATGAACTTTACACCTTGGGTGGGTGGGGCACTGGGGGGTGGGAAAGTGGGAGAAAAATGAGGGAGAGGGTAACAATGTTTGACAAGAAACACTCTACCTTACATATGTAACTGTAACCCCTCTGAATATCAACTTGATAATAAAATAAAAACTGCAATATTAGCTCTCATACATTTTCAGCTTGCCAACCACAGTTTTGAGAGCTTCTCAGTCTCTTTAGTCATATGAACTTGTTCAAATATACCTTTTTGGTTTACTTGGAGAACCCTGATATATATATATATATATATATATATATATATATATATATATATATATATAGTTCTTTCAGCCTGCATGTCTTTACTGAGCCCTTCCTATTCCCTGTGTCTCTTCCCTGAATTTAACTTTTTTTTTTTTTGGTTAGTCACAGAGCTTTAACTCAGGGCCTGAGCACTGTCCATGAGCTCTTTTTGTGCAAGGGTAGTGCTCTACCACTGTGAACCACAGCTCCCTCTTCCAGGATTTGAGTGGTTAATTGGAGATAAGAGTGTCAGGAGGACTTCTCTTCCCAATCTGATTTCTGAGTAGCTAGGGTTACAGGTGTGAGCCACCGGCACCCAGATGGATTGAAACTCTTAATTCATGTGTTAAGTTTCTATACTCTAGAACCTTGTATCCTGATCTTTTTAAAAATAGGTTCAGCAACTTTCTATTTCCTTTTCTTCTTTCTTCAAAAAGGATCACACATTTGGGTAAGGAATGGAAGGGGAAGACTTTTGAGATACCATTAAACTATTCATAGTTCTTAAACAGAGTGGGTGATGGTCACTAATATTGTGCTTTTTACCTGACTATCAGGACAATTGTATGTTGGAATATGTTTGCTTGCAAAATTCTTATGTTGAAATCTAATCACTAGTGTGATATTTTAGAGGTAAGGTCTTCGTGAAGGAGGGCCTTCATGCGTGTGGATTAGTAACCTACAAAAGAGATCCAGAGAGACTCCTTCCTTCTATCACATAAGACCTCCACATATGAGCAAGGGAGATGGCATCTCTGAGCCAGAAATTGTGCCCTCTTGAATAACACGTTTGTATTATGTGTACAAGGAAAGTATCATTAGGTACAACTGTATTTGACCTTCTTTCTCCTTCCTCTATATTGTTAAATTTTAAGTGTCTTTAAAAAATTAAAAAAAAGAAATTGTGCCTTCAGATAGGGAGTCTGCATTGGTTGTAGATTTCCAAACCTCGGAGAAATAACTTTATTATTCACAAGTCACCCAGTTTATGATAGCTGTAGCAGTCCAAAACTTTCTAACACACATACCCACTTTGTGTGTCTTATTCCCAAATAGTGTGTTCCCTCTGTTATTTCCAATCTTCTTTTCTGACCCTGTGTCTTTGGACTGCGTGAGAAGTAGTTGGCTCATTGAGTCTAAGTATCTATATAATAATATGAAGTCTTCCTCATCTTATTCCTGACACAAGGGGCTTCATCCAACTGGGTATTTATTCTGCAGTAGGGAGATGCTGCCAATCAAGAGGCACAACCCAAGCCTGACATGACTTAATGTCTCAGACATATGTATCTGCATGATACATAGAAGAAAAACTTTATCCACAATGTGGATTTAAAAAATAAGGTATCCTCAGATTATCTCCAGAAGTTGGATTTAGAACATGTTCACTGAATAGACCATTAAGAATATTATGACAACTTAAGGATTGGAGCTAAGGTATGAGCAAGGGAGAAATAACTCCTATCTTCCAGGATAAGGGACATTCTGGGAAACAGTTTCCTGGGATCATAAAGTGTTCTTTGGGCCTTAGGCTTGGTGAGTAGCCATTCTTTTCCCAGGGCTTAACAAAAGAGATCCATGTGGAAAACAAAAGCCTAGAGATGTCCATAGAAGCTACTTAATTGGTGGATGGATCTTAGTCTTCTTCTCATCACTTCTCACCTGGAACTACATTTGAAGAGTTTGCTTTACAAATAGGGAAATGATGAAGAGCTGGGAGGGGGAATGGTTTTAGAGGATCCTGGTAACTACATAAGTCAAGCACAGGGAGTCTGACAACAAAATCTGGGTCTTATAACGCACTCCAGTATATCATTTCCTCATGGGAAATGTAGTATTGCTGCTGGGATTGACATAGATTAGAGCATGGGATAAAGACCTAAGCTATTACCATATGCTTTCTATTTTCAACACACAGTGATGTATTGATGGACTGAGTAGTTGGACACTGTCTAGATTCATGGAAAGTCATCTGCCTTGCATATATAGACAATATATGATATGATAGCTAACATTTTAATCTCAGGACTAGAGGTGAGTACTCAATAGAAAAGTAAGAACCAATAGGCTTCTGACATTTTTCCATCCTCATTAAACCTATGGGTCAAGACACATACCTTCATAAAGGGTCAGTGAAATATGAGAGGAGGAGTTGGAAGTATTTCCTCTAATACTACTTCTTCTAGGGGACTAGATGTGACCATTCATGGAGATAGAGACAGAGAGATAAATTCCTTCCTGGATTGAGCAAGAAGTAGAGGTCAGCAGACTGCCCTACCCCTCATCCTCTAGAAATACATTAAGGTAGAACAAGACAGTATGATTAGCACCCATCATTCACGGTCTCAGATATTCCTTTAGTTGGCTGCACTTGGTGTCAAGATCTACTTGCCTTATTTTAGAATTTTGTAAATCGTGGCCAGCTTTGAGTTTAGAAAAATTAATGAAATCTCTAATGAAGATATCTAGAGTGGTGGGTACTGGTGGCTCATGCCTATAATCCTAGTTTTTTAGGAGGCTGAGGACCTGGAGAATCATGGTTCAAAGCCAGTTTAGGCAGAAAAGCCTATGAAACTCCATTTCTAATGAACTACAAAATACTAGCCTGAAAGCATGGTTTAAGTGGTAGAGTACCAGCTGTGGGCAAGAAAGTTGAACAAAGCATGAGGCCTGCAGCTCAAGAACCAGTAATGTTACACACACACACACACACACACTCTCTCTCTCTCTCTCTGTCTCTCTCTCAGAATAGAGTTAGTATGATTCTCTTAGTAAAACTCTCTTAGGAAAAGAATGACGATGTGCTGTCAGGAGACTAAGTTTATGAATTACCCCTGCAGCAGCTAGAACATCAGATTCTTTGTGTTTTCTTTTTTTTTTCTTTTCTTTTTTTTCTTTTTTTTTCTTCTGTTTTTTTTTTTGGGGGGGGTCTGGTCATGGGGCCTGAACTCTGGGCCCGGGCACTGTCCCTCAACTTTTCAGCTCAAGGCTAGCGCTCTACCACTTGAGCCACAGCGCCACTTCCGGCTTTTTTCTTTTTGCTTGTGGTGCTGAGGAATCGAACCCAGGGCCTTAGGCATGCAAGGCAAGTGCTCTACCACTGAGCCACTTTCCCAGCCCCGACCATCAGATTCTTAAGACTTCACTTAAGACCTTTTGAACCACGAACTCTTACACGAGGGCTTAGCAATATGCTGTTTACCAAGCCTGCAGGCAATTTGAATGCATGCTGCCATTGGCAAACCATTGCTGTCTATGCTTCTGGGTAGTTGCAATGTGTAGCCAAGTTTGTTAACTACTGTGTTTTTTTATTCATAGATCCAGCTATAATCCCCATTCAAACTGAAAGTGATGCTCAGATCTCTAAGCCTAGCCTTCAACATCACCCTCAGGCCAATATGTGACATGCACTCTGGAAACTCCCACGGATAGTATTGATAGAGAACAAGCTACATGCAGAACCAGATGCTAAATGATGCACAATTTACCATCTTAAGTGATCCCTCCGAGGTAGCCTTCTTCATATCCTTTTTACAAATGGCAAACTAGGTATTTTAGATATTTAAGTATTTTGTTCAAAATTAGGCATTGTTTGTGGGCAAATCCAGATTCAAGAACGTATGGTGATCCATTTCATATGCTTCATCACTAAACAGAATCAGCTAACTTGAATGGTGATATGACCAAGAGAGAGGACAGCTTCAAAATACTTTAGAGATTTCTGGAAATGACAGAAAGCTTGGTTTCACAGTGAGTAAAGAAAGTCTTCTTTTTTTTTTTTTTTGGGTTCGGTCGTGGGGCCTGAACTCTGGGCTTGGGCGCTGTCCCTCAGCTCTTCAGCTCAAGGCTAGCGCTCTACCACTTGAGCCACAGCACCACTTCCAGCTTTTTTCTTTTTGCTTATGTGGTGCTGAGGAATCGAACCCAGGGCCTCAGGCATGCAAGGCAAGTGCTCTACCACTGAGCCACCTTCCCAGCCCTGTAAAGAAAGTCTTGAAAGGAGGGTATTACACAAGGGAACAAAACTCTAGGTATGTGAGACCAAGGTTAAGAAATTTCTCTGATGTGCTAAGAAAAGTCTGAGGAAAAGAAAGAATAATATAGGGAGTAAAATGATCAAAGTATATTATGTGGGTATAGAAATATCATCATGAAAATTTGTAATACATTCAATTTAATATATGCCAATAAAAAAGAAATTCATCTTCTATGAACTTTTATTTTTCTACGTATCTGAAACACTTAAATGATATCAATCCTAAGATTATTTGCTACTAGCACTGTTTTTTTAAAGATTCTCAAATTTCTAACAGATAAAAGGAACAGGCAAGTAATTCACCAATTGCACTGTAGCATTACTATTTCATTGAGTTATTTAATTAGCAAGCAATACACAGTTCTCAATTATCTCTTGTATAGCAAAAAACCTAGGTTTAGATGAACTGGTATATTGAGAATGAGATAATTGCTAGATAATTGCCCAATGGATACCCATCTAGGAGCCTATAACACAATATTCTTCATATAAAAAGCTTCACAATTGTGCTGGGTGCAGTCAGTATAATCCTGCCCATAATCCCAGCTAAATGGGAGGCAGAGATTGAAGGGATGACAGCCCAGGCAAAAAGTTACCTAGGTCCTATCTCAACAAAAAACAATCATGTAGGTTTATACTTGGAATCCCAGCTACATAAGAGGTACAGGTAGAAGTAAAAAGGCCCTACGCCATCCAAAAAGTAAGACTGCATATGAAAAATAAAAGTAAAAGAGGCTGGGGATTTAGTGATACACCTAAGTATGCAGAAGTTCTTGAGTTCAGATCCTACATAAAAAAGAAAGAAAAGGGGAGAAAAGCTTCATGATTTACATTATGGAGATGACAACATGTTGAACCTAGTTAGGATAAGTAGTTAGTTCAATCATGGCTGAGAAAGAATATCACATTATGAGTTATTTACATCTGACTTGACTTTTATCTGCCGTGAGAATTGAGAGTTCCAATAAGGGAAAATAGGATCATAGAGGGCACAAAAACTAACTACATAGAAAAAAATCTCTTGTTTCCACTTCCTGGAGTTCATTTAGATGAATATTATTTTACATGGTCAGATGCACATAGCTATTGTACCTTTGTGATCCTCTCCTAAGAATATTCTCCTTTGGCCTCGCTCTGTGAATGCATAAAGACCTGTATAATTTATCATGAACTAGTATATTTTGTTAAACCATCCAGTGTTTTTACTTGTAAATTGCTTGTTTGTTCGTTTATCTGTCTTTGGGAGGGTAAGGAGGAGCACAGAAATGGAGGGACTAAGGTTGAACAAATGTAACCAATGCATCAGTGATACTCACTGACATTATTGGAAAGGAACTATACAACTTGTGGGTGGGAATGGGAGGGAAAAACTGGGAGATAGCAAGGGAAAGGGTGACATTGTTCAAGAAGAAATGTACTCTTTGTCTGACTTATATAACCGTTACACCCTTGTGTATCACCTTTACAATAACAATAAGAAATGCAAACCCCCCTAACTACACAAAGACACAGATTCAATTAACCACTGTTCCCGTAACTTTAAGAATTACCTTATTGACAAAAAGCACTATTATATGAAAGTTAATTAAAATAAATGAAAGAATTTGTATTCGATAGATTAGAATTATGACCCAGGAAACCAAAATGTCTAATAAATTCTAAGAATATTGTTTCTCGGTGTTTCTGATGGACAAACTCTAGGCAATCATTTCCTCCAACCAAAAGTGAAGTCTACTGAAGGTTACAGCATAATGTCATCATTGAAACAAGACTGGTTTTAGACCTGGGCTGAACATTGGCTAGAATTGTAGTACATAAGTGATTTATCATGAAGTAAATGAAATTTATCATGAAATAGGAGCAAGGAGAGGAGGAGGAAGAGAAGGGGGAAGGTGAGAAGAAGGAAGAGAAGGAGAAGGAGGAAGGAGGAAGAGGAAGACAAAGAGAAGAAGGAAGAGAAGGAGGAGAAGAAGGAAGAATTAAACCAAGAAAACTTTGATATGTGTTGTTGAAGAAAGGACAGTCTGATGGACAAAAGGGAAATTTAGCCTCCTGGGGAAATGAAGATGGAATAGCTGGGCGGTGCTATAAACTCCTCAAGGGATATTTTCCAGAGGAGTTATGAGATCCTTGTAGAATCATTTTGGTCTCAGACTCCTCCAGAGGATTGAAAATTCTTATAAGTGCTCTGTGTGGTAGTGTCAGGGAAGGACAGCAGCCAAATTAATTTGGAACTGGAGCATAGAGGAATAAATTGGTATTAATTTTTTAAAGCAAGTTTGTATAAGATTATTTAGGTACATTGTCTTCTGAAATTCTACCAAGAGGGATGATTAAGACAGATCAGAATTGTCTGGAATATCATTCAGTGGTGGAAAGCAAGAAGGCAAGAAAACATAATGTGCAAGTACTACTAGAAGTAAGAGATAACAGGTACTGTGAGGATGGATATAGTGATGGAAATAAAGATAAGGTGGAAATATACATAAGAATTTGATGGAGAGGAAGAAAAGAGTCAGAATAGTTAGAAGAACGGAAAGGAGAAAATACGGAAAAAAGAAATATGAATGAGGGGAAAAAAAGAGATGATGGGGCAAAGCATATTCAGGTAAAGAAAAACAGTTAAAAGTAATAAAAAGAAGTGAAAGCAAGAGCCAATTATTTATATAGAAGAATAACACTTTGGCTTGCTCTTTAGGAACATCTCCAAAAGAAGGATGAGCCAACTGATTACTCCCAACACAATTGCTTAGTAAGGGATAGACAGACTCAAAGGGAAGAGTACTCACCTAGTAGAAAATGTAGCAAAATTCCTTCTAAACACAGCCAGAAGATTAGACAAGCTACACACAGAGCTTGTGTGGAGCTGATTATGAATGTTTATGTGGAAAGAAGCCCAGATTCAGTTTACAACACAGACACACACACACACACACACACACACACACAGACACACACACACACACACACACACACACACGCACACACACAAAACTTTGTAAGTGAAGGACAGTACTTTTCAAGGATTCTAAGAGATCATAATCTGTAAAATATCTTCTTTGTAATAACATATTTGAAACACAAATATTTGTCCCAAAGCAGAGAAACAGTGCATGCAGGAGCCTCAGGAAAGCCATTTAGTTTACAAGCCTGATCTCATCCTACATTTAGAGTTCCCAGACTAGCACTTGAGATTCTTTTCTCTTTTCTCACAAATCTTTATGTGAATGAGAAAAATCACTATTGTGTCTCTCAGAAATTCTTCATTTAAACTGTTGTCTGTGACCTCTTAGAAGAAGAGACTTTCCCCTTGGTTAATAACTTTTTTAATTCAGAAAGGTCAGGGAAATGTCTGAGAGTTTTCAAGACTTCTTGGAACAAGACTAATATTCAATCAGCCATAGTCATTTGTTTATTGTTTTATTTCTCCATCCAAAACTCATGGAAATTCTTGTGCATTCTTTGCATGTAATCTATGAGGTGATGAACAAGACAACATTTTCATCCTTCATGGATCTTAACTTCTTGGAGGAGACAGACTTTTAACAAATATACCTTAGTTAAGTGCCTATGCTCATTTATAGGAGGAAAGCCTATAATGTGAAAACATTGTACCAAAAAGTCTTACTTTAAAACCATAAGCATTTTGAAAAGGTTTACTTGGGAAGAACAAATAAGGTAGGCTTAGAGAAACAGTGGAAGTGGGGGAAAGCTTAAAGAATTGTAGAAAATTTTCTATCAGGAAATATCTTACTGAGATCCAGGAACTTCAAGACTATAATCGGAGTGAATTGAAGATATTAAAAGTGGACTATATGGTATAAACAGGTGCTAGAGTGTTGGTTGGGGCTGAATCATACTCTTTCCTGAGGGATAAAAATCCTTCCTAAGTGCCTTGGAACCTCTTAAAGGAACTCTTTCTTCAGATGAAGAAATCAGATTTTTTTTTTTTTTTGGTTTTTTGTTTTGGGTCCGGTCGTGGGGCCTGAACTCTGGGCCTGGGCGCTGTCCCTCAGCTCTTCAGCTCAAGGCTAGTGCTCTACCACTTGAGCCACAGCACCACTTCTAGCTTTTTCTGCTTATGTGGTGCTGAGGAATCCAACCCAGAGCCTCATGCATGTGAGACAAGCACTCTCTTACTGAGCCAACTTCCCAGCTCTAGAAATCAGATTTTTAGTAAAGTTTATTCTGTTTGCAGAATCAAGAATATATTGGAACAAAACAATAATATCCTTTAGGGATCTTGAAATAACTGAGCTAAATTATTATTTTTTAAAATAAGTTTTTTATTGTGAAAATACTATACAGAGGGGTTACAATTACATGAGCAAGGTAATGAGTACATTTCTTATCAAGCATTGTTGCCTCTTCCTTTGTTTTTCCCCTACCATCCCTTCCCTCCCATTTCCACAACCACACTCTGCCCCCTCCCCCTGACTGCCTAAATTGTAAAGTTCGTTTTTTGACATAGTGTCTTGTACATCTCATTGTTGCAATGGGCCCACCTGTACCCCTATTTAAACAATTTGTTTTTTTCCTTCCCCTCCCCAAATTACACCAACATCAAAAACAGTAAAAATAAGGGTTATACATATAATGTGGGGGAGGGACATACAAAGCAACAAAAAAATCACCTGGTACCTTATAAATATGTTAGAAACCATAAAGTGAGCTATATTATTTATTAGCTCTAAGAATAGGAATAAAGGAAACAATATTTTTTTCACAGGTTTTACAAGCAAGTTTGGAAAGTGGTTAAATGTTGGTTGGATATAATGAATTTTCAAAAATGTCTATCAAATATCAAGTGTGCTAGGAAACCATTAAAACAATTAAAATGCGTGTATTATATCCTTGTATGTCTTATATGTGGTGAGTATGTCAGTAAATTTGTTCTCTGTTCTTTACTATATTAAATGGGATTAAGAAAAAACAACATAATATGTCTGTTTATAAGTGGAGTCCATTTAAAATATGATGGAATATATAAGTGAAAAATATAAATATGTATATGTGCATATACATATGTGTATATGTAAACAGACAGACTTGTAAATGTACTTGTAACAGCAAAAGAATTGTGTGTAGGTGTGGATGTACTGAGGATATGGTGAGCTTCGTAAGTTTTCGAATTATGATTTATCTAAATACTCTATTAATAAGTCCTTGGGTATGGCTGCTTTTCTGCCAAACCTTGAGAATTGTTGAGGAGAAGAACTCCAAACTCTGTACTGTATAAATATTGGGCATTTAGTCTTGACTTCAATTTTCAGACGGACAAATCAAATCCAGGAGAAGGAAGCTCATCCCATGTAAAAGGTCTAGGAAGTAAAACAAAGTACAAAAGCCATCTAAGACACTGATTTCTTTTCTCTTTTTTATTGTCAAGGTGATGTACAGAGGGGTTACAGTTACATAAGTAAGGTAATAAGTACATTTCTTGTCAAACTTGTTACCCTTTCCCTCATTTTTCTCCTACTTTCCCTCCCCATCTCACCCCCCAGTTGTACAGATCATTTCCAACATATTGTTTTGTGAATATCGGTGTTACATTAGTTCCCCTTTGTCCTTTGTCTCATGATTCTGTTGTTCCCCTTCCCTTCCTTAATTCAGATAAACATATATACAATACCAGGGTACCAAAATCAAATAAAGTGACAACAGGGGATAAACCATAAGGGGCAGAACATACAAAAGCAACAAGAAATCACATAGTACATTAAAAACAACAAAACAAAGAAAACCTCTTGTGTCCGTGTCTTGGAGTTCATTTCGCTTACCATCATCTTATACTGCTCATCTGCTAAGATTATCCTAGACAAATACTAATTACTGCAAATAAAGGAAACCATGGGACCTCTGTTTATTTGGGTCTTGCTTACTTCACTTAATATGATTATTTTCCTAGTCTTTCCATTTCCTTACAAATGGAGCAATGTTATTCTTTCTGATGGGAACATAGAATTCCATCATATATATATGTATGTATATATATATACATATATATATAATTTTCTTGAACAATTTATCTACTGAGGGGCATCTGGGTTGGTTCCATATCTTAGCTATAGTGAATAATGCTGCAATAAACATAGTTGTGCTGGTAGCTTTAGTATGGCCTTGTTCGTAATCATTTGTGTAAACGCCCAGAAGTGGGATTGCTGGGTCATAGGGGAGCTCTATGTTTATTTACTTTTTTGAGGAACCTCCATACTGCTTTCAAGAGTGGTTGAACAAGTTTACATTCTCACCAACAATGCAGTAGTGTTCCCTTTTGGCCACATCCCCCCCAGCATCTGTCATAATTAGATTTTTTTTTGATTATAGCCATTCTGACTGGGGTGAGGTAGAATTCCAAGATGTTTTGATTTGCATCTCTTTTATAGACAGAGATGTTGAGCATTTCTTCATGTGTCTATTGGCCATTCTTATCTTCTTTTCAGAGAAGTCTCTCTTTAAGTCTTTAGTCCACTTATTAATGGGGTAGTTGTTTCTTTGAGGATTTGTTTTTGGGTGATTTAAGTTTTTGAGTTCTAAGTATATATTAGATATGAGACCCTTGTCGGTTGTATGGCTAGTGAAGACCTCCTTCCAATTCGTGGGCTTTCTATTGATCTTGCTAGCTATGTCCTTTGCCATGCAGAAGCTCTGCCGTTTCATGCAATCCCATTTGTCCAATCTTTCTTTGATTTGTTGTGTTTCTGGGTCTTTATCAAGAAAATTTCAGCCTCTATGAGCTCTAAACTTTCTCTTATTCCTTCCTGCAATGTTTTCAGCGTGTCTGCTTTTACTTTGAGGACTTTGATCTGATTGGAGTTGATTCTGGTGCAGGATGATATAGAAGGATCTAACTTTAGTTTTCTACAGGTGTTCCACCAATTTTTCCAGCACCATTTACTGAAGAGGCCATATTTCTTTCATTCTATATTTTGGTTCCTTTATTGAAGATTAGGTTGCTATAGATATATGGGTTTGTTTCTGGGTCTTCAGTTCTATTCCATTGGTCCTCAGGTAAGACACTGACTTTTAATCCAATTCATCTCTGTTCTGTTCAGTCATTCACTTATCTCATATGGGATATATGTTCAATTAGGAGCTGTGAACTAAATGCAAGTCCAGATTTACTCAGTGGTGAGCATGAGCTTGAATGTATCACAGGTCAGTCATGATGGTTTCATTCCGATGGGTATTCTAGGAATGCCTGACAAGAACACGTGGCTGGCCTTTCCCCTAGGATTTCTCTACTCACTGACTCTCCTGGGAAATGGTACCATCCTAGCAGTTGTCAAGGTGGATCAGAGTCTCCATGAGCCAATGTACTACTTCCTCTGTATGTTGGCTCTGACAGATGTTAGTCTCTCCATGTCCACCTTGCCCTCCATGCTCAGAGTCTTCTGGTTCAATGCCCCTTCAATTGCTTTTGATGCATGTGTTACACAGATGTTCTTCATCCATGGACTTGGAGTAGTAGAATCTGGAGTCCTGGTGTCCATGGCCTTTGACAGATTTGTGGCTATCCGAGACCCACTGCGCTATACTTCCATCCTCATTCATGGTGGTATTTGAAAGATTGGACTCGCTGTCCTCACCGGGCCATCTGTGCCCTTCCTTATAAAGCGGCTGCCCTTCTGTCATGCCAATGTCTTATCGCATTCATATTGTCTTCACCAAGATATGATGCGGCTTGCCTGTGCCAGCACGCGTGTCAACAGCCTCTATGGCCTCATCGTGGTCATCCTGACTTTGCGGCTAGATGCCCTCCTCATTCTCTTTTCTTACATGCTCATCTTGAAGACAGTGCTGGGTATTGCTTCCAGAGCAGAGAGGCTCAAAGCCCTCAACACTTGCCTCTCTCACATCTATGCTGTGCTCCTCTTCTACATTCCTCTCATTGGTGCCACCATGATCCACAGGTTTGGCAAACATTTATCACCAGTAATACACATGCGCATGGCCAATATCTCCCTGCTCCTTCCCCCTGTGCTAAACCCGATTGTCTATAGCATGAAGACCAGGCAGATATGAAGATGGATCATCCAAATATTTCAGGGGAGGAAGAACTGGGCCTAGTGGTGTGGAATCATATGTAAGTAAGTTGACACTGGAGGAATTAGCATTTTTGTTTTAATCAGTTATAGTGCAATCATATTTTGAACATCTGGTAAAATATGGGAGTGGACAAGGTTTGTACAGAACAACTTTCATCATTCTTCCTGCGTACATACTTTATTTTGGAATATATGCATTTCGACATCTAGTGTTACAAAAGCTCGTTTAATTAAGTAACATTTCTTATTCTTGGAAAGTGAAGAGGAGCATCAGTAATGACTATTTTTTAAGGAAGATAACATTTATGAGTACTTGTCTTTTTATTCATGTATTTGCTTTGAGACCAAGTGTTGCAATGTAGTTTAGAATAATCTTAAACTCATTAGGTAGCTCAGGCTAACCCCCAAGTCTCAATTTACCTGCCTCTGCCTCTTGAGAGGTAGGATTACAGGCATGAGCCACTATACCTGAAGACTCTTGTAATGTTAAGCAATGTTTTTCTTTAGGTATCAATAATTCCATTAAGAAAGCTTCAATATATTTTATAGTAATTCTGACAGACTGGGCATATAGATACTCGAGTGGTTACTAATACATGCCTTTCTTTTAAGTGGTATCACATTTTATAGATTTAACATAATTCTAATTTTCTTATCACATATATTATACACTAATATATGTTCTCTCTTTTCTCTTTTAACTCAGCATGAATAATACCAATATTTCAGTGCTCTAGATAATCGAATAAAATTTTACAGAGTAAAATGACCTCTGAACTTTGTGTAAAGCAAATGAATGTACTTAGAGTAAGAGACAGATTTAAGAATGTGAATATGGTCATATTATATATATATATAATTACATTATACATGTATAGAAATGTTAGGTTGAAACCCTTTACCATGTACAATTCAATATATGCCAATAAAAATGATAAAAAGCAAGGAATGTATATATCAAAATTTAACTTGCTTTTGCATGAATGCTAATGTCTACTTCAAGAACTGTGTTAAACATCACACAATGAATTTGGTTGGGAATTATTTATTCATACAATAAATATGCATTTAATACTAACAAATGCCTGTCACTATGTGAGCCCCTGGGGATACAGAGAAAAATGCATACATTTTCTTCTCAACTCATAGAATATTTCTCTAATGAAATAGTCATATAAAAATTACAAGACAAAGCCATAGTAATTAAAACAGCTTGGTACTGGAACAAGAACAGACCTCAGGACCAATGGAATAGAATTGAAACCCAGAAGTGAACCTACAGACCTATAGCCATCTAATCTTTGATAAGGGAGCTAAAAAAATAGAATGGAAGAAAGACAGCCTCTTCAGAAAATGGTGCTGGCAAAATTGGTTAATAACTTGTAGAAAACTAAAGCTAGATTCTTATATATCACCCTGCATCAGAATCAACTCCAAATGGATCAAAGATCTCAGAGTCAAAGCAGACACTGAAAACATTACAGAATGGAATAGGAGAAACCCTAGGTCTCCTTGGCACAGGCCGAAATTTTCTTAATAGAGACCCAGAAACACAACAAATCAAAGAAAGGTTGGACAAATGGGACTGCATGAAATTTCAGAGCTTCTGCATGGCAAAGGACATAGCTAGCAAGATCAATAGAAAGCCCATGGATTGGGAGAAGAGTTTCACTAGCCATACAATGGACAAGGGTCTCATATCTAAAATATACCTGGAACTCAAAAAATTAAGTCCCCCAACAACAAATCCTCAAAGAAACAACTGACCAATAAATAAGTGGGCTAAAGACTTAAAGAGAAACTTCTCTGAAGAAGAAAGAAGGATGGCCAATAGACACATGAAGAAATGCTCAACCTCCCTAGCCATAAAAGAAATGCAAATCAAGGATTGGGATTGGGGGGGAGGGAGGAGGCTGGGAAGGGATGTGAAGGGTAAACAAAGGAGGAGTCTGCAATGCTTGGTAAGAAATGTACTCATTATCTTGCCCATGTCATTGTAACCCCTCTGTACAGTATGTTCACAAATAAAATAAAAAAAATGTGAAAAAAAAAGAAATGCAAATCAAAACAACATTGAGATACCACCTCATCCCAGTTAGAATGGCTATAATCAAAAACTCTAATAACAACAGATGCTAGAAGGGATGAGGACAGAAGGGAACTTTACTGCATTGTTGGTGGGAGTGTAAACTTGTTCAACCACTTTGGAAAGTAGTATGGAGGTTCCTCAAAAGACTCCACATAGAGCTCCTCTATGACCCAGCAATCCCACTTTTGGGCATTTACCCAAATGTTTACAAACAAGACCATACTAAAGCTACCAGCACAACTATGTTTATTGCAGCATTATTTACCATAGCTAAGATATGGAACCAACCCAGATGCCCCTCAGTAGATGAATGGATCAAGAAAATGTGGTATATATACACAATGGAATCCTATGCCTCCATCAGAAAGAATGACATTGCCCCATTTGTTAGGAAATGGAAAAACTTGGAAAAAATTATATTAAGTGAAGAAAGCCAGGCCCAAAGAAATATATGTCCTATGGTTTCCCTTATTTGCAATAACTAGCATATGTCTGAGACAAACAGAAACTGTCAGACAAGTTGATGTTAGGCGAAATGAACCCCAAGATAAGGATTCAAATGTTTTTTTTTCTTTCTTGGGATTGTTTCCAACATATTTATAAGATGATTTCTTTGTTGCTTTGTATGTACCTCCCTCAGGGCATAAGCCCTACTTTCACTGTTTTTGATGTTGAAATAATTTGTGGACGGGAAGGGAAAAAATAAACTGTTTAGAGATGCAGGTGGACCCATTGCAACAATGAGATGTACAAGACATTATGTCGAAAAACGAACTTTACAATTTTGGCGTGGTGGGGCGTGGTGGGGGTGGGGGGTGGTAGTAGGGGGGTGTGGTGGTGGTGGGGAGAAGGGAAAGGATGGGAAAAGGAAACAAGGGAGGAGGCAATAATGCTTGATAAGAAATGTACTCACTATCTTGCCCATGTAATTGTAACACCTCTGTATGGTATTTTCACAATAACAATAAAAAAGACTAGATTAAAAAAATTACAAGACAATATTACATTAGAGCATCATACTTAATTTATGGATACTAACTGAAAATTCTAGACACTTTTATGTATTATATCAGTGAATTTTCCCAATAAACTTTGAAAAAAGGTGTTATCCACATTTTACAAAGGAAGAAAGCGAGATTCAGAATAGCTAACTTGTTCAAGATCCTTCTGTTCCTATAAGTGTATACTAATTTTCATAACAGCGAGTTTTGTTATGACCCTTTCATACTTGCACATAAAAAGTTTTGATAGAATTTATTTCTCTATTATGTACAACTATCCCCCCCTCACGCTCCCTGATAGTTTCTTCTACTCTTTCCATATATTTTAAATCAAGATTTTTCATTGCATACCTTAGTTACCAAGGGGGTCAGATTTCTATTCATGAGTACAATATCAGTCTTGTTCCCCCTATTATTCTCCCTTATCCCCTTTCTTTTTTTCTTCTTCTTGTTTTCAGTTCTTTTCTTTTTGTTACTGGGCTGGGAATTGAACCAGGGGCTCCCGCAAGCTAGGCAAGTACTCTTCCACTTCGATATATCCGAGTTGTAGTTTTCTACCAAAATTTTTTGACTGGTTCTAATTTTTATTGTTATTATAAAGGTGATGTATAAGGGGTCACAGTTACATAAGTCAGGTAAAAAATACATTCCTTTTTGGACAGTTTTATCCCTTCCCTCATTTTCTCCCAGTTTTTTTCCTCCTATACCCACCCACAAGTTGTATAGTTCATTCAACAATGTCTAGTGAGTATCACTGCTGCATTTGTCTCCCTTTTATCCTTCCATTTCTGGGCATATCCTTACCCTAACAAAGACAGACAAATGAACAAACATGGTAAAAACAAAACAAAACAAAAACAGCAACGAAGAATAAAAAGCCTCGTTTCCATTTTCTTATGCCTTTCAGCAGCTTTTATTGTTCCATGTCCATATATCATATAAAGTACTTTGATCATTTTCATTCTTTCAACCCCTCTAACCGATATCTACTCTATAGTCTCTTTTACTTTTCTAACATTTTAAGTGTATATTATTTTTACTAATGGGTTTCAGCACAGTGTTTAACACATGTGTACATAATGTCACATATGTTCCCTCTTTCTACTATCTTCCTTCTTGTATTTATTTTTATCTTTTCCCATTCTTCTTAGTCTTATTATTTAATTACTAATACCTTTAGCTTGATAAATTCTAAATGTCCAGAAGATTGTCCTATAAGTATCCTGGTTCCTTTCTTTTGCTGCTTTATTGGAGTGTAGTTGATGTCTCCAATTGTTTTGTTTATACTACTTTTAAATATCTCCCACACTCCCCTTTTTGCCAGCCTTGGGACTTGAAGTCAGGGTATAGGTGTTGTACCTAAGCTCTTTTGTTCAAGGCTAGTGCTCTACCGCTTTAAGCCACTTCCAGCTTTCTGTGATTAATTGGAAAGAAAAATCTCACAGACTTTCCTGCCCTGGCTGGCTTGAACTGAGGCCCTCAGATCTCAGCCTCCTAAGGAGCTAGGATTATAGGCATGAGCCATTGATACCAGTCTAAATGTCCTCTTTTTAATTGCTGTTGTTTTTTTTTTAAGAGTTGCCTCCCTTTTCTTCTCTGAATGGTAGTGATTGTGACACTAAGAGTAAACAGGCCACTAAGAAGACCCATATTTGACAAAACAAATCAAAACTGGATGACATCTACATCCTAGCAGGTAACACTAACTGCAGTGTAGAACCATAAGAAATATGAAGGCAATCTGACTTCTACAAAAGCTTAAAAATCTTAAATAATGAGCCATTAGCACTAAAATTATTGAAATGCCAAATAATCCAAAATCTCTTTTGATGCAAGGCATAGTGTTGTATGAATGCAATCCCAGCACTTGGAAAACTGAGGCAGGAAGATCACAAGTTTGAGGCCAACCTGGTTTACACAGTAAGACCCTCTCACAACGATCATAACAAAAATAAAAATCAGTGATTTCAGAGAAGATTCAAGTAAATAGATGAATGAATTAAGAAGTCAATTCAGGACCTTGATCAAAGGTGGTCAGCGATGATATTTATTTTAAAAAATTGAACAAATATTGGAATGAAAAGCTCAGCAACCCAAATAGACAACAAAATAGGAAGCATAAAAATAGATCAAGCAGAAGAAAAAAAATACTAGGAATTAAAGATAAGCAAGGAAACACTACAGGGGCTGGGAATGTGGCTTAGTGGTAGAGTGCTTGCCTAACATGCATGAAGCCCTGGGTTCGATTCCTCAGTACCATATAAACAGAAAAAGCTGGAGGTCATGCTGTGGTATAAGCGCTGGAGCACTAACGTTGAACAAAAAGAAGCTCAGGGAAAATGCCCAGGCCCCGAGTTCAAGATCCAGGACTGGCAAAAAAAAAAAAAAAAAGAAACAAAGGAAATACTACATTAAACAGTAATGGGAGGGGGAGCCAGAACTGGCACAGCTTTCAAAAAATGAAATTATAGCAGATATTCCTGTACATTTAGGGTAAATATGAAAATCCAAGTACAGCAGGCATTAAAAAACCCCAATAGAATTGATCAGAAAAGAACCTTTCCATATCACATTATAGTTAAAATGCAGACTATAGAAAAATGATTGGAAGTTAGAAGGGAAAAAAATGTCAACTTAATTACGAAGAAAACTCATCATAATTCTATGATTTCGCAGATGAAACCCTAAAATCTAGAGCTTTGCAAGTTATATTTCAAGCTTTGAGTAAGTAACTTGGTTGGTTAAATATGCCAACAAAGGTTACTATATTCAGCAATGTTCTCTCTCTCTCTCTCTCTCTCTCTCTCTCTCTCTCTCTCTCTTTTGTTGGTCATGGGGCTTAAACTCTGGGCCTGGGCGCTGTCCCTGTGCTCTTCAGCTCAAGGCCAGCCCTCTATCACTTGAGCCACAGCGCCACTTCCGGTTTTCTGAGTGGTTAATTGGAGATAAGAGTCTCATGGGCTTTCCTGCCTGGGCTGGCTTTGAACCATGATCCTCAGATCTCAGCCTCCTGAGTAGCTAGGATTACAGGTGTGAGTCACTGGTGCCCAGCTCAATGTTATCTTTTAAAACTGGTAGAGAAAGTAAAGTCCTGCCAAGATAAGCACAAACTAATACAATTCATGGCCACTAAGCCAGAACTGCAGAAGATACTCAAAGAAATCCTATACAGAATAAGGAAGAAAAACAGTCATAAATATCAGCACTCAAGAGAGTACATTTCATCAGAGGAATATAGGAACACAGGAGAATTAGGAATCAAACATGTTCAACTCAGTAAACTATCAAATTCCTAAGAATAGTAAAGGAGAAAGAGAAGAACAAACTGTACTCAAAACAATCAGGAGTGAAGCCAAGAAAATGATAGAAATCAGCACATATCTCTCCATAGTAACCCTAAATGTAAATGATCTTAATTCTTCAATTAAAAGATAGACACAGGCTGATTGACCATGTTAAAAAAGAATATTAAGCAGTTTATTGTTTACAAGAAAAGCACTTTCCTGACAAAGCCACAAAGACTGAAAGTAAAAGGGTGAAAAGTGCCACATGAAGCTTGTTGAGATTGTTTTGGGAAGAGAAGAGGGAGAGATGGAGACAGATAGAGGAGTAAGACTGATCAAGGCATACTGTAGGCATATATGGACTTTTCAAAATGAATTACCATGGGGCTGGGTAGGTGGCTCAGTGGTAGAGTGCTTGCCTTGCATGCATGAGGCCCGGGGTTTGATTCCTCAGCACCACCAGTAGACAAAGCTGGAAGTGGTGCTATGGTTCAAGTGGTAGAGCCCTAACCTTGAGATGAAGAGCTGGGGAACAGCACCCAGGCCCAGAGTTCAGGCCCCACAACCAACAACAACAACAACAAAAATGAATTACCATGTATAACAAGTTGATGTTGATGCTATGAAAAATATAAAACGAGAAAAAGAATAATTACATACAAAGCAAATGAAATCTAAAAGAAAGCAGGAACACTTATATTCCTAACAAGCCAAACTTAGAAAAGATAAAGGATACCACTGAAGATTAATGCATGGTACAATCTAGCAAGAAGAAATAACTATAAATAATGTGCACCCAATATTGATGGGCCGAATGTTTAAAATAAGCACTATTGGACATAAAGGCACAGATAAGTTCAGAACAATAATAGTTATTGTTTTCAGTGCCTTCACTCTCATCAATACACAAATCATCTAGACCAAGAAAAGAAACCAAAACAACAAAAAAACTTACCAAAGAAACTTCAGAAATAAATTGCACTATAGATAGAATGAATTTAACAGGTGTCTACGAAATGTTGTATCCAGTAGCTTGAGGGTACATAATCTTATTGGTAGCCCACAGAACTTTCTTCAAACAGATCACATTTGAGACTGTAAAAAGTCTTAACAAATACAAATAAAAAAGAAGCAATTTTAGGCATTTTATCAGATCATAAAAGTAGAAATGTCAGGCTCATGCCTATAACCCTTAATACTTGGGAGGTGGTGATCAGGATTGAAAGGCCAGCCAAGGCCATATATATATATATCTGTCTGCAAGACCCCATCTCAACCAATATTTGGGTGTTATACTTGTTATCCAAGCTATGTTAAAGGCTGAGATTGGGAGTGTCACGGCTCCACGTCAGCCTAGGCAAAATGTATGTTAAATCACATCTCAACCAAATGAGTGTGGTGGTACAAACTTGTTATCCTAACTTTGGCTGGAAGTGTAAAATAGAAGTGATGTGGTCCAGACTAGCCTAGGAAAACTGGGAGACATGATCTCAAAAATAACCAGAACTAAATAGCCTGGAAGCATAGCTCAAGTGGTAGAGTGCCTACCTAGAAAGTATAAAGTTCTGAGTTTGCACCCCAGTACTAACAAAAAAATTAGAATTCAATAACAAGGCAAACTACAGGAAAATGAAGTGGATAATTAACAGATCACTGAAGAAATCAGGGCAGATATGAAAAAAGTCTTAGAATAAAATAAAAATTAAAACACAAATATCAGAACTTTGGAGTACAACAAACAACAAAACCACTTCTAAGGGAGAAGCTTGTAATGATGATACCCTATAATAAATCATCAGAAGCTGGGTGCCGGTGGCTCACGCCGGTAATCCTAGGTACTCAGGAGGCTGAGATCTGAGGATCATGGTCCAAAGCCAGCCCAGGCAGGAAAGTCTGTGAGACTCTTATCTTCAATAAACCACTAGAAAACCGGAAGTGGCACTGTGGCTCAAGCATTAGAGCACCTTGAGCTGAAGAGCGCAGGGACAGCACCCAAGCCCAGAGTTCAAGCCCTATGACCGACCAAAAAAAAATCATCAGAGATTTCACATAAATAACCAGATGATACACCTGGAAGTTAGGAAAAGAAGAACAAATGAAATCCAAAATTAGTATCTGGAAAGAATAAGAAAGATTTGAGTGGAAATTTATGAAATGGAGGCTAAGTGAACAATAAAAAGGATGGGGCACAGTGGTTAACATCAGCAGTTTGAGAGGTTGAGTGCACTATTAGTGTAAACAGTAGTACAACTAACTGCGGATTGCTATGATTAGTAGAATCCACCTTTTCCTTCTCTGACTTACCAGAATTGTGACATTTATACATTTCCCAATTATATATAAAATGTAGACCCAATGCTGTTTGGTAGGTTGGAGAGTTGAAAACTGAATTAGACAACTTTTTTTTTTGGTCAGTTGTGGGGCTTGAACTCTGGGCCTGAGCGCTGTCCCTCAGCTCTTCAGCTCAAGGCGAGTGCTCTACCACTTGAGCTACAGCACCACTTCTGATGTTCTGGTGGTTTATTGGAGATAAGAGTTTCACGGAGTTTCCTGCCCGGGCTGGCTTTGAACCGGGATCCTCAGAGCTCAGCCTCCTGAGTAGCTAGGATTATAAGTGTGAGCTACCAGCACCTGGCTGAATTAGACAACTTTTGAAAAAGATTATTGGGGTGCCTGGTCTACAACAGAAATTTCAATTCAAATCAATTCAAAATGGAATCTTCTGTTGTTCTTTCAGGATGCACTCAATATTATTAGTCTAACATTTATTACTTCTGGGGGAACTGAAGAAACAAAGACTGTTCACTCACCAGGCATCTGCCTGCTCTTGCAATCTGGAAAGCTCTAGAGACAGAATACAGAGACAAAGCTGTCTCTGGAGGAGTTACAGTATTTGGATGATGAGCAAAAGACAATAGATGTGAAGTGTCCATGGGGAAGGTGGCTCCCTGTGGGGGTCTTTGTAAAGAACAATATTTACCCTGACTCTATATTGTTGTCTTTGATCTGCTGTGGATATTACTGCTACTCTTGAAAGAGCCTGAATAGACCTTCCTAATATTGGAAGGAAGAAGATTGGACTCCAGGCACACACAATCAGAGAACACTGATTAGAGAAAATTTTGAGATGTGGGTAATGGACCTGGAGATTGGTTAAGGTGATGAAGCCTCTAGGCCAGGGTCACCCAAAAAGGAGGATTCAAGATGGAATCTGTAGAGCATTGCTAGTATCAAGACATCCTTCTGGAAATGATTGGAAGGTGAAGGAGATAGAAGAGGACATGCAATCATCATAGGGCTACTTCAGTTCAAAGCAGAGAGATGAAGGGGTAAGTCTATCTCTGAGATGGATAGAGAGACAATTCTCAGGCCCAAGAGGAATTACGAGACAAGATCAGGCAATAAGGATTGTATCTGATTTGATGGGAGAAGCAGAGGTTATCATCAATGGGAAGCTTCTATTCAAATGAAGCATGCAAATTCCTCCCATGTTGTATGGCATAGTCATTGATGTGAAGTGATTGCTTAAAGTAGTTTTCAGTAATTGATTATCTAGGTCCTAATAGGAGTTTCTGTAGAGTTGAAGACAAATTGGCAGTGTAGGACTAGACCCTGTACTAGTGTTTGCATTCAAGGCCTCAGGAGTTTTTGAGCAGAGGTCTTTTTTTTTTTTTTGAATGGTGACTGAATCATTACTTGAGTAGTGACCTGTGTGGGCATGTTTGTGTGTTCACAATATGTTGTAAAAATTTCATCTTACAGTAGATCAAGAAAGCAAAGTATTAATTAAAAGAAGAGAGTATAGGCAGTGGCACTAAAAGAAATCTCTAATATATCATGGATGGAGATCATGGTTGATCTTTGCAAGCTATTTTAGTAGTAATAGGTTGGTAGGAATAAAAAAATTAAATGAATAACTAAAAATGATAAAAGTAAATGTTTTGTTGCTCGGAAAGATTTAACATGTAAACCATTATGAGGACTGATCGAGAAGAGAAATAAGTGGAAGGAAAAAAAGATCTGTGAAGATCATGAAAGGCATGGTGGGGTGAGGTGGCCAGGGCTGGACAGAGGAAGGCTGAGGAGGAACATAAGCATCCACTGCCCTCAGAAGAAAGTAGGGTTATGTAGGGCATCCAGGAGAGAAGATCCTGGATCAGAGGTGAAGGGGGCAAGAGGTTTGGGCTTTAAATCTACAGACAGCGATGCTCCACACTTACTTTGCATTCAGAGCACATATGTAGAACTGTCTTAGGGACAACTAGAGAAAGATTATATAGATGCATCTATCTTCTATCTATCTATCTATCTATCTATCTATCTATCTATCTATCTATCTATCTATCTATCTATCTATCTATCTATCTATCTATCTGGGACACTGTATCACAGGTCAATATCATATATTGCACATCAGATCACAAAAAAGATACACATGTGAGGACATACCATAAGTCATAGATAGATTATTGGAATTGTGAATTTAGAGACTTCATGATCCACAAGAGACTTATCATGGAAACTCAGAAGGAAGGTGCCATGCCTAAGCATGTAATAGGGAGAGGAGAGGGGATAAGGGCTTTCCAAAGGAGAAAACCAAAGAGCTGATCGTAGACCTGAGATCAGAAATTAGTAAGACAGAGAGTCTTGATGGAATGGAAAGGCAGGGCAGCACAAGATTGTCTTGTGAATTTGCTGATTCTGATATTACAACCAAGCTGCTAGTATCCTCAATTTTTTTTAGCAATATCACCATGAGAAACAGATTTTATAGTGCAACATCTGTTCTTACATTCCTTCATAAATTATCAGGAAGGAAATCTCATTTGTGATACTTGGGCCAACCTACAACCACACAATGGAGTCCCCAGCCACCTTCATCCTTGTGGGCATTCCAGGTTTGCAATCTTCATATCTTTGGCTGGCTATCTTCCTGAGTGCTATGTACACCACAGCCCTGTTAGGAAACAGCCTCATCATGACTGTGATCTGCATGGATTCTACTCTCCAAGAGCCCATGTATTGCTTCCTGTGTGTTCTGGCTGCTGTGGACATCGTTATGGCCTCCTCTGTGGTACCCAAGATGGTGAGCATCTTCTGCTCAGGAGACAGCTCCATCAGTTTTCATGGTTGTTTCACTCAGATGTATTTTGTCCATGCGGCCACAGCTGTGGAGACAGGACTGCTGCTGGCCATGGCTTTTGACCGCTATGTGGCCATCTGCAAGCCCCTACACTACAGTAGGATTCTCACACCTAAAATGATGCTTCGAATGTGTGTGGCCATCATCATTAGAGCTGGCATGTTCATGACTCCATTGAGTTGGATGCTGACTCATCTTCCTTTCTGTGGCTCCAATGTGGTTCCCCATTCCTACTGTGAACACATGGCTGTGGCTAAGTTAGCGTGTGGTGACCCCATGCCCAGCAGTCTCTACAGTTTGATTTGTTCTTCCATTATTGTGGGCTCTGATGTGGCCTTCATTACTACCTCTTATGTCTTGATTCTCAAGACAGTATTTGGTCTTTCCTCAAAGAATGCTCAGCAGAAGGCATTAAGCACTTGTGGGTCCCATGTGGGGGTCATGGCTCTATACTATCTGCCTGGAATGGTGTCCATTTATGTAGCCTGGTTAGGGCAGGGCATAGTGCCCTTGCACACCCAGGTGTTGTTAGCTGATTTGTACCTGATCATCCCACCCACCTTAAATCCCATCATTTATGGTATAAGGACCAAACAAATAAGGGAGAGAATATGGAGTTTGCTGACTCGTTGCTTCCTACCATTCCAATCAGGGTTTATGAATATAAGACTTTACAGGTCTTGAGCATTCCAGCCAACGAAAAGATGCTGTGGAAATCGGTGGAGCTAGATTGATTTACATTTCGTTATAGAAACAGATGAAACTATAAAGAGTTATCATTGAATAACCTTTCAATTCTAGTTGGAATGATTCTTATTTTCTGACATATTTATTCCTATCTACATCAGGGGTAATTTTTGGACAGAGAATTTACATTTAGGATTTTTGTTTCCAACTTTTTTTAACCCATATTTCCAGCCAATATCCTTCTAGTCCCTCTGCTGAAGAAAACTCTACTGTTTGGTACCAGTCCCCCAATACCTGTCTGATTTTCCCCAGAATCATTCCTTTCCTCATGTGACTGCATGGAAGAAATGTTTGTGCTCGACTCGGGTCTCTGGACCACGGATGAATCTACGCAGTGGAGTCCTGTGCTCACACCAAGACCCAAATCGTCCAACCAAATCCAATTTACCTGAGGAGTTGTCAACTTGAGATCAAAGATGTTGAGCTTATTCTAATGCATGGACGTGGAAGAAGAAATGTGAAGAACAGAAAAAGAAGGCCAACTAGTAATCTGAGAAGAGAACTTGGAGAAGAGTTCTAGCAAACACTATTTACTTCATTTTTTAAAACAGAGTATTGTAAAGGTGATGTACAGAGGAGGTTACAGTTACAGGAGTCAGTTAATGAGTACATTTCTTTTTTTAGGTATATATTTTTTATTGGAAAGATACTTATAGAGGGGTTACAGTTACATGTGTAAGGTAATGAGTACATTACCTCCTCCTTTGTTTTTCCCCTACCATGCTTCTCTCCTCACCTCCCTAACTCCTCCCCAAACCCAAGTTTTGAAGTTTGTTTTCAACATAGTGTCTTGTACCTCTTATTGTTACAAGGGGTCAACCTGCCTTGTCTCAGCATTTTGTTATTTCCCTTCCACTCCCCAAATTAGAAAAATGTATATACAAGATGCAAGGCACTGGAATCAAATACAGTGAAAACAGGGGTTATACCATGGGGGAAGAACATACACGAGAAACAAAAAAAAATCACATAGTACATTTTAAATAGGTTAAAAACAATAGCAAGCAAGAAAAAAACAACTTGTGTCATCTTGGAGTTCATTTCTCTTAGCATGATCTTATATGGTCATATGTACATAGCTTTTGACCTTTTCTGCTTGTCCTAGATGTATACTAGTTATTGCAAATAAGGGAAACTATGTGTTTTTGGGCCTGGCTTACTTCACTTAATATAATTTTTTCCAAGTCTTTCCATTTCCTAACAAATGGGGCAGTATCATTCTTTCTGATGGAGGAATAAATTTCCATTATATATATATATATATACATATATATATACATATATATGTATATATATATATATATATATATATATATACACACACCACATTTTCTTTTTTTAAAACTTTTATTTTATTGTTAAGATGTTGCCCAGAGGGGTTACAGTTACATGAGTAAGGCAATGAGTACATTACTTGTCAATCATTGTTACCCCTTCCCTTCCTTGTTGTTCTACCATCCCTTCCCTCCCTCACTTTCCACACTCCTCCCCTCCCCTCCAACTCCCCCCCCCCCACCTAAAGTTGTAAAGTTTATATCCAATATACTGTCCTGTGGGTATCCTTGTTGCAATGGGTCATCCTGTGTGCTTGTTTCAGCGTTTTGTTGTTAGACATAGGTATATACAAGATGCAGGGTATCAAAATCAAGTACAGTGACAACAGGGGATATGCCAAAGGGGAAAGAACATACAAAGGAAACAACAACAACAAAAATAAATAAAATCACATGGTACATTTAAAACAATAACAATAAAGACAGACCTCTTGTGTCCATATCTTGGGGTTTATTTCACTTAGCATCATATTATATGGTCATTTTTACATGGTTTTTGAGCTTTTCAGCTCATCTGATAAAATTATCCCATATGTATACTAATTATTGCAAATAAGGGAAACCATGGGACCTATGTTTCTTTGAGTCTGGTTTACTTCACTTAATATATTTTTTCCAAGTCTTTACTTTTTCTAACAAATGGGGCAGTGCCATTCTTCCTGCTGGAGGCATAGAATACGTGTGTGTGTGTGTGTGTGTGTGTGTGTGTGTGTGTGTGTGTGTGTGTGTGTATACCACATTTTCTTGATCCATTCATCTACTGAGGGGCATCTGGGTTGGTCCCATATCTTAGCTATGGTGAATAATGCTGAGATAAACATAGTTGTGCTGGTAGCTTTAGTATGGCCTTGTTTGTGATCATTTGTGTAAATGTCCAGAAGTCGAATTGCTGGGTAATAGGGGAGTTCTATGTGTATAGTCTTTTTTTTTTTTGCAGGCCTGAACTCTGGGCTTGAGCGCCGTCCCTCAGCTCTTCAGCTCAAGGTTAGCACTCTACCACTTGAACCACAGTACCACTTCCGTTTTTCTCTGCTTATGTAGTGCTGAGGAATCAAACCCAGGGCCTCATGCATGTAAGACAAGCACTCTACCACTCAGCCACCTTCCCAGTTCCTATGTGTAGTCTTCTGAGGAACCTCCATACTCCTTTCCAGAGTGGCTGAACAAGTTTACATTCCCACCAACAATGCAGTAGTGTTCCCTTTTGGCCACATCCCCTCCAGCATCTGTCATAATTAGATTTTTTCATTATAGCCATTCTGACTAGGGTGTGGTAGAATCCCAAGATGTTGTTTTGATTTACATATCTTTTATAGACAGAGATGTCGAGCATTTCTTCATGTGTCTACTGGTCATTCTTATTTCCTCTTTAGAGAAGTCTCTCTTTAAGTCTTTAGCCCACTTATTAATGGGGCAGTTGTTTCTTTGAGGATTTGTTTTTGGATGATTTAATTTTTTGAGTTCTAAGTATATTTTAGATATGAGACCCTTGTCTGCTGTATAGCTAACAAAGATCTTCTGTGGGCTTTCTATTGATCTTGCTAGCTATGTCCTTTGCCATGCAGAAGCTCTACTGTTTCATTCAATCCCATTTGTCCAACCTTTCTTTAATTTGTTGTGTTTCTGGGTCTCTGTTAAGAGAATTTTGGCCTGTGCCAAGGAGCCCTAGAGTTTCTCCTATTCCTTCCTGTAATGTTTTCAGGGTGTCTGCTTTTACTTTGAGGTCTTTGATCCATTTGGAGTTGATTGTGGTGCAGATGAGTAAATTTATTTTTGAACAGTGTCACCCCCTATATTTCTCCTGTTTTTTCTCTCCTGACTTCCTTTCCCACTTAGTTGTATAGTTCCTTTCCCACACAATGTCTAAAGAGTATCACTGCTGAATAAGTTCACACTTTGTACCACTCTTTCTGGGCTTCCTCTTCTCCTGCCAAATCAGATCAATTTACATACAAGACAAAAGGGACAGAAATAATAAACCACAACAAAGGGGAAAGACAAAGAAAAAAGAACCATAAAAAGTAAAATGAAAAAGCCTCTTGTTTCCATTTCTTGGAGTTTATTTTGAGAAGCATTATTATATATGATAATATGCACATAGATATTGAGTCCTTATGATGCTCTCCTAATAATATCCACTAGATCAAGAAAATGTGATACACACACACACACACACACACACAGAGGAATTCTATAGTTACATCAGAAAGAATGATATTGCCCCATTTGTAAGGAAATGGAAAGACTTGGAAAAAAGTATATTAAATGAAATAAGCCAGACCCAAAGAAACATAGGTTGCATGGTTTCCCTCATTTGTAATAATTAGAATGTGCCTATAAATCTACAAGTAAACCCAATGGATAGTAAAAGACAGATAACTACACTTGGACATGATAAAGTATAAATAAATTCACACAGTGAATGTTTGTAATCATTTTTTCCAGGCACTAATTTATGTTAGACATGAAAGGCCTTCCTTACTAGGAATTTCTGTAAGATCTTACATGTAACAGAAATACACATTTGATTTTGGTGTATCTGAAAAATTTAATAAACAGATTACTTCTGAATAATGTTAAAAATTTACAGTGCAAATTGTTATATTTGAGTCCTAATGGTTCCTTTCTCTTGATGATATGATCAATGTCAACTGAAGACTCAAGGAAATAAAGACTGGAAATACATAATACAACATTTGATATAGAGTATGTATTTACAATACACTGCATGTTTTCTAATTTCACATATATTTTATGTATAGGTGTGTGTGCGCGCGGGCATGCGTGTTTGCATGTGTGTGCATGCGTGCGTACCTGTCCTGGGGCTTGAGGCTTGAACTCATTTCTTGGGCACTCTCCTTGAATTTTTTTGTTCAAGGCTAGTGCTCTACCACTTGAACCACAGATACACTTCTGGCTTTCTTTTTAATTAATTGGAAATCAAATTTCATGGACTTTACTACATGGGTTGGCTTTGAACTGTGTTCTCAGCCTTCTGAGTAGCTAGGATTATAGGCATGAGCCACTGGCACAGGGCTCTCACTTTATATTTTTACAAGATAGTTCCAGGCAGTAAAGTCCCCCTGTAAGACAATTATCTCCAATTAACCACTCAAAGCCCTGGAATGGGGCTGTGGCTCAAGAGATAGAGCACTAACCTTGAGCACAAAGAGGTTCAGAGACAGCACCCAGGCCCTGAGTTCAAGCTACAGAAGCAACAAAAAAAAAGGACTTGAATATCGATTTTGTGAAGACCTGCAAATAACCAACAAATGAAAAGATGCTGTTTACCTCTAGCCATTATAGAAATGCAAATCAAAAGTACAGAAAGATAATCTCATCTCCATGAGGAAAATAACAAGAATAACCACAACAATGGATAATATAATCTCAACTGTTGGCAGGAATATGGAGAAATTGGAGCCCTTGCACACTATGAATGGGGGTGGTAAAGTGTGCAAGTCCAGTGACATATTGAAAATGAGACTGCTCTTGGGCATTGATGGCTCATGCTTGTAATCCTAGTCACACAGGCTGAGATCTGAGAATGGGACTCAGAAGACAGCCAAAGCGAGAAAGTCCATGAGACTCTTATCTTCAATTAAACATCAAGAACAAAATAAAGCTGAAAGCAGAGCTGCGGCTCAATGGTAGAGCACTAGCTTGGAAGAAAGAGAAAGCTCAGGGATAGTGTCTAGGCCCTGAGTTCAAATCCTATAACTGGCATAAAACATGGGAATACCATAATGTAGTAATCTCATTTCTGGGCATATATACAAAGAATAAAAAAATTGGGATTTCTTAGACTTATTTATTTGGCATATTCATGCTTATAATAGCACTTAAGTGTAGTAGTTGTAGGTGGACAGAATGTAAAACTTGATTCTCTGGCTTACTATATTTGAGAATTTCTATGTCTCTCAAATCTTTTGATGATATATAAATATATCGATGTAAGGTATTCCAGAAAATATTTCATATTTGAATGAAAAAATAACTGAAAAGCATCTTTTAGAGTTCCTGGAATACAGAAGTTTTTTTTAAAACAAAGCAATCTTGAATATTTTTGATTTCCTTTCAGGATGCACTTGGCATTATTGGTCTAATAGTCACATATCCTCCGGGGACTTGATGAAACAAGGAACATTCACTCACTAGACTTCTCCCTCCTCCTGGAATCTGGAAAGCTCCATGGACAGATCACAGAGAAAAATCTATTCTCTGGAGGAGGTAGTGTTTGGATGCTTGGCAGAAGCCAAGGGAGCTGAGGTGTCCAGGGAAAGAGCAGAATGTTGGAGTATCTCCTGGGAATGTAAAGATAACTTTGAATCGTTATCTTTGATCTCCTGTGGTGCTTGATGTTTCTCCTGTGTAAATCCTCCTTGCTCTGACTAGAAAAAAAACATGGTTTACCAAAGATGATCAGAGAAAGATGTAGGTAACTGACCTAGAGATCAGGGGTTGAGGGTCATGGAGCATTTAGACTAAGGTCACACCAGAAATGAGGATTCAAGTCCCCTAACTATAAAGGTTGGTGAGATCTCAAGAGTATGGCTGATTCTGGAAATCATTGGAGAATAAAGGAGTTGGGAGAAGGGGAAGAAATACAGGAATATTTGATTCAAAGCTAAGAGAAGGATGGGTAAGTACAACCTTTGGATAATGGATGGATAAGTTTCAGGAACCAAGAGGAATTATGAGAAAAGACTAAGCAATAAGCTGATAAGGGCATATTTGTGAAGGAAAACAGGGTTATCAAATAGAAGGCTCTACTGTTCACATGAATTATGAAAAACTGCTTTCACCTTTAATGAAAATTTCATTTGAATTTGGAATTTCCCATCCTTCAAATGGGAAATGAAAAGTGTTCGTATATCCTATGATTTAGTTATCGCAGATAAATGAAAGCAGGGGTCAGGGCAGGGCTAGAACTATGTCTTAATGGAAGTTGGCTAGAGGTTTTTTTTTTTTTTTTCTGTTTTGTGCTAGTCTGGGGATTGAACTTAGGGCTTGGATGTTGTCCCTGAGCTTCTTTTGCTCAAGGCTAGTGTTCTGCTATTTGAGCCACAGTTCCACTTCTGGTTTTTTTTTTTTTTTGATAGTTTGTTGCCTGGTCTGGCTTCCAACTGCAATAATTAGATCTCAGCACCTGAGTAACTAGGATTACAGGTATGAGCCACTGGCACCCAGCTGGGTTAGAGCATTTGGAGAAGATTGCACTTCAACAACCAGGAAGCTACTGGATCTGAATATTAATCTGGGCAGTGACGGTGTGGTATGTTCATATGTTCACATCATAATGCTTATGAACCTGTGTGCCTTAAGTTTCTGCATCTTAGACACATGTATGTGTTTTATGTCAGGTGAAGAAGAGTTAGCAAAAAAAAATTAGGAAACAGGTAGCGATAAAACCAAACCACTTACATGGCAACATACTTGTAGTGGAGGCCACTATTAATCTTAGCAATAAAACTTTAGTAGAAATAATTTGAATAAAATAAAAATTTTAAAGAAGAGAAAACTCAGTCAAACGGGCTGGGTTTTTTTTGGACAAGACTAAAACTATGTGTGTGTGTGTGTGGGGGGGTGTTCTCTTTCAGTGTTGATAAAGAAAAACAACAAAGTAGGGGCAAAAATACCCACATTCTAATTGGCTTAGATGAGGTAGCCAGGGCTGGACAGAGGAAGGCTAAGGGAGGGCATAAGCCAAAGTTCCTCTCAGAAGGAAGCAGCCTGGAGAGGAAGATGGTCTACTAGAGGTAATGCGGCAGCTGGTGCTGTGGAGCTTTAGGCAGTAATGCTCCACACTAGATTTGTTGCATACAGAATGCAGAAGGCTGTCTTAGGGATCTCTAGAGAAATGTTCAGTCTTCTGCCTTGAAAGCGCTGCCCTTCCTCTCCTGATCAATTATGCAAGGTGTTTCACCTAATGGCTCTAACAAGCAGTTCTTTTTTATGAATATTTTTTATTGTGAAAATACTGTACAGAGGGGTTAGAATTACATGGGCAAGATAATGAATACATTTTTTATCAAGCATTGTAGCCTCCTCCTTTGTTTCCCCTTCCCATCCTCACCCTGCCCCCACCCATCCTCCTCCCCCACAAAGTTGTAAAGTTTGTTTTCGACATAATGACTTGTTCATCTCATTGTTGCAATAGGTCCACCTGTATCCCTATTTAAAAGATTAGTTTTTCCCCTTCCCCTCCACAAATTATAACAACATCAAATACAGTGAAAGCAGGGGTTATACCGTGGGGGAGGGACATACAAAGCAACAAAGAATTAATCTTATAAATGTGTTAGAAACAATACTAGGAAAGAAAAAAACATTTGAAAACATATTTTAGGGTTCATTTCCCTAATATCAACTTAACTGACCTTTTCTAAACAAGCAGAGTTCTTAGGAATTATTTGTGGTGGTCATGCCATCATCCAATCTGTGTCATTCTGTTAGGATTTTTGGTTTAGTTATGGTCTGTTGGTTTCAACAAAAGACACCATCTTTAATCAAGTCCCAGAATTTTTTTTTTTACTTTATATTTTTACAAAATTCTTAAAGAGGAAGAGGTAACAATGCTTGGCAACAAATGTAGTCATTACCTTACTCATATAACTGTAACCCTCTTTACAATAAAATAAAATCTTTAAAAATCCTACACATTTCACTCAAGGCTGGGCTGGCATGGGAGTGCTATGTCCGTCATTGAGTAGCTCTTCAGAATGTAAAGTGAAGGGCAAATGTATGTCACAGTTTGGATGGAGGAATGGAGAAATGTCTACCACTTGGTTAACAGAGAAAATGTCTTCTGCAGCCTAAAGGATCCCGAGCACTGAATTCTGTCAGTCCAATCTACCTGATAATTCATCTCATCCCAGAAGAGAAATTTTAAAAGGCTAAGTAGAGACAGTATGCCTAGGGAAGGACATGGGGACTTCTCAGTCTGTAAAGCCTTTATTGAGAGGAGGCACTGGAAGTGATAGCTAGTCAGGCTAGTGGTGAAGTTCAGAAAACAAACACTGTAGAAAGCCACCTGGAGAGCTTTGGAAACCAATCTTGGGTGATGTCTGACTACTATGAAGTCAGCAGAAGTTACATAATTGGTGTAGTGATCTACTAGGCTGAGACCTTAATAGGTGTAATATTAGGGCAAGAATGAGGTGGATCAATTGGATTTAACAGGATCTGACCCACACTTGGGATCTTAGTATGATACTCAGACAAAACTACATGTGCACATCTTCAGGAAGTAGAATAATCTGAGAGTAGAAGGTAAAGCAGATGATTATTATTTGGTTGGTCATGGGGCTTGAACTCTGGACCTGGGCGCTCTCCCTGAGCTCTTCAGCTGAGGGTTAGTGCTCTACCACTTGAGCCACAGCCACTTCCAGTGTTCTGGGGGTTAATTGGAGATAAGAGTCTCACAGACTTTCCTGCTCAGGCTGGCTTGGAACCATGATCCTCAGATCTCAGCCTCCTGAGTAGCTAGAATTACAGGCATGAACCATCAGTGCCTGGCAAATTAAGTATATTATTTGGAACACTCTACAACCACAGGAATTGAGAAAGCAGTTCACTAGGCTTCATTGAACATATATGTGCCAAACATTATGCAAAAGACTTTAAATAGCTTCTCATTTGAAAATGCCTCTTTGGCCTACGGACTATAATCTCCATGTTACTAATGGGCAAATTAAAGGTTGGCAAGTTTTCATAATTTGACCAAAACCAACTTGCTGGCAAGTATAAGAGTAGGGTGTTGAGCCTGGTGAGTATGACTAGCAATAATAATTCTGGCCACTTTTTTCCCCCTGCTTCTTGCTGATGGAGGATCATCACCGTTTTTTGAGTAGTGCAATAGAGGAATGCAGAATCTGTCTGCTCTATTCCAAGGAAACTCAATGTTCCCATAAGAAAATCAATTGATATCTCCCTAAACTGAGTGATACCAGTGAATGAAGAAGAATCTGCTGGGTGTTCTCAGAGATCTCTGTGTGAATTATACATGCTCAATCTCCAAATGAAAGCAAAGAAACCAAGCAACTTAACAGGAAAGGAAGTGAAGTCACATTTTCTTAGGTATTCTATAGGTAACCTTTTTTTTTTTTGGGGGGGGGTCCGGTCGTGGGGCCTGAACTCTGAGCCTGGGCGCTGTCCCTCAGCTCTTCAGCTCAAGGCTAGCGCTCTACCACTTGAGCCACAGTGCTACTTCCGGCTTTATTCTTTTTGCTTATGTGGTGCTAAGGAATAGAACCCAGGGCCTCAGGCATGCAAGGCAAGCGCTCTACCACTAAGACACCTTCCCAGCCCCATATATATATATTCTTGATTATCTCAAGTAGTTTTACTTCTGATTGTTACAGTTGGAAAAATCAGTTCTTATATCTCAACATATTACATAGGTGCTAGGTGATAATAGATGAAATGTCACATTAAATCATATCAACTGTCTTGTAATATAGTAAGATTATAAATCCTACCATTAGCATAATGCTAACAAATAATATTTTGATTAAACATTCTTCAGTTTCTTTTTTTTTTTTTTTTTTTTTTGGTCGGTCGTGGGGCTTGAACTCTGGGCCTGGGCGCTGTCCCTCAGCTCTTCAGCTCAAGGCGAGCGCTCTACCACTTGAGCTACAGCGCCACTTCCGGTTTTCTGGTGGTTTATTGGAGATAGGAGTCTCATGGTCTCTCCTGCCCGGGCTGGCTTTGAACCGCGATCCTCAGATCTCAGCCTCCTGAGTAGCTAGGATTACAGGCGTGAGCCACCAGCGCCCGGCACATTCTTCAGTTTCTTAACGGTAAAACTTTCTATTTTTTTAAATGTCTTGTTAGTTTAATATGAAGACAAGATTCACTATAATGAGGAATCAAAAGCCTATAGTAGAGTTGACCTACACTATAGACTCATTATTTCATTTGTTTTGTATCATTGAATCAAACTAAGTAGGAAAACCTGGCTGAAAGTTAAGAGAATAAGAAAATTTCTAGGTATTTTATTATTTGTTCTCTCCTCCCTTTCTCTTTCCCTCCCTCCCTTCTCTCTTCCTTACTTCCTTCCTTCCTCCCTGCCTCCCTCTCTCTCTTCTTCCTTCCTTCTTTTCTTCCTTCCTTCCTTCCTTCCTTCCTTCCTTCCTTCCTTCCTTCCTTCCTTCCTTCCTTCCTTCCTTCCTTCCTTCTCTCTCTCTCTCTCTCTTTCTTTCTTTCTTTCTTTCTTTCTTTCTTTCTTTCTTTCTTTCTTTCTTTCTTTCTTTCTTTCTTTCTCTCTCTCTCTCTTTCTTTCTCTCTTTCTCTCTCTCTCTTTCTTTTCTTTCTTTCCTCTAATTTTTATTATCCTTAAGTAGTTTACAAAAAGCTTTCAGTGGTCAGTGGTTGGGGATGTTGCTCAGTGGAGGAGCACTTGCCTAGGAAGGGCAAGGTCCTGAGTTTGGTACTCAGCTCTGGGGAAACTAAAAGCCAAAAAAGTTCCAATTTATAAGTAAAATACATCTTGATCAATGTCACCTCTTTCATCATTCTCCCCCATCTCTCCTGTATAATGCTTAATAACCTTATTTTTAACTCATTAACAAAACTTAAAATGCTTCTTCATGTTTTATCTAGGTACCATCCCAAGGGAACATAATATGACATTTGACTTCAAGAAATTCATTGCTTAATCAACAATTATTTAACTTTTATTAGGTGAGCACAGAGATGAAATTAAAATTGTTCCCAATGCAACAATGAGATGTACAAATCATTATGTCGAAAAACAAACTTTACAACTTTGGCGGGGTGGGGGTAGGGGGTCAGGGGGAGGAGTAGGGGCAGGAAGAGGAAACAAAGGAGGAGGCTACAATGCTTGATAAGAAATGTACTCATTATCTTGCCCATGTAATTGTAACTTCTCTGTATGGTATTTTCACAATAAAAAAAGAAAAAAAAGAAATTAAAATTGTTTCCTCATATTACTGATTTTGTTGAAGTTCTTCATTTCAATGAAGTAATATATTACTTTTTCACTTGGGCTTGAAGTCAAGCATTGTGCTGCACTTTGTTTTCTTGCTTAAGACTAGGGCTTTACCTTTTGAGCGACACCACCAGTCCAGGTTTTTTCATGGTTAACTAGAAACAGAGTATTAAGAATAGCCTGGGTCTGAAGACATGAGCCACGGGCACCCAACACATATTTACCTTTGAATAAACTTGGGCTGCACAGCTAAGGAATATTTGGTATAAGTCCTTGAGAAAAGGATCACAGTTTAGTGCACACAGTAAAGTCATGGATAGAATACTGGAATTGTCCACATAGGTCTCTCGTAGCTCAATGTGGAAAATTTCATGAAAAATGAGAAGATGGGGACATAACTTGACCAAAGGGGATGGTGTGTGTGTGTGTGTGTGTGTGTGTGTGTGTGTGTGTGTGTGTGTGTGTGTGTGTGTGTGTGAAAGAGAGAAAGAGGCAGCAGAGATGAGAGAGAAGAAGGGAAGGAGAGAAGGAGGAAGGGAAAGAGAGGGAAAGAAAGAGAGAGAGAGCCGGGCGCTGGTGGCTCACGCCTGTAATCCTAGCTACTCAGGAGGCTGAGATCTGAGGATCGCGGTTCAAAGCCAGCCCGGGCAGGAAAGACCGTGAGACTCCTATCTCCAATAAACGACCAGAAAACGGGAAATGGCGCTGTAGCTCAAGTGGTAGAGCGCTCGCCTTGAGCTGAAGAGCTGAGGGACAGCGCCCAGGCCCAGAGTTCAAGCCCCACGACTGACCAAAAAAAAAAAAAAAAAAAAGAAAGAGAGAGAGAAATAAAACACAAGAACCCTTGAATTATGACTAGAAATTAGTAAGTTAATGAGATGGAAGAATGAACAGGATAACTTCACCAGATTTATTTCGTGGACTTGAAATATTACCAAACTGAAAACACATTTAGGGCTACTAAAATGAAAGGTTTGAACATAGCTTCTAGAACTGCATCATATTCTTTCATTTCTTTGTGCAGTAGTAAGAAAGCAATGCCATTGATGATGCTGGGGCCAGCTTACAACAACACAATGGAGTCCCCAGCCACCTTCATGCTTGTGGGCATTCCAGGTTTGCAGTCTTCCTATCTTTGGCTGGCTATCTTCCTGAGTGCTATGTACACCATAGCCCTGTTAGGAAACAGCCTCATCATGACTGTGATCTGCATGGATTCTACTCTCCAAGAGCCCATGTATTGCTTCCTGTGTGTTCTGGCTGCTGTGGACATTGTTATGGCTTCCTCTGTGGTACCCAAGATGGTGAGCATCTTCTGCTCAGGAGACAGCTCCATCAGTTTTCATGGTTGTGTCACTCAGATGTATTTTGTCCATGCAACCACAGTTGTGGAGACAGGACTGCTGGTGGCCATGGCTTTTGACCGCTATGTGGCCATCTGCAAGCCCCTACACTACAGTAGGATTCTCACACCTAAAATGATGCTTCGAATGTGTGTGACCATCATCATTAGAGCTGGCTTAGCCATCACTCCTTTGATTTGGATGTTGATTCATCTTCCTTTCTGTGGCTCCAATGTGGTTCCCCATTCCTACTGTGAACACATGGCTGTGGCTAAGTTAGCGTGTGGTGACCTCATGCCCAGCAGTCTCTACAGTTTGATTTGTTCTTCCATTATTGTGGGCTTTGATGTGGCCTTCATTACTACCTCTTATGTCTTGATTCTCAGGACAGTATTTGGTCTTTCCTCAAAGAATGCTCAGCGGAAAGCATTAAGCACTTGTGGGTCCCATGTGGTAGTCATGGCTCTATACTATCTGCCTGGAATGGTGTCCATTTATGTAGCCTGGTTAGGGCAGGGCATAGTGCCCTTGCACACCCAAGTATTGTTAGCTGATTTGTACCTGATCATCCCACCCACCTTAAATCCCATCATTTATGGTATCAGGACCAAACAAATAAGGGAGAGAATATGGAGTTTCGTAATGCACTGCCTCCTTGACCACTCCAATAAAGTATTATGAGCCTAAAATGTTCAGATGTTTTATAGTCTGTGGAGGAGCATTTGTTTCCCAGATCTAGGGAAATTCTAAGATGGAACTGTAAAGTTTATATGAATGGGATTATTCTGGTTTTATTAAAGCACTTTATGAAATTGTTTTAAATGGTTTCATTCAATGTAAATATGTTTGGGCAAAGAAGTTAGCTTCGGAAATGTTTGTTTTCTTCCTTTTGCATATATATATATATGTATATATATATATATATATATATATATATGGTATGTATATATGTATCCTTCCAAATACTTTTCCCCCATAAATGATTGTTTATTGTGTCTTAGTACAACCCAAATTTACCCTCCTACTGTTGTATTAGTCAGAAATTCTATGGGCATCTCAATAGGGCTTCATTACTTTATGGAGGCCCTTTGTAAGAATCTGTTATTCATCCTCTTCCAACTTCTCAGAGTTGTCTGCTTTCCTTTGTTTTGGATTTCCTTTGTCCACCATTAAAGTAACAGTTGTTGGACCCTTTTCCTGGGCTCACAATTCTCCCTCTGATTATCTTTGGAAGGACTGATATAGACCACCTATATAATCTTGAGTATTGTCACATCAGGATAACATACTCACCCATCAGGTTTAGAGTTATGGCATGGTGTGACTGTACTTGGCATACATGACAATTAGGAAGAGGAAAATGTTACATTGTGAGCTGTTGCTGTGGGTGCTTGTAATTTTATGTTGCCTGGATAACCATTTTCAAAGGTCTAAACTGCTCTCTCTTTTCTTTTATTGTTATTGTAAAGGTGATATACAGAGAGGTTACAGCTACATAAGTCAAGTAATGAGTACATTTCTTTTTGAACAGTTTTACCTCTTCCCTTGTTTTCTCCCAGTTTTTATTTCTGACCTCCCCACAAATTGTATATATCAATTATCAACCTAGTGTGTAGGGAGTATCACTGCTGCATTTGTTTATCCATTGTCCACCATTTCTGTGTGCTCCCTGACCCTCCCCCAAACAAATAAACTTACATACAAGACAAAAGGTATAGAAACTTCCCAAAACAAAAACAGTGACAAAAGATAAAGAACAAAGACAAAAACAAAATTAAAAAACTCTTGTTTCCATATCTTGGAGTTCATTCTGATAAACTTTATTTTATATGATCGTATGCACATAGCTATTGAGCCTTTGTGATCCTCTCCTAAGAATATCCTCCTTTGCAGATCCTTTGTTTTAGAGACCAGTCCTTTGGCTCTTTGTTAATCCTCCACTTCACACTTATCTGCCTGGTTTCCTTCCTTTCTTCCTTTCTTCTTTCCTTCTGTCTTTCTTTCTTTCCTTCCTTCCTTCCTTCCTTTCTTCCTTCCTTCCTTCCTTCTTTCCTTCCTTCCTTCTTTCCTTCCTTCCTTCCTTCTTCCCTCTTTCACTTCCTCCCTCCCTTCTTTCCATTTTCTTTCTTTCTCTCTCTCTTTTTCTTTCCTCCATTTCATTTCCTTCATTGTACAGATTGTGCTTGCTTGTTCATGGCTAATACACTTTATCCCTTGAGCCATACTTCCACTCTAGATTTTTGCTGCTTAATTGGAGATGGAGCCTGTCAGACTTTTCTGTCCAGGCTGGCTTTGAACTGTAATTCTCTGATCTCAGTCTTCTGAATAGCTAGGGTTTCAAGTCTGATACACCGAAAGCCGACTTGCTTGCTACTTTCTCATCTAGAACTTGGAAGGAAAAACCAGACCCACACCAAGAAAAGCTATTTTTCTAGGTTGTTTGGAGAGACTATTTCTCTGACTCTAGTTTATTTTCATTACCAATGCATATTATTTCTGGGCTTTATGGAAGGTCTTCTAATGAATTTACAATCTTGTGATTGTAGTTGGTGAAGAAAGTTCTAAGCAGTATTCAATATTGTCCTAGAGGATCAGGGAAAGGCTCATCATATCCTTCAACTTCACAATTTCACTTCATAAGATTGGACAGAACAAATGTCATCCATGATGCATAGATGTCAATGGGAATGCAAAAGAAGCAGCAAAGTATTCAAAGGCTTACACCTTCTTCAAAAATAAATATCAATTTGAAAGGGACTTATGAAATGGCTAAAAAATAAAATGGTGATTTAGTAAAAGGCAAGAAAATGCAAATAAACAATAAAAAGAAATAAACAATATGAGATTTGAAAAAGTCTTCAAAGAAATAGAAATAATAAGAAAAATAAAAAATCATTTAATTATAAAAAAATCAATGAAACAAAAATATACAGTAGAGAGCTCCCGCAGCAGATGTGGTCAAGTGTTACTTGAAGAACACTCCAAAAAATTAACACATCTAAATAAAGAAACAAAACAAACAAAAAATACTTTAAAAGAATAAGGCATACCTATGTGGCTTACAGCATGCAGTGAAGAAACCCCATATACGCATAGTGAGAATTTCTGGAGATAAAGGGGAAAAAACTTTGAAAACCTATTTCATAAACTAATGGCTGAAACTTACCAAATCTTATAAGAGAAATGGGCATTAATATCCAAAAGTCTCACAGAGCACTAGCTAGATTCAATAAAAATAGATCATCACTGAGGCATGTCATAGTAAAATGCAAAAAAAAAATACAGATGAATCAAAAAATCAGCAAGAGAAATGTATCAAATAATGTACAGGAAGATCCACCAGACTTATAGCAGATTTCTCAGCAGAAACCTCAGAAGCCAGAAGAAAAATGAGAAGACATATTCTAAATACTGAAATAAAAGGAAATGACAACAACTGTGAAAGCTTCCAACTAGTAATACTATAAGCAGCAAAATTATCATTTGAACCTGAATGATAAAAGTCTTTTCCAGATAATCAGAAATTGAGGGAACACAGAACCTTCTAAAGAATATATGAGAGATTTCCACTAGAAATGTAAGTATGATACCTACCATCATTTAAACCCAGATATGACCATATAATACTCACTAGAATTACAAATACATGAAAGGGAAAATGGAAGGAAATTGATATAGAAAAGTAACAAGTCACAAAAACAAATCATAGAAGAGATAAGATAGAATACAAATTATGTAGATATAATTAAAAGATGATAGAAAGAAATGTATACTCATCAATAATAACCTTAATAGAGAAAGGGGTGACATTGATCAAGACATGCTGTATTCATAACCTCTTTGTTTAATGAAAACTCCTTTGTACAACTATTTAAAGGCACTAAAAATATTAAATAAATAATAAGCTTGAATGTACATAAATTAAACTCACCAATCAAGTTTTGAATGGATACAAAAGATCCAACTATTTGCTGCCAGCATGAAACTCATCTCACTAATAAAGATGTACAGAGTAAAACTAAAAGGTTAGAAAATATACATATTGCACAAATAGAATATAAAACTGAGCTGGAGTGGCTATATTTATAACAGATAAAGAAAAATTTAAACTTATGAAAAGAAATAGAATATTGATAAATATCAATAAATATTGATGAAGAGTTAATTCAGTAAGAATATATGAGAATCATAAACATACACAGCCAACAGGGGATCATCTAATTTTACAAAGAAAATATTATTAAACATCATGAGAGGGATAGACTAATTTAATAATAGTTGGGAGGCCTTTATACTTAGTTTCATCAATGGACATAAAACAGACACTCAACAAAGAAACATTTGAATTAAGCCATGCAACAGTGCAAAAGGACCAAATATTTACTAAATATTTCATTTCCAACAGCTACATACACAGTCTTCTCATCAGTACATGAAATATTCTCTATGGTAAATATTTTAGGCTACCAATTAAGTCTCAATTAATTAAAAAATTTAAATAATATCCTATATCTCTCAGACCATGTTGGAATAAAATGACAAATCATCAATATCAAGAATGACAAGTTTACAAATAGGGAAATTGAACAGTGTTCTAAATGACTAATAAGTAATACAAGAAATTAAAAGAAAAATGAGAAAATTTCTAGTTAATGAAAATGATAGAGTTACAGATATTAGGTATGCAGCAAAAGTAGTATAGTGAAGGAAGTTTTCCAGTAATAGATGCCTGCATAAAAAACTGGAAAGATATGAACCAAACATACAAATAACGAACTTCCAATACTTAGAAAATCAAGAACAAACCAAACTCATGGGTTTTTAGGAGCTATAGCAAAGTTGTTTGCCATCCTATCAGATTTGGGAACTTGGAAGACAACAATAGAAGCTCTATTCAGTTTCCATTTTCTGTGCAGTATGCAAGTTCCTCTCTCAGGCAGATATCACTGTAATCAGTCATGAGGGAAGGATCTGATGGCTCTCAATCAAATAGCCAAAGTGCTTGTACATAAAAGTTTCTGTCATTGACAGGAAAAGAATAAATCTTAAGGGATGCTTGTAACAAAGATTTAAAATTAACTTAATGTTCTTCATTAGCAAACATCTATAATACATGCCTAAACTCTAACCAAATACCCTCAGAGAGAGAGGGTTGGGTCCCTCTGATCTGTCCTGGTAGGATGATTCTATGATGTAGCAATCCTACTTTAGGGTACGTACAATCAAAGGACTGAAATCATGGTCTCAAAGAGATGTTTATTGACAGTCATTTTCACAGAAGCACCTTGCTACAGTACTGGATGTACAAAAAAGGAAAAAAAAGGACTAGGGTTTCTAGACTTGTGATCTTGATTTTGGCTTATAAACTTTGTGGCCTTATCTGTACTTCACCTGTGTCTAGAAAGTGTAGCTATAATGATGGCAGTTATTTAGAGGACTGTGAAAATTAAATGAGAAAAATCTTTGAAAAAACGTCTGTCTGGAATAGAGCAGATATTTACAAATATATTGTTTGGGGCATTTTATATTTCTTTTCAGGATGTATTCTGTATTATAACATTTAGGTATCCTCTGGGGACTTGAATAAACGAAGACTGGAAAGAACCAGAAACAGAGAACAAAGAAAAACTAGTCTCTAGAGGAGTTATGGTGTTTGGATGGTGGGAAGAAGACAAGAGAATTGAGGTCTCTAGGGAAAAGGTTGGATGATCAAGCGTCTAGTGGGGAAGGAGAGCTCCCATTGGGAGGTCTTTGAAAAGAATACTGTTCACCAGAACTCTACATCGTTATTTTCTTTTCTTTCCTGGGGCTCTCACTGTTCTTCCCCAAAGTCCTCTAAACATTTTTCCTGTTTTGAGTAAAAAAAATGTGGCTTACCAGGCATGAGATAATCAGAGACAGTTGACTAGAGAAAACTCCAAGGATGTGGATAACTGTCTTAGAAGAAAAGTCAGGGGTTAGACTGATGGGAGTTTTGGGGCTAAGATTATCAGAGAAAGGAGGACTCAAGTCCTCCATCTAATTATTAAGGTTTGTCCAATTCTGGAGTGTACAGCTAATACCAAGAGGCTCTTCTAGAAACGATGGGAGGTTGGAGGAGATGGGAGAGGGCACAGAATCATGGGACTACTTCACTCGAAAGCATCCAAAAGAGGTAAGTCCAACCTAGACATTGTGGGAAAACACTTTATAGGGACCATGAGGAGCTACGAGACAAGACCAGACAACAGGACTGATTGTTTGGATAGGTTGTCATAAGCAGAAAGGTTCCATTCAAATCAGTTATACAGTAGTACTTTCACCTTGAAGATGAGTTAAAATTATCTAGCCCTCCTTTTGTAAATATTTAATGAAAAGTCCTCACAAGTCCTGTGATTTAGTGTAGATATTAGGTGGTTTGTCTAGTGCCAGTTTCCATCGATTTATAATCTAGGAGTCATATGAGTGTGCAGGAGTAAAAGCAAGGTGGGGGCAGGGATAGACATGTATCTTAGGAAAGCTGAGTCATACCCTTCTGAAAAGAGTGAACTTTATCAAGCAGGAAGCTACCACATCTGAATTTTGAACAAGGTAATGAGGTAGTATGGGTGTACATTCACAGAGTGACATTTATTATGTGCATGGTAGATTTCTGCATCTTACAGGATGTGTGTTATACGTCAATTGAAGAGTTAACAAAAACATGAGGGATCAGGCAGTAAAATTAAAGTAAGTCACCTGACTGGCCACATATCTTTGATGGAGATCACTGTTGTTCTTAGCAAGAAAATTGCAGAGCAATGATGGGTGGAATAAATTTTTAAAGGAACAAAGGGGCATATAAAACATCCTGTTCTTTGAAAAGAATAAGCACATGGAAATCCCTAGCAATGCTGATCAAGAAGAAAGATAAATGAAAGGAAAGAAAAGATACATTGTGAAGATCATAAAAGTATGGTGAGGTGAGGTTGGTGTGGCTGGTGAGAGGAAGGACCAAGCAGGGCATAAGCTGAGATTTCCCTCATAAGGTTATTGCAGGGCAGTCAGGTGAAGATCTTGGATCAGAGGTGAACGTGGCAGAAAGCTTTCTGGATCTTTGGACTTTCCCCGACTTCAGGAAGTGATGGTCAACTCTGAAACTGTTGCATCCAAAACACGTATTGCAGTCTTAGAGATATCCCAATCTTTGAAACTCTATGCTTACTCCGAAAGCTTTTCTAGATTCTCTTGATCTATTACTGAAATTGTCCTGTGGCTACCCAAAGCATGGTTTATATGACCTGGGACATGGACCTTACTACTTCACCCAGCCTACATCATGAGGTAGCATTTATTATTATGAAAGTTTGTGGGGTTTTTTGTTTGTTTCTTCATTTCAGTAGAGTTCATGGCTTGGAATTAGATTTAAGCCATTCTGGTTGTTCAGAAAACTCCTGAGGCTTTCTTTTGAGGGTAACACAGATACCTGGGTACCCTGTTTTTGGCTATTCAGCAGGCGAGCTTACAAGGCAAAAATGTATGTACGCTACATGGTTAGGATTGAGAATGGGGCGAATGTTTACTAGTGCTTGGCTAACCGAGAAAATGTTTACTGTAGCACATGAGATCCTAAATTTTATTAATCTGATCCATTCCAGTGTTCTGGGATGTTCCAGGCCTATGAAGAGAAATTAAAGAAGGCTGAGTGGAGGTAGTACCCAAGATAAGCTTATGACAACTCAGCTGGAAACCCTTTCCTGAGGAGAGACACAAAAAATGATAGCTGACGTCAGGCTAGTTTTGAGGTTCGATTCATACTATTTATTACATGCTGCCTGAAAACAGAAGAAAATAGTTCTTGGGTTATATATGACTCCTGTTAAGACAGCCCAAGTCATATATGTGGTGATCCATTGGCCTGAGACCAGGAGAGATGCAATATGAGGGCAATGAGGGTTTGAGGAAGGAGATAAGGAAACTTACTAAGGTCTGGCTCACACTGGTGTCCAGGTCTGGGACCAAGCTCTATGTACATTTCCGTAGGGAGTGGAATGATCTGATCATAGTAAGAAGTATCCATTTAGCCTAGATGATAAAGGACTATACTACTTACCGCCACTCCATCCTTACTTAGTCCGGTTTCACTTTGGCAATGGTTTTGCTTGGCAATACAGATGTGAATCTCTCTTAGACTTTCTTATTAGGGATGGATTGTAGGTTCATGGAAAAGAGACCTTTTCACAAGGTGACAACGAAAGCAGAACAAGCTAAAAGAGCAAAGAAAGAAAGAAAGCTTGAGAATTTCCCATAAAGGAACTCAGCATAAGATCCTTGTTGTGTCTAGCCACAGGGAGAGACAACTACCAGGGTAGATTATGGAAAAACAAAACGACAACTTCATGCAATTCAGGTTGTGTTGGTCTTTAATTTTCAATTTTGCTTCTAATCACATTTGCCTATTTGAGTATGCCATTTGGTGCAACTGTATGGAAATAGGGAAAGTAGTCTTATTTATTTGCTACATTTATTTGAGATCTATGCTACACAATCTCACATGCTTTCTTATTTAAATTTCAAAACATCTAACATATCTTACTAGTGAATCAAGTGGGTTAGAAGAATTTAGACAATTGGGCTAAGACAAAATGTCAAGTGACAAGAAGAGGGCTTTCAGCCTAGGGGGTATGATATTAGTAGAAATGAATTTTAGCACATTTGTTTTGCTGAAACAAACATCTTGTGTGGAGCAATAGAAGTTTGTAGGACTTTTGTGCATACATATTCCTTTTTCTTTCTTTTTGTGCCAGTCTTAGGGCTTAAACTCAGGGCCTGGGCACTGTCACTAAGATTTTTTTCCCCCTCAAGGCTAGCACTCTACTGCTTGAGTCATAATTCCACGTCTGGCTTCTTGGTGGTTAATTGGAGATAAGAGTCTCATGAGTTTTCCTGCTCAGGCTGGCTTTGAATTGTGGTTTTCAGATCTCAGTCTCCTGAGTAGGTAGGTGCCTGGCTCGTGCTGTATTCTACGAGAGTTTCAGGATTCCTAAAAGAAGACTGATATTATCCAGTGTAGAAGTAGTTCTTGTAAAGAGTGTTCTCAGAAAGCTGAGGAATGTACATGTGCCCCATCACAAAGTGAATAATGGAAACAAAGCACTTTATCTAAAGGGGAAAGGATGAGAGAAAGCGCACACACAAATAGCCTGAGACTTCTTGCAGATGCCATTTTTCAGGTTTACTCCATAAAGTCATTTGATTACACATTCTATGGCATAGCAACAGCCAAACAAGGGAAATGTAGTGCAAAGGTAGCAATAAACAGTTGTCAAGTGGTGAAGTTAAGCACCGTGTCTAGCTGTGCAGAGAGGGAGCTTCTTTTGTCTTGTTAAAACTGGCCAATTGAAGTAAAAAATACCTTTATTTTAATTATCTATAGCTATTTCCCAAGGATTGATTGTAGGTGTTTCAGCTTTTGGGAGTCATAACCGGGAAGACCTGTCCTTATATCTCACATGTCCTATAAGATTGCTATGTGATGATCTCATTTAAACGATATCAACCTGTCTTGTGTAGAGGTTTGACATGTTCGGACTCAAGAATTTCATTATTTAATCCATCAATTATTAAGAGTAACTGAACAAAGTGATAAGAGACAAATTCTTTACACTCATGGGTTAACTGTTTAGTAGAATGTGGGCACATACCTTTTTTTAGAGGGCTGCTTCTCCATAGTCACTTACGATGAGGCCACAAACAAGTGATACATACTTAGGTGCATACAATAAAAGTGGAACTACAGTATTAGAACTGCCAACATGGGATCTTGTATGAAAACTCAAAAGAGAGGTGCCTAGCTTCACCTGAACATGGAAGAGAAGAGACAGCACACAGACTTTCCAAAGAAGGAAACCCAAGAACTAATAATCTTTGAAGTATGACTTGAAATAACTAAGGCAATGAATCTTGAGAAGGATGGAAAATGAAGCAGGATGGCCTAATTAGATACCATTTTTTGACCAAAGGAATCAACCAAGCTGGGATTTACATCAGGATTTACTAACATGATAGAAACATATATATCTAACAGAATTCCTGATTTTTTTTCTTTTACTCATTTTGCACTTAAATTTAGGAAAACAGTGTCACCGGTGATACTTGGGCCAACCTACAACCACACAATGGAGTCCCCGGCTGCCTTCATCCTTGTGGGCATTCCAGGTTTGCAATCTTCATATCTTTGGCTGGCTATCTTCCTGAGTGCTATGTACACCACAGCCCTGTTAGGAAACAGCCTCATCATGACTGTGATCTGCATGGATTCTACTCTCCAAGAGCCCATGTATTGCTTCCTGTGTGTTCTGGCTGCTGTGGACATCGTTATGGCCTCCTCTGTGGTACCCAAGATGGTGAGCATCTTCTGCTCAGGAGACAGCTCCATCAGCTTTCATGCTTGTTTTACTCAGTTGTTTTTTGTCCATGCGGCCACAGCTGTGGAGACAGGACTGCTGCTGGCCATGGCTTTTGACCGCTATGTGGCTATCTGCAAGCCCCTACACTATAGTAGGATTCTCACACCTAAAATGATGCTGGGAATGTGTGTGGCCATCATCATTCGAGCTATTATGACCATGACTCCTTTGATTTGGATGCTGACTCATCTTCCTTTCTGTGGCTCCAATGTGGTTCCCCATTCCTACTGTGAACACATGGCTGTGGCTAAGTTAGCCTGTGCAGACCCCATGCCAAGTAGTCTCTATAGTTTGATTGCTTCTTTTCTTATCGCAGGTTCTGATTTGGCTTTCATTGCTGTTTCCTATGTCTTGATTCTCAGGGCAGTATGTGGTCTTTCTTCACATGCTCAGTGGAAGGCATTAAGCACATGTAGTTCCCATGTAGGGGTCATGGCCCTGTTTTATCTCCCTGGGATGTCATCTGTCTATGTTGCTTGGCTAGGGCAAGACACAGTGCCTTTGCACATACACGTTTTGTTAGCAGACTTGTACCTGATCATCCCACCCACTTTAAACCCCATCATTTATGGTATTAGGACCAAAAAAATACAGGAGAGAATGTGGAGATTGATGTTGTATATCTTCTTTAATCTCTCTAGTCGGTGTTCATGAACACAACAAACCTGTCCATTTATATATATGTGTGTGTGTGTGTATACATATATATATATATACATATATATGTATATATATACATATATACATATATATGTATATATATATACATATATATGTATATATATTTATTTTGTCAGTCATGGGGCTGAACTCTGGGCTTGGGTGCTGTCAGCTCTTCAGCTCAAGGCTAGGGCCCTACCACTTGAGCCACAGCGCCACTTCCGGCTTTTATCTGGTTATGTGGGGCTGAGGAATCGAACCCAAGGCCTCATGCATGCGAGGCAAGCACTCTACCACTGAGCCAACTTTCCAGCCACTATTTATTTATGTATTTATTTTTAGCTTTCTGACCAAACAAAAAAAGCTTATAGGCCTACAGAACTGGAATGGCTTACTTAGTAGTGAAGTAAGAAACTCTGAGGTGAAACCGTAAGAGTATCCTTGAATAAACTTCACTTTTTAGCAGAAATGTGAACATATATGGGATGTATTAGATATTCTAACATTATTTATAATGGCTTTATTTTGTATGTAAGAATCTGGGTTGTGAATACTTAGGATTTTCGTTTATCTTCTCACCCACATTTCTAGCATTGATATCCCTGCATGCTCTTTAAATATTTTCTTTCCCACCTCAATCTCTCCTGATTTTTGAGGAGGGGTAGTACAAAGGATTGAATTCATTGTCTAGTGTGTCTAGGCAGGTACTCATCATTTGAGCCACACCTCCAGCTTCTTTTTTTTGTAATAGCAATTTTTGAGGTAGGGTCTTTATGGCTAGTCTGGCTTGGGCTGCAATCCTACTTGTTGCTGGGCATGACAGAAGTACATGACACTGTCCCCAGTCATGTTGCTGGGGTATCAGGCATGTGCACTGCATCCAGCTATTGGTTGAGATGGAGTCTCTTGAATTTTCCACCTGGGCTGGCCCCTTAGTCCCCACCTCCTGGGTAGCCAGACTATACACTTGAGCTACTGTGCCCAGTATTATCTACCTGATTTCCTATGGAGTACTCTGGTCATGAGATTTAATAGAAACTGTCAGTATATGAGTCTGCTCTCTGGCTCATGAGTGAATCCACTGTCCTTTGGACATATGATTCAACCTGGACCAGACTCCTTTTTCCAGAAAAAATGGCTTTTGGTTTATCTGAGACGATATAAAGCTTATTAGATGAATATGAAGACAGAAACCTAGATTAAGCCTTTTATCTCTAGTTTTTAAGGTTTCTTTGGTCCTGTGGTTCCAATTCACTTTGGATACCAAGGTATATCCATGTTACTTAGTTCTGTAAGACACTTCTTTTATGTTTTGACTCATGCTCCCTTTTCCCCCGTTTTGTTTCAACTCAGGACCTTATGCTCCAAGTGAACCTTTTTGCTTTATGGCTGAAGTTCTACCACTTGAGACATAGCTTCACTTCTTGCTTTTTGCTGGCTATATGGAGAGGAGCCTCCAGGATTTGTCTGAGCTGGCTCAAAATCATGAGCCTCCTTGAGTTGGTAGGATTATAGGTCCAAACCACTGGCACATGGCTCATCCTTTATTGTTAAGCTAGTTGGACTTAAGTGTAAAGATGATCACCTATCTGTAACAGGAGCTAAGTCAACATGAGTTCATCTACTCTCTGTAGCTCAATCCTAACACACAATATGAAGACAGAGAGATTTAATACAACAGATTCTTTATTTTTCTCATACTACAAAAATAGCCCTATATTATTAGGAAAATATAGTCAGAGCTACCTTCCTTATGGTATACATAAAATCTTAACATCAGAGGCAGTACAGATAGTTTTTAAACTGAATAAGCACCAATGCACCTATTTTAAGAAAAACCCAAGTAATATGAGGCTTTTGGCGAACAACATGCATCAAAACAGCTGCAGACACTTTTCAGTAAGGTAAAAGGAATGAAATAAATATAAATCCTATGGATAAACGTAAAAGAATTTAACAGAATTTTTAAAAATGAAGACACAAGTCAGGTATAACCTCTGTTTCTTAATGCTTATCTAAACTTTTATCAGACTACTGTGAATATTAAAACCCTATCTTTGACTCCGAATGTTAGTAAAATACTGATGCATTTGCAAAGGAGTTTTTTCCAACTGAATGCTTCTGGTCCAGAAAAATATTTTAGGTTTATTACTGATGGCAGACTGTGGTGTTAATATAATTAATGTCCTAAAAACTTCTGAAAAGTGACAGACCTTAAAGGCCCAGCTACTCATTTGTCCCGTTAAAATGAGCAATGTAAATAAGTAGCACTTTATGCAGTGGCAGCACAATTGAGTGGTATAATCACTGCATAAATACTATACCTTGAAGACCATCTACTCAAATCAAACAGATTCTTCTTGTGAGCACAACTCGGGGTGTGTGGTTGTATGAAAAGTCAATAGATAACAAAATAAAGAAGATGAAATGCAACTCTAGGTTCTCTAGTTTTTAATTTACCCTTTCAGAATGTCTTAAATGGAGTAATCTTCATATAAAGTTTTAAGGAAAGGACCTCAAGTAAAAGACATATATTTGATTCTGATACATTTTGCAATCTTAATAAGATGATTTCCTATTAGTGCTAGAATTCAAAATGAAAAGAGTTACCATGCTGACAGTTGATATATCTTAAGTCTTAACAGTTGCTTTCTACTGATGGTAGAAATAACATTAAATAGTATAGGATAGTGAAAAGTCAATAAGAAGTGGAAAAATACAACTCATCTGACATGGTGTATGTACTAAAAAATATATTTGAATTCTGTAACATTAGTTCTAGGTACTATTTAAACTGTAGTCCTGTATAAATTAGCATTAATATATCTCTGCCAAATTGTTCTGCTCCTTAATAATTCAGCATCTATACTTTCTGCTGTTTGTTTACTTATCAAGAATATTTTCTATTTCAGAATTCTAGTACAGTAGCAATCAGGCTCTTAAAATTCTCACAAGGATGCAGGAAAGTCCCCCAAAACAGTTAAAACCTGGATTACACAAAGGTTAATGTTTTTTTTCAGAAACAGCTACAATTTTCAGTTGAAAATTGTAGCTGTTTCTGAAAAACTTGAATTAAATATAACCATTAAATAGAAGAATACATTAAATAATCTGATATAAAGTAAGCAAAAATTAGTGTAGCCTGAAGCCCAAATAGAAATTTCTTCCTCATAGTTTCATCAGGAAGGTTTCCTGGATGCCTTTATGCTTCGTTCACATCAACAACGCTTAAAATTATAGATTCATTCTTTATTGAATTATATACATTTCAAAGTATACTACTTCCTGGTCATGACTATACCAAACTGAACAAAAATCCTAGCTTTCTTACATCCTATGCAGATATGGTACCTCTCCCATCATACAAAGTTCATTTAACCAGTGCATGGGACTAAGAATGGATTTTAAGATATCAACCAATCTTGCTTGAAAAAGGTGGGACTATACTTCCTGGTTAAGTTCTTATGCACAGGATTTGCTCTTTCTCCTTCTTTTGCAGGACTCAACCATTTTACATTTTTTATATGTATTCCCTTCAAGGCTCAGGTATTGCATTCCGTAGTCTATAATAAGTAAGTTTGTACAGAAGCAGTTTGAGAAGTCACCCTGGGTGTTACATATGTTATTGAAGGAAGTTTCCCTTCAATATGACTACTTCCCTCCTCTCGCTATGGATCAATATGAAAGTCACAATGAAAGAAATTATCCTTCAAAATAGTTGTTGAGCAGGAGTAGAATTCAGTTCTATGCAGTTTTAACTACTTCTCTAAGGCAGAAAAAAATGTTTTGATTCTCGACATCCAAATAAGTTCCCTTACTCAAAAAGACTCAATAAACACCCTCTCCCCCATCCCCACCACACACAAATGCACATGCACAATTAGACTAAGCTACAACAATCAATCAAACAAACTTTTGGCTTTACAGAATTCTTGGAAAGGAAGCATAAGCAACTACTTTATAGAGAAGGGTTTTCATCCATGTGTAAACTTTAATCTTTGCTGTTAAAAATTAGACAATATGAAACAAGCATTTAGTCAAATAATGACGTTATTTATTTCTTGAAATAATTATTACACTCAAATCAGCCAAAAAATTGTAAACAAACCCCAAACAGTACATTACATTTGAGGCTAGTTAACTACTTAATGCATTCCAAGTTTGAATGTATTTATCATCCGATAATCTTCTTTAAGAACTTTCTAATATTTGCTTGGCTTAATAAAAAGATCATAGTAAAATAGCAGTATCAATTTGCTCCCATTCTCCTCTACTAAGTGTCCAAGAATATAATTGGAAGTGCTTCCTAAGAATCTATTTCTCAACTCTTATTACCCATGAAATCCTCATACAAAGACAAACAAGTCTCTCTAATGTAAATCAGTTCACTTCTTTGCCAGGATAGGGCCCTGACTCATCAGCTCATTTCCCCTGCACGCTGCTGAAAGAAATGTGTCTCCTACTGCTCATTTTCAAGAAGCATTTTGGAGGCATGTTATGAAGAATGAGTTTATTTTTCTATTTTGGCTTGTTTTACCACCATCATATATAAACAACAGAAACAATTAAAATATAAGAACTTTTTTTTTTTTTTTTTGTGCTGGTACTAGGGCTTGAACTCAGGGCCTAGGCAATGTCCCTGAGGGTTTTTTTTTTCTTTTCTTTTTTTCCTGCTTAAGGCTAGCACTGTACCACTTGAGCCACAGCTCTAGCTTTTTGGTGGTTAATTTGTGGACAGTCTCATGGACTGTCCTGCCTGAGCTGGCTTTGAACTGTGATCCTCAGATCTCAGCGTTCTGAGTAGCTAGGATTATAGGCGTAAGCCACTGGAGCCTGGCTGGGACAATTTTTAGTAGTCCTTATTACAGCCAATTGGAAGGCACTTTGCATGTGTGTATAAATAACCTAGAATCTACTTGGCTGATCAACCTAATAATCACTACCTTCAAAAATAAATGGCACCAGAGGTTGTGTTATATGGCATCATGGAACGACATGCAGTTTGATCTTGTAATAGGGACAGCCATGAGTTCTTGTGTTTGTTTCTAGTCTCAATCAATCCCATATGATAGTCCTACGAGTAACAGTGAATTACTTTTATACAATCATCCCTGACATGCACAGCCATTACTTTAAGGTCAATAGACCAATATGAATCTTAATTTCCCTCCATTACAGTATGACTTCCAAACTGATTTTCTGTGTCTAATTCTATTATTTCTGCCCATATCTCCCTTTCCTGTTGGTAGGGAAAATAGTTACAATAACCATAAAGGTTTTCTTTGTGGCATAAGAAAAAAAATCTAAAATTTTGCCAATCTAAGTGGTGGGGAAGCCTTTCTTCCTGTTTGCTTGTTTTTACCTATTCTATTATCCTTACTTTCTGACTTGAGGCCACACTCCCCATTCAAGTTCAGAAACAAGCATATTTATTATTCCAATGCACAGTATACTACTCTATTCCAATGGCATGGACTCTTTTTAATCTTAAGGGCTCTAGGCTGTCTGGAGAGGCCAGAAAGAACCAGGTTACTGCTGTGAAGGAGCTGGCTATACGTGATAGGTTGCACGTGAAGACTCGGTGGTTCTCCTTCCTCTATCCTTGAGAAAAGACCTAAGGTGTGAGATGGATCTTGGATTTTTGTAACAACTCTGGGAGGTAGTAGAATGTCTTTTTAAGAGCAATTGCACCCATTTTTCTCAAACATGTGAGGTGCTTCAGATGCAAATGTAATGAGTGATATGTAGATATGTGTGACATACATCAGAGGAGTTTGTCACTAGTGTTTGATTTGAATGTGAAAATCATTTTACAATATTTTTTATATCCTTACCTTCCAGAGCTGTGTAACAAAGAATTTGCTTCATTAAGGCCATTTTGTGTTACTTATTCATAGAGTGAAAACACGAACCAAGGCTCACGAGCTTCCTGATCATACCAATTAGCAAAAAGTCAGGTCTGGAACACTGGTCTCCTTAGAGCCTAAGGGACAGTGCTTTGTCCCACTTATACTCAGGGAGATGTAGTGGGTGCTCTGTGCAAGTCATGTTTTCTTGCTGCCTGGCATTCCTCTAGTCAGGAAAAAGGACTGGGTCAACTGTATAGTTCGCTTGCACCAGCAAACCTGAATTAAAGCATCTGCCAACTAACTCTGGGGCTTTGCTTTCTTATGAGTAGCTTAGTCACAGATTTTGGCCTTGTAACAAGAAACTGCGGGGTCAGGCAGAAAAAGAAAAAAAATCCCTGGATTCTAAGCTTGGTTCACGGGTACATGTCAGTGGCCGGTCCTCCTGTTCTTATGTGCTAGACTAAATTCCAGCTCTGGTTGGGTTGGTGGCACTGCTAGTCCTCCCCATCCAATGAGCAGATGGTGAGAGGAGCAGTGTTGTTAGCACCAATGCTGTAGCAAGGACTAAAGTAGGGCAGGAGGCGCCCAGAGAAGGGCTGGCGGGGGAAAGTGAAAATGTGAGAGCAATTGTCAGTCACATTGTAGAAGGAGATATCATGGGCCTCATAATCTAGGAAGATTCCTACCCGGCGTGGAGGCACTGGCAAGGACAGGAGTGGGTACTCATTGGTGCCTGCCCTGTACTCAGTTCCCTTTCTCAGCCTTATCACCCAGAATCCATAGTCAGGGGACAAATAGACCACCTCTTTCCGGTCTACATTTTCCTTACACACTCCCAGACCCCATTCAGACCTGTTTCCCACCTCTACCTCCCAGTAGTGTCGGCCTGAGGAGATGCACTGACTTCCCAGGACAATATTGTAACGGTAAAATCTCTCAGGGTTATCTGGCAGTTTCTGCTGAATGTCTCCATAGTGCACACATTTTCTATCCTCTGACACGATGAGGCGGGAGTAAGCTGTATCTGGATCTAGGCGCACATCAGCTAGGGAAAAAGATCCTGGTTGATAACACCAATAAAGAACAAGGGGATCTGGGGGAATTCTCTTTGGTGCCAGTGACGGATGGGAGTGGGGTGGGGCCAGATGAGGCATCCAGAGGGCACTGAGCTGTTTTGTTTCAGTGGGAAGTCCCTCCCGCTGCCCATCACAGTCTCTCCCAATATCAATTACCTGCATAGGTCTTCAGGATCTTTCTTAGCCCCAGCACACAGCAATTGGTCCTCAGCTCGAGAGAGACTGGTTCTGGCCGCTGTAGGCTCCAAGACTTGCTCCTGGCAGAGGAGAGAGGAGTGCTGACTTTGCCCATGGGCAGAGTATAGGGAAGAAGGGCTTGGCCAGAGACTATTAGTGGGTGTCCTTGCCATTACTGACAGACAGGTAATAACAGGTTGGCAGTTTGGCTCAGCCTCAAACTGTTTTGTACAGCTCCCCCCTGTCCCACCATGCTGTAGGAAGAGTTAAGTGTACATCTGGGAAAGGAAGCAATGTGCTACAAAGGAGAAAGGCTAAATACTCAGAGTGGGTAAGACCATCTTCTTTCCTCTTACAACTGTCTACTTGAAACCACATGTTTTATAATCTTTACTTGAAATTTTTACTGCTAATACAAAAAAAATATGAACGTGATTAACAGAAGAAAAAGGAAAGATGAAAATGGATAAAGCTTCTTTGGCCAATATCATGTAAGAGGCAGGAGTCTGTAGAGAAACATTCTTCCTGTGGGTGGCAGTCTCGGCTCTTTCCCCATCTCTGGCTGGACACCTCTACCATCTATAGGGCTGCCTAGAAGCTCCAAGGACTGGCACATACCTGTTTAAGACTTCATGAATATCCTAGGAGAAAAAAAAAAATAACAGAATATGAGTATGTGCTGTCTCAGGGGAACTAGACAGACAGTGACTTTGGGAGGGGATTTTCAAAGTGAGAGAGATACCAAAGGCAGGGGAAAAAGCTGTTCAGGGCCACAGGGAGAGAAGCTTATGAGAGGGCAGCTGAATGCAATCAACTGCACTAGCTGCCGCCAAGCTCCATCTCCTGACTCCCAGGATGGAAGGAAGGGGCTGGAATGATGCCACACTGCCTGTGTCCCTGCTGTGCTATTCCTAGCTAAGTGAACGACCTGGCCTCCAGGCACACATGGGCCAGGGGAGGAGCACAGCAATTATTAGCTGGAGCATACAGCTGGCAGGCAGAGTGATGATAAGAAGACCGGGTGTTCTCGTCTGGAATCTCGCTCATTCTAACTTTAGCTTTCCCTCAGGCTTTCCAGGAAAGGCTGCCACTCACCTGAAGCATCCAGCGGGCAGGCCTCTGTGATCTCTCTTCTAGCTCCACAATCATCCTCCACAGGGTTTGGCTCTGCTGGATGAGCTTCAAGTGATTCAACTCCAGTTTGTGTTCTGTCTCCTCCTTCTCTAGCTCCAGGCTGGCCAGAGCTGCCACTGCCTCCACCTCTATGTACTGAACAGGTAGGTTGTTTTTTTCTAGCAATTGCTGGCATTTCTCAAACTCCCATATGATACTCTGCTTTCGAGTTTCCACTTGAATCTGAAGAGGTAAGACTGGAGTCAGTACTGATATTGAGTATAAGGATCACTGGGGATTAAAGATAATGACGTGTGCATTATCCATATATTCTGTAAATGTTTGATATACTGTTCAATCTTTTGATCTAACCAGTTACTAGGAGCTACAGAAGCAAAGACAAGGGATAGTTTTTTCTTACTTTTCTTTCCCATAGCTCCTAGGTATTATCCTGGGACTCTTTTTCAGGCTAAGTATAACCATGTCCAAAATACTTCAGAGGTGACTTTCTAATATTTTAATATCTGAGCTCAGCAACTATATTTGAACTTAGGAAAGCAACAGAAACTATTCCTCACTAGCATTCTACAAGCTGCACTAAGTGAATGTGTACACTAGGCATATATTTTTCTTCTTTACATATGAGGACATTAGGTCAGAGAATATGGCATATGGCTTTATCATGATCTTTTTTTTCTTTGACAGTACTGGAATTTGAACCCAGGGCTTCACACTTGCTAGACAGGCACTTTACTGCTTGAGCCATACCTCCCTTACAATCAAGACATTGCAATGGCACTAGGCATAGTCGCTCAAGCCTGTAATCCAGCTATTTGGAGAGTGGAGATTGGGAGAATAGTGGTTTTAGGTCATTTTGGGCAAAAAGCTAATGAGTTTCAACCTCTAAACGGGGCCAATTATTCCAGTTATGTGGAAGGTTTAAATAGGAAGATTAGGGGCCAAGTTGACCCTGATTAAAAAGATTCTATTTGAAAAAAAATAACTAAAATGAAAAGGGGCTGTGTCCATGCCTCCAATGGAAGAGCACACCCCTCGCAAATGTAAGGTCCTGAGTTCAAGCTCCAGTTCTTTGTGTGTGCCACCAAAAAAAAAAGGGCAAGTTGGCATGGAGAAGTTTAGGCCCGAGAAAGGTAAAAACAAAGGTGGTATTAGGATCTCAGAGTTCCTGACCCCAATCCTGCTTGGCAGAGATAAGGAAACTACCAATATCAGTTCCAAAACAACAGAGGCAACATAAACTCCTTCTGGAGGTGACAACTTGCCTTCCAGTTGGCAGTTCGTTTCCTCTCACTAACTTCTAGCTTCCAGGCTTCTTCTTGTTCTTTTCTTAGATGTTCCAGAGCCTCATGGAGTTTCCACTGCAAGAAACATATTAAAAATCTCATGAGGCCACCTCAGGCACCCCAGGTTGGTAAATATAGGTGTCCTAACATTAGCAGATGATAGGAAAACCAGTGTCCTTCAGGCAGTAGGCTAGTCGATGCTAGGAGGACTACTCCAGAGGAAACAGGGTCTACCCAGATGATACTCTTGGTAGCTCTATGGGCTGAAAATCCAAGTTAACTCCTATAGTACCTAAGTGTTTGTAAAGTAGAAGAAAAGATCTACCTTCAAGCTTTCTAATAAATTAAGGAAAAAACCACAGACTTTCCTGTCTATGTCCATTTTTTTTCTTTTCTATCTTGTTCTCTATGGTCTCCCAGAACCTTCTATTAAAAGTGTGGCTCAGGATCAGCAGCATCAGTACTGTCTGAAAGCTTGTTAAAAAGGCAGAATGTTGGGCTTCCCTCCAAACCTATCAAATAAGAATTTGATTTTGACCAACATCCTTGGGTAGTTCATGTGTTCATTAAAAGAAGCACTTTCCTAGGTTAGCAATACAGTCAATTTCCATTGGGAAGCATAATGCAATGTGTTCTAATACTACTTTTAATTCTGATTATCCTATTTGTTAAAGATTTATCAAGTGCACTAAACATGCCTGGATACTTTCGGTCCCTTGATAGTGGTGTGGAAAACATTCAGTCAGATAGCTAGTAAGCAGGTGGAATTTAACCCAGTTCATAACTCTTATGTTATAATGTTACACTATTTCCCTATTCTAATAGTCTCAAAACAAAATGTGCAAGCAGGTTTGTTTAATGTTTTAGGAATTAATCACAGCACTTGTTAATTCACAGGATTTGTCTTACATTTTTACCCTTTAATCTTGATACCAAGAAAGAAAATTAAGACCAGAAAAGGATTAATTGCCAAATCATTGGGATAATGGAGTTAATGGGATGGTTGGAAGCTGACAGGGTGTGTATGGGAAAAGAACTGAAGGTACAACAGAGATGGCACATCCTAGAGGGCAAGGGGACCAAGAGGAGTTATAAAACAACAGAATCCAAAACACAAACCCTGCCATGATCAAGAACTAAAGTCCAAACCTTTCATCTTCTTTTAACTCATTTACTCTAATCAGAACAAGAATACCGATATATATTAATGCATGTTTAGTGCTTAAGCACATCTTAGTACTTGGCAAATTATTCCTAAGTGACTGGTCCACAATCCTTTTCAATGATTATTATCTCCAAATTCTAAGCTTCAGTTTTATCTAGAAAATGTTACCTTCATTTTCCCTAAGGTTCACAGGTTCTGATAGATGCAGCCTGGGCTGATACTCTTAGTTAAACTCACCCATTCACCTCTAACCAAAACAAAAATCGCCCTCCTTCCTATTTTCAATACTGAAGTCATCTCTTTATTAGGTAAACTGGGCTTGGAGAGAAAGAAATTCTAGGTCATGAATAAAAGCAAAAGTATTGAACAGTGCATTAGCTCTCAGGATCTGGGAATGTCATGAACCAGAGGAGTCATCTCAAGTCTCTGGGATTGGTAGTCAGGACCTTAATGTACAAATGACCAAGTGAAGGGCAGAGGAAAGACTTGAATGGCTGGGTTCTATCTCCCACCTTATACTCCCAAGCAACATCTTCCATGGGCAGCACAGAGTGGGCCTCATGCTCCGGGGATTGGCTGCAACTCTTACACATCATGGCGCCATCCTCTTGGCAGAACATCTTTAGTTGTTCCCCATGGAGCTCACACACATCACTCTTTAGTCCCATTTCTGGACATGGCCCTAGTTGTCGGACTTTTTCTACAACATTGGCTAGCTGCCAATTAGGCCTCAGATTCTTTGGCTGCACGGGAGCTCTACAAAGAGGACAGGTATAACCCCAGTTCTGGGATTCTCCTGGGACCTTCCAGAGGCCAGAGAGACAGCTGTGGCAGAAAGTGTGGCCACAGTCGATGCTCATGGGATCCTTCAGGAAGGTCATGCAGATGGGGCAGGCCACTTCTTCTACAATGGCTTCCACCAAAGCTTTAGGATCCATGCTTTCTTCTCACGTAAGATAAAACCACAAAGAAGTATTGAAGGCTGCAAAGAGTAAAAGAAAACAAGAGAAAAATGTAACAGGAGAACAGAGAGATCAATAAATAGTGACTGCAAAACAAAAAACATTCCTATTGGATCTTTATTGAGCTTAAGCTTAATCAAGCATTATTATTAAGCCTTTTCAACTACTAAACATTCTGACTGGCCACATCACTCATAACACAGAAAGGATATACCAGATTGGGAGTGATTTGGCCTAAATGAATAGATTTGGGGTATTCTCAGTTCTTATTTATTTAACCAACTCTGATTCTGCTCTGGTCTGCTCTATCAGACCATCCCCACTTTTTGATTATGATCTATAATCAGCACAGGTTTTTTTTCTTGAACTAGAGGAAGTCACATGAAATGTGTTTTCAATACCCAGAATAAGGTGATAAATACCTCTAGCCTCACTCTCTGGCATAAGAATACACATATACTTTGTGGTGCAAAAAGCTATATGCCAATGCCCACTGCCTAAAGGCTCAATTTGTTTTCTTATGCTGTACACTGAGATGTAAAAATGTAAGAGAAACAGCAGTTCCCTTGCATTCTCTTGTGCCCTGAAAACATCCGCCTACTTCTCCAGCACTAATATGCTTATTTAACATGCCAGGACCCTCTCTCCAGATTGTAGTGATGTATTAGAAGCAGATACGAACTGATAAACCTTGGAAGATAATGTGCTGATGACCAAGCCCATATTGATGAATTCATTATTCCAGAAAGAAACAGTTGAGACTTTTGCCAGGGCCTTGATGGGTATGGAGCTTGAATAGTTAATACCAGGCTCTGGCTCACTTGGAAGTATTTATTCATTCACTTTGCAGGTCTGTGTTTCTAGATAAGAGTCTGTAAAGGGAAAAGCCATGTCGGTTTAGTACTGTTATCCATAGCAACTAAATAGAAGCTGTCATGCAGATACTGGCTGAATAAATTTGACAAATAAACAAACCAGGAAGGCATAGGAAAGTTTCTAAACTCAACATGCATTTAAATTTTGTTAGCTAATTGACAGCATAAATCCGTAATAATAATAGAAAATATTCCTTCAGTACTTACAATGTATACCAGTTCTGCATATTTTACATCAATGAACTTAGCTTATTTCATAATTCTCTAATTCTCAGTCTACAGATGGGGTTCCACCATTCTATTTTAGGCAAAATATCTAAGCTGTTCAGCTTCAAAATATAACACAAATTCAAGAAAAGAGAAGAAATCACTATGATTTGGGTCATCCAGAGTGGCTTCCTAGAGGAAGCAGAGTAGTAAATATTACAAGTGCTTTGTTACAGGCCATCTGCAGGTCAAGCCTTTTGTTTTTCCTTCTTCTACCATCACTGCCAAACTGTGGGATCCAGTATCTTAAAACCCAATTTTGATAAAGCACTAAACTTAAGAGTCTATTTTCTGGCTTCCCAGCACCAAGTTTAAGCTCCATACAACCTATATAATAATGAGGTAGATGGGTGGGGTTGAGATAAATTATGGGGAGGGGGGGAAGAGGATGATGCATGAGTTGACACTAATGAAAACACAATGTACTCATAAATGGACATGCTGAGTTGAAGTCCTTTTGTACAACTACCTAAATACAAAAAAAAATTCTAAAAGCAGGGTGGAAGCACATCATTGTGATACAGGGCCATGAACTACTGAAACATAAGAGTTAAAGGTTAAAAATAAGTAAAAAGAGATATTGCTCTTCAATGGAAGACCCGTTTTAATGTTCTCATTTATACATAAAATGACTTGGACAAACCTTGGATGATTAAACATTTTTAGAGGCCATGAAGGTACCTCTGGCAGAAGTGGAGAGGCAATCTGGGAAAGACTTTTGAGGGACAGGGTGGGTGCCTGTTAATAAGAGACTCAGGGTGCACCTGAGGGGGGAAAGAGGAGGAAGGTGGGGGGAAGGAGGCAGGGGAAAAAGGCAGAGGGGAGGGACTGGGTGGCATTTGTGAATGACTCTGGGCTCACCAAAGGAAGAGGGGGAGGGGAAGAGGAGGAGGGGGACGGGAAGGGGAGGGGCCAGAGGACGATCTAGAGGTTGGGAGGGGGGGGGGAAAGGGGCAAGGAGAGGGGCGGGGGCATGAAGAGGAGTCGGTTATCCGTTTGGAAAAGCCTTTTGGGGGAGATAGGCCAGGCCGGGCACCTGTTAGGGGCTCCTGGCGAGCCTGAGGGGGAGAAAGGAAGACAGGGGGGAAGATTGGGGAGCCAGTCTGGAAAAGACTTGGGAGGGGCCGCGATGGTTCTTGCGAAGGCGTCGGGGCGCCCCGGAGGGGAAGGGGGGAGCGGGAGGGGAGGAGGGAGCAGTGACCCCGGGGTTGCGGGCGGGGGGGGGGGGCTTGGGGCCTGGGGCACGGGGAGGCCCGAGGGGAGGAGGGCGGCGCGGAGGAAACCCGAAGCAGAGACGCCTGGCGGCTGAGGCTCCGGCGTCAGCAGCGACGCGGTGTCTCCACGGCACAAGGCACTTACCCGGCCGCCTGGCGCCCGAGGCCTGGGACCCAATCCCGGGAGGAAGGCCTACAAGTCGAGGTCTCCGCGGTGGCGGCGATCCCCCTCCGCGCGCCAGACTCCGCCGTAAGTCCCGCCTACAGCGCCGGAGTCAATGAGCGGAGGCGACTTCCAGCCGCCGGCTCCGCCTCGCTGGTGACGTACAGAAGGAGCAGCCAATCACCGACAGGGATCGGGACTGCCCTAGCCTATCGGAGATCGAGGCTGGAGCTCCGCTCGCCTGTAGGGCGTGTCAAAGTTATTTTGTCTGCTTGGCTTAGCGAAGGTTCCGGCTGGGAGTGGCCTAATGGAGGCTTGGGGGGGTTCTCCAGTCACGCAGGCCTTGCAGTCGGAGGGCTCTGTTAGCCATCGCCCGCGGCTCACCCCTGTAATTCTAGCTAACTCAGGAAGCTGGGATCGGAGGTTCGCAGCCCAAAATCAGCCCGCACAGGAAAGTCCCTGAGACTCTTTTATCTCCAGTTGAACCACCCAAAAATCTGGACGTGGAGCTGTGGCTCAAGGGGTAGAGCCCTAGAAAACGACCCCTCACCCTCCCAAGATAAAAATGCAGTTATCGGTTCATTGGCATTTTCCAGCTTCAATTTAGTGACAAGACTTGGTTCTGTGACCTCAGGGACAGGCTGAGACCCCCACAGGCAGTAGATTATTATTTTTTATTTATTTTAGTTTTTGGTACCAGGACTGGGGCATGAACTCAGGGCCTAGCTGCTGTTGCTTAGCTTCTATTGCTCAAGGCTAGAGTTCTGTCACTTAAATTATAGCTCTTCCACTTCTGGCTTTTGGGTGGATAATTGGAGATAAGAATCTCACAGACTTTCTTTCTTGCCTGGGCTGGCTTCCAGCTGCGATCCCCAGATCCCAGCCTTCTGAGATTACAAGTGAGCCACTGGCGCCCTGCAGCAGTAGACTGTTTCTCCACTATCTCCCCATCCAGGCATTAGGTCCTGGGTTCTCACGAAAAACTTTCCTAGGCTTCCTAGCCGACTCTCACAAGCATCTTTGCCTCACTCTTGTGATGAACCAGTTTTGGATATTGGGCTATGGTGGAGAAGTAGAATCCTTGGTCATAAATCATCATTTTATTATTTGTTTGTTTATTTGCTGATCCTGGGGCCTGAACTCAGGATCTGGGTGCTGTCCTTGAGCTTTTATGCTCAAAGCTCCACTTCCATTTAAAAAAACCCAAAAACATTGTCTTTTTCACACACATACACCCTTATCCAAATACAGACACACATATCACACACATGCATGCACACACCACACACAAACTCATACACCACACACATGCTGGGACGGGGATGTAGATTGCTCTTCATACAACCAGGGCTTCGTCTTTCTTTTTTTTTTTTTCTTTTTCTGATATTTAGACTTTTGTCAAGTAAGTGAAGGCATAGACTGTTCTCATGAAAGCAGCCAAAAATCCTCTAATTGAAATCAAGTTTCAAGTAGTATCTTCATTGTTAGAACTGACACTCTAGATCCTCCTGCTAATATCAGAGTCCAGGTCAAGCTTAAAATTATGAAGAACCAGGCCTAAAAAATTCCTGAGATAAATGGGATCACAAACGTAGAAAGAATAAATGTACCTGATGTCTAAGCTGGATCGTGTGCTTCATCTGGTTGGAAAGAAAGAACTGTCCTAATGGGATAGTTAATCATTTAATAGAACCAGACATAGTAAACATTTGTTAAGCATCAGTACAGAGAATACTGGAATCATAACTATGGTTCATGTAAACAGTGCTTTTAAAGAAGTCAAAGTTGATTATACTTCTGTAAAGTTTCTATAAAGTTAAAAGAATTAAGAAAAGTAGAGAGCTAAGGGAACCCCTGAACCTTATAATTATGGAAGGAGTCCAGAGATAAACACCATTATGTGCCATACAACTGTCCTGCTAAAGAGACTTCTGATTTTTCTTCTCTCACACTTTGTGAAGAAGTATGAGCCACAACCTAAGTTTCATGTAATCTTAGGCATGAACTTTTAAAGTTGATCAACAGAAATTGCTAGAGGTAGAATGAGGAGGCTGAGAGGAATTGAAGCCAGTGGCAGCTAGCTCGCTTCACCTTAAAATTATCTTCGAAATCTCCATCTCTTATGATGATGTTAATATTTACTGTTCTTCACCTATTTCAAAAAGTCTTCAATGTTTAAAAGGCAAACCTGACACTTTCCAGGGTTCCAAGTAGGGGAAGTTAGAGTACCTCTCTTTTCTATTTACTCAGTGCTAGCCCCAGCCAAGAGAGAACAAATCTCATTCCAGAGCAGCAAAACTGCTAGACTTTGTTTGACTCTAATGTCAGATGAGGGGATCAGGGATTGAAGAGGATGTGAGTCTAGACCTAAGATCTATGATTCTGTCTAGAAGAGGTGAAGGGCCTTTCTGAAAGTGCTCCTGGCCTTGGAGATAAGGTGTCACTAAGAATTTGTATTAGGAGCCAAGCACTAGTGGCTCATACATGTAATCCAGTGACTCAGGAGGCTGAGATCTTAGATTTGTTTAAACTTTAAATCTCTTGGTAAATTATCTTAAACTTTAAATCTCTCAGTGAATTGCCTTTCTACAAGCAGCAATGTATTTATGATTATGAGTATATTGTTTAACTTTAAAAATAATTTTGACAAGTTCCATGGTCTGTTTTCATATATGTATTTAAAGTGCTTGCACTTCATATTCACTTAATCTTTTTTCTCCCTCCCCATTCCATCCATTTTTCAGTTGATGAGAACTTAGGTTGACTGCATATTTTGACTATTGTGAACAGTGCTACAATAAACATGGATGTGTAAGTACCTTAATTGCTTGTTGACCTGCTTTCCTCCATCAGCATCTGTTTGGGACTCCTATGTAAAAAATCAGATGGGTATAGCTGTTTGGGCTTATTTTTGGATTCTTAAAGTTCTGTTCTGTTGATCTGAAAGCCCATGGATTGGGAGAAGATCTTTACTAGTCATACAACAGACAAGGGTCTCATATCTAAAATATACTTAGAACTCAAAAAACTAAATCCTCCAACAACAAATCCTCAAAAAAAAAACAACTGCCCCATTAATAAGTAGGCTACAGACTTAAAGAGAGACTTCTCTGAAGAGGAGATAAGAATGTCCAGTAGACACATGAAGAAATGCTCAACTTCCCTAGACATAAAAGAAATGCAAATCAAAACAGCATTGAGATTCCACCTCACCCCAGTTAGAATGGCTATAATCAAGAAATTTAATAACAACGGATTCTGGAGGGGCTGTGGCCAAAAGGGAACCCTACTGCATTGTTGGTGGGAATATAAACTTGTTTAACCACTCTGGAAAGCAGTATGGAGGTTCCTCAAAAGACTATAAAGAGAGATACCCTATGACCCAGCAATCCCACTTTTGGACATTTACCTAAATGATCACAAACAAGGCTATACTAAAGCTACCAGCACAACTATGTTTATCGCAGCATTATTCATCATAGCTGAGATATGGAACCAACCCAGATGCCCCTCAGTAGATGAATGGATCAAGAAAATGTGGTATATTTATACAATGGAAATCTATGCCTCCATCAGAAAGAATGACATTGCCCCATTTGTTAGGAAATGGAAAGACTTGGAAAAAATTATACTAAGTGAAGTAAGCCAGGCCCAAAGAAACATAGGTCCCATGGTTTCCCTTATTTGCAATAACTAGTATATGTCAAGCAGAAAAGGTCAAAAGCTATGTACATATGACCATATAAAATGATGTTAAGTGAAATGAACCCCAAGATAGGGACACAAGTGGTTTTTTTCTTTCTTGCTATTGTTTTTAGCCTATTTAAAATGTACTATGTGATTTTTTTTTGTTTGTCTTGTATGTTCTTCCTCCATGGTATAACCCCTGTTTTCACTGTATTTGATGTTGGTGGCCTGCATCTTGTATATACATTTTTCTAATTTGGGGAGGGGAAGGGAAATAACAAAACGCTGAAATAAGGATACAAGATGCACCATTGTAACAATGAGATGTACAAGACACTATGTTGAAAATGAACTTTACAACTTGGGGGGAGGGAAGGGAGGAGTTGTGGAGGTGAGGAGGGAGGGGATGGTAGGGGAAAAACAAAGGAGGAGGTAACAATGCTCAATAGGAAATGGACTCATTACCTTACACATGTAACTGTAATTGCTCCATACAGTATTTTTACAATAAAAACATAAAAATAACAAAAGGAAAAAAAATTCTCTTCTATCGATCTATGTGCCTAGATGGTATGGTGTGTATTTGTGTGTGTGTGTGTGTGTGTGTGTGTGTGTGTGTGTGTGTGTGTGTGTGTGTGTGTGTACTTGTCTGGGGCTTAAACTCAATTTTTTTTTCTCACGGGTGTTGTCACTCTACCACTTACATCCTACTTCTAATCTAGCATTTTGCTGCTTAATTGGAGATAGAGTCCTGAAGACTTTTCTCCCCAAACTGGCTTTGAGCATCAATTCTGTAGGTCTCAGCCTCCTGAGTAGACAGAATTATAGGTTTAAACTATTGGCAGCTGGCTTACATGCTCTGTGTGTGTGTGTGTGTGTGTGTGTGTGTGTGTGTGTGTGTGTGTGTGTGTGCGTGTGTGTGTATTACTGCCAATACTATTTTGTTTTTGTTACTATGACCCTGTAATATAATATTGTGATACTTCCAGCACTGCTCATTTTTTCCAAGATTGACTATTCAAGATCTGTTGTGCTTCAAATAAGTTTTAGATTTGATTTTTCTATTTCTGTGAAAATTGAAAATTTGATGGGAATTTTATTGCATCTGTAGATTGCTTTCAGTAGTATATCCAATTTCTCAATGTTAATTCTACTGACACATACATTGGTATTTCCTGACTGAAAAAATGGTGGCATTAGGCAGCTGCAAATGAACTGTGGATGCTCATAGTAGTAGGAGAACATTCTCCAGTATACAGTTTCTTGTACAAGTGACACCTAAAACACAATCTTAAAGGCTTGTTGGAATTTAGAGGAAGGACACAGAGGGTTGTCCATTCCAGACAAAGCAAGAGTTTGAGCAAATATTCAGAAGTAGGTGGTGAGGAGAGAGAATTGTCTTTTGAGGAACTGAAATAATGCTTCTGAGGCCTATGGTGAGGGAGAGTGAGGGACTGTGAGATGGGTGATGGCAGAATTAGACAAGTTCATGTCCTTCAGATCCCAGGCATTTCAATATGTCCCTGTACTTTCCATTTATATTGAATCATTTCATTACTGTGAAAACTATAGGGTAACTGTTATTCTCTCTCTCTCTCTCTCTCTCTCTCTCTCTCTCTCTCTCTCTCTCTCTCTCTCTCTCTCTCTCTCTTTTCATTTTTGTGCTAGTCCTGGTGCTTGAACTCAGAGCCTGGGTGCTGCCTCTGAGCTTTTATTCCCCTCAAGGCTAGCACTCTACCACTTGAGCCACAGCTCCACTTCCAGATTTTTTTGGTGCTTAATTGGAGCTGAGAGTCTCATCGACTTTCCTGTGAAGGCTGGCTTTGACTCTTGATCCTTTCAGATCTCATCCTTCTGAGTAGCCAGGATTACAGGCATGAGCCACCAGAACCTGGCTATAGCTATTATTTTTAAAGTCATACTTTGGTCTGTGTCATGCAGTGAGATATCAGTTTGATGTTAGCTATACCTTCCAAAACATTCACAGTATCAACCTATGAGACATGCCTCAAAAAACACAATAGATTTGTGGGTTATGATTGAACATCAAGAAGAAGAATTTCTTCTGGTGAGACATGCCTCAAAAAAAAAACCCAATAGATTTGTGGGTTTGATTGAACATCAAGAAGAAGAATTTCTATCTTATGAGTGAGTGAAGGACTATGTATACTTTCCCTTTTAAACAAATGTAGGCAGTGTTCTTCTTTCTTACAAAGACAAGAAGAGAGTAAAATGACTTGGAAGGTTTTAAAAGAGGCTGCCACTCCCTGAAGCCAGGACTGTCTCTTGTTCTCTGAAGTCAAGCTGGCAAAGGGGGATGAGTCACGCCCCTCTGTACCATGGCTCATACCCAGTTGACTGCTGGCAGATCCACTGCTAAAACACCCAGTTGTTACTGGCAACAAAAGCCTCTTGCAAGAGTGCTCCCTCTACTGGAGGGGTGGAAGAACCTCATTGTTCCAGGTTTGGTACTGTGGTGCTTCATAAAATTAGATGCTAACAGAATCCACTGAGCTTCTGCTGGGAGAAATTGCTTAGGACTGCAAATCAGATGGGTGCTTCCAGAGCGCAGCTATTGGTGCTTTGCAGGAGGCAGGTGAGTCCTATCTGGATAGCCTCTTTGAAGATACCAACCTGTGTGCTATCCATGCCAAATGTGTAACAACTATGCCCAAAGATACCCAGCCAGCATGCTGTGTACATGGAGGATGTGCTTAAGAATCCATGAGGATGTTATCAGTAGTTCTGAATGTTAGAGTCTCCCCAGTGGATGAGGATGTTATCAGTAGTTCTGAATGTTAGAGTCTCCCCAGTGGGGTCAAAAGGTACTTAAGTACATGATTGCGAGTGGAAAAATAGGAGACAGAAATCAGGGATTGGAAGTATTTTCAATTTCATTTGTGTGTGAATTTTTAATAGATGGCAGGATGTAAGGCACTAACGCAAGTCAAATGTCTCACTGAACAAGTGTCAGCAGTTGAACTTTATAACAGTAAGTTTAAATAAGCCTGTTAATTTTTTTTCTGGACAATGCCAGCATTTGGATTTTTTTGTTTTTGTTTTTTTCTTATTGATGGCAACCAAATAGTGTTTGTAGCATTTTTATCATAGAGTAGATTCCATCCATTCACTCTACTTTTTGGAGTTGTCCTACATGCAAGTATTTTTTTTTTTGTTGTTTGTTTTTGGTTGTGGAGCTTGAAGTCAGGGCCTGGGTGCTGTCCATGAATTCTTTTTGCTCAAGGCTAGTGCTCTATCACTTGGAGCCACAGCTCTACTTTCTGTTTTTGAGAGTTAGTTTGAGATAAGAGTCTCATGGGGATTTTTCTGCTCAAGCTGGCTTGGAACCATGGTCCTCAACCCTCCTGAGTAACTAGGATTACAGGCATGAGCCATCAGCTCCCAGCAAGTATGTGTTTTTAATGTTGTCTGTCTTCTGTGCTGTTCTTGTAAGTTTGTTACTAAAATACACTAAAGTCCAAAAAATGTATTTAAAAGAAAAGAAAAGAAGTGTTTAAAACACCTAACCTCAGAATATTAAGTGTCAGTGAAAGTAAAGGAAGGAAGAAGAGTAAAGTGATTCCATCAAGGTGAGGAATGAGAAAGTCTAAGGAAGGATGTTTGTTTAACAGCTAGCTGAAGGCCAAGGCAGGGAAAGGAATAGGTGCTTTCACCATGAAGAAATGACATGTGAAGGCAGAAAGTGAGAGCAGCATGCCACATGATGTACTGGGGCAATTTCTGTATATCTGGGACTTGGTACATTGAAAGAGAGGTAGAGTGGTTAGAGATGGGCATAGGCAAGCTACACCGAGGGGGCTCATGGGGTTGTTATGATCTGAGTTATGAATGTGAACTTCAACATTTCATTCTAAAGACCATTGGAGTTCCTGGTACTCTGGAGCTGTTTGGAAGAATATGCTGGCCACACAGCCAACAGTGCATCTTCAGGAAGGTTCTTCAGTGAGACTGATCAGTGAACAGTCTGAAGATCAGTGAATCTCTTACCCAGATCAGTGAACAGTGGAGACTCTTTAACATTATTGGCAGAGTTCTTCAAGGCAATGGTCCAAGTAGACTTTCCATGATCTGGGTAAGAGATTACCCTGGCTTTGCCTGGAGTAAAGTTAGACGTGACAGAGGAAAAGAATCTACTTCACATGATTTGTAGGAGACAAAAATAAAGAAGATTTGGTAGTACTGAAAGGGATGTGTGAGTGTGTGTGTGTGTGTGTGTGTGTGTGTGAGAGAGAGGGGGGGGAGGGAGGGAGGAACAAAGAGAGGGAAGGAGGGAGGGAGGAGGTGGGGGGGAGGGGAGAGGACGGAGGAGGAGGGGAGGGAAAGGAAGAATCTCCCATGAGCAACAGAAATTTCTGTGATAAAATAAAAAACGGATCATGAATGAGGTTCAAATTGGGATGACCAGAGGTGATGAACTTTGTTAATAATGAAATTAACACACTAAGTATTGAGTTTGGAGTGCCAGAAGAATCCTATGCTCAGTAAATAATATCATACCTTAAGTTTAGGAGAGTTTTCTGGTGTGTTTGAGTAATGGAGGCATGGAAGCAAACACAATTGCTTGGGTTGTTGTAAAGAGGGAGAAGATAGAAAGTTAAGTCTTGGAAAGGCTCTTTCCATTAACTTCAGTGTGTTGACATTTATGTCCAAGCTCTTCCCATTCTGCAATACACATTTAAAATCCCTCCTTGGAATTCTCAGCTCTTTATTACCATTTCACTTCTGCTCTTTAAAATAAAGGTCATCTGCATCTATTTCTCAACCCACTTCACTCTACCCCCATTCAAGGCTTTGTCCCCATTAAACCACCACAGCAGTTCTCAAAATAATCCACACTCTTCATTCCTTTGACAGCTGTGAAACTATTTCAATGGGGTGTGCTACTACTTCATTGGCTTTTCCAGTTGTGTTTGACTAATAATAGCAAGCACAAACATCCACTGGAGAAGAGTCAGTGTCTTCTGTTTCACAGCAAAATGTTTAGGCAAACTATGAGTGAGTGAGTGGATCCAAGTCTGTTTCCTGACAGAGGACCACAGCAAACAACCAATCTACACGAGCTCATTTAGGGAGGGGTCGGAGAGCTGTGATTGTCCATGCATGGAGGAAAGAATTGTCTTGAGAGGGAAAGAGGGAAGGAGAACTGAACAGGAAGTGTAGCCCAGGGGAAAGAGTTCAGATTTCAGACTCAGATTCTACATGCTTCACATTTCACCCTCTTAGCCTTTGCCCCCAGTGGGCACAAAGATCGAAATTTTCTTGAGTGACCACAAGAGGGCAGCATCAAGAAGTCAGAAGCAGCAAACAGCTGATTTCAGTACCAGTATCTATGTCTAGGAGCATTCTGGTGTGTAATCTCCATTCCGGTAACTCCTGCCTTCCACCCCACATCACATTCTGATTTCCTAAAGTGATCTCAGAAGAATTGAGTAGGAGTCAGGCCTCAGCTTTCTTTGGGCATTTGGGACCCTGAGTCCCAGTTCACTTATCTCTCCTCTAACTCCCTAGGGCCCTCAGAAAATGTATATATGGGTGGTGGCCTTGGACAGAGGCATTGATGACGGATGGACCAGCTTCAGACCAGGGACAGGAGGCAGAGGGAGGTTCTCTTGGATTTTTGCAAATCCTTAGGAACTGTGTCCTGCAGGGAAGATGATGGTAGCTTAGTTCTGAGACAAACCCAAGGAGGAATTTCTTCAAGCCTCTGAGAGGTTGTTCTAACCTTTGTCTACAATTCTAGCCTCCTACCTGCCATTTAGGAAGCAAGGCAAGGGGAATTAAGTTACCCAGGAAAATGTAAAATGTGTGTATGTGTGCGTGCATGTGCGTGTGCGTGCGTATGATTGGTGATAAGGAAGTTTCGAAGCTGAACTAGAATGTTAAGTTGTAGCCATGCTGTAAAAGTCTTTGTAGACTGCAGAGCTGTTTTCATCCCGTAACTTGCTAAGCAGAAAACAGACACTTCCAGGCTTGCTCTTTAGAGACAGGGGCATGGACAGTCCATCAGAGACAAAGCACACAGTTGGAATGGATCTTATTTGGGCAAGATGAACATGAGGCCCATAAACTACCCTGTAGAAATATCAAGCAGGTGGTAAGTTTTATGGCCGGCCCTCAAGCCAGAGGTTCAGAACAGAGTGTCCTGTGTAGGGAAAGAAGCTGAGCCTGGTGTGAAATACCCACCCAGGAGAACAGGTGGAGAAGGGGCTGTGCGTGTGGTCAGCAGATTGCAGTGGCGGCAGGGGGACTCACTCATTTTCCATGGATCAGCTGCATCTGCTTTCCAAGCCACACCCCAGCCGCTGACTCTCCATGTGGATCTTGGGAGATCCGGAGGGCAGATTCTGTTGTACTTTTTGTGGAGGACTGGTAATCACAGTTCTTTTTTACTGCTCCTACCCCCCCCCCCCGATTTCTAGAACACCAAAACTGCTCTATACAGCTCTCTTCTTGTTGTTGTTGTTTTATCTGTAGGGGAAAGAAATTGTATTTTTAGAATAGATTCCTGGGCCATCTGCTAGAAACTGATCTCCTGAGCTTGATGTATTTCCTGGGCCATGGTGTTTTTAGTTACTTCAGATGGTTCTATTAGGGGAGTTTTAGCCACACTACAAAGACATAAACATAAACCTCTGTCTTGAAATCCCGTTCCAGAGTGAGAACTTGCTTCCTGTCCTAGATCAGATTTTAGTAGATCTTAGAGGCAAGTGGAGACTGAATCTCAAAGTCTGGACCTAAATAATCCAGAAGAGCTCAGGTTAGATGGAAAGTCTGTGCAAACTTGTCTTCTCTTTGGAAAAGTTGCTAAGACCAGTGGCCTCTTCAGCAGCATCAGAGTTGAAAATGAACTGTTTAGTCTGTTCTGTGAGTGGGCCTTCCCTCCCTAAGATGAATAGGATGAATATTTTCTTATGTCATGCTGGGGCACTGAAGGACAAGATAAGATTTGGGGTGTTCAGGGAGGTTATATAAAGAGAATCATAGTAGCAAGTTGGAAGTAGATCCAGAATGACCAGAAATACATAGTTGCTTTTCACAGTTGCTGCTTTGGTGCCCTTTTCTTAGAAGTTTTGACTGTTCTCCAAGACAAGACAAAATGATCTTTCTCTTCTTTTTTTTCTTAGACTCTGCATTTGGGATACAGAAGTGACAGCTCTTGGCTCCGGTCATGGGCACTCCAAATAGAACTCTGATTCATCCAGCCTATTTCCTACTGGTGGGCATTCCTGGGTTGGGTCCTAACACACACTTTTGGCTGGCTCTCCCACTGTGTTTTATGTATGCCCTGGCTACTCTGGGCAACCTGGGTATCGTCATTATCATTCGTGTGGAGAGTCGCCTGCATGAGCCTATGTACCTCTTCCTAGCCATGCTTTCTACTACTGACCTCATCCTCTCCTCTGTTACCATGCCCAAGATGGCCAGTCTTTTCTTGACTGGTGTCCAGGAGATCGAGTTCAATATTTGTCTGACCCAGATGTTCCTTATACATGCTCTGTCTGCCATGGAGTCAGCTGTTCTTTTGGCCATGGCTTTTGACCGCTTTGTGGCCATCTGTCATCCTTTACGGCATGCCTCGGTGCTCACAGGGCCAACTGTGGCCAAGATTGGGCTAGCTGCCTTGATCAGGGGATTTGTATTCTTCTTCCCACTGCCTTTCATCCTGAAGCGGTTGTCATACTGCCGAACACATACTGTCACACATTCCTTTTGTCTGCACCAAGATATTATGAAGCTGTCCTGTACTGATACCACGGTCAATGTGGTTTATGGACTCTTCATCATCCTCTCAGTCATGGGTGTAGACTCCCTCTTCATTGGCTTCTCCTACATCCTCATCCTGCGGGCTGTGTTGGCATTGTCATCCAGAGGGGCAGCGCTCAAGGCATTTAACACCTGCATCTCCCATCTCTGTGCTGTCCTGGTCTTCTACGTGCCCCTCATTGGGCTCTCAGTGGTGCACAGGCTGGGCGGCCCGACCTCCCTGGTCCATGTAGTGATGGCTAATATTTATCTGTTGTTGCCGCCGGTAGTCAACCCCATTGTCTATGGAGTCAAGACCAAGGAAATCCGCTCAAGGATCACCCATATATTCTCCCAAGGTGAGAGGTGAGGAGTTCCAACCTAGTGTCCTCAATACTGCCAAAGATGAGAGAAGGAGGATTTGGGGATTGTCTTAGTGAGTAGAAAATCCGACTCACTGGACTTAGGATTCACAAAGATGCAAGGTCTATGTGCCTCTGGTCATATAAAATGATATTTATCGGAATGAACTCCAGGAAATGAAAACTTGAGGTTTTGTCCTTGTTGCTGTTTTTGTTTTTTCTTTCTGTCTTGTTTGTTCATTTATCTGTCTTAGGTAGGTAAGGAAGACACAGAAAAGGTGGGACAAAGGGTGAACAAATACAGCAGTGGTACTCAGTAGACATTATGTTGAAAATGAATTCTGGAAGTGGCACTGTGCTCAAGTGGTAGAGCACTAGCCTTGAGCTGAAGAGCTGAGGGACAGCACCCAGGCCCAGAGTTCAGGCCCCATGACTGACCAAAAAAAAAAGAAAATGAATTCTACAACTTGTGGGTGGGGACAGGAGGAAAAACTGGAAGAGAGCAAGGGAAGGGTGACATTGTTAAAAAAGAAATGTACTCTTTACCTGACTTGTGTAACTGTAACCCCTCTGTACATCACCTTTACAATAACAATGAAAAAGAAAAACCCTTATTACTCACACTCCAGAGTAATGATACAGTCACAAGTAAGCATTAATGAAGGTATTTGGGGGATGGTAATGGAAAGAGACTGATAAAAGATGATGTATTCTGGTTGTTGGTGTGAGTGTGGATGTGTTTATGTGGATGTATGTACTTTGATGTGAGAGGAAAGGGGGAAGAGGTGGTGGAAGGAGGGAATGAAATAGACCTGTTTTGTCTGGTGCGGTGAGTATTGTAGTTGTTCTTTGACAAGTAGGTGTATATTTCCTGTACCTTCCCTGTGTTCCTGTGGTATTAGTCAGTTGATGTGTGATATGCGTCTGTGTGAGAATGCTGTATGGTAGACAGTATTCTATGTAGGCTTCATCAGAATGCTTCCCTCATATTGGTTACATATGGCATAGAGTACACCAATGTGTGGGATCTATAGTATTAGTGCAGCTGTAACTTTCAGTATGTGTTGTATTTACCTTTGTCAGTTGTGTATAATATGTCGCAAATGTCTGTGGCATGGTAGGCACACACTTCCTTTGTGTATTTGGTCTGGGTGGTTTGGCACAAGACTGAGCACAATCTTTGTGTTCCTTGGCCCTGACACATGTGGAGATGAGGGCAGAGGTCGGAAGTTGAAGAAGTCTGACTGTTGAGTAGAAGACACAACTTCCAGTGTTGATAGCTATGACTCTAAGACATGCAGATTCTCGGGCTGAGCTCAGACTGAGGTTGTGGCTCTAGGATTGAGAAGAAACACGTCTTATTTACACCCACTCCAAGCCTAGACCCCACAGTATCCATCTAAACCACAAGGATTTTGGGTGCTTTCATCACCTCTTCCTCTCTTCCCTGCCTCTTCTCCTTGGCATTGCCTTCCCTAAGGCTTCCACAGCTGGGCAAATACGTTTGAAAGGCCTTGGTTATAGGGGTTCCTGTTAATCTCTTTGGGGAAGCGAAGACTAGAGGAAAATGACTGTGAGAATGCAAAGGACCTGGCCTTCCTAGGGGACGCTTCACTGTACCATCATGAGCCACGATGTGAATGGTGCAGGTATCACCACTGTGACTATGTGAGGCTATCCTGATTTGTGGTTATGGCACTGATCAAAATGCACTGTATTCATAAACTGCTTTGTGGAATGGCAACTCCTTTGTACAACTGCTTAATGATAACCAACCTACTCAAAGAAAAGAAACCATTCGTTGTCTCCTAATAGTTTTCACAACATTTCAGAGAAGTCGCAATTTATTTCCCCGGTGTTGGGTTCCAGTTTTGAAATCAAATTTACACAACTCTGAAAAGAGTTTCCTTCCTCTCTCTTCATCTAGGAAAGAGAGATTGTGAGACAGGAATTAGATGGGACAGCAAGCGATGGGGATGAATGGCTTTGATTCGGGGGCCAATTACTTAACCTAATAAACTTCAGTGATTTGGGGAAGTACCAACACTATAAAATCGAAATGTAATGTAGACTCTGTTGGACAAATGTGGTGACTAAATAAGACATTTGGTGTGAATAGAAATGGAAAATAATGACCAATAAATGTTAGCAACAATAAATGGTGAAATAGTTGGGTGCCCATGGCTCATGCCTGTAATTCTAGCTACTCGGGAGACTGAGATCTGAGCAATGCAGTTCAAAGTCAGTCCAGGCAGGAAAGTCCATGAGATTTTTATCTCTAACTAACCACCAAAAAATTAAAACTGGACCTGTGGCTCACGTGGTAGAGTGCTAGCCATGAGTCAAAAAAGGTCAGGGACAGGGCCTAGGCTCTTAGTTTGAGCCCCAGGACTGGTATACTATAAATGAATTAATAAATAAACAGTAAAACTGACAACATGAGATGTGTTAGCTTCATCCAAGCCATAGTATTCTAAGAATAGTAGTCCTCAGTTTTCATAACCAGCTTCCACGCCAAGGCCAGAAGCTAATCTCTTGTGTAGATAGAGTAATTTTCATTTGTTTGCTCTTTTGTATGCCTAGTAATTTGATTACCTTCCAGCAGTTATCAATTTCCCTTGGTATCTGACCTTTTTTGCATCACTGTTAATATCCTTGTGATTTTTTTTCTGGGACTATTTTTTTCTTGGAACCAATTTGATCATTTTGAATCTTTATACTGAACAATGATTCTTTTATATTCTCAATACAGAAGGATAATCTCTGAATTCTGAAGTCTTTTAATCGGATTGTTAGGAAATAAGAACTTCCTATATTATTTGTGCTATTAAGGGAAGTACATTTAGTATTTCATCATTGTGTGTGCGCTATCAATTCTTGAAATCTTTGACTGCGATTTTGAATTTATTTATTTTTGCAATTATATCACTTTCTCTTGTATTTAGCCTTACGGTTCTTGGCCTAATGTGAGCATTAACCACTGTTACCTCAAATATTTTTAAGTGACTCTCTGTCTTTAGTTAGATTGCTTTTATGCATTTACTAATCAGGACTCAGCTGAATATTTGTGTGTGTGTGTGTGTGTGTGTGAACTCATGGCCTAGGTGTGTCTCTGAGTTTTTGTGCTTAGTCTAGCACTCTACCACTTGAGCTACAGCTCCACTTCATGTTTTTTTAGTGCTTAATTTGAGGCAAGAGTTGCCTGCCTGGGCTGGCTTTGAACCGTGTCCTCAGATCTTAGCCTCCTGAGTAGGTGGGATTACATTTGGTTCAGCTACTCAATACTCTTGTCTTTTGCTAATATGTAGACTTCTCAACTATGATGTTCTACCTTCAAATTCTAACTGGCTTGGTGTTTCTGAACACTCAACCTATACCTGACTAAGAAAATGCTCTATATCTTAGCTATGGTAAATAATGCTGCAATAAACATAGTCGTGCTGGTAGCTTTAGTGTGGTCTTGTTTGTGATCATTTGGGTAAGTGCCCAAAAGTGGGATTGCTGGGTCATAGGGGAGCTCTATGTGGAGTCTTCTGAGGAACCTCCATACTGCTTTCCAAAGTGGTTGAACAAGTTTACACTCCCACCAACAATGCAGTAAGGTTCCCTTCTGTCCGCATCCCCTCCAGCAGCTGTTGTTATTAGAGCTCTTGATTATAGCCATTCTAACTGGGGCGAGATGGTATCTCAATGTTGTTTTGATTTGCATTTCTTTTATGGCTAGAGAGGTTGAGCATTTCTTCATGTGTCTATTGGCCATCCTTCTTTCCTCTTCAGAGAAGTTTCTCTTTAAGTCTTTAGCCCACTTATTTATTGGACAGTTGTTTCTTTGAAGATTTGTTTTTGGGGGATTTAATTTTTGAAGCTCCAGGTATATTTTAGATATGAGACCCTTGTCTGTTGTATGGCTAGTGAACCAATCCAGATACCCCTCAGTAGATGAATGGATCAAGAAAATGTGGTATATTTACACAATGGAATTCTATGCCTCCATCAGAAAGAATGACACAGGCCCATTTGTTAGGAAATGGAAAGACTTGGAAAAAATTATATTAAGTGAAGTAAGCCAGGCCCAAAGAAACCTAAATCCCAAGGTTTCCATTATTTGCAATAACTAGTATATGTCTGAGTCAAGCAGAAAAGGTCAGATAAGTTGATGTTAGTGGAATGAACTCCAAGATAAGTATTTAAATGTTTTTTTTGTTTTTTTCCTTTCATGCAATTGTTTCTATCATATTTATAAGATGATTTCTATGTTGCTTTGTATGTCCCTCCCCCACAGTATAACCCCTGCTTTCACTGTATTTGATGTTGGTATAATTTGTGGAGGGGAAGGGAAAAAAACAAATCATTTAACTAGGGATACAGGTGGACCCATTGCAACAATGAGATGTGCAAGTCGTTATGTCGAAAAACGAACTTAATAACTTTGGTGGGGTGGGGGGAGGTTCGGGTGGGGGGAGGTTCGGGTGGGGGGAGGGGAGGAGTATGGGAAGGGATGGGAAGGGTAAACCAAGAGGAGGCTACAATGCTTGATAAGAAATGTACTCGTTATCTTGCCCATGTAATTGTAACCCCTCTGTATGGTATTCTCAAAATTAAAAATATATATATATATGTACAACTTAAATAAAATATATAAATCCCTAATAGAAAAAAAAAAGGAAAATGCTCTAAACTTTGCTTGAATTCCTCTTTCCCATGCAACTGGAGAATGCACCTTCATTGTTGATGTTGTTGCTAGACTTTTTGTTTCCTATTACCTGATGTCCAGTATCTTGCAAATAAAATAATTGTTATGTATATTGCTCGTTTGCATTTCTTAATGTGGTTCTTTCTGCCACCACATTTTGGATAGGAGAAGAAGTTCTCGAGGTATATTCTAAAGAAGTTTTTGCATTCTCAGAGCATGTGGGGGGTTGTTAATGAGGGCAGTAGAGGCAGGTTTAAGGTGATGACAGGAAGGTTTATGCTGCAGGTCTTGTAGCACCAGATCTTGTCAGTAATTTTGATGTGGCCTTAAGTAACAATGGTCTATCTTGACATCATCTAATTTTGCATACTTTAAGCAAATGTGTGCTGTTTTGTGAATTAGAACTTAACCCTGATCAATTGAAAAAGAGAAACAGGGCTAGGAAGGTGGCTCATTGGTAGAGTGCTTGCCTAGCATGCATGAGGCCCTGGGATCAATTCCTCAGTACCACATAAGCAGAAAAAGCTGGAGATGGCACTGTGCCTCAAGTGGTAGAGCACTAGCCTTGAGTGAAGAGCTGAGGGACAGCACCCGGGTCCAGAGTTCAAGCCCCACGACTGACAAGAAAAAAAGAGAGAGAAACAAACTAATGTTATTTTATTTATAGTCATAGTTTGTACCTTATTTCAAAATTAAAGCATTTACTTGTACATTAAAATTATTCTGTCTAGAATGTTTGCTATTTTTGTTCATAATGGAGACACCAGATGCCATTGGTCTTATATGGCTGGTGTTGGGATAGGGTAGGGTCAAAGAAATCACATTTTCCTTGTTCAGCTGAAAGTCTTTCAGCAAACCAAGGCCAAGCAGTGGAAAGCAGAAACACTGTCCCTGGGGATCCCTATTATGGGTTAACCCCACATAGGAGTAAAAGCCTGAGAGACAAAGAAGCCCTTAGGGCTTTGGGTAAGGGAACATGGACTCATTGGATTCCAGGCTTAACAAGGACAAAAATCAGTGTCCACTAGAGGAAAGACAAGAGAGCAGAAAGGATAAAAATAGGCTAACACTTGCTCATGGGGTCTCCCTGCAATTTTACTTTGCCTTCCTTCTTGCTGAGTTTGATAAGCTTGTCAAGAAACTTAGAGAAAGATGCTTATAAAGACCATGGACAGGAAAGTGAGTTTCTTCTAGTCTTTTGTTACTCTAACTATTGGGAGCGGATATGAATATCCCCGCTGGCAAAGACCCATTTGGGATTGACTCTAGAGACCCCTGCTCCTCCTCCCACAGGAGACACATCCTCTGAAATAGAAGCTGAGAAGGAAAGCAGCCCTCCCCCCCCACAAATAGCTCATGAGGGGTATCTGCTGATGGAGCCACTGGACAAGTCTGTACCCCCCTAGCAGGGAGGAGCAGAAGGAAGGAGGCGGGAAGACAGAGAATAAATAACCCTGACCAGAGAGGTCCAAAGGAGGAGGTGGAGACAGAAAGGGCTGGGCTTTAGTGCAGCTTGCCAGACCTCTTACAAGAGTACTGGAGAGAAGGGCACACTGTCCTTGAGGACAGTTCAGGTGAGTGCAGACCAGGGCCAGTACTGGGTGTGGGAGTTTCTTGCAGCTAAGTATCTTCTGTTGCACCTGCTGAATGAGCAGCCAGGCTGTGAAGTTCCAGCTGTATAGGGGTAGGGCTAGACAATGTGAAGGACTGACAGTCTTAGTGATGCTGTGTTCCTGGGAGGAAGGAAGGTTGTGCAGGTAGGTGTTAAACGTTGCTGAAGTATAGTTTTCAAGCTATTTTTCAGTGATCACTTTACTAGGACAACTCATTTCAAGGCATGAATAAATGTATTTGGAGACAGAACAGAGGAAGTTGGGGTTACAGTGGGCCTGGATGAGAGATGAATGGGGCTTCAGTGTGTGGACACACCTGACCTAAGTTGGCTGAGTGATGGTAGCTCAGTTTACTCCCGGATGCCAGGCTACAGGTTATGTTGTGTTTGGGGATGTGAGTCTGGCCAGAGATCTGTCTCTATTCTGCAGCAGGAGTCAGACTGTGGCGAGTCAGCATTTTATAATCCTGGCTCAGTCTGTGCCCAGGAGCAGAATTCAGACTCCAGTCCATTTAAAATGTGGCTTTGGTTCTACACTGCCACCTCCCTGCCTGGTACACTTTACCCCAGACACACGGAAGTGCATGTACTTTCCCAAACATGGTCTGTTCTTGCTCGCTTTCAGTCTTTGTCCTTGCCAAAGGACAATTTCAATAACAGATCTGTTGCTTAAATTTGTCTTCATAGCTCAGAGTTAAGCTCAAGCTCCCGGCCGGCAATGTTTGGCAAACCACTGTGACATGACTGTACCTCTGTATGTCTCTGGCCTCATCCTGAGCTCTCCAGTGCTGTCAGTGGTCTAACCACCTGGACCTTGTTTCTGTTCCATGCATTCCCAAATTCATTCTTTCCTTCCCTTGGGTCTTCCATGCCTGATAAATGCTGTTTCCCTTCTTACTTCCTCAGAGAAGCTTTCTCTGAACCCTGTTTGGATTCCATCTTTCTCTGTCCTATCACTCCTTCTTGTCTTTAGTGCCCTTATCTTGATCTGAAAATAGGTTGCTTATTTCTTTGTTATTCCGATGTGTAAGCTGCAGGAGAGCAATGCTTCTGTCTGTATCCATAGCTCTTCATCTCCAGTTTTGACCCTTTGTCCCCACATCCCCTGATCTGCCGCAGTCATACAAGCCATAGCCAGCATCAGCTCTTCAGGGAAACCCTTTGAGCCTAAAATACTGAGCGAGCTCTTGTTCTGAGTTGCTGGTGTTTTCCCTTGTTCTTACCACAGTGTACCACCATAATAGTGAATTTGTCTCAATCTCTCCTTACCTGTGTCTTGTTTCTTTGCCTCCTATGCTGAGTGTAGAGCTGGGAGAACGGGAGTCAGCTACTCAGTAATTGTTGAAACAAAATCAATGTGCTGGATAAAAAAAAAAAAAGAATATGTTGACCAAAGTCCTACTTTTGGCTTTCCTCTTGCCTACATTAGCAGGCATTTACCAGACCAGCTCCAAAGGGCACTAGTGACCAGTCCAAGCCTGTAGAATCCCCAACCCTAGAAACTGGAGGTGACTTTGGGGAAAAGTCTGATGCAAATGAATAAGGTGTGTGTGAAAGCTCTATTCTGTGTTTTGGAGGTCAGAAATTTCTATTATCGTCTCAACCATTTGTGTGTGTCTCTGTGTGTGCTCACACGTATGAACATGGATGTTGGTGCTAGGACTTGGACTCAGGCTTAGGTGTTGTTCTCAAGCTTTTTTGTTCAAGTCTGGTGATCTACCACTTGAGCCTCAGTTCTACTTACTGCTTTTTGGTGGTTAATTGGAGTAAGAGTCTCACAGTCTTTCCTGCCCAGACTTGTTTTGCCCTGAGGTCTTCAGATCTCAGCTTCCTGAGTAGCAGGACTACAGGTGTGAACCGACAGTGCTTGGCTCATCTTGATCATTTAAAAAAGAGTGACGATATTCTTCAAGATTCACCCAAGAAAGACCTGAGGTACAAGTGGGTTCAGATAATTTATGTGGATGTGTTCCCGGCGGATCCTATCTTCTGAAAGTGTTAACAAAATACTTTGACAATCAAGTGACAATCTACAAACTGCCAACCACTGAATCTCCCCTGAGGTGTGCCTTCCCTCCTTGGGCCTGACAGAAGGACCCAGAAGCTCCCAGATATGTCTGGACTTCCCTCTCATTACATTCTCTTCCAAATAGTCTGGCAAAGAGGCTGGCAGTAGTACTAGAGGCTCCCGAACTACTGCGCTGAAACTGTCTGTATTTTTGGCCTAGATAGTGATAGCGACTGCTCATACCATCTTCCATTCCTTCTTGTTTCCCTTCACTGAAGTAGAAGAGCCGCTCAAGGGCCCTGAGCTGGTGAGAGATCCCTGGACCTATAGTTTCTCAATTTTGCATTTCTAAAAGATTAATGGAGTACTAGCTACAAAATATCCATCTATTCTTGGTGTGTGTGTGTGTGTGTGTGTGTGTGTGTGTGTGTGTGTGTGTGTGTGTGTGTGTGTGTGTGTGTGTGTGTGTGTGTGTGTGACTCCTGGACTTGAACTCAGGGCCTGGGAACTGTCCCTGAGATTTTTCTGTTTTTGCTCATGGCTAGCACTCTACCCCTTGAGCCACAGCTCCACTTCCAGCTTTTTGAGGATTAATTGCAGATAAGAGTCTCACAGATGTTCCTGCTGGGCTGGCTTCAAACTGCAATTCTCAGATCTCAGCCTTCTGAGTATCTAGGATTATAGGCATGAACCACTGGTGCCTGGCTCATCCATCTAATCTTAAAGAGATTGGAAGAGAGACAGGCCTGGCATAATGGAAAGCATATGCATGTGGCAGTCAGGGGTCTGCCTAATATTCTGCCATATGGAATTAATAATATTTACATGGAGGTTGTTGAGAGACTCTAATTAGATAAGGAGATGGATAGTTGGTAGATGACTTAAGTTTTTAAATCTCCACTTTGGGGTCTGCCCAGGTCACAGCCCAGGGAGTTGGGGCTGGAAGAGGAGCCTACTCTAAGTCCCCATATGGGAATGCTGTCGGTACTGTCCTATTACTTTCTCTTCTGAAATTATACCTGGGCCCTGTGTCTCCCTTACTAAGCCCTCTTCTTCTTTCATACTGGGCAGAATGTCTCAGTTTCCAGAATGTGCAAGGTAATTAAAGCTAGCCTATAGACTTGAAGCAAGTCTAGGTTGTTTCTACTTTATTAACAATTGCTAAGCCCTGGGATATGGTTTAACATTTTTGAGTTTTCTAAATTTTCTCATCTATGGTGTAGAGAGGATGCAGAGAGTTCTATCATGCAGAGATAATAGCTATATATTTGGTACCTTATGTCTGGCATTTTGTAAGAATTCTATGATCTCTGTCCATGTAATAAACCACAAAATCAGATTGGGTATGTCTTCATTGTTCTCTTGAGTCAGAAGAGAAGGTGAATAACCTCCAGTCTTCTTCCCTATCTGCTATTCTGTAGGCGTATGAGAGGGAATGGATTCAGTTCAGGAGAGGAGGGGTGGATGTGCTGGTACTGAACTCATACCAGAGGGCAGAGTCCTGAACACTGGACCAAAGGAAGGAAGAGGACTATGGGTCTAAAAATGGATTTTCTTTCTGTATAGTTGTGAGCTTCTGTTTCTTCATGCGAAGATGTACTTCATAGTTCTCCAAGAAACATTTCTGGGACTTCCAAAGATAGTTTTACTTTTAAAGATAGTATCAGCTGGGCGCCAGTGGCTCACACCTGTAAGCCTAGCTACTCAGGAGGTTGGGATCTGAGGATCACAGTTTGAAACCAGTAAAGATGGAGAGTTCAATTAACCAGCAAGAAGCTGGAAGTGGAACTGTGGCTCAAGTGGTAGAGTACTAACCTTGAACAAAAAAGTTAAGTGGCGCGGGCTGGGAAGGTGGCTCAGTGGTAGAGCGCTTGCCTTGCATGCATGAGGCCCTGGGTTCGATTCCTCAGCACCACATAAGCAAAAAGAAAAAAGCCGGAAGTGGCGCTGTGGCTCAAGTGGTAGAGTGCTAGCCTTGAGCTGAAGAGCTGAGGGACAGCGCCCAGGCCCAGAGTTCAGGCCCCACGACTGGACCCCCCCCCCAAAAAAAGTTAAGTGGCTGGTGGTCAGGCCCTGAGCTCAAGCCTTAGTACCATCACAATAAATCAAAATAAAATAAAGACAATATCAAGCACAGGGCTACTCCTTGGAGATTAGGATACTGTGTGGACTTTCTAAAAAAAAAGAAAAGAAAAAAAATGTACTTTCTTATTTTATTATTCTTGATTGTGCTTTGTTTTCAAAACAGAATGACCTAATTCCAACTTCCTCCTAAACTCTAAACCATCTCTTGAGGTCATGTAAATAGGTCTAATTACTAACAGATGCTTGAGATTTATTTTCCTCCTCTGCTGTCTTTGGCTGGAAGTCTGGGTTCTCTGATGGGTAATTCTGGGCCTCGGGCTGGCCCTCTCTCCAGTCCTCAATTTTTCTCCTATTGCAGTCTTCAGAGGTCCAGATTGATGTGTTAGCTCCAGTAATAGCTGCTCGCTTTGTGTTGCCCAGGCACCCCCCCCCCATTTCCAGGCCAGCTCACTCTGCTCTATCGATGTCTGGCATATCAGTGCCCAGTCTTAACTATTTATGTGTATATATGAGTGTCTTCTGTGTGTATGTGTGCAAGTTGAGTGGTATTGAAGATGACAAATACAAATATTAAGATGGAAAATGAAAAAAAATTGGGAAACTTCTGTAGGTTTTTTTCTCCATTTTTATGGAAGAGGAATGCAATGTGCAAGGTGATTTGTGTATATGCATGTGTGTGTGTGTGTGTGTGTGTGTGTGTGTGTGTGTGTGTGTGTGTGTGTGTGTGTGTGCCAGTGCTGGGGCTTGAACTCAGGGCCTGAGTGTTGTCTCTGAGCTTTTTTTTTTTTGTTCAAAGTTAGTGTTCTATCACATCGTTACTTCTGGCTTCTGGGTGGTTAGTTGGAGATAAGAGTCTCATAGACTTTCCTGCTTGGCTGGTTTTGGATCCTCAGATCTCAGCCTCCTGACGAGGATTACAGGTGTGAGCCACTAGTGCCTGGCAGTGCTCATTTTTTTTGGGGGGGGGTCTGGTAGTGGGGCCTGAACTCTGGGCGTGGGCGCTGTCCCTCAGCTCTTCAGCTCAAGGCTAGAGCTCTACCACTTGAGCCACAGCACCACTTCCGGCTTTTTTGTTTTTGCTTATGTGGTGCTGGGGAATCGAACCCAGGGCCTCATGCATGCAAGGCAAGCACTCTACCACTGAGCCACCTTCCCAGCCCTGCTCATTTCTGTTATCCTAAAGTTTCTTGCTCTGAACTCAACACCACCATGCACCGACTTCAAACATTTTTTACTCCCTCACAAGACTCTGTGAAGTTCAGACACATCTGACAGTTCTCTATAACACTAGGCTTTGTTATTACCACTAGATGCTAACTGATTAACTCTTCTATTGATGGAACTCATTTCATCTTCAACAAGCATTAACTTAATACTAATTATAGCAGGGGCTCTCTATAAATCAGGTAAAAATAAATATTTCTTACCAGGAGGGCAAATACATGAAATAAGTCCAAAGTAGAGTTATTTAGGAGCACAGAACAGGAAACATTTAATTACACCCAGGGGAAAGAAGCTTAGGAAAAGTAGCGTGGATAGAGAAAGTAAGCCAGGATGAGAAAAATGATTGTTGGAAGTCAAGAGAGAGTTCTGGGAAGAGCATATTTTCTTGACAGAAGGATGAGAACTAAAAAAAAAAAAAAGACATGAAGAACAGAGTCCCAGGAATTAGTTTTGAATTTGTAAAACTGTATGTGCCCTCCTAGTCACACAGGGAGCAGAGAGGAAAAAGACCTGACCTTAAGAAGTTTGAGGGGTTGTTTTTTTCTTTTCTTTTTTTGTTAGTTGTGGGGCTTGAATTCTGAGCATGGGCATTGTCCCTGAGCCTCTTTGTGTTTAAGGCTAGTGCTCTGCCACTTGAGCCATAGTTCAACTTCCAGTTTTCTGGTGGCTAATTGGAGATAAGAGTCTCACGAGGACTTTTCTGCCCAGGCTGCTTTGAACCACAGTCCTAGGATCTTAGCCTCCCGAGTAGCTAGGATTGCAGGTGTGAGCTACTAGTGACTGGCTAAGAAGTTTTATTTTTAATTTTTAAATTCTTTTAAAAATCCTTCTCTTTTTCTCCTTCGTTCCTTCCTTCCTTCTTTCCTTCCTTCCTTTTTCCTTCTCTCCTTTCCTCCCTTATCCCCTTCCTCTCTCCTTTCTCTTTTCTTTCCTTCTTTAAATACAGGACCTCCTACTTATAAGACAAATGTCTTATGTTTGAGCCATAATCTCAGCCATATTTTTAAAAAATAGGCTCTTCTGAACTTTTATCTGGCTCAACCTTGAACTTCAATCCTGAGTGCCTAGGATTATGGCTTCTTTTTAAAATATATTTTATTGTAAAGATACTGTACAGAGGGGCTACATGAGTAAGGTAATGAGTACATTTCCTATTGAGTATTGTTACCCCCTCCTTTGTTTTAATGGCCTTTTTTTTTTTTTTTGTCAGTTGTGGGGCCTGAACTCGGGGCCTGGGCTCTGTCCCTCAGCTATTCAGCTCAAGGCTATGGCTCTACCACTTGAGCCACAGTGCCACTTCCAGCTTTTTCTGCTTATGTGGTGCTGAGGAATCGAATCCAAGGTCTCATGCATGTAAGACAAGCGCTCTACCACTGAGCCACCTTCCCAGCCCCTTTATGGCTTGTTTCTGAAGCAGAGTCTTGCTGACTTAAAATTTCTCTCTCCTTAGGCTGGCCTTGAACGATGATCCTCCTATCTTTGCCTCCTGCACAGTTGGGATTATAGGAATGAGCTTTCATGCCCATGGAGTTTTCAAGGGCATTTGAAAAGCAAGAAGTAATGATCTGATTTCATCTAGTAAGATTGTATTGACCTGCTTTTCTAGGACTGCCCCAGAGGCATGGAACTTAGGATTGGAGATCTGGCTTGTGTGACTAATGACTAACAGCCTGGAAGAAGAGGAATATTAGAAGAAAATGGTTAACAACAGCACCTTTACTTACTCTGTTTGAGATATTGTATTAAATGCTTTGTAGTCAACACCTCATTTAATACTCAAATTGACCTTTTAGGCAAGAGCTATTATCATTCTAAAACCAGGAAACAGGTTAAGAAACATTCATTGATTCAACACACATCATACAGTCCATGAATGGGATTTGAATGCAGGATGGATCCCAAAGCCTATGATTCTAACAGCTATACCAGACTGACTCTGGTTGGGTAATGTTTTAGAATAGGGTAAGTTTGGTATGGCTAGGGACAGCCAGACCTTTTAATAAGGTTCAAGAATTATGAGTATAGATCAGAAAAGCTAATTCAGGCATCATTTAATAGAGTTGTAAACCAAAGATAAAATTTGGAGAACTTTTTGCTCTTTGGTGAGTTGTAGGGTTTAAACTCAGGGCATGGGCAATGTCCCTGAGATTTTTTTTGTTCAAGGCTAGTGTTTTACCACCTTGAGCCACAGCACAGTTTTCTGGTGGTTAATTGGAGATAAGAGTCTCATGGACTTTCCTGTCCTGGCTGGCTTTGAGCTGCAATTCTTAGATCTCAGACTCCTGAGTAGTTAGGATTAGAGGTGTGAGCCACCAGCACCTCACTGGAGAACTTTTTTATGATTCAGAGTTAGCCTACCTGGTGGCTGAAGCCTATAATCCTAGATAATAGAGATATTGTGGCTCCAGACCAACTTGGGGCTAAAAGTTTGCATGCACTTGTCATCTTAGGCTATGGGAGAAGCATAATGGCTGGCTACAGTGACATATGTCATTCCATTGACATTTGCAACAAAGGAAAGCACAATTAAGAGAATCACAGTCCGGTTGGCTTGGGCTTAAAGTAAGATCCCATAATGAAAATAGCTCATGTAAAAGGACTGACTGTGTGGTTCAAGTGGTAGAGCACCTGGATAACAAATGTGAGGCCCCGAATTCAAACTCTGGGAAAAGTACTTTACAATTTGATATTTGTCAGTTCTCTGAAAAAATGAGATGTAAAGAGCTCTTAGTACTCACTACCTAATGCAGAAGGGAGACAGGTACCTTGGTTTTATAAGTAGGGTCTAGATGACATAAAAATGGCATCCATTGTAGTAAACAAAGATGAAACTTTGATTGGACATTTGAGTGAGGTTGAGTTCAGAATGAAGTTAAAGTCAGGTTTAATTATATATATATATATATATATATATATACATATTTATTGTAAACATACAGAGGGGTTGCAGTTATATGGATAAGGTAACGAGTATATTTCCTATATAGCATTGTTACCTCTTCCTTTGTTTTTCCCCTACCATCCCTTCCCTCCTCACCTCCCCAACCTCTCCCCGCCCCACCTGAAGCTGTAAAGTTCATTTTCAACATAGTGTCTTGTACATCTCATTGTTACAATGGGTCAACCTGTATTCCTATTTAAGCATTTTGTTTTTTTCCCCTTCCCCTCTTCAAATTAGAAAAATGTGTATACAAGATGCAGGACACTGACATCAAATACAGTGAAAACAGGGGTTATACCATGGGGGAGGAACATACAAAGCAACAAAAAAATATGGTACATTATAAATACATTAGAAACAATAGCAAGAAAGAAAAAACCACTTGTATCCCTATCTTGGGGTTCATTTCACTTAACATCATCTTATGAGGTCATATGTACATAGCTTTTGACCTTTTCTGCTTGTCCTAAACATGCACTAGTTTTTGCAGATAAGGGAAACCATGGGACCTATGTTTCTTTGGGCCTGGCTTACTTCACAATATATTTTTTTCCAAATCTTTCCATTTCCTAACAAATGGGGTGATGTCATTCTTTCTGATAGAGGCATAGAATTCCTATATCTATATCTATATCTATATCTGTATCACATTTTCTTGATCCATTCATCTACTGAGAGGCATCTGGGTTGGCTCCATATCTTAGCTATGTAAGGTCAGGTTTTTATGGGAGAAGATTGGTCACAATTAAAGATGTTAAAGATGTTACTTATTTTAGATTAAGATTGAAATATCTATTAAGTATGATGTGAACATTAAAATTATGCTTAAGTCTAGAATTGCAAAGAACATTACATTAGTAATGAAGTTAGGTTTCTGTGTTAATCTATGATACTGCTGGTATTGCTAGTATTTTTTATTTGGACTGTCATTCAGCTTGAAATGGTGTAATGAGTTGATTCTGTTTATAATCCATATTAAGAAGCGTAGAGATGTGTAAGTGTTGGACAGGATAGAGGCAGTGATGGGAGCTTTTTTTAATTATATAAGACCACACATGTGCGGTGGGTGGCTTTTCTTGGAAAAATGGATGATTTCACTTGTTACCAGGATTGCCTGTGCTGGTGGGGTCAGGGCTAGGTCTGAGCCAGTCTGTATCTGGTGCTTGTCTTATGGTTAGGTTGAGTTTAGGACAGGATAGGAGTTTGTGTAGATAACAGAATTAAAGTATGAGTTTGACAATAGGACATTGGGAAAGAGGGAGGTGTGGCATTGGGATTTTGGACAATCTGACAATGGCTCACTTTTGTATTACAGCCTCTGCCTGTCTGACCCTGCCCACAGCTAAGCGCCTTCAGGATGAGGGGCCCCAATGGCACTGAATCGAGTGCAACGCATTTCATCCTCATAGGCCTGCCAGGCTTGGAGGAAGCTCAGTTCTGGCTGGCCTTTCCATTGTGCTCCCTCTATGTCATTGCTGTGCTGGGTAATCTGACCATCATCTATGTTGTCCGGACAGAGCACAGCCTACACGAGCCCATGTATATCTTTCTTTGCATGCTTTCTGGCCTCGACATCCTCATCTCCACCTCATCCATGCCCAAAATGATGGCCATCTTCTGGTTCAATTCTACCGTCATCCAGTTTGATGCTTGTCTGGTACAGATGTTTGCCATCCATTCCTTATCTGGCATGGAGTCCACAGTGCTGCTGGCTATGGCCTTTGATCGCTATGTGGCCATCTGCCATCCTCTACGCCATGCCACTGTGCTCACGTTGCCTCGGGTTGCCAAGATTGGCATGGCCGCTGTGGTCCGGGGCGCTGCCTTAATGGCACCCCTGCCTGTCTTCATCAAACAGCTGCCCTTCTGCCACTCCAATACCCTGTCCCATTCCTACTGCCTACACCAAGATGTCATGAAACTTGCCTGTGCTGATATCCGTGTCAACGTCATCTATGGCCTCATTGTCATTATCTCTGCTATTGGCCTGGACTCACTTCTTATCTCTTTCTCCTATCTGCTTATCCTTAAGACTGTGCTGGGCTTGACACGTGAAGCCCAGGCAAAGGCATTTGGCACATGTGTGTCTCATGTATGTGCTGTGTTCATATTCTATGTGCCTTTCATCGGATTGTCTATGGTGCACCGTTTTAGCAAGCGACGCGACTCTCTCCTGCCCGTCATTATGGCCAATATCTATCTGTTGGTGCCTCCAGTGCTCAACCCCATCGTCTATGGAGTGAAGACCAAGGAGATCCGGCAGCGCATCCTTCGTCTTTTCCATGTGCCCACACGCACTTCAGATACTTAGGAATTGGCCATCAAACTTCATTTCCCCTCAAAATCCTCCAGTTCAATTTCACTATGGACATTTTGGAAGGCAGTGTTAAGAAAACAAATCTTCCTTAACTAAAACACATATAGGATTCTTCAAAGATGAAACTGGTTGGGAAATCTCATGAAAAGTCACTGCAGGACCATATACCTCAAACCCCCATTTTGCAATATTATTTTCCCCCTTTGTTTTTTTTCTTTCATTTTTTTTCTTTCTATGATTATAAAAACCCTAAGTTACTTGTTCACAGAGGGTTATAATTTCCCATTTGACCATTGAATCCAAATCTAAGTTATTTTCATTGATAGTATATAACATTGTGAGGTGAAGATGCACATCTAAAGAATAGTCACCAAACGTTTAATGTGATCAAAGGAAAATAAGCGCAAAGATGTAATAAAATTAGATAATCTGGTTTAAAACTCTGACTTCTGCTTCAAAATTTCTGATTACTTTTGTAGCTCAGGAAAGAAGTTATACCTGAATTTAAAATAACCTTCATAGAGAAGAAATAATTTTTTGCTTCTGGATACCAGGCCTTAAGAGAAAAGCTAGAAAGTAAAGATTTGAAAAGGCTAAATTTGCTTTCAATAAGAAAAGATGATATGCTTTGTTATGAGAATTTTCACAGTCCACAGACACTCTTTTCCTCATTTAATTTTCTTATCAACTCAACTTAGGCAGGATACTTTTAAGTATTCTCATTGTACTAATGGGGAAACTGATGTTTCCTGGGGAGAGAATCATATAAACCTAGTAATAAAAAAGTAAGACATTTCATATCCAATTCTTTATTGAGTGGAAGGACACTTAGAGATACAAATAGCATAGTAATTTCCAGAATCTTGATTTTTCTAAATGAGGTATTTAATCCAGTTGCTCTAATCACCTTGGGTTGTATTGAAGAATTTCCCATTAATAATTCTCGTGGCTTTCATGCCAATAGCTGTGTTTATTATCCTGGTCCAGAAATGAATCTGAAGAGCTACCAAACAGGCTTGTTTGTGGGTGATTCGTGATGGGTTCCTTGGGATACAGGAGACACTAAATAAAGAAAAGCAAGGGAGAACATGTAGCCAAGTAATCCCAGATAGCTGGCCAGGAAGCAAGGCTAAAAGAAAGATGGGTCCATAGAAAGTAATCCACAACCTATTCCACAGCCTATAACAGACACCACACATCTTGCATTTGACCACAGAATCCAAATCTAAGTTATTTTCATTGATAGTACATAGATAGAATTATAAGATGAAAATGTACATCTAAAGGCCAGTCACTAAAGGTTTAATGTGATCAAAGGAAAATAAGCACAAGGATGCAATAAAATTAGATAATCTGAGCTTAGAAGCTTATAACACTGATGACTGTGTCACGACACCATAGGACCGAGTCATAACATCTGTACACATCCTGTACAGCTAGCCTAGAGGTGTCTCTGAGGCCTATGAGAGAGACTTGCAAGCCAGATACCACACTTGTAGGTGTGGGTTGGGCACTGTGAGAGGACAGGAGAAAAAGACTAGAAAGGTCCTAATCAGACCCAAAGTGAGGCAGGTGAGTATAAGAGGTGGCAGTGCAGCAAGCAGCACATGGCGTGTAGCCCGCCAGAGTTGTCTGGCCAGAGACATACCTGGAAGAGATGGTACAGAGGCTGCACATTCAAATTTGGACTGTACTCCAGGAAAATGAAGATTATTTATGTGCATTGTGGAACTGGCTAGGCCCAGGAGAATAAGTAGCCGAAAGAAGTAGGAGCATACACTGGGGTTAGTGCAGGCTCTGGTCACTTTGAATATAGAGACAGTCATCTCATTGGCCTGAAGTGCCTCGACATTGGGATTGAAAGAGAATGAGAGAGAAATAAAGTTATGATGATCATCTCCATGAAAAGGTCCACCTGCAAAGAGTCAAGGAAACGTGGGTAGGATTTTGGGGTTTATTCTTGAGTTTAATATGCCTTTTTATGCATGAAAAATGCTTGTGTCTACTCTATATTTGGAATATTCTTGGGGACATATGTAGATGGATAATAAATAGATGAATCAAACTGACCTATTTCACAGTTTTTCCCTCCTTGAGGATTCAGCCATTATCCTAGGGTTTATTTGTTATTTTTCCTAGCCTTTACCTAGTTTCTCTCCCTATATTTTTTATTTAGCATAAACTAGTTGTACAAGAGAGTGTCATTTTGACACGTCCATATAAGCATGAGCTTTGATCAGACTTGACCCGCCATCACACCCCCTTATCCCCACTCTGATCCCAAACTCATCTCCACAAGCTTCATTGTTCCATGTTTGCACTTGTACATGAAGCATTTTGATCATGTTCACTCTTTTAAAATATTTTTATTGTAAACATAGTGTACAGAGGGCTTACAGTTACATGAGTAAGGTAATGAGTACATTTCCTATTTTCACCCTCTCTATTCACCCTCTCCTACTTATACTTCCCCTCCTGAAAGATCTGTTTTATGTTCCCAGTGTCCATTCGTTTTTAGTATATGTTGATGGTTCAAAGGGTTTTCACTGTGGTCTTTCATACATGAGCATATTGCTCATGAAGGGATTCCAAGTCTATGATGACAATGGCTTGGATCACAAATCACTGAACCATTTTGTGGAAGTAAACATATAGACTATCATCACCACCTCCTACTCTTTCCTTATGCTTTTTTTTTTGGGGGGGGGGGGTCCGGTCATGGGGCCTGAACTCTGGGCCTGGGTGCTGTCCCTCAGCTCTTCAGCTCAAGGCTAGCGCTCTACCACTTGAGCCACAGCGCCACTTCTAGCTTTTTTCCTTTTTGCTTATGTGGTGCTGAGGAATCGAACCCAGGGCCTCATGCATGCAAGGCAAGTGCTCTACCACTGAGCCACCTTCCCAGCCCCTTTATGTTCCTTAACAGGTACTAAATATCAGAAATGAAATAGTGACAAAACTAGAGCTAGTAACTCCAAACCTTTAGACCAGATTTCTGGTATGATTTACTTCATGAAGACTCACTGGGATTCCTTGAAGGGGTCAGGAGTAAGGACTGGAGTGAAAGATGCAAGTAATTCTTTTCTTTTCTTTCTTTCTTTTCTTTTCTTTTTTTTTTTTTTTTTGGGGGTCCGGTCGTGGGGCCTGAACTCTGGGCCTGGGTGCTGTCCCTCAGCTCTTCAGCTCAAGGCTAGCGCTCTACCACTTGAGCCACAGCACCACTTCCGGCTTTTTCTTTTTGCTTATGTGGTGCCGAGGAATCGAACCCAGGGCCTCATGCATGCAAGGCAAGCGCTCTACCACTGAGCCACCTTCCCAGCCCGCAACTATTTCTTGTAGGAGTATTGTTTGCAAAGTCAGGCTATGTTCTGGACCCATCATTATAAGGGAGAGAAGGAAAGCAAGCCTTTCATCAACACATTTACTTCTTCACAATGTGGAGCTTTCTTTTCAGATTGTTTCATGTTTCTCTATTTTTCTTGTCCAATTTCTACCTGACCTAGGAAACTACATAACTTTTTCAAGATGAACTAAAAATTACTCTTTCCTTTGTGGAGGCTTTCCAATATTCCCATCCAAGTTCTGTCAACTACCAAGTTTTTACTTTCTACTAATCTCTGCACAGAGATTTATTATGGTTTTTATTGTTATATTCTGATTGTATCTTTACATGTTTTATTCCTGGCATAGGAGTGTGAGCTTCTGGAGTAGAAGAAATATTTTCCCCCCCAATAAGACTGCAGAAAAAAATATATTTATGCATCAATTTTGGATACATAGTTAATGTGTTAGTAGTTTTTATATACTTGTGAATCCTTAATCCTTTACAAATATATGCTGAGCATAAGTTTTTAATGGAAATAAGCCTAATGATATTGCTACCGAATTAGCATAGGACAAGGAATTTCAATGCAACTAACAGAATTTTACCAGGCTACAGCAATGTTCTTTTATTTTACTCAGAACCTATTGTATTTCAAATTTCATCTAGCCAGTGTCCACTTTTTGCTCAAATTGAGGAGAGGATATTTCCATGTGTCCAGAGGGAAATCGGTGAGGACAATTGAATCAGATAGGCAGACAGAACCAAGGAATGATGAACAGTTCACCCAGCCCTCTGAAGAGTCTGAGACTGAGAAGTTGCTGTGTCCCTCAGTCATGGCTTTGCACTTCCTGAAGTCAATTAATCCTTAGGTCATCTGGTTATCTTTGATTTTTTTCTATGGCACACGTTTGTTGAATAACAAGTTCTTTGATATATGCTTAAGCATTTTGGGTTGAGTTTCTTCATATTTACAATCGTGGATGAGGCAATGTTATCCATGTCATAGGAAGCTAAATGTTAAGAGTTAGTGGCCAATATCTACTGAGTGGCTCATATATTGTAGTCATGGAGTTTGAATCTCCGGTGTCGAATTATAACTTCAGTCCTCTATTCTGATGAGCTCTTGTATGGAAAAATAGCTGAACTGCAAAATATCACAAATATGAGTTTTGCTATTTTGTATTATTTAACATGTTGTATTCCTCAAAGTTTTTCTCTACATATGATACAATAATTCTCATAGGTATTCTGAAATGTAGACCTGGAAAATTGCTATGCCTGTCTTGGACATCTTGCTTTAGGGATGATGAAACCAAAGTTCAGGGGAAATGATTTATTTGTGTTTTGTCTCTTCTAAGATTCTTCAGCGGTGTATTTGTGTCACCTTAAAATCCCCGTGATAAGGCTTATGTACTCCAGTATGAAGCACATACCTTGTTCTCTATCCTTATCACACCCCAGGCTTCCTCTTGTTCTATATTCTTTTTTTTTTTTTTTTTTTTTGTTGGTTGTGAGGCTTGAACTTTGCTCCTGGGCACTGTCCCTCAGCCTGGGTGCTGTCTCTGAGCTTTTCTGCTCAAGGCTAGCACTCTACCAATTTAAGCCACAGATCCACTTCTGGTTTTCTGGTGGCTAATTGGAGATGAATCCCATGACCTTTCCTGCTTGGGCTGGCTTTGAACAGCATTCCTCAGATCTCAGCCTCCTGAGTAGCTAGGAGTACAGGTGTGAGCCATCAGTGCCTGGCTTTAATGATGTTTTAAATGGTAAGACATTTAATGGTTATTTAGGTGATCATTACCAAATAGATATCCAAGCCACATACCCTATATGTTATCTTCCATCACACATTTGTAGTTTCTGTATCACTCAATTGATTTTTAAAATTTTATGGTTATTTCCTTCCCTTGATGACCTTTTTTCTCTCATTAGACAGCAAGCCTCAAGAATCTGGCAGCCCATATGGTTTTGTTTGTTAGCACAGAACTCTCACATAGTGCAATGTCTGGCATAGAGCAAATTTCCAGTCAATATTTGCTTGTTTTAATGAATAAATAAGAGAATGAATAGCCAAGTCTATAAACACATGAAGGAAAAGGAAGGAAAGGAGTTGTGTTCTCCAGCCTTTGAATACTAGAATAGGGAGCTGGTTTGGAAAAGGCAGGGAAGGGGGATGGGAAAGTGGCTCAGTGGTAGAGCGCTTGCCTTGCATGCATGAGGCCCTGGGTTCGATTCCCCAGCACCACATAAGAAAAAAGAAAAAAGCCGGAAGTGGCGCTCTAGCTGAAGTGGTAGAGTGCTAGCCTTGAGCTGAAGAGCTGAAGGACAGTGCTCAGGCCCAGCGTTCAAGCCCCACGTCTGGACCCCCCCCCCCAAAAAAAGAAAAGGTAGGGAAGGAGGCCTTACCTCCAGACAGCAATGAATTACACACATGGGGTGAATCTGATGCAGATTTGGTTTATGAGTGATTGGTCTATACAGAAGACATTTCCCAGAAAGGTTTGATTAAATTTCTAAAGAATGATTTTTTTAAGCCAGGTTAAGGAAATTCAAGTATTTAATTTAACCTTATCCTTCTTAAAGAAGTCTGGCAAGGACACCCAGAACAAATGTGCCCTGTAGCTTCGTATGATGGTATACATAGGGTTAAGGCTGATGGACCTCTTTTCATTCATTCACTTTCTCTGACCATTGTACCTTACCTGTATACTCTTCTTCCCATCCTTCAATCCCAAATTAAATGGACCACAATCTCATCATTTTATTTCTTTATTTTGAGGGGAGAAGTACAGGGCTTCAGACTTGCTAGGCAGGAACTCTACTGGTCAAGTCATACCTCCAGCCCTTTTTGCTCTGGTCATTTTTTTTTTTTGTGGGTCGTGGGGCCTGAATTCTGGGCCTGGAGGCTGTCCCTCAGCTCTTCAGCTCAAGGTGAGTGCTCTACCACTTCAGTCACAGCACCACTTTTGGTTTTCTGGTGGCTAATTAGAGATAAGAGTCTCACGGACTTTCCTTCCCAGGCTGGCTTTGAATCTTGATCTTCAGATCTCAGCCTCTTGAGTAGCTAGGATTACAGGCGTGAGCCACCAATGCCTGGCTTGCTCTGGTCATTTTTGAGATAGGTTCTTATTTCTTTACCGAGGCCAGCTGGGATTGATCCTACTATTTATGCTTCTCACCAGAGCCAAGATGACAGTTGTGCACTACTACATCTAGCCTTTTCTCTTGAGATACAAGTTTGCAAACTTTTTGGCTTGGGTTAGCTTGGAACTGTGATCCTGCTGATGTCAGTATTTCCTGTAGCTGGGATGACAGGCTTGTGCCACTGGAGTCTGGCTAATCAGTCCTTTCAGTTTCTTGAGGAAGCTGGTTGTCTGTTGTCCTTGCTGTCAGCTCATACTACCACCTCTCTTCTGTCTTTATCCTCTACAGATTTCTCAAGACATCTCAGTAATTTTAATCTTCCTACTTCACCATTTTAAATTGGCTCGTCCCTGTTACAGTCCATCAATGCCTGGTGCTGGAAGGAAGGAATGGATAGAGGAGGGATGGGGGAGAATGTTGAAAGGGGTGACATGATCCAGATGCCTTGCATTCATGAACCGCTTTGTGCAATGGCAGTTCCTCTGTACAGCTATGTAAAAATAAAAAATACTTTCTTTATTAATTAATTAATTAATTTTTGACTTTCTGTATTTACAAGCTATCCCAAACTGTTTTTATATGCAACAATGACCAAACATAAATTGTAGACAACCAACCAAATTTCAGGACCTTGTTTGTCACTTGTGTTCAAAATCAATGCTCTTTTTTTCTTGTCCTGAGTCAATTAATTTTTGAATGCTTGTAATTTGGCTTCACCTGCTAAATGAATTTTGATTTAGGAAAAATTTAGATCTTTCCCCTCTCCCCCCACTCCCGTCAGTTGTGGGGCTTGAACTCAGGGCCTGGATGCTGTCCCTGAGCTTTTGTGATCAAGGCTAGGACTCTACCACTTTAAGCCACAGCTCTACTTTCAGCTTTTTGGTGGTTAACTGGAGATAAGAATCTCAGGGACTTTCCTGCCCTGGCTGGCTTTGAATTGCAGTCCTCCAATTTCAGCTTCTTGAGTAGCTAGGATTACAGGTATGAGCCACCAGTGCCCAGCTAAGATGTAGTTTGTTGAGTGAACAGTATACAACCAATTACTTCAATCTTGATTTTAGAAAAAAACATTTAGATAAGCTTTCAAATTACAGCCAACTTTATCTCATACCAATGTGTCTTCCATTCTCATACCCAGTGAGTTCTACATCCTCTTGCCCATTTCTGCTTATTTGAACTTTTTGGGGTTTATCTCAATTCCTCATTTTTACAACAAGTTAGGACAAATCTTACTTTTTAAAAGTCCTTATTTATCCAACACACACACACACACACACACACACACACACACACACACACACACACACACACACACGTACTTTCTTTCAAGAGCCCAGTGAGAACCAACAGAAAATTCCTAAAGTCCACACTTCTACTACTTCCTCTGACTCTCAATCCCTTCTTCTTACCCAATATTAGAAACTTATTATTAGTGTATCATTCCCTTACTTCCCTCTTCTTCAATGGACTATAAAGTCTCAAAGGCAGAAAAATGAATCTTGCTCATTTCTAAAGCCTCTCAGCCTTAAATATGTACAAAAATAAGTGAATGACTGCTTAATATAATAAGAAGAACAGAAAAATCTTTATTGGTAGTTACTTCCTATATAAATCCCTTAATGTATAATGACACTCATACTACTATAAGTGAGGTGCTGTAATTATTCTAGCTTAATAATTGAAGGAATCAAATAGTAAACAAGTAAATAACTTATTCTTCTGCTTATCTAGCACTCTGCAGACTTCTAACAATGAACTAATTACACATGTTCCCATATATAATATATTACATATTACATACATATATGTATGTATATATGTATATGTGTGTATATATACGTACATAACGTGTATACACATATATACACAAATTTGAAGTTTTGAAGGGCAAAGCAATGTAGAAATCATTTTTGTGTTTCTGGTAGCTAACATAGGGCTAACAAAGTCAACATTTAGAAAAGTCAGCATTTAGAAAACATATGTGAAATTAATGAGACAGTAAATACTCAAAAGCAATTTTTCAGAGCTACTAATGTACCCCAGTGGTAGAGTGCTGGCCTAGCATGTGAAAAACCCTGGATTTGATCTGATAGTAACAATTTTTCACTACAATGTGTCATCACTCTTCCGGAATGCTCTTAACGAAGCTATGAGTAAGGCTTCATCCATTTAGAAGTTTTGTTTGTCTGTATAGCTCTGCACAGTGCTCTTAGCCCCGAAAACGTTCAGTATCCTCAGTTCTGGCCTTTTCCTCTAAGCACCTTCAGCATGGCTTTCCTGATGTGCTTGGACTTGACACTGTAGATAATGGGATTGAGTACAGGAGGAACCACCAGATACAGATAGGCAACAAGAGAATGTACAATGTGGGGTAGGTGTCTTCCAAAACGATGGATCATGGATACACCTATGACTGGGATGTAGAAGACCAGAACAGCTAAGATATGAGAAACACAGGTGTTGAGAGCTCGAACACGCTCCCTAGGAGAGGCCAGCCCCATCACCGTGTGGAGAATAAGGGCGTAGGACAGGACGATGAGCAAGGAGTCTACACCCACTGTGGACAGAACCACATACAACCCATACAGGATGTTGACGGTAATGTCCGCACAGGCCCTTTTCATGACATCAGCATGGAAGCAGAATGAGTGCGACAAGAGAATCTTACCAGGGCAAAAGTTGAGTCGTTTCAGCAAGAAGGGTACTGGGAAGAGGGACAGAGTGGCTCGAGCCACAATGGCCATCCCAATCCTGATGATGATGTTATTTGTGAGGATGGTGGCATAGTGCAAAGGGTTGGAGATGGCCACAAAGCGGTCAAATGACATGGCCAGGAGGACCGAGGACTCGACCACAGAGAAAGAGTGCAAGAAAAACATCTGAATCAAGCAAGGGTTGAAGCCAATGAACCGCTGGTCAAACCAGAGCACAGCCAAGGTGGTGGGGAGGGTGGACATGGTGAGGCCCATATCTGTGAGGGCCAGCATCGACAGGAAGTAGTACATGGGCTGGTGCAGGCTGGAGGTCCTCACGATAGCCAAGAGGATGAGGCAGTTTCCAGTGAGTGCCACGGTGTACATGGAAGAAAAGGGGATGGAGATCCAGCCATGAATGGCCTCTAGTCCTGGAATGCCAATCATGAGGAAAGCAGGTGGCTGGTAGAAAGAGATATTGACATTGTCCTGGGAAGAAAGCATCTCTGAAGGCACCTGAGGGCTGTGAAGAGACATGACCGCTTTAATGTGGGTAGAACTCTAAGGGAAGAAGGCAAAGTTATTGGTTAAAAACAACAGTTCTGTTACCTGCTGATATGGCTTCAAGCATACTACCAAATATGAGAAATTCGAAGCAGATTTGAAAATATACTTCTATATAATCAAAAATAGTATTTCTAAAAGAACAAATAACTGTACTTAAAGGCAGCAATTTCAAAATGATCATTTGATTGTGTGAAACACTGTTCTCTTCACAACTGAACAAAACACTCCTTTAAATCATTAAGCAATCCTGAAAAGCCCAGTGTAGAATCCTCTTTTTAATTAAGAAAGAGCGACATTACAGTAATAAATAAGAAAACATACTGCAATAGCCCGAAAGGTAGTCCGCATGGGCTTGAGATTGTTATTTTTCTTCTCTTGAATTCAGCTTTTAGCTCCCAATGCAAACAAGTAAACATATAAATGAAAAACAAGGAAAAAGATGGCCTAAAGACAAAATCAATCAACAAACCCCCAAAAGAACAACAACAATAGCAGTAGCATCAAAACACCATTAGGGAAATGGCCACTCTACTCTCTTTCAATAGAGATTGGAAAACGCACTCAAAATAGGCCGGTTTTACTCTAGTGGCTAGAATTCACATTATGCCAAATCTAGACAATTTAGTCAGCTTACTCTGAAGGTAAGAATGACCAATTTTGTTGGGGTGGTGGTGGGGACAAGAGGCTAGTGATGTTGACAAGCATTTTGCCTACAGGGCAAAGATTGTGTAGATCCTATTTTGGTAGATTTTAAAAGGTACATAGCGAACTATAGGTACTAGGGGCATTGGGCTAGCCATCTTCTTTGTTTTCTCTCATCAAGTAATATTTATTAAACACACTCCACAAATGATTAACTACACTATAAAGAAATTTTAGCATGAACTTACATATATATATATATATTAAAGATTGAAAGGGATAAAACGAGTTAAAGAAATTCTCTGAGATAAGGAATCATTATGGGAAAGGGAATAACATTCTATATGAATTTTTCTAAATACTTTCAAAAATTGAAGGAATCATCAATCAAGTTAAAGTATGTGATATTAGAGACTAAGAAAGAGTTGATAATTAGAGAGAAAATGAAAATCAAAGTGGTAGACCACTTTTGCTAGACCATCTACCATCAGTGAGAACAATTATAGCAATGGATTCAAACACACTAAGTGTGTGCCCATTAGTAACCCCTAATTAGTCAGTGGTGCTAGCTACTTGGTACTATGAGAACTGTTAAACAACCTGATTTTATTCTGTAACCAGTCACATGATATGAACAAAATAGATGAGGAAAACTTTTCTGGTTACAGAAGTTTTATGGCTAAACAATATGATTGTAGTAAAGTATTAATGTTTAAAAACCCAGTGAGAAACTCATCTAGGGCTAATAGCATGACAAAATGAGTAAGCACTGCGTATTTTACAAAAATAATAAGCCTACCTCATAATTAGCTACAGGCCTACAGAAATTAAAAGAGACCTAGGCAGGGAGGGAAGTTAAAAAGATGCCTAAAAACATTGTGTCGTTGAATGAAGATAGCAAAATGACAACTCACTAAAAGCTGCTGGGGGGGGACAATGGGAAAAGAGAGCGTAAACAAGGGGGTAACTCTGATGGAAATCCTAGTGAACAATTAACATACACTATAAAATGAATGACAGTAATATAAACTCCTGTGCAGGGGTTGGGTATAACTGAGATGGTGAACAGAGAGCCAAAAATAATGGTGAATATAGCCAAAATACTTTACGTATGTGTATGTGTACTGAGATTTGCTTCAGAAGGGGAAATAAAGAATAAAGGAGATTAAGGGAGGGGATGAGTCACATTTAGTACATATATGGACATGTCAATATGGACCTCACTTGTACAACTCACTGATGCTAATAAAAATGTGGTAAAAAATGCCAGCAGATATAGTCTCAAAAATCCAAATTAAAAACTATCTTGGGGTAGGAGAAAAATACCAGTTTCTTTCTCAAGTAAAACATAAATACATAAATAATAAATAAATATGTAAAACCTAGGGAACTAAAGAGGTCTGATAAATCAAAGGCCATGTGTGAACGTTGTTGGGATTTTGTCTTGTGAAACCAAATGTAAAAAGTAAACAAATGAACAAAAATACAATTTAAAGAATATTTGTGGAAATGTGTAAAAATACTGGTTGTATTGGTGTGTATGACCAATCCTAGGATTGAACGCAGGTCTAGGATCTGTCCCTGAGCTTCTTTTGCTCAAAGCGAGTGCTCTATTACTTGAACCAAAGCTCTACTTTTGGCTTGTTTGGTAGTTTAGTGAAGATAAGACTAGTTAAGTTTTTTTGATGACAGTTTTGAATGATTATAATATCTGAAACCATTTTTAAACACAGGATGATGACCCAATGACTTAAATGAATGCCAGAATAACTGAGGCACATTTTTCTTTTTGACAGCTTAAAATTTTACCTTATCAGCAGCTGAAGAGATAGAGAGAAGAGGTAGAGAGAAGCTAAAAGTAGGAAAAATGCCAAGAAACTATAGAAATAGTCTACTTTCTTAGAGAGAGGGCACAGATCCATTTGAAAATGACTGAGAGCAGATAATAGTGAACATGAGGAGTGTGATTAAAACCATGAAGATTATGAAAGGAAAAGGTATAGTCTCCTGTCCTGGCTGTGCCTTCCACTCTTGCAGAAGATAAGTTACTTTCTGAAAAATTTCTACCAATAAGACTGTAAAGCCGGAGATGCCAGGGAGAAATGGAAAGAACAATAAAGAAAACAAGCACTTTGAGGAGAAGGAGACTGCCTAGCTCTCTTTACTACACTCAGGGCCAGGAAATCAGATTTCTTTTATATCACCCAATGGACATCTCGAGGAGCCCTTACAGCCTGAAGAGTGTGACCAGGAATCACTCCACATAGGTCATCTCAGATGATGACCCTAGGGCTCAGATGACCTCAGAATAGGGAACTGGGCACATTTGTTCATCTATCTAAGATTCTACTCTACCTCTCTCTTCCAGGAAATGGTGTCAGATTCCAGTTTGTATCTGAGCTGTCAACTCCAGTAGCTTGCTGAGGACAGACTCGTCTCATTGTCTCAGAGTGAGTATTTTGCCTTGTTCTGCTTTATACTCAGCCTCTGCTTAATGCTATCTCCATCTGGGCCTGAGATGTTGGCAGTCATCTGATTGAAGAGTGGAAAAGGAGAGGGTTGGGGTACCAGGTACTCACGCTGGCTGTTGTCCGCAACTGCAGGAGCCCAGGATGTCTGCAGCAAGAGATTGCAGCAAGAGATTTAGAGTACTGTACTTTAGAAACAGTGCCTGTCTCCAAGGAAGGCCAGATTTAAGCCAGAAGGGATTATCTCATTCAGATCCTTGGGGAAAGTTGTGGCTGCCTTGAAATCCTTGGAGAAACTAAACCAAAAGAGAGAAAGAGAAGTCCAGAATCATAGACTATGCAGTATCCCATTGAAGTTAAGTTATTGGCTTCAGAGATTATCAGCATCAATGAATTTGAAACTGGAATCATCTGAACTTGATCATCTGAACCATCTGAATCTGAAATCTTTCGATGATTCCAAAATTCCTAAGCCTCCTCTGAGCCAAGACTCAGGATGAATCCTGTAGGAGTTAGCAATGTTTGAAGAGTGTTAGTAGTGTTGTAGAGGGATGTAGTTGGTAGCCCTGTGGTTGGCTAATCCAGACTAAGAAAACTATGGACACTTGAGAGAAAATGGAGAGCTAATAGAATTCTGAGAGCTCCCAATCCTGTGCTGAATGCTCAGTTCTCATTCTGGGATAGATACAGACTGGAAAGCTTGAATACCCAGACAATGGCTACAACTGGTATTTTCCATTTCAGTTTGATGTGTAGAGTCATTTCTAATTTTATGGCAATTGATAGTCCTAATAGATCAGCTAATTTGAAACTAACAATCTTGCTATGTAAAAGGAAAAATGTGTTCAGTAAGTGTTTAAAAAATGGAAATTTTGACTTACAATGTAAGGCAGTCACTCTGGATTCACATTATTCTGTTTCTCTCCCTGTATCAGTGCTCTCTCCATTCTATTATATGTCTCTGAGAACCTCAGTAATAGGTCTTTCTTAAATGAAATGGCATCTATGGTTATTCATTCAAGATTACTTCCTGACAAATGAGACAAATTTACACTTTGCTTTGCGCTGTCTTTTTGAGAAGATAAGTAAACTTAGAGAAAAATCAAAGAAACTTTAAAATTTATATTGAGGAGTTGAGGCCTTAGCATGACTTCATAAATTTTTTCCCCAGTTTTTTTTTAAGATAATCTCTTTCTTTTTGAACAACTCGCTCCCTTTATGTTCAGTAACAGATTCGGTGTTTCTTTCCACATCACACAGACAATGGAGTCCTCAAGTGGGCCTTCTTTATCTCAAATACCTGCTATCTTTTAAATTACTTTTTTATTGTAAAAATATTGTACAGAGGGGTTACAGTTACGTGAGTAAGGTAATGAGCACATTTCATAGTGAGCATTGTTACCTCCTCCTTTATTTCCCCCTACCATCACTTCCCTTGCCACCTCCCCAATTCCTCCACCCCCCCCATCCCCGACATTGTAAAGCTCATTTTCAAAATAGTGTTCTGTATATCTTGTTGTCACAATGGGTCAGCCTGCATCCTCATTTAAGCTTTCTTTAATATCCTTTTCCCTCCCCAAATTACAAAAATATATATACAAGGTGCAGAGCATCAGCATCAAATTAAGTGAAAACAGGGGTTATACCATGGGGTGAGAACATACAACTGAAACAAAAGAATCATATAGTGTATTGTAAGTACATTAAAACCACTAGCAAGCAAGAAAGAAAAAACCTCTTGTGTCCCTGTCTTGGGGTACATTTTGCTTAACATTATCTCATATGGTCATATATGTACATAACCTTTGACCTACTCTGCTTGTCCTAGACATGTACTAGTCACTGCAAACAAAGGAAACAATGGGACCTATATTTCTTTGGGCCTGGCTTACTTCACTTAATATATATTTTTCCACGTCTTTCCATTTCTTAACAAATGGGGCAATGTCATTCTTTCTGATGGAGGCATAGAATTCCATTGTATACACATATACCACATTTTCTTTTTTAAATTTTTATTTTTTATTGTGAACATACTGTACAGAGGGGTTACAATTACATGGGCAAGATAATGAGTACATTTCTTATCAAGCATTGCAGCCTCCTCCTTTGATATACCACATTTTCTTGATCCATTCATCTACTCAAGGGCATCTGGGTTGGTTCCATATCTTAGCTATGGTAAACAATGCTGTGATAAACTTGGTTGTGCTGGTAGCTTTGGTATGACCTTGTTTGTGATCATTTGGGTAAATGCCCCAAAGTGGGATTGCTGGGTCATAGGGGAGGTCTATGTGGAGTCTTTTGAGGAAACTCCATACTGCTTTCCAAAGTGGTTGAACAAGTTTACACTCCCACCAACTATACAGTAGGGTTCCCTTTTGGCCACATCCCCTCCAGCATCTGTTGTTATTAGATTTCTTGATTATAGCATTTCTAGCTGGGGTGAGGTGGAATCTCAGTGTTGTCTTGATTTCATTTCTTTTATGGCTAGAGAAGTTGAGCATTTCTTCATGTGTCTATGGTCCATTCTTATTTCCTCTTCAGAGAGTCTCTCTTTAAGTCTTTAGCCCACTTATTTATTGGGCAATTGTTTCTTTTTTATATTTTATTTTATTTGTGAACATACTGTACAGAGGGGTTACAATTACATGGGCAGGATAATGCGTACATTTCTTACCAAGGGCAATTGTTTCTTTTAAGATTTGTTGTTGGAGGATTTAATTGTTTGAGTTTCAGGTATATTTTAGATATGAGACCCTTGTCTGTTGTATGACTAGTGAAGATCTCCCAATCCAATAGCAAGAAAGAAAAAAAACACTTGTGTCCCTATCTTGGGGTTCACTTCACTTAATATCATCTTATATGGTCATATGTACACAGCTTTTGACCTTTTCTGCTTGTCCTAGACATATACTAGTTATTGCAAATAAGGAAAACCATGGGACCTATGTGAAAACAAACTTTATAACTTCCGGGGGGTGGGGGGAGAAAGAGTTGGGGAAGTGGGGAAGGAAGGAATGGTAGGGGAAAAACGAAGGAGGAGGTAACATTACCTTACTCATGTAACTGTAACCCCTCTGTACAATATTTTTACAATAAAAAGCATAAAAAAGAACCCTTTTACCTCACCAGGATTTTGGTAGATCCAAAGGTATAGAGACAACAAAGCCTAGTAGACCTGTATTAGAGGGATGCTGAAGCCGGCACTGGTGGCTCACATCTATTAATCCTAACTACTCAGTAGGCTGAGATCTGAGGATCATGAGTTAAAGCCAGCCTGGGCATGAAAGTCTGTGAGACTTTTTTATGTATATTGTTTTTATTGTAAAAAATACTGTACGAGGGGTTACAGTTACATGAATAAGGTCATGAGTACATTTCCTATCGAGCATTGTTACCTCCTTCCCCCTACCATCCCTTCTCTCCCCAGCTCCCCAACTCCCTGCAAAGTTGTAAAGTTCATTTTTAACATACTGTCTTGCACATCTCATTGTTACAATGGTCATCCTGTATCCTTATATCAGAATTTTGTTATTTCCCTTCCCCTCCCCAAATTAGAAAAATGTATATACAAGATGCAGGGCACCAGAATCAAATACAGTGACAATAGGGGTTATACCATGGGGGAAGAACATACAAAGAAACAAAAAAATCACATAGTAAACTATAAATACGTTAAAAACAATAGCAAGAAAGAAAAAAACAATTTATGTCCCTATCTTGGGGTTCATTTTGTTTAACATCATCATATATGGTCATATGTACATAGCTTTTGACCTTTTCTGCTTGTCCTAGACATATACTAGTTATTGCAAACAAGGGAAACCATGGAAGCTATGTTTCTTTGAGCCTGGCTTACTTCACTTAATATATTTTTTTCCATGTCTTTCCATTTCCTAACAAATGTGGTAATGTCATTTTTTTCTGATGGAAGCATAGAATTCCTCATTTTCTTGATTCATTTATCTACTGAGGGGCATTTGGGTTGGCTCCATATCTTAGCTATGGTAAAGAATGCTGTGATAAACATAGTTGTGCTGCTCTGTACAATGTGTTCACAAAAAAAATTAAAAAAAAACATAGTTGTGCTGGTACCTTTAGTATGGTTTTGTTTGTGATTGTTTGGGAAAATGCCCCAAAGTGGGATTGCTGGGTCATAGGGGAGCTCTATGTGGAGTTTTTTGAGGAACCTCCATACTACTTTCCAAAGTGGTTGAACAAGTTTACACTCCCACCAACAATGCAGTAGGGTTCCCTTCTGTCCACATCCCCTCCAGCATCTGTTGCTTTTAGATTTCTTGATTATAGCTATTCTAACTGTGGTGAGGTGGAATCTCAGCATTGTCTTCATTTGCATTTCTTTTATGGCTAGAGAGGTTAAGCATGCCTTCATGTGTCTATTGTCCATTCTTATTTCCTCTTCAGAGAAGTCTCTCTTTAAGTCTGTAGCCACTTATTTATTGGGCTGTTGTTTCTTTGAGCATTTGTTGTTGGGTGATTTAGTTTTTTGAGTTCTAAGTATATTTTAGATATGAGACCTTTGTCGTATGGCTGGTGAAGATCTTCTTCCAGTCTGTGGGCTTTCTGTTGATCTTGCTAGCTATGTCCTTTGCCATGCAGAAGCTCTGCAGCTCAATGCAATCCCATTTGTCCAAACTTTCTTTTATTTGTTTTGCTTCAGGGTCTTTGTTAAGAAAATTTTGGCCTGTGCCAAGGAGCCCTAGAGTTTCTCCTATTCCATCCTGCAATGTTTTCATGGAGTATGCTTTTATTTTGAGGTCTTTGATCCATTTGGAGTTGATTCTGGTGCAGGGTGATATATACAGATCCAGTTTTAGATTTCTACAAGTGTTCAACCAATTTTGCCAGCACCATTTACTGAAAGGGCTGTCTTTCTTCCACTCTATTTTTTTTAGCTCTCTTGTCAAAGATTAGGTGGCTATAGGTCTGTGAGTTCATTTCTAGGTCTTCAGTCCTATTTCATTGGTCCTCAGGTCTGTTATTGTGCCAGTACAAAGCTGTTTTGATTACTATGGTTTTGTAGTAGAGTTTGAAATTTGGTATTGATATTCCTCCAGCACTGTTTTTTCTTGTGAGACTCTTACCTTGCAAAAAACTGCAAGTGGAGCTATGGCTCAAGTGGTAGAGTGCTAGCTTTGAGCAAAAGAAACTCAGGGATAGTGCCTAGACCCTGATTTCAAGCCCCAGAACTGGTACAAAAAAGTGAGGGATGCTGTTGACTTTGCAGGATGGATCCAAATTCTCCACAAGTCTCATCCAAACTGCTGTACTGTGCAATTGATTCCATGAAAACTCCCATCAATCATCCCCTATTTTCCCTAAATCTAGGATTGTTTAAATTCTTTTGCTACTGGTTTATGGGAAGATGGATTTGAGCATTATCTCTTTTCTACTGTTTGGTCTACCTATCTATGATAAAGGTCTTTCCTTTTGCAAAATACAGTTCCATTGTATTGCTTTTATGACTATTGTGTAGTTAGCCCTTGCTTAGTAACACTGAGAGCAGAATGATCATTGCCAGGGACTTGGGGATGTGAGAATGGGAAAGTTGCTCAAAGAGTGTAAAGTTTCACTTATGTGGAATGAATAACTTCTGCAAAGCTCATGTACAGTATATGACAATAGTTATAGTGTGCTATTTACTTAAAATTTGCTAAGGGAGTAGATCTTATTTTTTTTAATTAAAAAATTTTTTTTGGCCAGTCCTGGGGTTTGAACTCAGCCTGGGCACTGTCCCTGAGCTTCTTTTGCTCAAGGCTAGGTTCTACCACTTGAGCCACAACACCATTTCCCGCATTTTCTACTTATGTGGCACTGAGGAATCGAACCTAGGGCTTCATGCATGCTAGGCAAGCACTTTACCACTAGGCTACATTCCCAGCCAAAAGAGAGTAGATCTTGAATGTTCTCACTTCCCAGATTAGCCTTAGCTCTTACTATCATTGTAAACCACTTAAGATCCCCACAGTATTTCTTATTCCAGTCGCTACTAGTTCTGTGTAGACTCTGGTCGACTTAAGGCACAAGTAGGGACAGCCTCAGCGTGGCCCTGTTTCGTGTGTCTTACACCTTTTCACCTGTGGTTTCTCCTTTGATATATGACATGAGAGCTCATGGGAGCCCACTGAATAAGCAACCTGAAAGTGTTGGGAGTTAAGTCCCTATGGGACAAGTCTTAACTAATACAGTACAGGAGGAAATATTATTTCTCTCTTCTATCTCTCAGGCAGGCCTGGTTACTGGATCTGATCCTCCAAACAAAGCACTAACACTGCTGCCTCAAGGGGAGCTGGGTGAAGAGAGGGCCTATGCTCCAGCCATACAGAGTCAGAACTCATCTCATTTAGCTGAGCAGTAGTGGCTCATGCCTGTAAACTCAGCTGCTTAGGAGGCTAAGATCTGAGGATTGGTGTTTGAAGGTCCCTGAGATTCTTATTTCCAATTAATCAGCCAAAAGCTGGAAATAGAGTCGAAAAAGCTAAGGGATAGATTCCAGACTCTGAGTTCAAGCACAACATCAACAACAAAAGAAGAAAGAGAAAAGCAAAATCATCACATTATTTCTTGCCTCAATACATCTCTCTGCTGTGACTGGTGACTTCCCCTTTACTCTAGTTTCAGTATAATCTCTCTGAATTGTCTGTCAGCATCTGCCTTCAGTATTATTTGTCATGACTCATTCCTTCACCTCAACATAAAACTGCTTTCTTTCTCCTGTGTGACAATATACCCTGTAAATCTATGGGCTATGGAGAGCTGAATATCATTAAATTTTATTTTGCTATGAGCTATCATGTCCATCTTTGTTTACTTCATATTTCTCAATTCAGAGCAGGAAATATTGATTCTTGACTATTTATCATTGACTAGCATTAAGCAGTTGATCCTGGGTAGGGAGTCTGGCATCAGCTTGGAGAATTGGTGATTACTGTTAGAAAGAATCCCAAGGATGTGACACTGGTAAAATTCAACTATAAATATATATTGGGTGTAACTCTTTTCTTCAAATAATAAAGCCAGGCCAGGGATGAAAGGGGGGGTGTTACTGTTGTATAAGTAAGGTAATGAGTACCTTTCTTTGTGAACACTGTTACCCCCTCTCTCATTTTCTCCCTCTTTACCCTCCCTTCTCTCCTCCCCCCAGGTTGTAAAGATCATTTCCAACATAGTGTCTACTGAGTATGATTGTTGTATTAGTTCATCCTTTGTCTTGCTGTTCATATGACCCTGTATAATGAAGCATATCAAATGAACTCCAAGAATTGGAAAAAAAGGTTTTTAAAAAAATTATGTACTGTTTGCAGTTCTTTCTTTTTTTAGTTTTCTGTGCCCTTTGTCTTGTATAAGTTTATTTGATCTGTGGAAGGGAAAGGGAATCACAGAAACAGCAGAACAAAGGATAACAGAAGCCCAGGGAAATCTCTATAAACAGAAACAAGCAGATTTATGCTTCTGTCTTATTACTTACCAATCCGGACTTGGATTGGTAAATGACATACAGCTCAGGGATGAAGGCGTGGTAGATGAGGTAATGGGGGAGGGAGGGGAGCTGTCCTATTCACTGGGCAACCTTGGACTGTGACTTTCAAGGGGAACTGGCTACCTAAACGAGTGCCCTCCACTGTCCAGGCCAATATAAACACGGCTGGGAACAGGGCAGTGTTTTTATGGTCTTCAGTCCCTGGAGACCTGTTTCACTGGGAAAGATACTGGTTGTACAGTGCCACTTGCCTGAGAATCTCCATTGCAGGGGCCTCTCACAGCTGCCTGGGACCACCTCTGTGAGGTGACTCAGCTCCCCAAGCACCCAGAAAGACTCTTCCAGAAACTCTTCCAGATAATTGAACAGAAAGGCAAAGACTCTCCCAGGACTCTGGTCTGCATGCATGAGGAATAAGCAGTAACCATAGCTCCTATGTTTACCATCTTCTGAAATGAACATTTTATTGAGACAACTTTAGATACTGGTCTTCTTTTACTCTTCTTACTTCAGTGCACAGATGAGTTAGTGATTTTCTGTACCATTTCAGTCTCACTGTACTCTTCTTTTTATCATCCACTAGATTTCCTTGTTTTCCTTGTCCTCTAAATTTAGTCCTTGTAATGATCTTTCTCTCTCTTTCTCTCCTTATCCATTCCCCTCCTCTGTGTGTGTGTATGTGTGTGTGTGAGAGAGAGAGAGAGAGAGAGAGAGAGAGAGAGAGAGTGTGTGTGTGTGTGTGTGTGTGTGAGAGAGAGAGAGAGAGAGAGAGAGAGAGAGAGAGAGAGAGAGAGAGCATATGTGAGAGAGTGAGCACATTCTACCCTCAAGGCTGAGTCAGAAAGACTGAGAATTCCAGACTAGCCTTGTGCCTCCAGTAATAGGTGGACTCTGTCTCAAGAAAAAAAAAAAAAAGAAAACAAAAGAAAAAAATCTGTATGGCTTGCTTCATGTACACTCCTGGCTCCTGGGTAGATCTTGTGAGGCAGAGATGATTACTTACTCTGCTATATGACATGTACTTGCTGAATTCATACTAGGTACTCAATGCTGTGATAATTTATCCAGGGATAGTTGAATGTGATTCTCACAAAAGCACTGAAAAGTAGATGTGATGATCATCCCTAGAAAACAGATGAGAGAAACCAGCCCCACGGAGAGTGAATGGACCAAATGAGTCATAGGACAGCTGCTCTTTCTATTGGGCCTGTGAATATCTCCTATGGTGGAAAATTCCCAGTGTCTGGGAGCCAAGATTTTTGGAAAGAGACATACTTGGCAGGAGCAGGGGATGGGAGATCAGGTTGAGAAATACTATGTTTGAGCAAACAGCAGGTGTGGCTTCCGGGCAAAGGGCTGGCTCTCCTATAGGCCAGAGGGTAGTAGTTAACAGAGAGATCCCAGCCCTGTCAACCTTGGAGTGTACACACAGTATCCAGAGAACATTTGGAATGATGCAAGAATTGAGGAATTATCTAATGCAATTGCTATGTTAGTCCCAAGAGCTGATGTGAATTGAGAAAGTCAACCCCTGTTTGCAGCAAAAAAAATTCACAGATCCCCAATCCCATCCAGGGGCTCTATCCTTTCCTTAAATAGGGGGTTCTAGGACAAACTAAGCTCTGTATCTCTGCAGATTCTCCCTAAGCCTTCTCTAAGTTTACCTAATATTAGATAGTAGGAGAATGGACAATCCTTTAAAAGCCTGGTCATATGATCAACACTGGTCATATGATTAACAATAATTTGTCTCAACGGAATGGTGAGACAAAGGGCAAAGGGGGGGACCATGGCAATAGTGATATTCACATGACAATATGTTGGAAGTGATCTGTACAACTTAGGGGTAGATTGGGAGGGGAGGAAAAGCAGGATAAAAACGAGGGAAGGGGTAACAAGTTTGACAAGAAATGTACTTATTACCTTATGTAATTGTAACCCTCCTGCACATCATCTTGACAATAAAAAAACCCTAAAACAATAATTTGTCGGAGGTGAAAAAGGAAAACAACATAAGGATCAGGAGGAAATGGATATGTGTATTGTATTAATTGTGATGAAAACTTTAAGAGTGTGGGTTTGTACCAAACACATCAAGTTGTATACATTATACTGGGGGACCTAGTGGGGCATGCCTGTAATTCCAGTCACTCAGGAGATGGTGACAGAGAAATCACTGGAGGCCAGCCCACACAAAGTTAGCTTCCAACCTAACCCTAAACTAAAACAGCCAAAGGTCTACGATTGGCTCTTATTCATTCTAATATGTATACACCTGAAATGGCCACTCCTTTGTGGTTTTCTACCTTAGGACTCAGGAGTTAAAGCCCTAGATATCACCTTCTACAAGGAAAGAGTGATAGGCTGGTGCTGGTGGCTCAGACCGGTAATCCTAGATACTCAGAAGGCCCAGATCTGAGACCAGAGGATTGTGGTTCAAAGCCAGCTCAGACAGGGAAGTCTGAGAGACTCTTATCTCCAATTAGCCACTAAAAGCTGGAAGTGAAGCTGTGGCTCAAGAGTGCTAGCCTTGAGCACAAAGCTCATGCTCAGGCCCAGGCCCTGAGTTCAGTTCCAAGACTAGCAAACACACACACACACACACACACACACACACACACACACACACACACACACACACACACACACACACACACACACACACACACACACAGAGGATAGTGCTGCATACATGATTTAGCCTGCTCAGTGGATAGACAGTTCTTCAAGGCATTCTATACAGAGGTACTATGAGAGTCAGTTCCCATTAATTGGCCATTGATGTGACTCTGTATTGAATTTTCTTTTTCCCTGTGTTATTCTTTCTGCTCCACCCTCCCATCCCCTGTTTTCATCCTCTTATTTGCCTTGTCTCAGACTGTACTTTTGGCATACTCAAACCAAGACAGCAGGCATTTCATATACGAGCCACAGCCTCACACATGTGAGCTTCTCGTGTTTACAGAATTTGCTAAAGGCCATCAGCCACGAACCTCTAGGAATGTTCCTGTAGTCAAACAAAGCTGTGTTTATTAATTTGTTGCAGCTAAGGGGATTCTATGAAGGATATCTTTAAGTGTTTCAAGAGAAGGGGAAGAAGTGTGTTTATAGAGGGGTGCTGGGATTATTGATAAGATGGTTTTAGAAAGGATAGTCCAGGGTTCTCTTAAGAACAAAGGAGTCCACACAATTAGGGATCACTCTTTTCTTTCTTTTCTTTTTTTTAGGGGGGGGGGAATCACTCTTTTCTTAGTCTTGAAACACATGGCCCAAGCAAACTGATGTTAAAGAAATTTTGAACTTGGATAGTTTGTGATGCTCATCAGAGACTGGACTGCACTAGTTAATTTTCTTTAGGAATTAAGTATAATTTGCATATTGTGATTTCCCTCTCAATTTTCTGTTCTCCCTTCACAGTCTGGTTGCCTACGGGGTTGATTCCTACCCTTCCCCTTTGAACTTTTAGCTTGAGTTCTTCAGAAAGAAACAGCCCATGAAACTCTCAACTAATTGAGCAAAGCCCACTCATATTATGAAGGGAAGTCTGCTATGCTCAAATCTATTGATTTAAATGTTAATGCATTCATCCTTATGGAAAAAGCTCTCACCAAATAGCAATCATATTGATGCACAATATTAGTACAAGGTCAGATGTTTTCTTCTAATACACAGGATCACATGATTACTCCAATCAGTGTGATAAGTTGTTACATTGCTAACTAATTGACATAGAAGGATCCACAAAACAAACTTGGATTTAAAAAATCCTTTTTATATTTTTTTTGCCTCTGAAATGAAATATATCATAAAGTACAAAAAAGAACTGAGAAAATGTGAGTCTTACTTAGCTATGTATAATGAGAGAAAGCTTCTTCCCATTTGCTGATACTTAGGTGGATGGCCAGATGTAATGCAGTTGGTGCCCTACATAATGGGATCTGTACTATAATACTGAATACTAAAAACTGTGGTCCTGAGCTGAGTATTGTGGTGCCTACCTATATCCCTTCTGTTTGGGAGGTAGGAGGATTATAGTCTGAAGCTAGTCTGGGCAACCATGCAAGATCCAAGAAAACCTAAAAGTAACAATGTGTTGGGGGTCATGGTTCAGGTGGTAGAGTGCTAAGCTAGCAAGAATGAAGTCTTTAGCTCAACATTTAATATTACAAAAACAAACACCCCAACTCAGTACAAATAATGGATTCATTATCACATAAGTTGTCCTATTTTTAAAACTTTCACTTTGGTCAAAACAATTGGTACTTGGAACTAAATATTATATTTTCTGAGCTACTTAAGAAAAAAAATCCCTTGGGCTGGGTAGGTGGCTCAGTGGTAGAGCACTTGCCTTGCATGCATGAGGCCCTGGGTTCGATTCCTCAGCATCACATAAGCAAAAAGAAAAAAGCCGGAAGTGGTGCTGTGGCTCAAGTGGTAGAGTGCTAGCCTTGAGCTGAAGAGCTGAGGGACAGCGCCCAGGCCCAGAGTTCAGGCCCCATGACCGGACCCCCCCCCAAAAAAAAAGAAAAGAAAAAAAATCCCTAAGTATTATATTTCTCAAAATGAAATCACTTAAAAATGATCCTGATATAAAATTTACAATGAAATATTTTACATTGATTTTGGAGGATTTTTATTGTGGCAAAACATACACAACACATAATTTATCACTTCAAACATTAAGTGTAAATTCAGTGGCATTTAATACATTTACACTGTTACACAATCATCTCAACTTCTTCATCATTCAAAACTGAAAATTGGTCCCCACCCCAGCCCACCAAGCCTGATAATTGGAGCTTCTCATCATACAAAGGGAATGCTTTAACCTTAGGATTCATTCAGCATCTTTACAACTAATGCAAACAGTGTACCTGACAGGACTCAACACTGATGGGGAAGAAGCCTGGGGAATCTTTCACATCTCCATCCTAGTCCATAAGATTCTATAAACGTAAGTAGTAGGTGTAACAGTTCATAACATTTCATATATTTTTAAAAAGATTTTATCTGTTATCTATGTTAAAGCTCAGGCAATTTGTTAAAGTGAATTCACACTACAGAGAGGAAGACATGACTAAGGAAAGGTAACATAACACAAAGGTAACATAACACAGACAAAAACATTCTCCCATAATGTAGAATGAAACTGTCTCTACCATCATGAAAATCAACGATAAAACATAAAGAGCCAAGACATCTGGTTTTGTTCCCCTCAACGAGGACAGGGTCATCTCTTAGCACAGATACAGACATGGCTCTTTACACACATCAGAGAGAAATTAAGCTCTGTGCAGGCAGAGGAAATAAAAATGACAGACATCAAACAGGAAGCAATATAGCATGGTAGTAAAGTAGCAAATGTAATTTCAAATCTTGGCAGAGCACACACAAGCTCTGTGGCTTAGTTAAATCACCTTGCTAATGAAATTTTTATTTATATCACAAAACACAGTACCGACTTCAAAGTTGTAATGCTCACACAAAGGCTGAAAAGCGCTATCATAGTGTGTGGAATGTTGTAAATTATGAGATATATTATTAAGAGCTTGGATAAATTCATAATAAACCAACAATGAGGACTGTGAGAAGTCCTGTATTCCATACATTTTCAGTTCCATTTTTGTTTCCTCTTGTTTTTGTTGTCAGTCTTGGGGCTTGAACTCAGGGCTTGTCCTTGACCTTTTGGGCTCAAGGCTAGTGCTCTACCACTTGAGCTACAGCTCTACTTCTGTTTTTGTTTTTTATTTTTTGGTGGTTAGTTGGACGTCAGAGTCTCACACACTTCCTGCTCAGGCTGGCTTCCATCTGCAATTCTCAGATCTCAGCCTTTTGAGTATCTAGGATTACACCCATAAGCCATTGGTGCCCAGATCCATTTAAAAGCTATGTATGCCAGGTTAACAAAACCTCCATGACAGTAATTTCAGAGTGTAGGAATAAAACCAAACCACTAGAGGTTTGAACACATTTTTTCCAAGGTATACACTGTTTTTTTTTTTTCCAAGCAAATTTCAGTCCTATATTCTTACTGTCCTATGTAATATTAGAAGTATATTTTATATCACAGTCTTTAAATCACACAGTATGGATTATTTCTCGTAATAATTCCATGGGGGTGGATGGACTACCCTTTAGTTCATGTTTCCACCCAAGGAAAAGCACTGATATTATGCTTATGGACAAGTGGATTTAAGACAGTGTTAGGAAATAGCTGTATCAAGCTGGCATGGAATGGGAAGGGTCACCTGTGTCCCACAGCCTCAAGGTCCTTGTCACAGCTGATCTTGAACATAGCCAGCACTCGTGTTCTGATCTGCTTGGTCTTGGCACCATAGATGATGGGATTGATCACCGGAGGCAGCAGCAGATACACATCCCCCATGAGCACATGCACAATGGGATCCAGGCTGTTTCCAAAGCGGTGTACCACCGAGAGGCCAATGAGTGGCACATAGAAGGCCAAGACTACACCGATGTGTGACACGCAGGTCCCAAAGGCCTTGGCCCGCTCTGACTTGGAAGGCAGTTGAAGAACTGTTCGTATAATCAGAAAATAGGACAAGGAAATGAACATGACATCTACACCCATGACCAGCAGAATGGCGGTAAGGCCGTAGACTACATTGGGCAACGTGTCTGTATAGGCCAACTTCATCACATCCTGGTGTACACAGTAAGAGTGGGAGAGCACATTGGAGTGGCAGAAGGCCAGCCGCTTGATGAGCAGAGGCAGGGGGAAAAAAAAGAGGGATCCTCGAACCACAGCTACCATGCCAATCTGGGCGGTTACTGTATTGTTGAGCACTGCAGCGTGGCGCAGTGGGTGGCAGATGGCCACATAACGGTCAAAGGCCATGGCCAGCAGTATGGTCGATTCAATGGCCGAGAGAGTGTGAATAAAGAACATCTGGACAAGGCAGGCCTCAAAAGTGATCTCCCGGGAGTCAAACCAGAAGAGGGCGAGGATCTTGGGCATGGTTGATGTGGATAAGGCCAGATCAATGGCAGCCAGCATACAGAGAAAGAGGTACATGGGTGCGTGCAGGCTGCGCTCTGTCCTCACAATGAAGACCACAATGCAATTTCCGAACAATGCCACAACATACATGGAAAGCAGCGGGAAACCAAACCAGAAGTGAGCTTCCTCTAGTCCTGGGATACCAATGAGTACGAAGCTAGCATGGGTGAAGTTGCAGGAACTCATAGCTTGCACGGAGCAGTGACTGCAAAGGGTGAGATCACTCTGGCAACCTGTTAGGACATAGAATGCAATCAGAGAATGTTCCCTGGAAAATGGTGGGAGGTAAGGGGGGAGGGCGTTGAAAATGTCTTACTTCCCTCTCCCCTTCTGTCTTCTCTTACTCCAACTTACGTTGTTCATAAGCTCCAAGGCCCTCTCTTCCAAAGGAGGGAATGTGACAGCTGAAATCCATTAGTGAACCATTATTCTCAAGGTCCATTTAATTTTCCAAAGATGACCAAACTTAGAAGATAAATGCTTATCCAAAAATATGGTTGTCTCAAATGCCCTCCGATGTATCCTATTGTCCCATATCTTCATTATCTGGTTAATAGGTGGACTTTAAATTTTTTTCCTCTTATTTCGGGAGGGTGGTTTTAAGGTAAATCTGGCTTCCTTCCCTCTTTATATCCCTCCCTTCATTTTTCCCTTTCTCCAACCTTCTATTTTTTCTTGTTCTCTTTTCCCTTTCTCCTCCTTTCTTCCCCCCTCATTTTTCCATCTTCATTTCTTCCTTTCTCCTTTCATTTCCCTCTTTCTCCTTTGATATACCTATTCAATCATATTTCATAACATTTACTTGTATGGCTAATAAGGACAAGGCTTTGTAGTAGTTAGCACTGATACAGAAGTAAGAACAATTTCTCTTGACCCTTACATGAGTTGTCTAGGGTAGAAAATAGACAAGCAGTCAGGATACTGGAGTGTTCTGACATGTGCCAGCATAGGTAGACATTTAATGTACGGGGTAGAGGGAGACATGATCACAAGAGCCCTCCTGGACAAGATTGCTTTTTTTCCCCTCACTCTTGAAACATGGGGAGAGAATATGGAGTGTTCCAAGATGGTGATCTAGGAAATAATTTGCAAATTTTCAGGATTCTAGGCCCTCAGTTCTATGGTCAGCAAGGAGAAAAAGATACACAATAGCAATTAAGAAAAAAGAAAGAAAACCAGCCCCGAAAAGCAAGCAAGCAAAACATAAACAGAAAACGACCCAGTCCATCTCATATGGCAAACAAAAGACACATCTGGGATCATAAAATAAAAAGGTACCCGCTGCACTTGATAAGGTCTTCTGTGATGAAGGTAGGGCGGGACTCATGACCTCCAGCAGATCCTAGCTGCTGGGTGTGTTCCCATTGTAGGCTGCCTTCTCTCTGCGCCTAGATTGTTGGTGAGCTCACCTGAAAGCCACCCCCAAAGCCACTCCCATTTTCCCCAAAGAGCTTGGCTTGACTCCTGCCTTTGTGAGACAGAATTTTTACAATATTATGAGAGCTTATCTGTGTTGGACACTGTGTCAACAATTTGTTTCTATGAAGGGAAATATTTCGTTCCCCCTTCCTTCCTTCCTTCCTTCCTTCCTTCCTTCCTTCCTTCCTTCCTTCCTTCCTTCCTTCCTTCCTTCCTTTCTTCCTTCCTTCCTTTCTTCCTTCCTTTCTTCCTTTCTTTCTTCCTTCCTTCCTTTCTTTCTTTCTTCCTTCCTTCCTTTCTTTCTTTCTTTCTTTCTTCCTTTCTTTCTTTCTTTCTTTCTTTCTTTCTTTCTTTCTTTCTTTCTTTCTTTCTTTCTTTCTTTCTTTCTTTCTTTCTTTCGAACACTGTTTTGTTGCAACCTCCCACCCATCTAAACACTTGATCCCTGACATCAAACTCTTTCTCTGCTAGGCTGCCTAAATGCCCTGCTATTTAGAACTATCTTTAAAGCGCCAGCAGCTTGCAGTGAGAAGCAGAAGGTATGTCTTGAAAATAAACTGCACATGTCTTCATTGATGATATTCAGGTCAACATTTTTTTTTAACTTGCAGGAATCTTTTTCATTTCTAACCTGGGTCATTGCCGTAACTAACTGGAAGAGGCTCTTCAGTTTGGCCTTGAAGGAGAAAGCCTGGGGAAGAACCCTCAAAATACCTTAACAACGTACCTTAGCTCTTAAATATCTTAAAGTGAGTACTGTGAGGTTCAAGGGCTACAACCTTACTTCTGACCTTTATTTTTTCTTCTCTATCCTTAAAAGTGGTCCAGGTACACAAAACTCTCTTTCTTGACAAGCATCAAATTCCAAATTTGGCTTCTAGCTTGGCTTTTAAAACATGAAAGTCACGATTCACAGGCAGATAATTACACTCTCCAGCGAGGTAATCTATCTACCTGTGTATCTTGTGGGAAGAGGCACAGAAGGCCCCCCTCCCCCACCACATGCAGAATTGTAAAAGAGAGAGCCAAAGAACCTTCACTAGAGAGAGACAAAAAAACTAGACCACAGTGTCCAAGAGAAGTGGAATCCAAGGTGAAGGCAAGGCTGCCATGGAGGGATCTGCAGATGAGCACAATGACATTTTCAGTTTCCCCAGGCTTTGGCCATGCTGACAGACACAAAAACCTATCCTGGCATGGAGTTGGGTACTTTCCTAACCCTTGTCTCTGTAGAACACCTTTTCTGCTTTTCTAGCACCTGTCTTTGCTGCAGAGCCTAAGACTTCCCGACCATCATCTCATTTCTTAATGTCTCTCTCCCAGAAGATCTCATGCCTCCTTCCTGCTTCATCTGTCTTTCTGGCAAAAGCGATTTTTTTTGCAAGACCCTACTTAGCTTATTTTTGGATTGGGACATGGTGGCTGTGTGCATTTTTTACCTGCCTTTCTGGATTGTCCTCTGAGGCTGTAGGAAATTCTTTTTCCCAGAGCATGAAGGCTTGAATGGATCCTAAGGGTGTCCTTCTGTTCTATCATGAAGCAAGTTGTGTGTGTGTGTGTGTGGGGGGGGAGTCTTCAAGATTCCTTGAGCTGCTGGAGGCCAAGTGAAGATACACTCACCTGAAAAGGGTTCAGTCCTTCTTAAGAAGAGCAGCTGCAGCTGGCTTTTTCTTTCTGAAGTGAATGTTATGATAACATTACTCACAAGGCCCATGGGAACAGGCTACGGGAATATGAGCTGAGGCTCTAGAGATTTGGTGGACAGCAGAATAACATCTCCATGCCCATGTGTATGTCACTCCCATAGGTTTCCAACTATCCTGTCTAGGGGAGTGACCTCAAAGAGCTATTGCCTTTGCCAGGACAGTCCACAGTGACAGATCCAAGCCACTTGATGGTGTGTCTCTACTCTTCTCAGGTAACCTAAGATCCACAGTCAGCTACAGGGTTAGGGTTTTTCCTCATTAGCTACAATAGGCCAAGTTTCAGCCCTTAGTCTCTAGGCATTCATTCACATTTTCTTTAAAAATCAAGTGAGTATATTATACATGTAGTAGCATGTTACAAAATAGGCTCATAGGCTTCTCCAGATCTCTGTTTTAGCTTCTCTTTCAGTTGGAAAAGCAGCCCTTGAGGGAATAAACTCAATCCGACTACACCTGTGTTACAGATAAATGATTAGATGAGGACTCTTATTTGGGTCACCTAGTTAGTGACAATGTTGACCAGAGACCCACATATGTGAAACCACAGGTTCATTACATTCAACAAATATTTGTCAAGGGCTAGCAATGTTCTAAGCAAAACAGGTAAAAAAATTCCCAGCCCCATGGAATATACATTATATTGAGGGGGGAGAAGACAAGAAATGAAATTAATATAAAATATAAATATAAGCAGAATGTTGGAACTTATTTAAAAAAGAATGTTGGGTAGTCATAAGTGGAAAACATAAAGAATAATAGATTAATAGTGGGGTGGGAGTTGAAACTTTAGATGAAGTTACTTAATGGAGAGATTTGAGAAGAGGCCTGAAGAAGGGAGGGATAAAACCATGGGGATAGCCAGGAAAGGAAGTTCCAGAAAGAGGGAACAATATGTACAAATACAGTTCTTGCAGAGACTGTGTCTGGTGGTATAGAACGACAGGGAAGCCTGTGTGCTGCCTGAGCAGACAGAATAGAGGGAGGGTGTTAGGGAAATGAAACCAGGAGATTTTGAGACCTGGATTACATAGGGCCTTATGGATTATTTAAGGATTTTCACATAGCTGAAGGCCCATAGATGAGCCAAGGGACTGTGGACAAGTTTCAAGCAGAGGAGGGATATGTTCTGATGTGGTTGTAGATGCAAAATTCTATCAGACTGTTTCTAGCTCTCCATGATCTTCTTTAGATAGATGTTTCATTGGTCTTTATTTTGTCACTCCCCCACCCTAACTTCTTCATAATCCAACCCTTTAAGTTTAAGCACCGTGTTTGTCAGGAAGTGGCATCTCTAGACCTTCTGATTTTTCTCCTCCAAGGACATGTCCTTTGCCTCATACATCTCAGGACTTCTTTTATGCTTTACCCAGCACTTTATTTGGCCCAGTCTCCCATCTTCTCTAAATGTTCTTGACATGTCTTACCTTGACATTGTCATTGCAGTCTCTGAAAACAAGCCCAGAATTATTTTCTTACCAATCAGTTATCACAACTTTCTTGTTATTCATCTGTTTCTGGCAATGAAGTTCATTCACTCATGCATGCATGCACTCATGCATTCATATGTTTTATTCAAGAAGTATCCTCAATAGTAGCTCTGTATAGGCATTGGGTTGAGCTTAGGAGCTAAGAAGTGAATATGATAAAGTCCTTCCTAACAAAGTGCTTGCAGATACACAACCTTGAAATAATGTGGAAGAGCCTTGAGTCTCATCGATTTTTATGAGAACTTGAGGGAAACTATGCATTCTGGGATCAAAACAGCTCCATAGACACTAAGAATAACTTTCTGGTCTTTGATGAAATGATCGTTTTTTTGTGTTCCATCTAAACTTTTATGCACCTTTTAAGACATTATTTGTTTTTTTTTAAATATTAATTTATTTAGGCTTTAAAAGTAGATTCCAGGGGATACTCTAAAGTACAGTCCTGTGGATCCCAAAGACATTATTTCTTTATCCATTAATTTAATCAGAATTGACTGATGCTATGGAGTCTGGCATGGTGGCCTATGCCCATAATCCCAACTCCTGGGGAGGTTGAGGTAGGAGGATTGCAATTTTGAGAGCAGCCAGGGCAATTTAGTGAGACCCTGTTCCTGTTCTCAAAAACAAAAACCAAAACAAAAACCAAAACAAAACAGAAAACCCTAAAAAGGCAAACAATAGCAAGAAGATCCAAGAAAGCAGCACTAGAGACTAAATGTAGGAACAATAAACAAGATCTATTTCTTGCCATGAGAAATGAGCTCAGAGTTTCTTGTGGGGAGAACAGTGACAGTAGAATTTGAAGATGGTTGTCGCGAGAAAAAAGACACAAGGTGCTGCAGGAGCAGCTGGGAAGAGTGTCAGGCCAGCTGAAAGAGAAAAGCAAGGTCTCTGAAGAAGTCCAGGAAATCAAGGAAAGGAATACAGCCAGTGCTAGAAGTACAGGGACCATCTGTGTAAAGGCTAGAAGATGGCAGCGGGCATCAGAGTTGGGGACGTATAAGTGGATTATTGTTTCTGAAGCATTCTATAGAGGAGAAGTAATGACTTTTGAGAGGGGAATACAGCTTGGTAATGCAGATATCTTTGGTATTGCAGGGTAAAAATGAGGGAATGAGACACAGCATAGAAGAAACAAATTCTTTGCACTCAAAAATGTTGTATTGTGATGGGGAACTATGTTTATTGCAGCATTATTTACCATAGCTAAGACATGGAACCAACCCAGATGCCCCTCAGTAGATGAATGGATCAAGAAAATGTGGTATATATACACAATGGAATTCTATGCCTCCATCAGAAAGAATGACATTTCCCCATTTGTTAGGAAATGGAAAGTTTTGGAAAAAATTATATTAAGTGAAGTAAGCCAGGCCCAAAGAAGCATAGGTCCCATGGTTTCCCTTATTTGCAATATCTAGTATAGGTATGAGTCAAGCGGAAAAGGTCAGATAATGTGATGTTAGGAAAATGAACCCTTAAATATGTATTTTAATGTTTTCGTTTCTTTCATGCATGTGTTTCTAACACATTTATAAGATTATTTCTTTGTTGCTTTGTATGTCCCTCCCCCACAATGTAACCCCCGCTTTCACTATATTTGATGTCAGTATAACATGTGGAGGAGATGGGGACAAACAAGTCGTTTAAGGATTCAGGTGGACCTGTTGCAACAATGAGAAGTACAAAATGTCATGTCAAAACCAGCTTTACAATGTCGGTGTGTGGGGGGGGAGGGGGGTGTAATTGGGTGGGGGGAGGGGGGTAAAATTGGGTGGGGGGAGGGGGGAGGCGGGGAAGGGAAGTGAAGGGTAAACAAAGGAGGAGGCTGCAATGCTTGGTAAGAAATATATGCATTATCCTGCCCATGTAATTGTAGCCCCTCTGTACAGTATGTTCTCAAATAAAATAAAATACAATTAAAAAAAAATGTTGTATTGTGATGGGAACCCCCCAAGAAAAAAAGTGTAGGCCCTTAGTTCTCAAGGGTATGTGGTTTCAGGGAGACTGTCATTGACAAAAAACGGCAAAAGTTCAGGACGCAGAGTTTGGTGTTAAATTGTAGATGCTCGATTCACTTTTCTTTTAACTCTGCCCAACTTTTCCTAACATGTGGACTTTAAATAAGTCTATACTGTTCACTCCATCATTTGCATTAAATGATTTGCTCATTCTGGATTGGGAAGATGGCTGTAACTTTTGTGTTGGCTTTTTGGAGACATGTTTCCAGAAAACTAAGGGCAGGGAAACACTCAACAGAGTGCATAGTGATTTAAACACAAACGAGAATGATGGCGACTGAGCTGTGTGACTCAAGGCACATTTGAATAGGAACCTGGGTGAAGGAAGGGAAGAAGCCACACAATTGGGTATCTTGTGGAAGGCCATTGTAGGCATAGAGAATGACCAGTGTAAAGTGTGATGTTGGATTATGCTTAGTGAGTGAAGAAAATGCTCGGAGGCTGATGTACATGAGCTAGTGAAACTGAAAGGAGAGTAGTAAGTGTCTTAGCTGGGATGGAGGAAGCAAGTGAAGTCATATAGATCCTCTCATAAGCTAATATAACAACTATGATTCATCCCTCCTGGGGTAAGACAAGAGGGCATAGAAATGTGCTGAATAAAGACTGTGAAAAGATCTGTCCTGTGTATTAAGATAAGTAATTGTTGTGAGGGAAAATGGACTGTAGAACAAATGTGGATGAAAAAAGTCTCTTCAGAAAGCTATCGATACATGACTTTGAGTCCAAGATGACAACTTGGCATTGTGGTGGCAGCAGAAGAGTAAAAATTGGATTCTAGATTTTCTGATAGCTTGGATGCTAGAGTGACAGAAAAATGTCATGAACATCTTCAAGGGTTTTGTTTCAGCCACTTGAAAAGCAAAGTTACTAAAGTATGGAAGACTAAGGATAAACAATTCTTAGCAGGAATAGTAAGATATAATTTTGGAGTCAAAATCATTTGACATGTTGAAGCAAAGATGATTATGAACTTTTTGAATATGGATCTTCATAGATAGGCAGTTGGATGTTTTTAGGATAACTATTCATTTGGGATTTTTTTCACCATATAACTACTAATGAAAGCATTATATTAGATAAGATGACCAAAGTTATAGGATATTACAACATAAGAAAAGGAAGACTAATAATAATTGACACCAAATATATCCTTAAACATAGAGAACTTTGACATCACCTTACTATTAAATAGCCAACATTAGAATCATTTAATAAATGTATGACTACATCCATTTCTTTTTTCTGATCCAAATACAAGCCATAGATAAGATCCAACTTAATAGAGTACTATCAATGTGTTCTTGAAATATGTGTTTTAAAAAGTAGAGAATTATTACAAATACCCAGGGAGAAGATAATCAACTTTGTAAATGAAGAAAATTTCCAAGTGAATAACATAAACTATAATCCATTTGCTTTGCAATGCATAATAGTTTAAAGTGTTTCAAGGGGAACAGACTGATGGAAGGCCGAGAGAAGTTCTAGAATATGCATGAGTCCAGAACGATCAGAAGGGAGCATGTATTTGTGAGGTCTGAAGATTTTTTTTAGAGTTTTTTCTTCCTAATTTTGTAAAAAATTGTTAGAGGACAGACATTTTTTCTTTTTTTAACATTTATAGTCGGGGGCTTGGCTCAAGGGGTACAGAACCCACCTAATGAGCAGGAGTCCTTGAACTCTAACCCCAGTACTTCCAAACAAATGTAAAAAAGGTATTTTATGTTCCCTAGTATAAATTATGTAAATTAATATATGTATATATACATTAATTATAAACCAATAAGTGTATTCTAATTTTTATCCTATCCTATCCTGTCTTATATAAAGTTAAAGGTTAAGAGGCATGGGTAAACAATGCCACTTACCAGCTGCTTAAGCAAACTGGTTATTTTATGCCTCCAACTGCTCATTAGAAATAGAAGTGACTTCCTTGTAATGCTATTAAATATATATTAATTTATGTAAGAGATATGTAGAATCAGAAATTAAAATTATTATTGAAGCTAGAAAATGTCACTTTCAATGAAAGAATGACTTTTTCACAGCATGTCATTATAAGTACTTTGAAGTGGGTGGGGTAAGAATGGAGGCAACAGAACAAAACGAACGAGGAAAACGTTTGATTTAAGGCTTTTGACTGTTTATCATTCCCATTTGTATGTCTCTGCCTCCTCATTTTGAAAATCAATGTAGTAAAGTCATGGATGATAGCAATACATCCTAGATTTAAGTTGAAATGATTGTATACTTAGCTTCCTGTTAACTCATAACATAACCTGAAGTAGACATCTCGAAGGGATCATTTAGTTCTAAAATACTGTGATTCTATGATTTTTTAAAATGAAGAACTTTTATTACAGCTTTACGTATCTGCTTGGTCTTCACGCTGTAGATGATGGGGTTCATGACAGGAGGGATTAGCAAGTAGGTGTTGGCAATCATGGTGTGCACATAGGGTGGGGCTCGTTTCCCAAATCTGTGAACAAAGGATAGACTGATCAATGGAATATAGAACACAGCCACTGCCCCAATGTGGGAGACACAGGTGCTAAAGGATTTCTTCCTCTCTGCTGGGGAAGCAATGCTGAGGACAGTCCTGATAATCAACACATAGGACAGGAGGATGAGGATGGAGTCGACACCAACAGTGGAAATCATGGCAGTCAACCCAACTGCATTGTTGATCCTGGTGTCTGTGCAGGAGAGCTTCATCACATCAGGGTGGAAGCAGTAGGAATGGTGGAGCACACGGCTGCGGCAGTAAGACAGTCTTTTAAGAAGTGCCACCATCGGTGTCAGCACTAGTGTCCCCCTGATGACGATTGTCACCCCAATTTGTGATATTCTGGAGTCAGTCAGAATAGTGGCATACCTCAGGGGGTTAGAGATGGCCACAAATCGATCAAAAGCCATAGCCAACAGGACTGAAGATTCCATCACCGTGAAGAGTTTAATAAAGAACATCTGGGACAAGCAGGCATTGAAGCTGATTTCCCTGGCATTGAACCAGAAGATGCCCAACATGGTGGCCAGAGTAGATATGGACAGCCCAAGGTCTGTGGTGGACAACATGGACAGGAAATAGTACATGGGCTCATGAAGGCTGGGCTGAGTGATAATGGCAAAGAGAATCAGGCTGTTGCCAGAGAGGGCGGTTGCATAGAGAAAGCAGAAGGGAATGGAGATCCAGGTGTGGAAGGCTTCCAGCCCGGGAACCCCAGTTAGCAGGAAGATGATCGAAGAGGATGTGGTGTTCTGGAAAGCTGACATACTGGATTAAAGGCATAGAACAAGTCTGAAATAGAAAAGCTACATATGCTTATGTGTTATTCCAATTACAAATAATTTTATTCCCCTGAGAATTGACCAAAGATGACCATGTAGATATGAAAATATGAATGGCTTACTGAAATTGATAAACATGTAATCTTTCCATTACAGTAACGTGTACCTTGTTTTTTTTTCTTTTCAGACCACGAATTTTCTTCTCTGGGACCATTTCCTGTTAGTTATATTTATACCATATGACCTTTCTTCAAACTCTGTTAAGTGACACAGGATGCTGCCCTTCACTTGATACATGTCAACGCTGCTCAATTTTATGTCTATATTCAACCCATCTAAAGGCTAGCACTTCACAATGGATTTTCTCTACTTCATTACTTCTATTATTCCACTTCTTTGGATATACCTATTGGAATATTACTAGTTTGTTTTGGAGGGAAAGTTAACTTTATTGAAAATATCCATTTTGTTTCACTGAGTAGGAAATTGCAAGGAAAGTATATATGAGTAAAATGTGGGACTATGCAGGAAAACAGAGATTAGGGACATGTGAAGAGGCTCAATGAGATACCTTTAGGATAGATTCTTTAGTACAACAGAAAGGTACTGAGCAGCAGAGAGGAAGTTAAGGATTAAAAAAATGTATAGGGGGGAACCTGTACGTTTCCAGATTATACACAGCCACCCACTTAGATTGCCACTTACAAAATCATCTAAAGAAACCCATGGGCTGTGAACAGTGCCTTATTCCTGCAATTTCAGTTACTTGAATAAAGAAGGATCATAGTTCAAGGACAGTTTCAGCAAATTGTCAAGAATCTATACCCAAAACAAGCTGGGAATGATGGTGTATATCTGTAATCCCAGTGACTCTGCAAGCAGAAGTAAGAGGATTGTGGGCAGTGCTGACTTTGAGCAAAAAGTAAGACCCTATCTAAAAATGAACAAAAGCACAAAAAGGATGGGGTTGTAGCTCATACGGTCTAGTGCTTGCCTAGGAAGATTCCCAAGTTCAAAGTTCAAATTCCAGCCCTGCCAACAAACAAAAAATGCAAGAAAAGACAACAACAACAACAACAACCCCAGCCAGATTTTAAAAAAATCCTTATTAAGTAATTGTGAAAATTATGAGTGAAATTATATAAAAAAGAACCAGAGGAAATAAAGGAGTGTTACATGTAATGACAAGAAAATAAGCTATAACTTTAGATTGTGGAGTTTACAGTAATGAGTATTAATTATTAGTATGAATCATCAATCAAGGATGTAATGAAATTAATATGGCCTCAAATATTTTAATGAAAATGAGAATTCATAGCTCACAGTAATACAGCACATATTTTCAACTTCTGGAAAAAGAGGGTTTTGCTCTCACCACAAAGAAATGATAAACACTAGAGATAATGGACATAATAACTACTTTGATTTGATCATCCTTAAGTGTACACATTCATGGAAGCATCACACTTATAGAAACATCACATGACACCCAATGAATACACATATTATGACTTTTCATCACAAACAGACAAATAAGAAATTTAAAAACCAAAGCAAAACAGAAAAGGAAAATAGAATCAAGAGGAAATGTACTTTCCAAAGGCACATTAGATAAAAAGCTTTATGTGTAATTGGACAAAGGCTTTATAGGAAAAGTACCTGAAATATTTCTCTGTGTTGTCCAAGTTGAGATGAAAAAAAAATCTAAGAATTTTAGGATTTCACTTCTCAAAAGTACTGATTAAGAGTTCTCTTCACAAGGGGTGGGTCAAAGGAAAGGGAAAGATGAATGGAGAGAGGAATGGCCAGTGAGCACAGCTATAACATTCAAGGTGTTATCAGGGAATACTTGGGGAAGAACAGCAGAAGGGGTGACCTTGATTAAGATGTTTTGAAATCACAAACTGACATGTTGAATTTCATTTTGTACCACAACTTAAAGCTAAGAAAAAATGAGTGAAAATGCATAAACAAGTACTAAATAAAAATATTTTTCTTAGACTATTTCTTCCCCTTGATGCTGTCTTTTGCTTGATTCAAATATATACATTTATGAAAGGATCACATTGTGCTCCCCCAATATATTTATCATTTATGAACAAAATAATACAAAATGAGAACTGTAAAAATCAGAATGTCTGAATTCTGTGCATCATGGCTTTTATTTTACATGTCATGATAGAGTTGCTATTTTTGTCATTGGTTTCAGAACTTAAAAAAGTTGAAAATCATCTGAGTAATTTCTCTTTCACCTTAATGTCCTAGTAGCTCCCCTTTTAACAGTTCAGTTTAGTTATTGTTTATTTTCATTTCCCCCTTTCCTTGGTGGTACTCGGATTTGAACTCAGGGCCTTGTGCTTGCTGGGCTGGTACTCTTACCATGTGAGATAGGGTCTCACTTTGGGCTTGGGCTTTCCTGGACCATGATCATTCTATTTACGCTTCTTATCATAGCTGGGATAAAGATCGATGCCACTTGCCTAACTATTGGTGGAGGTGGGGCCTTGTGAACTTTTTTCCTGAGCTGACTTGAAAACGCAGTCTTCCTGATCTCAGCCTTCCAATATCTAGGATTACAGGCATGAGTCACCATGCCTAGCTCTTATATTTATTCTTCTTCGCAGTTTTTCCTTCCCTTTCATGCTGAAAGTTCATAAACAAAACTAAATCATAGAGTACATTTTGGCCTGACCTGTGTTTAGCCTAGCAGAAGACAATTCAAATCCTTCTCTGTTCATTACTCTGCCGTCTTTCTTAACGGTGTGAGGAGGCTGCACATTCCTTCTACTTCTATAAGCTCTTCATTATCTCCATAAACACTTAATTCAGTCCAGTAACAAACATATTCTAGGGAATTGCTGTGTCTTGTGTCAGCCATTAAGGATATAAAGCAATTGAATTAGCAAGTCTGAAGACTGAGAAAACCAAGGAAGTTGTCAGGGGCTGAGAACTCCAAGCATATGTAAGTGTGAGCAGAGTCTGAGTCTTTCCTTAACAAGCCTGATGACTCACTGAAAATGAAATGTGACTTATTTGGAACACTTATTGCATGTCAGACACTCTATAAGTCTAGTGCCCATCAGAAGGTCAGCAAGAAATGACTAATTGTTGAGTGTCCAGATAGGTATATATGAAAAAAGAAAGAGTACAAGGTAAGTGATTCTAAGTTGTGTGTGTACATGAATATGTCTGTGGAAAAATCAGGAGCAAGTAATTCCAGGAAGTTTGAATAGCATAGATGGAACATATATCTATGTAAAGCTTTGATGGGTGAATTTGAGTGTATAAGTATGAACAGCAGGAGAAGGGTGCTTTTTAGACTCTGTGTGTGTGTGTATGTGTGTGTGTGTGTGTGTGTGTGTGTGTGTGTGTGCGCGTGCGTGTGTGCGTGTGTGCGTGTGTGCATGTGTGCCTGGGCTCTGTCCCTTACCTTTTTCTCTCAAGGCTGGAATTTAGAGCCATAGCTTTACTTCAGACTCTTTAGTGGTGGGTTGGACTACTTTTGAACCATGATTCTCAGATCTCCACTTCCTGAGTAGTAGGATTATAGGTGTGAGTCACTGGTACCTGGTAAAAGGGGGTGCTATTAACATAGATAAAATATAGGCATAGATTTGAATAATGAGTTTATTTGTTGGATATCTATAAAAATGAACCTGATAGAATATTAAACATGAGGCTGTGTGCTATGGGAGATGCAACTAGAGAAACTTAAAGCAAAGGTCTGAAAACTACGAACTCCATGGAAAAGATAAATGAACTTAGATTTTAGTTGCTGAGCATTAAGAACTAGACTTTGCCAACTATTTCATGAATTAGTAAACAAATCATTCTCATTCTCTTCTAATTTAACTCAAACAAAATTCCTTTCTTTCTTTAGCATCTTGTTTGGTCCTACTGGCTCCTTTTCTCCAAGTCGTAATATTCAAGTTTTGCCTTAACTCAATAATGGAAGCATTTCATATCTCAGTGCAGATGTTTTCAGCCCTTTCAATTCAACCAATGCATATTGAACATCTCTTACTATTCATCTTTGATATGAGACATAGTTTATTTCTTAAGTTTACTGCTGAAGACAGAAGAATGCATACTCTTCTTTGAAGGAGAGTTGGCTATGATTTATTCTTCCTTAATCTTCAGTAACAGTCAGGATTTGTTCTAATGACTTTCAAAAACCCTTTAACTGATATTATCTAAGTGCCAGGTACAAAAGTCTTCATCCAAACTTGTTTTTTTCTTCTTTATCTAAACATGTTGGCAATATGGGATAGCTCATCTATGAAAGTGTCTCCTTCAATGATAATGATTTTGCAAATTTATTTCCTGCTTAATACAATTGTTTGGTTGTATGATTAGGCTTTTATTCTGAGTAGTTCCTCTCCTTCCCTTTCTCTCCATATACTTTCCTTGCATATCTCAGTTATTCCCACCGCGTCAAGGAGCACTTACATCCCATCCAGATGACTTACAAATCTATAGTCTAATTATGACATCTCTTGAGCTTCTATATTTCGAATGTTAGCAAAATCTTGAAGGCTACAGCAACATTTCTGGGTTCAAACATGAAAGCAGCAATGAAACATGAGAGTTAGTTGGTCAGGTCTGAGATTTAGAGAAATTCTGGTAGCCGTTTAGAGAGCAGATCAAGACAAGAATGTCCATTCTCTGCAGATTGCTTGGGCATAAAGAATTCTCCCATCTTCTATAGTCCACAGATTACCATCCTACCTAATTCTACACATTGCGGTGAAATTCTTCCCTGTGGATAACAAAACACAGCTCATTTATAGTCAGGCATTTTCACCCAACAGTTGTACTTACAGAGCCTATGCAGCAACTCTGCCGTCCCGCTCAAGCTGGCCCAGAAGACACAGGAGGCTTCGGATTCTGGGAGAGAGCTAAGCTTACAACGAAATTTATTGCAGCCTGCTTGGAGTTAGGCACAGACCTGAGAGGCCAATTCCTCGTGGTGGTGTTAATTTACTACTGGTCTCCAAAGTACGGAGTTCCCAGAGGACTTCTTTAGCCTCACACAGGCCTTTTATATCTGTCCCATTATGCAATTATTTATTGTGGCTGCATGGTTTTATGGGCTGATGTAACTTTTTGTTCTTGTGCCATTTTATTGAAAATTTGTTTTCCTTAACCATTTTACTGAGATATAATGTACCCAGTATAAAATCCACCCATTTATAGTGTATAATTCAATCGCTTTTTTTTAAAGCAAAGTCACTGCTGCAGGAACCATCATCACAATCTAATTTGGGAAAATTTTTATCACCTTAAAACAAACCTCATCACCAATAGCAGGCTCTTTGAAGGGGATTTTAAAAAATTCAATAGTATGCCAAATTGCTTATGAGCATTTCTTATCGAGTGTGGCTTAAACTTCACCACATAAAAGCTTAGCATCTGTCATTATTCACAGTTGTACTGTTCGTCTACCTATGATTCTTTGCTCTGACAGCTAGGAAAAATAATACATTTATTCATATATCTAGTAAGTACTTAAGAAGATACCCTGACATTCCATTTGAAATATCCTGGTTTAGAATTCTAAACATACTGGGCATTTTACATAGAAAAGAAGAAAAATATAATATAGTTATTACTACCCAGAGAGTTAACTTAGAAAACAGACAGGTTAACTAACAATTCTATGTTAACCAATAATAGTTATATTAGAGGCATCAACCAAATGCTTGGTGAATATAGTGGGTAAAAATATAAGTCCACAATTTTGGTGAATGAAAAATGTTGTTTTGTTTACTTTTTCATTTAATTTAACTTATTTTCTAGTTTGATGTCCCAATCCGGTAGGTAAAAGAAAATTAATTAGAATAACTTGGGGTTATTTATGTTTGTTCTCCAATTGTGGGATTTGTATTGTGCTAAGGAATTGGGGTGAATGGGTAATGGATGTGGCCATTGATGTCATCTGATGCAAGGCAATTATTGTTCTTCTCAGTCTTTAGTAAGTATCCATAGATCTATAAGATCTGTGTACTTTTTAGGCTCTCAGATATTTCTACCATTTCTGGCCACTTTTGAGCATAAGGATTTTTTAAGTCCTCATTTTAAAAAATTACAGTTTTTTTATTGTGAAAATACTGTACAGAGGGGTTACAGTTACATGAGTCAGGTAATGAGTACATTTCCTATGGAGCATTGTTGCCTCCTCCTTTTTTCCCCTAAAAGTCCTCATTGATTTCTTTCTCTTTGACAAATCTTGTCAACGTCCTTAAACTTAGAACAGATTTGATCATTCATCATCAGCTTTATAAGTGCCATTTTTAGTATGTCACAATTGTTTTCACTAATGTAATTTTAGTAGTTGCCTAGCCATATCTCTTGCTTCTATCCTTATCTTTCCGAGTCTTTGACCACATGTATTCACCACCAAAAAATGTCCCATTCTGTTATAAACAACAACAAAAATGGAGTTTGTGATAGGCAGAAAAATGCCCCTTACCCCCCCAAAATGTCCAGATCCTAATGCATAGAACTCATGAGTGTTATCTGATCTTATAATAAGAACTTTGTGGGTTTGATTAAAGTTAAACACTTTTGGGATGAAAAGATTAGCTGGGTTGCCTGAGCTGGCTCAATGTAGCCAAATGCATCTTCAACAATACATAAAGAACTAGCAGGATGAGAAGGACTGGACTTTGGAAATGGCAAAACAAGGCCACAAGCCAGGGAATGTGGGCAGCCCACAGAGAGGAAGACAAAGGCATAATTGCATAGACCATAAAAGAATGTAGTCTGATGAGATCTTGATTTTATCTCAATCAGATCGATCTTATGGACTGTACAAATCTAAGATAACAAATTTTGTAGGAAAAACCACTTTGGTTGCTTTATGCAGTTTCAAGGATTAAAGGACTCAAGTAATTTACTTAGGTCTCTCAGTAAGTGACACAGCCAGTATTCAAATCCTAGGCTATTTGACAGCTTTCCAGTTCTCAAAGCTGGTTACTTAAAGTCTTAACATGATGGTGAATCCATTGCTACTTCCAGTTTCCATCATCTAAACTCATCAGCACATACGCATATTTCTATTCCAGACCAGATACCAACAGTTTGTCATTTAGTGCATGCTTAAATTTTGTACAAAATGTATTTTAACTGTCATGTCTATTCACAGAAAACATTTAGAGACCAAGATAAACATTATGTCTACCAGGTTTGGCAAATTCTAGCTTCCAAAAGCATTTGGCAATAATCATGTTTTTTTTTCCCCCAAGGAAGGAAGCATGTTGCTCTTCTCTAAGAGCAATAGAATTGTAATGTGGCAGAATATAAATTCTGTTTTGGGGTTTATTGCATATACATGGAACTGTTGTGCATGGTAGCCAATGTGCCCATGGTGCCCTTATAAATACTGCTCTATTTATTTCAAAATAGGCCTTTCTCACTATTCTACAAGTTCATAAAAACTGTCACTGGTAGTTTTACTAAACTTTCAAAAAACTTAGCACAGTGATTCTCAGTAAAGTCACATAAACATTTCTTATTAGTATGCCAAAATCAGTATTATTGGATTGGTAAAACATACCACTGTCTGTGACATTAGGTTTCATGTGAATGTTTCCCAAACTCGGTAATCCAAACAGGAAGGTCAGATTTCAACTCAAGAAAAATGGGCCATTGGGACTTTAAATAAATCTTATTGAATGTCAACATTTTACTGAAATAAATGCCTATCACATCAGCAAATATATTTTAAACTTATAAGGTATAGTGTTGGGTTGCTTTGTTACAATGGACTAAACATTGTTTTACAATGTTTGTTTGAACTTTACAAAAGTGGATTTTCCTGTGTGTTATTGTCTTAAAATGTCCATAATATTCTATCTTTAAAAATTTATTGGAAGGAGAATATCAGATTGCAAGCCACATTTTATGCACAGGAACATTTATTGCAGTATTATTCACAATGGTCAAAAATATAGATAAAAATTCTCAGTTATAGAACACATAAAATATTTATATCCAGTGTTGGGATGTTGTCCAGCTTTTAAAACTCATGCGTATAGCTACTCATTGGGATGTTTTCCTGCATCAGGAAATAGGAAGCAGTTTTCAGGGCTGAGAGTCTTAGAAGGCAACCCAAACTGTAGTTTCTGAAAGAAACCGTTTGATACAGGGAACAGAATCCAGGAGGAAACTGGATAATCTAGTGCTAAGCTATCAAAATTGTAGAAATAAACTTAAATGCAGTGAAACAACAGGAACAAAAACTGGCTATTGCATCAAAACTGCTCAATTTAGACTACTATTTGTAAAACCGTATCAAGGACCACCATTAACTCAAAGCATTCCATGGCCTGAGGAAAGTGTCAGTCACCTTTTTTCCTGATTCTACCATGTTGGATTATTAGTAGTTTTCCCATTCTATTGATTTAGTCAACTCTGATCATTCTATTTTATTGTATAAAGGAGAGTAGTGCATCCTTACATTGTTCTACAAACTTCTGTCCTACAAACTTTAGTGATATTTCTGTTAGAATCCCAATTATATTCTCCCCATTAATAAAAATATCAATTCTAAAATCTAAATTGGAAGCAAAAGGACTCTGAATAGTCACAAGCAATCCTGAACAAAAAATCAACCCTAGAGGTGTCACAATACTGGACTTTATATTATATTAAAGGATATGTAAATAGGATCAAAACAGGCCCCAAACAGACAAAATAGGCCCAAAATAGACAAGTAAACTAATGAAGTGAATAAGTGACTCAGAAACAATCCCACACAGCTACACTCATCAGATTCTCAATCAAGGAGCCAAAGACATATGTGCTGGAGAAAAGACAGACTCTTCCCCCAAAAAGAGAAATTGTTATCTATGTGCAGGAGATTGAAACTTGATCCCTCTCACCTTGTATAAAATTATTTCAAATGGATCAAAGATCTTAAAGTAAGACCTAAAGCTTTGAGATGAGCACAGAAAAGCGTAGGAAAGACACCCAAAGATATAGTCATAGAATAACTTTCTCAATAGGACTCAAGAAAGGATTGGAAAATGAGATTGTAGCAAATTAAAAAACTTCTACATACCAAAAGAAACAGTTAACTGAATGAAGAAACAACTCACAGCATGGGAGAAAAACTTTTCCAGCTAGTCACAGACAAAAAATTAATATTCAGAACATATAAACAGCTAAAAAAAATCAAATACCAAAAGAGCAAAGAGCCCAATCATTAAATTAGCAAACAAATTGAACAGTTGGCCAATAAATATGCATGGAAATATCCTTAGCTACAGAGGAAATGCAAATCAAGATGACACTGAGATTCCATTGCATATCATATGACCCTTTTATACCACTCTCTAGCGTATACCAAAGGAATGCAGTTAAGCACATGACAGAAACAGCTGCATACCCATGTTTATTACATCACTATTCACAACAGCCAAGCTATGGAATCAACCCGAATGCTCAACAGCTGTTGAATGGATAAAAATATGCACATATACATAGGGTCGTAATTCAGCCACAACGCAGGATGAAATGATATCATCTGCAGGAAAGTAGAAGGAACTTGGGATCACATTGGATGAGATAAGTCAAGTTCAGAAAGATAAATATGTTTTTTTCTTATGTTCACAAGCTAGACCTAGAAAATAATAGGTCATGACTGTAAAAGAGGAACTGTTTGAGAATGGAACCAACAGGAAAGGGAAGGCAAAGAAGACTGTGATCCAGTAAAGATGAATGAAGTATAATATATATATGTATGAAACTAGCATTAGTGAAACCACTAAAAACCATAAAAAGTGGGAGAAGGGAGGTGAATAACAGTAAGTACTAATGGGAGTGAATTTGATCAGAGCACATTATATGCATGTATGGAGACATCATGGTGAAGCCCTCCTGTGAGGTAAATGTATGCTCATTAAAGAATGCCATGCTGGGCTTGATCACATAAATGTTAAGAAAACCTAGCAGTATAGCTGGGGAAATCTGACCAAATATTATTGCTGAGATGATAGTTAACAAAAATGGAAGGATTTATCCAGGAGTGATAGGAATGAGGGCCAGAGAGGCAGAGTGCAGGGGAAGGAGAGGAAGGTGTTGTAATCTCAGTGAATAGCCACAGTGTTTCAATCCAGAGTCAGACTAAGCATGGCATTAGGACACCATGAAGTTGAGAAACTAAAAGAAAAAGAAAACAAAATTACGTTTTTCAGCGACCATGGATTTACTGACAATGTGAAAATCAGAAATGCTAGGGGGGAAACTGTTCTAATTTTAATGTTAATGAAAACAAAATCTGTTTTGAATTTTATTTGAGAAAAAAGTTAGGAATCAGTAACACCATAACATAGCCTTGGGAAACAGAATGAACGAGGGCTCATTAAGAATAAGTGCAGTGTGTCTGAAGCAGAGAATGGAAAGCATTCCTGTCAGGTTTGAGTTAGGGAGTCACAAGGCCAGGCTCCTGAAGACCCCATGAAGCCAAAGTGTGGAAAGACGAGGGATGGCCTGACCAGATTTTCTTTATTGTAGTAATGTAACATCATTATTATATTGTATTATAATATACTGTAATATGGTCACCTTAGCTATCCAAACCATAGGCTTCTCGGATATCTGCTACATCTTTCACCTTCAGGTCTGACTCACAGCGTCTGACACTTACTGGGCAATAAAGAATCATTTACTAATATGGCTACATTAATGAGATACAATAATAGGTGCAAAATAATAAGGATAAATAATAACCAGCCAAGCATGATAGTTCCTTCCTTGAATCCTAGTTATGTGAGAGGCTGATACTGGGAACATCATGATTTGAAGCCATCCTGGGCAATAAGTTCACCAAGAGTCCATCTCCACCAATATAAAGCTAGGCACAGTGGCACATACAAGTCATTCTAGCTATGGGAAAAAGAAATGGAAGGATTGTGGTCTAGGCTGACCTGTGTAAAAACTGGGACTTGGCCAGAATAAAAGAGGGGGGTGGGTCCTAGAGGAATGACTTGAGTTCAAATCCCAGTACTGTCAATTGCTCTCCCTCCCCACCAAACAAAACTTCCAATGACTAATGACATTTTGGGAGAGTGTCCTGTATTCTTCTAAGATCTTTCCATGGATTGATATTGAGTCATATTATTTATTTTGCCACAAAAGGTATAAAGGAGATATAACTATTTCTTCCATATTAAGCTACAAAAAATAAAAGGAGGCAAGAAAGTTATATAGTTAGCAGTTTGGGGTCAGTTTTCGGAGCATTCCCATACTCCCTTCAACTGCTCATACAAAGTATTTACAACATTTTCTAGTCTTCCTTTGGTTACTTCTTCTTAATTTATTTTCTGTGTGTCCTCACAGTTGGATGCAACTGCTGAAATATTCAGAATACCCAGGAAAAGCCTTGGGCTGTGAACCAAATACCCTTTGTATTGCTTCAAGGGAATGTGGTTACCCAGTAGTTTTTCTCCTACATGGAGTCTGTATCTTTCGATTGCTGTGAAACTAGCAAGTGACCACTGGAAACAATTCATGGATGATCCACGAATTCCTTTTCATATCTTAGCATAATGTGAAGCTTTGTTGCACAATGTTTTGAATGCGACTTGAAACTGTAACTCGTCTATGGTAGTCTCCTTCGGAAAAGTAGGAGTGAAGCTACATGTCAAGTAACTTCCTGATATTTGGAACACAAAGGGTTACCAAGACACAGCTATGCAGAGCTCTCCCCTAGGAATTTGTTTTAATGTTAGGCTCATGTCTCTTACTAGGCAACTGCTAGATTCCTTATAAAGACTCTCTCAAGTCTGAGAAATCCCATTCCTGGATTTTCCCCTATGGGTTCTCATGGTAAAGAGAAGCTTTTGGAAGCCAGGGTCAGGAGCAGGGCTGGTCAGGGGCTGATCCTTCAGCTTTAGTCTAGAATGAGCTTTCTGCCTGTAAGTTCGTGGGTTCATATAATCTGAGACTTTCCTCCTCCTCCTCCTCCTCCGTCTCTCTCTCTCTCCCTCTTTCTCTCTTCCTTTCCCTTTTCTTCTTCTCCTCTCCCCCTCCTTCCCCTCACCTCTTTCTTACTCACAAGTCTTTGATGACCCTTCAAAAGATCAGGGGGTGGGATCAAATGGTCTCCCTCAAGTGTGTGTGTGTGTGTGTGTGTGTGTGTGCGCACGCGCGTGCCCGTGCGTGCGTGTACATGCATGCGTGCTGGTCCTGGGGCTTGAACTCAGGGTCGGGGCTCAGGAGCTCTCCCTGAGCTTTTTTGCTCAAGGCAAGTGCTCTATCACTTGAGCCACAGCTCCACTTCTGGCGTTTTGTTGGTTAATTGGAGATAAGAGTTTCACGGACTTTCCTGCACAGGCTGACTTTGAACAGTAATTCTCAGATCTCAGCCTCCTGGGTAGCTAGGATTACAGGTGCAAGCCACTAGCGCCCAGCTAACATTTTGTTATAGAGATGGAAAACTATAACAGACTATCGATTCCAGAAGTAGATTAATTACTGTGGCTATAGCTGAAGATTTAAAGGAATTTTTAGATTGGTTTTCAGGAGGAATTTTGAAAAGTTTTGAAAAGAAAACGCTCCATGTTAGAAACAGAGCATGAACTAACTTTAACACTTGGTGTGGAGGAGGTGTGTGGGAGGTGGGAGAGGGAAGGGATGGTGTGAGAACAACAAGGGAGAGGGTAACAATGCTCGACAAGAAAGGTACTCATTACCTTATTCATGTAACTGTCACCCCTCTGTACAGCATCTTTACAATAAAATAAAATTAAAAAAAAGAAGAAATCCTGGCTAGGCCTTAGGAGATCAAAATGCTGACAAAAATGTAGAAAGTAAAGGTTTTGATGATGAGTTTCAGATGGAAATATAGATTCTATTTGCAACAGAATTCTAATGCACTTTGTTTATGTCCTGAGAGGCTGAGTTTAATGGTAACTGATTGTACTGGAGAGGTTGAGACAAAGGGTCACTTTACTTCAGGAGCTCAAGACAAACATAAGCAACATAGCAAGACCCAATCTCAAAAAAAAATTAAATAAAAAAAGAAAAGGAAAAGGAAAAAAAATGTGACCCCACAGTTTCTGTCCCAGAGTAAATTTCAAGGCAGCATGACATTCAGACAGCTACACAGATATCACTGGCTGCTTTTAGACAAATTTATGGTGAGAATCAGGATCAAGGGGGAAAAAGGAATGGAGCAGACAGATTTAGAAAACTTGCAATTTGGTCAGAAAAGGAGCAGGTTTAAAGATGGATTCAAGGAGCTGCAGTTTTAAATGTCATTGTAAAGGAGCCCATCTAGGTATTGGAGAGGAACACAAAGGCACAACACCTCTGTGTCTCTGATCATACAAAACAATATTTATTGACATGAACTCCAGGAAATAGAAACAAGAGGTTTTTTGTCTTTGTTATTTTCTTTTCTTTCTGTCTTACTTGTTCCTTTATCTGTCTTTGATAGGGTAAAGGGAAGACACAGAAATAGAGGGACAAAGGGTGAACAAATGCAGCAGTGGTACTCACTGGACACTAGGTTGAAAATGAACTATACAACTTGTGGGTGGGATTGGAAGGGAAAAACTGGGAGAGAGCAAGGGAAGGGGTGACATTGTCCCAAAAGAAATGTACTCTGTACCTGACTTAGTAACTGTCACCCCTCTGTACATCACCTTTATAATAGCAATAAAAATGAAGTACTTAAAAAAAAAGAGCCCACATCTTTGTACAGGGACAATAGGAAAGATGTGTTGACGGTATCTCAGCAAGAGCTTGCCTCTCATAGCTCTAAGTATCAAATTATACATTTGTTTTAAAGACTTTTCAGAGAAAAGGCTCTGGAGAAGAGAACCAAGAGAGTTGCCCTGCTTACCTAGGCCAGCTTCAGGAATCTTTCTGGTTCAGACACTCAGAGGTCACCGCTGCCATGGCTCAAGAGGGTTTGGGTACAGCTCCTACTGGCTGCAGACCTTGCCATCATCTGTGTAACACTGGATTGCAAGCCTGGATAATACAAGAGTTACAAGCCCAAGGAGGCTTCCCTCAGACAGTTCAGAGGAAAGCCCTGGGGCCAAAGTGTGTGGCAGGGCTGGAGTCCCTACAAGCCGCTGCTGATAGGTAGGTATGGGGCTCTGAGAGTGAAGCTCCCATGCAGTCCCAGGAATTCTGAGATGCCAACCTCGTGGAATGCTTGCCAAAGGAAACTGCAGGCAGCATTCAAACCACTCCACAGAAGACAAGCCATCTGGGCTGTCACTTGTGAGGCCACAGGGGAAGAATTATCCACAATGTTAGGAATATGTACATCCTACACGAATGTGCTATGGAAGCTGGATGCAGGTAAAATGTTTAATGCTTGTCCTGTTGGATTTCAGTCTTGTTTTGATCCAACCCCTCCTTCCTATTTTCCCATTTCTCCCTTTTGGAATGGGAAATGTTTATGCTATGACACTGTCTTGGAAGCATGCAACTTATTTTCAACTTTTGTAGGGGTTTAGACATGAGATTATTTGTGACTCAGAGGAGACTTAGGACTCAGGTTTTTGAGCAATACTGGAACAATCAGAACACTGGAGTTTCTTGGAGATGTGCTGAGTGAATTTTGCATTGTGAGTTGGACGTGAAACTATTCAGAGACCGGGGTGCAATGATACATTGTGGATGATAAAGACCTGGTACCCAGCGTGGTCTTGTGGGGGGTGGTGGAACCTTTAACAACTAAGGCTTGGCTTTAGGGAATTAAGGGCATGCCTCTAACAGGGATTATTGGAACCTGGTCTCTTCTTTTACGCTTTGACTTCCTGACTATGAGGTCCTGGTCTCTTCTTTTACACTTTGACTTCCTGACTATGAGTTGAGCACTTTGTTCTATTCCATGCTTCCACCATGACATGCTGCCACATAGCTGCAGCAGCAGAGCCAATCAGTCATAGCATGAAACCTTCACAACTATGAACCCCAATAAGCCTTTTCCTCTTCATAAGTTGATTATTTCAGGCGTTGCATTACAAAGATGGATAAATGACTAACTCAATACTCAAAGAAGCCTCCTGTTTTGAACATGTTTTACTCATCTCAAATAGAGATAGAAATGGCTTCTAATACTTCTCCTTTAGCCAGTTATTCTATCTAAGTCTAAGTTTCTATCTACTCAATGGTTTATTTCTCAGTCATATATAGACTTGTTTGCAAGAACAGGCCAGAGTTATATTCATTGCGAATACTGGAACTTTGCAAGCTTGCATGTATTTGTTGAGTTAACATGTGAATTCATGGATGGAAGGGAAATACATACTAATAATTCTTTCTGTAGATTAAAATATGCCATAAGAAAACTGAAGAATCTACACAGAGTACTTTCTTTTCTTAATTTTTTTATTGTAAAAATACTGTACAGAGGGGTTACAATTACATGGGCAAGGTAATGAGTACATTTCTTATCAAGCATTGTTGCCCCCTCCTTTGTTTCCCCTTCCGATCCCTTCCCATTCCCCCCACCCCCGCCAAAGTTGTAAAGTTTGTTTTTCAACGTAACAACTTGTACATCTCATTGTTGCAATGGGTTCACCTGTATCCCTATTTAAATGATTTGTTTTTGCCCTTCCCCTCCACAAATTATACCAACATCAAATACAATGAAAGCAGGGGTTATACCGTGGGGGAGGGACATACAAAGCCACAAAGAAATCATCTTATAAATATGTTAGAAACAATCGCAAGAAAGAAAAAAAACATTTGAATACTTATCCTGGGGTTCATTTCACCTAACATCCATGTATATGACCTTTTCTGCTTTCTTTAATTTGGCAGATTTAATGATTTGGGTAAGTACACATCTACAGAGAAGGGAGCAACCTGTAGCCAATCCATTATGGATACCTTTTGGTAAAAATGGAAAACAGAGACACTTGCTCAGACAATTCTGCCCCAGTAGTTGTCCATGGCTTCCTGTGAGTTTCTATGCTCTTGTTGGGGTTAATTCAAAGCATCTTTCTGTTGATAGAAATTTGCTTAGATATCATTTGGTTCTCAAATCCTATTTGAATAAATAAACCTTGTCCTTTTACCCAGAGTGATCTATTTGCATAGATTTAATTGGTTTTCTTCTAATATTTATCTATTTTAAGTCAGCAGCTGTTGTGTATTTACTGTCACAAGTACTTTGTTAAATATTTAAAATATCTCCTAGTCTTTCTATTTTCATATGGTACACAAGGATTTATAAACCTTAAAGTACCTCAGGTTTTTTGTCTCAGAAACGGAAACATTCAGAAATATCCTGTCTGCTGTATTTATTTGCAGACCATCCATTATCTCACCTCCTCTTCTATGTATATGCATGCAATTATCTGATCCCTAGATACAAAATAATAGGAATCTTTTGGAAATTTGGGCTTCTCACACAATTTAGTACTTGGTTTTTACCATTTCGCCTGAGATCAGTTTGAAGTTTAAGAGTCAGTGAGTATACATTTCCACTGAGGGGCTGGACCATGATGTGGCTCATTGGTGATCTTAAATTGTACGGTATATTGAGGAGAGCAAAAACATTTCTCTTCCTTATTATTGTAGGATATGGTCCTTTCACCACAGGATAGCTGCTTCCTTAAGTCATCATGCTATTTTTCAACCAGAGCATTTTCTACCCTGCAGTCTTCTTCCTTACGGGCATCCCTGGTCTTGAGGGCTCTCATGCCTGGTTCTCCATTCCATTCTGTTGTCTCTATGCCATCGCCATCTCAGGGAATGGCATGATCCTGTTTGTCATCATCACCGAGTCAAGTCTCCATGAACCCATGTACTACTTCCTCTCCATGCTGTCCTTCACAGACTTAGGTCTGTGTCTTTCTACATTGGTCACCATGCTGGGGATTTTCTGGTTCAATGCTCGAGAAATCAGCTTTGATTCCTGCATTGCTCAAATGTTCTTTATCCATGGCTTCACATTCATGGAGTCCTCAGTCCTCTTGGTGATGGCCTTTGACCGCTTCATTGCCATCTGCAACCCACTGAGGTATGCCATGATCCTCACAAATCCGCGGATCATCAAAGTGGGCATTGCGATTGTGATTAGGGGCACAACAGCCCTAGTGCCCTTACTCCTGCTCCTTAAGCGTTTGATTTTTTGCCGAAGTCATGTGCTCCACCATTCATATTGTTTCCATCCTGATGTGATGAAGCTTTCTTGCACAGACACCAAGATCAACAGTGCATTTGGACTGGCCATTGTCATTTCTACTGCCGGCTTGGACTCTGTTTTGATCCTCCTCTCCTATGTTCTGATCATCCACTCTGTGCTCTGCATTGCATCCAGGGAGGAGCGGAAGAAAGCGTTTGGCACCTGCATCTCCCACCTCAGTGCCGTTGCCATCTTCTATATACCCATGATCAGCTTGTCATTGGTGCATAGATTTGGGAAGCATGCCCCTCCCTTGGTTCACACTCTTATTGCCAATGTTTATCTGCTCATCCCTCCTGTCATGAATCCTATAATCTACAGTGTGAAGACCAAGCAAATTCGCAAGGCTGTGCATAAAGTATTCCTTTCTAAGCTAACTTAAGAACATTTTAGTGTATTTTTCTTTAGGATCTCTTCCCAGACTCATGTTTGATGATTCACTACACACATACACACACACATCCATATACACATATATACACATATCCAAACATATATTGATACATATTCACACATATATATCATATATATCTCCTATACAGCATATATGTATACATGTATATTTATACACACATACAAATTTTCTATTATCTAAGTCTGATGACATGGTGGCTTATTACTTACACAGTTCTAGATTATAGATACTTTGTGGCATGGTCTTCATGTGGTATGTTTCAAGCCTGTGCAAATACTGCATCTGGCTCAGAATAGAGCCTAGATTGCAAGCCTAGTATGTCTAGCTGGCAAGCATAGAAAAAAGAAGTCAGACTTAGAATTCAGTTTCATCACCTCTAAAGCATGCAGCTATCCAAGGTACATCCCATATAATGTAAATCAGTAAGTCTATGTCTCAGTAATTCTGTTTATTTGTAATGATTATTATTATAAAAGTAAGTTGTTCATGGTAGGAATATAAGTAAAGATAATAAAGAAGATACATGGATGAAAACAACACTTTTCTGGTTTTTTTTTTAAATTGTTACTACGAAGTAGCTGTATAAAGAGTTTACAATTCCTCAAGTCAAATTGTGCATATAATACTTCTTGGTCAGTGTCATCCATTCCTTTGTTCTCCCTCTTTTTCTGCCTCCCGTCCATACCCACAAGTTACACAACTCATTTTTTACATAGTACACATTGAATAAAAAACTGCATTTCATAAATGCATTCATATTAAAAGATCTAATGATTTCTCTTTTATCTGTTTAACGTGAAAAATTACATTACACCCTAATTAAAATACAGAAAAGTGTTTAAAGAGATGGAGTAAAAATCTTCATTTGATTGGTATGCATTGTGTACATGTACTGAATTATCATATTGAACTCCATGGGTGGAATTTAAATGGAACATAATAAAAATAAATGTGATTGTTGTAATTATTGTGTTTTAAAAATCTTTTTCCTCATTGTATTGTGATCCCTGCAGGGGAAAGATTCTGTTTTATTCTCTGTTTTATGAGGGCAAAGACCTGGTATGTGTTAATTATTTAGCATGCTTTATGAGAGAATAAGTAAAAATAATTTGATTTTGAGTGGAACAGAAGTGAAGAGGTTTCTAAAAACATTAAGGATTCCATCCATCTGCACAATGGTGGAAGAAGACACAATTTGTCAGCTGTATCAGAGATGAGTGTGGCAATGAGTGGCGAGCTGAGGGGTATGTCAAATACTTATGTTGAAGATTTTTACAAACTTAAATTTTCATACAATGAAATTCAGGGAAAAGACGAAAGAAGTGCTATACTGGTCACTTCATGGAAGCTATAAAGTCAGATGTAACTAAGTAGAGAGGAAAGGAAACCATGAATTAGAATGAGCCCAGGGGAAGCTTCCTACTCTGGGGGCCACAAAAATATTCAACAGCGGCTTTCTGATGAAAAGATTTCAGGAGCCTGAGCTATAGCTGTGGATATATGCTACTTGTCCTGGAGGTAGATACCTCCCCCAGTTCATAGGCCCTTTTCTGGACATTGAGGCTGGAAAGAACACATTTGCATACTTTGTAAGTAAAACGACTGCTTTCTTAGGGTAGCATTAGGCTTCTCTTTTTTTAAAAAAAGGGAGATTTTTTTTTATTAAGAATTAGTTACATTGCTGTCTGTAATCAGAGAAGAGAGATCACACAAAGGAGCTCAGCACAGAACCTGCAGCATGTGTTATAGTTCTGACAGGATATAATCGTGTAAGAATTGATATGGATGGAGCTATGTAATTGGAGGGCGTGGGTGGCATTGGAAAACATGGGGAGGATGGAAAGAATGATATAGATTTAAGATGCATAAAATAATTGAATTGAAATCCTTTTGTACAACTCCTTAAAAGATAATAATACTAAAATATTTTATAATAGAAGAAAATAATTGATGTTGATAAACCAAGGAACGTGGTTTAAATAGGCAAAACCACAATGTGGTGTTGTCAGAGATAGGTGAGGAATCCATGCTTACTTCATAATTCTTCCCCTGAATAAATTCCAGTAAGTATATGTTGTTTGCTCATATACTCAGAAAAAGGTGCAAATTCTCAGGAATATTATTGTGAATAAGCACCTTCCAGCAGCTGAATGTAATTAGACATATTTTCAAATAATTCATGATCACACCAAAATTTTAGATGCATATATATTGGAACATATAACTCCAGAGAATGATTTAATTCACTTTGCCTTGATTTAATGATACCAACGAATGCTTCCTGAACCAGGCAAATTCATGTTGAATTTATAAATGACTGATAGATCAAGTGAAGTCTGAAGAATTTAGTTCCAAAAAGAAGCTTCTTGAATGAAGCAAAGCACATCCGTGTGGGAGAATATTGCAGGTCACTCTAAGGGTAGATATTGCCCATATACTGAAGATCCTTGATGGTTGTGAAAAAGAGATGAGGAGTTTGATGTGATGGAGAGGCAGTGAGGAGTAGCATGCAGATGGATTTTCTGTAGTGCTCACTTGCATCAATGTGCAGAAAGTCTGGAAACTCTTCATCTGAGAATGGGGAAACTACGTCTATCAATAGTATCATAGTGATGAGTGTTACGTGCAGTAGTGCAGATGGATCTGGAAGGAAAGGACAGTCAATCAAGGGATATTGTAGAAATTACAGGTATAAGGGTTTAGAAAGTGAATGTCTTGGAGCAATAGTCTCAGAATGATCACAGGGGCCTAAAAATCTCCCATTCTCTGTGGTATGGATGGCTTATATTAACCTAGCTATTTGGTGTGACAAAGATCCATGAATAAGATAGGACACACTTTCAGAGATAATGTTACATTACCTGACAATAGCATGTTTATTTACTCAGGTAAGCTTTTAGTGCCACCCCTCCAAACTTTCTCCTATATAAAGCACTGCCTTTTAAATATAATTCTCACTGTGTATTACTTTGTTTCTTCATGTAACCGTTTTCTGAACTTTCCTCTTTTTTAACTATTTTCAAGAACTGTAACCTCAGCTATGATTCTATATTCTTATATTTTATATTCTTATTCTGCATTTTAGCCTATACTCAATCATGTTTGGTGTTAAATGAAATAACATATTATATTAATTGAGAAGCTAGGTAGTAGAACTTTGTGGAACCAACACAATTTTTGTCATGGGCATATATAAAGAGTAAAAGTTAAAACTATGGATAAAGAAGAGAGCAAATGCAAAGAGGTATTCAGCAGTGAGCATTGTCTACTCAAACACAGTGTATTCCCATTTCAGCTCTCAGATGGAAACATTGGTAGATGAGTGGAGTCAGGGGGGAATAGTAAGAAAAAGAAGGGTAATGAATGTCTGCAGAACTTTTCACCATAATTTCCCCCTTACTTCTAACTCACTACTGTGTTATTTCAGGAAGTAAGTAACTAAAGTCCCTGTCTTATCACATACCTGACATGTCAAGTTAAATAAAGTAAAATATTCATCTTTTTTGGTATGAAATCCTTTATTCTCATGTAATTGTTCATTTCATAACTTTTGCTGCCTTGTTTACAGTTTTTTTAAATCATTTTTTGAGCTCTTGATGTAAAATAGGTAATGTATTAGAAGAGTTTACTTGGTATTGTAATTTCAGTTCAACTGCAGACTAAATGAACACAATGATCATTTCAGGATTCTCTGCTGGAGATTTTGCAGTTCAACATGTCACCTATTCAGAACACCACATCCTCTTCGATCATCTTCCTGCTAACTGGGGTTCCCGGGCTGGAAGCCTTCCACACCTGGATCTCCATTCCCTTCTGCTTTCTCTATGCAACCGCCCTCTCTGGCAACAGCCTGATTCTCTTTGCCATTATCACTCAGCCCAGCCTTCATGAGCCCATGTACTATTTCCTGTCCATGCTGTCCACCACAGACCTTGGGCTGTCCGTATCTACTCTGGCCACCATGTTGGGCATCTTCTGGTTCAATGCCAGGGAAATCAGCTTCAATGCCTGCTTGTCCCAGATGTTCTTTATTAAACTCTTCACGGTGATGGAATCTTCAGTCCTGTTGGCTATGGCTTTTGATCGATTTGTGGCCATCTCTAATCCCCTGAGGTATGCCATTATTCTGACTGACTCCAGAATATCACAAATTGGGGTGACAATCGTCATCAGGGGGACACTAGTGCTGACACCGATGGTGGCACTTCTTAAAAGACTGTCTTACTGCCGCAGCCATGTGCTCCACCATTCCTACTGCTTTCACCCTGATGTGATGAAGCTCTCCTGCACAGACACCAGGATCAACAATGCAGTTGGGTTGACTGCCATGATTTCCACTGTTGGTGTCGACTCCATCCTCATCCTCCTGTCCTATGTGTTGATTATCAGGACTGTCCTCAGCATTGCTTCCCCAGCAGAGAGGAAGAAATCCTTTAGCACCTGTGTCTCCCACATTGGGGCAGTGGCTGTGTTCTATATTCCATTGATCAGTCTATCCTTTGTTCACAGATTTGGGAAACGAGCCCCACCCTATGTGCACACCATGATTGCCAACACCTACTTGTTAATCCCTCCTGTCATGAACCCCATCATCTACAGCGTGAAGACCAAGCAGATACGTAAAGCTGTAATAAAAATTCTTTCTTCTGCTGGAAGAAAGAACTAGAAGGCCCTTTTCTTTTTCTTGTATTCTTTGTCATTGTGTGATTTGAGTAAAGAGCCCTTCTGAGAGGTTAAAGTGGCTATACTGATACATGATTTCAGTTCCTAAAATGATAACTCTGTGTTTAAGTAAAAAGATAGTGAACTGAGAGAGACTAGTATGAACTGCAAATTTTCAAAGATAACACTTTTTCTCTTAAAATATTCACAAAGATGGTAAGATTATGTCTTCATTTAGGATAATTTTAATTACCTACATACCAATAATAGAGTTTAGCTTTCTTTGAAGAATTAATTTTTAAATAGACTATAGATAATGTTTGCTTATTGCTTTGAGTTTTTCCCTTATTGAAAGATATTTTCACTCCATGTGCAAATGGGAATAAAGTGTATATTTCCCAATTACCAAATCTCTTTTAACAACTGACAATACTCACAATAATTAAATTCTTTAAAATATTCTTAGTTTCCCTCTTTGCCTCTGTCTTCCTTGAGTTCACAATTTTAGAGCCAGTATAATCACCAGTAAATGTTTTCCTTGCCTCATCAATCATGTAACTTTGTTCCATCAAATATTTACAGTTTCTGCTAGCTATTCTAGAAGATTATTGGCATAATCTTCTGTGAAAAATAGCTGTTTAACTCAACCCCAATATATACTTTCTTCAATAGTACTATTGTCATTCTACTTAATAAATATATTGTTCTTTTGGGCAAAGATGAATTCGGAATGAATTCATTCTCTTCACAGCTTCAAAATGATCAGGAACCAAACCTAGGACCATTTTATGTGTTTGGGCTTGTAGTGCTGTATCTGCACATCCTTCTGAAGACAATCTCAGGGTGGATATACTAGCCAGGCTCTAGTCTGGAAAACAGACATCACACTAGTAATGTACATTGGGCAGCTCTGGGGCAAGGAACTGTGTAAATCGGTATTGGAGGACTGGAAATTCCCAGAGCATTACACAAGTAATTCAGAGAGAATCACTGCAGAATATATTTTCCCCACCAATGGTTTTGGGAAAAAAGAAAATAATTTAGACTTATTTGAGCCTAGAGTCTTGGAAGCAAGTTATCCTTTCAGTTAACACTCTTACCTGCAAGAAGGGAGTGTGGTCTTGTTTGTTCTTGTACTTTAGGAGCTAAAGGATGGACCACCTAGAGTTAAGACTCAACCTAAGAGAAAGCACACTTCCTACCTAAGCCTTATTTCTTAGAACACAGAGGAGGCCTTGTTAAGGGTCAGATCCCTGAAAAGGCTTCAGTGGTACTGTAGAATTTTGAGAGCGTGTGCTTAGATTGGTGCTGGGTAGCGGGGAACCACCCCCTGGAATTCATGCCATTGGGCCTAGAATGATTATTGTGGTGACATTGACTCTGAGAGGTTTCCAGAGAGATACTTGTCCTATCACCTTCCAGCTTCCCTCTAACATTTCCCACTTGCCAGAGTGAGCAGTGAACCAGCTGGCAAATTATAACAGTGGTTTCACTTGCAGACTTTTTAACTAAAACAGTTTGGAGCAGGTTTGGAGCTGAGATACAACAGCTTCATGGCCAGCAGAATAGGACAAGATACTTATAACGTAATTAAGTTCAATATGGCTGTCACGGGAATTTCATTAGCTACTGCCATTTGGATTGTTGATAATCCAAAGCAGTGACTAGTAACCACCACTAGCCAGTCAAATGCTTTCTGAGTTCATCAAGTGTCACTATATATATAATCAGCTGGATAGCTACAAAATTTCTACAAAATCTCTAGTTTTCTGCAAAATCCCTCGGTCTCTTTTTGAAGCAGAAGTGTGTCTATATCAGCTTTGGTTGTGGAATTTGTAGGCCATTCTGGCTCTGGATTAATTGTGCTTGTTCTTACTCAGCTTTTCAATTGCTCACATTCTGTTTAATGGATGCATTCCAATGAGTTTATGTTATTTTTATCCTTAGATGACAGATGTTTCCGGATTTTTCCTGGAAACATTGCTCATTGTTTTTACTTTCTTTCCTTCCCCAGTGATATTATTCATCCTTTGTATTTTGATTGATGCTCTGGGATGTTGACTTCAAGAGATTGTATTACCCAGGTTCTACAGGACGGTGGTTTTAGGCTGAGTTCCTAAAGTGGAATGTCCCAGCAGGAGAATATAACGTTTGAAGTAGTAACACACACACACACACACACACACACACACACACACACACACACACACACACACACACACACACACACACACACACACACACACACACACAGAGTATTGATGCCTTCAGTCTGCAAACATCTTTCTATACCAAACATGCTCAGAATCTTAAGAAGCAATTGGCCTTTTTAAAAAAATATTTATTATTGTGAAAATACTGTACAGAGGGGTTACAATTACATGTGCAAGATAATGAGTACATTTCTTTTTTTTATATTATTTTATTTTATTTGTGAACATACTGTACAGAGGGGTCACAATTACATGGGCAGGATAATGCGTACATTTCTTATCAAGCATTGTAGCCTTGACACAGAAGCACAAAGACAAGGCTCTGATGCAGTGAAGTCATTTCAAATGAGATTCTTATCAAAAGAGTCATGAAGGAGACTACTCAGAGGAAACCAGGTTGAATCTACTTGCTGTCTCACCAAAAGGGAAGGGTCAGGTGAGGTGGGAGAGTCATAATGGTGTCTCCCAGAGAGAGCTGGGAAGGACAGCAGTTCACTTTGAGAAAACTAAAAGAGAAAAACAAATAAAAGGGACTAAAGTGTTTCTCTAGTGTTAGAGAAAGAGGACTCGGTGTTTTACTTTTTTATTATTAATAAGTTTTTTTATTGTGAAAATACCATACAGAGGGGTTACAATTACATGAGCAAGGTAATGAGTACATTTCTAATGAAGCATTATTGCCTCCTCCTTTGTTTCCCCTTCCCATCTCCCCCTCCCTTCCCTTTTCCCCCTCCCCCCACATGAGTACATTTCTTATCAAGTATTGTTACCTCCTCCTTTGTTTCTCCTTACCACCCCTGCCCTTCAATCTCCCCCCTTCCTCCCACCAAAGTTGTGAAGTTCATTTTTCAACTTAGCATATTGTACATTTCATTGTTGCAATGGGTCCACCTGTATCCCTATTTAAACAATTTGTTTTGTCCCTTCCCCTCCACAAATTATACTAACATCAAATACAGTGAAAACAGGAGCTATACCGTGGTGGAGGGACATACAAAGCAACAAAAAATCATCTTATAAGTATGTTAGAAACAATAACAAGAAAGAAAAACCATTTGAGTCCTTATCATTCATTTCACTTAACATCATCTTATCTGACCTTTTCTGCTTGTCTCAGATATATACTAGTTATTGCAAATAAGGGAAACCATGGAACCTATGTTTCTTTGGGCCTGGCTTACTTCACTTAATATAATTTTTTCCAAGTCTTTCCATTTCCTAACAAGTGGGGCAATGTCATTCTTTCTGATGAAGGCATAGAATTCCATTGTGTATATATATCACATTTTCTTGATCCATTCATCTACTGAGGGGCATCTGGGTTGCTTCCATATCTTAGCGATGGTAAATAATGCTGCAATAAACATGGTTGTGCTGGTAGCTTTAGTATGGTCTTGTTTGCGATCATTTGGGTAAATGCCCAAAAGTGGGATTGCTGGGTCATAGGAGAGCTCTATGTGGAGTCTTTTGAGGAACCTCCATACTACTTTCCAAAGTGGTTGAACAAGTTTACACTCCCACCAACAATGCAGTAGGGTTCCCTTCTGTCCATATCCCCTCCAGCATCTGTTGTTATTAGAGTTCTTGATTATAGCCATTCCAACTAGCCTCTTCAGTAAATGGGGCTTGCAAAATTGGTTAATCACTTGTAGAAAACTAAAGCTAGATCCTTATATATTACCCTGCACCAGAATCAAATCCAAATGGATGTAAGACCTCAGAGTCAAAGCTGACACCCTGAAAACTTTACAGAATGGAATAGGAGAAACACTAGGTCTCCTTGGCACAGGCTGAAACTTTTTTAATAGAGACCCAGAAACACAACAAATCAAAGAAAGGTTGGACAAATGGGATTGCATAAAATTGCCGAGCTTCTGCATGGCAAAGGACATAGCTAGCAAGATCAATAGAAAGCCCAAGGATTGGGAGAAGATCTTCACTAGCCATATAACAGACAAGGGTCTCATGTCTAAAATATACCTCGAACTCAAAAAATTAAATCCCCCAACAACAAATCCTCAAAGAAACAACTGACCAATAAATAAGTGGGCTAAAAACTTAAAGAGAAACTTCTCTGAAGAGGAAAGAAAGATGGCCAATAGACACATGAAGAAATGCTCAATCTCTCTAGCCATAAAAGAAATGCAAATCAAAACAACACCGAGACTCAGTTTTTTATATAGTAGGTCCATGATTATTTCCCTGTTTGTACAAAAGGTTTTACCTGTGGCCCAGATGTACTATGTGTGCTTAAGAATACCAGTCAGGGTTTCCTCTTAGAGTATGTCCTGCGGGCTGTCAAGAGGCAAAGCAGTAGGAGAAAAAACAAAGGAGGGGATAACAATGTTTGACAAGAAATATACTCATTACCTTGCTCATATAATTGTAAGCCCTCTGTACAGCATCTTTACAATAAAATGAAATAAAAGAGGCACAGTAGAACTTGATCAGAAGTGAGTTGGGGGTGGCCACTGGACCACGGGAAGATCTTCAATTAAAGAAACCTCTGTGAGAAACTTATATCATTGATAGGGTATTTTGAGCTGTCAGAGATGCACATAGCTGTTTTGCCTATGTGTTCCTCTCCTAAGCATATCCTCCTTCCTGAGTGCCTAAAGACCTGTACAGTTTATCACATCCCAGTGTATTTTTTTTTCTTTGACCATCCAGTGTGTTTCCTTGTAGATTTATAAAGACAGTCCAGTTACCACAAATGAAGAAAACCATGCAACCTATGTTTCTCTTGGTCTGGTATCTGATGATATAAAATAATATTTATTGAAATGAACTCCAGGAAATGGAAACATGAGTTTTTTTTCTTTGTTGCTGTTTTTGTTTTCATTTCCTTTTGTTTGTTCTTTTATCTGTCTTTGGGAGGGTGAGTGGAGGCACAGAAATGGAAGGATAAAGGGTGAACAAATGCAGCAGTGTTACTCACTACACACTATGTTGAAAATGAACTATACAACTCATGGGTGGGGATGGGAGGGAAAAAGCAAGGGAAGGGGTGACATGGTCAAAAAAGAATTGTACTCTTTATGTGACTTATATAACTGTAACCCCTCTGTATATCACCTTTCCAATAACAATAAATAAAAAAATTAAAAAAGTAGTCTGAGAAATCTCAAAAACCACTAAGCTTAGCCAATATGACAGCATCTTATGATAATAATATATGAATATGAAATTCACTGCTAGAGTTAATTCTTTTCTGCTCTTTGTAACTTTGGCCTTGACAGTATTAAAAATAATAGCTAGTATGATGTGAGCAGAAAAGAGAAGAAGCCAAATGAAGCCTGTTTCTAGATACCTTGAGGTATACCTGTATTTAGCCTAGACACTGAGGAGGGATATGGTGGAAGATTGAAATGTTTATTAATTTGCTAAATTGAATTGTTTCCATTTATAAGTTTAAAATGTGTTTTGTATCTTAAAGCAAGACTTATATTTCTTAGAAAAGCAGAAAACTTCACTTTGTCAGCATTTTCATCTAAGGCCAAGAAAAGGTGTTTCCCACTGATCAACTGTACAGAAAGAAGAAAAAACCCTACTTGATTTGCTTTAAAGAAAACATGCCATGTATATTTCATGTTTGTAACACCAGGTATATTGGAAAAGACAAGCCATATTATCTCTTACTTTCTCAGAGCATCAGATGGTCTGTTTAATAGCACTTGCTAAAATGTTTGCTTACAGTCACTAAACAGTTATAAATAGAAAGTATAAAAAGTTAATGATTTGAAAAGGAATTTTTTATAGTTGAAAAAAAATCTGTGTTTTGGGGGTTGGTGATTTAGCTCAGTGGAAGATCACTAGCCTAACACTTGCAAGGCCCTGAGTTCGGTCCCTAGCTTTCCAAAAAAAAATTAATCTGTTTTTCTTTAGTTGTGTAGCATAGTACAGGACAATCAAAAAGAAAAAAAACAGCAAAACCAAAAGCAAAAAGCAAACCCAAAACCCACACACAAAACAGAAACAAAACAGAAAGTCAACACCAAGCACTGAAGCTTCTTTGCTTTAGTAGTGATCAATAATAAAGCAATGAACTGCCATAATTCAGCTGTTCAATAGCAAAGCCTTGAGTCAAACATCTTGGTTTTGCTACGTGAAGCTGAGTAGAACATACTCATGATCACTGGTGGGAACATAACCTATACAACTGTCCTGAAAGGTAAAATGGAGAGTTATATAAGTCCTAGTGGTTGAAAGTTGCTTTGTTATTAAACCCAGCATCTCTAATTATAGGGATGCCAATGAAAGATAATTTTAATAAAGATGCAACTGAAAGTTGGATTATTTGTATAGCATTTAATATTGGAAAGGGCCTAAATAAATAAATTTAGGAAAGCAATTCCTTACAAACTATTACATGGTAAGCCAAGAAGAAATGAATATTTATGGCTATGTATCTTCTCATAAGCCCTTAGTCACCATAACCCTACTTTTTCAGAGTTGTTGGCTCCTAATAATGCATGGCTTGCTCTGCTCTGGGAATTTGCCAAAGCTGTCTGGAGTTGTTGCTCACCTTCACCTTTCCCTTGGGGTATCATTCAATGATTGGTCAGTACAAGAACACCAGGTTTGGTTCTCTTTTGACTCAATAAATCTTGTTACAAGTTACTTTTCTCGTGTAGGTTCTTTCTGAATGAAGAGAGAGCTCTAAGTATCCATGAGCCTAAGGGACTATCACTGGTTCAGAAATCAGCTCTGATGAGCTAATACCCTAACATCCGAAGACAGTTGTCAATGGCTTCATTGTTCCCTCTCCTCTTCTCCCAAATTCATGTCTCTGGGAAATATGAACACACATTTCCAAAATACATGTCAAGTATGCTCCTAATGTGGGGACCCTTCTGGATGTAAATGTTCTCTTACATAATCCACATTAAATTGCATATGTGTACACACAGGTGGCTATTTCTGGTCAGTGTACACACAGGTGGCTATTTCTGGTCAACCCTTAGCCCACCCAAAATGAGGCATTTAGTTGTTCTTTACTGTATAGACTTCTGGTTATTTAATGTTTTTGGTCCTTATTGTTGGGTTTTACTTCTATTCACTATAGGCTTCCTTTTGTAGTGTGGGAAAACAATGAGATGCCCTGTTATGTGGAGGGTGGGTATAGCGTCAGCTCTTTTTTTTTTTTTTTTTCAGGTAAGGGGTAGGTTTATTCATCATTCTGGCTGGCACCAGCCCATCTTGGCCCTCCATGCAGCTGGGAAAGGCCTGGGAAAGAGAAAGAGCTGGGAAAGAGAGAGAGAGCTGGGAAAGAGAGAGAGCTGGGAAAAAGAGTGTCTGGGCCTGAGCTAGGCCTTATCTAGGGTATGGGCGGAGAAAGGTGTGGCCACATCAAATTCAGATGTGACCTCAGTGGATGCAGATGTGACCTCTTCCAGGTGTGCCAGTTGCCTAGGTAACACAGGTACTGCGTGGAGACTTTGCTGCGAGGAGGGTGGAGTCTGCTCGCCATCCAGGAGCGGACCTTACATTCCAGCCTTTTAATAATCATGAATAGGGTGCAGATTCTCTCTGGCTACTTCCTGCTGACAAGGGGCATTGACATTAGGGGTAAAAGGTTGGAATTTGGTCCCCTCCCAGAGAAGGCAGAGAGCAGCAGCTGTCCCTTGGTGGCATGATTCCTTAGTTGAAGTCTGGAGAAGTCTTATGAGGCATTGAGGGGCTGGAAAAAAATACTAGAGAGCAAATAAATGGCAAGAGGAAGGACTTGGGGCTGAAAATGTTGGTAGAAATGTTCCTAGCTATTTTTGACATCTGGCGACTAGGTAGAGTAGTCAGGTGATAAAGGCAAGAATATAAATTCCTGTTCAGTTAATAGGTAGACAGGTATAGACATTGGATGGGCAGGCTTCTTACTTCTACTGACCTCCTGGCTCTGGTTAATTTTGAAAGGGCAGGCACAAAGTTGCTGATGTGACATCATCTCCTCTTACTCCTCTCCATGGTCCCTTGTTCCCCAGACTGGCTGAGTCTAGGCGCTCGTTGCTGGGATGGCTTGTCCCAGTTGGCATTCAAGAAGGTTTGAACTCAAGGCCTGGGCACTATCTCTGAGCACTTCTGCTCAAGGCTAGCACTCTACCACTTTGAGTTATAGTACCACTTGCAGTGATTACTGGTTAGAGATAAGAGTCTTGAGCCATGCTTCTAGCCTGGCTCTTCGCAGGTTAGTTGGGAGATGGAGTCTTAGGGATTTTTTGGCCTGGGCTGGCTTTGAACTGCAATCTTTGCCACAAAAGCCCTTTATTATTTCCAATTAAAGCAACAAGGAGATCAAGTAAAATAAGTAGAATTTACCTGGTTCTTATCAAGAATTGACCAACAAATATTCTGCAATGACAAAACTTGTTAGATGTAATGAGAATTTTAGAACAGATAGGCCCTGAATTTTAGAACCATGTAGTCAGTAGGAGAATATACAACACAAAACAAAAAAGGCAAAACTCAAAACCTAAAATTTTTGACAACAATGTGTAGACATCTTTGCTAACAAAGCACATCAGATGGTTGGGCCTCACTTACCAGGGCCTGTGAAAAGAGCAACTTTTTAGCAAGGCACCTTAGAATAGATGGATGGAGTGGTAAACTTGGTGGAAGGTTAAGGGTCAGATGGGGCCAAACCCTTAACACACCATGTGGCCAAGATGGCAAACTCAAGATGGTGAATTTCTGAAAGAATGCAAAGAAACCCTGAACAAATAGATCAAGTCTACATTGGCTAGCCTTTGAGAGGGAACTTAGAATGGGGTCCCCGGGACCCAGCCTGAGTCGCATTCTTCAGCCAAAATGCTGTAGAAAAGAGAAAGGGAGAGATAGGGAAAGTTGGACATGAATGGCAGAGAGAGAGAGAGCAAAGAGAACCTGAAAGTAAACAGACTTCTGACCATTTACCATTGCAGTGGCAAAAACTGTCTACATCTGAGAATGGCATGAAATTAGTCGCTCTGGCTTTCCAGGGAGCGCAGGAGGCATTTCAAAGGGGTTTCACGGCTCAGGCGTGATTCGCAGCATCCCATTAAGTGTGTAGGAGAGTCAGTCTGGTGAGCGAAGGAGAGCTGACCAGCCAGAAGCGGCGTCCCGACTTCCCCCAGAGCCCTCTAGAGAGAAATGGCCAAGCCCCCAAAACCAAGTGTCCTCGGCTTCAGAGGTGACCGGCCTTTCAGCTAAAGGCCGTAGGAGCTCTCTGGCCTGGAGCCACATCTGGACAGAGACTGAGCAACAGAGAACCGTAGAGAGTAGTTTCACTCACCAGAGTAGAGAAGTGGTGTGGACGTGGATTTGAAGGCCAGCAATGGTATCGATGCGCTGTGTCTGCAGCAGACAGACCGGTTCGCAGAAGGCCGTCAGAACTGTGGGTATTCCTCAGAGCAAAAAGGGAAGAACAAACAAAAAAAGAAAAAAGAGGAAAAAAAACAGAGGAATCCCACCTATCCTGACTTTAAGCCCTTTCTCTGAGTCATGGCACCATTTATGTTAGGTTTTTAAAAAGAGGTAGCTAAGTAAGAACAGCACCATGCACGTGGTATTTAGGTAAGGGGTAGGTTTATTCATCGTTCTGACTGGCACCAGGCCATCTTGGCCCTCCATGCTGCTGGGAAAGGCCTGGGAAAGAGCCTGGAAAAGAGCTGGGAAAGAGCTAGAAAAGAGCTAGAAAAGAGGACTGTCAGCTCTTGATTGAGGCATAGGGTTCTCTGTACCTCCTGGTTAGTCTACGTACCCATTGGATGTACCACAGTCAGTGGAGAGCCATCCACATTCTTTCTTTTCGCCTTCAGAAAATATGTCTCTGTGTCTTGAAAGTTAGTACAAACAGGCCAGGGTAGAGTTCGTGGGATAGTAGTAAAACAATTCAGCATTTCAATGAGGAAAGAATACATTATTTCCAGAACAGCAAATTCAGAATTTATAATGGTTTTTAGAATTACATCTATCTGTCTGTGACTATATGTATATATTATGGTCTGCAGTTTCACCTATCTATGCTATTTCATCTTTGGTTGTATTTTCCAAGGATTCTCAAAATTTATAGATCACTGATGATATTCTTATTTATATTCCAGTATGACTATGATCATGATATATATTCTAAACATATGTCCTCCCATTTCTAAGTGTTGCAGGAGTTTGGGAGGCAGAAATGCATACCAAAAACAATATATTATTTCTTCATTGAACTCTTTTATTTTATTTTATTTTATTTTATTTGAGAACATACTGTACAGAGGGGTTACAATTACATTGGCAGGATAATGCATACATTTCTTACCAAGCATTGCAGCCTCCTCCTTTGTTTACCCTTCACCTCCCTTCCCAGCCTCCCCCCTCCCCGCCACCCAATCATACCCCCCTCCCTCCCCACACCGACATTGTAAAGCTTGCTTTGACATGACATTTTGTAATTCTCCTTGTTGCAACAGGTCCACCTGAATCCTTAAACGACTTGTTTGTCCCCATCTCCGCCACATGTTATACTGACATCAAATAAAGTGAAAGCGGAGGTTACACTGTGGGGGAGGGACATACAAAGCAACAAAGAAATAATCTTATAAATGCGTTAGAAACACATGCATGAAAGAAACGAAAACATTAAAATACATATTTAAGGGTTCGTTTTCCTAACATCACATTATCTGACCTTTTCCGCTTGACTCATACCTATACTAGATATTGCAAATAAGGGAAACCATGGGACCTATGTTTCTTTGGGCCTGGCTTACTTCACTTAATATAATTTTTTCCAAGCCTTTCCATTTCCTAACAAATGGGGCAATGTCATTCTTTCTGATGGAGGCATAGAATTCCATATATACCACATTTTCTTGATCCATTCATCTACTGAGGGGCTTCTGGGTTGGTTCCATATCTTAGCTATGGTAAATAATGCTGCAATAAACATAGTTGTGCTGGTAGCTTTAGTGTGGTCTTGTTTGTATACATTTGGGTAAATGCCCAAAAGTGGGATTGCTGGATCATAGGGGAGATCTATGTGAAGTCTTTTGAGGAACCTCCATACTGCTTTCCAAAGTGGTTGAACAAGTTTACATTCCCACCAACAATGAAGTAAGGTTCCTTTCTGTCCACATCCCCTCCAGCATCTGTTGTTGTTAGAGTTCTTGATTTTTGCTGTTCTAACTGGAGTGAGGTGATATCTCAATGTTGTTTTGATTTGCATTTCTTTTATGGCTAGGGATGTTGAACATTTCTTCATGTGTCTATTGGCCATCCTTCTTTCTTCTTCAGAGAAGTTTCTCTTTAAGTCTTTCGCCCACTTATTTATTGGGCAGTTGTTTCTTTGAGGATTTGTTGTTGGGGTGTTTAAATTTTTGAGTTCCAAGTATATTTTAGATATGAGACCCTTGTCCGTTGTATGGCTAGTAAAGATCTTCTCCCAATCGGTGGGGTTTCTATTGATCTTGCTAGCTATGTCATTTGCCCTGCAGAAGCTCTGCAACCTTATGCAATCCCATTTGTCCAACCTTTCTTTGATTTGTTGTGCTTCCGGGTCTCTATTCAGAAAGTTTCAGCCTGTGCCAAGGAGACCTAGGGTTTCTCCTATTCCATCCTGTAATGTTTTCAGAGTGTCTGCTTTGAGTTCAAGGTCTTTGATCCATTTGGAGTTGATTCTGGTGCAGGGTGATATATAAGGATCTAGCTTTAGTTTTCTACATGTAGTTAACCAATTTTGCCAGCACCATTTACTGAAGAGGCTGTCTTTCTTCCATTCTATTGTTTTAGCTTCCTTATCGAAGATTAGATGGCTATAGGTCTGTAGGTTCATTTCTGGGTTTTCAATTCTATTCCATTGGTCCTGAGGTCTGTTCTTATGCCAATACCAAGCTGTTTTGATTACTATGGCTTTATAGTAGAGTTTGAAATTTGGTATTGATATTCCTCCAGCAGTGTTCTTTCCGTTGAGGAGTGTTTTTGCTATTCGGGGTCTTTTATTTTTCCATATGAATTTTTGGATTGCCTCTTCTATTTCCTTGAAGAATGAGGGTGGAATTTTGATAGGTAACGCGTTGAATTTGTAGATAGCCTTGGGAAGTATTGCCATTTTCACGATGTTAATCTTGCCAATCCAGGAGCATGGGAGGTTTTGCCATTTTTTGAGTTCTGTGTTGATTTCCTTTTTCAAGATTTTAAAGTTTTCATCATAGAGGTCCTTCACTTCTTTAGTTAAGTTAATTCCTAGGTATTTTATTTTTTGTGGGGCTATTACAAATGGAGTTGCTTTCCTAATTTCAGCCACACTTTTCTCATTGTTGGCATATAGAAAAGCCATTGATTTTTGGGGGTTAATTTTATAACCTGCTACTTTGCCAAAGTTTTGAATCAGCTTGAGTAATTTGGGAGTGGAGTCCATGGGATTCTTTAAATACAAGATCATGTCATCTGCAAAGAGGGAGAGTTTTATTTCTTCTTTCCCTATTTGGATCCCCTTTATGTCTGCATCTTGTCTTATTGCTGTAGCTAGGCATTCTAATACTAGATTGAAGAGAAGTGGAGAGAGTGGGCATCCTTGTCTCGTTCCTGAGTTAAGAGGAAATGGCTTTAGTTTTTCACCATTGAGTATAATGCTGGCTGTAGGTTTGTCATATGCAGCCTTTATTGTATTGAGGAATGTTCCATGGATTCCTAATTTTTCCAGAACCTTCATCATAAAGGGGTGTTGGATCTTGTCAAATGCTTTTTCTGCATCTATTGAGATAACCATGTGGTTCTTATTCTTGCTCCTGTTGATGTGATGAATAATATTAATTGATTTGCGTATATTGAACCAGCTTTGCATCCCTGAAATGAATCCCGTTTGATCATGGTGTATGATTTTTTGGATGAATTGTTGAAGTCGATTGGCCAAAATTTTGTTGAGAAGTTTTGCATCAATGTTCATCAAAGACATGGGTCTATAGTTCTCTTTCTTTGATGAGTCCTTGCCTGGTTTTGGGATGAGGGTTATGATGGCTTCATAGAATGTGTTCGGTAGTGAGCTTTCTCTTTCAATTTCATTGAAGAGTTGGAAGAGTATTGGTGTGAGCTCTGCTTTGAAGGCCTTGTAAAATTCCGCTGTAAAACCATCTGGTCCTGGACTTTTCTTAGCTGGGAGGTCTCTTATTGCTGTTTCTATTTCAATGCTTGATATGGGCCTGTTAAGCTGTTTTAACTCATCTTGGTTTAGTTTTGGCATGTCAATATTTGCTAGGAAAAGGTCCATTTCTGTCAAGTTCTCAAAATTATTAGCATAAAGTTTTGAGAAGTATTCCCTTATAATGTTCTGAATCTTGGTTGTTTCCGTGGTGATGTTTCCATTCTCATCTCTGAGTTTATTAATTTGGGTGTGTTCTCTCCTTTTTCTGATAAGATTTGCTAAGGGTCTGTCCATTTTGTTAAGTTTGTCAAAGAACCAACTCTTTGTTTTGTTGATTCTTTCTATAGTTTTTTTGGATTCTAATTCATTTAATTCTGATTTAATTTTGATTATTTCTTTCCGTCTACTGGATTGGGGTTTATCTTGCTGCTCTTTTTCAAGGAGGTTTAGATGTGTCATTAAATTGTTAGTTTCAGATCTCTCCAATTTGTTGATGTAGGAGCTCAGAGCTATAAACTTGCCTCTGAGTACTGCCTTTGCTGTGTCCCAGAGGAGCTGGTAATTTGTGTGTTCATTTTTGTTGAATAGCATGAACATTTGAATTTCCTTTCTAATCTCTTCCATGACCCACTCATGATTCCGCAGTGTGTTGTTCAGCCTCCATGTGATACCGGACTTTCTTTGGTGGCTTTTGGTGTTGAGTTCTAATTTTATTCCCTTGTGATCAGAGAGAATGCAGGGTATAACTTCAATGTTTCTGAATTTAGACAAGTTTGCTTTGTGGCCTAGAATGTGGTCTATTTTAGAAAACGTTCCATGTGCTGCTGAGAAGAACGTGTATTCTGATGCTGCTGGGTGAAATGTTCGGTAAATGTCTGTTAAGTCTAGTTGATCTATGCAGCTGTTTAGATCTGCGGTTTCTCTGTTGAGTTTTTGCCGAGTTGATCTGTCTAGTGGGGAGAGTGGTGTGTTAAAATCCCCAACAATTAATGTCTTTGGATCTATATGGGATTTGAGGGAAAGTAGTGTTTCTTTGATAAATTTGGGTGCTCCATTGTTTGGCGAATAGATGTTTAGAATTGTAATATCCTCCTGAAGGAGAGATCCTTTAATTAGTTTGTAGCGACCTTCTTTATCTCTTCTCACGATTTTTAATTTGAAGTCTATTTTATCTGATATTAGGATTGCAACTCCCGCCTGTTTATGAGGGCCGTTTGCTTGGTAGATTTTGTTCCAGCCTTTAACCTTGAAAATGTGTTTGTTTTTATGGGCAAGATGTGACTCCTGCAGGCAGCAGATAGAAGGGTCTTGTTTTTTAATCCAACTAGACAGTCTATGTCGCTTAATTGGAGAGTTCAGTCCGTTAACGTTAAGAGATAGGACTGAGAGGTATTTGGGAGTTCCTGCCATGTTATCTACCTTCTTGGGAGCTGCGAAAACTGGGTTCTTCCTATGGTTCTTGGATTCTCAGTTTGGTGCAGTTTGTTGGCCTTTATTGTGGTCTTGTTGGTTTTCTATGTGTAGGACATCTTTAAGAATCTTTTGTAGGGCTGGTTTGGTGGAGATGTATTGTTTCAATTTTTCTTTGCTGTGGAAGGTTTTTATTTGGCCTTCAGTTATGAAGGAGAGTTTAGCTGGGTACAGTATTCTTGGTTGATAGTTGTTTGTTTTTAGGGCATGGCATACGTCATTCCAGGCTCTTCTTGCTTTGATTGTCTCTGCTGAGAAATCTGAGGTGATTCTAATTGGTTTCCCTTTATAGGTGATTACCCTTTTCTCCCTGACAGCTTTAAGGATCTTTTCCTTGTTCTGATTTGATCCTGTGTGGATTATAATGTGATGGTGGGATGTCCTATTCTGGTCTGGTCTATTTGGGGTTCTAAAGGCTTCTTGTATCTGAATAGGCCTATCTTTTTGCATGTTTGGCAAGTTCTCTGCTAGGATCCTGTTAAACAAATTTCCTAGACCATTAACTTCTGTTTCTAGGTGCTCCTCTACACCCATTATCCTTAAGTTAGGCCTTCTGATGGTGTCTTCCAGGTGTTGGATAGATCTATCATATTTCTTGGACTTGTCTTGGATGGTTGTATGTTCTTTCTCTATAATATCTAGGCTGTCTTCAATCCCTGAGATTCGATCTTCTGCATGGTCTAACCTGCTGTCAAGACTCTCTACTTTGTCTTTAATCTCTTTTCCTTCTAATTGGTCAGCTTTGATGGCTTCAAGTTCTTTGTTGAAGCTCTGTTTTAGGTCTTGTATGAATCTCTTTACTTCCTTAATTTGTTGTTCAGTGTTTGTTCTCAAATCACTTAGTTGATTGGATATGGTTTCTTTGGACTCCCATTCCTTCTGTTGGGTTCCATTCAGCATTCCCTTTGTGGTCTCCCTGACTTCCTTCAGCTCTTTGTTAATGGATTCTATGGATGCCTTTAGTGATCTTTGTGTGTTCTCTACCTGGTCTCTCAATTCTTGTATTACTCTTTGTTTAGCTTCCTCACGTTCATGGGATTCCTGCAGTTCTCTTTGAGTGTTCTCAGCCTGCTCACGCCATTCCTCCCTTTCTCCTTGAGTATTCTCAAGTTGTTCATGCAAATCCTGTATCAGTTTTTGAGTAGCTTCCTCATGCTTATGATATTCCTGTATAAACTTCTGGGATGCCTCCTCTCTCTCCCTATCACGCCCATAGAGAGTACTTTGTAAGTTGTCAAACTTCTCATTCATCATATTTGCCACCAGTGTTTGTAGAGCTATTTGGGAACTCTCCTCTGGATTGTTCATTATCTGATCTGACCCCTGATTATCAAGATTGGGAATTGAGATACCCAAATTTGCCATTTTTCTTGTGTTTTTCTGGCTTACTCTGCCCATTTGAGATGAAGATAGTACCAGTTTTGTGCTAGAACACTATCTTAAGGCAACCATCAACCAAAGTTTGCATTTGTACAGTCAATAGTGTACAGATACAATCTAGTTCAACAGATACATCTATTCAACATCAAACAACTATATTTTAAAGGACTTCGAACTGCAGAAAAGAATTTGGAAAACCAGAAATTATTAGGATTAGGGAGAGATGTGGGTGAAAAATAGGAATAGATTGGTGTGGGGAGGCACAGGGAGAGTTTACTATGTCCTAATCACAATGCAGGAAATGGGTTGGGTAGGATGCAAGTAGAGAGAGAGAGAAAAAGAAGAGAGGGATAGGGGAATAAAAAGAGACCAGAAAAAAAATAGAAACGTAAAAATTAATGTTATTGTAGAGATTAAAAGACCATCTATTTAGAGAGGAATGTGAATATGTTGTGAGAAAGGGAGGGACATAGAGGAGATGTGAAAAACTTTAAGGATGGGAAAGGGAGAAGAAAAGATCAGAAGTTCAGTAGAGCTAGACAAAAAACAAAAAGATAATTGTGAAAGAAAGAAAAAGAGAAAGAAGATAAGAATAGAAAGGAAAATGCTCATTTACATATTCCTAAAATAAAAAGTATAAGAGGAGAAAAAGAAAAAAAAATTACTGGGAATCAATTATTTTTTCAGAAGAGGCAAAAATTAAAGATTAATAAAAGTTTTAAAAGAGAAAAAAATTTATATATATATAAGGTAACAAAAAACAAAAAACAAACAAAAAAAAGAAAAGAAGAAGAAAAAAAAGAAAAAAAAAGAAAAAAGAAAAAAAAAGTCCCTTGATTTTTTTTTGGGGGGGGAGGGGTGGGACGAATCCTGTATCTCCCTTTTGTCTGTAACCAGCCTTTTGTTGGAGTCTCTGGTCAGCTTGAGGTCCTGTGGCTTCATTGGTTTCTTAAGTCGGTTTGTTGGAAGAGGCAGAAAGATGCTCTGCTCTACCCAAGATTTTGAGATCCCCCTCCCAGGTTAGTTTTCTAGGAGGGTGATCTGCTTTGAGAATCTCAAAAGAGGGGGATGCAGTGGTGAGGCTAGGTTCTGGGTAGAGTTGAGGCCTTTCAACAATCAGTAGCTTTTTCCTGGGGCTGTTTTGTGCAAAAAAAAAAAAAATCTCCCAGAGCCCAGCCTGGAGCTGTTCTCAGGGATTCTGTTTTTCAATTGATTGTTGAGGCTGCTAGAGGGAGGGGCAGCCTCTGGCTCTGGTTACCCAGTGAGGGAAGCCACTCCAATGGCTGGCGCCTGAGCTGGGTGACTTTTCCCTGGATGGAGCCGAGTCTGGCAGGTCACTTTGCCGTTAAGTTCTTGTGACCTGCTAAATGACTCGTTTTATTCCAAGGCCTGGGTTGGAGCTGGCAGCTCCTCCGAGCTTTGTCGGTATCCAAGATGGAGATCACCGGTGCTGTGGTGGGAGGGGTGGCCTTCCCTCCTCTGCTCCCTGAGAAGGAGTGAGGACGTCGGGCTTCTACTCACGCCGAATCTTGGATCCTGGGTCGTCTCTGGTCTGCAAGCTGCAGGATGAAGATGTCCGCTCTTTGTTGGTTCTTGCTGGTGTTGAGTAGAATCCGCTCGCCCGCTGCGTCTGGCTCCTTCATCCCGGACTCTCTGTGTGAGCGCTCAGGTATGGCCCCCGGCTGCGGTCTCCGCCGCTTGCGACCCTGCCGCCGCCGCCGCGGCCGCGGCTGCTGGCGAGCACTCAGGTGCTTCTTTTTGCCTTGGCTTCCCCTCTCTTGTCTAACTCTCTGTCCTGTGATGGCACACTTGATGTGATTCTCTGGCTTAGGACTGTTCACTGGAACTCTAAAACTGCTTTCTATGCGAGAGCTTGTTCAGATTACAGCTTCTCCTCCGCCATCTTCCCGGAACCTCCCATTGAACTCTTTTTGAATGCTTGCTGAAGATTGGCTGACAGGAAATAGGGAATGCTTATGTTTGAATTTTTTCAACTGTAGTATACTGTAGTATACCCTCTTCCCTACATTGTTCTGTCCAGATAACTGTAGCCAAGTATAATGTTATAAAATTGTTAAATGCGAATAGCCCAACTTTGTCCTCCTTTTTCAAGATTATTTTGATTATTCTGGACCCCTTAAAACTCTATAAATAGGGGCTGGGGAAGTGGCTCAGTGGTAGAGCACTTGTCTTGCATGCCTGAAGCCCTGGGTTCGATTCCTCAGCACCACATAAGCAAAAAAAAAAAAAGAAAAAAGCCAGAAGTGGCGCTGTGGCTCAAGTGGTAGAGCGTTAGCCTTGAGCTGAAGAGCTGAGGGACAGCGCCCAGGCCCAGAGTTCAGGTCCCACGACCGAACCAAAAAAAAAAAAAAAAAAAAAAAACTCTATAAATATTTTAAGATAGCTTGCCAATTTATAACCAGAAACAAAATTCAACTTAATTTTCACAGATTGTATTGCATTAAAAGTTATTTTGTGGAGTATAGTCTTCTCATCCCAATCAGTGGCTATGGTATGCTTTTCTGTATATTTAGTTCTTTAGTTTATTCAGCAATGTTTTGTGTGAAATTTATTTATCACCTAAGTCCTATTCCTCCTTGTTTAAGTTTATATCTAAGTATTTTATTCTTTTTGATGTTATTGTAAATGTTATCTTTGATTTCAGTTTTGGATTATTCATTGCCAATGTGTAGAAAATCAATTTTAAATATTGTATTGTGTAACTTTATTGAACTAATTTATTAATTTTAATGTTGTTTTAGTAGATTTGTTAGGTTTTTTATTATAAAATATTTTATGAAAATACAAACAGACTTACTTCCCTCTTTCTCAAATTATGTTTCCTGGATGTTCTTTTATTGTCTTGTCTAATTGTTGACAATGCTGAGTAATACTGGTGATGGACATCCCAGTGCAGAATGCACAGCAAATTACACATTACCTGAGTTTTATTTTTGATAAGTGTCCATTATTAGCAAAAGGAGTTCCTTTATCCTCCTACATTACACACACACACACACACACACACACACACACACACACACACACACACACACACACACACACACACACATTTTTTTTTGTCGTTCATGGGCTTGAACTCTGGCCTGGGCCCTGTCCCTCAGCTCTTCAGCTCAAGGTGAACACTGTACCACTTGAGTCACAGCACCATTTCCGGTTTTATAGTCGTTTATTGGAGATAAGAATCTCACGGACTTTTTTTGCCTGGGCTGGTTTTGAACTGCAATCTTGATCCTCAGATCTCAGCTTCCTGAGTAGCTAGGATTATAGGCATTAACCACCAGTGCCCAGCTGGGTGTTGTATTTTTATATTACTTTTTCTGCATCTTTGAGATGATTATGTACTTTTTGTATTGATTGCTGTCTAGATATTAGTAGCAATGTTAAATCAATCTTGCATTTGCAGGATAGGTTCCAACTACTCAGGGAGTACAACCTTTTTTTTTTGGCGGGGTGGGGGGAGTTTGGTCGTGGGGCCTTAACTCTGGGTCTGGGCGCTGTCCCTCAGCTCTTCAGCTCAAGGCTAGCACCCTACCACTTGAGCCACAGCACCACTTCTGGATATTTCTGCTTATGTGGTGCTGAGGAATTGAGACCAGGGCCTCAGGCATGCAAGGCAAGTGCTCTACCACTGAGCCACCTTCCCAGCCCAAGTACAACCTTTTAAATATGTTGCTGGATTCAGTTTGCTAGTATTTAATTAATGATGTTTGTTTCTATATCTATAAAACATATTGGGTTGGAATATTTTTCAGGTGATATCTTTGGTTTTTGAGAACAAAAAATATAATGATCAGACTTGAGTTGTTTTCTTTGCTTGTGTTTTTGTGTTTGTAAAGAAATGTCATTAATTCTTCTGTAACTTGGAATTTACTAATGCATCATCTGGGCTTGAATCTTGCTTAGGAAGTTTAAAAATTACTAATTCATTTGTAGCAAAGAAGCAATACTGTTGTTTATTCTTATCTATTTATTTTCTGTATTTTAATTTCAAATCTAATCCTTATTATTTTCTCTCTTTTTTGCTTGCTTTGGGCTTAGTTTTTGCTCTCTTTTTGTCTGAAGTTCATTAAGGTAGAAACTTAAGCTATTCATTTAAGATATTCCTTCCTTTTCAAGTAATCTTCACCTTTCTTGCGTGAATTTTGGTATGCTACTTTCACTTTTATTCTCTTAAAACAATTACCTCATTTACTTTGTGTATACTTTCTTGACCAGTTGTTTTAGGAGTACAAGGTTTAATCTTCACATATTTGTGAATTCCCAGATTTCTGTTATGGAGTTCACTTGAACCATACCTCTAGCCTTGTTCTTTGCTGTGGATTTTTTTTGAGATGAAATCTTTAAGACTTTTCTGCCCAGGCTAATGTTGAACCACAATCCTCTGATCTCAGCTTCCAGAATAGCTAGAATTACATGTGTGAGTCACCAGCTCTGGGCTAAGTTTACAATTCTGATCTCTCTCTCTCTCTCTCTCTCTCTCTCTCTCTCTCTCTCTCTCTCTCTCTCTCTCTCTCTCTCTGTTCCCCCTCCTCCTCTCTCTCCCATATCATCTTTAAAATAAACTGAGAAATGTTGAAATATTTTCTGAGAACAGAGAGCTGAAACAAATGAAAAAGTTCAAAAAAATTTCATCAGAAAGGATTGACAGAAATAGCCTAGACGGGTTGCTATGATCACTGATAAAACCACATACTATGTATTGAAGTACTGTATCTACAGATTATATTAGGAGTGGACATAAAGAATTTAGTACACATTTGGAAACAAGCAGAACTCTGGAGCGAATTAAAAATACAGGAAAGAAGCTTGGTGAACATGAAGTATAAAGGCAGACTTTAAATCTGGTAGTAATAAAGTGAGTGAGTGAATGAAAGAAGCTAGGTAAACACTGTAGTATATATTGAAATTATTTCCTGATGACTAAATAAGTAAATATCAATAAGCTGGATACATTTTAGAATAAAATGTAGGTAAATATTTATATAACCTCAAGAGTGGAAAAGAATTATTTTAATGAAGAAACTAAAGATATAACTCATACAAGTAGAGATTAATAGACTTGGCTTGTTAAGATAAAACAAAATTATAGCAAAACAACTCCTACATTCCTTAAAAGACAATTTCAAACTAGAGAAAATATTTGAAGTTACACATACACACACACACACACACACACACACACACACACACACACAGCATTAAGATCTAAGTTCTTACTATGGAAGAATAAAAAATAGTGCATAGAAAAAAGTCAAAATAATTGGTTAACACAAGATAACTTGATTTCAGCTTTTGCCAAAGGAATGTGAATGCATGAACAGGTTCAGTTCAGAGTAAAAAAGAGTTGAAAGTTGCCAGCAATAGATACAGCGAAGCTGACATGTGAATCCAGGTCTGATGAAAAGGTGGTGATTTTTTTTTGTGTCATATTGCCTCTTTGATGTTCAGAAGTAAATAAAAAAGAAATGTGATTGAGCTTAAGAAGCTGAATCGAACAATTATGCTTTAGTAAGTGTAAATTACCTAGATAAGCAAGGTAAGCAGTCCTGAAGATGTGCCTATGCTTGTATGTGTTAGGGTTTGGTTATTATATGCCAGGAGATACACACATATGTACACATCTACATGATTATGAAGCATACTTTTGGCAGGATTAGTTAAGATTATGAAAACAAAACATCTATGTGCAACTTAAGGCTTTTGACTAGGTATCAACCCATAGTTGTGCTTAAAGCAGTGGGGAGTTAAGTGCACTCAGGAGCTCACAGGACCAGGAGGTGATAGTCAAAGACCAGAGTTATGGAGGACCTTATCTGTTACAGCATGGAGAATTAAAAAGGCTTTAGGTGGTGATGTTGAAGAATCAACACCACAAGACTAGCGTTCGTCTTTACCTTCACTTTCAAAAATTCTTCTTGTGTTTATCTGAGTGAAATTACTCACTCACAGTGCAGCTTAAGTGTTCTCAGACATAATTAGTACAGATGCATAAAAGGACTATTTCCTATCTGAACAGAACTGTTATTTTATTTTATTTTATTTTTTTATTGTGAAAATACTGTACAGAGGAGTTACAATTACATGGGCAAGATAATGAGTACATTTCTTATCACGCATTGTAGCCTCCTCCTTTGTTTCCCCTTCCCATCCCTTCCAGTCCCCCCCGCCGTCCTCCCACCCAATCCCCCCTCCCCGCATGAAAGTTGTAAAGTTCGTTTTCGACATAATGACTTGTACATCTCATTTGAACACAACTGTTTTGATTTGATCTTTAGACTATTCATATTTATAGTTGGATATATGGAGGTCATCTATATGAGTGCAGAACCTTTATAAGGACCTGTATAAGAACCTACGTAAAAAGAACCTTTTCACTTTTTTTTTCATTTTTATTTGCATGCATTGGTTGTATAAAAGTTTTTATTTTGATAGCTCTGCACATGCATATGCTGATTAAATCTCTCTGTCTCTCTTCTCTTCTCTTCTCTTCTCTTCTCTTCTCTTCTCTTCTCTCTCTCTGTCTCTCTCTGTCTCTCTGTCTCTCTCTGTCTCTTTCTGTCCTCTCATTTGCTCATTTACTCAGCTAGGGTAAAAGCAGGTCTGCTGTATTTCTATGCTACTATGTAGCTCTCTGACCCCTGGTTTAGTTAACAGGACAAGTGGAAAAGAACTGAGCAAAAGAAAAATAAACATAAAAATAAATGTAGGAAGCTGGTGTTTGCATATCTTAATTAAAAATGAAATTGAATCCTTATGTTGATGACGGATATAGCATTTATGATGAGGACCTAGTATTTATTTCTAGTCTACTTTGTGTTTCTTGTAAGCAGTCTCATATGTGAATAGCTTGGGAACTCAAGTTTAAGTTACTTCCAGAAAAAAATGCCTGACTTTTAATTTAAGGATTATGTGAATCAATTCTGTATATTAGTTACTGCTTTCTAAGTAATTTCACACACACTATCCTATTTAATATTAGTTGTTCAGGCTGAGACAAACTTTTCTAGTCTCCTGATACATGCTAATGTGTGCAATATCTGATACATGGATACCTTTCAATAATGCGTACTGAACTAGTTTACTCTCATACATGGACATATTTTCACAGTCTAGGAAAGAGAATCATATGAGCTAAGAATTTGTTTTTATCCAGTTCCATTTGGGTTATTCGATTTATTTGCTTATAAAATTGGTTTAAAATGGAAGTAATAAAGTATTTGAACCTACAGTTGAACAATTTATTGCAATCTTGTTTTCATGTAGAAATCATCTTTTAACTTAGCTCTAAAAATTGAAATTCCACATCATCCCTCCTGCATAAGCTACTGAATGAAATCTTATCATGATAATGATGCTGCTTGAGAAATATAAGAAAAAAGATACCTGCTTAAGGGGAACAATGAGGTACTGCTAATTTGAAAATGATCTATATATGTCCAAATGCTGGTATAAGCAGGTTGTGTGTGTGTGTGTGTGTGTGTGTGTGTGTGTGTGTGTAGTACTGGGAGCCAGATGCTTGCTAGGCAGGGACTTTTCCACACTAGCCACACATTCATCCCTTCTTTCTTTAGTTATTTTTCAGGTAGAGTCTCACTTTTTTTCTACTCTGGGCTGTTATACACCTACCTGCATCTCCTGTGTAGTTGGAATGATTGGAGCTTACCATCTCCTATAGCACTTTTATTGTGCTTTTAACTTTTTGTTTTGGACTGGTTAGCCTCAAATCATTCCTTTGATTTTCTCTTTCCCAAGTAGCTGAGGTTACAGGCAGAAGTCACCGTGTCTGGTACTCAGGCAACGTATTTTTAAAAGAAGGAACAGAGATTTTTGGTTAACCCAGCAAGTCTGCTTAGGAGAACCTTTATAGTCATCTGCATAGTTATAATTTTGCTTGAAATTTTAAGAAAAGTGGAAAAATGAGGAAGCAAAGATTTTACTGGGGATGGCAAGCTTACTACAGTTCTAAGACATGGGGTGTTGCACAACCCAAAAGCCAGAAAACACTGTGGCTCACAGATGAAATATTATAGATGTTCTGTTTCTTTATCGACAAAGTAGAGTGAGGACACAGATAATCTCTGAAAACCCACATAGGTTTAGGATTTATTGTCTTCCTGGTTGGAATGCTGTGTGCAATTTAGAGAGTAAGAAAAGCTAGGGAAGGGTGTTTTAAGCTATGTGTGATTCCACTATATACAAAATTAATCTAACATTTGCATGGATGATAAATTAGAATGAGGTGAGATTAAGGTGAGGTCACTTAATGGAATGGTGAGAGAGATTCTGAAGACACCGAATGGTGAAACTGGAAGTGAGACTAAGTACAGAGAAGTACAAAAGAAAAAAAAAGGTTACATCAGTTTTAATGGAGGTATCAGAGAGAAAAGCTGAAGACGATATTGACAGACCAGGCTTACTTGGCTAATAACATAAGGAATCATCACAAACGAGGGTCAGAATGTTTCTCATCAGATAGAAAGTTCAACAGAAAGACACGACAGATGTCCTGAAATGTTTGATCAAGCTGCTTTCAAGAACGAAACTTGTTTTCATCCCTTTATATCCTTCATTATTAACTGAAAGAAAATAAATTAATCAATTTAGGTTCGGAACTGCTGAATTGGAGGTGCAGAGATAATGTGTAAATTATTTTGGCAGTTAGGTGTATTTAGAAATGCACAGTGAGAGTCTGTGTTTTTCAAGAGTCTGTTCTATAAACTTTTACACATAGTGGATGTTGATAGTCACTGAATTGATTAATAAAGAAAAAGAAATGCTTAATTTTGTAAAAATTAGTTTGAGCTAAGATATAGTTTTTGATTTCGAACAAAACGTGGGGTGATGAGTGCAGAAACATTGATTTCAGCTACTAACTTTCTGTAATTGTTTTTGCATATTTTAATTCTCCTGACCTGTTGGAGATTAAGAATGATTAGTTTATTTAAAATTTAATAATGTTTATCCTCATTTGTTATTACTATCCGTGTAGTTAATAATAAATGAGATTCTTAAAACAATCACCAGAGTAGGTAATTCTTAACCATAACAAGGAATCTAAATTATATATAAGGAACATTTTATTGTGCCTATTCCAAACAAAGCAAAATTTTAATCTTGATTACTTTTTAATCTTTGCTTTGAAATATCTGGTTCTGTTTCTGTTGGCCTGCAGGAAAGATATGACATGTTAAAACATGTGTTTACTCTTAATTGTATCCAATTGTTCTATTGTTTTGCTAGTCAGTGATTTTGTAATCTTTGGTGCTTTTGCCTTGAGCAATTTTACTAAAAATTGGCAATATTATTCTGTTCAATCAGTTCAATCTCCAGGATCATCACCACTGCCTTAAGAATAGGTCATTAATTAAATGTGCTTAAGGTACTTTGTTGGGTAAAAAATAAGGTACTCAAGGGTTTTTCGAAAAAACATTTTAAAATAATTCTGAGCTATTGAGAATCTAAAAACCTACTAAATATTTCATAAATCCTGTGACACCACATTTCTATGATCAAATTTAGGGTCCTGCATATGCTAGGCAAATACTTCATCACTGAGTTACATCTCTAGCCTAAGACTTAGTGAAAGTCGTAATGACTTGACTTTTGGTAGTTAGCAACTGCTACCATGCCTTTCTTATGCTAAGGCTCATCATGTAAATGGATATTAGTAATTCTTACTGCTCATCACTTATACTCACACCAGTAAAACAATAGAAAAGAAAAGTATACTATACTTTTGTGACAACTCTCTGATGCTTGTTACCGTAAGGAACTTGGGTTGTTTTTACATAGTGGGAATAGGGAAATTTATAGCTTGAATTTGGATGAATTGGTGTGGCAACTCTTCGTATTTACTGAGTGGTGAGAAGAAGTAAATTTGAGGGAAATGAGTTTTTAGTCAGTGGGTATAAACTTTCAGTTATGGAAGATGAACAAACTTTAGAGAGTTTCCATATGACATAGTTTCTACAGTTAATAATAGTGTATTTAGCACTTAGATAATTTATGGCGGACCTCATATTACATTTCCCACCGCAGACAAAACAAAAGCCCATTGGGCACAATAACATTTCTAGAAGTGATGGATACAATGATTACCTTTATTGGTTTGATAGCTTCATGGATAAGTACATAGTTACAAACTTACCAAACTGCATATGTGGGATTTGGGAGTGCAGTCAATTATACCTAAACAAAAGGAGAAAAAAGGCAATTTTAAAAGTTTCAACCTGTGAATGAAATTTAACCAGGGACTTAGACTTATCAGGGTTGAAAAACTAGATCATTCTAATGAGCAGAAACCTACATTCTGGAAATGGCTCAGGAAATCTAGAAAAAAATGTTAAAGGAGGGTGATGATAATATTAGATCTTCGGACCAATCTCAGTTGATTTTTATTGCTGTTTAGTCTAATAAGCAATAGCATTCTTGGGGTAACCTATCATTCTTATGTTTTAAGATTCGAAACAGGAAATGTCTATCTAATATTTTTGAAAATGAAAATATAAAAAATCAAATATATAGTAACTTACAGGCATTGCTTTTCTACAGTGCTTTTCTACAGCTTTTTCCTCAAGCTCAATAAACTTTTTATTTTGAAAAGAACAGACTAAGGATAGCCCTGTGGATCTGGTTAATTTTGACACTATAGATGATGAAGTTGAGCATGGGGTACAAAAGCAGGTATATATTGGCCATCAATGAATGGACCACTTTGGATGCTGACCAACCATAGTGTTGCACCAAGGACAGGCTCATCATAGGAATATAGAAAATAGCAACTTCTCCAATGTGAGAGACACAGGTGTAAATACCTTGGACCATTCTTCAGGTGAAGCAAAATTAAGGACAGAGTGAATGATCAAGATGTAAGACAGGGCAATGCATGAGGTATCGATCCCTGTGGTTAAGATAAGTGTCTGAACATGCTAGTTTAATCACATCTGGATGGTAATAGTAAGAGTGGGAAAGAGTATTCATTTTAAAGAAAGACAGAGGCCTAAGGTGGCACTATTAATACCAGAGTATGGAGGAGGTGGCTGGCGTCTGTAGTTTTGTTGCTGTTCAAGAAAATATGATATATGTACACAGTGGAATTTTATGCTTTTATCAGAAAGAATGACATCGCCCCTTTCATAAGGAAATGGAAAGACCTGGAAAAATTTAGTGAAATTCATATTAAGTGAAAGAAGCCAGACCCAAAGAAACATAAACTCTATGGTTTCCCACATTTGTAATAATTAGTATATGCCTAGGATATTCCTGGCAGAGAATCATAATAGTTCAATGGCTATGTACTTATGACCATACAAAATAACTGAAATGAACTAATAATTGAAATGAACTCCAAGACATGGAAACAACAGATCTTTTTTTTTTTTTTTTTGGTTGTTGACCTTGTTGTCTCCAATGTATCTAGTTCTTTCTTCTTATTTTATTTCATTTTTCTTTTTCCATTGGTTTATTCCTGGCAATCAGTCTTTGGTTCTGGTATCCCATCCCGTCTTGTATATACATTTATCTGTTTGGGGGAAAGGAAAGGGAATAACAAAATGCTGAAAGAAGGACACAGGATGACCCATTGCAAGAGCCAGAATTTTTAAAAAAGACAGAATTTTTAAAAAAGACAGAATTTTTACTTTTGGGCAAGTCTGAAGAATCATCTTTCTTATACACATAAAATTAAAAGAAATTGAACAAATCAAGATTTGGGGGAAAAGAGAGAGATGGAAAAAGATAGAGATATATCCGGAGCAAGTTAACTGCCAGAATCTTGCTAGTCTTCCTTTTACTTATTTTATTCTTTATAGCATCATAACCATTATTGCTGTGATTTTTTTCTCTCTCATAGATCTAAGAGCAGCTGCAACCTTCAGGATCTTCTTTACTCTTGTGGAATCTTATTTTTCCCGAAAGTACCAGTAGGACAAGTCTCCTCTCTGAATTTTCCCAGAATTCTTTGGTTAAAATACATGGTGTGACAGTTTGATGTCCTGTAAGTTAAAACTCAAGCTCTCCAGAAAGACAGTACCGATATTATACTCTGAAGAATGATTTCTGTAACCACTTTGCTGCTTCTTTTAGATTTTTTAAAATGGTTCATAACTGTGAATGCTGACTCAAAACTAGTCTAATTGTGAAAGCCTTAGTTTTTACTTTGTGTTGTGTTTCAGTTAGTATGAGGAATCCCCTGGGAAATCCTCATCGTCACACCTAGCTAGAGTCCCAGGAGGCTCTTGGCAGCAGGTTTGCATTACATGCTGAGGTTCTTATAGAGAACTGAGTCCATGAGGCACCAGAGTCACTCGCTGGAGAGCAAGTGGGAAGAGCATCTCTCCCTCTGTTGGTAAGACAGTAAGGGCACAAAGCCCAGGGCCATAGAGGGAGAGTATTGAAGTCTCACTAGAGAAAAGGTATAGAGGAGAGAAGCAAGAATGAGGACTGGAAGGGCAGATGCCTAGAACAGAAGGATTATAGATCAGCGGTGAAAGAGAAGTTTAGAGGAATGGGCGAATGTTAAAGGCTGTGGGAATTAAGGAATATCAGCGGATGTTTGTCAACATATATTTCTTTCCAGGAGAAAACAGTGAGTGAAGTCCATGAAGTTGCGTAGATTCTGTGAGTCTGGATAGTATTAAATGTGACATTATTGTACATTTTATTTCTGCTGCTTCACTCAACTTTTAAATTAGGGCAATTTCTGCATTGTTATTTGTTAAGAAATAAATTGAGTACTTTCTTTTGGTATCAATTCGATTTTTTTCAAGATCCTGTATTCTGAATTTCCTTCTGGCTCTCTTCAGAATAGTCATTCATTTTTAGAAAGATTTACCTCAAATAAATCTTAACATTTTTGACCATAATAGAAACAACTAGGAATAGAAGAACAAGACTATTTTTAAAGTCCAGGGCTCACTTGTAGTGGGACCAAAGATGGGAATGAGTTGCCAAGTTCCTACCTCCAATGAAGGAGCAAAACTTTCTACCATTATCTTTATTCTTTTCCCTGCCAGAATAAGTATACATTCCACTATCCACCATTTATGCCAACAAAATACAGCAATATATAGTTAGTGTTGAAGCTTCCTGTGTCTAAAGCCTTTACCCTCAGCCAAACCACAGATCATCATGAAAATGGCAAGAAACCTAGTCGAGTTTATCACAATTACATGGGACAAACCTGTGATCCACCTATTAGAGTTGTTTGATCTGGGCTGAGATCTGATTTCAGAGTTTCAGCATTTCCCAAATGAAACTAAACCTGCAAGCATGATCTGCATTAATTTAATCTTCCAACTTCCTTAGTACTTAAAAAGAAATGCTTACAAATGAGATGTGATGGCCGGAGTGGTCATTGCTACACCTGAGCCGTTCTATGAGCTTTAGAGCACATTCCATTATACTATCAAACGACAAATACCCTCTGGTTGTTTTTCTCTATATAATGCTGAATATATTTGCACATTTACAGTAGTTAATGTACTGTAGGCTCTACTTGAGTTTATTTAATAAAAATATAAACATTATTAATACTTCAAATTTATGTTCTAGTTAATGGCTGAGTCAACATCTACGTATAGAAAATTCCTTTTTTTTAGTAAATACATTAAGGAATAAAGGCAATTCTTAAAGTTTCTTAATACATTTGTACAGAAATTCCTCTGTTACAAAATAATCATTTTATTTACATATTTTACCGTATGAATATTTTATAGTGTAAACTGGTTATTCTACCTAAAACCTCACTTTTATAAAATTTTTCTCAATGTTGCAAATAAGAAAAGCTTTTTTTTTTTTTTTAGTGATCTACTATCTTGCTACTTAGGGCAATTGTAATGATTCATAGGCTAATCTTTTAGATTATTTTTATAGTAATGTATCAAATAAAATACATTCTTTCATGTTTCATTTCTAGAACAACACGTTTTCTTTGTGTTACTATCTCATAAAATGTCGAAGAGAATTTTGATATTATACATCAAATCATGTCAATCATTTCAATTACAATGCTACGTTTTGGCAGAGGACCTATGAGCATAAACACAAATATGCCCCAAATGAGTTTTAACATCATGTCTGGATCCTGGAAGCCAGAACTGGCATTCAGATATTTATTTGAAATTTGTCATTTTATAGGCTGAATCCATGAAAATGGGCAAGGTATTGTAATTGATTTGAGAGTGGATGGGTAGAGGGTAAATTATCTGGAGAAGACCATAAAAGAATGTAAGTGTATCAAGTGAAAACTAAAAGTCAAGCCCAAGTCAGTCAGACAAAGAGAGAAAAGAGAGGCAGGAGAGACATAATGACAAGGAATGTCACACAGTACATGGAAGAGAAATTCCCCAGAGAGAACCATCAGCAAAGACTGAAGAGTTGGATAAATGGTATAGTCATTGTCATGAGTCAACTAGATTTGGCAGTTTTTTTCCCCATACAAAGTCTAGCTCTGTATATAGACACTACCAGTATTAAGGTGAGTGTTCAGAGAATCTTAATGAACATCTCTTTGTGATTCATATGCAATTACACTTGATATATAGACTCTACTCCAAATACACCACACTGACCAGGAAATATCTCTATAAAAACACAAAGTGAAAACTGCTTGTCAGGAATATGTTTCAGCCAGACTGAAAGATTCCTTGTATATGTTCCTCAGCTCTGATCAATGAAAGTATCTGGGGTCAGATATATATGTACATGAACTTCAGTTTTCCCCTGTATATTAGAAATAAGAATTTTAGGAATAGGGCTGGGATGTAGCTCAGTGGCAAAGCGCTTGCCTAGCAAGTGCAACGTCCTGGGTTCGATCCCCAGTACCAAAAAAGAAAAGACAAAAAAAATACAGTTAAAAAAACCCAAACAAAAGAATTTTAGGAATAACAATGTCAGAAATAAGAATTTTTTTGCTTCTTTCATAGCAGTGATGACTGAATCAGATTATGGTTATGGAGAAGACTGTACCTGCATGCACTGAGCATATGATCATGCTCATGGAGTACTGTGAATTATGGTATTCTAAATTTTAAAGTAGCCAGTGATACTATCATAATGTAATGCATACTGCACTCTGTTAAAAATAAATGGTGAAGCTTCTTTCTCCCTCTCTTACACACTTCATGTTACTTCCTCTGTCCTCTTTTTACTCCTTTTCCTTTGTCTCTCTTTCTCTATTCTTGATCTTATGTTTTTTTTTGTACATTGACAATGTTTTCTTGATAAATAGGCAGGTTGTTTTGAAGCTATAGAATTATTAAATTGCTGAGTCTTATTGCCTCATCTTTAAAGCACACGTGATACTGACATGGATAAAATTATCCAGCTTGTGTAAATGTTCAATCACGCATGGAGAATGCTCAACACATGAAACCAGTATCTATTTCCCTTACTGGAATTCAAAGAGCCATCCTATTATCACATACATAGACATAGGTATCTCAGAGCTATTTTTGCCATTCTTCTGGATATTTCTGAGGAAGGTCTAATGCTCAGTGCAATTTGTTTTCCCAAGAGTACTCAAGCTAGGTTTCTCATAATATTATGTAGCTATGTTATGGGTAGTTAGTTATACAGGTAGTGAGAGTGATTACAGTGATTTTATTCTGATGTTTTGCCACTAAAGAGAAAGACTGACTTGTTTTGATGTGGAATATTTCAGGTAATTTTCTTTTCTTAGTAAATAGATAACAGGGAAACTTGAAGGGAAGCTTGTAGCTTAAAAAGAAAAGAAAAGAAAAGAAACCAAAGACTTTCAAGAGTTAGCAATACTAATTGAATGAATGTGGTACCAGATAAGCTATGCATAGTGTGTTATGTTCAACTATTCCCACATCCTTGTCTTCTCAGTCCTTCACCATGTTGGTCCTCAATAACACCAGTGCTCAGCCTGTGATCTTTCTCCTGACTGGTATCCCAGGCCTGAGAGCAGACCAGGTCTGGTTCTCTATTCCCTTCTGTCTCCTGTATGTCATCGCTCTGTCTGGAAACAGCATGATTCTGTTGGTGGTCTTTTGTGAGCAGAGCCTCCACGCGCCTATGTACTACTTCCTCTCCATGCTCTCAGCCACAGACCTGAGCTTGTCCTTATGCACACTTTCCACTACCCTTGGTGTCCTTTGGTTGGATGCCCGAGAGATCAACTTAAATGGCTGTATTGCTCAGATGTTCTTTCTCCATGGATTTACCTTCATGGAGTCTGGGGTGCTGCTGGCTATGGCCTTTGATCGTTTTGTGGCCATCTGTGACCCACTGAGATATACCACCATCCTTACCAATACCAGGATTGCACAGGTCGGGGTGATTGTGCTGATACGAAATGTCACGGTCATGTTGCCAGTTGTGCTCTTTGTCAAGAGGCTGTCCTTCTGCAGTTCTTTAGTCCTTTCACACTCTTACTGCTACCATGTTGATCTCATTCAGCTGTCATGCTCAGACAACAGAATCAACAGCATCCTTGGGCTTTTTGCCCTGTTCTCCACTACAGGATTTGATTGTCCTTGCATCTTACTCTCCTATATCCTGATCATCCGATCTGTCCTTAGCATTGCTTCTTCAGAAGAGAGGCAGAAAGCTTTCAATACCTGCATATCCCATATCAGCACTGTGGCCATCTTCTACATTCCTCTCATCAGCCTGTCCCTTGTCCACCGCTATGGCCGTTCAGCACCGCCATTTGTCCACACCATCATGGCCAATGTCTTCCTACTCATTCCTCCTGTGCTCAACCCTATCATTTACAGTGTCAAGACTAAGCAGATTCGGAAAGCTATTATCAAGGTGTTAATGCAGAGGCAAAGCCATGTCTAATCAGCAGTTTTCTCAGACTGGGCAGAGCATGGAGAATGGAATGCTTCTACCCAAATTACCACATAGGCCTCCAGGAGTCCACACTATGTACTTGATAGGATGTATGACTATTTTTTTAAACTTAGACTGCCTGTATGTTTCTAACAATGCCATCTAAATTATAGATTTATTTTCATTATAAGATGATATATTTGTAAACAAACCATTTGTGGTTTCAACCATCATCAGAGATGTATGAAGTAACAGTTCAGGCTCTATAGACAATTTGAAAAGTCTATTTTAGGGTAAACAAAGGAGGAGGCTGCAATGCTTGATAAGAAATGTACTCATTATCTTGCCCATGTAATTGTAACCCCTCTGTACAGTATGTTCACAAAAATTAAAATTAAAATTAAAAAAAATAAAATAAAAATTATAAAAAAAGAAAAAAAAGAAAGTCTATTTTTTAACATGGAAGTGTTCCTAAATAAACCAATTGTTCTTTTCTTAATGACACAAAATAATTTTTAATGAGCTTGAATTTTATTTCAATTACATTCTTTTAAAATTGTCACCTTAATGATCCTATCAGTAAGTATCAATGTAATTTGACCTTGATTCTTGACAGATGGACCTGTAATGCCCTTTATCATGTGCAGAGCCAATGCAGGAATAAAATGGGTATGAAGTGGTCAATTTCAGTTTCTGTTCCTATTGGATGAACATTTGAGGTTGTTAACAATATTACTAGCATTCCAGGCATGAGGGTAACACTCATTTCCAAATATTTTATCAAATTTAGACTTGGTTAAGGGAACTCTCACTTTTGGGTCATTTTTATCTCTATATCTGCCATTATAACTTGAATCATAGGTTGACTAGGGGAATAACAGAGATCCTTAGTGACTGACATCCATACATAGGTAGTTTGTACCCAGTTTTTGAGTGACTGTGGGTACTATCCGGTAGTTAATGTTAGATATCTTCACCCTTTCTGTTTATTTCAGTGTTTCCATCTCATACAAATTCTCAGGGCTTTGTTTAATCCCTTCTTCCAGTCTTACTGACTTTTTACCCTTTAAAAGTACCTAAGCATCTGTACAACTACTTACTTAAGACAATCTCTTTTCCACATGAAGTAAAGAAAGGATGCTACTCAAAACTCCACCAACTGTAAGGATTTTCCTTTACCAGTCTGCTTCATTGCTGTCCATATGTGAGACATGGTTCAAACATGGTTGCCACAACTTACCCACTAATCCATCAGTAAACTAAGCCAGAGAATTTTTATCTTTTCAACAAATAATCAGAAATATCTGATAGAATATGGATATTAGGTCATGGGAAGACATCCACTTAACATTGATAGTAATCATGAAATCCAAAACTACCTGCTCAGATAATTTGGCTTTTATATTTGTAACCTGACACCTCACCTTTTTTGCTATGGAATATAAACCCAGAAGTAGACTGGATGGTATATCTATCTTTGGAAAAGACATTTTATTAGCATATATTAGTTTCACAAGGTAGAGTCTCGTCACATTCATATATGCATACAATATACCCTCTCAAACTTTCCCTCTGTGATTGCCTTTTACCCCTCCCCTTGTCTTAAAACAATTGCAGCAGGTTTCAATGATTTTTATAAAAATACAGGCAACAGGAGAATTAGGAGGCGAGTGAAAAAATATAGGCAACAAAAATGATATTGCAACAATTTGTAAAGCAAAAAAAAAAGAAATTTCCTTTTTCAACAGAATAAAAGACAACTTATTGACTGGGAGAAAATATGAATTATGCATCTGATAAATGCTGAATATCTGGAATACGGAAGAGCATAATCTGACTAAAATATAGATAAAATAACTAAATAGATACTTCCAAAGAGTGAACAAATGGTCAGTGAACAGATGGTCAATATTATATGAAAATATCATCATGACTAATTATTCTCAAACTGTATCTAAGTTCTTGCCTCATTGCAGCTGGAATGATGTTTGTGAAAAAGACAAAAGATAACTGGGTGCTCTTGGCTCACATTTGCAATCCTAGCTATGTAAAAAGTTTAGTATCAGCCTGAGATCTGAGGACCTGAGATCTGAGGATTCTGGTTTCAAGCCATCCCAGGGAGGAAAGCCCTTAATACTCTTATCTCTAATGAACCACCCAAGCTGGAAGTGGTGCTGTGGCTCAAATGGTAGAGTGTTAGCCTTGAATAAAAAAGCTCTGGGACAGTTCCTAGTCCCCTAGTTCAAGCCCCAGGGGATGGACACACACACACACACACACACACACACACACACACACACACACACACACAAAAGATAAAAGGTGTTAGCAAAGATAAAGAAGAAAGGTGGTGGAAATGTAAATTATATGGAAAGTGCTAAGAAGTTTCCTTAAGAAAACTCAAAATAGGTCTAAGGACTCTCAGTGAAAGCTGTTGAGGAGTGGGGGATAAGGAAAGGGAGACCAGCTGGGAGGGTTATTTAACTGAAATATAATATGTACATGTGTGAAATACCATGCTAAAACTTATTTGTACAATTACTATATCATAAAAAAAATGAAAAAAAGCAATGAGGAAAGTAAAATGGGCTGTGTTGGGGCCGGGTATCAGTAGGAGTAGGGATATCCAAGTAGAAAAGGTGAGTAAGGTGATGGCAGGTACTTAAGCAGATATTTGGACTCTGTTCTCATGATCTCATTGTTCCCAATAGCAAAATAAGGAAAATAACACAAGTGTTCATTAGATAAATGGATAAAAATTTCAATTTAAAATATAGTTGAATACTTCTTAATCAAGAAACAGTAAATTTTATGCATAAAGCCTAGAGATTTTATGGTAAGTGAAAAAAATCAGATGCACAAGGACAAATGTATGATTCGACTTATATAAAATATCTTGGATAAGTACGTTCACAGAGGCATACCGTGGATTAGCCGTCACCAGGGACTAGAGGATTAATGATTAATGTTATATTTTGTCTGACGATAGATTTTAGATAGAAATGGTGGTGATATTTGTAAATATAATCACTTAAGGAATTGTATATGTTAAAGTGTTTAATGTGGTCACTTTTATTTTTTTATATAATGATTAACACAATTAAAAATTAAAAGGAGTTGGGATTTAGCTCAGTGGAAGAGCACTTGCCTGGTGAGTACAAGGCCCTGAGTTCTTTCTTTAGCTCTGCAAAAAATAATGCAAAAGTTAAATATGTAATTTACCCCAAACCATGAGGTCATATGTATTAAATAGGTGACTCATTCAGTATGTTTGACTCATTAGAGTCAAAGCAATCCTGACTAAAACAGCAATTTTAGACATATTACAGTATCTGACTTCAAATTATACTCTGGAAACCTAAGCAGCATAGCATATAAACAGACAGGGGAAACAAACGGATAGAAGAGGAATGATCCCACATAGCTACAGCCATCGGATTCGCAACAAAGGGGCCAAAACACTTATTAGAGAAATGTATCAAAAATCTTTAATGTAAGAGACCTTAAACTAGGAAGCTGCTTCAGGAAAATATTGGAAAAAACACTTCAAGACATAAGAATTATCAATGACTTTCAAAAGTATACTCCAATAGTTCAGGAAATAAAAGCAATACGTGACAAATTTAATTTGATTACATTAAATTACACAGCTTCTGCATATCAAAGGAAGTGATTACTAGATGAAGCCTACAGAATAAGAGAAAAGCCTTATGAGAAAAGATTTGTACAGAAAAATCTGACCAAGGATTAATATCCAGAATAGAAACCTCGACTGGGGGCTTATACCAATAATCATGGAGCTATTCAGTTACTCATGATGATGAGATCTGTAGACTTAGCTTGAAGCCAACAAGGTGGAAGAGTCTAGGAAACTATCTTCAACAAAGAAGAGAAAGGCTGGACTCAGAGGTATGGCACAAGTGGTAGACTGAAAAATGTGAGCAGGAAAGCTAAGCAGGAGCATTAGGGCTTGAGTTCCATCCCTGGTACTGATAGACACATATACACAAAATATTCAGAATATATACAGCCTATAAAAAAGCAAACACTAAGAGAGCAAATAAGCCAATCAAAAAGCTGGCAAGTAAATGGGACACAGTTCTCAAAAGAAGAAATATAAATGACTAAGAAATACTTGAAAATGTACAACATGTTTATATATAAAGGAAATTACAAATCAAAATTACATGGAGAGCTGGGTGCTGATGGCTCACTCCTGTAATCCTAGCTACTCAGCAGGCTGAGATTTGAGGATTGCAGTTCACAGCCAGCCTGGGCAGGAAAGGCTGTGAAACTCATCTCCAATAAACCACCAGAGAACCAGAAGTGGCGCTATGGCTCAAGTGGTAGAGTGCTAGCCTTGAGCTGAAATGATGAGGGACAGCAATCAGGTCTAGAGTTCAAGCTCCATCACCGACAAAACAAAAAACAAAAAACAAAAACAAAAGCAAAACTATACAGAGAGTAAATCTCACCCCAGTGAATATGACCATTAATGAGAAAACAAGCCACACTAAATACTGTCCAGAATGTGGGCATAAGAACCACTATACAATGTATATGGGAAGGTAAATTAGGTTAGTTACTATGGAAATCAGGATGAAGGATCCTAAAAATGGAATGACCTTATGATCAACCACTCCTGGGGATGTATCCAAAGGGATAAAGTCAACCTACAATAGAGATACCTGCAAGGGATTCTGGAGAGGAGGCTGGGCTAGGCTGAATAGCACAAAGAGGGAACAAAACACATGTATGATGGTACCTTGGTAACACTCCTTTGTACGACTAACATACACTAAAAATAACAAGAAAGTCACCTAGGATTGGTTGGGAGGGAGCAGATAACAGTGAGATGAGGTGAGGGAGAATAAGAGTATGAATATAGTACAGTAAAACCTGCTGAAATTTCTTTTCAACATGTGAAGAAAAAATTTCTTTTCCGGAAACAGTGAGGTTTCTTGTGAACCTTGCAAACTATCAAACTGATGTATTCTTATTTTCAAAATCATAATAGTAATAATAATAGTAATAGATCTGAAAATGGTTACAAATAAAAAGCTTGAATTTTTTAAATAAATTTTTTTATTGTGAAAATACTGAACAGAAGGGTTACAGTTACATGAGCAAGGTAATAAGTACATTTCTTATCAAGCATTTTTGCTCCTACTTTGTCTCCTACCATCCCTTCCCTCCCACCTCCTCAACTACACTTCCCCCCTCCTTCCCCCTCTCCCCCCCACCTAAATTGTAAAGTTCAAAAAAGCTTGAATTTTTGTGCAGATGTATAAACCATCAAATGAGATTTTTTTCATATTAAAGAAGTTGCGTAGCCATATGCAATAGAATGATGTGTTTCCATTCACAAACATCATATATTGCACACAAATATACTTGGTAATATTGATAAACAAAAACATATGTTCTCTACACCAGAGAGGGTTATATTTAAAAAGGAAATTGTTTTGAGGGATATGTAAGTACACTTAGTAAGTACTTAAATAAAAATGTATACTACTAATACACATCTGAGGATGTAGAAATACATAATAAATATTTACTCGGTAAGATGAGGCATTTATCAATTTTATATATGTATATATATATAAAAGAAGAGCTGAGGGACAGCTGGTAAAAAGTATTTGGTAAGAAAAGCATATGTACACACATACAGAGTTATCAAATACAACTCATCTTTACAAATTCTGAGTAATTATTCCTTTGTCAATGCACACAGTCACAGCCAGGTAAATATAAAGAGTCAATCATTTCCCCACACTTCTGCAGACAGTCAGTCCTGCCTTTACTTCGATACACATTGACCAGAAAGTTATTTTCCATTCACTATACAGCACAACACCATACTTAACTTACTTTTGTTTTTTTTGCCAGTCCTGGGGCTTGAACTCAGGGCCAGGGCACTGTCTTTGAACTTCTTTTTGCTCAAGGCTAGCATTCTACCACTTGAGCCACAGTGCCACTTCTGGCTTTTTCTGTTTATGTGGTGCGGAGGAATCGAACTCAGGACTTTATGCATGCTAGGCAAGCACTCTACCACTGAGCCACATTCTCAGCCCCATACTTATACACTTTTATATATAAGAACTTACATTTATATATATTTATATATAAGAATTGGAAGACATAAGCAAAAGTGGAGCTCACCAATATGCCTTTTGTGATTACATCTCACACCACGCAAAGTGTTAGCTTACTACTTTTTTCATCAAATATATGATATTTACAAAGGCAAGTAAATCATTTTCTGAGTGAGATCATGTTTTCTATAAATTTAACCTATGGCTTCAAGTATTTTTTTTTTATTGTTTTTGGGTCCAGTCATGGGTCCTGAACTCTGTCCCTGGGCACTGTCCCTCAGCTCTTCAAGCTCAAGGCTAGCACTCTACCACTTGAGCCACAGTGCCACTTCCAGCTTTTTTCTTTTTGCTTATGTGGTGCTGAGGAATTGAACCCAGGGCCTCAGGCATGCAAGGCAAGCTCTCTACCACCTTCCCAGTACCTCAAGTATTGTTAAAAGGCACTTAAAAACACTGAATGATAGTTTCTGGATGTTATAAAAGCTTTTGCATGAACAAACTACCTTCCTGCTACCCAAAAGACAAATCACTAAGGCTACAATTGAGAGGAGTCATAGGATTTTTAATATATAGTTGTAGGGGAGATTTGATGATATTGTAATTGAGAGATGATAGTAGCCAGATATGGACAATGGACAGGAAAAATATTAGCTCTTTATTAATAGTTACCTGACCATGATATTTATCAGAACAGCATGGAAGAGTGTGGGTCAGTCAGGATCTTTGCATGAAGAAAAACGTCTACAAAATTAGAATGGTTAATATGTAGATGATATAATAAAATTTAGGTAGGTGGGGCATACGATATAGATTAAATAACAGAAGCTCCTTCATTTGTTTTTTTTTTTTTTTTTTTTTTTTTTTTTTTTTTTTTTAAGATTTGTCACCATTTTATTAATTAGGTGACAGTGTCGTGTCGAGTCAGTCAGTTTATTATTTCTTTTTTTTTTTTTTTTTTTTAAATTGTATTTTATTTTATTTGAGAACATACTGTACAGAGGGGCTACAATTACATGGGCAGAATAATGCATACATTTCTTACCAAGCATTGCAGCCTCCTCCTTTGTTTACCCTTCACTTCCCTTCCCTGCCTCCCCCCTCCCCCCACCCAATTTTACCCCCCTCCCCCCACCCAATTATACCCCCCTCCCCCCCCCCACACCGACATTGTAAAGCTGGTTTTGACATGACATTTTGTACTTCTCATTGTTGCAACAGGTCCACCTGAATCCTTAAACGATTTGTTTGTCCCCATCTCCTCCACATGATATACTGATATCAAATATAGTGAAAGCGGGGGTTACACTGTGGGGGAGGGACATACAAAGCAATAAAGGAATAATCTTATAAATGCATTAGAAATACATGCATGAAAGAAACGAAAACATTAAAATACATATTTAAGGGTTCATTTTCCTAACATCACATTATCTGGCCTTTTCCGCTTGACTCATACCTATACTAGATATTGCAAATAAGGGACACCATGGGACCTATGCTTCTTTGGGCCTGGCTTACTTCACTTAATATAATTTTTTCCAAACCTTTCCATTTCCTAACAAATGGGGAAATGTCATTCTTTCTGATGGAGGCATAGAATTCCATTGTGTATATATACCACATTTTCTTGATCCATTCATCTACTGAGGGGCATCTGGGTTGGTTCCATATCTTAGCTATGGTAAATAATGCTGCAATAAACATAGTTGTGCTGGTAGCTTTAGTGTGGTCTTGTTTGTAAACATTTGGGTAAATGCCCAAAAGTGGGATTGCTGGATCATAGGGGAGATCTATGTGAAGTCTTTTGAGGAACCTCCATACTGCTTTCCAAAGTGGTTGAACAAGTTTACATTCCCACCAACAATGAAGTAAGGTTCCTTTCTGTCCACATCCCCTCCAGCATCTGTTGTTATTAGAGTTCTTGATTTTTGCTGTTCTAACTGGAGTGAGGTGATATCTCAATGTTGTTTTGATTTGCATTTCTTTTATGGCTAAGGATGTTGAACATTTCCTCATGTGTCTATTGGCCATCCTTCTTTCTTCTTCAGAGAAGCTTCTCTTTAAGTCTTTCGCCCACTTATTTATTGGGCAGTTGTTTCTTTGAGGATTTGTTGTTGGGTGGTTTAATTTTTTGAGTTCCAAGTATATTTTTGATATGAGACCTTTGTCCGTTGTATGGCTAGTAAAGATCTTCTCCCAATCGGTGGGCTTTCTATTGATCTTGCCAGCTATGTCATTTGCCCTGCAGAAGCTCTGCAATCTTATGCAATCCCATTTGTCCAACCTTTCTTTGATTTGTTGTGCTTCCGGGTCTCTATTCAGAAAATTTCGCCCTGAGCCAAGGAGACCTAGGGTTTCTCCTATTCCATCCTGTAATGTTTTCAGAGTGTCTGCTTTGAGTTCAAGGTCTTTGATCCATTTGGAGTTGATTCTGGTGCAGGGTGATATATAAGGATCTAGCTTTAGTTTTCTACATGTAGTTAACCAATTTTGCCAGCACCATTTACTGAAGAGGCTGTCTTTCTTCCATTCTATTGTTTTAGCTTCCTTATCGAAGATTAGATGGCTATAGGTCTGTAGGTTCATTTCTGGGTTTTCAATTCTATTCCATTGGTCCTGAGGTCTGTTCTTATGCCAATACCAAGCTGTTTTGATTACTATGGCTTTATAGTAGAGTTTGAAATTTGGTATTGATATTCCTCCAGCAGTGTTCTTTCCGTTGAGGAGTGTTTTTGCTATTCGGGGTCTTTTATTGTTCCATATGAATTTTTGGATTGCCTCCTCTATTTCCTTGAAGAATGAGGGTGGAATTTTGATAGGTATCGCGTTGAATTTGTAGATAGCCTTGGGAAGTATTGCCATTTTCACGATGTTAATCTTGCCAATCCAGGAGCATGGGAGGTTTTGCCATTTTTTAAGTTCTGTGTTGATTTCCTTTTTCAAGATTTTAAAGTTTTCATCATAGAGGTCCTTCACTTCTTTGGTTAAGTTAATTCCTAGGTATTTTATTTTTTGTGGGGCTATTACAAATGGAGTTGCTTTCCTAATTTCAGCCTCACTTTTCTCATTGTTGGCATATAGAAAAGCCATTGATTTTTGGGGGTTAATTTTATAACCTGCTACTTTGCCAAAGTTTTGAATCAGCTTGAGTAATTTGGGAGTGGAGTCTATGGGATTCTTTAAATACAAGATCATGTCATCTGCAAAGAGGGAAAGTTTTATTTCTTCTTTCCCTATTTGGATCCCCTTTATGTCTGCATCTTGCCTTATTGCTGTAGCTAGGCATTCTAATACTAGATTGAAGAGAAGTGGAGAGAGTGGGCATCCTTGTCTTGTTCCTGAGTTAAGAGGAAATGGCTTTAGTTTTTCACCATTGAGTATAATGCTGGCTGTAGGTTTGTCATATACAGCCTTTATTGTATTGAGGAATGTTCCATGGATTCCTAATTTTTCCAGAACCTTCATCATAAAGGGGTGTTGGATCTTGTCAAATGCTTTTTCTGCATCTATTGAGATAACCATGTGGTTCTTATTCTTGCTCCTGTTGATGTGATGAATAATATTAATTGATTTGCGTATATTGAACCAGCTTTGCATCCCTGAAATGAATCCTGTTTGATCATGGTGTATGATTTTTTGGATGAATTGTTGAAGTCGATTGGCCAAAATTTTGTTGAGAAGTTTTGCATCAATGTTCATCAAAGAAATGGGTCTATAGTTTTCTTTCTTTGATGAGTCCCTGCCTGGTTTTGGGATGAGGGTTATGATGGCTTCATAGAATGTGTTTGGTAGTGAGCTTTCTCTTTCAATTTCATTGAAGAGTTGGAGGAGTATTGGTGTGAGCTCTGCTTTGAAGGCCTTGTAAAATTCCGCTGTAAAACCATCTGGTCCTGGACTTTTCTTAGCTGGGAGGTCTCTTATTGCTGTTTCTATTTCAATGCTTGATATGGGCCTGTTAAGCTGGTTTAACTCATCTTGGTTTAGTTTTGGCATGTCAATATTTGCTAGGAAAAGGTCCATTTCTGTCAAGTTCTCAAACTTATTAGCATAAAGTTTTGAGAAGTATTCCCTTATAATGTTCTGAATCTTGGTTGTTTCCGTGGTGATGTTTCCATTCTCATCTCTGAGTTTATTAATTTGGGTGTGCTCTCTCCTTTTTCTGATAAGGTTTGCTAAGGGTCTGTCGATTTTGTTAAGTTTTTCGAAGAACCAACTCTTTGTTTTGTTGATTCTTTCTATAGTTTTTTTGGATTCTAATTCATTTAATTCTGATTTAATTTTGATTATTTCTTTCCGTCTACTGGATTGGGGTTTATCTTGCTGCTCTTTTTCAAGGAGGTTTAGATGTGTCATTAAATTGTTAGTTTCCGATCTCTCCAATTTGTTGATGTAGGAGCTCAGAGCTATAAACTTTCCTCTGAGTACTGCCTTTGCTGTGTCCCAGAGGAGCTGGTAATTTGTGTGTTCATTTTTGTTGAATAGCATGAACATTTGAATTTCCTTTCTAATCTCTTCCATGACCCACTCATGATTCAGTAGTGTGTTGTTCAGCCTCCATGTGATACCGGACTTTCTTTGGTGGCTTTTGGTGTTGAGTTCTAATTTTATTCCCTTGTGGTCAGAGAGAATGCAAGGTATAACTTCAATGTTTCTGAATTTAGACAAGTTTGCTTTGTGGCCTAAAATGTGGTCTATTTTAGAAAACGTTCCATGTGCTGCTGAGAAGAACGTGTATTCTGATGCTGCTGGGTGAAATGTTCGGTAAATGTCTGTTAAGTCTAGTTGATCTATGCAGCTGTTTAGATCTGCGGTTTCTCTGTTGAGTTTTTGCCGAGTTGATCTATCTAGTGGGGAGAGTGGTGTGTTAAAATCCCCAACGATTAATGTCTTTGGATCTATCTGGGATTTGAGGGAAAGTAGTGTTTCTTTGATAAATTTGGGTGCTCCATTGTTTGGCGAATAGATATTTAGAATTGTAATATCCTCCTGAAGGAGAGATCCTTTAATTAGTATGTAGCGACCTTCTTTATCTCTTCTCACGAATTTTAATTTGAAGTCTATTTTATCTGATATTAGGATTGCAACTCCCGCCTGTTTATGAGGGCCGTTTGCTTGGTAGATTTTGTTCCAGCCTTTAACCTTGAAAATATGTTTGTTTTTACGGGCAAGATGTGACTCCTGCAGGCAGCAGATAGAAGGGTCTTGTTTTTTAATCCAACTAGACAGTCTATGTCGCTTAATTGGAGAGTTCAGTCCGTTAACGTTAAGAGATAGGACTGAGAGGTATTTGGGAGTTCCTGCCATGTTATCCACCTTCTTGGGGGCTGTGAAAACTGGGTTCTTCCTAAGGTTCTTGGATTCTCCATTTGTGTGCAGTTTCTTGGCCTTTGTTGCGTTCTTGTTGGTTTTCTATGTGTAGGACATCTTTAAGAATCTTTTGCAGGGCTGGTTTGGTGGAGATGTATTGTTTCAATTTTTCTTTGCTATGGAAGGTTTTTATTTGGCCTTCAGTTATGAAGGAGAGTTTAGCTGGGTACAGTATTCTTGGTTGATAGTTGTTTGTTTTTAGGGCATGGCATACGTCATTCCAGGCTCTTCTTGCTTTGATTGTCTCTGCTGAGAAATCTGAGGTAATTCTAATTGGTTTCCCTTTATAGGTGATTAATCTTTTCTCCTTGACAGCTTTAAGGATCTTTTCCTTGGTCTGGGTTGATCCTGTGTGGATTATAATGTGACGGTGGGATGTCCTATTCTGGTCTGGTCTATTTGGGGTTCTAAAAGCTTCTTGTATCTGAATAGGCCTATCTTTTTGTATGTTTGGGAAGTTCTCTGCTAGGATCCTGTTAAACAAATTTCCTAGACCATTAACTTCTGTTTCTAGGTGCTCCTCTACACCCATTATCCTTAAATTGGGCCTTCTGATGGTGTCCTCCAGGTGTTGGATAGACCTATCATATTTCTTGGACTTGTCTTGGATGGTTGTATGTTCTTTCTCTATAATATCTAGGCTGTCTTCAATCCCTGAGATTCGATCTTCTGCATGGTCTAACCTGCTGTCAAGACTCTCTACTTTGTTTTTTATCTCTTTTCCTTCTAATTGGTCAGCTTTGATGGCTTCAAGTTCTTTGTTGAAGCTCTGTTTTAGGTCTTGTATGAATTTCTTTACTTCCTTAATTTGGTGTTCAGTGTTTGTTCTCAAATCACTTAGTTGATTGGTTATGGTTTCTTTGGACTCCCATTCCTTCTGTTGGGTTCCATTCAACATTCCCTTTGTGGTCTCCCTGACTTCCTTCAGCTCTTTGTTAATGGATTCCATGAATGTCTTTAGTGATCTTTGTGTATTCTCTACCTGGTCTCTTAATTCGTGAATTACTCTTTGATTAGTTTCCTCCCTTCTGTGGGATTCCTGCAGTTCTCTTTGAGTGTTCTCTGCCTGCTCACGCCATTCCTCCCTTTCTCTTTGAGTATTCTCAAGTTGTTCATGCAAATCCTGTATCAGTTTTTGAGAAGCTTCCTCACGCTTATGATATTCCTGTATAAACTTCTGGGATGCCTCCTCTCTCTCCCTATCACGCTCATACAGAGTCCTTTGTACATTGTCAAACTTCTCATTTATCATGTTTGCTATTAGTGTTTGTAGAGCTATTTGGGAACTCTCCTCTGGGTTATTCTTTATCTGTTCTAATCCCTGATTATCAAGGTTGGGAATTGAGATACCCGAATTTGCCATTTTTCTTGTGTTTTTCCGGCTTACTCGGCCCATTTGAGATAAAGATTGCACCAGTTTTGTGCTAGAACACTATCTTAAGGCAACCATCAACCAAAGTTTGCATTTGTACAGTCAATAGTCTACAGATACAATCTAGTTCAACAGATACATCTATTCAACATCAAACGACTATATGTTAAAGGACTTCGAACCGCAGAAAAGAATTTGGAAAACCAGAAATTATTAGGATTAGTGAGAGATGTGGGTAAAAAATAGGAATAGATTGGTGTGGGGAGGCACAAGGAGAGTTAACTATGTCCTACTCACAGTGCAGGAAATGGGTTGGGTAGGATGCAAGTAGAGAGAGAGAGAAAAAGAAGAGACGGAAAGGGGTATAAAGAGAGACCAGAAAAAGAATAGAAACGTAAAAATTAATGTTATTATAGAGGTTAAAAGACCGTCTATTTAGAGAGGAATGTGAATATGTTCAGAGAAGGGGAGGGACATTGAGGAGATGTGAAAAGCTTTAAGGGAGAAGAAAAGATCAGAAGTTCAGTAGAGCTAGATAAAAAACAAAAAGATAATTAAGAAAGAAAGAAAAAGAGAAAGAAGACAAGAAAAGAAAGGAAAACTCTCATTCACGTAATTCTGAAATAAAAATTATAAGATGAGAAAAAAAAGTTACTGGAAAACAATTATTTTTTCAGAAGAGGCAAAAATTAAAGATTGATAAAAGTTTTAGAAGGGAAAAAAATTTATATACATATATATATATATATATATATATAAGGTAACAAAAAACAAAAAACAAGCAAAAAAAAGAAAAGAAGAAGAAGAAAAAAAAAAAAGAAAAAAAAAAAAAAAAAAAGAAGAAAAAAAAAAAAAAAGTCTTTTGATTTTTTTTTTTTTTTTGTTTTTTTGTTTTTGGGGGGGGAGGAGTGGGAAGAATCCTGTATCTCCCTTTTGTCTGCAACCAGTCTCTTGGAGTCTCTGGTCAGCTTGAGGTCCTGTGGCTTGATTGGTTTCTTAAGTCAGTTGGTTGGAAGAGGCAGAAAAATGCTCTGCTTTACCCAAGATTTTGAGATCCCCCTCCCAGGTTAGTTTTCTGGGAGGGTGGTCTGCTTTGAGAGTCACAAAAGAGGGGGATGTGGTGATGAGGCTAGGTTCTGGGTGGAGTTGAGGCCTTTCAGCAAACAGTAGCTTTTCCCTGGGGCTATTTTGTGATAACTCACAGCGCCCAGCCTGGAGCCATTCTCAGGGTTTCTGTTTTTCAATTGATTGTGGTGGCTGCTAGAGGGAGGGGCAGCCTCTGGCTCTGGTTACCCAGTGAGGCTAGGCTGGCGCCTGTGCTGGGTGACTTTTCCCTGGATGGAGCTGAGTCTGGCAGGTCACTTCGGCGTTAAGTTCTTGTGACCTGCTAAATGACTCATTTTATTCCAAGGCCTGAGCTGAAGCTAGCAGCAACTCCGAGCTTTGTCGGTATCCAAGATGGAGATCACCGGTGCTGGGGGGGGAGGGGTGGCCTTCCTTCCTCTGCTCCTTGAGGAGTGAGGATGTCGGGCTTGTACTCACGCTGAGTCTTGGGTCCTGGGTCGTCTCTGGTGCCGAGTCTTGGATCCTGGGTCGTCTCTGGTCTGCAAGCTGCAGGGTGAAGATGTCCGCTCTTTGTTGGTTCTTGCTGGTGTTGAGTAGAATCCGCTCGGCCGCTGCGTCTGGCTCCTTCGTCCCGGACTCTCTGTGTGAGCGCTCAGGTATGGCCCCCGGCTGTGGTCTCTGCCGCTTGCGACCCTGTCGCCGCCGCCACCGCCGTGGCGGCTGCTGGCGACCACTTGCCTTGGCTTCCCCTCTCTTGTCTAACTCTCTGTCCTGTGATGGCACACTTGGTGTGATTCTCTGGCTTAGGACTGTTCACTGGAACTCTAAAGCTGCTTTCTATGCGAGAGCTTGTTCAGATTCCAGCTTCTCCTCCGCCATCTTCCCGGAACTCCAA